>NC_091996.1:79713171-80913171 GCF_044704955.1 Pristiophorus japonicus | reverse complement strand
ACGTCGGGGTCACATTGCTTTTGGATAATTCCAGAATTAATATTTTCTTTGCTGTTTGGCAATAACCAGACGCTTGCTCCAAGGTCTGTCTCACTGTTTCCCCGGTGTCAGGCAGAGATACGCCTGTTGCCCTCATTTATTTCATGTGACAGGACACAAAAGTTCAAAATCAACCTGCAGATGGCCACATGCAGCATTAAATAGTCAGGATGGCCGAGCGGTCTCAGGTGCAGTATTCAAGTTGCAGTTTTTTCTGGAAGTGTGGGTTCAAATCCCATTTCTTCATTATCGTCATTAAGCAAAACCCATTTGCTTGGCACCACGACCAACTTCTTAAAAGTGGGATTCAGCAGTTCACCTGCTCGCTTAACATTTCCATCTGACCTGGTGCTGAAAGTGGAGATGTTTCCGCAGTGTCGCGGTTAACACGCGAAAGTGGTGGGTATATTGAATATTTTCTGGAGCTTTCTCCTCATACATGCTCAGGGACGAGTTTGTTCTCCTGTGGAAAGTCATAAGATCATAAACATGTAAGGATAAGGAGCAGGTAAAAATACATCTCCTCACCCCACATCCCCCGCCCCGGATTTTTCCTTTTACCAATTATCTTATGTCTGTGTCCTCTGGTTACCGACACTCCTGCTCGTGGAAACAGTTTCCCCATAATTCTAAAAACCTCTATTAAATCTCCCCTTAACTGTGATTACTGGGGTTCAATGTGGGGAAGGGTCAGTTCATCCACTTTGCACCGAAGAATGATCGACCAGTGCATGATCTAAAAACATTATGTTCGAGAAGATTTTTTCTGTGAAATAGTCGGTCCTGTTAATTTTAACAAAAGTTGCACCGGGTTCCTGGAGTCATAAGTGATACATCCTTACTGTACAGTATAAATGCACACGAGGCCCATGCGTGCGAGAAGGTCAGTCTGTGCCCTGTCCTTTATTCCTTTGCATTCAAGTGATGAAATTGGGTGGAGCTTCCCCTTTTATACCTGAAGGTCCAGGTTAGCAGTGTCTCCCACAAGTTCACCACCTAGTGGTCATTGCTCTCACAGTGTACAACTTGTCAGTTTATACGTGGGTTACAATGCTGGTTGAATACATGACATCACCTCCTACCCCAAAGTCTTTTTGGGATCACAGGTTGAGTCTTTCTGGTGGTTTACGCTCTCTTGTAGAGCGCCTGAGTTGGGGCTCCGGTTGTTGGGCGCTGGCCTGTGTGTCTGCTGTTTGCGGTGCATCAGGCCTATCAGTGACTGGGCTCTCCTCCCTTTGTTTCTGGTATTCGGTCACCTTTGCTGGAGTGAACTCGATATCGTGTTCTTCCTCTGCTTCTTCTATGGGGTTGCTGAACCTCCTTTTTGTTTGATCCACGTGTTTGCGGCAGATTTGTCCATTGGTAAGTTTAACTACCAGAATCCTATTGCCCTCTTTGGCAATCACAGTGCCTGCGAGCCATTTAGGCCCTGCAGTGTAGTTGTGGACAACAACAGGGTCGTTTACACCAATATATCGAGCCCTCGCATTCCTGCCATGGTAGTTATATTGTGATTGGCGCCTGCTCTCAACAATTTCTTTCATGGTGGAGTGTATAAGGGATAACCCGGTTTTGAGCGTCCTTATCATTAGCAGCCCTGCAGCTGGAACCCCTGTGAGCGATTGTGGTCGGGATCTATTGGCCAACAGGAGGCGTGATAACTGGCTTTGTATGGAACCCCCTTGGATTCTGAGCATCCCCTGTTTGATTATCTGCACTTTTCGTTCTGCCTGGCCGTTTGAGGCTGGCTTGAACGGTGCCTTTCTGACATGGTTAATTCCATTGCCTGCCATGACGTCCTGGAATTCAGTGCTTGTGAAGCACGGGCCATTGTCGCTGACCAAGATGTCCGGTAGACCGTGGGTGGCGAACATTGCCTGTAGACTTTCTACCGTGGCAGAGGATGTGCTTGAATTTAAAATGTCACACTCGATCCATTTGGAGTGAGCGTCTACTACAACCAAAAACATTTTTCCGATGAAAGGACCTGCGTAGTCATCATGGATGCGTGACCAAGGCTTGGCGGGCCATGGCCAAGGGCTAAGGGGGGCTTCCCTGGGCGCAATGCCTAGCTGGGCACACGTGTTGCACCTGCGAACACAAACTTCCAGATCTGCATCTATCCCTGGCCACCAAACATGTGACCTGGCAATTGCCTTCATCATGACAATGCCCGGATGCTCATTGTGGAGTTCTCTGATGAACACCTCTCTGCCCATCTGGGGCATGACTACGCGGTTTCCCCACAGGAGACAATCGGCCTGAATCGAGAGTTCATCCCTGCGCCTGTGAAATGGTTTAAATTCCTCAGGGCATGCCCTGTACGTGGCTGCCCAGTCCCCATTCAGGACACATTTCTTGACTAGAGACAATAGCGGGTCTCTATTTGTCCAGACTTTAATCTGATGGGCTGTCACGGGTGAGCCTTCGTTTGCGAAAGTTTCAACAGCCATGACCATCTCAGCAGCATGCTCGGTAGCCCCCTCAGTGGTGGCTAGTGGGAGCCTCCTGCGTGCATCGGCGCAGTTTTCGGTGCCCGATCTGTGCCGAATTGTATAGTCATCGGCGGCTAACGTGAGTGCCCACCTCTGCATGCGGGCCGATGCGTTTGCATTTATGGCCTTGTTGTCGGCCAAAAGTGACGTTAGGGGTTTGTGATCTGTCTCCAGCTCAAATTTCCTGCCAAACAGGTACTGGTGCATTTTCTTTACCGAATATACATATGCTAGCGCCTCCTTTTCTATCATCCCGTAGCCCCTTTCTGCCTGGGACAGACCTCTGGAGGCATAAGCTACCGGCTGTAACTGACCCTTGGCATTGACATGCTGCAACACACACCCGACACCACAGGACGACGCATCGCACGTTAACACAAGTTTCTTACATGGGTCATATCGCGTTAACAGATTGTTGGAACATAACAAATTGTGTGCTCTATTAAAAGCCCTTTCCTGGCTGTCCCCCCAGACCCATTCGCGACCTTTGCTTAGGAGCACGTGTAGCGGCTCTAGCAGCGTGCTCAATTTGGGAAGAAAGTTACCAAATCGTTCGGGAGCCCCAGGAACAAACGCAGCTCCGTCGTGTTACGGGGTCTGGGTGCTCTCTGGATCGCTTCCGTCTTGGATGCAGTAGGGCCCATCCCGTCTACTCCTACCCTCATCCTCAGGAATTCTACCTCTGGAGCAAGGAAGATGCACTTTGCCTTTTTCAGTCGCAGCCCTACCCGGTCCAGTCTGCGTAGCACCTCCTCCAGGTTGTGGAGGTGTTCTTCAGTCTCGTAACCCGTGATGAGGATGTCGTCCTGAAAAACCACCGTCCCTGGAATCGACTTGAGGAGGCTTTCCATATTTCGTTGGAAGATCGCGGCGGCCGAGCGAATCCCGAACGGACATCTGTTGTACTCAAACAACCCCTTGTGTGTCGTGATGGTGGTCAGCTTCTTCAACTCACTCGCCAGCTCCTGGGTCATGTAAGCCGAGGTCACGTCCAATTTTGAAAAATGTTTGCCACCGGATATCATCGCAAAGAGGTCCTCCGCTCTCGGTAACGGGTACTGGTCTTGGAGTGACACCCGATTGATGGTGGCCTTGTAATCACCATATATCCTGACCGACCCATCCGCCTTGAACACCGGTACAATCGGGCTTGCCCAGTCACTGAATTCGACCGGCAAAATGATGCCTTCCCTCAGCAGGCGGTTCAATTCACCTTCGATCTTTTCCCGCATCACGTACGACACTGCTCTGGCCTTGTGATGTACTGGCCTGGCTTCCGAGTTTATGTGAATCACTACCTTGGCCCCCATGAAAGTGCCAATGCTGGGTTGAATTAATGAGTCAAATTTGTGCAGGAACTGTGAGCATGATACTCGCTCCACAGAGGTAATAGCATTGACATTGCCCCATTTCCAGTTCATGACAGTAAGCCAACTCCTCCCCAGTAGTGCGGGACCGTCCCCCGGGACAACCCAGAGTGGCAACCTGTTCTCCGAATCTTTGTGGTTCACGATTACCGTGGCGCTGCCAAGCACCGGAATGATCTCCTTGGTGTATGACCGTAGCTGTGCGTCAATCGGTGATAATTTTGGCCCTACTGGCCTTGGACGCCCACAACTTTTCAAACTATTTGATACCAATCAGGGACTGGCTAGCCCCCGTGTCTAGCTTCATTGATACTGGGATGCCACTAAGGAGCACTTTCATCATTATTGGTGGCATCCTGGTTTATGAACTGTATACATGCTCCACATGAACTCACTGAACTTCAGCTTCCAGCGATTTCCCCAGCGTTCATTTCTGCAATTTCTGTCGGTATTTTGCTCATCTCTGCAAACTCTGGCTGAGTTTGTGCCTCCATGCCTCCAACATGAGCTGTTGTTGGAAACAAAAGGTCCCTTGCGAGTCAATCATTCCTGACTACCCCTGTGACTGTCCTTGAGTGTGCCATTAACAGGTATTGATGGCCCCATTACTGGCCACATTGTCCCTTGCAATGGTGTGAATCGCCGTTCTGCTTGCCATTATCTCTGTCGAACTCCCCCTCTGGGTTCGACGACATGTTGGGGCATACCCGATTGCCCTTGTCTGCCTGGAGAACTGTGTGTTACTTCAACAAAGTTGATTCTCTGTCCCAACCATTCCTTAACACAGTATCTCTCGTCTATTCTGCTAGTGGCCATGCTCACGTGGTTTAAATCCCAGTTTCTCGTCACCATTGATACATCCTTACTATACAGTATAAATGCACACGAGGCCCATGCTTGAGAGAAGGTTAGTCTGTGGCCTGTCCTTTATTCCTTAGCACTCAAGTGATAAAAGTGGGTGGAGCTTCCCCTTTTATACCTGAAGGTCCAGGTTAGGAGTGTCTCCCACAAGTTCATCACCTAGTGGTCATTGTTCTCACAGTGTACAACTGAGGTCAGATTATATATGGGTTACAATGTTGGTTGAATACATGACAATAAGCACTTAAAATTTTAAACCATTCTCCTAAAATACAGTGTGTAAATGAGTTGGGATAAAAGTTCATCACATGTAAAGAGAAAATTGATGATTGAAGCTAGTAAAAGATCCTCTCGGAATAAGTGATCACAGTATGGTTGAATTTGTAATACAGATTGAGGGTGAGGAAGTAGTGTCTAAACAAAGGGGACTACAGTGGGATGAGGGCAGAGTTGGCTAAAGTAGACTGGAAACACAGATTAAACGGTGGCACAATTGAGGAACAGTGGAGGACTTTTAAGGAGCTCTTTCATAGTGCTCAACAAAAATATATTCCAGTGAAATGGAAGGGCGGTAAGAGAAGAGATAACCAGCCGGGGATAACCAAGGAAATAAAGGAGAGTATCAAATTAAAAACCAATGCGTATAAGGTGGCCAAGGTTAGTGAGAAAATAGAAGATTGGGAAAATTTTAAACGACAGCAAAGAATGACTAAGAAAGCAATGAAGAAAGGAAAATTAGATTACGAAGGTAAACTTGCGCAAATCATAAAAACGGATAGTAAAAGCTTTTACCGATATATAAAACGGAAAAGAGTGACGAAAGTAAATGTTGGTCCCTTAGAAGATGAGAAGGGGGATTTAATAATGGGAAATGTGGAAATGGCTGAGACCTTAAACAATTATTTTGCTTCGGTCTTCACAATGGAAGACACAGAAACCATGCCAGAAATTGCTGGTCACAGGAATGTGGGAAGGGAAGATCTTGAAACAATCACTATCACTAGAGGGGTAGTGCTGGACAGGCTAATGGGACTCAAGGTAGACAAGTCCCCTGGTCCTGATGAAATGCCAGGGTATTAAAAGAGATGGCGAAAGTTATAGCAGATCCATTCGTTACAATCTACCAAAATTTTCTGGACTCTGGAGAGGTACCAGCGGATTGGAAAGCAGCTAATGTAACGCCTCTGTTTAAAAAAGGGGGCAGACAAAAGGCAGGTAACGATAGGCTGGTTAGTTTAACATCTGTAGTAGGGAAAATGCTTGAAACTATCATGAAGGACGAAATAGCGGGACATCTAGATAGGAATAGTGCAATCAAGCAGACGCAGCATGGATTCATGAAGGGGAAATCATGTTTAACTAATTTACTGGAATTCTTTGAGGATATAACGAGCATGGTGGATAGAGGTGTACCGATGGATGTGGTGTATTTAGATTTCCAAAAGGCATTCGATAAGGTGCCACACAAAAGGTTACTGCAGATGATAAAGGTACGCGGAGTCAGTGGAAATGTACTGGCATGGATAGAGAATTGACTGGCTGACAGAAAGCAGAGAGTCGGGATAAATGGGCCCTTTTTGGGTTGGAAATCAGTGGTTAGTGGTATGCCACAGGGATCGGTGCTGGGACCACAACTGTTTACAATATACATAGATGACCTAGGAAGAGGGGACAGAGTGTAGTGCAACAAAATTTGCAGAAGACACAAAGATTAGTGGGAAAGCAGGTTGTGTAGAGGACACAGAGAGGCTGCAAAGAGATTTAGATAGGTTAAATGAATGGGCTAAGGTTTGGCAGATGGAATACAATGTCGCAAAGTGTGAGGTCATCCACCTTAGGAAAAAAAACAGTAAAAGGGAATATTATTTGAATGGGGAGAAATTGCAACATGCTGCGGTGCAGAGGGACCTGGGGGTCCTTGTGCATGAATCCCAAAAAGTTAGTTTGGAGGTGCAACAGGTAATCAGGAAGGCGAATGGAATGTTGGCCTTCATTGCAAGAGACATGGAGTACAAAAGCAGGGAGGTCCTGCTGCAACTGTGTAGGGTATTGGTGATGCCGCACCTGGAGCACTGCGTGCAGTTTTGGTCACCTGACTTAAGGAAGGATATACTAGCTTTGGAGGGGGTACAGAGAACGATTCACTAGGCTGATTCCCGAGATGAGGGGGTTACCTTATGATGATAGATTGAATAGACTGGGTCTTTACTCGTTGGAGTTCAGAAGGATGAGGGGTGATCTTGTAGAAACATTTAAAATATTGAAAGGGATAACATGATAGAGGCGGCGAGATTGTTTCCACTGGTCTGGGAGACTAGAACTAGGGGGCACAGACTCAAAATACGGGGGAGCCAATTTAAAACCGAGTTGAGAAGGAATTCCTTCTCCCAGAGGGTTGTGAATCTGTGAAATTCTCTGCCCAAGGAAGCAGTTGAGGCTAGCGCATTGAATGTATTCAAGTCACAGATAGATAGATTTTTAACCAATAAGGGAATTAAGGGTTATGAGGAGCGGGCGGATAAGTGGAGCTGAGTCCACGGCCAGATCAGCCATGATCTTGTTGAATGGCGGAGCAGGCTCGAGGGGCTAGATGGCCGACTCCTGTTCCTAATACTTATGTTCTTCTGTTCTTATGTACCACTATCCCTCAGTAACCATATTATCATTTATTTAATTCTGCAAAAGAAAGTTATCGGTTAATTGAACGTGATTAAATGAATTCATTTTTTCACATTAGCTGCATGTTGACATTTATATAGGGCTATTAGTTTGAAAACTGTGTTGTAAATATTATCTCCCTGACCAAGAATCGAACCTGTGTTGCGGTGGTACAAGGGGTGGATTTAGTAAATCATTTGAATGTGATCTCAAGTGGCGTGAATTTAAGATCATGTTTATTGTAGTGTATGTAGGCATCTTTCGTAATGACTCCACGAGGCAGGGTATGATACTTAAACTGTGTAGACCTGTAGTCCTTTATTTGAAGCTCCTCGAGTGAGGACACCAAGCTGTGAGCTCCTTTATATACTGGGTTGCAGGTAACCTTTCGGTCTCAAGCAGCAGCATCCTCTGGTGAAGGGAAGATGTGTAGAGTGTAAGAGTACATTCAGTGTTGCATAGCAGTGTTACAGACATCACACAGTAAACAGGCATGCATATACAACACTTACAATCTGTTTCGGTGTGAATCAAGTGAACTGAAAATGACAGTAATGTCATGAACTATAACGATGCAGCAAGAAAACGTTATATCGGTCCCTGGTTGTTGAGTGGTAAGGATTCTATGCTCTCAACGTTAAGTCTAAGGTTCAATTCCCACCCTGGGAAGTTGTACTTTTAATTCAAAACCTGATTAAAAAAAAGAGTTCATTTATTTTACAGATCTATATGCAAATCATGTATAAAAAATAAGAATCATTGACTTGAACATCATTAATTAAGACATAAATTATTTTGTAAATCTTTAACCATTTATTTTGTCATGAGCATGTGAGGAACTTTTATCCTGATCTCATTGGGTTTAATTGTGGTGCAAATGACAAACCGGGGGCTGGGTTATGGAAAGGTGTCCGTAGTGTAGCCGTGATCATATTCACCTCCCAAATGAAATGTCCCCGGTTTGATCCTGGGCGCGTGCTTTATTTTAGAATATATTTTCTGTGAAATACATTGAACAAAAGTAGCCCCAGGTTCCGTGTCTTATGAGCAATGAACATTTTAAACCAATCTCCTAAAATACAGGGTGAGTAAAGTCAGATTTATGGATTGAGTCGGCACAACTAGAGCTTTCTGATTCAGAAGATTCGGGGGGTGCGTTAATTTGGGAGTTTGATAACTTTGAAAGGAACATTTTTGACTTGTGCAGCTTCAGTCAGAGAAATGTTTGTGAAAAGATTTTTTCACAGAAAGGGATTCAGAATTACACCTTCTGGCTTAACACTTCTCTCTGGGCACTAAGTTCAGCAGTGGTTTCTGTAGTGTAGTGGTTATCACGTTCCTCTCACACATGAAAAGTCCCTGGTTTGAGCCCAGGCAGAAACATCATTTTAGAATATATTTGCTGTGAAATAAATTGAAAAAAGTACCCCAGGTTTCTTGTCTTCTGAGCAATGAACATTTTAAACCAATTTCAAAAATTCAGAGTGTGTTAAGTCAGATAGGGTGTAAAATATCATCTATGATGAAAGCTCCTGAAATTATTACAGTTCAGTTATTGAAGTATTGACTGTAAGTCTGCAAAACAATCCGGGTGGGAATATTGGCCCAAAAATTCCAGTTGGAGGCTTCCCGCGGGCAATTCCTTTCCGATCGGTGATGTTTTAATCACCCCACCTCCCACGGAGTTTAATTAATTGCATGTAATTATTTGAAAAAAATTTGAATTAAAAAGTTACTTTCCGAACTCGGGCTCCCTCTGTGAATGCCTAACCACTAAACGAGCAGGATACACATTCAATAATTTAATTCCAGGCTTCATATTTTCTTTGCTGTTTCACAATAACCAGACCTATGCTCCAAAATCTGTCTCACCGTTTCCCCGGTGTCAGTCAGAGAAGCACATGGGACTGAATCAGTGACTTTGCTTTTTCGACCTGTCTTCTGAAGCGCCGCACGGTCCCACTCCGACAGTCAATGAGCTGTTGGGACGTTAGTGTATCCAGGCTGTGGGTGGCCACCCCGAGCGCAGCAGAGGGGTTTCTGTATTAGTTCTGGGTGGGGACAGTATTTCCCCTTCTCTCTTCCTCTTGTCTGTATCCCTCGGCTTTGTTTTCTGTATTTATTCCCCCCGCCTCATTTTATGTGTTTAAAAGGGAACAAAAGATGAAGTGGGCGACACTCTGGAACAATTTCTCTCACTCAAATATATCTATTTAGTGAAGTGAAATAAAGGGCAATTAAAGAATAAGGGAGAAGCCACTGTCGCCCTTTTGACAGGAGAATAAACTCGCCCATGGCTGTTCATCCACAGCAAGTTTAAACATAATCTTTCTGCACGGGATCCTTTCACGTGGAAAGCAAATGTGATAATGGCTCCACTGCGGAAACCGCTCTGACCAGAAGTACAGCAGAGGGCAGCTGACCAGTGAATGCCTTCTGTGCTGATCGGGAATGTGTTGGCTCACCTTAAACAACTTCTGTCCCTCACTGGCAGCTGTCAATCCTTCTCCTCCACTGCCCTTTACACCAACATGTCACTGATCCCCACCCACCACCCCACATCCCCATCGTGTTATCTTCCATGTTAGCACAGTGGGGCCGCGGAGACACCTACTCTCTCCCCGCGGTTAGTGAACTCAGTCAGTCTGTAAAATTAAAGGGGAACAAGTGTCCCGCAAAGGGCAGGGGAAGGAAGAGAGTCTGTAACCTCGGTTTAATTGTTTGTCAAAGGTTACCCGTCCTGTTGTGTATTTCCAGCAGTTTCCTACTTTCACAGGTGGAGATACCGGGGCTGGACCATGCTCCTAAAATACAATGAGGTCGGGATAAAAGTTCCTCACGGACTCAGGGCAAAATAAATGATTGAAGTTCTACAATGGATTAATTAATGATGTTTAAATCAATGAATCTTTTTTCTCCATGATATGCATGTAACTCTTTCTTATAAGGTTTTAATTTTGATGGAAGTGTAATATCCCTGGCCGGAAATTCGGTGGTGAGAGCGCCGAATCCTAATCACTGGACCACCAGGGAACGCTGCATTGCTGCATCGCTGCATCGCAATGCTTGATGTCATTATTGTCCTTTTCAATCCACTTGTTTCACACCGAAACACATTGTAACCGTGATCTGAATTTAACTTCACGTGATTCTTTGAAATCACCTTTAAATGATTGGGTAAAACCACTCCTTATACCACCGAAAAACAGCTTCGATTCCAGGTCAGGGTGGTAACTTTTGGAACAGCTTTTTTCAATTCAAAACCTGATAAAATTGACGACATGCAGCTAATATGAAAAAATAAGAATTTATTTAATCACAGTTAAATAACCGATAACCTTTTTCAGGATGAAATAAATAATAATATAGTTACTGAGGGACAGTAGTATCTTTAATCATTCATTTTCTCTTTACATGTGATGAATTTTTATCCCTATCTCATTTCCATGCTGTATGAGAAATTGTAAGTGTTTATGACTCAGTTGTAAAACCATTGATTGTGTGTGTGTCTATTCTTGATAGGAGGAGCACTTGAGACCGAAGTTCCAGTTCGATATATGTATCAATAGAATCAATTTTCACCAGTTCCTTTAAACACAATAACATAATTTATTTTGATTGGACTGGATGGAGGAACATGATCCATGTAAAAAATTATTTTCGTTTTACTTGAGCTGAATGTTCATAAAATTATTGGAGTGGTAACTCACTGGATAACAGCACAGCTTGCAATGTTTGCGGAATATATTCATGCAGCCAAAATGCACAATGACAACCCGGAACTGTGTGGCACCGAATCCTCGGGGAAAAACATTAAAAGGCTTCGCTCGGAGATGGGTTTGGATTACCCACCTTTCAGTTACCAGCCGAATGCGCTAAACCATTGCGCCACAGATACACACTGCAAGACATGCAAAACCAGGGTGTCAGTCAGTTAAAGCTTCAGATTGCTCCGACCGGGATGGAACTTGTCCACTCTCAGTTGTACTTTTCCCAAGTAAAGGGTGGGACATTCATTGTGGATGTGTGGAAGCAGTCTGGTCCCGCACACTGCAAACACTTCCATGTCACCACCAACCAGCTCTCCCACAACCGGTGTGATCGACCTTCCAGCCTTCTGTTGCCTTGTCTGTGACAAAGTATGTTTCAAAAGTTTTGGCATAGTTGGTTCCATGGTGTAATGGTGAGCCCTCTTGACTTTAAATCTAGTGATCTGAGTTCAAAACTCAGTAAAACCTAAATTCTTGTTGTCCCAGCTGCTGAAAATTTGGGACAAACAAGTGAAAGACACCTGGTGCTGGTGGGCAGTTTTGTTACCTTTTTCATTGATGCTTGATCTGCAAGTCTAGTTGTCAAATTGTGTGCTCAACCGTCAGTTATCTGCTACAAATCAGCGGAGTACAAATCACTTCGTTGTCTAATGCTGCCTTTGCCTGCACAATGTGTGCTGAGATTATCTGTGCAATATGCATTCCGCAGGATGAATAAAAGCAATGCTTTTTGAAATGCAGGCACTGCATGTTTTGCACTCGACAAAACGTTGCATTTTCTTTTTATTAATTTTACATTAATGCATTGCAATGCCAATGCACTTTTTACGTGGCAAGATCGATAATTAGCAGAGCAGAATGAAGAGATCGCAAAGTTTCTGTTTAAAGAATGGACTCAGTCGAGAATATTTTGTGGATTTTATTTTTCTGAGGCTATTTTCCCTGTGCTGGGAACACCCTGCGCAGATATGTGAAAAAGCTGGTTTTGTTAAAACTCCAGAGACCGCATGGAAGTAAGCTGGGACAAAAGAGCTGTCAGTCATCCATTGACAAAAGAGCTGTCGGCCAGGAAGGGGGGCCACTGACAAAGCCACTCTAATTTGTAAAAGCACTTCTCACCTCCATCTCAGAAGGAGACACAGAACAATGAACCCACCAGCCTGGCCAGCCAAGGAGGAGCTGGGTCTTTCCCAACACAAAGGCTCAGAGAGATGCCCAGACTAAGGGCCATCAGCCCAATGCATGGGAGGGATGGCCCATCACTGACTAAGTACCCGTGCTTAGAAACAAAGGGGTTTTAAAGATTGGCGGGAAAAATAGGGGTAGCAAGACTCCCAGAAAGACAGGGTCCTTTCCACTTTATTTTGAGCTTGGAGCTTGGTGTGAAGCTTGGAGCTTGCAGCTTGCAGCTTGTGTCTAGAGAGAGCCCCCTCTCCCTCTCGCTCTCGCTCCACCGATCGATGTACCAGAGGAAGGGGCCGCAGTACTGCAGAAGAAGCCACTGAGACTGAAGACCAGGCAGTGACTTCCCACAGCTGAGCTGAGCAAGGAAACGGGCTGCGGTGGTGGTGAACATGGTCGCGAGTGTCCCAAGCCAGTCACCAGATATCCCAGGCCAGCTGGGTAAGGGCTCAGGGTTTTCTCAGAAGTGGAAGCTTTTCAGGGCTATTCTGGGGAGGGTAATTCATTGGTAGGGATGGGGTTAGAATCCACCAGGGAATTACTGCGTGTTACTAGGTCTCATTTCTGTACTGTATGTATGTTGTTTGTAACCGGGATTTTATTCTCCACAGAGACAGTGATTTTGTTTAGCAGTGCATGTTTTAGCCAGTGAATGTTGGACCAAATAAATATACTACGATTTATCACTGAAGCATCCCTTTCCGTGACTCATTTAATTTACACTCTGAATAATAATTCCCGACCTAGAACTTTTTTAAGGTGGAGGCGATTCAAACCGTCCGTCTGGCAATTGGGTGAGGATCACAAACACTTACAATATTTACCAAACGATATACTTGCTTTGGAGGCAGTTCAGAGAAGGTTCACTGGGTTGACTCCGGAGATGAGGGGTTGACTTATGAGAAAAGGTTGAGTAGGTTGGGCCTCTACTCATTGGAATTCAGAAGAATGAGAGGTGATCTTATCGAAACGTATAAGGTAATGAGGGAACTTGACAGGGTGGATGAAGAGAGAATGGTTCCACTGATAGGGGAGACTAGAACTAGGGGGCATGATCTCAGAATAAGGGGCCGCCCATTTAAATCTGAGATGAGGAGGAATTTCTTCTCTCAGAGGGTTGTAAATCTGTGGAACTCGCTGCCTCAGAGAGCTGAGAAAGCCACGACATTTAATAAATTTAAGATAGAGATAGCTTCTTCACTGATAAGGGAATAAGGCTTATGGGGAACGGGCAGGGAGGTGGACTTGAGTCCATGATCGGATCAGCCATGATCATATTAAATGGCGGAGCAGGCTCGAGGGGCCATATGGCCTACTCCTGCTCCTAGTTCTTAAGTTCTTATGTTCTTAATAGCAGCACACAAAAAAATGCTTTTATAATGGTTGCACCTTATCTCCACCTTTGTCGAACAGTTGGCTCGTTGATCAAGGGCTGTGATTTTCGCTTCGGGATTGTTAATTGAAATTTGCGAGGGTTCTCAGTGGAGCCCTTATATTGCTCGCAAATTTTGAAATTGCCGAGAACTTTTGCAAAGAAGGACTTGCATTTCTGCAGCGCCTTTCAGGAACTCATGATACCCCAAAGTGCTTTACAGCCGTTGAGTTATGTTTGAAGTGTTGTAGTTTGGGGAAAGATGTGCCCAAATCACCCCACACGAACCTCAACTCTTTGCGAAGGAGTTTGGTGCAAATAATCAGGTGCCTCAGGGACTTGGACTTTCTTTGAATGAGTTCTGCTTGTACCTGCATTCAAGCTTGAAACAGCAACTGGGCTTCCATCTCACGGGAGCAGCGTGTAGCGGTTAGTGAGTAGGTGACGAGGTTTGGGGTTGATGTGCATCACTTTCAATCTTTGAAATTTCACCAAGCAAAGAAATGGTGAATTCAACTGTCCCTGTAAGCATTTTGTTCCCGTTTAATCACAGGAATATCCGCAGTCAGGAGCTGAAAAGGAATTAAAACCTAATACCGGCTTCGGGACAATCAGAATACTTCATCACAGACAAGACACCTTTTAAAAAGGGAGGGAGAGAGAAAGCGGGTAATTATAGACTGGTTAGCCTGACATCAGAAGTGGGGAACATGTTGGAATCAATCATTAAGGATGATATAGCAGCGCATTTGGAAAGCAGTGACAGGATCGGACCGAGTCAGCATGGATTTGTGAAAGGGAAATCATGCTTGACGAATCTTCTGGAATTTTTTGAGGATGCAACTCGTCGAGTGGACAATGGAGAACCAGTGGATGTGGTGTATTTGGACTTTCAAAAGGCTTTTAACAAAGTCCCGCACAAGAGATTGGTGTACAAAATTAAAGCACATGGTATTGGGGGTAATGTACTGACGTGGATCGAGAACTGGTTGGCAGACAGGAAGCAGAGAGTCGTGATAAACAGGTCCTTTTTAGAATGGCAGGCAGTTACTAGTGGGGTGCCACAGGGCTCAGTGCTGGGACCCCAGCTCTTTACAATATACATTAACGATTTGGATGAAGGAATAGGGTTTCATATCTCAAAGTTTGCGGATGACACTCAACTGGGTGGCGGTGTGAGCTGTGAGGAGGACGCTAAGAGGCTGCAGGGTAACTTGGACAGATTAGGTGAGTGGGCAAATACATGGCAGATGCAGTATAATGTGAATAAATGCGAGGTTATCCATTTTGGGGGCAAAAACACGAAGGCAGAATATGATCAGAATGGCGGCAGTCTAGAAAAAGGAGATGTGCAACAAGACCTGGGTGTCATGGCTCACCAGTCACTGAAAGTGGGCACGCAGGTACAGCAGGCGGTAAAGAAGGCAAATGGTATGTTGGCCTTCATAGCTAGGGGATTTGAATATACGAGCAGGGAGGTCTTACTGCAGTTGTAAAGGGCCTTAGTGAGGCCTCACCTGGAATATTGTGTTCAGTTTTGGTCTCCTATTCTGAGGAAGGACGTTCTTGCTATTGAGGGAGTGCAGCAAAGGTTCACCAGACTGATTCCAGGGATGGCTTGGCTGTCATAGGAGGAGAGACTACATCAGCTGGGCCTTTATTCAATGGCGTTTAGAAGGATGAGAGGAGATTTCACAGAAACATATACGATTCTGACGGGACTGGACAGGTTAGATGAGGGGAGAATGTTCTCGATGTTGGGGAAGTCCAGAACCAGGGGACATAGTCTTAGGATAAGGGGTAAGCCATTTAGGACTGAGATGAGGAGAAACCTCTTCACTCAGAGAGTTGTTGACCTGTGGAATTCCCTGCCGCAGAGAGTTGTTGATGCCAGTTCATTGGATGTATTCAAGAGGGATTAAGATATGGGCCTTATGGTTCAGGGAATCAAAGGTTATGGAGAGAAAGCAGGAAAGGGGTACTGAAGCAATGATCAGCCATGATCTATTGAATGGCCGAATGGCCTACTTCTGCACCTGTTTGCTATGTTTCTATGTTTCTAAGGCTGGAAGGTAGATCACACCGATTGTGGGAGAGCTGGTTGGCGGTGACATGGAAGTGTCTGCAGTGTGTGGGACCAGACTGCTTCCACACATCCACAATGAATGTCCCTCCCTTTATTTGGGAAAACTACAACTGAGAGTGGACAAGTTCCATCCCGGTCGGAGCAATCTGAAGCTTTAACTGACTGACACCCTGGTTTGGGATATCTTGCAACATATCCATCCATCAGTCTCTATGGCACAATGGGTTAGTACGTTTGGCTATTAACTAAAAGGTTGGTGGTTCGAGCCCACCGAGGAACTATGCTTTTAACTGTTTTTCCCCGAGGATTCGGTGCCGCACAGTTCCAGGTTGTCATTGTGTGTTTTGGCTGCACGAATATATTCTGCAAACATTGCCAGTTGTGCTGTTATCCAGTGAGTTCCCACTCCAATACTTTTATGAACATTCAGCTCAAGTAAAACGATAACAATTTTTTACATGGATCATATTTCTCCATCCAGCCCACGAGAAATAAATTATGTTATTGGGTTTAAAGAAACTGGTGGAAATTGATTCTATTGATCCAGATATAGAACTGGAACTTCGGTCTCAAGTGCTCCTCCTATCAAGAATAGGCACACACACAATCAATGGTTTTACAACTGAGTCATAAACACTTACAATTTTAAACCATTCTCATAAAATACAGTCTGTAAATGAGATCGGGATAAAAGTTCATCACATGTAAAGAAAATGAATATTTGAAGATACCACTGTCCCTCAGTAACTATATTATTATTTATTTTATCTGAAAAAGGTTATCAGTTAATTAACGGTGATTAAATGAATTTTTACTTTTCACGTTCGCTGCATGTCGTCAATTTTATAAGGTTTTGAATTTAAAAACGGTGTTACAAAAGTTACCGTCCTGACCTGGAATCGAAGCTGATTTTCGGTGGTATAAGGAATGGTTTTACCCAATCATTTAAAGGTGATTTCAAAGAATCACGTGGCGTTAAATTCAGATCACGGTTACAATGTGTTTCGGTGTGAAACAAGTGGATTAAAAAGGACAATAATGACATCAAGCATTACGATGCAGCGATGCAGCAATGCAGCGTTCCCTGGTGGTCCAGTGATTAGGATTCGGCGCTCTCACCACCGCGGCCCTGGGTCGATTTCCGGCCAGGGAAATTGCACTTCGAGTCCTTAAAACCTTATAAGAAAGAGTTACATGCATCTCATGTGGAAAAAAAGATTCATTGATTTAAACATAATTAATTAATCCATTGTAGAACTTCAATCGTTTATTTTGCCCTGAGTACGTGAGGAACTTTTATCCCGACCTCATTGTATTTTAGGAGCATGGTCCAGCCCCGGTATCTCCACCTGTGAAAGTAGGAAACTGCTGGAAATACACAACAGGACGGGTAGCCTTTGACAAACAATTAAACCGAGGTTACAGACTCTCTTCCTTCCCCTGCTTTTGCGGGACACTTGTTCCCCTTTCATTTTACAGACCGACTGAGTTCACTAACCGCGGGGAGAGAGTAGGTGCCTCCGCGGCCCCACTGTGCTAACATGGAAGATAACACGATGGGGATGTGGGGTGGTGGGTGGGGATCAGTGACATGTTTGTGTGAAGGGCAGCGGAGGAGAAGGATTGACAGCTGTCAGTGAGGGACAGAAGTTGTTTAAGGTGAGCCAACACATTCCCGATCAGCACAGAGGGATACAGAAAAGAGGAAGAGAGAAGGGGAAATACTGTCCCCACCCAGAACTAATGCAGAAACCCCTCTGCTGCGCTCGGGGTGGCCACCCACAGCCTGGATACACTAACATCCCAACAGCTCATTGACTGTCGGAGTGGGACCGTGCGGCGCTTCAGAAGACAGGTCAAAAAAGCAAAGTGACTGATTCAGTCCCATGTGCTTCTCGAATCAAAAAGGGTTACACACAAAAATTTGCTTTTATAATGGTTACACCTTATCTCCACGTTTGTCAAACAGTCAGCTCCTTGGTCCAGGGTATGATTCTCACTGTGTGGTTGTTAATTGAAATTTGCAAGAGATCATGGGCGATTGTGCGCTTTGGCGCGAATTTTGAAATTGCGTAGAAATTTTGCAAAGAAGGACTTGCATTTCTGCAGTGCCTTTCAGGAACTCATGACGCCCCAAACCGCTTTACAGCCGTTGAGTTCTGTTTGAAGTGTTGTAGTGTGGAGAAAGATGTGCCCAAATCATCCCACACGAACCTCAACTCTTTGCGAAGGAGTTCGGTGCAAATAATCAGGTGCCTCAGGGACTTGGACTTTCTTTGAATGCGTTCTGCTTGTACCTGCATTCAAGCTTGAAACAGCAACTGGGCTTCCATCTCACGGGAGCAGCGTGTAGCGGTTAGCGAGGAGGTAACGAGTTTTGGGGTTGATGTGCGTCGCTTTCAATCTTTGAAATTTCACTGAGCAAAGAAACGGTGAATCCAACTGTCCCTGTAAGCATTTTGTTCCCGTTTAATCACAGGAATATCCGCAGTCAGGAGCTGAAAAGGAATTAAAACCTAATACCGGCTTCGGGACAGTCAGAATACTTCGTCACAGACAAGGCACCGGAAGGCTGGAAGGTAGATCACACCGGTTGCGGGAGAGCTGGTTGGTGGTGACATGGAAGTGTTTGCAGTGTGCGGGACCAGACTGCTTCCACACATCCACAATGAATGTCCCACCCTTTATTTGGGAAAAGTACAACTGAGAGTGGACAAGTTCCATCCCGGTCGGAGCAATCTGAAGCTTTAACTGACTGACACCCTGGTTTGGGATGTCTTGCAACATGCAGTTCCATCAGTCTCTGTGGCGCAACGGGTTAGTGTTCGAGGGTTTGGCTATTAACTGAAAGGTTTGAAGCCTTTAATTTTTTTTCCCCGAGGATTCGGTGCCGCACAGTTCCAGGTTGTCATTGTGCATTTTGGCTGCACGAATATATTCCGCAAACATTGCCAGCTGTGCTGTTATCCACTGAGTTCCCACTCCAATACTTTTATGAGCATTCAGCTCAAGTAAACTGCTAACAATTTTTTACATGGAGAATGTTCCTCAATCCAGTCCACCAGAAATAAATTATGTTATTGTGTTTAAGAAACTGGTGAAAATTGCCTGGGCTATCGTTATGGCTTTGCTCAGATTCTGAGTTTCTACAGTCAACAGTTTGGGAAGGATTGAAGTAAATGAAGTTCTTGGGTTTCAAGAAACTGGTGGAAATTGATTCTGTTGAAACACATATAGAACTGGAACTTCGGTCTCAAGTGCTCCTCCTATCAAGACTAGGCACACACACAATCAATGGTTTTACAACTGAGTCATAAACACTTATAATTTTAAACTTTTCTCATAAAATACAGCGTGTAAATGAGATAGGGATAAAAGTTCATCACATGTAAAGAGAAATTGAATGATTGAAGATACCACTGTCCCTCAGTAACTATATTATTATTTCTTTCATTCTGAAAAATGCTATCGGTTAATTAATGGTGATTAAATGAATTCTTATTTTTTCACATTTGCTGCATGTCGTCAATTTTATAAGGTTTTGAATTTCGAAACGCTGTTACAAAAGTTACCGCCCTGACCTGGAATCGAAGCTGTTTTTCGGTGGTATAAGGAGTGGTTTTACCCAATCATTTAAAGGTGATTTCAAAGAATCACGTGGCGTTAAATTCAGATCACTGTTACAATGTGTTTCGATGTGAAACAAGTGGATTGAAAAGGACAATAATGACACCAAGCATTACGATGCAGCGATGCAGCAATGCAGCGTTCCCTGGTGGTCCAGTGATTAGGATTCGGCGCTCTCACCACCGCGGCCCTGGGTCGATTTCCGGCCAGGGAAATTGCACTTCCATCAAAATTAAAATCTTATAAGAAAGAGTTACATGTATCTCATGTGAAAAAAAAATCATTAATTTATGCATCATTAATTAATCCATTGTAGATCTTCAATCATTTATTTTGCCCTGAGTACGTGAGGAGCTTTTATCCCGACCTCATTGTGTGGAAATGTATTTTTATCTAAGCTGATACCATACGGTATTTGTGTGCCTTTTGATTAAAATGGAGTCCTGGCCCTTCCAGAACTTTCTGCATTTTAGCAGCCAGCTTATTATGAACAGCTAAACCTGCTGTTAGATGGCTGATGGTTATCAGACAGCTAGGAGACAAGTCATGCTGAGACAAGTAACCCCCCATGGTGCTCTCCTATTGTCTACACTACAGGAGTTCCATGTCACCCCACCCTTATCTTCTAGCCATTATCTCTTTCCTTTACCTCATCCATTTGAAGCAAACAGGTAAACTGACCAGGAAATTGGATAATCCTGATACAATACAAGACAGGTGATAGCCCATTACCTATGACTCATGGAGTAATGGCCGTTTGGCTTTCTGATAACCCTGACAAAAGGAAATATCTCGAGACCATTTCAGTACCAGGATATAGTAATTAACTCTTTATCTGTATTCACTGACTGTGAGACAGAGCAATACACAGGGAGAGGCCAGAACTTGGGTTTTACTGTATAAATATCTTGTGAAGCTGTACCATTGCGGAGGTTTCATTTAGCCCTTGACTGAGTGAAACCTACCCCTTGCGAGCAAGTAAATTAAAAGGGAAACTTCCATCGGAGCTGTAAGTGTCGGAGTCATTCTTTTCTGAGGTCGAGATTTCGACAGTTATTGGAGGTTCCACCGAGATGCATACTCTCTGTTCTGTGAGTAAAACGGATACAGGCATAGTGCCTCTCCAGTGAAAGGCTTCGGTGGCCAAACAAGGTGAGCCTTTGCTCACAAGAGGTTTCTTCACTGTTGAATCGCAGATGTAATCTGTTGTCCACAGCTGAGGTACTGCATCTACAAGACTCGGCATTTAAAAGTTAAAGGTATTTTTTTTTTATAACCATTTCTTTCTCAGCTCGCCAGCAGAAGAGAACAGGTTCTGGAAAAAAATCTCGAGACAGCCCGGGGAAGGTTTCAGTAGGTAAGGGAGCGCTAGTCGATCGAAAAGGGTTCCAGGTTCTTATATGATAAGATTTTTATTGTTTTTAATTCGGAAGGGGTTCTTATGTGATAAGACTATTAAAAGAAAAGAAAAAAAGAAAGCGCTAATAATCGATCGAAGGTTCTTATGTGATAAGATTTTTATTGTTTTTAATTCGGAAGGGGTTCTTATGTGATAAGACTATTAAAAAAAAAAAGAGCGCAATCGATCAAAGAGTTTGGGTACGGAACCTTAAGTTTTATCAGCTGTTATTAGGATAAGTTAAGGACTCGGTCTGTAGTGGCGTACAACGCAGACTGAGAATTTGTTTAGAGGTTATGATTTGTGTATTCACGGGAATATTGTTTGTTGTCCTTGTATTACTGTTGTGTGCAATACCTTTGTGAGTCATTGCCATTAGAGAAACGGGAAGAGTCACTAGGGAAAATTGTGATTCGGAAAAAAAAAACACAAGGATTGATTAAGAAAAGAAACAGTAACTGATTGATCAACTACGATTGGTTCGTGCCAACATATCTCACACACCCAGACTGAGCCCGAATTAAGAGCCTTTTCAGGCCACGTAACGGCCAGGAGAAGTGGGCGTAGAGAACTCGGTTGGCCGAAAGGATTGTGAGATCAGAAACTGTGGTAAAATCTTAAATCATCCAGAATGGGGGCTGGAGCAAGTAAACCACCACCAAAAGGGACCCCAGCCCATTTTATGCTCCAGAATTGTGGTCAGTCTTCAATTGACCACCTAAGAGAATGGGTAAAATGGACTAAGGGTGAAAACAGGCCATTTCCACCCGATGGTTCATTCAATTTAGAGAGAATAACCTGTCTAGAAGAATGCCTTATAGACAGAGACCCAGGTAGAAGAGGAAAAAAAAAAAAAAAAAAGTGAATTGGTCAGCGTTTGGAGATTGGAAAAGGGAAGCTGAGGAACGACACGAGAAGAGCCTAAGAGTTAGCAAGCAGTGTACTAGAGGGAGAAAGCAGGGGGATGAACGGGTAGAGCAGGTGAATCGCCCTCGACATAACAAACACCCATCCGTTATGGTTGCTAAAGAGACAAAGGCACACTCACCTAGGGCTCCGGAGGGTTGGGATCCCCGGGGGGTGCTCCAGGCCAAGGAGGAGACGATCCTCGGGCCGGAGTACAGGGAAACGGGGTAACACCCGCTCCCAACAATACAGGTGCGGCTGCAGGAAATTTCAGTCAGTCACAAGGGAATCAATACCGTGACGGCCCTGCAGGGGGCACACGAAGTCATACCCGTGGACCAGAGCCCAGTGCCCTGGAGCCATCATCATCAGTATACCCAGTAAGACTTTTTCCCAGTCCACTCTCGGGGGGGGCTCCGGTCCCTATTTATCGACCATGGTCACCAAGTGAATTAAGAATAATTGTGGAAGGATTGGCAGACCCCAAAACCAATATTGAAAAGGCCATAGACCAGTTAAAAGTAATCATCTTGTGCCACGAACCCAGTATATTAGATGGTCAAATCTTACTGAAAGCATGGTTAAAGGACACAAAATTTGCCGAACTTGAGATAAAATTCAAAGATTTTAAAACCCATCGAGAGGCTCCGGATGCAGATCCCAGCACGAAGCCAGGAGAGGGGTTCTGGGGAAGATGTTGGGAAGCCTTACATTCGGTGTTCCCGAGGAAAACGAATTGGTCCAAAATTATGGAAACTACACAAAGAAAGGAGGAGGATGTTGAGGATTATGTAGAAAGAGTGCGAGAGATCATGAACCAATGTTCAGGCATGAAAATGGAGGAGGTAGAGGCTCCTATGATCAGCGCCGTGGTAAACGGGCTACGGCCCGAACTCAGAGATCCCTTTAAACTAGTTTGTCTCGGATGGCGACAGGAATCGCTATCCAAGGTTGTATCTATGTTAAAGGACATACAAGAGCGAAATAGAGAATCTAAAAGCAAGGTCACCATGTTTGTAGGACAAGCAGCTCCAATGACACCCACCCCGGTGACACCGTCCTACGCCCCACCCCAGGGTAGAGGAAGAGGGCGAGCCAGAGGAGGGTATTACAGGGGAAGAGGGAGAGGAGGTGCAGGGCAGGAACAATATTATACCTGTCACAATTGTGGACAGATTGGACACTGGGCTAGAACTTGCCGGGCAAAACAGCAACAACCAAATCATGATTGGACTCAACAGGCAGGTAATAGAGCACACCCTCCCCCTTCAGAACCCAACCAGTATGCGACCCAAGTCCAGGTACATGCTAGACCTCAGACTAATTTCTCTGTGCAAGATCCATTTGGATCACAGAATCAAAAGCAATTCGGCCAACCACCAAATTGCCCGTATAATGATCAATGACGCCCAATCCCAGACCCGAGTGCTGCGAACAAACAGCTGCCTGTCGTTTCGTTAAATGCCATAGGAGAACCTGAAGTAAAAATACGAATACAAGGAAAGGATGTCCCATTCCTAGTGGATACTGGTGCCACCTATTCGGTCCTTTCAAGGGAGGATACGAGGGGAATTCCCACTTCCACTAATCAAACCTCAGTGATTGGACTATCTGGACACGCACAGCAAATGTTTTTCTCCAACCCTATCAATGTACAAATAGAGGATTACGAAGATAGTCATTCATTCCTACTGTCTAAAGAGGTTCCAGTGAATCTGTGTGGACGTGACCTGTTATGTAAAATGAATGCCACGATCCTCTGTTCCCCAGCTGGTCTGGAGGTTCGAGTCCCCATAGATAAATGTGGCGCATATCCACTACTTCAACCCACAACTCCCATATTGTATGCCTGGGAAAATTTGGACCCCACACTAAGCAAAACCCTATCCTATTTGGTTGGTTCATATTGGTGTGTAACAAGGTTAATCACAGACTACCTCAAATCTCAAACCTTGGGCAAGTGGTACGAAACATTACACTGCACAGCATATTGTGACAAAACGGGATCAGACGCTACAGCACAAATCTTTTATCAACCATTCCTGCACCAGAAACATCAATTGATGATCGGAAAAATCTTTATCGGACCCGAAGGGATAGCGGCAGGGGTTGAATTATCCTCCCACAGTCAGAGCTTGTTTAGGGTTAAAGGGAGCGTTCCACACTGCACCCTTGCGGTTGCAGGCACACATAAACCCCAGGATTTAGGACAGATGGTTAAAAGAATGCAAGGATCCCCAGTACAAGAGGAATGGCACACACGTAATGGAACTTTGGGGCAACATGAAAAGGGGGGAGGCTATTCTGTCAAGTTGAATGGGAAAGTATACTTCGATGCTGTCTTAGAAGAAAGGATGCTCTCAGCCACTAGCTTCCCAGTACGACAAAGCACAGCAGAGCTTCTTGCTAAAGTTCCAGAACAACTATGATCTACACACGCTAATGAAGTAGGGAGGATGCTTACCGCACAACCCTATAAGGTAGCAATCAATTCAACCGCCCCGCTCCCCAAGAAGCCCCAATACCCCTTGTCCCCAGCCGCAGAACAAGGTATTGAGCCAGTCATTAAGTCCCTGCTGGCCCAGGGAGTAATCGTTCCAACTAGAAGTCCATGTAACACACCGATCTTTCCGGTGCAGAAGCCCAATAGTGACAAATGGAGATTTGTCCAAGACCTACGAGCCGTGAATCATTCGGTATTCCCAACTTATCCAGTGGTACCCAACCCGGCAATTATACTTGCCAGTATTCCGGCATCATCAACGTATTACACAGTAGTTGATCTGTGTTCAGCATTTTTCTCAATACCTATTCACCCAGAGTCTCAATTCCTGTTTGCCTTCACGGATAAAGGACGCCAATATACGTGGACAAGACTCCCGCAGGGATTTACCGAGAGCCCTACCATATTCTCACAGTGCCTAAAGAGGGATCTGGAAGATGTAATTTTACCAGCAGGTTCTACACTTGTGCAGTATGTTGACGACTTATTGCTCGCCTCACCCTCCAAATTGGCCTGCGAAACGGACTCCCTTGTGTTATTAAAAGCTCTGGCCTCGAAAGGACACAAGGTGTCAAAGGCAAAGTTACAATTTGTCTCAGAAAAGGTTCGGTATCTAGGGCACGACTTGGTCAGAGATACGAGACAATTGACACAAGACCGAGTAAAAGCAATCTGCTCTGCCCCACTACCAGTAACCAAGAGAGAAATGAAACACCTCCTCAGCATGACAGGATACTGCCGGCAATGGGTTACGAGTTATTCCGAGATTGTTAGACCACTGTTAGACATGTCCATGCCCGCACTACCAGAGAAGTTGATTTGGAATGAGGTATCCCGGAATGCTTTTCAGAACCTTAAACAGTCCCTCACTTCAGCACCCGCCTTGGGATTACCAGATTACACTGAGCTATTCAACTTATTTGTGCATCACAAGTCGGGTTTTGCACAATCTGTTTTGACTCAGTTGCATGGGGACAGGCAGCGACCGGTAGCGTATTTCAGTACCCAACTAGACCCAGTGGCACGCGGACTACCAGGATGTCTTCCTTCGTTGGCAGCAGCTTATTATGCTATGCAACAGGCTCAGACAATAACTCTAAATCATCAGACCATTTTATATATCCCACACTCTGTCGAGATTTTACTTACTAAATGTGCCACCCAACACCTAACCTCCGCAAGAACCACCAAATACGAGGTCGAACTGTTATCAAATCCGAACCTTGTCATCAAAAGATGCACTACCTTAAATCCAGCCACTCTACTCCCCACGGAAGACGACGGCGAACCCCATTCATGTGAAATGGTAACCGAATTAGTGACTAAACCACGTATCAATCTAACAGATGTACCAATGTGTAACCCTGAGCTAGTGTACAATGTTGACGGATCAGCCTTACGAAATGATAGGGGCCAACCTAGAGCGGCTTATGCAATTGTAACTCAGTTTAATGTTGTCGAAACAGCCTCTCTTCCAGACTCCTTTTCAGCCCAACAAGCCGAATTGTTTGCGTTAACTCGAGCCTGTATTCTGGCTGAAGGACACACAGTTAATATCTACACTGACTCCAGGTATGCTTTTGGGGTATCACATGACTATGGACAAATTTGGAAGATTCGCGGGTACCTGACTTCTTCAGGAACCCCTATCAAAAATGCAGAACAAGTGGAAAATCTCCTGCGAGCCATTCAATGCCCCTTAAAACTTGCCATTATCAAATGCCAAGCACATACAGGCCAGTCGAATGAGGTGGCACTTGGGAATGCCAGAGCTGATAATGCAGCTAAGTCAGCAGCTCTGTCGAAAGGGGGGATGCAGGTGTCATTGTTCCCACTAAGGAAAAATAATTGCTCAGACCCGCCACCCACTATTAATGACGTGCTGGCCTTTCAGACACAGGCCAGTACGGAGGAGGTGGTGACCTGGACGAAGGATCAATGTTATAAAAATCCAGAAGGAATATGGGTTCACCATGACGGCCGCGTGGTGGCCCCTAGATCCTTACTTCCATGGATTGCCCGATGTGTTCATACATTCACACATGCAGGCAAAGGGGGATTGGCAGATTATATTTTGGCAACTTGGTATGCACCAGGTATTTCGGCAATTGCAAAACAAATCTGTGAAAATTGTGTTACCTGTCAGACAATGAATCCGGGTAAGACGGAAAAAGTAGAATCTGCCTCCCACCCAAATCCAGTCGGGCCTTTTGTACATTTACAAATGGATTTTATTGAATTACCTGTGTGTATGGGATCCAAGTATGTATTAGTTATTGTAGATGTGTTCTCTAGATGGATTGAAGCCTTTCCATGTAAAAAGGCCGATGCCACTACTGTTGCTAAATGTTTGTTAAAAGAAATTGTACCGCGCTTCGGAATTCCTGCTAAGCTTTCTAGTGATAACGGGTCACATTTCACGGGAACTGTTATAAGAGAAATGTGTAAAGCTTTACAGATTAATCAACGTTTTCATTGCAGTTATCATCCACAATCAGCTGGACTTGTTGAAAGATATAATGGAATGTTTAAAAATAAGCTGGCAAAACTATGCAATGACACTGGACTGAAATGGACAGAACTGCTGCCCTTAGCTTTGATGGTAATGCGATCTGCAACCAACAGAACAACAGGCTTGTCACCACATGAGATAGTTATGGGACGTCCCCAACGACTACCTTTTACAGCACCATTTACTGCAAAACAGATGGACATCCACAAAATGGAGGAAAATATGTTGAATTATTGTATTGCACTAACCAAATGTATTTCCAGCTTTCATTCACAGGTAAAGGAAGCCCAAGTCAAGCCAGCGGAAGGGAAGTGTCATAACCTGGAGCCAGGGGAATTCGTTTACATCAAGATTTTTAAAAGGAAAAGCAGTCTACAGCCAAGATTCGAAGGACCATACCAGGTCCTGCTGGCGACCAATACTGCAATCAAGGTAAAGGAAAGACCAACATGGATCCACGCATCCCATTGCAAACGGGCACCCGACCAGGAGGAAGGGACGAAGGAATCAGAGGAACAGAAAAAGGAAGACTGAATAAAGAACTGTATGGACTATGGGGACTGATGGTGCTGGGCTTGACAGGGTTTTACTTCGCATTATTGATTACACCAGGGGTACAGACCCACCACCGAAGGGAATTGCACGTAAACGTATTTATGGCACTGAGTCATAGGTATGCTCAAGAAGGAAACTTGTCGAGTTGCTGGATATGTTCCCATGTACCTGTCCACTCCAGGGGGGGTATTCCCCTGAGATCTGTCCCCTTTAACGAATCAGAAATGGTAGAATGGTTGACAGTGCAAAACAGGACAAAACTAACTAAGGGGCCAGAAACAAAGGAGCAAACAGAATGGAGGTCGGCAGGGTATAAACTCACAGCCTTCCAGGGATGGTACCAGCCCAATTATGATAATAACCATCAGCCTCCCTTCCTAAGCACTACTCCCAGAATAGGAAATCCTGAAGGTATAATATGCCTAGTGAGTAATGAAACTAAAAGAAATGGAAATGGAGAGACTGTACAAGATCAGAATGGATTGAGTTGTCCTTGTGAAGGACAAAATGGGGGAATGTGGAAATGTATTTTTATCTAAGCTGATACCATACGGTATTTGTGTGCCTTTTGATTAAAATGGAGTCCTGGCCCTTCCAGAACTTTCTGCATTTTAGCAGCCAGCTTATTATGAACAGCTAAACCTGCTGTTAGATGGCTGATGGTTATCAGACAGCTAGGAGACAAGTCATGCTGAGACAAGTAACCCCCCATGGTGCTCTCCTATTGTCTACACTACAGGAGTTCCATGTCACCCCACCCTTATCTTCTAGCCATTATCTCTTTCCTTTACCTCATCCATTTGAAGCAAACAGGTAAACTGACCAGGAAATTGGATAATCCTGATACAATACAAGACAGGTGATAGCCCATTACCTATGACTCATGGAGTAATGGCCGTTTGGCTTTCTGATAACCCTGACAAAAGGAAATATCTTGACACCATTTCAGGACCAGGATATAGTAATTAACTCTTTATCTGTATTCACTGACTGTGAGACAGAGCAATACACAGGGAGAGGCCAGAACTTGGGTTTTACTGTATAAATATCTTGTGAAGCTGTACCATTGCGGAGGTTTCATTTAGCCCTTGACTGAGTGAAACCTACCCCTTGCGAGCAAGTAAATTAAAAGGGAAACTTCCATCGGAGCTGTAAGTGTCGGAGTCATTCTTTTCTGAGGTCGAGATTTCGACAATTGTATTTTAGGAGCATGGTCCAGCCCCGGTATCTCCACCTGTGAAAGTAGGAAACTGCTGGAAATACACAACAGGACGGGTAGCCTTTGACAAACAACTAAACCCAGTTTACAGACTCTCTTCCTTCCCCTGTCCTTTGCGGGACACTTGTTCCCCTTTAATTTTACAGACTGACTGAGTTCACTAACCGCGGGGAGAGAGTAGGTGTCTCCGCGGCCCCACTGTGCTAACATGGAAGATAACACGATGGGGATGTGGGGTGGTGGGTGGGGATCAGTGACACGTTTGTGTAAAGGGCAGCGGAGGAGAAGGATTGACAGCTGTCAGTGAGGGACAGAAGTTGTTTAAGGTGAGCCAACACATTCCCGATCAGCACAGAAGGCATTCACGGTCAGCTGCCCTCTGCTGTACTTCTGGTCAGAGCGGTTTCCGCAGTGGAGCCGTTATCACGTTTGCTTTCCACGTGAAAGGATCCCGTGCAGGAAGATTATGTTTAAACTTGCCGTGGATGAACAGCCATGGGCGAGTTTATTCTCCTGTCAAAAGGGCGACAGTGGCTTCTCCCTTATTCTTTAATTGCTCTTTATTTAACTTCACGAAATAGATATATTTGAGTGAGAGAAATTGTTCCAGAGTGTCGCCCACTTCATCTTTTGTTCCCTTTTAAACACATAAAATGAGGCCGGGGAATAAATACAGAAAACAAAGCAGAGGGATAGAGACAAGAGGAAGAGAGAAGAGGAAATACTGTCCCCACCCAGAACTAATACAGAAACCCCTCTGCTGCGCTCGGGGTGGCCACCCACAGCCTGGATACACTAACGTCCCAACAGCTCATTGACTGTCGGAGTGGGACCGTGCGGCGCTTCAGAAGACAGGTCGAAAAAGCAAAGTCACTGATTCGATCTCATGTGCTCCTTCTGCCAAGATTAGCTACACACAAAAAATGCTTTTATAAAAGTTACACCTGATCTCCAGGTTTGTCAAAAAGTTAACTCGTTGGTCAAGGGGTATGATTCTCGTTTCTGGCTTGTTAATTGAAATTTGCGAGAGATCCCGGCCGAGCCCATTATTCTGCCGCGAATTTTGAAATTATATCGAACTTTTGCAAAGGAGGACTTGCATTTCTGCAGTGCCTTTCAGGAACTCATGTCGCCCCAAAGTGCTTTACAGCCGTTGAGTTATGTTTGAAGTGTTGCAGTGTGGGGAAAGATGTGCCCAAATCACCCCACATGAACCTCAACTCTTTGCGAAGGAGTTCGGTGCAAATAATCAGGTGCCTCAGGGATTTGGACTTTCTTTGAATGAGTTCTGCTTGTACCTGCATTCAAGCTTGAAACAGCAACTGGGCTTCCATCTCACGGGAGCAGCGTGTTGCGGTTAGCGAGTAGGTGACGAGGTTTGGGGTTGATGTGCATCACTTTCAATCTTTGAAATTTCACCAAGCGAAGATATGATGAATCCAACTGTCCCTGTCAGCATTTTGTTCAGGTTTAATCACAGGAATATCTGCAGTCAGGAGCTGAAAAGGAATTAAAACATAAGACCGGCTTCAGGACAATCGGAATACTTCGTCACAGACAAGGCACTGGAAGGCTATAAGGTAGATCACACCGGTTGTGGGAGAGCTGGTTGGCGGTGACATATAACTGTCTGCAGTGTGCGGGATTAGAGTGTTTCCATGCATCCACAATGAATGTCCCTCCATTTATTTGGGAAAAGTACAACTGAGAGTGGACAAGTTCCATCCCGGTCGGAGCAATCTAAAGCTTTAACTGACTGACACCCTGGTTTGGGATGTCTTGCAACATATTCATCAGTCTCTATGGCGCAATGGGTTAGCATGTTTGGCTATTAACTGAAAGGTTGGTGGTTCGAGCCCACCGAAAAACTGTGCTTTTAACTGTTTTTCCCCGAGGATTTGGTGCCGCACAGTTCCAGGTTGTCATTGTGCGTTTTTGCTGCACGAATATATTCCGCAAACATTGCTGCTATCCAGTGAATTCCTACTCCAATACTTTTAGGAACATTCATTTCAATTAATAAAAATTTTTTTACATGGATCATGTTCCTCCATCCAGTCCACCAGAAATAAATTACGTTTTTGGGTTTAAAGGAACTGGTGGAAATTGCCTGGGCTATCGTTATGGCTTTGCTCAGATTCTGAGTTTCAACAGTCAACAGTTTACGAAGGATTACCTCATGGCCAATGCCAAGCACAAAAAGTCTCTCAGCATTCGTTTTGGAATCCGTTAAATTTGCAATGTCCTGCGAGGCGCCTTAATTCGACGACATAGCTCGCCACTTCCTGGCCCTCCGACCGTTGGCACGTGTAGAACCGATACCTCGCCATCAGAACGCTTTCTTTAGGATTTAGATACTCCCGGACCAGCGTACACAATTCTTCATATGATTTAGTTGTTGGTTTCAACAGAGTTAGAAGATTCTTCATGAGGCCATAGATTGTTGCCCCACAGACGGTAAGGAGGATCGCCCTTCTTTTGGCAGTGTTCACGTGCCCTTTCAGCTCGTTGGCCACGAAGTATTGGTCGAGTCTCTCCACGAAGGTTTCGCAATAATCCACTTCTGAGAACTTCTCCAGGATACCAACTGTTCTTTGCATTTTTGCGTGGTTGTTCATTGTCTCGTCGCCAATTGATACACTCATAATAAAGGATGAAACTGAGTATTGTGAACAATGAGTAAGTGTGAACTTAGTTCCTGTAGTAAGACTCCAGAGTGCAGGTACCTCATGGGTGGCCTGCTTATATACCGTGCTCCCAAGGGATGCTGGGATCCCTTGGGACTCCAACAGGTAGGCCCTCTGGTGGTGGTGTGATACAGGTTGCCAAGGGTTAAATACATAACACAAGGTGTGTATGGAAATCAACCATCAAAAGCCCTGTCATTAACCACAGGGGTTTCCTGCAATTTTCTGATCGCAAAGCGCTTTCAGTCCTTGTCCTTAAAATTGCAGACGCGGAAATTGGGGAGTTTAATGACTTTGAAAGGAGAACATTGTTGTTTGGTGCAGTTCAGGTCAGAGAAATGTTTGTGAAAGGAACTTTTTGCAGAGAGAGGATTTGAGCATTTCAGCTTGTTGCTGAACACTCATCTCTGGGTACTGAGCTAAGCAGCAGTTTCTGTCGTGTCGTGGTTATCACATTTGCCTCACATGTGAAAAGTTCCTGGTTCAAGCCTGGGCAGAAACATTATTTTTCAAGCAAAAACTTTTCTGCAATAAAATTGAATAAAAGCTGTTTTAGATACATTGTTGCATGAAGAATGAACATTTAAAACCAGTCTCCTCAAATACAGATTGTGTAAAATCAGATTGGGGATAAAACTTCTTCAAGGATTAAAGTTTCATGAATTATTGAAGTTCAGTTTTTGAAGTTTCAACTATCTCCATTCGCATTTATTTCATTCTGTGAAACAGCACGATCGGTTTATACCAGCAGATCTAAGCTGCATTTGAAACCCGCAAACAACTCATTAATTATTCGCTTTTCCCCAGTTCCAGAGCTCAGAGGGTTATTGTCCATCCCTGGGATGCAAGCTCCCTCAGACCCGGGCCAAAGCTCCCCGTGCACCGAGCACAGGCTCAGGAAAACCCCGGGGGAGAGGGTATCCCGGTCAGTGGGCCTTCCAGCAACAGTGAAAAAGTGCTCGGTCTGAAACGTTCCAGAGTAATAACTTGCAACTTCAGCATCTAACAGTAAGGACGGCCGAGTTATCTCAGGCACTGCTTTCATTATTTGATTAAATTATCAACTCTCCCTCAGTTCGCATTCTTTTCATTGTGCAAAAGAAGATCATGGGTTCATTAATGATGTTTTCCTCTGAAAGCAACATAAAAGTTTAAGGAAAAGTAATCGCCCAATGTTGGGGCTCGATACCACGACCCTGCAAGTAAGAGTCTCATGCTCTACCGACTGGGCTAGCCAGGCTTCGTAACATTTACCCTGTCAATCCCTTTCAGAATATTGTCCGGTTCAATGAGATCACCTCTCATTCTTCGAAACTCCAGAGAGTATCGGCATATTCTACACAATCTCTCACCATAAGATAGTCCTCTCATCCCAGGAATCAATCTGGTGAACCTCTGTTGTACCACCTCCAATGCAAACATATCATTCCTCAGATAAGGAGACCAAAACTATGCGTAGTAATCCAGGTGTGGTCTCACCAGGGCCCTGTACAATTGTAGCAAGACTTCCTTACTCTTGTACTATGGGCTATATATTAGGTACTATGGGCCGAATATCCTGTTTTTCCTCTGATTCTCCCGTTGTATTAAAAGTTATTAAAATTCGGCCGTCGCTCAGCGAACATATTTGTATTTCCTTCAGTGTGCAACACATGTGGGTGGATTAATGATGATTGAAACAATTATTCAGTATTTCACAGACTTGAATTATTTTTGTCAACTTGCTCTGTAAAAATGCTTTCCCTGACCAGGAATCAAACCCAGACCACGGCAGTGAGAGCACCAGACCCTAACCACTAGACTACCAGGGAACACTGCTTGCAGTCTCTGCGATAGCTTTAAATGTAGTCAGCTTACAATCACAGCTGAGAATTGTGCGGTGACACGGCGTGTAACTGGATTTGCTGGGAGCAGCGTGGAGGCCCCGACCTGCGTGAGAACACCAGCGGCAGGTCGGGGCCATAAAAGGAGCGGTGAGCGGCGGCCTGGGAGCAGCGTGGTGGTGTACCACGGCAAGGTACAGCGCGAGCTGGTGCAGGAGGGCGACGGCAGCGAAGTGTGATGTCATCAAAGTCCAGGTCGGTGATTGGATCGTGGGCAGGTACAGCAGGAGCAGTGAGAGACTGTGGAGGGATGTGATCGGGGTCCAGGGGTGGTGTGAGTTCAGGGCCAGGGGCCCAGGGGCAGCACGGGCCAGCCCACACTGCGATATGTGGGCACTGGGTCCATGCAGCAGAGCTGGTCTCCAGTCGTCTTGGATAACACTTGCCACTGGACCAAGACCTCGCTCTGTCAAGCCCGTGTGATGGCTGGGGTGCAACGGTCACCACACGTTAAAAAAATCCACGCACAGGCATCTTCCACCCTTCAACATGCAGTTCGGGACCTGGAATATTAGGTCCATCATTGAAACACCTGTGAACTCATCCTTTTTTGGCGAGGAAGCAAGTTATCCTCGCTTCGAGCGACTGCCTATGATGATGATGAACTGGATTTGCTGCAGTCCGCGAGCAGCAGGTGATGAAAGCGGGCGTGAGAGGGTGAGTGACAGGTGGGCACTGCTTCTGATGCTGTCTGACCCACGCTGGGAGTGGCCGGGGATTTTAAAGCCCTTTCATTGCACCAATGCAGGGTCAATGAAACTGTGTTTCAGGAACCTTCATGTATACAAACATGGGCACTCTGCACTGTAGACCTCGTGGTGCAACGGTAGTGTGTCTGACTCCAGATCAGAAGGCTGCGTGTTTATATCACGTCGGGGTCACTGTACTTTTCCATATTGTTCTTCCGGAATTGAGATTTTCTTTGCTGTGTCACAATTTACTTTCCCACCCATCTTTGTATCATCAGCAAACTTGGCTCCATTACACTGGGTCCCTATATCCCTGGGATAGGGGAGGGAAGACACACCGGAGAAGTGTGAGCTTGTGGACCGGAGAAGTTGCAGCTGCTGGAGCTGTGCGTTTTATCGGGGAGGGACGGGGGGAGAGCCCGCCGAGCGACCGGAGAAGCTGAGAAGCTGCTGTGCTTTTCATTGGGTTTGACACTGTTTAAAAATGGCAGAGTGCCAAGTTTTCTCTCCCTACTGCCCATGTGCGAAGGTGCCGGCAGTGTTTTCGGCGCAGGCATTTGGCTCCGCCCCCCACTTCACCATCGACACCACGCCAGGACTCCGGGGACTGTACACAGCGGCCAGGATGGGGCGAGTTTTTCCCCGAGCCGTTTCCAGCGGCAAAGTCAGTGCGCTTGAGGTCAGTGCGCCGACAAAACTGCTTGGGGAAAATCTAGCCCTTGAAGAGTAAGGAGTACACTGAAGGAAATACAAATATGTTTGCCGAGCAACTGTCAAATTTTAATAACTTTTTATACAACCATCGAATCAGCAAAAAAACAGGGCACTCGCCCCATAGTACCTAATATATAGCCCACAGTACAAGTGTAAGGAAGTCTTGCTACAATTGTACAGGGCCATGGTGAGACCACACCTGGAGTACTGCACACAGTTTTGGTCTCCTTATTTAAGGAAGGAAATCATTGCCTGGGAGGAGGTACAACAGAGGTTCACCAGATTGATTCCTGGGATGAGAGGACTGTCTTAAGTTGAGAGACTGTGTAGAATGGGCCGATACTCTCTGGAGTTTAGAAGAATGAGAGGTGATCTCATTGAAACACACAATATTCTGAAGGGGATTGACAGGGTAGATGCTGAGAGGTTGTTTCCCCCGGGCTGGAGTGTCTAGAACCAGGGGCCACAGTCTCAGGTTAAGGGGTCGGCCATTTAAGACAGAGATGAGGAGGAATTTCTTCACTCAGAGGATTATGAATCTGTGGAATTCTCTGCCCCACAGGCCTGTGGATGCTGAGTCTCTGAATATATTCAAGGCTGCGTTAGATAGATTTTTGGAGTCTCGGGGAATCAAGGGATCGGGAGATTGAGCGGGAAAGTGGAGTTGAGATCGACGATCAGTCATGATCACATTGAATGGTGGAGCAGGCTTGAGGGGCCGTATGGCCTACTACTGCTCCGATTTCTTATGTTGTTACCTGTGCTGGCTCTGTGAAAGAAATTTCCAATTAGTCCCATTCCTCAGCACCCTGCAAATGTTTATTTTTCAACTATATTTCCCTTTGGAAAGTTAATATTAAATCTGCTTCCAAAACCCTGTCAGGCAGAAAAATATTCACATTAATTTTATACAGTCCCATTTTAAACAGGCTTTGCAAGTCATGAATTATTATCCCTTCCCATTTTACACACAGCATTTTAGGACATTGCTTTAAAATGTTTGGTGCCTGTGACACCAGCCATTGTTAGATTTAGTCACACACCATCCGACTTGGAAATATATCGGTCGTTCCTTCATCGTCACTGGGTTAAAAGCCTCGAACTCCCTCTCTAACAGCTCTGTGGGAGCACCTTCACCACACGGACTGCAGCGGTTCAAGATGATGCCTCACCACTATTGTGTTCCCCACACAGATGAGGCTGCACACAGAGAGATTAAAGTAACAGTGACCTCAGTCTTTAATAAGACACTCCAGAGTGAGGAACAGGCCTCAGGGGCCGGCTTATATATAGTGCTCCCAAGGGATGCTGGGATCCCTTGGGACTTCAGGGGATGAGCTCCCTGATGGCGGAGCATGGGAGTGCATGCTTTACAGATACACAACTTCACTCCCCCCAGCAAAGTCAAAGTGAAAACTATTTACAAGGTGAGACGGTCGGGAGCCTTTCTTTCCCTGGTGGACCGCCTCGGTACAAATGTCTGTTCTGGTGTGTTGGCTGTGCCCTCGCTGGACTGGCGTGTTGTTAGCCCTGCAGGACTGCTGGGTGAGCCTGGCCTTGCTGGGCTGTTGGGCGTGATGGGTTTGATTTCCTGGTCCGGCATGGTGTCGTTGATCCTTTGGGTGTGTGTTGTGGGCTCGAAAAAGGTGGTGTCTGCTGTGGGTTGTTCAGGGCAGTCTGTGAACCGCAGCCTCGTTTGTTCCAGGTGCTTCCTGCAAATTTGTCCATTGTCCAGTTTGATTACAAACACCCGATTCCCTTCTTTCGCTATCACCGTGCCTGCGATCCACTTGGGACCATGTCCATAGATTAGCAAATACACAGGGTCATTCAGATCAATTTCCCGTGACACAGTGGCGCGACCATCGTTTACATTTTGCTGCTGCCACCTGCTCTCTACCTGATCATGCAGGTTGGGGTGAACCAGCGAGAGTCTGGTTTTAAGTGTCCTTTTCATGAGTAGCTCAGCCGGGGGCACCCCTGTGAACGAGTGGGGTCTCGTGCGGTAGCTGAGCAGTACTCGGGACTGGCGGGTTTGGAGTGAGCCTTCTGTGACTCGTTTAAGGCTCTGTTTGATGGTTTGCACTGCCCGCTCTGCCTGCGCATTGGAGGCTGGTTTAAACGGGGCCGAGGTGACATGTTTGATCCCGTTGCGGGTCATGAATTATTAAAATTCGACACGGGTGAAACATGGACCGTTGTCAATGACCAGTAGGTCAGGCAGTCCGTGGGTGGCAAACATGGCCCTCAGGCTTTCAATGGTGGCGGTGGCGGTGCTTCCCGACATTATTTCACATTCAATCCATTTTGAAAAAGCATCCACCACCACCAGGAACATTTTACTGAGAAACGGGCCCGCATAGTCGACATGGATCCTCGACCATGGTCTCGAGGGCCAGGACCACAAACTTAGTGGTGCCTCTCTGGGCGCGTTGTTCAACTGAGCACATATGCTGCATTGCCATACACAGGACTCGAAGTCAGAGTCGATACCGGGCCACCACACGTGGGATCTGGCTATCGCTTTCATCATTACTATACCCGGGTGTGTGCTGTGGAGATCCGAGATGAATGTCTCCCTGCCCTTTTTTGGTAGCACTTCGCGGTTACCCAACAACAGGCAATCTGCCTGAATGGACAGCTCGTCCTTTCGCCGATGGAACGGCTTGATTAGCTCTTGCATTTCAACGGGGATGCTGGCCCAGCTCCCATGCGGTACACAGTTTTTTATTAGGAACAGCAGAGAATCTTGGCTGGTCCAAGTCCTAATCTGGTGTGCTGTGACAGGTGATTTATAATTTCCAAACGCTTCCATGACCATCAACACGTCTGCGGGCTACGCCACCATCAACAAGTTTGCAGGTTGCACCATTTCCACCCATGTGGTGGGCAATAGTAGCCGACTGACAGCATCCGCACAGTTCTTGGTGCCTGGCCTGTGGCGGATGGTATAGTTATAGGCTGATAGCGCGAGTGCCCACCTTTGTATGCGGGCTGAGGCATTAGTATTTATCCCTTTGTTTTCAGTGAACAGGGATGTGAGGGGCTTGTGATCGGTTTCCAGCTCAAATTTGAGGCCAAACAGATACGGATGCATTTTCTTTACCACCAACACACACACTAATGCCTCTTTCTCAATCATGCTGTCGGCCCTCTCGGCCTTAGACAAGCTCCTGGAAGCATAGGCGACAGGTTGCAACTTCCCTGCAACATTAGCTTGTTGTAATACACACCCGAATCCGTACGACGACGTGTCACTTGCTAGCGCCAGTCTTTTACACCGGTTATACAATACAAGCAGCTTGTTGGAGCATAAAATGTTTCTGTCTTTCTCAAAAGCAATTACTTGTCTTTTTCCCCATACGCAGTTCTCACCTTTGCGCAATAACACATGTAGGGGCTCTAAAAGGGTGCTTAACCCTGGTAGGAAGTCACCAAAATAGTTGAGGAGGACCAGAAACGGCCGCAGCTCCATGACGTTCTGTGGCCTGGACGCGTTCCTGATAGCCTCTGCCTTGGCGTCTGTGGGCCGAATGCCATCCGCTGCGATCTTTCTCCCCAAATACTCCACTTCTGTTGCCATGAAGACACATTTCAACCTCTTCAGCCACAGCCCTTCGCGATCCAGTCGCTGGAGGACCTCCTCCAGGTTTTGTAGGTGCTCAGCGGTGTCCCGACCCATGACCAATATGTCATCCTGAAAGACCACTGTGCGTGGTACGGACTTGAGTAGGCTCTCCATGTTTCTCTGGAAGATCGCTGCAGCCGACCGAATTCCAAACGGGCATCTGTTGTAGATGAACAGTACCTTGTGCATGTTGATGCAGGTGAGGCCCTTCGAAGACTCCTCCAGCTCCTGCGTCATGTAAACCGAAATCAGGTCGAGCTTGGTGAACGTCTTGACTCCTGCCAGCGTCGCAATTAGGTCGTCTGCCTTCGGTAGTGGGTATTGGTCCTGTAGCGAGAAACAATTAATAGTTACTTTATAATTGCCGCAAATCCTGACTGTGCCATCACTTTTGAATACTGGAACAATCGGGCTGGCCCACTCGCTGAATTCCACTGGGGAGATGATGTCCTCGAGTTGCAGCCTGTCCAGCTCGATTTCCACTCTCTCCCTCATCATGTGAGGTACTGCTCGCGCCTTGTGGTGAATGGGTCGTGCCTCTGGGACCAAGTGGATCCACAACTTCGCCCCGGAAAAGTTTCCAAATCCTGGCTCAAAAAGGGAAGGAAATTTTTTAAGAACCTGGATACATGAGGCCTCATCGACATGTGATAGCGCTCGGATGTCATCCCAGTTCCAGCGGATTTTGCCCAGCCAGCTCCTTCCAAGCACTGTGGGGTCATCGCCCGGGACAATCCAGAGTGGCAGTACATGCACCATGCCCTCGTAGGTGACCTTGGCCATGGCGCTGCCCAGGACAGTGATAAGCTCTTTGGTGTATGTTCTCAGTTTCGTGTGGATGGGGCTCAGGGCTGAACTGAATGCCTGTTGCATCACAGTCTCTCAAACATCTTTTTACTCATGATGGATTGGCTGGCGCCAGTGTCCAGTTCCATGGCTATGGCTGAGCCATTCAATTTTACGTGCAGCATAATAGGTGGACATTTAATCGAAAATGTGTGCACCCCGTGTACTTCAGCATCTGCCTCCTCTCTTGAAGGCTCTAAATTGCTTTGATCCACCATAGACCGATCTTCCTCCGCCACGTGGTGGTTAGCAGGTTTTGCAGAGCTTGCAGCTCGTTTGCAAGCTCATTGGAGGTGCTCCATTGTTCCACAGCACTTGCAAACATACCCTTTGAAGCGTCATGAATAGGCTGAATGGAAGCCTCCACAATGCCAACAAGCTGTGAATTGCCTTGCATTTATTCTTTGTTGGGGACTCTGAGTCATCTGGATCACCTGAGGCCTGCTGGCAGTTACAAACTCGTGGGTTCTGCCCTGTACATTTCTGCTCGCAAACACAGTTCCAGTTAATTTATGAACATTGCTAGCACTTGTGTGCTGAGAGATTTGTTGGGTGTTATCACTGGTGGACATAAACGCCTGTACTGTCGCAATGGCCTTATTGAGGGTTGGTGTCTCTCCAGTCAAAATTTTTCGTAGGAAGGTCTCTTGGCCAATGCCCAGTACAAAAAAGTCTCTGAGCATTTGCTCCGGGCAGCCATCAAACTCACATTGTCCTGCAAGTTGCATTAGCTCGGCGACATAGCTCGCCACTTCCTGACCGTCAGATCGCTGGCACGTGGAGAACCGATACCTCTCCATCAGCACGCTCTCCCTCAGGTTAAGATGCTCCCGAACCACTGTACACAGCTCCTCATATGACTTATCTGTGGATTTCACCGGAGCCAGAAGATTCTTCATGAGGCTGTAGGTCGGTGCCCCACAGACTGTGAGGAGGACTGCTCTCCTTTTTGCAGCGCTTCCTTCTCCATCCAGCTCGTTGGCTACAAAGTACTGGTCTAGCCGTTCGACATAGGTTTCCCAGTCCTCACCCTCCGAGAACTTCTCCAGCATGCCCACAGTTTGCTGCATCTTTGCGTTGGATTCGTGTTCTCGTCGCCAGTTATTGTGTTCCTAACACAGATGAGGCTGCACACAGCGAGGTTAAAGTAACAGTGACCTCAGTCTTTAATAAGACACTCCAGAGTGAGGAACAGGCCTTGGGGGCCGGCTTATATACAGTGCTCCAAAGGGATGCTGGGATCCCTTGGGACTTCAAGGGATGAGCTCCCTAGTGGCGGAACATGAGAGTGCATGCTTTACAGATACACAACAACCGCCAGCTTCTCAAGGGCAATTAAGGTTGGGCAATAAATTCTGGCCTTGCCAGTGACACCCAGATCCTGTGAACTCATATAAAAAAATACCATTTTAGGAGTCTGGTTCAAAATATTCATTGCTGACGACACCAGGAATCTGGGGCAACTTTTGTCAAATTGGGCTCAAAACTGGAGCGGTAATTCCTACCGTGCACAGAAAATAGAATCAGTATTGAAGGTAAAATCACATGGTGCTCATTTTCAGAATCAACGCAGTAAGATTTGAAATAAAGTGAAGGAATTTTATGGTGAAAGGATTTGGAAATTAAATGTGACTTGTACTTCGGTCTTCAATTAAACTTTGTGGCGTCTGTCTGCCATTCATGTCTCTGTTGAATAAGGAAGGAGGGGTTTGACATTGACCAGACTGCACTGCTCCTGATATTTGTGAGCTCATCGGTTATAATGAGATGTTTCTTACCCATTGGTCAGTGCCAACTTTAGCTCAGCTGTTACTTCGTAATACCAACTTTGTGAAAAGTTTGAATTGGTCTTAATGGTGTTTTTGTTGTCATTGCAAACCCCTTCTTTCACACTGAAACAAATCGTAATCGTGTTTTTAAATCAGCAGTGTGAGATTTTTCGAGAGCATCTTTAAATGCTGAACAAAACCATTCCGATCCCTTCAGCTTCCCGGGTTCGATTCCCAGTTAGGGAAGTAATTTTGCAACCACCGTTTTTAATTAAAGTGAAGTAATTTAACTAAATTACACAGATGACCCAAAGCACCTCAGAGTGGTGTCAAAACAAATGAGTTAGTAATTAGAAATAAGAAATGTCAGAAGTTGGACTTGAGTTTCTGGGATGGAGTATAAATAACCCTCTGTGCACTGGAACTGGGAAGGGTGAATAATGAATGAATTGTTTCCGGGTTTGAAATACGGCTTAGATCTGCTGGTGTGAATGTTTAAAATGTATAGAGACATTGAAGTTAAGAACGTGGGAATTGTATAGGGACAGTATAAGCTAACAAAGAATTCATGGAGGAATAGCCATGACATCTCGGACTCGAGACTGCGAAATGTTACAACACTAACACATATTGAAACAAAACCCACAGCTTGCAGAAAAACCTCAAGGTCTTATTAAATCATGTTATTAACCTGAAACATTAACAGAAGGTCTTTGTTTAAAATCAGACCATACTTAGGTCGGCTTATGAGTGGACAAAGGGAAAGAGGGACCAAAAGAGATAGGTTGAACTAGGATGTCACTCTAGCCCTATCTTGTTATCTTTTGCCGAGAATGTATAACTGTTGTCGCTTTACGATGTAACTTCACTTATCCGTAGGGAGTGTGTACGCTCTATCCAGAGGGTATATCTTCTGTCTGATAGGTCTTGCCGGCCGGTAAAAATAAAGACTGCTTTGTTCAAAGCACAAGAGGTATTCGACTCAGTAATTTTACTGAACCAGATTGAGAGAAAAGAATTCACATTTTACACTGGTATTAACCGATAGCATTGTTGAGCAGAATGAAAGAAATGCTAACATGATCACTGAGGGTCAGTCGAAACTTCAACAACTTCATTTTAATAATTTGTGAAACTTTAATCATTGAGGAAGTTTTATTCCCTTTCTGATTTTACACACTCTGTATTTTAGGAGACTGGTTTTAAATGTTCTTCATGGAATCAGAGAAGTTTACAGCACAGAAGGAGGCCATTGTTGCATGAGCAATGAACATTTAAACCCAGTTTTTGTTTAAAAAATAATGTTTCCGCCCGGGATTGAACCGGGGACTTTTCGCATGTGAGGCAAATGTGATAACCGCGACACGACAGAAACTGCTGCCTGGTGCAGTGCCGAGAGAGAAGTGTTCAGCGACAAGCTGAAATGCTGAATCCCTTTTTCTGAAAAAATTCCTTTCACAAACATTTCTCTGACCGAAACGGCACAAAACAAAAATGTTCCTTTCAAATGTGCCAATTATTTTCGTTAAACTTTTATTTTGCTTTCATGGGATAACATAATTAATGATTCGATAATTTTCTTTTGCACAATGAAAGAAATACTAACTGAGGGAAAGTCACTTCGTCAATAATTTGTTCTGTGCTCTGCATGTTTGTAATGTCGCCAAGTTTGCTGATGATACAAAGATAGGTGGGAAAGCAAGTTGTGAGGAGGACGCAAACAATCTGCAAAGCGATATTGATAGGCTCAGTGGGTGGGCAGAAATTTGTCAGATGGAGTATAATGTGGGAAATATGAGGTTATCCACTGTGGTAGCAATAATAAAAAAGCAAATAATTATTTAAATGGGGAGAGATTACGAAATGCTGCGGTGCAGAGGGACCTGGGGGTCCTTGTACATGAAACACAAAAGGTTAGTATGCAGAAACATCCTCTCGTTTCTGCGGACGCAACCGAGACTCCAGGATGGTATGTTGCCTCCCTGGTGCAAGGGTCAAGGATGTCTCGGAGCGGGTGCAGGACATTCTGAAATGGGAGGGAGAACAGCCAGTTGTCGTGGTGCACATTGGTACCAACGACATAGGTAAAAAAAGGGATGAGGTCCTACGAAAAGAATTTAAGGAGCTAGGAGCTAAATTAAAAAGTAGGACCTCAAAAGTAGTAATCTCAGGATTGCTACCAGTGCCACGTGCTAGTCAGAGTAGGAATCGCAGGATAGCGCAGATGAATACATGGCTTGAGCAGTGGTGCAGCAGGGAGGGATTCAAATTCTTGGGGCATTGGAACCGGTTCTGGGGGAGGTGGGACCAGTACAAACCGGACGGTCTGCACCTGGGCAGGTCCGGAACCAATGTCCTAGGGGGAGTGTTTGTTAGTGCTGTTGGGGAGGAGTTAAACTAATATTGCAGGGGGATGGGAACCTATACAGGGAGACAGAGGGAGACAAAAAGGAGGCAAAAGCAAAAGACAGAAAGGAGATGAGGAAAAGTGGAGGGCAGAGAAACCCAAGGCAAAGAACAAAAAGGGCCACTGTACAGCAAAATTCTAAAAGGACAAAGGGTGTTAAAAAAACAAGCCTGAAGGCTTTGTGTCTTAATGCAAGGAGTATCCGCAATAAGGTGGATGAATTAATTGTGCAAATAGATGTTAACAAATATGATGTGATTAGGATTACGGAGACGTGGCTCCAGGATGATCAGGGCTGGGAACTCAACATCCAGGGGTATTCAACATTCAGGAAGGATAGAATAAAAGGAAAAGGAGGTGGGGTAGCATTACTGGTTAAAGAGGAGATTAATGCAATAGTTAGGAAAGACATTAGCTTGGATGATGTGGAATCTATATGGGTGGAGCTGCAGAACACTAAAGGGCAAAAATCGTTAGTGGGAGTTGTGTACAGACCTCCAAACAGTAGTAGTGATGTTGGGGAGGGCATCAAACAGGAAATTAGGAGTGCATGCAATAAAGGTGCAGCAGTTATAATGGGTGACTTTAATATGCACATAGATTGGGCTAGCCAAACTGGAAGCAATACGGTGGAGGAGGATTTCCTGGAATGCATAAGGGATGGTTTTCTAGACCAATATGTCGAGGAACCAACTAGGGGGGAGGCCATCTTAGACTGGGTGTTGTGTAATGAGAGAGGATTAATTAGCAATCTCATTGTGCGAGGCCCCTTGGGGAAGAGTGACCATAATATGGTGGAATTCTGCATTAGGATGGAGAATGAAACAGTTAATTCAGAGACCATGGTCCAGAACTTAAAGAAGGGTAACTTTGAAGGTATGAGGCATGAATTGGCTAAGATAGATTGGCTAATGATACTTAAGGGGTTGACTGTGGATGGGCAATGGCAGACATTTAGAGAACGCATGGATGAATTACAACAATTGTACATTCCTGTCTGGCGTAAAAATAAAAAAGGGAAGGTGGCTCAACCGTGGCTATCTAGGGAAATCAGGGATAGTATTAAAGCCAAGGAAGTGGCATACAAATTGGCCAGAAATAGCAGCGAACCTGAGGACTGGGAGAAATTTAGAACTCAGCAGAGGAGGACAAAGGGTTTGATTAGGGTAGGGAAAATGGAGTACGAGAAGAAGCTTGCAGGGAACATTAAGGCGGATTGCAAAAGTTTCTATAGGTATGTAAAGAGAAAGAGGTTAGTAAAGACAAACGTAGGTCCCCTGCAGTCAGAATCAGGGGAAGTCATAACGGGGAACAAAGAAATGGCAGACCAATTGAACAAGTACTTTGGTTCAGTATTCACTAAGGAGGACACAAACAACCTTCCGGATATAAAAGTGGTCAGAGGGTCTATTAAAGAGGAGGAACTGAGGGAAATCTTTATTAGTCGGGAAATTGTGTTGGGGAAATTGATGGGATTGAAGGCCGATAAATCCCCAGGGCCTGATGGACTGCATCCCAGAGTACTTAAGGAGGTGGCCTTGGAAATAGCGGATGCATTGACAGTCATTTTCCAACATTCCATTGACTCTGGATCAGTTCCTATCGAGTGGAGGGTAGCCAATGTAACCCCACTTTTTAAAAAAGGAGGGAGAGAGAAAGCAGGGAATTATAGACCGGTCAGCCTGACCTCAGTAGTGGGTAAAATGATGGAATCAATTATTAAGGATGTCATAGCAGCGCATTTGGAAAATGGTGACATGATAGGTCCAAGTCAGCATGGATTTGTAAAAGGGAGATCATGCTTGACAAATCTTCTGGAATTTTTTGAGGATGTTTCCAATAAAGTGGACAAAGGAGTACCAGTTGATGTGGTATATTTGGACTTTCAGAAGGCTTTCGACAAGGTCCCACACAGGAGATTAATGTGCAAAGTTAAAGCACATGGGATTGGGGGTAGTGTGCTGACGTGGATTGAGAACTGGTTGTCAGACAGGAAGCAAAGAGTAGGAGTAAATGGGTACTTTTCGGAATGGCAGGCAGTGACTAGTGGGGTACCGCAGGGTTCTGTGCTGGGGCCCCAGCTGTTTACATTATACATTAATGATTTAGACGAAGGGATTAAATGTAGTATCTCCAAATTTGCGGATGACACTAAGTTGGGTGGCAGTGTGAGCTGCGAGGAGGATGCTATGAGGCTACAGAGTGACTTGGATAGGTTAGGTGAGTGGGCAAATGCGTGGCAGATGAAGTATAATGTGGATAAATGTGAGGTTATCCACTTTGGTGGTAAAAACAGAGAGACAGACTATTATCTGAATGGTGACAGATTAGGAAAAGGGAAGGTGCAACGAGACCTGGGTGTCATGGTACATCAGTCATTGAAGGTTGGCATGCAGGTACAGCAGGCGGTTAAGAAAGCAAATGGCATGTTGGCCTTCATAGCGAGGGGATTTGAGTACAGGGGCAGGGAGGTGTTGCTACAGTTGTACAGGGCCTTGGTGAGGCCACACCTGGAGTATTGTGTACAGTTTTGGTCTCCTAACTTGAGGAAGGACATACTTGCTGTTGAGGGAGTGCAGCGAAGATTCACCAGACTGATTCCCGGGATGGTGGGACTGACCTATCAAGAAAGACTGAATCAACTGGGCTTGTATTCACTGGAGTTCAGAAGAGTGAGAGGGGACCTCATAGAAACGTTTAAAATTCTGACGGGTTTGGACAGGTTGGATGCAGGAAGAATGTTCCCAATGTTGGGGAAGTCCAGAACCAGGGGTCACAGTCTAAGGATAAGGGGTAAGCCATTTAGGACCGAGATAAGGAGAAACTTCTTCACCCAGAGAGTGGTGAACCTGTGGAATTCTCTACCACAGGAAGTAGTTGAGGCCAATTCACTAAATATATTCAAAAGGGAGTTAGATGAAGTCCTTAGTACTCGGGGGATCAAGGGGTATGGCGTGAAAGCAGGAAGTGGGTACTGAAGTTTCATGTTCAGCCATGAACTCGTTGAATGGCGGTGCAGGCTAGAAGGGCTGAATGGCCTGCTCCTGCACCTATTTTCTATGTTTCTATGTTTCTCTGCATCCACCTTGTCAAGCCCCCTCATAATCTTACACGTTTCCATAAGATCACCTCTCAATCTTCTGAATTCCAATGAGTAGAGGCACAATCTACTCAACCTTTTCTCATAAGTTAGCCCCCTCATCTTCGGAATCAACCTAGTGAACCTTCTCTGAACTGCCTCCAAAGCATCTATATCCTTTCTTAAATATGGAAACCAAAACTGCACGCAGTGTTCCAGGTCTGGCCTCACCAATACCCTGTATAACTGCAGCAAGACTTCTTTGTTTTATACTCCATCCCCTTTGCAATAAAGGCCAAGATTCCATTGGCCTTCCTGATCACTTGCTGTACCTGCATCCTAACCTTTTGTGTTTCATGCACAAGTACGCGCAGCTCCCGCTGGACTGCAGCACTGTGCAATTTTTCTCCTTTTAACTAATAACTTGTTCTTTCATTTTTTCTGCCAAAATGCATAACCTTGCACTTTCCAACATTATACATCATCTGCCAAATTTTTCCCCACTCACTTAACCTGGCTATGTCTTTTTGCAGATTTTTTGTGTCCTCCTCACACATTGCTTTTCCTCCCATCTTTGTATCATCAGCAAACTTGGCGACGTTACACTCGGTCCCTTCATCCAAGTCGTTAATATAGATTGTAAAGATTGGGGTCCCAGCACTGATCCCTGCAGCACCCCACTAGTTACTGATTGCCAACCAGAGAATGAACCATTTAACCAACTCTCTGTTTTCTGTTCGTTAGCCAATCCTCTATCCATGCTAATATATTACCCCCAACCCCGGGAACTTTTATCTTGTGCAGTAATCTTTTATGTGGCACCTTGTCAAAATGTCTTCTGGAAGTCCAAATACACCACATCCACTGGTTCCCCTTTATCCACCCTGTTCATTACACCCTCAAAGAATTCCAGCAAATTTGTCAAACTTGACTTCCCTTTCATAAATCTATGCAGACTCTGCCTGACTGAATTATTTTTTTCCAAAAGTCGGAGGAGCAGTGACCGGAGGAGGTGTGAGCAGCGGCCTATAAAGGCCCAGCGGGAGTCCGGGGATCGGCGGCAGTCGGAGGAGCAGCGGCTGGAGGAGCAGCGAGCAGCGAGCTACAGCTGGTGCAGGCTCAAAAGTAAGAAAGAAGTCAAAAGTAATCAAAGAGTAACGTCACAGCCAAGAGGGTAAGTGATTGGCTGGTTGAGTGGTGAGTAGTTTTCTGTTTCTTTGATTTCTTCTTGTTCTTAGCAGCAAGGAAACTTTGGAATTGTTGCCAAATTAAGTAAATCTAATGGTTAAGTCATAGCAGGAGAGCTCGGACACATGTCATGCTCCTCCTGTGCTATGTGGGAAGTCAGGGACGCTTCCAGTGTCCCTGATGACTACATGTGCAGCAAGTGTATCCATCTGCAGCTCCTGACAGGCCACATTGGGGCACTAGAGCTGCACACGGATTCACTCTGGAGCATCCGCAATGCTGAGGATGTTGTGAATAGCACGGTTAGCGAGTTGATCACACCGTAGGTAAAGGTTACTCAGGCAGATAGGGAATGGGTCAACATCAGGAAGAGCAGTGGAAGGAAGACAGTGCAGGAGTCCCCTGCGGTCATCCCCCTTGGGTACACCACCTTGGGTACTGTTGGGGGAGATGACTCATCAGGGGAAGGCAGCAGCAGCCAAGTCCATGGCAGCAGGGGTGGCTCTGCTGCACAGAAGGGCAGGAAAAAGAGTGGGAGAACTATAGTGATAGGGGATTCTATTGTAAGGGGAATAGATAGATGTTTCTGCGGCTGCAATCGAGACTCAAGAATGGTATGTTGCCTCCCTGGTGCAAAGGTCAAGGATGTCTCGGAGCGGCTGCAGCGCATTCTGGAGGGGGTGGGTGAATAGCCAGCTGTCGTGGTGTATATAGGCACCAATGATACAGGGAAAATGGGATGAGGTCCTACAAGCTGAGTTTAGGGAGCTAGGAATTAAATTAAAAGGTATTAATCTCAGAATTGCTACCAGTGCCACGAGCTAGTCAGAATAGGAAATGCAGGATAGCTCAGATGAATATATGGTTTGATGAGTAGTGCAGGAGGGTGGGATTCAAATTCCTGGGACATTGGAACTGGTTCTGGGGGAGGTAGGACCAGTACAAATCGGACGGTCTGCACCTGGTCATAACCGGAACCAATGTCTAGGGGAATGTTTGCTAGTGCTGTTGGGGAGGGGTTAAACTAATATGGCAGGGGGATGGGAACCTATGCAGGGAGATAGAAAGAAGTAAAATGGGGGCAGAAGCAAAAGATAGAAAGAAGAAAAGTAAAAGTGGAGGGTAGAGAAACACAAGGCAAAAATCAAAAAGGGCCACATTACAGCAAAATTCTAAAGGGACAAAGTGTATTAAAAAGACAAGCCTGAAGTCTCTGTGCCTCAATGCGAGGATTATTCGTAATAAGGTGGATGAATTCACTCAGAGGCAGCAATTCACGAATATGTTATAATTGGGATTCCAGAGACATGGCTCCAGGGTGACCAAGGCTGGGAACTCAACATCCTGAGGTATTCAACATTCAAAAAGGATAGACTGAAAGGAAAAGGAGGTCGGGGAACGATGCTGGTTAAAGAGGAAATTAACGCAATATTAAGGAAGGACATTAGCTTGGATGGTGTGGACTCTGTATGGATAGAGCTGCGGAACACCAAAGGGCAGAAAACACGAGTGGGAGTTGTGCACAGACCACCAAACAGTAGTAGTGAGTTTGGGGACAGTATCAAACAAGAAATTATGGCTGCATGCAATAAAGATACAGCAGTTATCATGGGCAACTTTAATCTACATATAGATTGGGCGAACCAAACTGGTAGAAATACGGTGGAGGAGGATTTCCTGGAGTGTATTAGGGATGGTTTTCTAGACCAATATGTCGAGGAACCAACTTGAGGGCTGGCTATCCTAGACTCGGCGATGTGTAATGAAAAAGGACTAATTAGCAATCTTGTTGTGCGAGGCCGCTTGGAGAAGAGTGAGCATAATATGGTAGAATTCTTTATTAAGATGGAGATTGAAACATTTAATTCAGAGACTAGGGACCTGAACTTAAGGAAAGGTAACTTCGATTGCATGAGATGTGAATTGGCTAGAATAGACTGGCAAATGAGACTTAAAAGGTTGACGCTGGATAGGCAATGGCAAACATTTAAAGATCACATGGATGAACTTCAACAATTGTACATCCCTGTTTGGAGAAAAAATAAAACGGGGAAGGTGACTCAACCGTGGCTAATAAGGGAAATTAGGGATAGTGTTAAATGCAAGGAAGAGGCCTATAAATTTGCTAGAAAAAGCAGCAAACCTGAGGACTGGAAGAAATTTAGAATTCAGTAGAGGAGGACAAAGGGTTTAATAAGGAGTGGGAAAATAGAGTATGAGAGGAAGCTTGCTGGGAACATAAAAACTGACTGCGAAAGCTTCTATAGATATGTGAAGAGAAAAAGATTAGTGAAGACAAACATCGGTCACTTGCAGTCAGAATCAGGTGAATTTATAATGGGGAACAAAGAAATGGTGGACCAGTTAAACAGATACTTTGGTTCTGTCTTCTCGAAGGAAGACACAAATAACCTTCCTAATGTACTCAGGGACCGAGGGTCCAGCGAGAAGGAGGAACTGAATGAAATCTTTATTAGTCAGGAAATTGTGTTCAGGAAATTGTTGGGATTGAAGGCTGATAAATCCCAGGGCCAGATAGTCTGCATCCCAGAGTAGTTAAGGAAGTAACCCTCGAAATAGTGGATGCATTGGTGATCATTTTCTAACAGTCTATCGACTCTGGATCAGTTCCTATGGACTGGAGGGTAGCTAATATAACACCACTTTTTTAAAAAGAAGGAAGAGAGAAAACGGATAATTATCGACCGGTTAGTCTGACATCAGTAGTGGGGAAAATGCTGGAATCAATTATTATGGATGAAATAGCATAGCATTTGGAAAGCAGTGACAAAATCGGTCCAAGTGAGCATGGATTTAGGAAAGGGAAATCATGCTTGACAAATCTTCTAGAATTTTTTGAGGATGGAACAAGGAGAGTGGACAATGGAAAACCAGTGGATGTAATGTATTTGGACTTTCAAAAGGCTTTTGACAAGGTCCCACACAAGAGATTAGTGTGCAAAATTAAAGCACATGGTATTGGGGGTAATGTATTGACATGGATAGAGAACTGGTTGGTAGACAGGTAGCCGAGAGTCGGGATAAATGGGTCCTTCTCAGAATGACAGGAAGTGACTAGTGGGGTGCTGCAGGGCTCAGTGCTGGGACCTCAGCTATTTACAATATACATCAATGATTTCGATGAAGAAATTGAGAGTTCTATCTCCAAGTTTGCAGGTGATTCTAAGCTGCGTGACGGTGTGAGCTGTGAGGAGGATGCTAAGAGGCTGAAGAGTGACTTGGAAAGGTTAGGTGAGTGGGTAAATACATGGCAGATGCACTATAATGTGGATAAATGTGATGTTATCCACTTTGGTGGCAAAAACGTGAAGGCAGATTAGTATCTGAATGGCGGCAGATTAGGAAAAGGGGAGGTGCAACGAGACCTGGGTGTCATGGTACATCAGTCATTGAAAGTTGGCATGCAGGTACAGCAGGCGGTGAAGAAGGCAAATGGCATGTTGGCCTTCATAGCTGGGGGATTTGAGTATTGGAGCAGGAAGATCTTACTGCAGTTGTGCAGGGCCTTGGTGAAGCCTCACCTGGAATATTGTGTTCAGTTTTGGTCTCCTAATCTGAGGAAGGATGTTCTTGCTACTGAGAGAGTGAAGCAAAGGTTCACTAGACTGATTCCCTGGATGGCAGGACTGATATATGAGGAGAGACTGGATTGACTGGGCCTGTATTCACCGGAGTTTAGAAGAATGAGAGGGGATCTCAAAGAAACATATAAAATTCTGACAGGACTGGACAGGTTAGAGGCAGGAAGAATGTGCCCGATGTTGGGGAAGTCCAGAACCAGGGGTCAGAGTCTAAGGGATAAGGGGTAAGCCATTTAGGACCGACATGAGGAGAAACTTCTTCACTCAGAGAGTTGTTAACCTGTGGAATTCTCTGCCGCAGAGAGTTGTTGATGCCAGTTCATTTGATATATTCCAGAGGGAATTAGCTGTGGCCTTTATGGCTAAAGGGCTCAAGGGGTATGAAGAGAAAGTAGGTGAATGATCAGCCATGATCTTATTGGAATGTAGAAACATAGAAAATAGGTGCAGGAGTAGGCCATTCGGCCCTTCGAGCCTGCACCACCATTCAATGAGTTTATGGTTGAACATGCAACTTCAGTACCCCATTCCTGCTTTCTCGCCATACCCCTTGATCCCCTGAGTAGTAAGGGCTACGTCTAACTCCTTTTTGAATATATTTAGTGAATTGGCCTCAACAACTTCCTGTGGTAGAGAATTCCACAGGTTCACCACTCTCTGGGTGAAGAAGTTTCTCCTCATCACGGCCCTAAATGGCTTACCCCTTATCCTTCGACTGTGACCCCTGGTTCTGGACTTCCCCAACATTGGGAACATTCTTCTTGCATCTAACCTGTCTAAACCCGCCAGAATTTTAAACGTTTCTATGAGATCCCCTCTCATTTGTCTGAACTCCAAAGAATCCAGTCTTTCTTGATATGTCAGTCCCGCCATCCCGGGAATCAGTCTGGTGAACCTTCGCTGCACTCCCTCAATAGCAAGAACGTCCTTCCTCAAGTTAGGAGACAGAAACTGGACACAATACTCCAGGTGAGGCCTCACCAAGGCCCTGTACAACTGTAGTAACACCTCCCTGCCCCTATACTCAAATCCCCTCGCTATGATGGCCAACATGCCATTTGCTTTTTTAGCTGCCTGCTGTACCTGCATGCCAACCTTCAATAACTGATGTACCATGACACCCAGGTCTCGTTGCACCTCCCCTTTTCCTAATCTGTCACCATTCAGATAATAGTCTGTCTCTCTGTTTTTCAACCGAAGTGGATAACCTCACCTTTATCCACATTATACTTCATCTGCCATGAATTTGCCCACTCACCTAACCTATCCAAGTCACTCTGCAGCCTCATAACATACTCTTCGCAGCTCACACTGCCACCCAACTTAGTGTCATCTGCAAATTTGGAGACACTAAATTTAGTCCCCTCGTCTAAATCATTAATGTACAATGTAAACAGCTAGGGCCCTTGCGGTGCCCCACTAGTCACTGCCTGCCATTCTGAAAAGTACCCATTTACTCCTACTCTTTGCTTCCTGTCTGCCAACCAATTTTCAATCCACGTCAGCACACTACCCCCAATCCCATGTGTATTAACTTTACACACTAATCTCGTGTGTGGCACCTTGTCGAAAGCCTTCTGAAAGTCCAAATACACCACATCAACTGGTTCTCCCTTGTCCACTCTACTGAAACATCCTCAACAAATTCCAGAAGATTTGTCAAGCATGATTTCCCTTTCACAAATCCATGCTGACTTGGACCTATCATGTCACCTCTTTCCAAATGCGTTGCTATGACATCCTTAAGAATTGATTCCATCAATTTCACCACGACTGATGTCAGGCTGACCGGTCTATAATTCCTTGCTTTCTCTCTCCCTCCTTTTTTAAAAAGTGGGGTTACATTGGCTATCCTCCACTCCATAGGAACTGATCCAGAATCTATAGAGTGTTGGAAAATGACTGTCAATGCATCCGCTATTTCCAAGGCCACCTCCTTAAGTATTCTGGGATGCAGACCATCAGGCCTGGGGATATATCGGCCTTCAATCCCATCAGTTTCCCCAACACAATTTCCCGACTAATAAGGATTTCCCTCAGTTCCTCCTTCTTACTAGAACCTCTGACCCCTTTTATATCCGGAAGATTGTTAGTGTCCTCCTTAATGAATGCCGAACCAAAGTACTTGTTCAATTGGTCTGCCATTTCTTTGTTCCCAGTTATGACTTCCCCTGATTCTGACTGCAGGGGACCTACGTTTGTCTTTACTTACCTTTTTTTCTTTACATATCTATAGAAGCTTTTGCAGTCCATTTTAATGTTCCCTGCAAGCTTCCTCTCGCACTCTATTTTCCCTGCCCTAATCAAACCCTTTGTCCTCCTTTGCTAAGTTCCAAATGTCTCCCAGTGCCCGGGTTCGCTGCTATTTCTGGCCAATTTGTATGCCACTTCCTTGGCTTTAATACTATCCCTGATTTCCGTTGATAGCCACGGTTGAGCAACCTTCCCTTTTTTATTTTTACACCAGACAGGGATGTACAATTGTTGCAGTTCATCCATGCGGTCTGTAAATGTCTGCCATTGCCCATCCACTGTCAACCCCTTAAGTATCATTCGCCAATCTATCTTAGCCAATTCACGCCTCATACCTTCAAAGTTACCCTTCTTTAAGTTCTGGACCATGGTCTCTGAATTAACTGTTTCATTCTCCGTGGTGGTGCGGCTCGAAGGGCCGAATGGCCTTTGCCTGCACCTATTTATTTCTGCACGCAGAGGGTTGTGGGGGTCTGGAACTCACTGCCTGAAAGGGTGGTAGAGGCAGAAACACTCACCACATTTAACAAGTGCTTGGATGTGACCTGAAGTGCTGTAACCTGCAGGGTTATGGACCTCGAGCTGGAAAGTGGGATTAGGCTGGATAGCCTCTTGTTGGCCGGCGTGGACACGATGGGCTGAATTGGCCTCCTTCCGTGCTGTAAACCTCTTTGATTCTATGAACTCCTTCACAAAGAGTTGAAGTGCGTGTGGGGTGATTTGGGCACATCTTTCCTCACGTGACAACATTTCAAAGGTAACTCAACGGCTGTAAAGCGCTTTGGGGCGTTATGAACTCCTGACAGACGCTGCAGAAATGCAAGTCCTTCTTTGCAAAAGTTCGATGCAAATTCAAAATTCACGGCAAAAAAAGGGCTCGCCCGGGATCGCTCGCAAATTTCAAGTAACAACCCCAAAGTGAGAATCATACAACTAGACCAACGAGCCAACTGCTTAGAAAATATGGAGATAAAGGCCTTACGAAGTGCTATATGTTAATAAACCTCCAGTCAAATCTTCTCATATTATTAAAAGCATTGCCAAAGGAAAAGCATGAGTTTTACCCGATATCTCAAGGAATATTTTGGTGACTGCAATCAAGAGTTGCCACAACAAAGTAGCACAAATAGAACTTTGATGGGAAGAATGTATTCGCACTATCGTTGTGGTGTCTTTAGACTGTAGAGGCTGCACGGAGATAAAGTGTAACCATTATTGAAGCATTTTTAGCGTGTGTTGTTATTCTTGATCGGAGGAGCACATGAGACGGAATCAGTGACTTTGCCTTTTCGACATGTTTTCTGAAGCGCCGCACGGTCCCACTCCTGCAGCCAATGAGCTGTTGGGACGTTAATGTATCCATTATCATCATCATCATAGGCGGTCCCTCGAAACGAGGATGACTTGCTTCCACGCCGAAAAAGGATGAGTTCACAAGTGTTTTAATGAAGGACCCGAACTACATCCCGAAGGGTGGAAGATCCCTGTGCGTGGATTTTTTTAAACGTGTGGTGGCCGTTGCACCCCAGCCATCACACGGGCTTGACAGAGCGAGGTCTTGGTCCAGTGACAAGGGTTAAACAGGTCGACTGGAGACCAGATCTGCTGCACGGACCTAGTGCACACACATATCGCAGTGTGGGCTGGCCCGTGCTGCCCCTGGGCCAATGGCCCCGAACTCATGCCTCCCCTGGGCCCTGATCACATCCCTCCACAGTCTCTCACCGCTCCTTCGCCCCGATCTCGCCGCTCCTGCTGTACCTGCCCACGCTCCAATCACCGACCTGGACCTTGATGACGTCACTCTTCGCTGCCGCCGCCCTCCTGCACCAGCTCGCGCTGCTCCCTGGAGTAGTCTCCCGGGACCTCCAAGCTGCTCCCAGGGCCGCTCATCGTTCCTTTTATGGCCCCGACCTGCCGCTGGTGTTCTCCCGTTAGTGTATCCAGGCTGTGGGTGGCCACCCCGAGCGCAGCAGAGGGGTTTCTGCATTAGTTCTGGGTGGGGTCAGTATCTTTCCCCTTCTCTCTTCCTCTTGTCTATATCCCTGTGCTTTTATTTCTCTATTTATTCCCCCTGTCTCAGTTTCTAGTGTTTAAAAGGGAACAAAAGATGAAATGGGTGTCACTGTGGAACAATTTCTCTCACTCAAAGATAGACGCACTTCCATTGCACCATGATGTCTAGGTAGCTAGCCGTTGATATTCAGGTTCAAATAAGAATATATATAAATATATCTACATGTATCATAACTGTTCCCTGGTGGTCGAGGGGTTAAGATCCGGTGCACTAACCTGGTTTCAATTGTCGATCAGTTCATCGCATAAAAATAATTGAGGTTTGTGAGACGATTAATAATTGCTGTCATCACCATGAATACCAATACTTTCTGTGATAGACCGAGCTTACAGACGATCTGGCTTCTCCTGCCCTTTGCCGGGCACGTATTCCGGGTTTAATTTAGTAAACTGGACGAGTTCGCTGATCGCGGGGAGACGGTAGGAGCCTCTGTGGCCCCACTGTGAGGATGTGGAAGTGAACACGGTGGCTGGGTGATCCGTGACATTTCTGTAAAGGGCAGCGGAGGAGAAGGATTGAGAACTTTCAGTGTGGGACAGAAGTTGTTTCAGGTGAGCCAACACATTCCTGATCAGCACAGAGGGAGCTCACTGGTCAGCTCCCCTCTGTTGTGCCAGCTGTGCCAGAGGTTTCTGTCGTGTAGTGGTTATCACGTGTGCTTATCATGTTTGCATTACACATGAAAGGTATGAGGTTCGATCCCGGGAAGGAGCATTATGTTTAAACTTGCTTTCGAGGAACAATCAGAGGCGAGTTTCGTCTCCTGGCAAATGCTGCCTGACCTGCTGAGATTTCCAGCATTTGCTGTTTTTATTTGCTATTTATTCTCCTGGCAAAAGTGATCCCTTATTCCTTAAGTGCTCTTTATTTCACTTCAATACATAGATAACTTTCAGTGAGAGAAAACGGATTCACCGGGGACATTTCGCGTGTGACGCCAACGTGATATCCGCTACACTGCAGCCCATCAAAGGGCGAGAAACCACTGAATATAAAGGATGAGCTCACAAATATCAGGGGCAGTGCAGTCTGGTCAACGTCAAACTCTCCTTTCTTATTCAGCTGAGGCATGAACGGGAGTCAGACGCCACAAAGTTTAATTAAAGACACAAATGCAATAACACTTCCAAATCTTTTCACTGTAAAATTCTGAAACTTTATTTGAAATCCTACTGCGTTGAATCTGAAAATGAGCACCATGGGCTTTTATCTTCACTACTGATTCTATTTTCTGTGCATGGTCGGAATAACCGGTGCTGTTAAATTTGACAAAAGTTGCCCCAGATTCCTGATGTCATCGGCAATGAAGATTTTGAACCAGATCCTAGAATACAGTGTGTAAAATGGGTCAACATGCAGAATAACATAAGAACATAAGAAATAGGAGCATGAGTCGGCCATACACCCCTCGAGCCTGCTCCGACATTTAATACGATTATGGCTGATCCGATCATGGACTCAGGTCCACTTCCCTGCCCGCTCCCCAAAGCAAAGCACAAATGATTGAAGTATCGACTGTCCCTCAGTTAGCATTTCTTTCATTGTGCAAAAGAAGGTGAGGGGTTAATTAATGATGCTTTCCCGTGAAAGCAACACAAAAGTTTTAGAAAAAAATATACAGTGACTGGGAGGTGAGTGTTGCTTCTGACACCAGGTGGGAATGGGCGGAGATTTTAAAGCTCCTTGTATTGTGACACCTTCATATCGACGAACATCTGAGTCTTATGACGTAGACCTCGTGGCGCAATGGTAGCGTGACTGATTTCAGTTCCGAAGGTAGCGTGTTTAAATCACATCAGGGTTACTGTACTTTTAGATATTGTTCTTCCAGAATTAATATATTCTTTGCTGTTTGGCAATAACCAGACCCTTGCTCCAAGGTCTGTCTCACTGTTTCCCCGGTGTCAGACAGAGATACGCCTGCTGTCTTCATTTATTTCATGTGACAGGATACAAAAGTTCAAAATCAACCTGCAGATGGCCACATACAGCATTAAATAGTCAGGATGGCCGAGCGGTCTCAGGTGCTGTGTTCAGGTTGCAGTCTTCTCTCGAGGTCTGTGTTTAAATCTGACATTTCTTATTTTTAATCATTAAGTGAAACTCATTGTTTGACACCACGATCAACTCCTTCAAAGTGGGATTCAGCAGTTCACCTGCTCGCTTAACATTTCCGTCTGACCGGGTGCTGAAAGTGGAGATGTTTCCGCAGTGTAGCGGTTAACACGTTCGCCCCACACGCGAAAGCTCACCGGGTGGGAATATTTTCTGGAGCTATCTCCTCATGCATGCTCAGGGGCGAGTTTGTTCTCCTGTGAAAGGTCATAAGGTCATAAACATGTAAGGATTAGGGGCCGGAGTAGGCCATTCGGCCCCTTGAGCCTGGTCCACCATTCAAGAAGATCCTGGCACTTCCTTGACAGCAAGTTTAAACATCTGGGGCGGAGCCAACAGGCGCCTGGCTGCAATCAACGACAAAAACGTCTATTTGGTAGAAGCCCCACGAGATCAATCGGTCGAGCATGAGAATCTTAATCTCGAATTTGGGGTTCGAGCCCCACGTTAACTGTTAAAGCATGTCCCAATTTGCACAGTGTGTTTTCGGTGTCTGGTTCAAAATGTTCATTGCTGGTACATCAACAGGAGACTGGGCAAACAGTGAGAAAGACTTTAGAGCAAAGGTCTGGTTATTGTGAAACACCAAAGAAAATATAAATTCAAGAAACATAGAAAACATAGAAAATAGGTGCAGGGGTAGGCCATTCGGCCCTTTGAGCCTACACCGCCATTCAATGAGTTCATGGCTGAACATGCAACTTCAATACCCCATTCCTGCTTTCTCGCCATAGCCCTTGATCCCCCTAGTCTGAAGACTACATCTAACTCCTTTTTGAGAAGAATAACCTCGAAAAGAAATGTGACCCCGACACCCAGGAAGAAGTGTTAAGGCAGAAGATTAAATGCTGCATTCCTCTGTTCAAAAAATTCCTTTCACAAACATTTCTCTGACCGTAACTGCACAAAACAAAAATGTTCCTTTCAAAGTCATTCAACTTCCGACTTTCCGCGCCCCCCGAATCTCCTGAATCAGATGCCTCTAGTTTTGCCGACTCAATCCATGTCCCTTTGCAATGTTCTGCTTCCACCCACACTATGAAATGTGCCACTAACTTATAGAATCATGGAATGGTTACAGCACGGAAGGCCATTCGGCCCGTCGAGCCCGTGCCGACTCTCAGCGAGTCCCACTCCCCCGCCCTTTCCCCGTAGCCCTGCAATTGTTTTTCCTTCAGACACTGATCCAGCTCCCGTTTGAAAGATAAGATTGAGTCTGCCTCCACCACCCTTTCAAGCCGTGCATTCCAGATCCTAACCACTCGCTGCTAAATGGCCACCTCCTGTTCCTATGTGTAAAGTCTGGGAAACACGAGATCAATTCCTGCCACACTCACAGCCTTCCTAAATATAGCACCATCACTCTATTCTCATAAAACCAGGTCCTGAAGTAGAGGCCAGCTGTGTAGGTTAAAGCTCTGGTTATGTTCCGAACATTGCTGTAGTGTTTCCGTAATGTAGTGGTTATTAGATTCACCTCACACGCGAAATGTCCCTGGTTCAAAACTGCGTGGAAACATTTTGAAAACATGTTCAATCAAATATTTGAAGAAATGGATTTATTCATAATAGTGGTTCAATATTAACAAAAAACAATGTCCCACAACCTTGTTAAATTTTCTGATATCTCTGTTCAGTTCTGTATACATTCAAACTGAATGCTCATAAAAGTATTGGAGTGGGAACTCACTGGATAACAGCACAGCTGGCAATGTTTGTGGAATATATTCGCGTAGCCAAAACGCACAATGACAACCTGGAATTGTGCAGCACCGAATCCACGGGGAAAAACAGTTAAATGCTTCGTCCCTGGGTGGGCTCGAACCACCAACCTTTCGGTTAACAGCCGAACGCGCTAACCCATTGCGCCACAGAGACTGACGCAATTACACACTGCAAGACATCCCAAACCAGGGTGTCAGTCAGTTAAAGCTTCAGATTGCTCTGACCGGGATGGAACTTGTCCACTCTCAGTTGTACTTTTCCCAAGTAAAGGGTGGGACATTCATTGTGGATGTGTGGAAGCAGTCTGGTCCCGCACACTGCAGACACTTCCATGTCACCACCAACCAGCTCTCCCACAACCGGTGTGATCTACCTTCCAGCCTTCCGGTGCCTTGTCTGTGACGAAGTATTCTGATAGTCCCGAAGCCGGTATTAGGTATTAATTCCTTTTCAGGTCCTGACTGCGGATATTGCTGTGATTTAACGCAAACACAATGCTAACAGGGACAGTTCAATTCACCGTTTCTTTGCTTGGTGAAATTTCAAAGATTGAAAGCGACGCACATCAACCCCAAACCTCGTCACCTACTCACTAACTCCACAAAACTTTGCATTTTCTTTCCATGCCAAGCATTTTACATTCATACATTGCAATGCCAACGCACTTTTTACCTGGCAAGACTGAAGTACAAGCTGTGATGAACAGTGTGAAACAGAAACAGCTACTTGAAAAACCATAGCCTCGATGGCATCTGTGTGAATTGTTCTGCATCGATAATTAGCAGAGAGCAAAGAGAGGAAACTGATGGTGTGGATGAGAAAAGGCCGAGCCAAAGTGTACTGTTGGAGATGATTTTGTTGTTTTTGAGAATTGTTTCAAATATTTTACCATGGTTGGTTCCATAGTGTAATGGTGAGCACTCTGGGATCTGAGTTCAAATCTCGGTGGAACCTGATTCCTTGTTGTCCCAGCTGCTGAAAATTTGGGACAAACAAGTGAAAGACACCTGGTGCTGGTGGGCAGTTTTGTTGCCGTTGTCATTGATGCTTGATCTACAAGTCTAGTTATCAAATCGTGTGCTCAACCATCAGTTACCTGTTACAAAATGTTGTAAACAGCTGTCTTGCTCTTTTTGCTTCGTTGCTTTTAACCTCGAATTACCCACACACATTCAGTTGTAGTAAAGGCAGGATCGGGTCTTTTATTTAAACATTCATACCAAACAAACCAAGTATGAAAGTTACTGAGGACACTTCACAAAGGCAGCTTGCTTCGATTTCCATGGCTGCTTGAGACACACACCTTCCGAATGTCCAGTGTCTCTGGTGTCTGCGTGTGTGAGTCTTATCTTTATACTCTTATTTCTTTACATTTAGACAATCACAGCAAGCGGCTTTGTGAATTGTTTAACACACAGACTTAATATTGCTTGTTTAACCTACAGATGTCATTAAATAGTAACAAAGGTACAATCAAATATTTAACATACAGACAATGACCAGTTACTCATTTCAATGGCTAAAGGCACCACATTGTCTAACAGTCTCTTTCCATCCAAACTTCAATCTTCCTGTTTTTTAATCCAAACTTCAGACTGCGTGCTGAAGCAAAGAGTTCAGCAATGCGGGACTGTGCTCTCACATTCCCCCACTTCTTCTCCTCGCCTCTCTGCAGGTCTTATCTGGGTAACATACATTTGCATGGTGGCTCGAGCTCGTTCAACAGCATTGTCCAGTTGTAGTCCTTGTTTTCCAACACAACATCCACAGTAAATCAAAATGACCAGCACGACCAGCTGAACCAGCACCAGCATAAGGACAGGGTGTGTCATTGTGTTCATCACACCTGTTGCCGTCGGGCTCCATCCCAACAATGACTCCCACCAGCTTACATGTCCAATCTGGTCCAAAGTTGTGTGTACGTTCTCGATTTCCGCAGTTTGATGGTTAATGTCCACAACGATTGCTTGATTCAAACTCTGTAGCTGTTGAAATGTTGTATTCCATTTCCGTATTTCCTTCTTCCAAATAGCAGCACGCTTCGGGTCAAAGTAGGGTTGTTGTAGATTCAGATTCTCAGGATGCCATTTTAAAGTCCGTTGGTCTGTGATCACCATATCCATTTTTATTTAAAAGTCAATTTTCAATTTTTGATGTTTTCAACTGAATTCCATGCTGTTTACATTCAGAAATGTAAACTCACAATCGGTGTCTTCGACTAAGTCTGTTACCCTCTGCACAGGTTTTAACAATTTCCTCTGCTTTGTGGGAGAAGTGTAACAACATACAGTAAAGGATGACGGAAATGCTGAATAGTCAGTCGAGAGACCCAGTCCTTCTCTCAGTCCACCCTTCGGAACTGCTGTAATTCACTCTCTCGACATTTGCAACAATCCAACTTCTATTTCACATCCTTTAAGATCATGTTTGTAACTCCCACATTTGAGCTTTTCACTGAACATCTCATCAGTTCTGAGACAGCCCATTCCTGCAGAAACTTTAAATGTTTCTGAATAAGCTTCTCCCACTGCTTTCATCTCTGACTGTTCAGTAACTGCTCCTCGTGTATCTGGGGTGTTGGGGAACTGTCTCTGAAGAGGGGAATCCCCTTCCTCCAGGAGCACCTTCATTTGTCCGGCAGACCCTGTGTCCATTTCCCGCTGCCCTTCCACACAAGCCTCGATAAGGGTATGGCCACCCCTATCCTGAAGTAAGGGTCCTAAAGGAACGACATGTGTGGTTGAGGCACGGCATCCCTATAGGGATCCTCCCTCACCTGCGGAATCTACCCCCGACCTCAGCAACTGAACCGAGGTATCATTCCTGTCTGTGTCTCCAGCTTCTCTTTCCTGATTCTTCAACTTTTCTTTTAACTTTTCTAATTCTTTAGCCAGTCTCTCCCTGTCCTCTATCAACTGACGGCCACCACCTGGTCCTGCTCCTTTTATGTGACTCCTCGCGGGATTCATCCACTCAGGCCCTTCTGCCTTCCATCGCTGTAACCCCTGTCTCACTTCCATGACTGAAATTCCTGCAGCTCCCTGATACAAGCTTTCTACCCTTGCCAACCATTTATCAAAACGATCGTCCCCACCCCAGGCATCTACTTCCAGAACTACTGACGGGGATAGGAGAGTCAAAATGATCTCTCTAGGTGTACCATCCCCGTAATGACTGATATCAATCCAATTACTTCCCAAACTTTTACACAACTGGAATATACATTCCCCAGCTTCCCTGGGTCCTTCCCCTGGTAATAATGCAAGCCGCTTTATTAACTGTGGCCCGAGTGAGTAACAAAGATTTCAGCTATTATTCTACCAAGCATGAGACCTGGAAGTTGTTTCAAAACCTACTCCCGTTCCCCAGTGATTCCCTAAAGCTCACAGAACCATGTGAACCCTCGGTTTCTCTGATATGTCCCAGACTGCCACTATCCCAGAATATTACACAACCACTGGGCAAACTTATTAAGATCCTGAAGAGGTGCGGGTCCCACTTCACGAAGGATAGCTCTCATGTCCTGTAACTGTACCCCTCCTCGCTCATACCAGGTATCCCCAAAACCACTTAAGGTCGTGTTCCCTTCACGAGCTCCACAGGGAGTAGAGGAATCATGATCCTGCTCTCGCCTTGTCCGCTCGAGCGTGCTTCACCCACTCTCCACAATACCGGAAGGTCGTGTTTAATGTTGTGGGGTGTTAAGCGCCTGAGTAACCGAAGAGGCATCTAACTGCTCCGCCTCCGATCCTAACGTTGCCACGTGAACCACACGGGTTCGAGGTTCCGAAGTCAGAGAAGACAAAGGAGCTGTGGAAGGGAACCGTGGGCATTCTCCCTGTCCCTTAATCCCCTTTTCAACTCTCAGACCCGGAGAATCCTCCGAATACCACCCAGCTTTATCAATTGCTGTCTCCGTGGGCAACCTAAGACCACCATCTGCTGCAGCTTAGATATTCCTTTCTCTAGATCTTGATTACGCTTCTGTTCATCAGCAAGATGCTGATCCAGTGTCAGAAGAGTCCTGGCTGCCCCGAGTGCCTGAAATCACCAATTCTCTACTTCTTTACTCACTGCTGTTAGCTGCTCTCTGAGTTCTGAGACTTCCCTATCTCGAGCCTCAGCCTCTTCTCCTAACGTTTGAATCCCCAGCATGAGACACTGCAACACTAACGCTTTTCTCTTTTTATCACTTTTTCACCCAAACACTTTAATCTTTTTTAACTGGACACTCTTCACTAAGGACTGCCGTGTCTCTCTCCATCCTCCTGTCATTGTTTCCTGTCTTATCCCATAGGTTCCCCCTTTCGACTCAATCCACTCATTAAGAAATGGCTGGAGCTCAACTGGAATATCCCCTGAGCCTCCCATTACTAACTGAAGATCCCTTTAATCACGACAACTAAGAGAATGCTCACCCCTCGAACTGATGTGTGGGAAACACTTCTTCCAACAACTCAGCCAACTTTCTGCTTCATGTCGGGGACTTCGAATAAGCTAACGAACTTTTGAAAATCACGTCGGGGTCACCAAAATGTTGCAAACAGCTGTCTTGCTCTTTTCGCTTCGTTGCTTTTAACGTCGAATTACCCGCACACACTCCGTTGTAGTAAAGGCAGGATCGGGTCTTTTATTTAAACATTCATACTAAACAAACCAAATATGAAAGTTACTGAGAACACTTCACAAAGGCAGCTTGCTTCGATTTCCGTGGCTGCTTGAGACACACACCTTCCGAATGTCCAGTGTCTCTGCTGTCTATGTCTCTACAGTCCATAAATGTCTCATCTTTATACTGAAAAAGCCTTTGAACTCTTATTCGTTCCATTTAGACAATCCTGACTAACTGCTTTCTGAATCGATTAACAGACAGACTTAATGTTGCTTGTTTAACCTGCAGATGTCATGAAATAGTAACAAGGTTACACTCAAATGCTGAACATACAGACATCATCAAATCGTTTAGTCCTGAGTTTCCATTATTCCCACCGTAACAAGGTACTCACATATTTAACATCCAGACAATGACCAGTTACTCATCTCACTGGCTGCAAGGCACCACGTTGTCTAACAGTCTCTTTACCATCCAAACTTCAATCTTCCTGTTATTTAATCCAAACTTCAGACTGCATGCTGAAGCAAAGAGTTCAGCAATGCGGGACTGTGCTAACACAGAGCACAGGATTTGACAACTAGACTTGTAGATCAAGCATCAATGACAAAGGCAACAAAACTGCCCACCAGCACTAGGTGTCTCTCACTTGTTTGTCCCAAATTTTTAGCAGCTGCGACAGCAAGCATTCAGTTTCCACCGAGATTTAAACTCAGATCGCTGGATTCATGTCCAGAGTGCTCACCATTACACCATGGAACCAACGATGCCAAATTCTTTGAAACATTTCTCAAAAACAAGATCATCTCCAACATTACACTTTGGCTCGGCCTTTTCTCATCCATACCGTCAGTTTCCCCACTTTACGCTCTGCTAATTATCGATGCAGAGCAATTCACACAGATACCGTCGAGGCTATGGGTTCTCAAGTAGCTGTTTCTGTTTCATTCTGTTCATCACAGCTTGTACTTCAGTCTTGCCAGGTAAAAAGTGCATTGGCATTACAATGCATTAATGTAAAATACTTGGCATGAAAAGAAAATGCAACTTTTTATTGATTGCAAAACATGCATTGCCTGCATTTCAAAAAGCGTTGCTTTTATTCATCCTGCTGAATGCATATTGCACAGATAATCTCAGCACACATTGTGCAGGTAAAGGCAGCATTAGACAACAAACTAGTTTCTCCTCCGCTGATTGTAACAGGTAACTGACGGTTGAGCACACGATTTGATAACTAGACTTGTAGATCAAGCATCAATGACAAAGGCAACAAAACTGCCCACCAGCACCAGGTGTCTTTCACTTGTTTGTCCAAAATTATTAAATTATTGACTCTCATTCAGTTAGCATTTCTTTAATTATGCAAATGAAGATCATCGGTTAATTAATGATGTTTTCCGGTGAATGCAGGATAACATTTAACAAAAAGCCCCAACGTGGGGCTCGAACCCGTGACCCTAAGATTAAGAGTTTCATGCTCTCCCAATTGATCGAGTGGGGCTTCTGCTAAATGCGGGTTTTTGTCGCTGATTGCAGACAGGCGCCTGTTGGCTCCGCCCCAGATGTTTAAACTTGCTGTCGACGAACTGCCAGGATCTTCTTGAATGGTGGACCAGGCTCGAGGGGCTGAAAGGCCTACTCCTGCTCCTAATCCTTACATGCTTATCATCTCATGACTTTTCACAGGAGAACAAACTTGCCCCTGAGCATGCATGAGGAGAAAGCTCCAGAAAATATTCCCGCCCGGTGAGCTTTCGCGTGTGAGGCGAACGTGTTAACCGCTACACTGCGGAAACATCTCCACTTTCAGCACCAGGTCAGACGGAAATGTGAAGCGAGCAGGTGAACTGCAGAATGCCACTTTTAAAGAGTTGGTCGAGGTGTCAAACAATGAGTTTCGCTCAATGATTAAAAGCAGAAAGTGTCAGACATTGGATTTGAACCCACTCCTCCACATGCAATTGCAATCCAAACACAGCACCTTTGACCGCTCAGCCATCCTGACTTGATGCTGCTGTGTTTGGCCACCTGCAGGTTGATTTTGAACTTTTGTGTCCTGTCACATGAAATAAATGAGGGCAGCAGGCGTATCTCTGCCTGACACCGGTGAAACAGTGAGACAGACCTTGGAGCAAGGGTCTGGTTATTAAGACACAGTAAAGAAAATATTGATTCCGGAATTCTCCCAAAGGTCAGGAACCCTGACATGATTTCGATAGCAGTGTCCTCATCTCGAGTGAGATGTGTTACCGTTGCACCACTTGCTCTACACAACGAATATGAGATGTTTATCGATATGAACGTTCCTCAAAATAAGGGCTTTAAAACCCCGCCCATTCCCACTCGAAGTCAGAAGCAGTGCTCACTTGCCAGTCACCGTCCGTTTTTTTGTTGAACTTTTGTTTTTATTTCACGGGAAAGCATCATTACTTAACCCAATGCCATCTTTTGCACAATGAAAGAAATGCTGACTGAGGGACAGTCGACACTTCAATCATTTCTTCTGTGTTTTGCATGTTAACTGTTAAACCAGATCCCATTTTACACAATTTTTGTCGGGGATTGTTTCAAAATCTTCATTGCTGATGACACCGGGAATCTGGGGCAACTTTTGTCAAATTTAACAGCACTGGTTAATCCGACCATGCACAGAAAATAGAATCAGTCATGAAGATAAAATCCCACGGTGCTCATTTTCAGATTCAACATCGTAGGATTTCAAATAAAGTGCAAGAATTTTGCAGTGAAAAGATTTGGAAGTGTTATTTGAATTTTTGTCTTTAATGGCGACTTTGTGGCGTCTGACTCCCGTTCATGCCTCTGCTGAATAAGAAAGGAGGGTTTGACGTTGACCAGACTGCACTGCCCCTGATATTTGTGAGCTCATCCTTTATATTCAGTGGTTTCTCGCCCTTTGATATGCTGCAGTGTAGCGGATATCACGTTGGCCTCACACGCGAAAGGTCCCCGGTGGATCCGTTTTCTCTCACTCAAAGTTATCTATTTATTGAAGTGGAATAAAGAGCAATTAAGGAATAAGGGAGCCCTTTTGCCGGGAGAATAAATAGCAAATAAAAACAGCAATTGCTGGAAATCTCAGCAGGTCAGGCAGCATTTGCCAGGAGACGAAACTCACCTCGGATTGTTCCACTATAGCAACTTTAAACATAATGTTCCCGCCCAGGATTGAACCAGGGACCTTTCACGTATAAAGCACACGTGATAACCGCTACACTACAGAAACCTCTGGCACAGCAGACACAACAAAGGGGAGCTGACCAGTGAGCTCCTTCTGTGCTGATCGGGAATGTGTTGGCTCACCTTAAACAACTTCTGTCCCACACTGTAAGTTCTCAATCCTTCTCCTCCGCTGCCCTTTACAGAAATGTCACGGATCACCCAGCCACCGTGTTCACTTCCACATCCTCACAGTGGGGCCACAGAGGCTCCTACCGTCTCCCCGCGATCAGCGAACTCAATCTTAAACCCGGAACATGTGTCCAGCAACGGGTAGGAGAAACAAGAGAATCTGTAAGCTTGGTCCGTAACAGAAAGTAATGGGGTTATTCATGGTGATTACAGCAATTACTAATCGTCTCACAGACCTCAATTATTTTTATTTGACAAATTGATCGAGTATCGTTACCAGGTTAGTGCGTCGGATCTTAACCCCTCGACCACCAGGGAACAGCTACGATGCATGTAGATATATTTATATATATTTATATGTGAACCTGAATATCAACGGCGAGCTGCCTTGGCCTCATGGTGCAACGGTGGTGCATCTAACTTTGAGCGAGAGAAATTCTTTTCTACAATGAAACCCATTTCATCTTTTGTTCCCTTTTAAACACTAGAAACTGAGACGAGGAATAAACAAAGAAATAAAAGCACAGGGATATCGACAAGAGGAAGAGAGAAGGGGAAATACTGCCCCCACCCAGAACTAATGCAGAAACCCCTCTGCTGCGCTCGGGGTGGCCACCCACAGCCTGGATACACTAACGTCCCAACAGCTCATTGACTGTCGGAGTGGGACCGTGCGGCGCTTCAGAAGACAGGTCAAAAATGCAAAGTCACTGATTCGGTCTCGTGTGCTCCTGCTACAAAGAATAGATACACACAATAACATGCTTTTATAATGGTTACACTTTATCGCCATTCTTGTCAAGCAGTCGTTTCGTTGGTCCAGGGGTATGATTCTCACTTCAGGGTTGTTAATGGCAATTTGCGAGAGATTCCACGTTTAAATACCGAATGAGCCCTTTCAATTTGCATAGAACTTATGCAAACAAGTGTTATGCATGTAAACCTGTAAATACCTTGTTTAACCACCAGAGGGCTAATCCCCTGGAGTCCAAAGGGATCCCACAATCCCTTGGGAGCACTTGTACTTAAGGAGGCCTCACAGGCTGGAGAAGCACTCTGGAGACCTGCAATAAAAGACAAAGGTCACAAATTACTTTGAGCTCACAGTATCTGGTCAGACTCTTTATTCATGCACTACAACTGGCGATGAGATACAGATGACGAACCCCACCGCAACGATGTAGAGACCAATGGGCATCCTGGAGAAATTTTCGGAGGGAGATGATTGGGAAACCTTAGTGGAGCGACTCGACCAATACTTCGTGGCCAGCGAGCTGGAAGGAGAAGCGAATGCTGCCAAAGGAAGGGCGATTCACCTCACTGTTGGCGGGGCACCATCTTATGGCCTCATACAAAAGCTGCTTGCTCCAGCGAAACGCACAGAGAAATCGTATGTTGATTTGTGCACACTGGTCCGGGAGCATCTTAACCTGAAGGAAAGCGTTCTGATGGCGAGGTTCCGGTTCGACATGTGCAAAAGGTCTGAAGGCCAGGAAGTGGCGAGCTATGTCATCGAGCAAAGACACCTTGCAGGCATTTGGAATTTGAAGGACATTTGGAGCACATGCTCAGGGACTTCTTTGTACTTGGCATTGGCCATGAAGTAATACTTCGTAAACTACTTTTGACAGTCGAGACCCCAACCTTGAGTAAAGCCATAGCGATAGCCCAAGCGTTCATCGCCACCAGTGACAATACCAAACAAATCTCTCAGCACACGAGTACTGTACAAGTACTGTGAACAAAGTAATGTTGTTTTCAAATCGTTACGTACAGGGCAGGCCTCACATGCCTGCAGCTGTACGTCTGCAGATGTCTCAGAGTCCACCATCAAGGGTGATGAATGCTACGCCATTAACATCTTGTTGCCGCTGTGAGGGTGATCATCGTTTCCATTCACGCCGCTTCAAAGGATACGTTTGCAAGGGCTGTGGAACAATGGGACACCTGCAACGAATGTGCAGGCAAGCTGCAAACCCTGCTAATCCTGCAAACCACTATGTTGCAGAGGAGGGCAGATCCACGGCAGATCACAACGAACCAGAGCATCAGACCGAGGAGGTAGAGGTATATGGGGTGCATACATTGACCACAAAGTGCCCCCGATAATGCTGAAGGTTGAATTAAATGGACTCCCGGTGTCAATGGAGCAAGACATGGGCGCGAGCCAGTCCATTATGAGCAGAAAGACTTTCGATAAATTGTGGTGCAGCAAGGCCTCAAGGCCAGTCCTGACTCCCATTCGCACTAAACTGAGAACTTACACAAATGAACTGATTCCCGTAATCGGCAGTGCTACTGTAAAGGTCTCCTACGATGGAGCGATACACAAGTTACCACTCTGGGTGGTACCGGGCGATGGCCCCACGCTGCTCGGCAGGAGCTGGCTGGGGAATATACGCTGGAACAGGAACAACATCCGGGTGCTCTCGCCCGTCGACGACATTTCGTCTGCCCAGGTCTTAAACAAATTTCCCTCGTTGTTCGAACCAGGCATCGTGAAGTTCCAAAGAGCAAAAGTGCAGATCCACCTAATTCCCGGGGCGCGACCTATCCATCACAAAGCGAGAGCAGTACCGTACATGATGAGAGAGAGGGTGGAGATCGAGCTGGACAGGCTGCAACGAGAGGGCATCATTTTGCTAATCATATTCAACGAGCGGACCAGTCCGATTGTTCCAGTCCTCAAGGGAGAGGGCACCGCCAGATTCTGTGGTGATTACAAAGTAACTATCAAATGTTTCTCCCTTCAGGATCAATACCCACTACCAAAGGCAGACAACCTTTTTGCGACGCTGGCGGAGGAAAGACGTTCACGAAGCTGGACTTGACCTCGGCCTACATGACGCAGCAGCTGGAGGAATCATCGAAGGGCCTCACCTGCATCAACACGCACAAGGGTCTCTTCATTCACAACAGATGCCCATTTGGGATTCGATCAGCCTCGGCAATATTCCAGAGAAACATGGAAAGCTTACTGAATTCGGTCCCGCGCACCGTGGTCTTCCAGGACAACATCTTGGTTACAGGTCGGAACACAGATGAGCATCTGCAGAACCTGGAGGAGGTTCTTAGTCGGCTTAATCGCGTGGGGCAAAGGTTAAAATGCTCGAAGTGCGTTGTCCTGGCGCCTGAAGTGGAGTTCCTGGGGAGAAGAATTGCGGCGGACGGCATCAGGCCCACCGATTCGTAGATGGAGGCAATCGACAACGCACCAAGGCCACAGAACGTGACGGAGCTGCGGTCGTTTCCAGGACTCCTGAACGACTTTCGTAACTTCTTACCGGGTCTCAGAACACTGTTCGAACCACTGCACGCTTTACTGCATAAAGAAAACGAATGGGTATGGGGTAAAAGCCAAGAAAATGCCGTTGTAAAAGCTAGAAAACTGTTATACTCAACCAAATTGCTTGTGCTGTATGATGCATGTAAGCCTTTCGTGCTAACATGTGATGCGTCGTCATACGATGTTGAGTGTGTATTGCATCAAGCTCATGAATCTGGGAAATTGCAACTGGTTACTTATACATCCAGGAGTCTGTCTAAGGCTGAGAGGGCCTACAGCATGATCAAAAAAGAAATGTTAGCATGTGTTTATGGAGTAAAAAAAATGCATCAATATCTGTTTGGGCTCAAATTTGAATTGGAAACTGGCCATAAGCCACTTATTTCCCTCTTTTCTGAAAGTAAGGGGATAAATACAGATGCATCGGCCCGCATCCAGAGATGGGCGCCCACATTGTCCGCATACAACTACGCCATCCGCCACAGACCAGGCACAGAAAACTGTGCCGATGCTCTCAGTAGGCTGCCATTGCCCACCACAGGGGTGGAGATGGCACAGCCCCCAGATTTAGTTCTGGTAATGGAAGCATTCGAGAGTGAGCAATCACCTGTTACCGCCCGACAGATTAGAACCTAGATGAGCCCAGATCCCTCATTGTCCTTAGTAAAAAACGGTGTGCTCCACGGGAGTTGGTCTAGTGTTCCGTTAGAGATGCAGGAAGAAATAAAGCCGTACCAGCGGCGCAGAGATAAAATGTCCATACAGGCAGACTGTATCAAGTAGTGGTGCCAAAAAAGGGCAGGGACACTTTCATTAGTGATCTCCACAGTACCCACCCAGGCATTGTAATGACGAAAGCGATAGCCAGATCCCACATGTGGTGGCCCGGTATCGATGCGGACTTAGAGTCCTGCGTTCACAGATGTAATACATGTTCGCAGTTAAGCAATGTACCCAGGGAGGCGCTGCTAAGTTTTTGGTCTTGGCCCACCAAACCGTGGTCTAGGGTACACATCGACTATGCAGGCCCATTCTTGGGTAAAATGTTCCTTGTGGTTGTAGATGCGTACTCCAAGTGGATTGAATGTGAGATGATGTCCGCTGCCACCATTGAAAGCTTGAGGATCATGTTTGCCATGCACGGCCTGCCTAACATTCTTGTCAGTGACAATGGGCTGTGCTTCACCAGTGCTGAGTTCAAAGAGTTCATGACACGCAATGGGATCAAAATGTCACATCTGCCCCGTTTAAACCAACATCCAATGGTCAGACAGAGAGAGCAGTGCAGCAATCAAGCAGAGCTTGAAGAGGGTAACTGAGGGCTCACTGCAGAGTCACCTATCCCGAGTCCTGCTTAGTTACCGCACAAGACCCCACTCGCTCACTGGGGTTCCCTCCGCGGAACTGCTCAAAAAAAGGACACTTAAGACAAGGCTCTCGTTAGTTCACCCTGATCGATACAAAGAGGTAGAGAGCAGGCGGCTTCAAGAGAATACATGTCATGATCAAGTAAATGTGTCACACGAAATCGAGATTAATGATCCTGTATTTATGTTGAACTATGGACAAGGTCCCAAGTGGCTTCCCGGCACTGTCGTGGCCAAAGAGGGGAGTAGGGTGTTCCTGGTCAAACTTTCATATGGACTCACCTGCAAGAAACACTTGGACCAAACCAAACTCAGATTCATGGACTATCCAGAACAACCCACAATAGACTCTACCTTTTTCGCTCCTCCAACACACACACAAGTGGCAATCAACCCAGCGGTTGACCACGAAGCAGAACCCATCACCCGCAGCAGCCCAGCAGGACTCACCACGCCCAGCAGGCCAGTGAGGGCCCAACAAATGACTCACCAAAACCAGCATTTGCACCGAGACGATCAGACAGGGAAAGGAAGGCCACAGATTGACTCAAATTGTAAATAGTTACACTACTGACTTTGGGGAGGCTGGGGGGAGCGGTGCGGGGGGAGTGTTGTTACATATGTAAACCTGTAAATACCTTGTTTAACCATCAGAGGGCTCATCCACTGGAGTCCCAAGGGATCCCACAATCCATCAGGAGGGTCACAGGTTGGAGAGGCACACTGGAGACTTGTAATAAAGGACGACGGTCACACCTTACTTTCAGTTTGCAGTATCTGGTCAGATTCTTTATTCAAGACATAACACTCTGTATTTAGGAGACTGGTTTAAAATGTTTATTGCTCATGTGACAAGGAATCTGGGGCGACTTTTGTTCAATTTATTTCACGGCAAAAATAGTCTCAAATATCACGTTCCGCCCGGGATCCTTTCGCGTGTGAAGCGAACGTGATAACAACGACGCTACGGAAACACTGCGGTTCAAATGATGTTAGGAACATAACCAGATGTTTAAACTTGCTGTCGAGGAACTGCGAGGATCTTCTTCAATAGTGGACCAGGCTTGTGGGGCCGAATGGCTGACTCCGGCCCCTAATCCTTCCATACTTATGATCTTATGATCTTTCACAGGAGAACAAACTCGCCCCTGAGCATGCATGAGGAGAAAGCTACAGAAAACATTCCCGCCCAGTGAGCTTTCACTTGTGAGGCAAAGATGGGAACCGCTACACTGCGGAAACATCTCCACTTTCAGCACCAGGTCAGACGGAAATGTGAAGCGAGCAGGTGAACTGCTGAATCCCAGTTTTTAGGAGTTAGTCGTGGTGTCAAACAATGAGTTTCACGAAATGATTAAAAGTAAGAAATGTCAGATTCAAATCCACACCTCCAGAGGAGACTGCGAACAGAACACAGCACCTGAGACCGCTCGGACATCCTGACTATTCAGTGCTGGGTGTGGCCACCTGCAGGTTGATTTTGAACTGTTGTGTCCTGTCACATGAAATAAATGAGGGCAGCAGGCGTATCTCTGCCTGACACCGGGGAAACAGTGAGACAGACCTTGGAGCAAGGGTCTGGTTATTGCCAAACAGCAAAGAAAATATTAATTCTGGAAGAACAATTTCCAAAAATACAGTGACCCCAACGTGATTTGAACACATAACCTTCTGATCTGGAGTCAGACACGCCACGATGCCTACATAAGGAGCCTGGGATGTTCGTCTATATGAAGGTTTCACAATACAAGCGGCTTTAAAATCCCCGCCCATTCCCACCAGGTGTCAGAAGCAGCGCTCACCTGCCAGTCACTGTATGTTTTTCTCTGAAACATTTGTGTTGCTTTCATGGGAAAGCATCATTAATTAACCCCTCACCTTCTTTTGCACAATGAAAGAAATGCTAACTGAGGGACAGTCGGATACTTCAATCATTTGTCCTGTGCTTTGGGGAGCGGGCAGGGAAGTGGACCTGAGTCCATGATCGCATCGGCCATGATCGTATTAAATGGCGGAGCAGGCTCGAGGGGCGTATGGCCGACTCCTGCACCTATTTCTTATGTTCTTATGTTCTTATGCATATTAACCCATTTTACACACTGTATTTTAGGAGTCTGGTTCAAAACCTTCATTGCCGATAACACCAGGAATCTGGGGCAACTTTTGTCAAATTTAACAGCACCGGTTAATCCTACCATGCACAGAAAATAGAATCAGTTGTGAGGATAAAAGCCCACGGTGCTCATTTTCAGATTCAATGCAGTAGGATTTCAAATAAAGTGAAAGAATTTTACAGTGAAAAGATTTGGAAGTGTTACTTGTATTTATGTCTTTAATTAAAGTTTGTGGCGTCTGACTCCCGTTCATGCCACTGCTGAATAAGAAAGGAGGGTCTGACGTTGACCAGACTGCACTGCCCGTGATATTTGTGAGTTCATCCTTTATATTCAGTCGTTTCTCACCCTTTGATTGGTTGCATTGTAGCGGATATCACGTTGGCCTCACACGCGAAAGATCCCCGGTGGATCCGTTTTCTCTCACTGAAAGTTATCTATTTATTGAAGTGAAATAAAGAGCAATGAAGGAATAAGGGAGCCCTTTTGCCAGGAGAATAAATAGAAAATAAAAACAGCAAATGCTGGAAATCTCAGCAGGTCAGGCAGCATTTGCCAGGAGAATAAACTCGCCTCTGATTGTTCCTCTATAGCAAGTTTAAACATAAAGTTCGTGGCCAGGATTGAACCAGGGACCTGTCACATGTAAAGAAAACGTGATAATCGCTGTACTACAGAAACCTCTGGCACAACAGCCCCAACAAAGGGGAGCTGACCAGTGAGCTCCCTCTGCGCTGATCGGGAATGTGTTGGCTCACCTTAAACAACTTCTGTCCCACACTGAAAGTTCTCAATCCTTCTCCTCCACTGCCCTTTACAGAAATGTCACGGATCACCCAGCCACCGTGTTCACTTCCACATCCTCACAGTGGGGCCACAGAGGCTCCTATCATCTCCCCGCGATCAGTGAACTCACCCAGTTTACAAAATTAAACCCGGAACACGTGCCCGGGAAAGGGCAGGAGAAGCCAGATAGTCTGTAAGCTCGGTCTATCACAGAAAGTATTGGTATTCATGGTGATTACAGCAATTATTAATCGTCTCACAGTCCTCAATTATTTTAATGCAACGAACTGATCGAAGGTCGAAACCAGATTAGTTCACCGGATCTTAACCCCTCGACCACCAGGGAACAGGTATGATACATGTAGATATATTTATATATATTTATATATGAACCTGAATATCAACGGCTAGCTGCCTAGACCTCATGGTGCAACGGTAGTGCATCTAACTTTAAGTGAGAGAAGTTGTTCCACAGAGACACCCATTTCATCTTTTGTTCCCTTTTAAACACTAGAAACTGAGACAGGGGGAATAAATAGAGAAATAAAAGCACAGGGATAGAGACAAGAGGAAGAGAGAAGGGGAAAGATACTGTCCCCACCCAGAACTAATGCAGAAACCCCTCTGCTGCGCTCGGGGTGGCCACCCACAGCCTGGATACACTAACGGGAGAACACCAGCGGCAGGTCGGGGCCATAAAAGGAACGGCGAGCGGCCCTGGGAGCAGCTTGGAGGTCCCGGGAGACTACTCCAGGGAGCAGCGCGAGCCGGTGCAGGAGGGCGGCGGCAGCGAAGTGTGACGTCATCAAGGTCCAGGTCGGTGATTGGAGCGTGGGCAGATACAGCAGGAGCGGCGAGATCGGGGCGAAGGAGCGGCGAGAGACTGTGGATGGATGTGATCGGGGCCCAGGGGAGGCATGAGTTCGGGGCCAGGGGCCCAGGGGCAGCACGGGCCAGCCCACACTGCGATATGTGTGTGCACTGGGTCCGTGCAGCAGAGCTGGTCTCCAGTCGTCTTGGTTAACCCTTGCCACTGGACCAAGACCTCGCTCTGTCAAGCCCGTGTGATTGCTGTGATGCAACGGCCACCACACATTAAAAAAATCCACGCACAGGCATCTTCCACCCTTCGGGATGTAGTTCGGGTCCTTCATTGAAACACCTGTGAACTCATCCTTTTTCGGCGTGGAAGCAAGTCATCCTCGTTTCGTGGGACCGCCTATGATGATGATGATGATGGATACATTAACGTCCCAACAGCTCATTGACTGCAGGAGTGGGACCGTGCGGCGCTTCAGAAGACATGTCGAAAAGGCAAAGTCACTGATTCAGTCTCATGTGCTCCTCCGATCAAGAATAGCAAAACACACGAGAAATGCTTCAATAATGGTTACACCTTATATCCACATTTGCTAAACAGTTGGCTGGTTGGTTTATGAGTATGATTGTAGCTTTGAGGTTCTTACTTGAAATTTGCGAGAGTTTCTCGGTTCAAATCCCACATGAGCCCTCAATTTGCTGCAGATTTTGAATTTGCGTCAAACTTTTGCAAAGAAGGAGTTGCATTTCTGCAGTGCCTGTCAGGAACTCATGACGCCCCAAAGGTCTTTACAGCCATGGAGTTACCTTTGAAGTGTTGCCATGTGAGGAAAGATGTGCCCAAATCACCCCACACGAACCTCAACTCTTTACGAAGGAGTTCATAGAATCATAGAAGTTTACAGCACAGAAGGAGGCCATTTCGGTCCATCGTGTCCACACCGGCCAACAAGAGACTATCCAGCCTAATCCCACTTTCCAGCTCGAGGTCCATAACCCTGCAGGTTACAGCACTTCAGGTGCACATCCAAGCACTTTTTAAATGTGGTGAGGGTTTCTGCCTCTACCACCTTTTCAGGCAGTGAGTTCCAGACCCCCACCACCCTCTGCGTGAAGAAATTTCTTCTCTAAACTTTCTACCAATTACTTTAAATTTGTGCCTCCTGGTTGTTGACCCCTCTGCTAAGTGAAATAGGCCCTTTCTATCCACTATATCTAGGCCCCTCATAATTTTATACACCTCAGTGAGGTCTCCCCTCAGCCTCCTCTGTTCCAGGGAAAACAAACCCAGCCTATCGAATCTGTCCTCATCGATAAGATTCTCCACTCCCGGCAACATCCTCGTAAGTCTCCTCTGTGCCCTCTTCAGTGCAATCACGTACTTCCTGCAATACGGCGAACAGAACTGCACGCAGTACTCCAGCTGTGGCCTAACCAGTGTTTTATACAGTACAAGTATAAATCCCCACCCCATCTCTTGTAATCTATGCCTCGGCTAATAAAGGCAAGCATTCCATATTCCTTCTTAACCACCTTATCTACCTGGCCTGCTACTTTCAGGGATCTGTGGACATGCACTCCCTGGATTCTGTGAGGACCCAGCTGATTGGAAAACTGCAAATATAACGCCCCTATTTAGAAAAGGAGGCAGACAAAAAGCAGTAAAATATAGACCAGTTAGTCTAACATCTGTGGTTGGGAAAAAGCTTTCGCGTGTGAGGCGAACGTGGTAACCGCGACACTGCGGAAACATCTCCACTTTCAGCACCAGGTCAGACGGAGATGTTAAGCGAGCAGGTGAACTGCTGAATCCCAGTTTTAAGGAGTTGATCGTGGTATCAAACAATGAGTTTCGCTTAATGATTAAAAATAATAAATGTCAGAAGTTGGATTCAAACCCACACCTCCAGAGAAAACTGCGATCTAATCACAGCACCTCAGACCACTCGGCGGTGTGTGTGGCCACCTGCAAGTTGATTTGGAACTTGTGTGTCCTGTCACATGAATTAAATGAGGGCAGCAGGCGTATCTCTGCCTGACACCGGGGAAACAGTGAGACAGACCTTGGAACAAGGGTCTGGCTATTGCCAAACAGCAAAGAAAATATTAATTCTGAAAGAAGTGACCCCGACGTGATTTGAACACGCAACCTTCTGATCTGGAGTCAGACACGCTACCGTTGCGCCACGAGGCCTACGCAATGTGTCCGAGATGTTCCTCTATATGAAGCTTTCACAACACAAGGGGCTTTAAAATCCCCGCCCATTCCCACCAGGTGTCAGAAGCAGCGCTCACCTGCCAGTCACCGGATGTTTTTTTCTTAAACTTTTGTGTTGCGTTCATGGAAAAGCATCATTCATTAACCCCTCACCTTCTTTTGCACAATGAAAGAAATGCTAACTGAGGGACAGTCGATACTTCAATCATTTGTCCTGTGCTTTGCGGAGCGGGCAGGGAAGTGGACCTGAGTCCATGATCGCATCGGCCATGATCGTATTAAATGGCGGAGCAGGCTCAAGGGGCGTATGACCGACTCCTGCTCCTATTTCTTTTGTTCTTATGTTCTTCTGCATGTTAACCCATTTTACACACTGTATTGCCGATGTCACCAGGAATCCGGGGCAACTTTTGTCAAATTTAACAGCACCGGTTATTCCTTCCGTGCAGAGAAAATAGAATCAGTAGTGAAGATAAAATCCCACGGTGATCATTTTCAGATTCAACGCAGTAGGATTTCAAATAAAGTGAAAGAATTTTACAGTGAAAAGATTTGGAAGTGTTACTTGTATTTGTATCTTTAATTAAACTTTGTGGCATCTGACTCCCGTTCATGCCTCTGCTGAATAAGAAAGGATTGACGTTGACCAGACTGCACTGCCCCTGATATTTGTGAGCTCATCCTTTATATTCAGTGGTTTCTCGCCCTTTGATGGACTGCAGTGTGGCGGATATCACGTTGGCCTCACATGCGAAAGGTCCCTGGTGGATCCGTTTTCTCTCACTGAAAGTTATCTATTTATTGGTTAAATAAAGAGCAATTCAGGAATAAGGGAGCCCTTTTACCAGGAGAATAAATAGCAAATAACGACAGCAAATGCTGGAAATCTCAGCAGGTCAGGCAGCATTTTCCAGGAGACTAAACTCTCCTCCGATTGTTCCCTTATAGCAAGTTTAAACATCATGTTTCTACCCAGAATCAAACCAGGTACTTTTCTCGTATAAAGCAAATGTGATAACCACTACACTACAGAAACCTCTGGCACAACAGCCCCAACAGAGGGGAGCTGACCAGTGAGCTCCCTCTGTGCTGATCGGGAATGTGTTGGCTCACCTTAAACAACTTCTGTCCCACACTGAAAGTTCTCAATCCTTCTTCTCCGCTGCCCTTTACAGAAATGTCACGGATCACCCAGCCACCGTGTTCACTTCCACATCCTCACAGTGGGGCCACAGAGACTCCTACCGTCTCCCCGCGATCAGCGAACTCGCCCAGTTTACTAAATTAAACCCGGAACACGTGCCTGGCAAAGGGCAGGAGAAGCCAGATAGTCTGTAAGCTCGGTCTATCGCAGAAAGTATTGGTATTCATGGTGATTACAGCAATTATTAATCGTCTCACAGACCTCAATTATTTTTATGCGATGAATTGATCGAGAATTGAAACCAGTTTAGTGCGTCGGATCTTAACCCTGCGACCACCAGGGAACGGTTATGATACATATAGATATATTTATATATATTTATATATGAACCTGAATATCAACGGCTAGCTACCGAGACCTCATGGCACAACGGTAGTGCGTCTAACTTTGAGTGAGAGAAATTGTTCCACAGTGACACCCATTTCATCTTTTGTTCCCTTTTAAACGCTAGAAACTGAGACAGGGGGAATAAATAGAGAAATAAAAGCACAGGGATAAAGACAAGAGGAAGAGAGAAGGGGAAAGATACTGCCCCCACCCAGAACTAATGCAGAAACCCCTCTGCTGCGCTCGGGGTGGCCACCCACAGCCTGGATATACTAACGGGAGAACACCAGCGGCAGGTTGTGGCCATAAAAGGAACGGCGAGCGGCCCTGGGAGCAGCTTGGAGGTCCCGGGAGACTACTCCAGGGAGCAGTGCGAGCTGGTGCAGGAGGGTGGCGGCAGCGAAGAGTGATGTCATCAAGGTCCAGGTCGGTGATTGGAGCGTGGGCAGGTACAGCAGGAGCGGCGAGATCGGGGCAAAGGAGCGGCGAGAGACTGTAGAGGGACGTGATCGGGGCCCAGGGGAGGCATGAGTTCAGGGCCAGGGGCCCAGGGTTAGCACGGGCCAGCTCACACTGCGATATGTGTGTGCACTGGGTCCGTGCAGCAGAGCTGGTCTCCAGTCGTCTTGGATAACCCTTTCCACTGGACCAAGACCTCGCTCTGTCAAGCCCGTGTGATGGCTGGGGTGCAACGGCCACCACACGTTAAAAAAATCCACGCACAGGCATCTTCCACCCTTCGGGATGTAGTTCGGGTCCTTCATTGAAACACTTGTGAACTCATCCTTTTTCGGCATGGAATCAAGTCATCCTCGTTTCGAGGGACCGCCTATGATGATGATGATGATGGATACATTAACGTCCCAACAGCTCATTGACTGCAGGAGTGCGGCGCTTCAGAAGGCATGTCGAAAAGGCAAAGTCACTGATTCCGTCTCATGTGCTCCGCCGATCAAGAACAGCAACACACACTAAAAATGCTTCAATAATGGTTACATCTTATCTCCACATTTTCTGAGCAGGTGGTTTGTTGGTCTCGGGATATGATTCTTGCTTCGTGGTTGTTACTTGAAATTTGCAGAAAGATCCTGATTTCAAATCCCAGACTAGCCTTGAGTTTGCATCGAACTTTTGCAAAGAAGGACTTGCATTTCTGCAGGAACTCATGACGACCCAAAGCGCTTTACAGCCGTTGAGTTGCCTTTGAAATGTTGTCATGTGACGAAAGATGTGCCCAAATCACCTCAACTCTTTGCAAACGAGTTCATCGAATCAAAGAAGTTTACAGCACGGAAGGAGGCCATTTCGGTCCATCGTGTCCGCACCGACCAACTCGAGGCTATCCAGCCTAATCCCACTTTCCATCTCGAGGTCCAAAACCCTGCAGGTTACGACACTTCAGGTGCACATCTAAGCACTTTTTAAATGTGGTGAGGGTTTCTGCCTCTACCACCCTTTCAGGCAGTGAGTTCCAGACCCCGACAACCCTCTGCGTGAAGAAATATCTCCTCTAAACTTTCGACCAATTACTTTAAATTTATGCCTCCTTGTTGTTGACCCCTCTGCTAAGGGAAATAGGTCCTTTTTATCCACTATATCTCGGAACCTCATAATTTTATACACCTCAATGAGATCTCCCCTCAGGCTCTGTTCCATGGAAACCAAATCCAGCCTATCCAATCTGTCCTCATGGCTAAGATTCTCCACTCCCAGCAACATCCTTGTAAATCTCCTCTGCACCATCTTCAGTGCAATCATGTCCTTCCTGTAATATGGCGACCAGAACTGCAAGCAGTACTCTAGCTGTGACCTAACCTGCCCCACCGACCCCATCTCTTGTATTCTGTGCCTCGGCTAATAAAGGCAAGCATTCCATATTTCTTCTCAACCACCTTATCTACCTGGCCTGCTACTTTCAGGGATCTGTGGACATGCACTCGCTGGATTCTGGGGAGGACCCAGCAGATTGGAAAACTGCAAATGTAATGCCCCTATTTAAAAAAGGAGGCAGACAAAAATCAGAAAACTATAGACCAGTTAGCCTAACATTTGTGGTTGGGCAAATGTTGGAATCCATTATTAAAGAAGCAGTAGCAGGACTGAGAAACATCGAAACATAGAAAATAGGTGCAGGAGTAGGCCATTCGGCCCTTCGAGCCTGCACCACCATTCAATAAGATCATGGATGATCATTCAGCTCAGTACCCCTTTCCTGCTTTCTCTCCATACCCCTTGATCCCTTTAGCTATAAGGGCCACATCTAACTCCCTCTTGAATATATCGAACAAACTGGCATCAACAACTCTGCGGCAGAGAATTCCACAGGTTAACAACTCTCTGAGTGAAGAAGTTTCTCCTCATCTCAGTCCTAAATGGCTATCCCTTAGACTCCGACCCCTGGTTCTGGACTTCCCCAACATCGGGACCTGTCCAGTCCCGTCAGAATTTTATATGTTTCCATAAGATCCCCTCTCATTCTTTCAAACTCCAGTGATCTCTCGATCCCTTGATTCCCCGAGACTCCAAAAATCTATCTAACGCAGCCTTGAATATATTCAGAGACTCAGCATCCACAGGCCTGTGGGGCAGAAAATTCCACAGATTCATAACCCTCTGAGTGAAGAAATTCCTCCTCATCTCTGTCTTAAATGGCCGACCCCTTAACCTGAGACTGTGGCCCCTGGTTCGAGACACTCCAGCCCGGGGGAAACAACCTCTCAGCATCTACCCTGTCAATCCCCTTCAGAATATTGTGTGTTTCAATGAGATCACTTCTCATTCTTCTAAACTCCGGAGAGTATCGGCCCATTCTACACAATCTCTCTCCTTAAGACAGTCCTCTCATCCCAGGAATCAATCTGGTGAACCTCTGTTGTACCACCTCCCAGGCAATTATTTCCTTCCTCAAATAAGGAGACCAAAACTGTGTGCAGTACTCCAGGTGTGGTCTCACCAGGGCCCTGTACAATTGTAACAAGACTTCCTTACTCTTGTACTGTGGGCTATATATTAGGTACTATGGGCCGAGTGCCCTGTTTTTTGCTGATTCGATGGTTGTATAAAAAGTTATTAAAATTTGACAGTTGCTCGGCAAACATATTTGTATTTCCTTCAGTGTACTCCTTACTCTTCAAGGGCTAGATTTTCCCCAAGCAGTTTTGTCGGCGCACTGACCTCAAGCGCATCGACTTTGCTCGCTGGAAACGGCGCGGGGAAAAACTCTCCCCATCCTGGCCGCTGTGTACAGTCCCCGGAGTCCTGGCGTGGTGTCGATGGTGAAGTGGGGGGCGGAGCCAAATGCCTGCACCGAAAACACTGCCGGCACCTTCGCACATGGGCAGTAGGGAGAGAAAACTTGGCACTCTGCCATTTTTAAACAGTGTCAAACCCGATGAAAAGCACAGCAGCTTCTCAGCTTCTCCGGTCGCTCGGCGGGCTCTCCCCCCGTCCCTCCCCGATAAAACGCACAGCTCCAGCAGCTGCAACTTCTCCGGTCCACAAGCTCACACTTCTCCGGTGTGTCTTCCCTCCCCTATCCCAGGGATATAGGAACCGAGTGTAATGGAGCCAAGTTTGCTGATGATACAAAGATGGGAAAGTAAATTGTGATACAGCAAAGAAAATCTCAATTCCGGAAGAACAATATGGAAAAGTACAGTGACCCCGACGTGATATAAACACGCAGCCTTCTGATCTGGAGTCAGACACACTACCGTTACACCACGAGGTCTACAGAGCAGAGTGCCCATGTTTGTATACATGAAGGTTCCTGAAACACAGTTTTATTTACCCTGCATTGGTGCAATGAAAGGGCTTTAAAATCCCCGGCCACTCCCACCGTGGGTCAGACAGCATCAGAAGCAGTGCCCACCTGTCACTCACCCTCTCACTCCCGCTTTCATCACCTGCTGCCCGCGGACTGCAGCAAATCCAGTTCATCATCATCATAGGCAGTCCCTCGAAGCGAGGATGACTTGCTTCCACGCCAAAAAAGGATGAGTTCACAGGTGTTTCAATGATGGACCTAATATTCCAGGTCCCGAACTGCATGTTGAAGGGTGGAAGATACCTGTGCGTGGATTTTTTTAACGTGTGGTGGCCGTTGCACCCCAGCCATCACACGGGCTTGACAGAGCGAGGTCTTGGTCCAGTGGCAAGGGTTATCCAAGACGACTGGAGACCAGCTCTGCTGCACGGACCCAGTGCCCACACATATCGCAGTGTGGGCTGGGCCCGTGCTGCCCCTGGGCCCCTGGCCCTGAACTCACGCAGCCCCTGGACCCCGATCACATCCCTCCACAGTCTCTCGCTGCTCCTGCTGTACCTGCCCACGCTCCAATCACCGACCTGGACTTTGATGACATCACACTTCGCTGCCGTCGCCCTCCTGCACCAGCTCGCGCTGTACCTTGCCGTGGTACACCACCACGCTGCTCCCAGGCCGCCGCTCACCGCTCCTTTTATGGCCCCGACCTGCCGCTGGTGTTCTCACGCAGGTCGGGGCCTCCACGCTGCTCCCAGCAAATCCAGTTACACGCCATGTCACCACACAATTCTCAGCTGTGATTGTAAGCTGACTATATTTAAAGCTATCACAGAGGCTGCAAATAGTGTTCCCTGGTAGTCTAGTGGTTAGGATTTGGTGTTCTCACTGCCGTGGTCTGGGTTTGATTCCTGGTCAGGGAAAGCATTTTTACAGAGCAAGCTGACAAATATATTTCAAGTCTGTGAGACACTGAATAATTGTTTTAATCATCATTAATCCAGCCACATGCGTTGCACACTGAAGGAAATACAAATATGTTTGCCGAGTGACTGTCGGATTTTAATAACTTTTTATACAACTGTAGAATCAGCAGAAAAACAGGTTATTCGGCCCATAGTACCTAATATATCGCCCATAGTACAAGAGTAAGGAAGTCTTGCTCCAAATGTACAGGGGCCTGGTGAGACCACACCTGGAGTACTGCGCACAGTTTTGGTCTCCTTATCTGAGGAAGGATACACTTGCCTGGGAGGTGGTACAACGGAGGTTCACCAGATTGATTCTTGGGATGAGAGGACTGTCCTATGGTGAGAGATTGTGTAGAATGGGCCGATACTCTCCGGAGTTTAGAAGAATGAGAGGTGATCTCATTGAAACAGACAATATTCTGAAGGGGATTGACAGGATAGCTGATGAGAAGCCCGGCTAGCTCAGTCGGTAGAGCATGAGACTCTTAATCTCAGGGCTGTGGGTTCGAGCCCCACGTTGGGCGATTACTTTTCATTAAACTTTTATATTGCTTTCGCGGGTCAATATCATTAATGAACCCATGATCTTCTTTTGCACAATGATAAAAATGCGAACTGAGGGAGAATTGATAATTTAATCAAATAATGAAAGCAGCGCCTCAGACCGCTCGGCCGTCCTTACTGTTAGATGCTCCAGTTACAAGTTATTACTCTGGAAATTTTCAGTCCGGGTGTTTGTTCAGGGCTGCTTCAGCACAGAGGGAGCTCACTGGTCAGCTCCCCTTTGTTGGGGCTGCTGTTCCAGAGGTTTCCGTAGTGTAGTGGTTGTCATGTTTGCTTTATACGTGTAAGGTCCCTGGTTCGATCCCAAGTGGGAGCATTATGTTTAAACTTGCTGTGGATGAACAATCAGAGCCGAGTTTAGTCTCCGAGCAAATGCTGCCTGACATGCTGAGATTTCCAGCATTTGCTGTATTTATTGATTAAAGTATCAACTCTCCCTCAGTTAACATTTCTTTCATTGTGCAAAAGAAGGTGACGGGTTAATTAATGATGCTATCCCGTGAAAGCAACACAAAAGTTTAACAAATAAACATATGGTGACTGGCAGGTGAGCGCTGCTTCTGACACCCAGTGGGAATGGGCGGGGATTTTAAAGCCCCTTTTATTGCAGAACCTTCATATAGACGAACATCTCAGACTCAGTGTTTAGGCCTCGTGGTGCAGCGGTGGTGTGTCTGCCTCTTGATCAGAAAGTTGCGTGTTTAAATCATGTTGAGGTCCCTGTCCTTTTGGGTAATTCCAGAATTAATATTTTCTTTGCTGTTTCGCAATAACCAGATCCTTGCTCCAAGGTCTGTCTCACTGTTTCCCCGGTGTCAGGCAGAGATACGCCTGCTGTCCTCATTTACTTCATGCGACAGGACACAAAAGTTCAAAATCAACCTGCAGGTGGCCACACATAATATTGAGCAGTCAGGATGGCCGAGCGGTCTAAGTTGCTGCATTCAGGTTGCAGTCTGCTTTGAAAGCATGGGTTCCGTAGTGTAGTGGTCATCACATTCGCTTAACATGGAAAAGGTTCCCGTTTCAAAACCAGCTGAAAACGTGCTCAATTAAATATGAGAAGCATTGAATAATGTGCATTTCTTGTTCAGTATTAACAAAGCATAATGTCTCCCAGTCCTGCTATATTTACTGAATGCTCTGTACAGTTCGGTACACATTCAAACTCTACAGTTTCCAGCCCTGACGATGCAGAAAGCCCATCTCAAAGCTGCACATTCCAGCTGCTTTCAGTTGAGTTGTGAGAGATTATTGACCGATCCTGCAGCTGTGAAAAGGAAAGATGTGTTAGAGGGGTCATCAAACAAGGCCATGTGGGTTGAATTAAAGAACAAAAAAGGGGCGATCACACTACTGGGAGTGAACTATAGACCCCCGGGCAGTTAGAGGGAGATAGAAGAACAAATATATGGGCAGAATGTTGAGAAGTGCAAAACCGAAAGAGCTGAAATAGTGGAGGATTTTAACTACCCGAATATTAACTGGGAAAATGATAGTGTGAATGGTACAGATGGTGGAGAATTCCTAAAATGCATTCAGGAGAAATTCTTTATCCAGTATGTAACAAGCCCATCAAGGGAGGAGCGGTTCTGGACTGGGTCTTGTGATCGAAGATGGGCAGGTATAAGGGGTATCAGTGGGAGAGCATTTTGGTGCGAGTGATCAGACTCAGTAAGGTTTAGGGTAGTTATGGAAAAGGACAAAGGGGACCAGGAATAAAAGTTCTCAATTGGGGTAAAGCCAATTTTGCTGAGCTGAGAAGGAATTTCGCCAAAGTTGACTGAGAACGGCTACTTGCTGGTAAATCAGTGTCAGAGCAGTGGGAGGCATTCAAGGAGGAGATCCTGAGGGGACAGAGCAAGTATGTTCCCTTAAAACAAAGGTGGGACTAACAAATCTAGAGCTCCCGGGATGTCAGGGGACAGACAGGGAAAGTTAACGAAAAAAAGGGAAGCTTATGACAGATACGGATAACTCAATACTGCAGAAACTCCAGAGGTGCAGAGGTGCAATTAAAAAATATATCAGGAAAACAAAGAGAGAGCATGAGAGAATGTTGGCAATTAAATCTGGTAAAACCCAAAGATGTTTTACAAATACATTAAGAGCATGATGATAAGTAGAGAAAGAGTGGGGCCTATTAGAGTCCAAAAAGGGAATCTGTACACGGAGGCAGAAGACTTGGGTAGGATTCTGAATGAATACTTTGCATCTGATTTCACAAAAGAGAGGGGCGATGTGGACTTTGGAATGAGGGTGGAGAAGTGTGAAATATTAGATGAAATAAACATAGTGAGAGAGGAAGTATTGGTGGTTTAGCAGCTTCGAAAGTGGATAAATCCCCAGGCCAGGATGAAATGTATCTCAGGCTGATAAGAGCAGCAAAAGAGGAAATAGCAGAGGCTCTGACCACCATTGTCCAATCCTCACTGGCTACAGGTGCGGGGCCAGAGGATTGGAGCACTGCTAACGTTGTACCTTTGTTTAAAAAGGGAGAAAGGGATTGAGTAAATACAGGCTGGCCAGCCGAACCTTTTACAATTATTTGTAAAATTCCTGAGGGACAGGATAAATCTTCATTTGGAAAGACATGGATTAATCAAGGATAGTCAACATGAATTTGTCAAGGGAAGGTCATGTCTGACTAAGTTGATTGCATTTTTCGAGGAGGTAACCAGGAGGGTTGATGAGGGCAGTGGTATGATGTAATGTATATGCACTTTAGCAAAGCTTTTGACAAGGTCGCACTTGGCAGACTGGTTACGAATGTAAAAGCCCATGGGATTCAAGGGAAAAGTGGCAAGTTGGGTCCAAAATTTGTTCAGAGGCAGGAATCAAAGCGTAATGGTTGATGGGTAATTTTGTGATCCAGTGGGGTTCCGCAGGGCTCAGTGCTGGGTCCCTTGCTTTTTGTGGTATACATCAATGGTTTGGACTGAAATGTTGAGGGTATGAGTAAGAAGTTTGCAGATGACACTAAAACAGGCTGAGTGGTTGATAATGAAGAAGAAAGTGGCGGACTACAGGAAGATATCAATGGATGTCTCAAGGCGCTTTGCAGCCAATGAAGTACTTTTTGAAGTGCGGTCACTCTTGTAGTGTGGGAGACACAGCCGCCAATTTGCACACGGCAGGCTCCTATAGGCAGCAGTGTGATGATGACCAGATCATCTGTCTCTGTGATGTTGATTGAGGGATAAATATTGACCAGGACACGAATCCTGGCCACATTGATCCTCCCAGCACTTCACACTGTTCTCCGAGGGACCAGCGCGATGATACTAAAACAACAAGCGAAGTTGGTAAGCTATCCATGCAGTCCATCGGAATCCAGCCACACCACCTTATACCACGGGTAACATCTCTCCATGGATTCTGGAATCTGGATCAACAAACCAAAATCACATCTTATAAGGAATTCCGGGAGGTGCTTCAAGCTTTATTACATATATGTTAACATTTTTAAGGTATTTAAACAAATACCGACGTTTTTGAAATGGGCGTCTGGGTGACGTCATCAAAACCCTGGTCGTCATTTTGGAGCGTGAGCAGGAACATCGGCAGGGCCCAGGTAGAGAGGAGTGGGAAGGTCGGGGCGGATGAGCGGTGAGTGTTTGTGGCGAGATGCGGTGAATGTTTATGGTGGAGGAGCGGCGACTGATCGTGGAGGAGGTGCGACAGATGAGGGGACAGGGCCCAGAAGAGCCGAGGGCCCAGGGGCAGCACGGCCCAGCCCACACTGCGATATGTGTGGGCACTGGGTCCGTGCAGCAGAGCTGGTCTCCTGTCGTCTTGGTTAACCCTTGCCACTGGACCAAGACCCAGCTCTGTCAAGCCCGTGTGGTGGCTGATGTGCAACGGTCACCCCACGTTAAAAAAATCCACACAAAGTCATCTTCCACCCCCTCAATTGGATTCAGGACTGGAACATCGGGTCCTTCATCGAAACTCCTGTGAACTCATGGAAGCAAATCGTCCTCGATCGAGGGACCGCCTATGATGATGATGATCAATGTACTGGTCAGGTGGGCAGAACTGTGGCAAATGGAATTCAATCCAGATAAGTGTGAGGCAATGCAGTTAGGGAGGTTTAACAAGGCAAGGGAATATACATTAAATGGTACGACACTGAAAAGTGTAGAGGAATAAAGGGACCTTGGAGTGCAGGTCCGCAGATCCCTGAAGGTAGCAGGCCAGGTAATTAATGTGGTTAAGAAGGCATATGGAATACTTGCCTATATTAGTCAAGGCATGGAATACAAGAGCAAGGAGGTTATGCTTGAACTGAACAAAACACTGGCTACACCACAGCTGGAGTACTGCGTGCAGTTCTGGTCACCACATTACAGGAAAGATGTGATTTCACTGGAAAGGGTGCAGAGGAGATTTACTAGAATGTTGCCTGGTCCGGAGAATTTTGGCGATGAGGATAGTTTGGAGATGCTGAATCTGTTTTCTTTGCAACAGAGGTGTCTGAGCGGAGACCTGATTGAGGTGTATAAAATTGAGGGGCCTGGATAGAATGGATAGGAAGGTCCTGTTTCCCTTGGCAGAGGGGTCAACAACCAGGGGGCGTAGAATTAAAGTAATTGGGGGAGGTTTAGAGGAGATATGAGGGGACATTTCATCACCCAGAGGGTGGTGGGGGTCTGGAACTCAATGCCTGAAAGGGTGGTAGAGGGAGGGACCCTCACCACATTTAAAAGATACGTGGATGTGCACTTAAAGTGCCACAACCTACAGAGCTATGGACCGAGAGCTGGAAAGTGGGATTAGGCTGGATAGCTCTTTGTCGGCCGGTGCAGACACGATGGGCCGAAATGGCCTCACTCTGTGCTGAAACTTTCTGATTCTATGATTCTATTAATATAGATATATATTTATAATATATACCATTACCATAATTTTTCCTTGGTGGTCGAGTGGTTAAGATCCCGAGCACTAACCCTCTTTCTATTCTCAATCAGTTTATCGCATGAAAATAATTGAGGTCTGTGAGAGGATTAATAATTGCATACCTCGGGAGCCTATTATCAGCGAGGGCAGGCATCGATGACGAGGTTCAACACTGCCTCCAGTGCGCCAGTGCAGCCTTCGGTCGCCTGAGGAAGAGAGTGTTCGAAGATCAGGCCCTCAAATCTGCCACTAAGCTCATGGTCTACAGGGCTGCAGTGAGACCCGTCCTCCTGTATAGCTCAGAGACATTGACCTTATACAGTGGGCACCTCAAGTCACTGGAGAAATACCACCAATGATGTTTCTGCAAAATCCAGCAAATCCCCTCGGAGGACAGATGCGCCAACATTCGCGTCCTCAATCAGGACAACATCCCCAGCATCGAAGCACTGACCACACTCGACCAGCTCCTTTGGACGGGCCACATTGTTCACATGCCTGACACAAGACTCCAAAAGCAAGCGCTCTACTCGGAACTCCTGCACGGCAAGCGAGCCCCAGGTGAGCAGAGGAAACGTTTGAAGGACCCTCAAAGCCACTTCATAAAATGCAACATCCCCAACAACACCTGGGAGTCCCTGGATAAAGACCACCCTCAGTGGAGGAAGAGCATCTGGAGGGTGCTGAGCACCTCGAGTCTCATCGCCGAGAGTATGCAGAACACATGCACAGGCAGCGGAAGGAGCATGTGGCAAACCAGTTCCACCCACCCTTTCCTTCAACCACTGTCTGTCCCACCTGTGACAGAGACTGTAATTCCCATATTGGACGGTTCAGTCACCTGAGAACTCACTTTTAGAGTGGAAGCAAGTCTTCCTCGATTTCGAGGGACAGCCTATGATGATGAATTGCTGTTATCACCGTTAATAACCCCGTTACTTTCTGTTACACACTGAGTTTACAGACTCTCTGGCTTCTCCTGCCCTTTGCGGGACACTTGTTCCGGGTGTAACTTTACAAACTGGGTGAGTTCGCTGATCGCGGGGAGACGGCAGGAGTCTCTGTGGCCCACTGTGAGGATGTGGAAGTGAACATGGTGGGTGGTAATTACGTGACATTTCTGTAAAGGGCAGCGGAGGAGAGGATTGAGAGCTTTCAGTGTGGGACAGAAGTTGTTTAAGGTGAGCCAACACATTCCTGATCCTCCTCTCTTCTTCTGAGGCAATCCCCCGGAGTCGAGGATGACTTGCTTCCACATCAGCATCGGTCCCGATCAGCACCGAGGGAGCTCACTGATCAGCTCCCCTCTGTTGTGCTTCTTGTAACAGAGGTTTCTGTAGTGTGGTGGTTATCACGTTTGCTTTACATGTGAAAAGTTCCTGGTTCTATCCCAGGCGGGAACATTATGTTTAAACTTGCTGTGGATGAACAATCGGAGGCGAGTTTCGTCTCCTGGCAAAAAAGCAGATGCTGCCTGTGCGGTACCAGAACTGAACACAGTCCCCCAAGTGAGGTCTAACCAGGGCTTTGTGCAGCTGCACACAACATCTGTCCCCTTGTGTTCCAGTTATACGAACATAAGAAATAGGAGCAGGAGTTGGCCACACTGCCCCTCGAGCCTGCTCCGCCATTCAATAAGATCATGGCTGATCTGATCATTCACTCAGCTCCACTTCCCTGCCCGCTCCCCATAACCCCTTATCCCCTTATCGTTTAAGAAATTATCGATTTCTGTCTTAAATATATTCAATGTCCCAGCTTCCACAGCTCTCTGAGACAGCGAATTCCACAGATTTACAATCCTCTGAGGGAAGAAATTTCTCCCCATCTCAGTTTTAAATGGGCGGCCCCTTATTTTAAGATCTAGTTCTAGTCTCCCCCACCAGTGGAAACATCCTCTCTGCATCCACCTTGTCAAGCCCCCTCATAATCTTATACATTTGGATAAGATCACCACCCATTCTTCTGAATTCCAATGAGTAGAGGCCCAATCTAAACAACCTTTGCTCAGAAGTCAACCCCCTCAACTTCGGAATCGACCGAGTGAACCTTCTCTGAACTGCCTCCAGAGCAAGTATATCCTTTCGTAAATATGGAAAACAAAAGTGCACGCAGTATTCCAGGTGTTGTCTCAACAATACCCTGTATAACTGGAGCAAGATTTCCCTGCTTTTATACTCAATCCCCTTTGCAATAAAGGCCAAGATTCCATTGGCCTTCCTGATCACTTGCTGGTGATCGAGTTCGCGAGATATGAAGGCCAGCTTAACATTAGTCTTATTTGATTATTTTCTGATCCTGCCCATGACATTTACATAACACCATGTTGACTCTGTCAAATCATGTTATAATTTTCGAAGTGCTCTGACACCACTTCTTTAACAATGGATTACAGCATTTTCCCGATGACTGATGTCAGACTAACTGTCCTGTAGTTCCCGGTTTTCTCTCTCCCTCCTTTCTTGAATAGCGATGTTACATTTTCTACCTTCCGATCCGCTGGGACTGTTGTAGAATCTGGACATCGTGGTGCAAAGGTTACGGGTCTAACTCCCGATCAGGAGGCTGTGTGTTCAAATCAGTTAATTTAGCTGTTGTTCTTCCGGAATTGATATTGTGTTTGCTGTTTCACAATAACCAGACCCTTGCTCTAAAACCTGTCTCACTGTTTCCCCAGGGACACATTCATGTTACAATGAACATTCTGAATCAGATGCCTGAAGTGCAGTGTGTAAAATGGGATATGGTTTAACAGTTAACATGCAAAACACAGAACCAATTATTCAATTATCGACTCTCCCTCAGTTAACATTACTTTCACTGTGCAAAAGAAGCTGATCGGTTAATTAATGAAGTTTGCCCGAGAAAGCGACATAAAATTTAACAATAATGATTCACCCAACCTGGGGCTCAAACCCACAACCCTGAGAATAAGAGCCTCATGCTGTATCTACTGAGCTAGCAAGGATTATGTTAATCACGTTCCCTGTCGGTGAGGCGCCTGTTGGTTCCGTCCCATTTCCCTGTGTTTCCCGATCCTGTCTGTCTCTCTGGCTCTGTTCAATCTGTGTGTGGCCACCTCCAGTTTGATTTTGAACGAATACCCGTGTTTGTGTATTCAGTAAAAACAGAAAATGCTGGTAACACTCAGCAGGTCGGGCAGTATCTGTGGAGGTGGGGAAGTGGGAATAATCGATGGGTTTGTTTGTGGCTTTGATCTGTTGCTGGGAAGTGAGGCAGCGCTGCAGGATGCTTTTTTTCGAGGTGTAAGCAGAGGTTTCCGTCGTGTAACGGTTATCACCTTCGCCACACATGTGAAATATCCCCGGTTTGAGCACGGACAGAAACATTATTTTGGCGAATATTTTTCTGTGGAATACATTTTAAAAAGTAGCCCGAGGTTCCTTGTATCATGAGCGATGGGCATTTTAACTCACTCTCCTAAAATACAGTGTGTGTAAAATCAGATAGGGGATAAAACTTCATCAATGATTAAAGTTCCTTAACTCAGTAAAGTTCAGTTATTGAAGTTTCCATCGATGCATTGCATAAACATAATTGAGGTGTGTGAGAGGATTAATAATGAGCTTTAATCGTTAATGAGCCCATTACTTTATGTTATAGACCCAGGTTACACACTCTCTTGCTTCTGAAAGAGTTGAGATGCATGTGGGGTGATTGGGGCACATCTTTCCCCACATTACAAGGCTCCATCGGTACTTCATTGACTTTAAATCACTTGGGGATATCCTGAGTTGTTGAAAGGCCACGTAAAAATGCAGTCATTCTTTGCAAATGTTCTAACCGCAAGTTCAAACTTCGCCGGCAAATGGAGGCTCACCCAGAATTTGTTCTGACACCACGACAAAGTCCTTAAAAGTGGGATTCAGCAGTTCAGCTGCTCGCTTAACATTTCCGTCTGACCTGGTGCTGCAAGTAGAGATGTGTCCGCAGTGTAGCGTTTAACACGTTCGCCTCACACACGGGAAAGCTCACCGGGTGGAAATATTTTGTTGGAACTTTCTCCTCAAGCATGTTCAGGGGAGAGATTGTTCTCCAGTGAAAGGACATAAGATCATAAGAACGTAAGAATTAGGAACAGGAGTCGGCCATTCGGTCGATTTTAATTTTTTCAAAGTGATTCCACCCGGGGACCTTTGGTGTGTTTGGGGAACATGATAACCACTACACTACAGACACACGGTGGTAGATGTTGTCTTAGGAACATAACCAGAGCTCTGAACAACACAGCTGGCCGATACTTCAGGAGCTGGTTTTACGAGAATAGAATGACGGTGCTATATTTAGGAAGGCTGTGAGAGTGGCAGGAATTGATCTCGTGTTTCCCAGACTTTATACACAGGAACATAGGAACAGGAGGAGGCCATTTGGCAGCGAGTGGTTAAGATCCGGAATGCGCTGCCTGAAAGGGTGGCAGAGGCAGAATTAATCTTATCTTTCAAAATGGATTTGGATAAGTATCTGAAGGAAAAATATCTCAGGGGTACGGGTAAAGGCCGGAGGAGTGGGACTAGCTGAGAGTCGGCAAGGGCTCGACAGGCCGAACGGCCTACTTCCGTGCTGTAACCGTTCCATGATTCTATATTATGTTTAAACTTGCTGTGGATGAACAATCGGAGGTGAGCTTAGTCTCCTGGTAAAAACGCTGATGCTGTCTGACCAGCTGAGATTTCCAGCATTTCTGTTTTTATTTGTTATTTATGGATTGAGTCGGTACAACTAGAGCTTTCTGATTCAGAAGATTCGAGGGGCACAGAAAGTTGGGAGTTTAACGACTTTGAAAGGAACATTTTTGACTTGTGCAGCTTCGGTCAGAGAAATGTTTGTGTAATGATTTTTTCACAGAAAGGGATTCAGAATTACACCTTCTGGCTTCACACTTCTCTCTGGGCAGGCAGTTAAACAGGGGTTTCCTTAGTGTCGCGGTTATCATCTTAGTTTCTCACACTCAAACGGTCTCATGTTCAAACCCAGGCAGAAACATCATTTTAGAATATATTTGCTGTGAAATAAATTGAAACATCAACCTGCAGATGGCCACATACAGCATTAAATAGTCAGGATGGCCGAGCGGTCTCAGGTGCTGTGTTCAGTTTGTAGTTTTTTCTGGAAGTGTGGGTTCGAATCCCACTTCTTCCTTTTCGTCATTGAGCAAAACCCATTTGCTTGGCACCACGACCAATTCCTTTAAAGTGGGATTCAGCAGTTCACCTGCTCGCTTAACATTTCATTCTGACCTGGTGCTGAAAGTGGAGATGTTTCCGCAGTGTAGCGGTTAACACGTTCGCCTCACACGCGAAAGCTCACCGGGTGGGAATATTGAATATTTTCTGGAGCTTTCTCCTCATACATGCTCAGGGATGAGTTTGTTCTCCTGTGGAAGGTCATAAGATCATAAACATGTAAGGATCAGGAGCAGGTAAAAATACATCTCCTCACCCCACATCCCCCGCCCCGGATTTTTCCTTTTACCAATTATCTTATGTCTGTGTCCTCTGGAAACAGTTTCCCCATAATTCTGAAAATCTCTATTAAATATCCCATTGACTGTGATTACTGGGGTTCAATATGGGGAATGGTCAGTTCATCCACTTTGCACCGAAGAATGATCGACCAGTGCATGATCTAAAAACATTATGTTAGAGAAGAGTTTTTCTGTGAAATAGTTGCTCCTGTTAATTTGAACAAAAGTTGCACCGGATTCCTGGAGTCATAAGTGATACGTCCTTCCTGTACAGTATAAATGCACACGAGGCCAATGCTTGAGAGAAGGTCAGTCTGTGACCTGTCCTTTATTCCTTAGCACACAAGTGATGGAAGTGAGTGGAGCTTCCCCTTTTATACTTGAAGGTCCAGGTTAGGAGTGTCTCCCACAAGTTCACCACCTAGTGGTCATTGTTCTCACAGTGTACAACTTGTCAGTTTATACATGGGTTACAATGCTGGTTGAATACATGACATCACCTACCACCCCAAAGTCTTATTGGGATCACAGGTTGAGTCTCTCTGGTGGTTTACGCTCTCGTGTAGAGCGCCTGAGTTGGGGCTCCGGTTGTTGGGCGCTGGCCTGCGTGTCTGCTGTTTGCGGTGCCTCAGGCCTATCCGGACTGCCCACAGTGACTGGGCTCTCCTCCCTTTGGTTCCGATGTTCGGTCACCTGTGCTGGAGTGAACTCTATATCGTGTTCTTCCTCTGCTTCTTCTATGGGGTTACTGAACCTCCTTTTTGTTTGATCCACGTGTTTGCGGCAGATTTGTCCATTGGTAAGTTTAACTGCCAGAATCCTATTGCCCTCTTTGGCAATCACAGTGCCTGCAAGCCATTTAGGCCCTGCAGTGTAGTTATGGACAACAACAGGGTCGTTTACACCAATATATCGAGCCCTCGCATTCCTGCCATGGTAGTTATATTGTGATTGGCGCCTGCTCTCAACAATTTCTTTCATGGTGGGGTGTATAAAGAATAACGGGTTTTGAGCGTCCTTATCATTAGCAGCCCTGCGGGTGGAACCCCTGTGAGCGAGTGTGGTCGGGATCTATTGGCCAACAGGAGGCGTGATAAGTGGCTTTGTAGGGAACCCCCTTGGATTCTGAGCATCCCCTGTTTGATTATCTGCACTTTTCGCTCTGCCTGGCCATTTGAGGCTGGCTTGAACGGTGCCTTTCTGACATGGTTAATTCCATTGCCTGCCATGAAGTCCTGAAATTCAGTGCTTGTGAAGCACGGGCCATTGTCGCTGACCAAGATGTCTGGTAGACCGTGGGTGGCGAACATTGCCCGTAGACTTTCTACCGTGGCAGAGGATGTGCTTGAATTTAAAATGTCACACTCGATTCATTTGGAATGGGTTTCTACTGCAACCAAAAACATTTTTCCGATGAAAGGACCTGCGTAGTCATCATGGATGCGTGACCAAGGCTTGGCGGGCCATGGCCAGGGGCTAAGGGGGGCTACCCTGGGTGCATTGCCCAGCTGGGCACACGTGTTGCACCTGCGAACACAAACTTCCAGATCTGCATCTATCCCTGGCCACCAAACGTGTGACCTGGCAATTGCCTTCATCATGACAATGCCCGGATGCTCATTGTGGAGTTCTCTGATGAACACCTCTCTGCCCATCTGGGGCATGACTACGCGGTTTCCCCACAGTAGGCAATCGGCCTGAATCGAGAGTTCATCCCTGCCCCTGTGAAATTGTTTAAATTCCTCAGGGCATGCCCTGTACGTGGCTGCCCAGTCCCCATTCAGGACACATTTCTTGACTAGGGTCTCTATTTGTCCAGACTTTAATCTGACGGGCTGTCACGGGTGAGCCATCGCTTGTGAAAGCTTCAACAGCCATGACCATCTCAGCAGCATGCTCGGTAGCCCCCTCAGTGGTGGCAAGTGGGAGCCTACTGAGTGCATCGGCGCAGTTTTCAGTGCCCGGTCTGTGCCGAATTGTGTAGTCATAGGTGGCTAACGTGAGTGCCCACCTCTGTATGCGGGCCGATAAGTTTGCATTTATGGCCTTGTTGTCGGCCAAAAGTGACGTGAGGGGTTTGTGATCTGTCTCCAGCTCAAATTTCCTGCCAAACAGGTATTGGTGCATTTTCTTTACCGAATATACATATGCGAGCGCCTCCTTTTCTATCATCCCGTAGCCCCTTTCTGCCTGGGACAGACTTCTGGAGGCATAAGCTACCGGCTGTAACTGACTCTTGGCATTGACATGCTGCAACACACACCCGACACCATAGGACGACGCATCGCACGTTAACACAAGTTTCTTACATGGGTCATATCATGTTAACAGATTGTTGGAACATCACAAATTGTGTGCTCTATTAAAAGCCCTTTCCTGGCTGTCCCCCCAGACCCATTCGCGACCTTTGCTTAGGAGCACGTGTAGCGGCTCTAGCAGCGTGCTCAATTTGGGAAGAAAGTTCCCAAATAGTTGGGGAGCCCCAGGAACAAACGCAGCTCCGTCGTGTTACGAGGTCTGGGTGCTCTCTGGATCGCTTCCGTCTTGGACACAGTAGGGCTCATCCCGTCTACTCCTACCCTCATCCTCAGGAATTCTACCTCTGGAGCAAGGAAGATGCACTTCGCCTTTTTCAGTCGCAGTCCTACCCGGTCCAGTCTGCGTAGCACCTCCTCCAGGTTGTGGAGGTGTTCTTCAGTATCGTAACCCGTGATGAGGATGTCGTCCTGAAAAACCACCGTCCCTGGAATCGACTTGAGGAGGCTTTCCATATTTCGTTGGAAGATCGCGGCGGCCAAGCTAATCCCGAATGGACATCTGTTGTACTCAAACAACCCCTTGTGTGTCGTGATGGTGGTCAGCTTTTTCAACTCACTCGCCAGCTCCTGGGTCATGTAAGCTGAGGTCAGGTCCAATTTTGAAAAAACTTTGCCACCGGATAGTGTCGCAAAGAGGTCCTCTGCTTTCGATAACAGGTACTGGTCCTGGAGTGACACCCGATTGATGGTGGCCTTTGTAATCAGCATATATCCTGACCGACCCATCCGCCTTGAGCACCGATACAATCGTGCTCGCCCAGTCACTGAATTCAACTGGCAAGATGATGCCTTCTCTCAGCAGGCGGTCCAATTCGCCTTCTGTTTTTTCCCACATCACGTACGGCACCGCTCTGGCCTTGTGGTGCACTGGCCTGGCGTACCCCAGGTTACTTGTCTTCTGAGCAATGAACATTTTAAACCAATTTCAAAAATTCAGAGTGTGTTCAGTCAGATAGGGTGTAAAATATCATCTATGATGAAAGCTCCTGAAATTATTACAGTTCAGTTATTGAAGTATTGACTGTAAGTCTGCAAAACAATCCGGGTGGGAATATTGGCGCAAAAATTCCGGTTGGAGGCTTCCCGCGGGCAATTCCTTTCCGATCGGTGATGTTTTAATCACCCCACCTCCCACAGAGTTTAATTAATTGCATGTAATTATTTGAAAAAAGTTTGAATTAAAAAGTTACTTTCCGAACTCGGGCTCCCTCTGTGAATGCCTAACCACTAAACGAGCAGGATACACATTAAATAATTTAATTCCAGACTTCATATTTTCTTTGCTGTTTCACAATAACCAGACCTATGCTCCAAAATCTGTCTCACCGTTTCCCCGGTGTCAGTCAGAGAAGCACATGGGACTGAATCAGTGACTTTGCTTTTTCGTCCTGTCTTCTGAAGCGTCGCACGGTCCCACTCCGACAGTCAATGAGCTGTTGGGACGTTAGTGTATCCAGGCTGTGGGTGGCCACCCCGAGCGCAGCAGAGGGGTTTCTGCATTAGTTCTGGGTGGGGACAGTATTTCCCCTTCTCTCATCCTCTTGTCTGTATCCCTCGGCTTTGTTTTCTGTATTTATTCCACCGGCCTCATTTTATGTGTTTAAAAGGGAACAAAAGATGAAGTGGGTGACACTCTGGAACAATTTCTCTCACTCAAATATATCTATTTAGTGAAGTGAAATAAAGAGCAATTAAAGAATAAGGGAGAAGCCACTGTCGCCCTTTTGACAGGAGAATAAACTCGCCCATGGTTGTTCATCCACAGCAAGTTTTAACATAATATTTCTGTGCGGGATCCTTTCGCGTGGAAAGCAAACGTGATAACGGCTCCACTGCGGAAACCGCTCTGACCAGAAGTACAGCAAAGGGCAGCTGACCAGTGAATGCCTTCTGTGCTGATCGGGAATGTGTTGGCTCACCTTAAACAACTTCTGTCCCTCACTGACAGCTGTCAATCCTTCTCCTCCGCTGCCCTTTACACAAACATGTCACTGATCCCCACCCACCACCCCACATCCCCATCGTGTTATCTTCCATGTTAGCACAGTGGGGCCGCGGAGGCACCTACTCTCTCCCCGCGGTTAGTGAACTCAGTCAGTCTGTAAAATTAAAGGGGAACAAGTGTCCCGCAAAGAGCAGGGGAAGGAAGAGAGTCTGTAACCTGGGTTTAATTGTTTGTCAAAGGCTACCCGTCCCGTTGTGTATTTCCAGCAGTTTCCTACTTTCACAGGTGGAGATACCGGGGCTGGAGCATGTTCCTAAAATACAATGAGGTCGGGATAAACGTTCCTCACGTACTCAGGGCAAAATAAATGATTGAAGTTCTACAATGGATTAATTAATGATGTTTAAATCAATGAATCTTTTTTTCACATGAGATGCATGTAACTCTTTCTTCTAAGGTTTTAATTTTGATGGAAGTGTAATTTCCCTGGCCGGAAATCGACCCAGGGCCGCGGTGGTGAGAGCGCCGAATCCTAATCACTGGACCACCAGGGAACGCTGCATTGCTGCATCGCTGCATCGTAATGCTTGGTGTCATTATTGTCCTTTTCAATCCATTGTTTCACACCGAAACACATCGTAACCTTGATCTGAATTTAACGTCACGTGATTCTTTGAAATCACCTTTAAATGATTGGGTAAAACCACCCCTTATACCACCGAAAAACAGCTTCAATTCCAGGTCAGGGCGGTAACTTCTGTAACAGCTTTTTTCAATTCAAAACCTTATAAAATTGACGACATGCAGCTAATATGAAAAAATAAGAATTCATTTAATCACAGTTAAATAACCGATCACCTTTTTCAGGATGAAATAAATAATAATATAGTTACTGAGGGACACTAGTATCTTTAATCATTCATTTTCTCTTCACATGTGATGAATTTTTATCCCTGTCTCATTGACATGCTGTATGAGAAATTGTAAGTGTTCATGACTCAGTTGTAAAACCATTGATTGTGTGTGTGTCTATTCTTGATAGGAGGAGCACTTGAGACCAAAGTTCCAGTTCGATATATGCATCAATAGAATCAATTTTCACCAGTTCCTTTAAACCCAATAACATAATTTATTTTGATTGGACTGGATGGAGGAACATGATCCATGTAAACAATTGTTTTCATTTTACTTGTGCTGAATGCTCATAAAAGTATTGGAGTGGGAACTCACTGGATAACAGCACAGCTGGCAATGTTTGCGGAATATATTCGTGCAGCCAAAATGCACAATGACAACCCGGAACTGTGCGGCACCGAATCCTCGGGGAAAAACATTAAAAGGCTTCGCCCGGAGATGGGTTTGGATTACCCACCTTTCAGTTACCAGCCGAATGCACTAAACCATTGCGCCACAGATACACACTGCAAGACATGCAAAACCAGGGTGTCAGTCAGTTAAAGCTTCAGATTGCTCCGACCGGGATGGAACTTATCCACTCTCAGTTGTACTTTTCCCAAATAAAGGGTGGGACATTCATTGTGGATGTGTGGAAGCAGTCTGGTCCCGCACACTGCAAACACTTCCATGTCACCACCAACCAGCTCTCCCACAACCGGTGTGATCGACTTTCCAGCCTTCCAGTGCCTTGTCTGTGACGAAGTATGTTTCAAAAGTTTTGGCATAGTTGGTTCCATGGTGTAATGGTGAGCTCTTTTGACTTTAAATCCAGTGATCTGAGTTCAAATCTTGGTGAAACCTAAAGTCTTGTTGTCCCAGCTGCTGCAAATTTGGGACAAACAAGTGAAAGACACCTGGTGCTGGTGGGCAGTTTTGTTGCCTTTTTCATTGATGCTTGATCTACAAGTCGAGTTATCAAATTGTGTGCTCAACCGTCAGTTATCTGCTCCAAATCAGCGGAGGACAAATCACTTTGTTGTCTAATGCTGCCTTTGCCTGCACAATGTGTGCTGAGATTATCTGTGCAATATGCATTCCGCAGGATGAATAAAAGCAATGCTTTTTGAAATGCAGACACTGCATGTTTTGCACTCGACAAAACGTTGCATTTTCTTTACATTCATTTTACATTAATGCATTGCAATGCCAACGCACTTTTTACGTGGCAAGGTCGATAATTAGCAGAGCAGAATGAAGAGATCGCAATGTTTCTGTTTAAAGAATGGACTCAGTTGAGAATATTTTGTGGATTTTATTTTTCTGAGGCTATTTTCCCTGTGCTGGGGACACCCTGCGCAGATATGTGAAAAAGCTGGTTTTGTTAAAACTCCAGAGACCGCATGAAAGTTAGCTGGGACAAAAGACCTGTCAGTCATCCATTGACAAAAGAGCTGTTGGCCAGGAAGGGGGGCCACTGACAAAGCCACTCTAATTTGTAAAAGCACTTCTCACCTGCATCTCAGAAGGAGACACAGAACAATGAACCCACCAGCCTGGCCAGCCAAGGAGGAGCCGGGTCTTTCCCAACACAAAGGCTCAGAGAGATGCCCAGACTAAGGGCCATCAGCCCAATGCATGGGTGGGATGGCCCATCACTGACTAAGTACCCGTGCTTAGAAACAAAGGGGTTTTAAAGATTGGCGGGAAAGATAGGGGTAGCAAGACTCCCAGAAAGACAGGGTCCTTTCCACTTTATTTTTAGCTTGGAGCTTGGTGTGAAGCTTGGAGCTTGCAGCTTGCAGCTTGTGTCTAGAGAGAGCCCCCTCTCCCTCTCGCTCTCACTCCACCGATCGATGTACCAGAGGAAGGGGCCGCAGTACTGCAGAAGAAGCCACCGAGACTGAAGACCAGGCAGTGACTTCCCACAGCTGAGCTGAGCAAGGAAACGGGCTGCGTGTGGTGGTGAACATGGTCGCGAGTGTCCCAAGCCAGTAACCAGATATCCCAGGCCAGCTGGGTAAGGGCTCAGGCTTTTCTCAGAAGTGAAGCTTTTCAGGGCTATTCTGGGGAGGGTAATTCATTGGTAGGGGTGGGGTTAGAATCCACCAGGGAATTACTGCGTGTTACTAGGTTCATTTCTGTACTGTATGTATGTTGTTTGTAACCGGGATTTTATTCTCCACAGAGACAGTGATTTCGTTTAGCAGTGCATGTTTTAGCCATTGTTTGTTGGACCAAATAAATATACTACGATTTATTACCGAAGCATCCCTTTCCGTGACTCATTTAATTTACACTCTGAATAATAATTCCCGCATCTCAAACTTTCGGAAGGTGGGGGCGATTCAAACCGTCCGTCTGGCAATTGGGCGAGGATCACAAACACTTACAATATTTACTAAAGGATATACTTGCTTTGGAGGCAGTTCAGAGAAGGTTCACTGGGTTGACTCCGGAGATGAGGGGTTGACTTATGAGAAAAGGTTGAATAGGTTGGGCCTCTACTCATTGGAATTCAGAAGAATGAGAGGTGATCTTATCGAAACGTATAAGTTAATGAGGGAGCTTGATAAGGTGGATGCAGAGAGGATGGTTCCACTGATAGGGGAGACTAGAACTAGGGGGCATAATCTCAGAATAAGGGGCCACCCATTTAAATCTGTGATGAGGAGGAATTTCTTCTCTCAGAGGGTTGTAAATCTGTCGAACTCACTGCCTCAGAGAGCTGAGAAAGCCACGACATTTAATAAATTTAAGACAGAGATAGCTTCTTAACTGATAAGGGAATAAGGCTTATGGGGAACGGGCAGGGATGTGGACTTGAGTCCATGATCGGATCAGCCATGATCATATTAAATGGCGGAACAGGCTCGAGGGGCCATATGGCCTACTCCTGCTCCTAGTTCTTAAGTTCTTATGTTCTGAATAGCGAAAAACAAAAAAATGCTTTGAAATGGTTACACCTTATCTTCACGTTTGTCAAACAGTTGGCTCGTTGGTCTCGGGCTGTGATTCTCCCTTCGGAGTTGTTAATTGAAATTTACGAGGGGTCCCAGAGGAGCCCTGATATTGCTCGCAAATTTTTAAATTGCATCGAACTTTTGCAAAGAAGGACTTGCATATCTGCAGCGCCTTTCAGGAACTCATGATGCCCCAAAGCGCTTTACAGCCATTGAGTTATGTTTGAAGTGTTGTAGTTTGGGGAAAGATGTGCCCAGATCACCAAACATGAGCCTCAACTCTTTGCAAAGAGTTTGGTGCAAATAATCAGGCGTCTCAGGGACTTGGACTTTCTTTGAATAAGTTCTGCTTATACCTGCATTCAAGCTTGAAACAGCAACTGAGCTTCCATCTCACGGGAGGTTTGGGGTTGATGTGCGTCGCTTTCAATCTTTGAAATTTCACCAAGCAAAGAAACGGTGAATCCAACTGTCCCTGTAAACATTTAGTTCCCGTTTAATCACAGGAATATCCGCAGTCAGGAGCTGAAAAGGAATTCAAACCTAATACCGGCTTCGGGACAATCAGAATACTTTGTCACAGACAAGGCACCGGAAGGCTGGAAGGTAGATCACACCGGTTGTGGGAGAGCTGGTTGGTGGTGACATGGAAGTATCTGCAGTGTGCGGAACCAGACTGCTTCCACACATCCACAATGAATGTCCCTCCATTTATTTGGGAAAAGTACAACTGAGAGTGGACAAGTTCCATCCCGGTCGGAGCAATCTGAAGCTTTAACTGACTGACATCCTGGTTTGGGATGCCATGAACCTTATACTTCCATCAGTCTCTGTGGCGCAATGGGTTAGCGCGTTCGGCTGTTAACCGAAAGGTTGGTGGTTCGAGCCCACCCAGGGACGAAGCATTTAACTGTTTTTTCCCGAGTATTCGGTGCCGCACAGTCCCAGGTTGTCATTGTGCGTTTTGGCTGCATGAATATATTCCGCAAATGTTGCCAGCAGTGCTATTATCCAGTTAGTTCCCACTCCAATATTTTCTGAGCATTCAGTTCAAGTAAAACGATAACAATGTTTTACATGGATCATATTCCTCCATCCAGCCCACTAGAAATAAATTATGTGATTGGGTTTAAAGAAACTGGTGGAAATTGATTCTATTGATACATTTCTGGGGCCCAAGTTTCCACATGATTTGCGCCTGATTTTTAGGAGCAACTGGTGGAGAACGGACTATCTGAGAAATCGCAATTCTCCACATTTTTTTTTCTGCTGTTCCAGTCAGGTAGAACAGTTCTACTTTGGAACAGAATTTTTTCTTCAAAAGGGGGCGTGTCCGGCCACTGACGCCTGATTTGAAAGTTTCCACAGTGAAAACGTACTCCAAACTAAGTTAGAATGTAGCAAGTGAAGATTTTTGTAGAACTGAAAAAACCTGTTCTACACATTAAAAAATCAGGCGTCGGTTACAAATTAGGCGTCCAGAACGAGGTGGTGGGGGGGGGAAGGGAAGTCATTAAATTGTACAATAAATCCTTATTTATACTTCTACAAATATTATACAAATAAATCCAACCTGAATAAACATTTATAAACAAAGATAAGATTAAATAAACCATCTTCCTACCTGTGTGAAAGTGCTTCAGGCACGGAGAATGCTGCAGTCAGCCTGAGGCGCCCGTTCTTCCCGCGGGGGGGGTAGGAGGTGCCCGTTCTTTCCCGCGGGGGGGGTAGGAGGCGCCCGTTCTTTCCGCGGGGGGGGTAGGAGGTGCCCGTTCTTTCCCGCGGGGGGGGTAGGAGGTGCCCGTTCTTTCCCGCGGGGGGGGTAGGAGGTGCCCGTTCTTTCCCGCCGGGGGGGGTAGGAGGTGCCCGTTCTTTCCCGCGGGGGGGGTAGGAGGTGCCCGTTCTTTCCCGCGGGGGCGGGGGGAGGTGCCCGTTCTTTCCCGCGGGGGGGGTAGGAGGTGCCCGTTCTTTCCCGCGGGGGCGGGGGGAGGTGCCCGTTCTTTCCCGCCGGGGGGTGGGGGAGGGGAGAGGAGGCGCCCGTTCTTCCCGCGGGGGGGGGTAGGAGGCGCCCGTTATTCCCGCGGGGGAGGGGGGAGGTGCCCGTTCTTTCCCGCGGGGGGTGGGGGAGGGGAGAGGAGGCGCCCGTTTTTCCTGCAGGGGTGGGTAAGAGGCGCCTGTTCTTCCCGCGGTGGGGGGGGAAGGAGACAGTGAGAAGGCTGATGTGCTGATGGCAATGTGCTTTTATTAAAAAAATGTTCAAAAATTAAACAGCTACAAAGAACTACAAAAATGGCCGAGTGCCAATGTATTTTTCACACTGAGCATGCGCGAACGCTGCAAAGTGCACGCGTAGCGTTGCCGGCAGGAAAAAAACTAATTTAAATAGTATCCGCCCCCTCCCACTTACAAAATCGGCGCGAGTGTAGGCTCCGCCCCCCTGGGCGCTGCGCCAGGCAGACAAGGAGCTGCAGAACGCTCCAGAATCGCAAGGTTTTTTTTAGGCACCGTTTTAGGCGCGAGAAACGGGCGCCCAGCTCGGAGGGGCACCCGTTTCTTATCGTGTGGAAACTTGGGCTCATAGAACTGGAACTTCGGTCTCAAGTGCTCCTCCGATCAAGAATAGACGCACACACAATCAATGGTTTTAAAACTGAGTCATAAACACTTACAATTTTAAACCATTCTCATACAGCGTGTAAATGAGATAGGGATAAAACTTCATCACATGTAAAGTGAAAATGAATGATTGAAGATAACACTGTTCCTCAGTAATTATATTATTAATTATTTCATTCTGAAGAAGATTATCGGCTAATTAACGGTGATTAAAAGAATTCTTACTTTTGCACGTTGGCTGCATGTCATCAATTTTATAAGGTTTTGAATTTAAAAATGGTGTTACAAAAGTTATCGCCAAGACCTGGAATCAAAGTTGTTTTTCGGTGGCATAAGGAGTGGTTTTACCCAATCATTTAAAGATGATTTCAAAGAATCACGTGGCGTTAAATTCACATCACGGTTACGATTTGTTTCGGTGTGAAACAAGTGGATTGAAAAGGACAATAATGTGAAATAAAGAGTAAAGCTACCACTACACAGTCACATCAAAGCCTCCCAGGACAGTTACAGCACGTGTTAGACACAGAGTAATGCTCCCTCGACACTGTCCCATCAAACCCTCTCAGGACAGATACAGCCCGTGTTAGATACAAAGTAAAACTCCCTCTACACTATCCCATCAAGCTCACCCAGGGCAGGTACAGTACGTGTTAGATACAGAGTAATGCTCCCTCTGCACTGACCCATCAACACTCCCAGGGCTGGTACAGAACGGGTTAGATACAGAGTAATGCTCCCTCTGCACTGACCCATCGACACTCCCAGGGCTGGTACAGAATGGGTTAAATACAGAGTAAAGCTCCCTCAATACTGTCCCATGAAACTCTCCAAGGGCAGGTACAGCATGCGTTAAATACAGAGTAAAGATTCTTCTAAACTGTCCCATCAAACGCTCCAAGGGCAGATGCACCACGGGGTTAGATACAGAGGAAAGCTCCCTCTACATTGTCCCATCAAACTCTCAGGGCATGTACAGCACAAATTAGTTACAACATAAATCTCCCGCGACACAGCCCCATCAAACTCTTCCAGGGGCAGGTGCATGGTGCATATGCAATAACTCAGTAGGCTTACTACCGTGAACTCAATCAGGTGCATCCTGACCGTACTTTTCCAGTTCTCGAACAAAGGATTAAACATGGAGGCTTTCTTTATATACAAGAGTTGCATGTGTGTGCCTGTGGCCCAATGACCTTCGACGGTCGGTCCCCCTGGTGGCAGGTAAACCCGGGCATATATACATTACAGTGCAGCACGTGTTTAAATCTCCCTCTACACTGTCCCATCAAACCATCCCAGGGCAGGCACAGCACAGGATAGATACAGAGCAAAGCTCCCACTATACTGTCCCATCAAACCCATCAGGGCAGGTACAGTATGGATTAGATACAGATTAAAGCCCCCTCTACATTGTCTCATCAAAGACTCAGAGGGCAGGTACAGACTAAAGCTTCCTCGACACTGTCACATCAAACCCTCCCAGGGCAGGTACAGTATGTGTTATATACAGATTAAAGCTCCCCCTATATTGTCCCATCAAAGACTCACAGAGCAGATACAGCCCATCTAAGATATACAGTAAAGCTTCCTCAAACCTGTCCCATCAAACCCTTACAGGGCAAGTACAGCATGGGTTAGATGCAGAATAAATCTACATCTACACTGTACCATCAATCTCTCCCAGGATAGATCCAGCACGGGGTTAGATACAGAGTAAATCTCCCTCTACACTGTCCCATCAATCTCTCCCAGGACAGGTACAGCACGGGGTTAGATACAGAGTAAAGCTCCCTCTACACTGTCCCATCAATCTCTCCCAGGGCTGGTACAGCACGGGGTTAGATACAGAGTGAAGCTCCCTCTACACTGTCCCATCAATCTCTCCCAGGGCAGGTACAGCACGGGGTTAGATACAGAGTAAAGCTCCCTCTACACTGTCCCATCAGTCTCTCCCAGGGCTGGTACAGCACGGGTTATGTTAGCACAAATTTTTTCCTGGAAGAATCACTCGACACTCGGGTCGGTTCCAATGCCAAAATGGCCTATATTACACCGGCGGGGAGAGAGCCTCTGGTCCAACTCAGGCACTCCACTCCACCGAACAAAGAAATTCATCGATATTTATATGTTTTACAACAGTTCATTACAATTACTTAGCCCATGTCGGCTGGACACAATCCAATCATAAGGACTATAAATTACAAATCGATTCCACTGGGCCAATGGAATTGGCCCCCAGGCACCAGGGGACTGTGTGATCACCTCATGTTTTAGCTGGGGCTTATTCATGGCCTCGTGATATTCTCCAGATCCCCTTATCTCTACTGTCCTTGGGTTCTGTCTGCACCTAACCTCCTTATCCTTACACAGTCACAGGAATTTTTTGTTCAGTATTCTGCTAGGACATCTTGTCTGTGGTTTGTTGATTAAGGACGTTCTGCTGAGCTCGCTCTTTCCAGTGTTCCTGTACATGGAACTGCAGTGTCATCAGCTACCCAAAAATGTATTCAAGCTAACTGTTAGCTGAATTCCCCTAGTGCTTTGCAGAATCCCTGGCAGCCATTTTATATCTGGCTACCATTTTACACATACATATATGCATACATATATTCAGCAGGTGCCTTTGTCTTTGCCCTACAACAATCCCCCCTTTCGGTAATGGACTAATCCTAGTCTCCTTTAACCGACAACATAATTTGTTTCTCGACTTATATTTTTATGTACCACCCGGTACTTCCTGCCTCAACGTGCTGGCCAGTCATGTGGTGTCAGAAGTCCCAGTTGCTTCGATCAAATTGATATAGTTCAGATTCCCCTGTCCCTCTGCTGGACAAGTCACTTTATTTACTTGAGCCCTTGTTCTGATACTCCTTTGTCGTGCATAATGCCTGCAGGATCGACAGGCCATGACTCTCCATGTTAGTGCTAAGACCAGCTGTATCCCTACCAGTATGTGTGATATTATTCCAATCCAGGGGTGGATGTTTACGTTCATGCCCCAGTCCCAGACCCTCCTCCACCAACTCTGGTTTTGTAACTCTTGGTCAGTATCCTTCTCCAGTATTTCAATCTTTGTCTGTAGTTGGTGGTAGAGTCTGACACACTGGCCTACTCTGAGTCTTAGTCCCCTTAATACTGCAACTAAATGTGGGATAGGGGCCTGCTCTGGCTCGTCATAATCCTGCAGGTGATCGTGGAGCTGATCGATGGCGTTAATGATTTTGGGCCTCGGCGTCTAACCTGGATAATGTGGGCTTGTCCTATTGTGAGGTCGTAGGGCTGTGAAGCAAAAGTTTGGTTGCGAGATCTGGCATTGTAAGCCATTGTACCGATATGAATGTGCCGTGGTAGAGACACAGTATTTTCCTTTGCCCCCGTAATCTGTTCTGGCAAAATGTGTGGGGGCAGGTACTATTTCCAATGCACATCCATCGGTTGGATTAAATCCACATTCGACTAGTTCTCCCTGTCCCACCGGGTGAGGGCACACCGTAATGTCACCCGTCTGCTTGCATCCCGTCAGGGAGATCCCATCGAGTGTGTTGTCTCTGCGGACAGCAGGGGCTGCGGTCAGATAGTAATGGAGGGAGGTGTTTTCCCGTATGATCCCGATATTCTACAGTTGATAAAGGGGAAACGGTCCTGAATCTTGTGTGACTATAGGTATCATCAGGGCTATTCCCACTCCGGCAGCTTTGCCCATTCGGCAGTTTGGGATCACTGGGCATACTCTGGTTAGTCCCTTCAGAGTGCAATTACCCAGTGTCCCCTTCAGTTTGGCCAACTGAGCCAGATGTGGGCTGTCTATCCAGTCTGGCAACTCCCCCCTTTGGATATGATCGAGGTTGTGTCGTATCTGTCCCACCATCCATAGGCCATAAGCGTGACAGAGTTGTCCCTGTCTAAGTTTTGTGGTATCTTCTCTCTCTCTGTTGATAAGGTGATTGATTGTTTTTGCCTGAGCTTCCAGGACCAAGAGGCCATCCAATTGGATTTCAGCACCTCTCTTCCGAGTTCGGCTTGATCTTCCTGATTCCACTCTGCCCGTTCTAATAATCCCTTCATCACCCCTTTAAGCTGCTCCACCCTTTCATTTAGCCTTTGTATGTCCAGTGAGTTTACTATGGAGGTTCCGGCATTAAAACCGGTAGCAACATCATTAACTATTTCCCTCTTAGTCCTATGAACTGGCTCCTGTCCTCGGAATCTACTGGCACCCATGGCATCGGCAGCCTGCTGCATTACAACTTTACTTAATACATTATACATATTTCTTGCCTGCTCTGTACAATATTCCGGCATCTGTATACCTGAGATATTGATCAGGACAGGCACAATTTCATGCTTAACATTATCATATAATAGTTCACTCTCGATGGACAGCACAATCCCATTTTCCAGTCCCCTTGTAATTGTTGGACATGGCAATTCCATGGGCAGTGTGGTGGTTCTTATGGGGTGCGGTGTCGGAGGGGGTGAGAAACATACATACAATGATATTGCGGCAGCCTCTCCCTCCTCATAGTGTCCACACAGCCCCACCCCCTCTTTGTGGGTGACTAACGGTTGTGGCTGGGCAGGAGGCGCGCAAATTATTCCAAAGATACATTCATCGGGCCCCCCCGGCCTCCCTTCGTCGTCTAATGCAACTGCTTCTTGTACCCGTGGAGCATCGCACACATACTCTATTCTTAGCCGGATTCATTTGTAGCCACGCGTTAAAATAAGTTCTGTCCTTGCTCCAGTCCTTGGCTGCTGGAATGCCTATTCCATCAGTAAAAGTAAACAAAACCCCATAGTTGATGCAGTTGTGTCTTTCTTGCGTGTGCTGTACCTCTCGTAGTCGGTCTGTATTATCCAGTGCTTGTGTGGGCCTCAAGGTTCCCAGTATCATGAGTCCCCAGAGTCGAAGTCACCACTGCGGTCCCATCTCGGTGATGGTTTTATCTGCAAATTTTAAACAGATAGCCTGGTCGTCACCAGGTGTTAGGTTCTGGTCTACTTGTGTCGCGGTCACTCTGTGGAATCGGAGATAAGGGTTAGGTTATCCATATTCTTTATAGTCGTACCATCTCGATCACTTCATGTCCCTGTCTGGGCTGCCGTCGGTTTTGTATTTGAGCCTGCTGTGCTCGAGCCTGCACGATGACCCATCTAAATATTATCCAAACTCTAATCAACACCAATGCCACCACTATTCCTCCAAACATCGCAGTCTGCTTTACTGTTAGGTTGGGTTTGTGGACTACACCTACCCACCGTGGGATACATTGGTTCGATTGCCATAGGTGATGGTGCTTTGGCTGCACACTGCACTATCCGTCTGGTCCTGTTTTTTAAATCTCTTCCAGCTTATTTATCTTAGCTTTTAACTCTTGACCAGCTAGTTCTGTTTTATTTTTATTCTGACTATCCCACCATTTCCACAGTCTTTCAGGTGAGTCTTCTTTATTTTAGTAAGAAATTCAAATTCGTAAGGTCCAGTGTAAAACAGCTGTCAATGGAAAGGATTAACTCCTTTACAGGTTTGTAAGAAGGCCTGATGTCATTACGTGACTTCGCGTAATCATCCAAATCTTTGTGTCTTCTAAACTTGCTTAGAAATTGGGAATCCGTTAAAACAGCAGAAATCATTAGTAAAGTGGTCATAATAAAAATCTTGTCATCAGGAAAGACAGCATTTTAGATTAACTCCAATTTTTTCCTGAACATCTAATTCAAGTACTTGCCTAAGATTTTTTTTAAAATGAGAGCACACATTTTTAATAGCTATTTTGTTGACTGAAATTCAATTTTCACACAAGCTGTATACATGATAACATTTAGTTTATTTTTTAACGGTCCCGTTCATTGGGCAAATCTTGTGTTTAATATCTCTCTCTGCTGAGTTCGCATAGCTTAGATCTTTTCTCATCGTTATTTTCAAAACCCTTCTGCTTGTTCAGACTGTTTGGGACTTTTCTTGATTAACAACGTGTATTCTGGAAATCTTTTCAAACTGCAGTGAAACTTTCTCGTAATTTAAAATCATTATCAATGGAGAGTGTCTTTTACCTCCTCCAATTTTTTTTTCCTTTTCCCAATTAAACCAATATATTTTTCACAGCCAATATCAACTAGTATTTAGTAAGTTATGTCTTTTTCCATCGCAAACACTTTTTTTTTCAGCACTTATTTATTCGTACATTACGTCATTTTTTCCAAACCTTTTCGTTTTATTTTTTAAAAGAGATCAGATTTAACTTTTTGTTTTAAACGTATCGCATTTTGTTGCACCTTTTCTTAACCAGTGGTACTTGAAATCTTCACAACAAAATTAATTCTTCACTGTTCCCATCCTAATTTCTGCTCCCCTTTTGTAGAATTTGTATTTATTATTGAATTTCAAAATGTCAAATATGGTATTACTGGATTTTTTTGCCTAACTTCCGTTTTAGAAGCTGATCAAAAACTCTAATCTTTTGCTCTGTAACTTCAATTTTTTGATACTATATCTCATTAATTACATCTTTTTTAAGCTTCAGTTCCTGATGCAGTATGTGTACTTTTATTAAAAAGGCTTCCAAACCCAAGATTTTCCTATACAACCAAAATGTTTATCAACGAGAAACACCTGAAATATCTCAAAATCCCAATTCAATATTGTACTGCCAATCTGCAATTTAAAAATCTCTTTCCTGAGCGAAAAGCTTTCGCATCAAGGTTTTACACAAAGGAAAAAGGGGAGCGTACTTCCCCAGCCTGCAGCCTCCAGAGACACAGGCTTTTTAAAAAGGCATTACAGCTTCCCTTCTCCATTCTTTATCTCATTCCTACACATTCACAAATGCCTCTTTTCATTCAACAAAGTTTATTGTTTGGCTGGCTCGATTATTGGATCCATACTTCTTTTCAGATAATCACGATCAGGTTTTTTTTATTTCTTACATACTGATTAACTTCCTCTGTTAATTTTATGTGGGATTGAAGAATCAAGACCACGGCTTTCTCATCTTTATCTTTCCTTTCCTTCTCCCACCATTCCCGTTGATTTGCTGGCGGGTCCTGGGGGTTCCATCCTGACTTAATCATCTTCTCAATTAGTTTATTTTGTTTTTACGCGGGTAAGGGACCCTTCTAGTCCCCACTCGAGATTACTTGCTTTATTGGCCATTCCTGGGTAGGACTAGAACCGTTAGGAATGGACTCTCAGAGATCCACTTTCTTCCTAGTGTAACTTGTAGCAGACCGTCTCCTGGCTACTGTCAGGTCACAAGTTCTGCTATTACACAAACTTATACAATTCTTAAAACGCGTTTCAGCAATTCCCGCAGTGCCCCATGCCTCCTTAACGACTACCTACCACCGTTTTGTCTGTCGGTCCGACCCTGTTCACAGGTTTGGTTTCCTTTGGTCGCTGTGCACCGCCTGGTCTCCGGGGTATATTTACAAATCACACTACTGGGTCTGGGAGATGTCGCTCGGTATCACAATCCCACGGTCTAAGTGCGTTCCCTACGCCTACTTAGTTCCTGGCCGTCACGTGGGACAAAAGTCCTCTTAATTCAGGCTCAGGCTAGGCGTTTGAGATATTAGACCGTCTCGTCGTGTCGATCAACCGGCCTCCACCTTCCGCACCCTTAATAATTAAAACATTTTTATACTCACCCGGGTTTTGCCAAGGACGTCCAGCGACTCCGGGAAATCCTGTTCGTGACACCACAGTTAGCACAAATGTTTTTGTGGAAGAATCACTCGACACTCGGGGTCGGTTCCAATGCCAAAACGGCCTTTATTACGCCAGCGGGGAGAGAGCCTCTGGTCCAACTCCAGGCACTCTACTCCGCCGAACAAAGAAATTCATCGATATTTATATGTTTTACAAGAGTTCATTACAGTTACTCAGCCCACTTCGGCTGGACACAATCCAATCATAATGATTCTAGATTACATATAGTTTAAATGGGCCAATAGAATTAACCCTGGTACATCAGGGGGCTGCATAATCAGTTCATGACAGTTGGGGGCTGATTCATATCCGTGTGATGTTAATCATGGGTTCCGCCGGTGCCTAGCTACTTATCTCCGTGGTTGCTAGGCACCCCATCTGGGGGTCACTGACTTGACGACATTCCGTACGAGGTATCGCAGTGTTCTGTATACTATCTTGCCTCAAGTTGTTGATTCAACACATTCCTGGTACCAGGCTCTGCAGGGTCAGCGCTCAGTCAGCAGTTTTAGCTAACTTGGCTTACTGAGCCCCCATCATGCTTTGCTAAGCCCCCTGGCAGCCATTTTATATTTGGCTAACATTTTAAACATACATACATTTATATATTCAGCAGGTGCCTTTGCCTTCCTACAACAGTGTCTTTCAATTTGTTTATTTACCCTTTTTACCTGCTTGTTTTCTCTCTCTTTCAAACTCACTTTCTTTAATTTTGCTTTCTAATTCCAGCATTATTTCCCTTCCTATTGAATCTATTCTCAGGTTCCAATCCCACTGCCAAGCTAGTTTAAACCCTCCCCAACAGCACGAGCAAACCACCCCGTGAGGATATTGGTCCCGGCTCTGTTTCGGTGCAAACTGTCCGGCTTGTACAGATCCCACCTCGCCAAGAAGTGGTCCCGATGCCTCAGGAAACTAAAGCCCTCCTGCCTGCACCATCTCTCCAGCCACATATTCATCTGCTCTCTCCTCCTATTTCTGTACTCACTAGCTCGTGGCACCGGGAGTAATCCAGAGATTACTACCTTTGAGGTCCTGATTTTTAATCTCTCTCCTAGTTCCCTAAACTCTGTCTGCAGGACCTCATCTCTCTTGCTACCCATGTCATTGGTCCTGATATGGACCATGACCTCTGGCTGTTCACCCTCTCCCCCGAGAATGGAGGTGATGGTGTTCCCATGTGCCTGCTGCCCTTGTCCTTCTAGGCGGCAGAGGTCACGGATTTGGGAGTAGCTGCCGAAGAAGCTTTGGTGAGTTGCTGCAGTGCATCTTTTAGATGGAACACACTGCAGCCACGGTGCGCCAGTGGTGGAGGGAGTGAATGTTGAAGGTGGTGGATGGGGTGCCCATTAAGTGGGCTGCTTTGTCCTGGATGGTGTCGAGCTTCTCGAGTGTTGGAACCGCACTCATCCAGGCAAGTGGAGAGTATTCCATCAGACTCCTGACTTGTGCCTTGTAGATGGTGGAAAGGCTTTGGGGAGTCACGAGGTGAAACACTCGCCGCAGAATACCCAGCCTCTGACCTGCTCTTGTTGCCACAGTATTTATGTGGCTGGTCCAGTTAAGTTTCTGGTCAATGGTGACCCCCAGGATGTTGATGGTGGGGGATTCGGCGATGGGAATGCCGTTGATAGCCGGGCCTGCTTAAGTTGCATGTTCCTGTCGCTGATTGCTGCCAGATGACTATTGGCTCCGCCCCGTGGGTTTACCTGGAACTTCAAACCACAAATTCAGTTCTCCTGAATCCCAAGGTGTGTACGGAAATCAACCATCAAATGCCCTGTCATTAACCCCGGGGATTCCGGCAATTTTCTGATCACAAAGCGCTTTCAGTCCTTGTCCTTGTCCAGAAAATTGCAGACATGAAAATTCGGGAGTTTAATGACTTTGAAAGGAGAACATTGTTGTTTGGTGCAGTTCTGGTCAGAGAAATGTTTGTGAAAGGAACTTTTTGCAGAGAGAGGGATTGAGCATTTCAGCTTGTTGCTGAACACTTCTCTCTGGGCACTGAGCTAAGCAGCAGCTTGCGAAGTGCAGTGGTGATCACGTTCGCCTCACATGTGAAAAGTCCGCAGCTCGATCACGGACAGAAACATTGTTGTTGAAACAAAAACATGTCTGCAATAAAATTGAACAAAAGCATTCCAGGGTACATTGATGCATGATGCAAACTACCTCAGGCCTGGGCCAAAGCTCCCTGTACACCGAGCACAGGCTGAGGAAAACCCCAGGGAAGAGAACATCCTGGTCACTGGGACTTCCAGCAACACTGAACAAGTGCCCATTCTGAAACTATCCAGAGTAATAACTTGTAAAAAGAACATCCAACAGTTAGGATGGCCGAACGGTCTAAGGTGCTGTGTTCAGGTCACAGTCTTCTCCGGAGGCATGGGTTTGAATCCCACTCCTAACATTCATTGTGTTTAATTACAAAATCATTTGTTTTGACACCACTCTGAAGTGCTTTGGGACATCCATCTAATGTAATAAAATTACTCCACTTCAATTACAAACGGTGATATCAAATTTACTTCCCAAACCAGGAATCGATCCCAGGTGGCTGTAGCGAAAGGAATAGTTTTGTGAAGCATTGAAAGGTGCCCTCTAAATATCTCGCACTGCTAATTTAAAAACACGGTTATAATTTGTTTCGGTGCAAAAGAAGGCAGGCTCGAAGGGCCAAATGGCAGACTCCTGCTCCTGGTTCTTGTGTTCTTATGCAGATCACAGAACAAATGATCAAATTATCAACTCTCCCTCAGTTCGCATTCCTTTTATTGTGCAAAGAAGATCATGGGTTCATTAAAGATGTTTTCCCGTGAATGCAACATAAAGTTTAAGGAAAATAATTCGCTCAAATCTAACCCACGACTTTGAGATCATGAATCGCATGCTCTACCAACTGAGCTAGCCGGGCTGCTCAACATCTACCTTGTCAATCCCCTTCAGAATATTATCCGTTTCAATGAGAATGTAAATGTAGATTCTTTTCTCTCAATCTGGTTCAGTAAAATTACTGAGTCGAATACCTCTTGTGCTTTGAACAAAGCAGTCTTTATTTTACTGGCCGGCAAGACTTATCAGACAGAAGATATACTTTCTCGATCGAGCGTACACACTCCCTACGGATACGTGAAGTTACATCGTAAAGCGACAACAGTTATACAGTTTTGAAAATAGATAACAAAATACAATTAGATTGACATTCTAACTCAGCCACTCATTAGTCAATCTATATGAGATGTTTTTACTTTTGTAGCGGACTATCCGCATCTGTTGTTTTATCCAACTGATTACCCATTTTCACGCTGTCCCTTGTATTACCGTGTCGTTACGCCTTCACGTAGTCGTGCGATTTAAACAAACTTAAAACTTTCAGACATTACTAAAACTAACACAAAGCCACGTCGCCCCGCGGCTTGCGTCGTCACGCGATTCAAAACACTTGAAGTAAACAGACTTAACAAACTTACTAAACTAACACAAAGCCGCGTCGCCCCGCGGCTCGCGTCGCCGCACGATTCTAAACACTTGAAGTAAACAGACTTAACAAACTTACTAAACTAACACAAAGCCGCGTCGCCCCGCGGCTCGTGTCGCCGCGCGATTCAAACTTGAAACAGACTTAACAAACTTACTAAACTAACACAAAGCCGCGTTGCCCCGCGGCTTGCGTCGCCGCGCGATTCAAATTGAAACAGACTTAACAATCTTACTAAACTAACACAAAGCTGCGTCGCCCCGTGGCTCGCGTTGCCGCGCGATTCAAACTTGAACAGACTTAACAAACTTACTAAACTAACACAAAGCCGCCTCACCCCGCGGCTCGCGTCGCCGCGCAATTCAAACTTGAAACAGACTTAACAAACTTACTAAACTAACACAAAGCCACGTCGCCCCACAGCTCACGTCGCCGCGCGATTCCAACTTGAAGTAAACAGACTTAACAAACTTACTATAAACGGACCTACAAAAATCAGCAATGACTTGATATTATTTCGTGGTTCGCGTGGCTGCGCGTTCGCGTCGGCCCTCGTTCACTCGGGTGCACGCTTGCGCCGCCGCACGTCTCGCGTCACCACGCGTTAGCGCCGCTGCGCGTCTGCGTTAGCCCTCCTTTACTCGCCCGGACGCTCACGCCGCCGCACCTCTCGCGTCACCACGCATTAGCACCGCTGCGCGTCTGCGTTAGCCTTACCTTTTGAGTTGCTGCGTGATTTAAATTCAATCAGTGCCGAGACGGGCCAAGTGATATACAAGGTCGACGTCACACCTGATTTGAACACCTATCCTCTATTTAATTCCCCATAAGCCTTATTTAATTCCCTGTGAGCCTAATTTTCTAAATTTAATTTCTTTTCGTCTCCAAATTTCCCTATCCTTTTGCGTCACTGCGCAGTTTAAATCCAATCAGTCAATGAAAGCCCTAATTTAATGGAGTTTTTCTGCCAACTGGACAGGAGTGATTTTTTTCTTTTAGACTGCAGTGGAATTTTTCTCATAATTTAAAATCTCAGAACATTTTGTTTTCAGCACCTATTTAGTACGTTACTTTTTTTTGTCTTTTCCATAACTAGAGAGAAGTCTGGCACGTAGGCTGTGGACTGCTTTTCGTTATCTCAATTGTTCCAGCCTCAAGGTCGTGTTATTTAATATAATATTTTTTTTGAATCCTTTTGAATCCATCTCAGTTGTTTTGCTGTGCCTTCGCTGAATGTGTTCTTTCGACAAGTAAGTGAGCATGTTAAATCCTTTTTTTTAACCACCAACAAACCTATCCTTTGTGCATTTCCTGGCTCCGTAACTTATCATCCGAATATATGTAATTCAATAAGGTTCACACTCTTAAACTTCCCACATACAGGAAAACTTTCATTCTGTTTGAGATAAAACAAACCACAACTCCCCGGCTTTTTTTTTACAGTAAAAATCACAGAAGCATTTCTCATTTAAACAGACGTTCACAAGAGTCTCTTTTCTTTCCTATTAATTTTTGGATCCATGATTGATCATCTATCCCTATCTAGCTCTAACTATAACCTATCTTTCCAAGTCGCCGCTTGGTTTGCGTCATCGCGCAATTTCCCTATCTCTATCCCTATTCTAAGTTTGAAAGGTATTCACCATATTGTCCTGGATCTCGTTCAGACACTACCTGAGAACCAGCGAGTGGCTAAACTTTCCTCAGACTTTTGAAACCGGGGGAAACTGGAGCAGTATTGAAATCATACTCACTCCAGTGGCCACTTTCCCCTCGTCTTGTCCAAGGCTAGTCTGGCTCTTAATTCGCAAGTTTTCGGCAGTCGTCCGTTGAGATCCCACTTCTGACACCAAATGTAAATGTAGATTCTTTTCTCTCAATCTGGTTCAGTAAAATTACTGAGTCGAATACCTCTTGTGCTTTGAACAAAGCAGTCTTTATTTTACTGGCCGGCAAGACTTATCAGACAGAAGATATACTTTCTCGATCGAGCGTACACACTCCCTACGGATAAGTGAAGTTACATCGTAAAGCGACAACAGTTATACAGTTTTGAAAATAGATAACAATATACAATTAGATTGACATTCTATCTCAGCCACTCATTAGTCAATCTATATGAGATGTTTTTACGAAAGCTCAAGCATTGCCTCTGAATGTTTTAATTTATGGTGTGACTACCAGCTGAGACCTTGCAATTCTGCAGATTTATCCATATATTCATTTCATGTTACAATTTATGTTATTGGCAGGATTAGTAACTTGAAACCTTGAGAAAGACTGTTAACTGTGCTGATGTTGCACTATTTGCAATCTGACATTCTCCCAGCTATTCTTCCATGGCTTTATACATTTTCATATATCCAGTTTACTTTACTGTCCTTAATTCCATATATTCCGTTCAGATATCCACAAGATCACCGATCATTCTTCGAAACTCCAGAGAGTATCAGCATATTCTACACAATCTCTCACCATAGGACAGTCCTCTCATCCCAGGAATCAATTTGGTGAACCTCTGTTGTACCACCTCCAAGGCAAGTGTATCCTTCCTCAGATAAGGAGACCAAAACTGTGTGCAGTACTCCAGGTGTGGTCTCACCAGTGCCCTGCACAATTGTAGCAAGACTTCCTTACTCTTATACTGTGGGCTATATATTAGGTACTATGGGCCGAATAACCTGTTTTTCTGCTGATTCTACGGTTGTATAAAAAGTTATGAAAATTCGGCCATCGCTCAGCAAACATATTTGTATTTCCTTCAGTGTGCAACACATGTGGGTGGAATAATGACGATTGAAACAATTATTCAGTATTTCACAGGCTTGAATTATATTTGTCAACTTGCTCTGCAAAAAAGCTTTCCCTGACCGGGAATCAAACCCAGGTCACGGCAGTGAGAGCACCGAATCCTAACCACTAGACGACCAGGGAACACTGTTTGCACTCTCTGCGATAGCTTTAAATATAGTCAGCTTACAATCACAGCTGAGAATTGTGTGGTGACATGGCATGTAACTGGATTTGCTGGGAACAGCGTGGAGGCCCCGACCTGCGTGAGAACACCAGCGGCAGGTCGGGGTCATAAAAGGAGCGGTGAGCGGCGGCCTGGGAGCAGCGTGGTGGTGTACCACGGCAAGGTACAGCGCGAGCTGGTGCAGGAGGGCGACGGCAGCGAAGTGTGATGTCATCAAAGCCCAGGTCGGTGATTGGAGCGTGGGCAGGTACAGCAGGAGCAGCGAGAGACTGTGGAGGGATGTGATCGGGGCCCAGGGGCGGCGTGAGTTCAGGGCCAGGGGCCCAGGGTCAGCACGGACCAGCCCACACTGCGATATGTGTGGGCACTGGGTCCGTGCAGCAGAGCTGGTCTCCAGTCATCTTGGATAACCCTTGCCACTGGACCAAGACCTCGCTCTGTCAAGCCCGTGTGATGGCTGGGGTGCAACGGCCACCACACGTTAAAAAAATCCACGCACAGGCATCTTCCACCCTTCAACATGCAGTTCGGGACCTGGAATATTAGGTCCATCATTGAAACACCTGTGAACTCATCCTTTTTTGGCATGGAAGCAAGTTATCCTCGCTTCGAGGGACTGCCTATGATGATGATGAACTGGATTTCTTGCAGTCCGCGGGCAGCAGGTGATGAAAGCGGGCGTGAGAGGGTGAGTGACAGGTGGGCACTGCTTCTGATGCTGTCTGACCCACGGTGGGAGTGGCCGGGGATTTTAAAGCCCTTTCATTGCACCAATGCAGGGTAAATGAAACTGTGTTTCAGGAACCTTCATGTATTCAAACATGGGCACTCTGCTCTGTAGACCTCGTGGTGCAAAGGTAGTGTGTCTGACTCCAGATCAGAAGGCTGTGTGTTTATATCACGTCAGGGTCACTGTACTTTTCCATATTGTTCTTCCGGAATTGAGATTTTCTTTGCTGTCTCACAATTTACTTTCCCACCCATCTTTGTACCATCAGCAAACTTGGCTCCATTACACTCGGTCCCTATATCCCTGGGATAGGGGAGGGAAGACACACCGGAGAAGTGTGAGCTTGTGGACCGGAGAAGTTGCAGCTGCTGGAGCTGTGCGTTTTATCGGGGAGGGACGGGGGGAGAGCCCGCCGAGCGACCGGAGAAGCTGAGAAGCTGCTGTGCTTTTCATCGGGTTTGACACTGTTTAAAAATGGCAGAGTGCCAAGTTTTCTCTCCCTACTGCCCATGTGTGAAGGTGCCAGCAGTGTTTTCGGCGCAGGCATTTGGCTCCGCCCCCCACTTCACCATCGACACCACGCCAGGACTCCGGGGACTGTACACAGCGGCCAGGATGGGGCGAGTTTTTCCCCGAGCCGTTTCCAGCGCGCAAAGTCGGTGCGCTTGAGGTCAGTGCGCCGACAAAACTGCTTGGGGAAAATCTAGTCCTTGAAGAGTAAGGAGTACACTGAAGGAAATACAAATATGTTTGCCGAGAAACTGTCAAATTTTAATAACTTTTTATACAACCATCGAATCAGCAAAAAAACAGGGCACTCGCCCCATAGTACCTAATATATAGCCCACAGTACAAGAGTAAGGAAGTCTTGCTACAATTGTACAGGGCCCTGGTGAGACCACACCTGGAGTACTGCGCACAGTTTTGGTCTCCTTATTTAAGGAAGGAAATATTTGCCAGGGAGGAGGTACAACAGAGGTTCACCAGATTGATTCCTGGGATGAGAGGACTGTCTTAAGTTGAGAGATTCTGTAGAATGGGCTGATACTCTCCGGAGTTTAGAAGAATGAGAGGTGATCTCATTGAAACACACAATATTCTGAAGGGGATTGACAGGGTAGATGCTGAGAGGTTGTTTCCCCCGGGCTGGAGTGTCTAGAACCAGGGGGCACAGTCTCAGGTTAAGAGGTCGACCATTTAAGACAGAGATGAGAAGGAATTTCTTCACTCAGAGGGTTATGAATCTGTGGAATTCTCTGCCCCACAGGCCTGTGGATGCTGAGTCTCTGAATATATTCAAGGCTGCGTAAGATAGATTTTTGGAGTCTCGGGGAATCAAGGGATCGGGAGATCGAGCGGGGAACGTGGAGTTGAGATCAACGATCAGTCATGATCTTATTGAATGGTGGAGCAGGCTTGAGGGGCCGTATGGCCTACTACTGCTCCGATTTCTTATGTTGTTACCTGTGCTGGCGCTGTGAAACAAATTTCCAATTAGTCCCATTCCTCAGCACCCTGCAAATGTTTCTTTTTCAACGATATTTCCCTTTGGAAAGTTATTAAATCTGCTTCCAAAACCCTGTCAGGCAGAAAAATATTCAAATTTATTTTATACAGTCCCATTTTAAACAGGCTTTGCATGTCATGAATTATCATCCCTTCCCATTTTACACACAGCATTTTAAGACCTTGCTTTAAAATATTTGGTGCATGTGACACCAGCCATTGTTAGATTTAGTCACACACCATCCTGACTTGGAAATATATCGGTCGTTCCTTCATCGTCACTGGGTTAAAAGCCTAGAACTCCCTCCCTAACAGCTCTGTGGGAGCATCTTCACCACACGGACTGCAGCGGTTCAAGATGGTGCTCACCACTATTGTGTTCCTCACACAGATGAGGCTGCACACAGAGAGATTAAAGTAACAGTGACCTCAGTCTTTAATAAGACATTCCAGTGTGAGGAACAGGCCTCAGGGGCCGGCTTATATATAGTGCTCCCAAGGGATGCTGGGATCCCTTGGGACTTCAGGGGATGAGCTCCCTGGTGGCGGAACATGGGAGTGCATGCTTTACAGATACACATCATCACTCCCTGCAAAGTCAAAGTGAAAAGTATTTACAAGGTGAGGCGGTCGGGAGCCTTTCTTTCCCTGGTGGACCGCCTCGGTACAAATGTCTGTTCTGCTGTGCTGTCTGTGCCCTCGCTGGGCTGGCGTGTTGTTAGCCCTGCAGGGCTGCTGGGTGAGCCTGGCCTTCCTGCGTCATGTAAACCGAAGTCAGGTCGAGCTTGGTGAACGTCTTGCCTCCTGCCAGCGTCGCAATTAGGTCGTCTGCCTTAGGTAGCGGGTATTGGTCCTGTAGCGAGAAACGATTAATAGTTACTTTATAATCGCCGCAAATCCTGACTGTGCCATCACTTTTGAGTGCTGGAACAATCGGGCTGGCCCACTCGCTGAATTCCACTGGGGAAATGATGCCCTCGATTTGCAGCCTGTCCAGCTCCATTTCCACTCTCTTCCTCATCATGTGAGGTACTGCTCGCGCCTTGTGGTGAATGGGTCGTGCCTCTGGGACCAAGTGGATCCGCAACTTCGCCCCGGAAAAGTTTCCAAATCCTGGCTCAAAAAGGGAAGGAAATGTTTTAAGAACCTGGATACATGAGGCCTCATCGACATGGGATAGCGCTCGGATGTCATCCCAGTTCCAGCGGACTTTGCCCAGCCAGCTCCTTCCAAGCACTGTGGGGTCATCGCCCGGGACAATCCAGAGTGGCAGTACATGCACCATGCCCTCGTAGGTGACCTTGACCATGGCGCTGCCCAGGACAGTGATAAGCTCTTTGGTGTATGTTCTCAGTTTCGTGTGGATGTGGCTCAGGGCTGAACTGAATGGCTTGTTGCATCACAGTCTCTCAAACATCTTTTTACTCATGATGGATTGGCTGACGCCAGTGTCCAGTTCCATGGCTACGGCTAAGCCATTCAATTTTACGTGCAGCACAATAGGTGGACATTTCGTCGAAAATGTGTGCACCCCGTGTACTTCAGCATCTGCCTCCTCTCTCGAAGGCTCTAAATTGCTTTGATCCACCATGGACCAATCTTCCTCCGCCACGTGGTGGTTAGCAGGTTTTGCAGAGCTTGTAGCTCGTTTGCAAGCTCATTGGAGGTGCTCCATTGTTCTACAGCACTTGCAAACATACTCTTTGAAGCGTCATGAAAAGGCTGAATGGATGCCTCCACAACGCCAACAAGCTGTGAATTGCCTTGCATTTATTCTTTGTTGGGGACTCTGAGTCATCTGGATCACCTGAGCCCTGCTGGAAGTTACAAACTCGTGGCTTCTGCCCTGTACATTTCTGCTCGCAAACACAGTTCCAGTTAATTTATGAACATTGCTAGCACTTGTGTGCTGAGAGATTTGTTGGGTGTTATCACTGGTGGACATAAACGCCTGTACTGTTGCAATGGCCTTATTGAGGGTCGGTGTCTCTACAGTCAAAATTTTTCGCAGGATGGTCTCTTGGCCAATGCCCAGTACAAAAAAGTCTTTGAGCATTTGCTCCGGGCAGCCATCAAACTCACATTGTCCTGCAAGTTGCATGAGCTCGGCGACGTAGCTCGCCACTTCCTGACCGTCAGATCGCTGGCACGTGTAGAACCGATACCTCTCCATCAGCACGCTCTCCCTCGGGTTAAGATGCTCCCGAACCACTATACACAGCTCCTCATATGACTTATCTGTGGGTTCCACCGGAGCCAGAAGATTCTTCATGAGGCTGTAGGTCGGTGCCCCACAGACTGTGAGGAGGACCGCTCTCCTTTTTGCAGCGCTTCCTTCTCCATCCAGCTCGTTGGCTACAAAGTACTGGTCTAGCCGTTCGACATAAGCTTCCTCCGAGCTTGCTACCTCCGAGAACTTCTCCAGGATGCCCACAGTTTGCTGCATCTTTGCGTTGGATTCATATTCTCGTCGTCAGTTATTGTGTTCCTAACACAGATGAGGCTTCACACAGGGAGGTTAAAATAACAGTGACCTCAGTCTTTAATAAGACACTCCAGAGTGAGGAACAGGCCTTGGGGGCCGGCTTATATACAGTGCTCCAAAGGGATGCTGAGATCCCTTGGGACTTCAAGGGATGAGCTCCCTAGTGGTGGAACATGGGAGTGCATGCTTTACAGATACACAACAACCACCAGCTTCTCAAGGGCAATTAAGGTTGGGCAATAAATTCTGGCCTTGCCAGTGACACCCAGATCCTGTGAACTCATATAAAAAAACACTATTTTAGGAGTCTGGTTCAAAATATTCATTGCTGACGACACCAGGAATCTGGGGCAACTTTTGTCAAATTGGGCTCAAAACTGGAGCGGTAATTCCTACCGTGCACAGATAATAGAATCAGTATTGAATGTAAAATCACATGGTGCTCATTTTCAGAATCAACGCAGTAAGATTTGAAATAAAGTGAAGGAATTTTATGGTGAAAGGATTTGGAAATTAAATGTGACTTGTACTTCGGTCTTTAATTAAACTTTGTGGCGTCTGTCTGCCATTCATGTCTCTGTTGAATAAGGAAGGAGGGGTTTGACATTGACCAGACTGCACTGTTCCTGATATTTGTGAGCTCATCGGTTATAATGAGATGTTTTTACCCATTGGTCAGTGCCAACTTTAGCTCAGCTGTTACTTCGTGACACCAACTTTGTGAAAAGTTTGAATTGGTCTTAATGCAGTCACTGCCTGGTGTTTTTGTTGTCATTGCAATCCCCTTCTTTCACACTGAAACAAATCGTAACCGTGTTTTTAAATTAGCAGTGTGAGATTTTTAGAGAGCATCTTCAAATGCTTCACAAAACCATTCCGATCCCTTCAGCTTCCCTGGTTCGATTCCCAGTTAGGGAAATCATTTTGCGACCACCGTTTTTAATTAAAGTGAAGTAATTTAACTAAATTACATAGATGACCCAAAGCACTTCAGAGTGGTATCAAAATAAATGAGTTAGTAATTAGAAATAAGGAATGTCAGAAGTTGGACTTGAGTTTCTGGGATGGAGTATAAATAACCCTCTGTGCACTGGAACTGGGAAGGGTGAATAATGAATGAGTTGTTTCCGGGTTTGAAATGCGGCTTAGATCTGCTGGTATTAACCGATAGCATTGTTGAGCAGAATGAAAGAAATGCTAACATGATCACTGAGGGTCAGTCGAAACTTCAACAACTTCATTTTAATAATTTGTGAAACTTTAATCATTGAGGAAGTTTTATTCCCTTTCTGATTTTACACAGTCTGTATTTTAGGAGACTTTTAAATGTTCATTGCTCATCATGGGATCAGAGAAGTTTACAGGACGGAAGGAGGGAATGAACAATTAAAATCAGTTTTTGTTACAAAAATAAAATTTTCATTTGGGCTCGAGCCAGGGATTTTTCGCGGGTGAGGCGAACATGATAACCGCTTCACTAAAGAAACTGCTGCTTAGTGCAATACCCAGAGAGAAGTGTTCAGCGACAAGCTGAAATGCTGAATCCGTTTCTGCAAAAAATTCCTTTCACAAACATTTCTCTGACCGAAACGGCACAAAACAAAAATGTTCCTTTCAAATGTGCCAATTATTTTCGTTTTGCTTTTATTTTGCTTTCATGGGATAAAATAATTAATGGTTCGATAAGCTTCTTTTACACAATGAAAGAAATGCTAACTGACGGAAAGTCAATCCGTCAATAATTTGTTCTGTGCTCTGCATGTTTGTAATGTCGCCAAGTTTGCTGATGATACAAAGATAGGTGGGAAAGCAAGTTGTGAGGAGGACGCAAACAATCTGCAAAGCGATATTGATAGGCTCAGTGGGTGGGCAGAAATTTGTCAGATGGAGTATAATGTGGGAAATATGAGGTTATCCACTGTGGTAGCAATAATAAAAAAGCAAATAATTATTTAAATGTGGAGAGGTTACGAAATGCTGCGGTGCAGAGGGACCTGGGGGTCCTTGTACATGAAACACAAAAGGTTAGTATGCAGGTACAGCAAGTAATTAGGAAGGCAAATGGAATGTTAGTCTTTATGACAAGGGGGATGGAGTATAAAAGCAGGGAAATCCTGCTATAACTGTACAATTGTGAGACCACCAAGTGCAGAAACTCGAAAGGAATATAAGAAGTGCAGGGGTGTAATTAAAAAATATATCAGGAAGGCAAAGAGAGAGCATGAAAAAATGTTGACAAGTAAAATCAGGAAAAACACAAACACAAAGACATTAAGTGTAAGAGGATAACTGGAGAAAGAGTGGAGCCTATTAGAGACTACAAAGGAAATCTGTGTGTGGAGGCAGAAGACATGGCTATGATTCTTAATCGATACTTTGCCTCTTTTTCACAAAAGAGAGGGGCTGTTGATGTCGCACTTCAAAGACCGGACCTTGTCCGGGTGAAATGTGCCCGCACTGTCTCAGTTGCTTTTCGACCGAGAGCACCTCTGGTTCTTCTAAACTTCTTCACCCAGAGAGTGGTGAACCTGTGGAATTCTCTACCACAGAAAGTAGTTGAGGCCAATTCACTAAATATATTCAAAAGGGAGTTAGATGAAGTCCTTACTACTCGGGGGATCAAGGGTTATGGCGAGAAAGCAGGAAGGGGGTACTGAAGTTTCATGTTCAGCCATGAACTCATTGAATGGCGGTGCAGGCTAGAAGGGCTGAATGGCCTGCTCCTGCACCTATTTTCTATGTTTCTATGTTTCTATGAGTCGAGTAGGTCTCAATTCAACATCAGCTCTTTATTTCTCCAGCATATGCACGATGTTTTAGAAATATATTAAGAGCAATGGATAACTAAAGAAAGGGTGGGTCTATTAGATACCATGAGGGTAATCGGTGTGTAGAGGCGGAAGATGTGGAGATGGTTCTGAATGAATACTTTGCATCTGTTTTCACAAAAGAGAGGGGCGATGCAGACACTACTATCAAGGAGAAGAAGTGTGAAATATTAGATGAAATAAACATAGTGAGAGATGAGGTATTAAGAGGTTTAGCAGCTGTGAAAGTGGATATCCCCAGGCCCGGATGAAATGCATCCCAGGCTGTTAAGTGAAGCAAAAGAGGAAATAGCAGAGGCTTTGACCATCATTTTCCAATCCTCTCTGGCTTCAGGTGTGGTGCCAGAGGACTGGAGGGCTGCTAACGTTGTACCTTTGTTTAAGAAGGAAGAAAGGGAGAGACCGAGTAATTACAGGCCAGTCAGCCTAACCTCGGTGGTGGGTAAATTATTGGAAAAAACCTAAAGGACAGGATAAATCTTCACTTAGAAAGACACGGATTAATCAACGACAGTCAGTACGGATTTGTTAAGGGAAGGTCGTGTCTGACTAACTTGATTGAATTTTTTGGGGAGGTAACCAGGAGGGTCGATGAAGGCAAAGCATATGATGTAGTGTGTATGGATTGTAGTAAAGCTTTTGATAAGGTCCCACATGGCAGACTGGTCACAAAAGTAAAAGCCCATCGAATCCAGGGCAAAGTGACAAGTTGGATCCAAAACTGGCTCAGAGGCAGGAAGCAAAGGCTAATGGTTGATGGGTGTTTTTGAGACTGGAAAGATGTTTCCAGTGGGGTTCCACAGGGCTCAGTACTAGGGCCCTTGCTTTTTGTGATTTACATCAATGATCTACACTTGAATATAGGGGTTATGATTGAGAAGTTTGCAGTTGATACTAAAATCTGCGGTGTGGTTGATAATGAAGAAGAAAGCTGCGGAATGCAGGAGGAAATCAATCAACTGGTCAGGTGGGCAGAACAGTGGCAAATGGAGTTTAATCTGGAGAAGTGTGAGGTCATGCATTTTGGGAGGGCTAACAAGGAAAGGGAATACACATTAAATGGTAGGACACTGAGAAGTGTAGAGGAACAAAGGGACATAAGAACATAAGAACATAAGAAATAGGAGCAGGAGTCGGCCATACGGCCCCTCGAGCCTGCTCCACCATTTAATACGATCATGGCTGCTCCGATCATGGACTGGGTCCACTTACCTGCCCGCTCCACATAACCCCTTATTCCCTTATCGTTTAAGAAATTGTCTATATCTGTCTTAAATTTATTCAACGACCCAGCTTCCACAGCTCTCTGGGGCAGCGAATTCCACAGATTTACAACCCTCTGAGAGAAGAAATTTCTCCTCATCTCAGTTTTCAATGGGCGGCCCCTTATTCTAAGATTATGCCTCCTAGTTCTAGTCTCCCCAATCAGTGGAAACATCCTCTCTGCATCCATCTTGTCAAGCACCCTCATAATCTTATACGTTTCGATAAGGTCACCTCTCATTCTTCTGAATTCCAATGAGTAGAGGCCCAACCTACTCAACCTTTCCTCATAAGTCAACCCCCTCATCTCCGGAATCAACCTAGTGAACCTTCTCTGAACTGCCTCCAAAGCAAGTATATCCTTTCGTAAATATGGAAACCAAAACTGCACGCAGTATTCCAGGTGTGGCCTCACCAATACCCTGTATAACTGCAGCAAGACTTCCCAGCTTTTATACTCCATCCCCTTTGCAATAAAGGCCAAGATTCCATTGGCTTTCCTGATCATAAATTTAATTTAAGACAGAGATAGACAGTTTCTTAACTGATAAGGGAATAAGGGGTTATGGGGAGCGGGCAGAGAAGTGGACCTGAGCCCATGTTCAGATCAGCCATGATCGTATTAAATGGAGGAGCAGGCTCGAGGGACCGTATACCCTACTCCTGCTCCTATTTCTTATGTTATGTTCTTATCACCTGCATAGTAACCTTTTGTGTTTCATGCAAAATTACCCCAGGTCCCGCTGTACTGCAGCACTTTGCAATCTTTCTCCACTTAAATAATAACTTGCTCTTTGATTTTTTCTGCCAATGTTCATAACCTCACACTTTCCAACATTGTACTCCATCTGCCAAATTTTTGCTCACTCACTTAGCCTGTTTATGTCCTTTTGAAGATTTTTTGTATCCTCTTTACACATTGCTTTTCCTCCCATCTTTGTATTATCAGCATACTTGGCAATGTTACACTCGATCCCTTTTCCCAAGTCATTAATATAGATTGTAAATAGTTGGGGCCCCAGCATCGATCCCTGCGGCATCCAACTAATTACTGATTGTCAAACCGAGAATAAACCATTTATCCCGACTCTCTGTATTCTGTTAGTTAGCCAATCCTCCATCCATGCTAATATATTACCCCCAACCCCGTGAACTTTTATCTTGTGCAGTAACCTTTTATGTGGCACCTTGTCAAAATGCCTTCTCGAAGTCAAAATACATCACATCCACGGGTTCCCCTTTATCCACCCTGTTCATTACATCCTCAAAGAATTAATAATTGCTGTAATCACCATGAATACCGATACTTTCTGTGATAGACCGAGCTTACAGACTATCTGGCTTCTCCTGCCCTTTGCCGGGCACGTGTTCCGGGTTTAAGTTTACAAACTGGGTGAGTTCGCTGATCGCGGGGAGACGGTAGGTGCCTCTGTGGCCCCACTGTGAGGATGTTGAAGTGAACACGGTGGCTGGGTGATCCATGACATTTCTGTAAAGGGCAGTGGAGGAGAAGGATTGAGAACTTTCAGTGTGGGACAGAAGTTGTTTCAGGTGAGCCAACACATTCCTGATCAGCACAGAGGGAGCTCACTGGTTAGCTCCCCTTTTTTGGGGTTGCTGTGCCAGAGGTTTCTGCAGTACAGCGGTTATCATGTTTTCTTTACATGAGACAGGACCCTGGTTCAATCCTGGCCACGAACTTTATGTTTAAACTTGCTACAGAGGAACAATCAGAGGCGAGTTTATTCTCCTGGCAAATGCTGCCTGATCTGCTGAGATTTCCAGCATTTGCTGTTTTTATTTGTTATTTATTCTCCTGGCAAAAGGGCTCCCTTATTCCTTCATTGCTCTTTATTTCACTTCAATAAATAGATAACTTTCAGTGAGAGAAAACGGATCCACCGGGGACCTTTCGTGTGTGAGGCCAACGTGATATCCGCTACACTGCAGCCCATCAAAGGGCGAGAAACGACTGAATCTAAAGGATGAACTCACAAATATCAGGGGCAGTGCAGTCTGGTCAACGTCAAACCCTCCTTTCTTATTCAGCAGTGGCATGAACGGGAGTCAGATGCCATAAAGTTTAATTAAAGACATAAATACAAGTAACACTTCCAAATCTTTTCACTGTAAAATTCTTTCACTTTATTTGAAATCCTACTGAATTGAATCTGAAAATGAGCACCGTGGGATTTTATCCTCACTACTGATTCTATTTTCTGTGCACGGTAGGATTAACCGGTGCTGTTAAATTTGACAAAAGTTGCCCCAGATTCCTGGTGTTATCGGCAATGAAGGTTTTGAACCAGAATCCTAAAATACAGTGTGTAAAATGGGTTAATATGCAGAAGAACATAAGAAGATAAGAAATAGGAGCAGGAGTCGGCCATACGCCCCTCGAGCCTGCTCCGACATTTAATACGATTATGGCCGATCCGATCATGGACTCAGGTCCACTTCCCTGCCCGCTCCCCAAAGCACAGGACAAATGATTGAAGTATCGACTGTCCCTCAGTTAGCATTTCTTTCATTGTGCAAAAGAAGGTGAGGGGTTAATTAATGATGCTTTCCCGTGAAAGCAACACAAATGTTTCAGAAAAAAACATACAGTGACTGGCAGGTGAGTGTTGCTTCTGACACCTGGTGGGAATGGGCAGGGATTTTAAAGCCACTTGTATTGTGAAACCTTCATATAGAGGAACATCCCACGCTTTCTGTGTAGACCTCGTGGCGCAATGGTAGCGCGTCTGACTCCAGATCAGAAGGTTGCGTGTTCAAATCATGTCGGGGTCACTGTATTTTTGGAAATTGTTCTTCCAGAATTAATATTTTCTTTGCTGTTTGGCAATAACCAGACCCTTGCTCCAAAGTCTGTCTCACTGTTTCCCCGGTGTCAGGCAGAGATACGCCTGGTGCCCTCATTTATTTCATGTGACAGGACACAACAGTTCAAAATCAACCTGCAGGTGGCCACACCCAGCACTGAATAGTCAGGATGGCCGAGCGGTCTCAGGTGCTGTGTTCCGTTCGCAGTCTCCTCTGGAGATGTGGATTTGAATCTGACATTTCTTACTTTTTATAATTAAGTGAAACTCATTGTTTGACACCACAACTCACTCCTAAAAACTGGGATTCAGCAGTTCACCTGCTCGCTTCACATTTCCGTCTGACCTGGTGCTGAAAGTGGAGATGTTTCCGCAGTGTCGCGGTTCACATGTTTGCCTCACAAGTGAAAGCTCACTGGGCGGGAATGTTTTCTGTTCTTTCTCCTCATGCATGCTCAGGGGAGAGTTTGTTCTCCTGTGAAAGGTCATAAGATCATAAGCATGGAAGGATTAGGGGCCGGAGTAGGCCATTCGGCCCCTCAAGCCTGGTCCACTATTCAAGAAGATCCTCGCAGTTCCTCAACAGCAAGTTTAAACATCTGGTTATGTTCCTAACATCATTTTAACCGCAGTGTTTCCGTAGCGTCGTTGTTATCACGTTCGCTTCACACGCGAAAGGATCCCGGGCGGAACGTGATTTTTGAGACTATTTTTGCTGTGAAATAAATTGAACAAAAGTCGCCCCAGATTCCTTGTCACATGAGCAATAAACATTTTAAACCAGTCTCCTAAATACAGAGTGTTATGTCTTGAATAAAGAATCTGACCAGATACTGCAAACTGAAAGTAAGGTGTGACCGTCATCCTTTATTACAAGTCTCCAGTGTGCCTCTCCAACCTGTGAGGCCTCCTGATGTACAGTGCTCCCAAGGGATTGTGGGATCCCTTGGGACTCCAGTGGATGAGCCCTCTGATGGTTAAACAAGGTATTTACAGGTTTATATATGTAACAACACTCCCCCTGCACCGCTCCCCCCCAGCCACCCCAAAGTCAGCAGTGTAACTATTTACAATTTGAGTCAATCTGTGGCCTTCCTTTCCCTGGTTGAACTTCTCGGTGCAAATGCTGGTTTTGGTGAGTCATTTGTTGGGCCCTCACTGGCCTGCTGGGCGTGGTGAGTCCTGCTGGGCTGCTGCGGGTGATGGGTTCTGCTTCGTGGTCAACCGCTGGGTTGATTGCCACTTGTGTGTGTGTTGGAGGAGCGAAAAAGGTAGAGTCTATTGTGGGTTGTTCTGGATAGTCCATGAATCTGAGTTTGGTTTGGTCCAAGTGTTTCCTGCAGGTGAGTCCATATGAAAGTTTGACCAGGAACACCCTACTCCCCTCTTTGGCCACGACAATGCTGGGAAGCAACTTGGGACCTTGTCCATAGTTCAACATAAATACAGGATAATTAATCTCGATTTCGCGTGACACATTTGCTTGATCATGATATGTATTCTCTTGAAGCCGCCTGCTCTCTACCTGTTTGTGTAGATCAGGGTGGTCTAACGAGAGCCTTGTCTTAAGTGCCCTTTTCATGAGCAGTTCCGAGGAGGGAACCCCAGTGAGCGAGTGGGGTCTTGTGCGGTAACTAAGCAGGACTCGGGATAGATGACTCTGCAGTGAGCCCTCAGTTACCCTCTTCAAGCTCTGCTTGATTGCTGCACTGTTCTCTCTGTCTGACCATTGGATGTTGGTTTAATCGGGGCAGATGTGACATGTTTGATCCCATTGCGTGTCATGAACTCTTTGAACTCAGCACTGGTGAAGCACAGCCCATTGTCACTGACAAGAACGTTAGGCAGGCCGTGCATGGCAAACATGATCCACAAGCTTTCAATGGTGGCAGCGGACATCATCTCACATTCAATCCACTTGGAGTACGCATCTACAACCACAAGGAACATTTTACCCAAGAACGGGCCTGCATAGTCGACGTGTGCCCTAGACCACGGTTTGGAGGGCCAAGACCAAAAACTTAGCAGCGCCTCCCTGGGTACATTGCTTAACTGCGAGCATGTATTACATCTGTGAACGCAGGACTCTAAGTCCGCATCGATACCGGGCCACCACACGTGGGATCTGGCTATCGCTTTCGTCATTACAATGCCTGGGTGGGTACTGTGGAGATCACTAATGAAAGTGTCCCTGCCCTTTTTTGGCACCACTACTTGATACAGTCTGCCTGTATGGACATTTTATCTCTGCGCCGCTGGTATGGCTTTATTTCTTCCTGCATCTCTAACGGAACACTAGACCAACTCCCGTGGAGCACACCGTTTTTTACTAAGGACAATGAGGGATCTGGGCTCATCTAGGTTCTAATCTGTCGGGCGGTAACAGGTGATTGCTCACTCTCGAATGCTTCTATTACCATAACTAAATCTGGGGGCTGTGCCATCTCCACCCCTGTGGTGGGCAATGGCAGCCTACTGAGAGCATCGGCACAGTTTTCTGTGCCTGGTCTGTGGCGGATGGCGTAGTTGTATGCGGACAATGTGGGCGCCCATCTCTGGATGCGGACCGATGCATCTGTATTTATCCCCTTACTTTCAGAAAAGAGGGATAAAAGTGGCTTATGGTCAGTTTCCAATTCAAATTTGAGCCCAAACAGATATTGGTGCATTTTTTTTACTCCATAACCACATGCTAACACTTCTTTTTTGATCATGCTGTAGGCCCTCTCAGCCTTAGACAGACTCCTGGATGTATAAGTAACCAGTTGCAATTTCCCAGATTCATGAGCTTGATGCAATACACACTCAACATCGTATGACGACGCATCACATGCTAGCACCAAAGGCTTACATGCATCATACAGCACAAGCAATTTGGTTGAGTATAACAGTTTTCTAGCTTTTACAACGGCATTTTCTTGGCTTTTACCCCATACCCATTCGTTTTCTTTATGCAGTAAAGCGTGCAGTGGTTCGAACAGTGTTCTGAGACCCGGTAAGAAGATACGAAAGTAGTTCAGGAGTCCTGGAAACGACCGCAGCTCTGTCACGTTCTGTGGCCTTGGTGCGTTGTCGATTGCCTCCATCTACGAATCGGTGGGCCTGATGCTGTCCGCCGCAATTCTTCTCCCCAGGAACTCCACTTCAGGTGCCAGGACAATGCACTTCGAGCATTTTAACCTTTGCCCCACGCGATTAAGCCGACTAAGAACCTCCTCCAGGTTCTGCAGATGCTCATCTGTGTCCCGACCTGTAACCAAGATGTTGTCCTGGAAGACCACGGTGCGTGGGACCAAATTCAGTAAGCTTTCCATGTTTCTCTGGAATATTGCCGCAGCTGATCGAATCCCAAATGGGCATCTGTTGTGAATGAAGAGACCTTTGTGCGTGTTCATGCAGGTGAGGCCCTTCGATGATTCCTCCAGCTCCTGCGTCATGTAGGCTGAGGTCAAGTCCAGCTTCATGAACGTCTTTCCTCCGCCAGCGTCGCAAAAAGGTTGTCTGCCTTTGGTAGTGGGTATTGATCCTGAAGGGAGAAACATTTGATAGTTACTTTGTAATCACCACAGAATCTGACGGTGCCCTCTCCCTTGAGGACTGGAACAATCGGACTGGTCCGCTCGTTGAATATGATCAGCAAAATGATGCCCTCTCGTTGCAGCCTGTCCAGCTCGATCTCCACCCTCTCTCTCATCATGTACCGTACTGCTCTCGCTTTGTGATGGATAGGTCGCGCCCCGGGAATTAGGTGGATCTGCACTTTTGCTGCTTGGAACTTCATGATGCCTGGTTCGAACAACGAGGGGAATTTGTTTAAGACCTGGGCAGACGAAATGTTGTCGATGGGCGAGAGCACCCGGATGTCGTTCCAGTTCCAGCGTATATTCCCCAGCCAGCTCCTGCCGAGCAGCGTGGGGCCATCGCCCGGTACCACCCAGAGTGGTAACTTGTGTATCGCTCCATCGTAGGAGACCTTTACAGTAGCACTGCCGATTACGGGAATCAGTTCATTTGTGTAAGTTCTCAGTTTAGTGCGAATGGGAGTCAGGACTGGCCTTGAGGCCTTGCTGCACCACAATTTATCAAGTCTTTCTACTCATAATGGACTGGCTCGTGTCCATGTCTCGCTCCATTGACACCGGGAGTCCATTTAATTCAACCTTCAACATTATCGGGGGCACTTTGTGGTAAATGTATGCACCCCATATACCTCTACCTCCTCGGTCTGATGCTCTGGTTCGTTGTGATCTGCCGTGGATCTGCCCTCCTCTGCAACATAGTGGTTTGCAGGATTAGCAGAGTTTGCAGCTTGCCTGCACATTCGTTGCAGGTGTCCCATTGTTCCACAGCCCTTGCAAACGTATCCTTTGAAGCGGCGTGAATGGAAACGATGATCACCCTCACAGCGGCAACAAGATGTTAATGGCGTAGCATTCATCACCCTTGATGGTGGACTCTGAGACATCTGCAGACGTACAGCTACAGGCATGTGAGGCCTGCCCTGTACGTAACGATTTGAAAACAACATTACTTTGTTCACAGTACTTGTACAGCACTCGTGTGCTGAGAGATTTGTTTGGTATTGTCACTGGTGGCGATGAACGCTTGGGCTATCGCTATGGCTTTACTCAAGGTTGGGGTCTCGACTCTCAAAATTAGTTTACGAAGTATTACTTCATGGCCAATGCCAAGTACAAAGAAGTCCCTGAGCATGTGCTCCAAATGTCCTTCAAATTCCAAATGCCTGCAAGGTGTCTTTGCTCGACGACATAGCTCGCCACTTCCTGGCCTTCTGACCTTTTGCACATGTAGAACCGGAACCTCGCCATCAGAATGCTTTCCTTCAGGTTAAGATGCTCCCGGACCAGTGTGCACAAATCAACATACGATTTCTCTGTGCGTTTCGCTGGAGCAAGCAGCTTTTGTATGAGGCCATAAGATGGTGCCCCACAAACAGTGAGGTGAATCGCCCTTCCTTTGTCAGCATTCGCTTCTCCTTCCAGCTCGCTGGCCACGAAGTATTGGTCGAGTCGCTCCACTTAGGTTTCCCAATCATCTCCCTCCGAAAATTTCTCCAGGATGCCCATTGGTCTCTGCATCGTTGCGGTGGGGTTCGTCATCTGTATCACATCGCCAGTTGTATTGCATGAATAAAGAGTCTGAGCAGATACTGTGAGCTCAAAGTAATTTGTGACCTTAGTCTTTTATTGCAGGTCTCCAGAGTGCTTCTCCAGCCTGTGAGGCCTCCTTAAGTACAAGTGCTCCCAAGGGATTGTGGGATCTCTTGGGACTCCAGGGGATGAGCCCTCTGGTGGTTAAACAAGGTATTTACAGGTTTACATACATAACACTTGTTTGCATAAGTTCTATGCAAATTGAAAGGGCTCATTTGGTATTTAAACGTGGAATCTCTCGCAAATTTCCATTAACAACCCTGAAGTGAGAATCATACCCCTGGACCAACAAAACAACTGCTTGACAAGAATGACGATAATGTGTAACCATTATAAAAGCATGTTATTGTGTGTATCTATTCTTTGTAGCCGGAGCACATGAGACCGAATCAGTGACTTTGCTTTTTCGACCTGTCTTCTGAAGCCACACGGTCCCACTCCGACAGTCAATGAGCTGTTGGGACGTTAGTGTATCCAGGCTGTGGGTGGCCACCCCGAGCGCAGCAGAGGGGTTTCTGCATTAGTTCTGGGTGGGGACAGTATTTCCCCTTCTCTCTTCCTCTTGTTTATAACGTTGTGCTTTGATTTCTCTATTTATTCCTCGTCTTAGTTTCTAGTGTTTAAAAGGGAACAAACGATGAAATGGGTTTCACTGTAGAAAAGAATTTCTCTCACTTAAATTTAGACGTGCTTCCGTTGCGCCCTGAGGTCTAGGCAGCTAGCCGTTGATATTCACGGTCATATATAAATATATATAAATATATCTACATGCATCGTAGCTGTTCCCTGGTGGTCGAGGGGTTAAGATCCGACGCACTAACCTGGTAACGATACTCGATCAATTTGTCAAATAAAAATAATTGAGGTCTGTGAGACGATTAGTAATTGCTGTAATCACCATGAATAACCCCATTACTTTCTGTTACGGACCGAGCTTACAGATTCTCTTGTTTCTCCTGCCCGTTGCTGGACACGTGTTCCGGGTTTAATTTTGAGTTCGCTGATCGCGGAGAGACGGTAGGAGCCTCTGTGGCCCCACTGTGAGGATGTGGAAGTGAACACGGTGGCTGGGTGATCCGTGACATTTCTGTAAAGGGCAGTGGAGGAGAAGGATTGAGAACTTTCAGTGTGGGACAGAAGTTGTTTCAGGTGAGCCAACACATTCCCGATCAGCACAGAGGGAGCTCACTGGTCAGCTCCCCTCTGTTGTGGCTGCTGTGCCAGAGGTTTCTGTAGTGCAGTGGTTATCACGTTCGCTTTGCACGCGAAAAGTACCTGGTTCAATCCCAGGCGGCAACATTATGTTTAAAGTTGCTCTCGTGGAACAATCCGAAGCGAGTTTAGTCTCCTGACAAATGCTGCCTGACCTGCTGATTTTTCCAGCAATTGCTGTTTTTATTTGCTATTTATTCTCCCGGCAAAAGGGCTCCCTTATTCCTTAATTGCTCTTTATTTCACTTCAATAAATAGATAACTTTGAGTGAGAGAAAACGGATCCACCGGGGACATTTCGCGTGTAAGGCCAACGTGATATCCGCGACACTGCAGCCCATCAAAGGGCGAGAAACCACTGAATATAAAGGATGAGCTCACAAATATCAGGGGCAGTGCAGTCTGGTCAACGTCAAACCCTCCTTTCTTATTCAGCAGAGGCATGAACGGGAGTCAGACGCCACAAAGTTTAATTAAAGACACAAATACAAGTAACATTTCCAAATCCTTTCACTGTAAAATTCTTTCACTTTATTTGAAACCCTACTGTGTTGAATCTGAAAATGAGCACCGTGGGATTTTATCTTCACGACTGATTCTATTTTCTGTGCTCCCAGGCCACCGCTCACCGCTCCTTTTATGGCCCCGACCTGCCGCTGGTGTTCTCACGCAGGTCGGGGCCTCCACGCTGCTCCCAGCAAATCCAGTTACACGCCGTGTCACCGCACAATTCTCAGCTGTGATTGTAAGCTGACTATATTTAAAGCTATCGCAGAGGCTGCAAGCAGTGTTCCCTGGTAGTCTAGTGGTTAGGGTCTGGTGCTCTCACTGCCGTGGTCTGGGTTTGATTCCTGGTCAGGGAAAGCATTTTTACAGAGCAAGTTGACAAAAATAATTCAAGTCTGCGAAATAATGAATAATTGTTTCAATCATCATTAATCCACCCACATGTGTTGCACACTGAAGAAAATACAAATATGTTTGCTGAGCGACTGTCGAATTTTAATAACTTTTCACACAACCGGAGAATCAGAGGAAAAACAGGATATTCGGCCCATAGTACCAAATATATAGCCCATAGTACAAGAGAAAGGAAGTCTTGCTACAATTGTACAGGGCCCTGGTGAGACCACACCTGGAGTACTGTGCACAGTTTTGGTCTCCTTATCTGAGGAAGGATACACTTGCCTTGGAGGTGGTACAACAGAGGTTCACCAGATTGATTCCTGGGATGAGAGGACTGTCTTATGGTGAGAGATTGTGTAGAATATGCCGATACTCTCTGGAGTTTAGAAGAATGAGAGGTGATCTCATTGAAACGGACAATATTCTGAAAGGGATTGACAGGGTAAATGTTACGAAGCCTGGCTAGCCCAGTCGGTAGAGCATGAGACTCTTACTTGCAGGGTGGTGGGATCGAGCCCCAACATTGGGCGATTACTTTTCCTGAAACTTTTATGTTGCTTTCAGAGGAAAACATCATTAATGAACCCATGATCTTCTTTTGCACAATGAAAAGAATGCGAACTGAGGGAGAGTTGATAATGTAATCAAATAATGAAAGCAGCGCCTGAGATAACTCGGCCATCCTTACTGTTCGATGCTGAAGTTGCAAGTTATTACTCTGGAACGTTTCAGACCGGGCACTTATTCACTGTTGCTGGAAGGCCCAGTGACCGGGATACTCTCTCCCCCGGGGTTTTCCTGAGCCTGTGCTCGTTGCACGGGGAGCTTTTGCCTGGGTCCGAGGTAGCTTGCATCCCAGGGATGGACAATAACCCTCTGAGCTCTGGAACTGGGGAAGAGCGAATAATTCATGAGTTATTTGCAGGTTTCAAATATAGCTTAGAGCTGCTGGTATAAACCGATCGTGCTGTTTCACAGAATGAAATAAATGTGAATAGATAGCTGAAACTTCAACAACTCAACTTCAATATTTCATGAAACTTTAATCCTTGAAGAAGTTTTATCCCCGATCTGATTTTATACAATATGTATTTGAGGAGACTGGTTTTAAATGTTCATTGCTCATGCAACAATGTGTCCAAAACAGCTTTTATCAATTTTATTGCAGACACGTTTTTGCTTGAGAAATAATGTTTCTGCCCAGGCTTGAACCAGGAACTTTTCACGTGTGAGGGAAATGTGATAACCACTACACGACAGAAACTGCTGCTTAGCTCAGCGCCCAGAGAGGAGTGTTCAGCAACAAACTGAAATGCTCAAACCCTCTCTCTGCAAAAAGTTCCTTTCACAAACATTTCTCTGACCTGAACTGCACCAAACAACAATGTTCTCCTTTCAAAGTCATTAAACTCCCCAATTTCCACGTCTGCAATTTTAAGGACAAGGACTGAAAGCGCTTTGCGATCAGAAAATTGCAGGAAACCCCTGTGGTTAATGACAGGGCTTTTGATGGTTGATTTCCATACACACCTTGTGTTATGTATTTAACCCTTGGCCACCTGTATCACACCACCACCAGAGGGCCTACCTGTTGGAGTCCCAAGGGATCCCACGAGGTACCTGCACTCTGGAGTCTTACTACAGGAGCTAAGGTCACAATTACTCATTGTTCACAGTACTCAGTTTCATCCTTTATTATGAGCATATCAATTGGTGACGAGACAATGAACAACCATGTGAAAATGCAAAGACCAGTTGGTATCCTGGAGAAGTTCTCAGAAGTGGACAATTGCGAAGCCTTCGTGGAGATACTCGACCAATACTTCGTGGCCAACGAGCTGGAAGGGCACGTAAACGCTGCCAAATGAAGGGCGATCCTCCTTACCGTCTGTGGGGCAACAATCTATGGCCTCATGAAGAATCTTCTAGCTCTGGTGAAACCAACAACTAAATCCTTTGAAGAATTGTGTACGCTGGTCCGCGAGCATCTAAATCCTAAAGAAAGTGATCTGGTGGCGAGGTATCGGTTCTACACGTGCTAACGGTCGGAGGGCCAGGAAGTGGCGAGCTATGTCGTCGAATTAAGGCGCCTCGCAGGACATTGCAAATTTGACGGATTCCAAAACGAATGCTGAGAGACTTTTTGTGCTTGGCATTGGCCATGAGGTAATCCTTCGCAAACTGTTGACTGTTGAAACTCAGAATCTGAGCAAAGCCACAACGATAGGTCAGACAATTTCCACCATTTCCTTTAAACCCAATAACGTAATTTATTTCTGGTGGACTGGATGGAGGAACATGATCCATGCAAAAAATTGTTATTACATGAAATGAATGTTCCTAAAAGTATTAGAGTGGGAACTCACTGGATAGCAGCACAGCTGGCAATGTTTGCAGAATATATTCGTGCAGCCAAAACGCACAATGACAACCTGGAACTGTGAGGCACCAAATAACAGTTTAATGCTTCGCTCCTGGGTGGGCTCGAACCACCAACTTTTTGGTTAATAGCCAAATGCACTAACCGATTGCGCCACAGAGACTAAATTAAATGTACATTGCAAGACATCCCAAACCAGGGTGTCAGTCAGTTAAAGCTTCAGATTGCTCCGACCGGTATGGAACTTGTCCACTCTCAGTTGTAGTTTTCCCAAATAAATGGAGGGACATTCATTGTGGATGCAAGGAAGCAGTCTGGTCCCGCACACTGCAGACACTTCCATGTCACCGCCAACCAGCTCTCCCACAACCGGTGTGATCTACCTTCCAGCCTTCCGGTGCCTTGTCTGTGACAAAGTATTCCGATTGTCCCGAAGCCAGTCTTATGTTTTAATTCATTTTCATCTCCTGACTGCAGATATTCCTGTGATTAAACCCAAACAAAATGCTGACAGGGACAGTTGGATTCATCATATCTTTGCTTGGTGAAATTGCAAAGATTGAAAGCGATGCACATCAACCCCAAACCTCGTCACCCACTCGCTAACCGCTACACGCTGCTCCCGTGAGATGGAAGCCCAGTTGCTGTTTCAAGCTTGAATGCAGGTACAAGCAGAACTCATTCAAAGAAAGTCTAAGTCCCTGAGGCATCTGATTATTTGCACCGAATTCCTTCGCAATGAGTTGAGGTTCGTGTGGGGTGATTTGGTTACTTCTTTCCCCACACTACAACACTTCAAACATAACTCAACGGCTGTAATGCGCTTTGGGGCGACATGAGTTCCTGAAAGGCACTGCAGAAATGTAAGTCCTTCTTTGCAAAAGTTCGATGCAATTTCAAAATTCGCGGCAGAATAATGGGCTCGGCCGGGATCTCTCGCAAATTTCAATTAACAAGCCAGAAACGAGAATCATACCCCTTGACCAACGAGCTAACTTTTTGACAAACCTGGAGATCAGGTGTAACTTTTATAAAAGCATTTTTTGTGTGTAGCTAATCTTGGCAGAAGGAGCACATGGGATCGAATCAGTGACTTTGCTTTTTCAACCTGTCTTCTAAAGCGCCGCACGGTCCCACTCCGACAGTCAATGAGCTGTTGGGACGTTAGTGTATCCAGGCTGTGGGTGGCCACCCCGAGCGCAGCAGAAGGGTTTCTGCATTATTTCTGGGTGGTGACAATATTTCCCCTTCTCTCTTCCTCTTGTCTTTATCCCTCTGCTTTGTTTTCTGTATTTATTCCCCCGGCCTCATTTTATTTTTTTAAAAGGGAACAAAAGATGAAGTGGGCGACACTCTGGAACAATTTCTCTCACTCAAATATATCTATTTAGTGAAGTGAAATAAAGAGCAATTAAAGATTAAGGGAGAAGCCACTGTCGCCCTTTTGACAGGAGAATAAACTCGCCCATGACTGTTCATCCACAGCAAGTTTAAACATAATCTTCCTGCACGGGATCCTTCCGCGCGGAAAGCAAACGTGATAATGGCTCCACTGCAGAAACCGCTCTGACCAGAAGTACAGCAGAGGGCAGCTGACCAGTGAATGCCTTCTGTGCTGATCGGGAATGTGTTGGCTCACCTTAAACAACTTCTGTCCCTCACTGACAGCTGTCAATCCTTCTCCTCCGCTGCCCTTTACACAAACATGTCACTGATCCCCACCCACCACCCCACATCCCTATCGTGTTATCTTCCATGTTAGCACAGTGGGGCCGCGGAGGCACCTATTCTCTCCCCGCGGTTAGTGAACTTAGTGTATTGTCCTGGTACATTTTATGTATAGTTACAATGATGTGCCACAGAGGGCGCTGTGGTGGGAGACCCAAAAATACCTGCACGACAGAGTATAAAAGGATGCCCACCACACCTGAGAGGCACTCTGGAGTTACACAATAAACGACTAAGGTCACAGCAGTTACTACAACACCAGACTGTGTAGAGTCAGTGATTTGAGTGCTGCATACACCACAGTAACCTTGTTACATGCTTCTCTAATTTCCTCTTTGATGCCGTCCCCTACATTACCATTACTGTTTGGACGCCAATAGACAACTCCCACCAATGTTTTAGAAAGATAGAAACATAGAAATTTACAGCGCAGAAGGAGGCCATTTCGGCCCATCGTGTCCACGCTGGCCGACAAAGAGCTGCATAGCCCTTGGTCAGCAGCCCTAAAGGTTACATATAAACCTATGAATGATGACGGAAAGGCAAAGAGCACCCAGCCCAACCAGTCCACCGCACACAACTGCGGCACCCCTTACACTGAAACATTCTACAGTCCACCCCAACCGGAGCCGTGTGATCTCCTGGGATAGGCAAAAACCAGATAAAAACCCAGGCCAATTTATGGAGAATAAATCTGTGAAAATTCCTCTCCGACCCATCCAGGCGATCAAATCTACTCCAGGAGATCACCCTGGCCGTATTCTATTCCACGCAGTACTTACCATTATATCTGTGCCGTCCAACAAAACGTCATCCCGTCTAATCCCAATTACCAGCTCTAGGTCCGTAACCCTGCAGGTTACGGCACTTTAAGTGCCCATCCAACCATCTCTTAAAAGTGATGAAGGTTTCTGCATCCACCACTCTTCCAGGCAGCAAGTTCCAGATCCACACAGCCCTCTGCAGAAAGAAGCCCCCCGCACACCTCAAATCCCCTCTTAACCTTCCACCAACCAACTTAAAACTATGCCCCCTCATAATAGACCCCTCCACCAATGGAAATAGGCCCTTACTATCCACTGTGTCCAGGCCCCTCAATATTTTGTACACCTCAATGAGGTCTCCTCTCAACCTTCTCTGTTCCAATGAGAAGAAACACAGCCTATCCAATCTGTCCTCATAATTAAGATTCTCCATTCCACGCAGCATCCTTGTAAATCTCCTGCATGCAGTACTCCAGCTGTGGCCGAAACAAAGTATTATAGAATTGAAGCATAAGCTCCCTGCTCTTATATTCTATGACTCGGCCAGAAAAAGGCAAACATTTTGTATCGATCTTTACGGCAGAGGACACGAACAATATTCCAACAGTGGAAAGTCAAGGAGCTATAGCGGGGAGGAACGTAACACAATCACAATCACTAAGGAGGTGGTACTCAGTGAGATAATGGGACTAAAGGCAGACAAATCCCCTCGACTTGATGAATTGCATCCTAGGATCTTAAGAGAATTAGCGACAGGGATTGTGGATGCATTGGTTGTAATTTACCAAAATTCCCTGGATTCTGGGGATGTCCGAACAGATTGGAAAACTGCAAATGTAACGCCCCTATTTAAAAAAGGAGGCAGACAAAAAGCAGGAGACGAGTTAGCCTAGCATCTATGGTTGGGAAAATGTTGGAGTCCATTATTAAAGAAGCAATAACAGGACATTTGGAAAAGCAAAATTCGGTCAGGCAGAGTCAGCATAGATTTATGAAGGGCAAGTCATGTTTGACAAATTTGCTGGAGTTCTTTGAGGATGTAATGAACAGGGTGGATAAAGGGGAACCAGTGGATGTTGTGTATTTGGACTTCCAGAAAGCATTTGACAAGGTGCCACATAAAAAGTTACTGCACAAGATAAAAGTTCACGGGTTTGGGGATAATATAATAGCATGGATAGAGGATTGGCTACCAAACAGAAAACAGAGAGTCGGGATAAATGGTTTATTCTCGGGTTGGCAATCAGTAACTGGTGGTGTGCCGCAGGGATCAGTGCTGGGACGCCAACTATTTACAATCTATATTAAGGACTTGGAAGAAGGGACCGAGTGTAACATAGCCAAGTTTGCTGATGATACAAAGATGGGAGGAAAAGCAACGTGTGAGGAGGACACAAAAAATCTGCTAAAAGACATAGACAAGCTAAGTGAGTGGGCAAAAATTTGACAGATGGAATATAATGTTGGAAAGTGGAAGGTCATGCACTTGGGCAGAAAAAAAACAAAGAGCAGGTTATTATTTAAATGGAGAGAGAATGCAAAGTGCTGCAGTACAGTGGGGTCTTGGGGTACTTGTGCAAGAAACACAAAAGGTTAATCTGCAGGTCAAGCAAGTGATCAGGAAAGCCAATGGAATCTTGGCCTTTATTGCAAAGGGAATGGTATAAAAAAGCTGGGAAGTCCTGCTACAGTTATACAGGGTATTGGTGAGGCCACACCTGGAGTACTTAGTACAGTTTTGGTTTCCATATTTAAAAAAGGATAAGAACATAAGAACATAAAAATTAGGAACAGGAGTAGGCCATCTAGCCCCTCGAGCCTGCTCCGCCATTTAAAAAGATCATGGCTGATCTGGCCGTGGACTCAGTTCCACTTACCCGCCCGCTCCCCATAACCCTGAATTCCCTTATTGGTTAAAAATCTATCTATCTGTGATTTGAATACATTCAATGAGCGAGGTCCCATCCAGGGTCAGCACTCTTTGGTCCTGGGAATAAAGTGAAGGTCACAGAATGACCGTGTCTGATATATACATGCCTTGTGTGAGTTTGTAACAAGGTGCAGAGACACTACATGTGGCGACGAGAAACGGGAATCACCGAACCACGAGGATGGCCACCGGTGGCACAGAGGAACGCGACTGTGTGGGTGAGGACTGGGACGACTTTGTGGAAAGACTCCAGCCGAGCTTTGTCACAAAGGACTGGCTGGAAGAGACAGCGGCTGACAAGCGGAGGGCGCATCTACTGACCAGCTGTGGTGCACAGACGTATGCGCTGATAAAAGACCTGCTCACACCCCAAAAGCCAGTGGACAAGTATTTCGAAAAGCTCAGCCAGCTGATCAGTGAGCATCTCAAGCCGGCAAGTAGTGGACACATGGCACCGGATCTACTCTCACCGGCGTCTGGAGGGCCAAAATGTCTCGGAATTCGTGGCGGAACTGCGGCGTTTGGCCAGTCTCTGTAAGTTCTCCGATGCCTGCAGGGGGGAGATATTACAGGACTTTTACATTGAGGGCATTAATCATGCTGGCATTTTCAGGAAGCTTATAAAGACCAAGGACCTGACTTTAGAAGGGGTGGCGTTGATAGCTCAGACCTTTATGGCAGGGGAAGAGGAGACCAAGCTAATTTATGCACGCAGCCCTGGTTTTAACGTTGCGATGAACCAGGAAGTTAATGTTGTAAAGTGATACAGAACCCAGAACACAGAACCGCAGGCAGGCAAGGGCAATTCGATACCGCCCAGGCAGACAGGCAAGGGAAATTCAACATGTCCAGGCAGCAACAAGCTCCAGGGTGGGCCCACAACAGGGACAATGGAAAGGGGATCGGCAATTCATGCCATCACGAGGAACAATGCATCCCGTGATGGGACCATTCAGAGTGCTTAGAAACAGCCAAACGGGCCATCAGAGAGGAATGCCTGGGAATAGTCCTTTTGTTAACAGCAATAACACACTGCCAAAAGCTGCAGGTTCCAGCTTTACACCTGTAGGATTTGTAATGTCAGTGGACACTTGGCCAGGATGTGCAAAAAGGAAGTAGCGAGGCTAGTCTGCGAGACAGAGGAACCAGACGAGGGGTCTGCAATGCAGGATGAGGCCTGGGGAACAACCATGGATGCGGAAGTTCAAAGAGTTCATGTGGCTGACGTCCACAGCTCATACACTAAAACGCCACCCATGAAGATGAAAATCTTACTGAATGGCATCCTGGTGCACATGGAGCTGGATACGGGAGCTAGCCAGTCTCTCATGAGCGCCCAACAGTTTAAGAGACCATGACCACACAGAGCTAGCAGGCCGAAACTGGAACGCATTGAGACGCAGCTACGTACGAACACCAAAGAGATCATCCCAGTGCTGGGCAGCGCAAACTTGATGGTATTGCATAATGGATTACAGAACCGGTTGCCACTCTGGATTGTTCCGGAAAATGGCCCCGCACTTTTGGTAAGGAGTTGACTAGCTGAGATGTATTAGAAATGTGGGATGTGCACGCCATTTCATCCGTGGAGCGAAGTTCATGCTCGCAGGTCTTGCAAAAATTCGAGTCACTGTTTTAACCCGGTGTCGGTACGTTCAAGGGCACTAAAGTAGTGATACGCATCACTCCGGACGCCAGACCAGTGCACCACAAAGCCAGAGCGGTGCCGTACGTGATGCGTGAGAAAATTGAAAGTGAACTGGACAGGCTGCTCAGAGAGGGCATAATTTCGGCCATTGGATTCAGCGACTGGGCAAGTCCCATCGTTCCCGTCCTCAAAGCAGATGACTCGGTCAGGATTTGTGGCGACTACAAAGCCACCATCAACCGAGTGTCGCTGCAAGACCAATACCTGCTTCCGAGAGCGGAGGACCTCTTTGCCACACTGGCAGGTGGAAAGCTGTTCACGAAGCTGGACCTCACTTCGGCTGACATGACTGAGGAACTGGCGGAAAATTCCAAGCTTCTGACCACCATCACGACGCACAAAGGATTATTTGTCTACAACAGGTGCCCGTTTGGCATTCGTTCGGCAGCGGCTATCTTTCAGCGAAACATGGAAAGCTTGCTCAAGTCCATCCCTGGAACGGTCGTATTCCAAGACGACATCCTTATAATGGGTCGAGACACCGAGGAACACCTCCGCAACCTGGAGGAGGTGCTATGCCGATTGGATTGGGTAGGTTTGCGGCTGAAAAAGGCCAAGCGTGTGTTTTTGGCCCCAGAGGTCGAGTTCCTGGGCAGGAGAGTTGCCGCAGACGGGATCCGGCCCACTGAATCAAAAACTGAGGCGATTCGCCGGGCGCCCAGTCCCGGCAACACGTCGGAGTTGCGATCATTCCTGGGACTTTTGAACTATTTTGGGAACTTTCTGCTGAACTTAAACACATTGTTGGAGCCATTACACATGCTCCTCCATAAAGGTTGTGAATGGTTTTGGGGGGATTGTCAAGAACGGGCTTTCAATAAGGGGAGGAACCTGTTGTGTTCCAACAAACTGTTGACTTTGCATGAGCTCTGTAAAAACTGGTTTTAACATGCGATGCATCATCCTACGGAGTTGGGTGTGTATTGCATCAGTGTAACGATGACGGCCGACTCCAACCAGTGGCTTACGCCTCCAGGTCGCTCTCCCAGGCAGAGCATGGAAACGGCACGATCGAGGAGGAGGCACTCGCGTGTTTGTACGGTGTGAAAAAGATGCACCAGTGCCTTTTCGGCAGACAGTTCAAGCTAGAGACGGATCACAAGACGTTAACATCCCTGTTGTCTGACACCAAGGTTGTCAACGCTAACATGTCAGCTCGCATACAGCGATGGCTGCGTATGACTACACCATACGGCACCGGCCAGGCACCGAAAATTGCGCTGACGCATTCAGCAGACTCCCACTGGCCACCACCGTGGGGGCGTCGGAGCAGAGCGCCGAGATGGTCATGGCCGTTGAGGCTTTTGACATTGCGGGCACCCCCATCACAGCCCGACAGATCAAACTCTGGACCAACAGGAATCCCCTCCTATCCATGATAAAGAAATGTGTCCTGACTGGGAATTGGGCGCCCGCACACAGGCCGTGCCCCGAGGAAGTCAGGCTGTTTCAGAGACGGATGGATGAGCTCTCCATTCAAGCCGACTGCCTGTTATGGGGCAGCCGGGTAGTCATGCCCCAGAAAGGAAGGGAAGCATTCATCAGGGAACTCCACAGCGAACAGCCTGGCATCGTGTTAATGAAGGCCATTGCCCGGTCACATGTATGGTGGCCGGGGATTGACTCAGACCTGGAACACTGGGTTCGCAAGTGCACGATGTGTGCCCAACTGGGCAATGCCCCCAGGGAGGCTCCACTCAGCCCATGGCCTTGGCCCACCAGGCCATGGTCACGCATTCACGTAGACTATGCGGGCCCGTTCATGGAGAAAATGTTCCTGATCGTAGTCGATGCATACTCGAAGTGGATCGAGTGCATCATATTGAACTCATGCACGACATCCATCACAGTGGAGAGTCTGCATCCTAGGGTCTTAAGAGAAGTAAAGGCAGGGATAGATGATGGATTGGTTGTAATTTACCAACATGCCCAGGATTCTGGGGAGGTCCCAGCTGATTGGAGAAGTGCAAATGTAATGACCCTATTTAAAAAAGCGAGGCAGACAAAAAGCCGGAAATTATAGACCAGTTAGCCAAATATCTGTGGTTGGGAAAATGTTGGAGTCCATTTGGTGTATTTGGACTTGCAGAAGGCATTTGACAAGGTGCCACATAAACTGTTACTGTACAAGATAAAAGTTCAGGGGTTTGGGAGTAATATATATGCATGGATAGAGGATTGGCTAACTAACAGAAAGCAGAGAGTCGGGATAAATGGTTCATTCTCGGGTTGGCAATCAGTAACTAGGGGAGTGCCGCAGGGATCAGTGCTGGGACCCCAACTATTTACAATCTATATTAATGACTTGGAAGAAGATATCGAGTGTAACATAGCCAAGTTTGCTGACGATAAAAAGATGGGAGGAAAAGCAATGTGTGAGGAGGACACAAAAAGCCTGCAAAATGACATAGTTAGGCTAAGTGCGTGGGCAAAAATTTGGCAGATGGAGTGTAATGTTGGAACGTGTGAGGTTATGCACTTTGGCAGAAAAAAAAATCAAAGAGCAAGTTATTATTTAAATAGAGAAAAATTTCAAATTGCTGCAGTACAGCGGGACCTGGGGGTACTTGTGCAAGAAACACAAAAGGTTTGTACGCAGGTAAAGCAAGTGATCAGGAAGGCCAATGGAATCTTGGCCTTTATTGCAAAGGGGATGGTGTATAAAAGCAGTAAAGTTTTGCTACAGTTTATCAGGGTTTTGGTGAGGCCACACCTGGAATACTGCGTGCAGTTTTGGTTTCTATTTTTAAGAAAGGATATACTTGCTTTGGAGGCAGTTCAGAGAAAGTTCACAAGGTTGATTCCGGAGATGAGGGGGTTGTCTTATGGGGAAAAGTTGAGTTGGTTGGGCCTCTATTCATTGGAATTAATAAGAATAAGAGGTGATCTTATCGAAACATATAAGATTATGAGGGGGCTTGACAAGGTGGATGCAGAGAGGATGTTTCCACTGATGAGAGAGACTAGATCTAGGGGGCATAATCTTAGAATAAGGAGCCGCCCATTTAAAACTGAGATGAGGAGGAATTTCTTTTCTCTGAGGTTTGTAAATCTGTGGAATTCGCTGCCTCAGAGAGCTGTGGAAGCTGAGTCATTGAATAAATTTAAGACAAAGATAGACAGTCTCTGAACCGATAAGGGACTAAAGAGTTATGGGGAGTGGGCAGGGAAGTGAGCTTGAGTCCATGATCGGATCAGCCATGATCGGATTAAATGGCGGAGCAGGCTTGAGAGGACGTATGGCCGATTCCTGCTCCTATTTCTTATGTTCTTATGTTCTTATGAATCTACCTCAAGCACAGTTGCAGAAATGAGGCCAGAGATGAGCAAACATTGCTGTGCGTGCCCTGGGGCTCACCCTTACACTATTGGTCCATTCTGATGGGGTCACAACCATTTCTGATGCTGCAGGTGGGCAGCGTGGCCAATAGTCGCTCGGACAAAGAATTGAAACCCTGGTATAACTGATACACCTGACTGCAATCCATATAGCCCATGGTTAATGCTTGGAGCTGAACCCTGGCAATGGTGCTGTGTAAGGGAGATATTACAGGCTCAGACTCCCAGTGTTGAGCTTCACCCGTTGGGAGCTCATAATGGGAATCTGAGGCATGGAGGGTCCGTGCTCCCTGTCAGCAACACACATTGATACATTCTACACTTCAATCCGTATTATTGATCATTAGCTTTCTGAACAATCATTGTAAAAGCAGTTTAACAATCAACCCATAGATACACGACTCAATCAATTGTGAGCTCACCCTCACCAGTGAGGTCATCACCTGGCTGGTCATGTGACAGCTCGAGTCACAAGACGTCACAATGAAATTCGTGACTTCACAAAAGCAGGAAATAATGACACGGTGCCTTTTCCACATAAAGCTGTCGGCTGCTTGGTCATCCAGCAGTTAAACTTTGTGTTTGACCAGGAGGAGAAGGAGGGAGAGAGTTTTTCAAAGAATTTTTTTCAAAGCAATCAACCAAAAGCTTTAAAGCATTAAATTAATTCAAGACCATCGAATTAGGAATCTACAAAGAAAGGTCTGCATAGGACGGACATCTCTGTGTGTGAGAAGTTCCATTCACAGGAGAGAAAGAGCCCGTGTTCGGGTCGAGACAAATAAAGGTCGAAATATCAAATCGACAACATAACAGCAGCAATACTGGTGATAATCGGTGAGTAAAAGCAGAGAGCTCTGTGTTGTTACAAGTCTGTTTATCACGAGGGCACATTGTGTGAAACAAGAGAAGTGATTGAATTCCAGCAAAATGGTGACAAACAGAATAAAGTGTTCGATGGCCATGATTATCAGTCTGTTTTCTGATGAAGATGACTTTGTTCCAATGAGATTAACTGAGTCACTGCAAGAACTGGGAAGGATCAATCATAAATACGTCCTTACGTACTGCCATAAGTATCTGACCAAAAACAAGTTGCGGCCGGCCCCACGTTGGGCCTTACTAACGGCGATGACGTTGGTAATAAAGGATAACCTTGGACACTTACACACACGGCTGGCTAAAAAACTGAGCAACTTGGCTTTGATGAACATGATCAGATCAGAGCATGTTGACCATCAGGAAGCGGCAAGTTGCCTCCTGGTTAGTCTGGGTGCCAGGTTTCCCATTGAAATTTTCAAGCACATCGAGTCGGGATGCCAACCATGGACCCAAGCATATTTCTACATGGTGCTGACACTGGCAAGGCTGTGTAGAGCAAACGTGCATTGCTTGGTACCTCGGCTCAAGCCTGTCTTGAGAAACATGCTCCCCACATTGCATGGAGTAACTGATGGGGAAATGAAGTGGACTCTCTGTGTTTCATTGGGGCTTTTTAGTGAGAGCATTCAAATGTACCTGTCAAACCCAGAGGGGACCAGAAAACCTAAACTTGAGAAGAAGATGTTCTTTCATGAGATTTCTGCGGCTTACGATCTGCTTTTGAATTCCTGGCTGCCCATGAAAGAGCCCAAGGTGAGCAGAGCAATACTAGAAACAGTCGCCCAGATAATCCAGCTACTACCCAATGACAAACTGGACAAGGAGCTCCCCAGCTTAATTCCAACCCTTCTCTTGGTGTACCAGGAAACCTTTCCCCATGTTTCTGTCACTCGGTGTCTGTGCAGTGTCCTGCGCACTGCCATCGAGAGGAACAGTGAAGTACTCGTGACACAAATGCAGATTCTGCTGATCACTTTCCATGAGCAGATCTGTATTGTGATGGAACAACCCCAAAACACCTTTTCTGAGAAGCAGCTAAATGAAATCCTTTGCTGCTTCAGAGTTCTAGCTCCGGCATTTACAAGCCAGATACTAGAGATCCTTCGGATGCAACTGGCAATTGACAATGAGCAAATTCAACTCGGGGCACTGGCCGTGCTGAAGTACCTTCTCGATACTGTCCCTTCAAACATGGAGAGTCAGAAGGATCAGATTCTGAATTGTGTGCGACGATCACTTTTAACTGGGAGTAACAGAGTGAAGGGAATCCTTGCCCAGGTAATATACACCATGGCCTGTCACAATTACTTGGAGCGAGAGGGAGGAAAGCAGCTGGTGGAATTTATCATCCAACAGTGTGCTCTGCCCACCGAGGAGAACGAGGAGAGTACTGAAAGCGAAGAGGAGTTCTGCAGCGTAATGGCGGCCGTGGTTACGGATAAGGATTTAAGGAGACAGTGCGAAGGATTGCTGAAATTGATGGTGGGAACTTTACCGATTGGCGATGTCCTCTGGTCCTACCTACTGGAGTTTGTGATCACAGTAAAGTACACTGAAGCCTTTACAATAGTCTGTGGTTCCTCATATTGCGTTGGAATAAAGAGATTGATGGCCAGCAATACACAATTTGTTCTTAATTACGAGGACTATCCAAATCTTCCTGAGCCTCGTACACTGCTGACGCGGCTATTGATTGTGTCTTCTTCTCTGTGCCATGGAAAAGGCAGAGGTGTTCCTGCTCTGGGCTTACTATATCTCCTGGCAATGGACATCCACCCAGCAACAGTGAGAGTATGGGACAAGGAATTCCCAATGTTATGTAACTTTCTGGAGGAGAATTCAGAGAAGCCCAATCTCCAGAATGAGTGGGAAGAGAAACTGTTGGGGGTTGTGTCCCAGACTCTGGAGGCAATCGCGGATAAGGTGTGGATCACCCAGCTCATTGCAGAAATGACCCACTGCATTCACACCTATCGCCTGTATCCAACAGAGAGGGCTTTTCTGTACAAGTGTTTAGGGAGAGTGCTCCGACTGACCCAAGACAAAGACATCGTCAGTAAAAGTCTTCATCAGATGCTTCAGAGTGTTGAGCACAATGAAGATTTCGAGAGAGACAGGGTAGCCGCTGGAATTGGTGACTGTGCTGTAACACACTTAGATACCACACTCACCACACTGAAGGCTTTCATGGAGTTCAATCGTTTGTGCATATCAAGTCCCTTTCACCAGGTTGACAATCACATAATGAAAGTTAAAAGCACGCTCATTTTATGCTATGGGCAGATTATGTCACGTTGTCCTCGGGACCTCATTCTGCCCAGAATCGAGACCGACATTCTGCACAATGTGTTGGCTCTTTTCAACACCAAGATGTTTGGACTGAAATCCAAGGTGAAGGACTTGACACTGAAATTAAGTTTGACAAACACTGTGACACTGTTGGCCAAAGCTCTCCAACCCAGCGAAGAACACCCACCCTACACTCTGAGCAGAAAGGCAGAATTGCTGAGTTGCATGCAGGAGCTGATCACTGCCGAACCAAAGGAGATATTGAGCACTTGGGTTCGAAAGTCTGCCATGGACGCCTGTGCAGCTCTCATCAAACTGCAGCCTTCACTGAGCAGTGAGACTGAGCTGATTAGCATCTGTTTGAATCGTGTCTTCAGTTTGCCAGATTGGGAGAGCAGCACTGCCGACCAAAGTACAAACATGGACATGGCAGAGAGACAGAAGCTTCACACCGACACAATGGCCTCTGTGCAGGGTCTCCTGAAGCAATGCTTACTTTTGGACCTGTCTCCTGATGGGCTTCATTCTGTATTTAAAACCATGGAGACTGAGATCCAATCCACACGGGACCATGAGCGAGAAAAGGCAATGGAGAGCACTTTACAGCTGGTGACATTTTACCTGGAGAAACTGCAAGTTAGCAATAAGATGCCATCCCATAACTTGGTGAGGATTATTGGATGTGTGGGGCTTCAATGTGCAGATCCATCGCATGTTGTAAGGGAGGCAGCCATTAAAAGCTTGTATGGATTGCTGTATATCCAGTTACACCTTGAAGGCTTTCCAGTGGGTCATCAAGATAAGGAAGTGGAGCATCTGAAAGCCATCAAAGGCGGATTGAAGCAATTTACCAGTCAGGCCCTCTTTCAAACCTGCACTGCTGTCGGTAACGTTTTATCCAAGTGCATAGCCCATGAGCAGTTGAACACTCTACTCTTCACAGTCTTTAAAGGGCTGACAGACAAGCACCGGAACATTTCCTGCACAGCTTCTATTGTGACAAATGTCCTCATTACAACACGTGGAACCACCCTTGCAGACGTTTGGGGAACAATCAAAGTATTGAGCCGTCACTTGCGTTCAATTACTGAGCCGCGGGTGAGAAATGCAGTGACGCATTCAATCTCCATTCTGGCCTCACACCATCTGCCAGCAGTTTTGTCCGCTCTCCTCACTTACCCCATTCCATTTGATGGATATATTTGTGACATATGGCGATCCCTCCTGACACGTAATGCATTAGCACCGGCCAAATTCTTACTGAACAACATCAAATCATTGTATGATGACGGCAGATATTGCCATGTCACAGATACAAAAGATTCAGCAACTCAGCAGTCTTTAGCTGTCCTCTGTGCTCTTCGTGATGTGGTATGTGAGCCTGACTCAGGGCACGTGATAAACATTCTCTACCCCCAGTTAGTCAGCACCCTTCTGATTCATCTCAGCTTCAGTGTCTGGGTTCGCTTTCCGACCAACTTTCTGACAATTCCAAAGGCTGGGAACACCTTCGGCCCTGCTCTAAGACTGAATTATGCCGATGCTTGCCATTACTCAGCTGAGATTCTTCGAGCTGTCCTGTCACAGGGAAAGGGAGATGATCGCATCATGAGAGAAATGGGAGGTTGGGATCTCATCGTGAGCCCAAGAAAGCACCATGAGGGGGTTACACTGCTGGCAAGCACATTGACCGCATGTGCTGCCCCGCATCTGATCAGCATTGTGGAGCAACTCACTCCTTGCCTTGTCAACATAGGAGAGAGTCAGAGGATCACAATAGCTGCCTTCTTTGGGGAGCTTTTAAATCATTCCGTGGTGTGGGACTTGTTGCTGATGGATACCCTTCTGGAGAGTTTGTTTCGATGTTTGCTTGATGAGTCCCCAATTGTCCAATGGCTCGCTGTACAAGGTTTGGGAAATGCTGCAATTGGAGCTTCTCAACGGATAGACACATACTGCACCAAACTGTTGTCCACAATGTTATCTGTGATTGACCAGAAGTCCAAACCCGAGAATCTCATTGCAGTTGAGGCAATGTCGAGCATGTGCAAAGTTCTGGGTCAGCTCCAGGAGGATTATACAAATCCCATTCTTGGTGATGTGGCACTGGCAGTTCAGCCTTACTTGGAACATCAGCATGAGACAATGAGAGCTGCGGCGTTTAACGTTCTTGGCAAGCTAATAAGATTTGGAAGTGTGGAAATGAACCCTCCACATATGGAGCACATCAAGTCCACCTTGATCCGCTTGCTGCTACATCTCAACGCTGAGAGCATTGAAGTCACCAACGTCTGCAAATCCGTGCTGAATTCCTACGCTCCAGTAATGGAGTCAGCAAACATATCCAAGATGTTCCAAGAACTTTCCTCGGAGGAGACCACCTTGGATTATGAGAACTATTTAAGCAACATCTCCAGGCACATTGCCAAAGACTTGGACAACCAGATCCCCTTGTACATAAGGAGCTGTGCCGCCTTCCTAAGGGATGTGCTTCCTGCGGTCAGAGGGAACGCACTGACATTCCTCGCTTTCCTCATGTACAATGCCCCACCGCATTATTACACATCACAGTCTGCAGCTCAGATTTGTGAGCAGATTATTGCCTTGCTGTCAGATCACGAGCAAGATGTCAGAACGAAAGCAGCCAAGGCGATGCGATACCTCTACATGTATTAGGGACCATCAGAACAAAATTATTGTAATGTATGCGTTCGTATTATGTTTGGAAATGAGTCTGAAGTCCAAAAATTCGCAGACCCAAAATAGGCAAAAGGGGGAAAGGGGAGGGGGAAGGGATTTGGCCGCGGCATGGGGGGGAGGGAGAGGGAGTGTGATCCTGGGCGGGGCATCGGGGGAGGGGGAGGAGGGAGTGATCCTGGGCGGGGTATCGGGGGAGGGGGAGGGGGAGGGGGATTGTAAGAATGGCAGGCCGGGATGGGCGGGGGCGAGGTGAGAATCGTTGCCTCGTGAGGTAATCGGAAACTTCGGGGGAGGAGGGGGTTTGTAGGCCTCATGGGGGTAATGCGAGGCCTGTGGGATAGGGGGGATGGGAGCCCTCGGAGGTGGATTGGAGGCCTTGGGGGAGGTCTCCTATCATGGGGCGGGGGTGTGGGTGAGGCAGGGATGCTGGATCGGCACTTACCTCCTGGATCCAGCAGGTCTCGCCGTACTTTCGCAGGTTGATTCCCCGAGGCCTGAGAAACCCGACCAGCCAGGGTTACATTTGAAATGGAGGTTAAATCTGAGGCATGCCAGCCGCATTATAATATTTAAATGAACCCCCCACCTCCTATGAGCAGGTTGGCTGCAATCCCCCCGGGCCCGCCCACATTAACCCGGCAGTGGTCGGGGGAGGGGTGTTACTCCCTGTGGGGAAGGGTCTATCTCCTGTCAGATCCCCTCCCTCCCCGACAGCCCAGTGGCGATTGAGGACTTGCTGTGGGCACAAACCCAGCGCCCACCACCCCTTGGTACAGTTTGTTGCACCACCAACATGTTCACCCACCTGTCTCAGGGAATCCTCTCTTATCCTCAGTTTGGTGAAGCAGAAAGCAGAGTCCACAAAGAACTCCGTGTACTTCAAAACCTAATATCCATCTGCAAGGAGTGGGTGGGCTGTGTGGGGAGCACTGTCTGTTTATTCTCTGTCACTATCAAACATGGCTGCAAACCCTCCCTTGGCCGATTTCTGCCTTTCTCAGTGTTTATTGTGTAATCTAACTTTCTACCAATACCCTTCATAAATAAGCTGCCTGTGGGCTAGAAATTGCCTGGAGATCGCCCGCGCCCGATCCTACGCGGTATTGGGGCGGTTGGGTCTTTCCCACGGCCGGAATGCTGCTGGTGCGCGCTCCCGAGGTTTTCGGACGGTCCATGTCGACGGCGGCGATGCGGTGCGGGAGCGGAGCGCAGCGGGGCCAAAGTCGGGATCAGCTTTCCTGTATAAAGGGAAGCTGAACCGTTGTGTGACAGGGCCGCAAACGCTTGTCTGCACATTCTCCCGCCATTCTCCCGCCATTCTCCCGCCATTCTCCCGCCATTCTCCCGCCATTCTCCCGCCATTCTCCCGCCATTCCGGGGTCAAAGCTGACCCGCGCATGCACAGGCAACAGAAGGACCGCACTCAACAGTTTGAAGCTGCAGAGGTTGGTGCGTCTCCGTGGGAGAGGGGCTGGGAGTGGAGGGGAGGGAGTCGGGGGGGGAGGTGGGGAGGGAGTGGGGGGAGGGAGGAGTGAGGGGGGAGTGGGTGGGGGGGTGGGAGGGAGTGGGTGGGGGGTGAGGGAGAGAGTGGGTGGGGGGTGGTGGGGCAGTGGGAGTGGGTGGGGGGTGGGGGGGAGTGAGTGGGGGGGAGGGGGAGAACGATTGAGTGGGGGGAGGGGAAGAGTGAGTGGGGGGATGGGGAGGGGGAGAGTGAGTGGGGGGGGAAGGGGGAGAACGAGTGAGTGGGGAGGGAGGGGGAGAACGAGTGAGTGGGGAGGGAGAACGAGTGAGTGGGGGGTGAGGGGGTGAGGGGGTGGGGGAGAACAAGTGAGTGGGGGAGGAGGGGGAGAGCGTGTGAGTGGGGGAGGAGGGGGAGAACGAGTGAGTGGGGGAGGAGGGGGAGAACGAGTGAGTGGGGGTAGGGGGAGAACGAGTGAGTGGGGGATAACGAGTGAGTGGGTGGTGGGGGAGAACGAGTGAGTGGGTGTGGAGGGGGAGATGAGTGAGTGGGGGGGAGGGGGAGAACGAGTGAGTGGGGGTAGGGGGAGAACGAGTGAGTGGGGGTAGGGGGAGAACGAGTGAGTGGGGGAGGAGGGGGAGAACGAGTGAGTGGGGGTGGTGCGGGAGAACGAGTGAGTGGGGGGGGAACACGTGAGGGGGGTGTGGGGGGGGAGGGGGAGAATGAGTGAGTGGGGGAGGAGGGGGAGAACGAGTGAGTGGGGCTAGGGGGAGAACGAGTGAGTGGGGGATAACGAGTGAGTGGGGGGTGGGGGAGAACGAGTGAGTGGGGGTAGGGGGAGAACGAGTGAGTGGGGGTAGGGGGAGAACGAGTGAGTGGGGGTAGGGGGAGAACGAGTGAGTGGGGGAGGAGGGGGAGAACGAGTGAGTGGGGGGGGAACAAGTGAGGGGGGTGTGGGGGGGGAGGGGGAGAATGAGTGAGTGGGGGGGGGAGAACGAGAGGGGGTGGGGGTGGGGGAGGATGAGTGAGTGGGGGAGGGGGAGGGGGAGAGTCAGTGGGGGGGAGAGGGAGAACGAGTGAGTGGGGGGGGAGAACGAGTGAGTCGGGGGTGGGGTGGGAGGGGGAGAACGAGTGAGTGGGGGGGAGGGGGTGGGGGAGAACGAGTGAGTGGGGGGAAGGGGAGAACGAGTGAGTGGGGGGGACGGGGAGAACGAGTAAGTGGGGGGAAGGGGAGAACGAGTGAGTGGGGGGGAGGGGGAGAACGAGTGAGTGGGGGTGGTGGGCAGAACGAGTGAGTGGGGGGGAGAACGAGTGAGTGGGGGGTGGAGGGGGAGAACGAGTGAGTGGGGAGGGGGAGAACGAGTGAGTGGAGGGGAGGGGGAGTACGAGTGAGTGGGGGTTGGAGGGGGAGAACGAGTGAGTGGGGAGGGGGAGAACGAGTGAGTGGGGGGGAGGGGGAGTACGAGTGAGTGGGTGGGGGAGGGGGAGAACGAGTGAGTAGGGTGTAGAACGAGTGAGTGGGCGGGAGTGGGTGGGGAGAACGAGTGAGTGGGGTGAGGGGGGAGGGATAGAACGAGTGTGGGGTGGGGAGGGGGAGAACGAGTGAGCGGGGGGGAGGGGGAGAACGAGTGAGTGGGGGGGAGAACGAGTGAGTGGGGGGGAGGGGGAGAACGAGTAAGTAGGGGAGGAGGGGGAGAAAGAGTGAGTGGGGGGGAGGGGGAGAAAGAGTGAGTGGGAGGGAGGGGGAGAACGAGTGAGTAGGGTGTAGAACGAGTGAGTGGGCGGGAGTGGGTGGGGAGAACGAGTGAGTGGGGTGAGGGGGGAGGGATAGAACGAGTGTGGGGTGGGGAGGGGGAGAACGAGTGAGCGGGGGGGAGGGGGAGAACGAGTGAGTGGGGGGGAGAACGAGTGAGTGGGGGGGAGGGGGAGAACGAGTAAGTAGGGGAGGAGGGGGAGAAAGAGTGAGTGGGGGGGAGGGGGAGAAAGAGTGAGTGGGGGGGAGAACGAGTGAGTGGGAGGGTGGGGGAGAACGAGTGGATGGGGGTGGAGGGGGAGAACGAGTGAGTGAGGGGGAGGGGAGAACGAGTGAGTGGGGGGAGGGGGAGAATGAATGAGTGGGGGGGAGGGGGAGAATGAGTGAGTGGGCGGGAGAACGATTAAGTGCGGGGAGGAGGAGAACGAGTGAGTGGGGGAGGGGGTGAACGAGTGAGTGGGGGGGGGGAGAACGAGTGAGTGGGAGGAGGGGGAGAATGAGTGAGTGAAGGGGAGGGGGAGAACGAGTGAGTGGGGGTGGGGGGAGGGGGAGAACGAGTGAGTGGGGGGGAGAACGAGTGGTTGGGGGGGAGAATGAGTGAGTGGGGGGTGAGGGGGAGAATGAGTGAGTGGGGGGGAGAGGGAGAACGAGTGAGTGGGGGGGAGGGGGAGAACGAGTGGTTGGGGGGGAGAACGAGTGAGTGGGGGGAGGGGGAGAACGAGTGAGTGGGGGGGAGGGGGAGAATGAGTGAGTGGGGGGGGAGGGGGAGAACGAGTGAGTGGGGGGAGAGGGACGGGGAGAGTGAGTGGGGGAGGGGGAGAACGAGTGAGTGGGGGGAGAGGGACGGGGAGAGTGAGTGGGGGGAGGGGGAGAATGAGGGGGGGTGGGGGGAAGGGGGAGAACGAGTAATTGGGCGAGGGGGAGAACACGTGGGTGGGGGAGGAGGGCCAGAACGAGTGATTGATGGGTGGGGCGAGAACGAGAGGTTGGGGGGAGGGGGGAACGAGTGAGTGGGTGTGGAGGAGGAGAACGAGTGAGTGGGGGGAGGGGAGAACGTGTGAGTGGAGGGGAGGTGGGGAACGAGTGAGTGAGTGAGAGGGGGAGGGGCAGAAAGAGTGAGTGGGGGAGAAGGAGTGAGTGAGAGGTGTGGGGAGGGGATGGGGAGAGTGGGGGGAGGGGGAGAGTGGGGGGCAGCGAGAGTGAAGGTGAGAACGAGTGAGTGGGGGGGATACGAGTGAGTGGGGGGTGGGGGGCGAGGGAGAGAACGAGTGAGTGGGGGGGAGAATGAGTGGGTAGGAGGGAGGGGGAGAACGAGTGAATGGGAAGAGGAGGGGAAGAACGAGTGAATGGGCGGTGGGATGGGGAGAATGAGTGAGTGGGGGGGAGGGGGAGAACGAGTGAGTGGGGGGGAGGGGGAGAACGAGTGAGTGGGGTGGGAGGGGGAGAACGAGTGAGTGGGAGGAGGAGAACGAGTGAGTGGGGGGAGGGGGAGAACGAGTGAGTGGGGGGGAGGGGGAGAACGAGTGAGTGGGGGGGAGGGGGAGAACAAGTGAGTGGAGGGGGAGGGGGAGAACGAGTGAGTGGGAGGGGGAGGAGGAGAACGAGTGAATGGGGGGGAGGGGAGAATGAGTGAATGGGGGGGAGGGGGAGAACGAGTGAGTGGTGGGGAGGGGAGGAACGAGTGAGTGGGAGGGGGAGGAGGAGAACGAGTGAATGGGGGGGAGGGGGAGAACGAGTGAATGGGGGGAGGGGAAGAACGAGTGAGTGGGGGGGAGGGGGAGAACGAGTGAGTGGGAGGGGGAGGAGGAGAACGAGTGAGTGGGGAGGGAGAACGAGTGAGTGGGAGGGGGAGGGGAGAACGAGTAAGTGGGGGGAGGGGGAGGTGGAGGGTGAGTGGGGGGGATGGGGTGAACGAGTGAGTTGGGGGGAGGGGGAGAACGAGTGAGTTGGGGGGAGGGGGAGAAACGAGTGAGTGGTGGGGGGAGGGGGAGAACGAGTAAGTAGGGGAGGAGGGGGAGAAAGAGTGAGTGGGGGGGAGGGGGAGAAAGAGTGAGTGGGAGGGAGGGGGAGAACGAGTGAGTAGGGTGTAGAACGAGTGAGTGGGCGGGAGTGGGTGGGGAGAACGAGTGAGTGGGGTGAGGGGGGAGGGATAGAACGAGTGTGGGGTGGGAGGGGGAGAACGAGTGAGCGGGGGGGGAGGGGGAGAACGAGTGAGTGGGGGGAGAACGAGTGAGTGGGGGGGAGGGGGAGAACGAGTAAGTAGGGGAGGAGGGGGAGAAAGAGTGAGTGGGGGGGAGGGGGAGAAAGAGTGAGTGGGGGGAGAACGAGTGAGTGGGAGGGTGGGGGAGAACGAGTGGATGGGGGTGGAGGAGGAGAAACGAGTGAGTGAGGGGGAGGGGAGAACGAGTGAGTGGGGGGAGGGGGAGAATGAATGAGTGGGGGGGAGGGGGAGAATGAGTGAGTGGGCGGGAGAACGATTAAGTGCGGGGAGGAGGAGAACGAGTGAGTGGGGAGGGGGTGAACGAGTGAGTGGGGGGGGAGAACGAGTGAGAGGGAGGAGGGGGAGAATGAGTGAGTGAAGGGGAGGGGGAGAACGAGTGAGTGGGGGTGGGGGGAGGGGGAGAACGAGTGAGTGGGGGGAGAACGAGTGGTTGGGGGGGGAGAATGAGTGAGTGGGGGGGTGAGGGGGAGAATGAGTGAGTGGGGGGAGAGGGAGAACGAGTGAGTGGGGGGGAGGGGGAGAACGAGTGGTTGGGGGGGAGAACGAGTGAGTGGGGGGAGGGGGAGAACGAGTGAGTGGGGGGGAGGGGGAGAATGAGTGAGTGGGGGGGGAGGGGGAGAACGAGTGAGTGGGGGGAGAGGGACGGGGAGAGTGAGTGGGGGAGGGGGAGAACGAGTGAGTGGGGGGAGAGGGACGGGGAGAGTGAGTGGGGGGAGGGGGAGAATGAGGGGGGGTGGGGGGAAGGGGGAGAACGAGTAATTGGGCGAGGGGGAGAACACGTGGGTGGGGGAGGAGGGCCAGAACGAGTGATTGGTGGGTGGGGCGAGAACGAGAGGTTGGGGGGAGGGGGGAACGAGTGAGTGGGTGTGGAGGAGGAGAACGAGTGAGTGGGGGGAGGGGAGAACGTGTGAGTGGAGGGGAGGTGGGGAACGAGTGAGTGAGTGAGAGGGGGAGGGGCAGAAAGAGTGAGTGGGGGAGAAGGAGTGAGTGAGAGGTGTGGGGAGGGGATGGGGAGAGTGGGGGGAGGGGGAGAGTGGGGGGCAGCGAGAGTGAAGGTGAGAACGAGTGAGTGGGGGGGATACGAGTGAGTGGGGGGTGGGGGGTGAGGGAGAGAACGAGTGAGTGGGGGGGAGAATGAGTGGGTAGGAGGGAGGGGGAGAACGAGTGAATGGGAAGAGGAGGGGAAGAACGAGTGAATGGGCGGTGGGATGGGGAGAATGAGTGAGTGGGGGGAGGGGGAGAACGAGTGAGTGGGGGGGAGGGGGAGAACGAGTGAGTGGGGTGGGAGGGGGAGAACGAGTGAGTGGGAGGAGGAGAACGAGTGAGTGGGGGGAGGGGGAGAACGAGTGAGTGGGGGGGAGGGGGAGAACGAGTGAGTGGGGGGGAGGGGGAGAACAAGTGAGTGGAGGGGGAGGGGGAGAACGAGTGAGTGGGAGGGGGAGGAGGAGAACGAGTGAATGGGGGGGAGGGGAGAATGAGTGAATGGGGGGGAGGGGGAGAACGAGTGAATGGGGGGGAGGGGAAGAACGAGTGAGTGGGGGGGAGGGGGAGAACGAGTGAGTGGGAGGGGGAGGAGGAGAACGAGTGAGTGGGGAGGGAGAACGAGTGAGTGGGGAGGGAGAACGAGTGAGTGGGAGGGGGAGGGGAGAACGAGTAAGTGGGGGGAGGGGGAGGTGGAGGGTGAGTGGGGGGGATGGGGTGAACGAGTGAGTTGGGGGGAGGGGGAGAACGAGTGAGTTGGGGGGAGGGGGAGAACGAGTGAGTGGGGGAGAGGGGGAGAACGAGTGAGTTGGGGGGAGGGGGAGAACGAGTGAGTGGGGGGGAGGGGTAGAACGAGTGAGTGAGTGGGTGGGGAGAACGAGTGAGTGAGTGAGAGGGGGAGGGGGAGAAGGAATGAGTGAGAGGAGTGGGGAGGGGATGGGGAGAATGGGGGGAGGGGGAGAGTGGGGGGGCGAGAGTGAGGGGGAGAACGAGTGAGTGGGGGGGAAACGAGTGAGTCGGGTGTGGAGGGGAGGGAGAGAACGAGTGAGTGGGAGGGAGAGAACGAATGAGTGGGGGGTGGGGGGCGAGGGAGAGAACGAGTGAGTGGGGGGGAGAACGAGTGAGTGGGGGGGAAGGGGAGAACGAGTGAGTGGGGGGGAGAACGAGTGAGTGGGGGGGAAGGGGAGAACGAGTGAGTGGGAGGGGAGAATGAGTGAGTGGGGGGAGAACGAGTTGGTGGGGGGGAGGGGGAGAACGAGTGAGTGGTGGGGGGAGGGGGAGAACGAGTGAGTGAGTGGGCGGGGAGAACGAGTGAGTGGGGGGGAGGGGGAGGGGGAAAAGGAGTGAGTGGGGGAGAAGGAGTGAGTGAGAGGAGTGGGGAGGGGATGTGTAGAGTGGGGGGGAGGGGGAGAGTGGGGGAGGCGAGAGTGAGGGGGAGAACGAGTGAGTGGGGGGGGAGGGGGAGAACGAGTGAGTGGGGGGAGAACGAGTGTGTGGGGGGGGAGAACGAGTGAGTGGGGGGGAGGGGGAGAACGAGTGAATGGGAAGGGGAGGGGGAAAACTGTGAATGGGTGGTGGGATGGGGAGAACGAGTGAGTGAGGGGGGAGGGGGAGAACGAGTGAGTGGGGGGAGAACGAGTGTGTGGGGGGTGCGGGGGTGGGGGAAAATGAGTGAGTGGGGGGGGTGAACGAGTTGGTGGGGGGGGAGGGGGAGAACGAGTGAGTGGTGGGGGGAGGGGGAGAACGAATGATTGGGGGGGAGAACGAGAGAGTGGGGGAGGAGGGGGAGAACGAGTGAGTTGCGGGGGAGGTGGAGAACGAGTGAGTGGGGGGGGAACGTGTGTGTGGGGGTTGCGGGAGTGGGGGAGAATGAGTGAGTGGGGGGAGGGGAGAACGAGTGAGTGGGGGGGAGGGGGAGAACGAGTGAGTGGTGGGGGGAGGGGGAGAACGAATGAGTGGGGGGGAGAACGAGAGAGTGGGGGAGGAGGGGGAGAACGAGTGAGTTGCGGGGGAGGTGGAGAACGAGTGAGTGGGGGGGGAACGTGTGTGTGGGGGTTGCGGGAGTGGGGGAGAATGAGTGAGTGGGGGGAGGGGAGAACGAGTGAGTGGGGGGGAGGGGGAGAATGAGTGAGTGAGGGGGAGGGGAGAACGAGTGAGTGGGGGGAGGGGGAGAATGAACGAGTGGGGGGGAGGGGGAGAATGAGTGAGTGGGCAGGAGAACGAGTAAGTGTGGGGAGGAGGAGAACGAGTGAGTGGGGGAGGGTTGAACGAGTGAGTGGGGGGGAGAACGAGTGGTTGGGGGGGAGAATGAGTGAGTGGGGGGTGAGGGGGAGAATGAGTGAGTGGGGGGGAGAGGGAGAACGAGTGAGTGGGGGGGTGGGGGTGAACGAGTGGTTGGGGGGGAGAACGAGTGAGTGGGGGGGAGGGGGAGAATGAGTGAGTGGGGGGTAGGGGGTGAACGAGTGACTGGGGGGTGGGGGGGAGGGGGAGAACGAGTGAGTGGGGGGGAGGAAGGAGAACGAGTGAGTGGGGGGAGAGGGACGGGGAGATTGAGTGGGGGGAGGGGGAGAACGAGTGAGTGGGGGAGGGGGAGAATGAGGGGGGGTCGGGGAAGGGGGAGAACGAGTAATTGGGCGAGGGGGAGAACACGTGGGTGGGGGAGGAGGGTCAGAACGAGTGATTGGTGGGTGGGGCGAGAACGAGAGGTTGGGGGGAGGGGGGGAACGAGTGAGTGGGGGGAGGGGGAGAACGAGTGAGTGGGGGGAGGGGAGAACGAGTGAGTGGAGGGGAGGGGGAGAACGAGTGAGTGAGTGAGAGGGGGAGGGGCAGAAAGAGTGAGTGGGGGAGAAGGAGTGAGTGAGAGGTGTGGGGAGGGGATGGGGAGAGTGGGGGGGAGGGGGAGAGTGGGGGGCAGCGAGAGTGAGGGTGAGAACGAGTGAGTGGGGGGGATACGAGTGAGTGGAGGGTATGGGGCGAGGGAGAACGAGTGAGTGGGGGGGAGAATGAGTGGGTAGGAGGGAGGGGGAGAACGAGTGAATGGGAAGAGGAGGGGAAGAACGAGTGAATGGGCGGTGGGATGGGGAGAACGAGTGAGTGGGGGGAGGGGGAGAACGAGTGAGTGGGGGGGAGGGGGAGAACGAGTGAGTGGGAGGGGGAGGAGGAGAACGAGTGAATGGGGGGGAGGGGGAGAATGAGTGAGTGGGGGGGGAGAACGAGTGAGTGGGGGGGAGGGGGAGAACGAGTGAGTGGGGGGGAGGGGGAGAACGAGTGAGTGGGAGGGGGAGGGGGAGAACGAGTGAATGGGGGGGAGGGGGAGAACGAGTGAATGGGGGGGAGGGGGAGAACGAGTGAGTGGGGGGGAGGGGGAGAACGAGTGAGTGGGAGGGGAGGGAGAACGAGTGAGTGGGGAGGGAGAACGAGTGAGTGGGGAGGGAGAACGAGTGAGTGGGAGGGGGAGGGGAGAACGAGTAAGTGGGGGGAGGGGGAGGTGGAGGGTGAGTGGGAGGGATGAGGTGAACGAGTGAGTTGGGGGGAGGGGGAGAATGAGTGAGTTGGGGGGAGGGGGAGAACGAGTGAGTGGGGAGAGGGGGAGAACGAGTGAGTTGGGGGGAGGGGGAGAACGAGTGAGTGGGGGGGAGGGGTAGAACGAGTGAGTGAGTGGGTGGGGAGAACGTGTGAGTGAGTGAGAGGGGGAGGGGGAGAAGGAATGAGTGAGAGGAGTGGGGAGGGGATGGGGAAAATGGGGGGGAGGGGGAGTGTGGGGGGGGGCGAGAGTGAGGGGGAGAACGAGTGAGTGGGGGGGGAAACGAGTGAGTCGGGTGTGGAGGGGAGGGAGAGAACGAGTGAGTGGGAGGAGAGAACGAGTGAGTGGGGGGTGGGGGGCGAGGGAGAGAACGAGTGAGGTGGGGGGGAGAATGAGTGGGTGGAGGGGAGGGGGAGAACGAGTGAATGGGAAGGGGAGGGGAGAACGAGTGAGTGGGGGGGAAGGGGAGAACGAGTGAGTGGGGGGAGGGGAGAACGAGTGAGGTGGTGGGGGAGGGGGAGAACGGAGTGAGTGAGTGGGCGGGGAGAACGAGTGAGTGGGGGGGAGGGGGAGAACGAGTGAGTGGGGGGAGGGGGAGAACGAGTGAGTGAGTGGGCGGGCAGAACGAGTGAGTGAGTGAGAGGGGGAGGGGGAAAAGGAGTGAGTGGGGGAGAAGGAGTGAGTGAGAGGAGTGGGGAGGGGATGTGTAGAGTGGGGGGAGGGGGAGAGTGGGGGAGGCGAGAGTGAGGGGGAGAACGAGTGGAGTGGGGGGGAAACGAGTGAGTCGGGGTGGAAGTTGAGAGAGAACGAGTGAGTGGGGGGGGAGAATGAGTGGGTGGGGGGGAGGGGGAGAACGAGTGAATGGGAAGGGGGAGGGGGAAAACTGTGAATGGGTGGTGGGATGGGGAGAACGAGTGAGTGGAGGGGGGGAGCGGGAGAACGAGTGAGTGGGGGGGAGAACGAGTGTGTGGGGGGGGAGAACGAGTGTGTGGGGGGGGAGAACGAGTGAGTGGGGGGGGGAGAACGAGTGAGTGGGGGGAGAACGGAGTGTGTGGGGGGTGCAGGGGTGGGGGAAAATGAGTGAGTGGGGGGGGTGAACGAGTTGGGTGGGGGGGAGGGGGAGAACGAGTGAGTGGTGGGGGGAGGGGGAGAACGAATGAGTGGGGGGGGAGAACGAGAGAGTGGGGGAGGAGGGGGAGAACGAGTGAGTTGCGGGGAGGTGGAGAACGAGTGAGTGGGGGGGAACGTGTGTGTGGGGGTTGCGGGAGTGGGGGAGAATGAGTGAGTGGGGGGGGGGAGAACGAGTGAGTGGGGGGGGAGGGGGAGAATGAGTGAGTGGGGGGTGGGGGGTGGGGAGAATGAGTGAGTGGGGGGGGGAACGAGTGAGTTGCGGGGGAGGAGGAGAACGAGTGAGTTGCGGGGGAGAACGAGTGAGTTGCAGGGGAGGAGGAGAACGAGTGAGTGGTGGGGGAGGGGAGAACGAGTGAGTGGGGGGGAGGGGGAGAACGAGTGAATGGGGGGAGGGGGAGAACGAGTGAGTGGGGGGAGGGGGAGAATGAGTGAGTGGGGGGTGGGGGAGGGGGAGAATGAGAGAGTGGTGGGAGAGGGGAGAACGATTGAGTGGGGGGGAGGAGGAGAACGAGTGAGTGGGGGAGGGGAGAACGAGTGAATTGGGGGAGGGGGGAGAACGAGTGAGTGGGGGGAGGGGGAGAACGAGGGAGTGGGGGGGGAGGTGGAGAACGAGTGAGTGGGGGAGGTGAAGAACGAGTGAGTGAGTGGGGGGAGGGGGAGAACGAGTGAGTGAGTGGGGGCGGGGAGGGGGAGAACGAGTGAGTGAGTGGGGGGGAGAATGAGTGAGTGAGTGTGGGGGGAGGGGAGAAGGAGTGAGTGGGGGAGAAGGAGTGAGTGAGAGGAGTGGGGAGGGGATGGGGAGAGTGGGGGGGAGGGGGAGAGTGGGGGGGAGGGCGAGAGTGAGGGGGAGAGTGAGAGGTGTGGGTGGCTGGGAGGGGAAGGGGAGAGTGAGAGGAGTGGGGGGGAGGGGGAAAGTGAGGGGAGGGGGAGAGTGGGGGGGAGGGGGAGAGTGGGGGGGAGGGCGAAAGTGAGGGGGAGAATTAGAGGAGTGGGGGGAGGGGGAGTGAGAGGAGTGTGGGGAGGGGGGAGTGAGAGGAGTGGGGGGAGGGGGGAGTGAGAGGAGTGGGGGGGAGGGAGAGAGTGAGAGGAGTGGGTGGGGGGAGGGGGAGAGTGTGGGGGAGGGGGAGAGTGGGGGGAGTGGGAGAGAGTGGGGAGCAGGAGGGGGAGGGGAACAGTGGGGGAGAGGGGGGGACAGTAGGGAAAGGGGGAGAGTGAGCAGAGTGGGGGAGGGGGAGAGTGGGGGGGGAGAGTGGGGGGGAGAGTGAGAAGTGGGGGGGGAGAGTGAGAAGTGGGGGGTGGAGAGTGAGAAGTATGGGGAGGGGGAGAGTGAGGAGTGGGGAGGGGAGAGTGAGAGGAGTGGGGAGAGTGCGAGTGAGAGAAGTGGGGAGGGGAGAGTGAGAGGGGTGGGGAGGTGAGAGTGAGAGGAGTGGGGAGGGGAGAGTGAGAGTGAGGTGAGAGGAGTGGGGAGGGGAGAGTGAGAGTGAGAGGAGTGGGGAGGGGAGAGTGAGAGTGAGAGTGAGAGTGGGGAGGGGAGGCAGAGGAGTGGGGAGTGGGGAGGGGGGCAGAGGCGCGGGGAGTGGGGAGGGGGGCAAAGGAGTGGGGAAGGGAAGTGGGGAGAGGAGGCAGGGGAGTGGGGAAGGAATGCAGGGGAGTGGGGAGTGGGGAGCAGAGGAGTGGGGAGCAGAGCAGAGGAGTAGGGAGCAGAGGAGTTGGGAGTGGGGAGCAGAGGAGTGGGGAGTGGGGAGCAGAGGAGTGGGTGGCAGAGGAGTGGGGAGAAAAGGAGTGGGGAGTGGGGGCAGAGCAGTGGGGAGTGCGGGCAGAGGAGTGGGGAGCAGAGGAGTTGGGAGTGGGGAGCAGAGGAGTGGGGGGCAGAGGACTGGGGAGGGGAGGGCAGAGGAGTGGGGTGTGGGGGCAGAGGAGTGGGGAGCAGAGGAGAGTGGAGTGGGGAGCAGAGGAGAGTGGAGTGGGGAGCAGAGGAGAGTGGAGTGGGGAGCAGAGGAGTGGGGAGTGGGGAGCAGAGGAGTGGGGAGTGGGGGCAGAGGAGTGGGGAGTGGGGGCAGAGGAGTGGGGAGGGAAGGCAGAGGAGTGGGGAGTGGGGGCAGAGGAGTGTGGAGTGGGGGCAGAGGAGTGGGGAGTGGGGGCAGAGGAGTGGGGAGTGGGGGCAGAGGAGTGGGGAGTGGGGGCAGAGGAGTGGGGAGTGGGGGCAGAGGAGTGGGGAGGGGGGGTAGAGGAGTGGGGGCAGAGGAGTGGGGAGTGGGGGCAGAGGACTGGGGAGTGGGGGCAGAGGAGTGGGGAGTGGGGGCAGAGGAGTGGGGAGTGGGGGCAGAGGACTGGGGAGTGGGGAGCAGAGGACTGGGGAGTGGGGCAGAGGAGTGGGGAGTGGGGGCAGAGGAGTGGGGAGTGGGGGCAGAGGAGTGGGGAGTGGGGGCAGAGGAGTGGGGAGTGGGGGCAGAGGAGTGGGGAGGGAAGGCAGAGGAGTGGGGAGAGGAGGCAGAGGAGTGGGGAGTGGGGGCAGAGGAGTGGAGAGTGGGGGCAGAGGAGTGGGGAGTGGGGGCAGAGGAGTGGGGAGGGAGGCTGGGAGCGTTTGGATGTCCGTTGGCGAGGAGCTGGGAGCATTTGCTGGATTTCTGAGCATTCTTTACAATTTTCACAATTATATAATATTATATAAGAATATAACTCATAATGTAAGTAATAATAATCATATATGTGAAAAAGAATAATAACAATAATAAATGGAGGTGCTGTGCTGGTGCAGAATGTTGTGGTCCCCACGTGGGCAGGGCCAGGGGGATTGTTAGTGGGAGGAGGAGCAGGAGGGGGTCAGGGTCAAGGGTCAGGGGGGATTGGGGAAAGGTGTTGGGAAAGGTGGGCGCAGGTAGAATTGTGGGAGGGGGCAGGGTCTTTTCCGTGCTGTTTATACTGTTGTTGTTTGTTCTTTATAATATTTGTTTCTGTGAGAATTTATATTCTTCAAAAATATGTCATTTTATTACTTTGTTGACGTTTTAAAAAATTGCTACTTTTAGATAAAATTTTATTAAATGAAACCATTATTGTACTGGGTCTCACTCACTCCTGGGACATTGACAACTTTTATGAAAGACAACTGTAAATGTGTGATTGAGGGCGTCCCTTGTAAACTCAGACCTTATCCTGGATGGCCCAGACCCAACTGACTGGGGTTTCCCTGAGTCTTGTGAACATCACGTAACTGGGTCAGCCCCTCCCAATGCAACAGCTCCAGCAACCTGTGAGCATCCTCAACGGGGCATACATTACAGTGTGACACCTGCTACAGCTGGATAGCCCCACGGCCACACTGTAAAGCCGCGTGAAGTATGGTTACTTGGATGTACACCCAGTGATTCCCGCCTCGGGTCGTTATGTACACCCAGTGACCTCCCCCCTAGGGTCATTATGTACACCCAGTGACCTCCCCCCTAGGGTCATTATGTACACACAGTGACCACTCCTCCCTCAGGCTGTTATGTACACACAGTGACTCCCCCCCTCGGGTCATTATGTGCACACAGTCACTCCCCCCTCGGGTCATTATGTACACACAGTGACCACCCCCTCAGGCCGTTATGTGCACACAGTGACCCCCCCCCTCGGGTCATTATGTACACACAGTGACCCCCCACCCCTCGGGCCGTTATATACACGCAATGACCCCCCGCCCCCCTCGGGCCGTTATGTACACACTTGGATGAGCCCCCATTGCGTGGACACAACCCCTCCCCCTCGGTGTGGGACAGTGAGCCCCTTTCTCTCTCCAATCCTGTACTGGGATTTAATTCTGTGCCTGGTGTGGGTCTGAGACAACGAGCCTCTTTGAATAGCCGTTAGAATAGGAGAACTTTTTGACTGCACTGTCCAATCATTTGCAAGGCTTTTACAGGTCACAATCCTTCATAGACTTGCTGATACAATGTTTGCACGTTGGTGAGGTGATGTTCCGTCCACCACAGAGCTCAAGTGTCAATCAGCGAACACACAACCGATTTATAGCAGGAACTCCGCATATATGTCAGCCCAAAGCCGACTGAAGAAAAGTTCTCCCAATCACATTCAAATGATACAAAAGTTCATTATCCGCATAGAATCACTTCAGTACAGTAGTGCTGGTCATGTTGAACAAACCTCACATATCTGTTAATATGTACAACACATTTCATTACATTTGCATCAACAATGGCTTTTCTTCATTATCCACCATCTTCTGGGCCACTGTGAAGCTGCAGCAAAATGGAGGGAGTGATGTCGCTGGGCCCAAGTCAGGTCAGTCCTCCAGCAATGGGCGGTATCCAGCGCAGCGTTAACAGGAGGTAGCAGGCCTTAAAAACACATTTTAATGGAATTTCGGGCTGGGAGGGAGTTTTCCGACTGTTTGGGATCTGCAAAGTGGGCGGGGGCTTTGCAGCATCGGCGGCGGTAATGGGTGGCCCAAATTATCGCCACGCTAATCGGGAGCGGTAACTGTGGTAACGGGCGGCTCAAATTACCACCGGCGCTAATCGGGGGTGGTAACTGTGGTAACGGGCATCCCAAGTTACCACCGGCGCTAATCGGGGGTGGTAACTGTGGTAACGGGCATCCCAAATTACCACCAGTGCTAGTCGGGAGCGGTAACTGTGGTAACGGGCATCCCAAATTATCACCACGCTAATCGGGAGCGGTAACTGTCGTAACGGGCATCCCATGTTACCACCGGCGCTAATCGGGAGTGGTAACTGTGGTAACGGGCGGCTCAAATTACCACCGGCGCTAATCGGGGGCGGTAACTGTGGTAACGGGCATCCCAAGTTACCACCGGCGCTAATCGGGAGTGGTAACTGTGGTAACGGGCGGCTCAAATTACCACCGGCGCTAATCGGGGGCGGTAACTGTGGTAACGGGCATCCCAAGTTACCACCGGCGCTAATCGGGGGCGGTAACGGTGGTGACTGGGTGGTAGCGGCGGGTATTGGTGGGCCCAATTTACCGCCGGTGCTAATCGGGGGCGGTAACGGCGGTAACGGGTGCTAATTTCCATTTTTTATCAAAACGGGTGTAACTGGACGGTAAATGGGCAATTTGAGAGGAAATTCGAGCCCGTGTGTTTTCCTGATCATCAACTATTGATCCTCACTCAATCAATGTACATTAGAATGGTTCATCCTTCAGTCTGGATGTCCGTTTGCCTGCATCAGTGGTACCCAATTGTGTCTATTGGCCTTCACCATGACACCGGCTAAAAAAACCAGCCAAAAACTAAATGCCATCATCACTCAGAGATCCCAAGTGTTTCTAGTACCGACATTGTGGCTCTCCCATCCTGGCTCTGCGTCTCGCCCAGTGACAGCGCAGGTCGGAGGTCATCACGCTGGATACCTTGTGCTCCTGATTATTCCCGGGTGTTGATTTTAACGGTGAGATATTGGGGAGAGCCACGGGTTAGGTGCGCTGGCCCTCAATGCCTGATTCACTGCTCTGTGCTCCCGTCAAGCGAGACTCTGCCCCGGGAGCAAAGTCCTTGTATTTGGGCCCTCAGATATACAGGCAGGGTTCGTACAGGTGAGTGCTGGGCCTGGCTGGCCAGCAATTCCTTGCCCTAGGATGGGACACTGCAGGCTTGCCCACCCAATCCCCCAGTTCTATTCAATATCTGTTGATTCAACGCCAGATGTCACACACTCAGATCAGCTGACATTTGTCGTCTGCCTAGTTCTAACGACTGGTCCTGAGGAAAGGTTCCTTAAGTTCTTGCCGATAATCGGTCATATGGGACAAAAAATAGCAGAAATAATACTGGCCTTTCTGGATGAGAACAGGATCGACCTACAAAATTGCTGCGGTCAATTGTATGATAATGCTTCAAATATGAGTGGGAAATACATTGGTACCCAAGCTACCATCAAAGAGCAATGCCCATAGAAACATAGAAACATAGAAAATAGGTGCAGGAGTAGGCCATTAGGCCCTTCGAGCCTGCACCACCATTCAATAAGATCATGGCTGATCATTCACCTCAGTACCCTCTTCCTGCTTCCTCTCCTACCCCTTGATCCCTTTAGCCGTTAGGGCCACATCTAACTCCCAATTGAGTTTATCCAACGAACTGGCATCAACAACTCTCTGCGGTAGGGAATTCCACAGGTTAGCAACACTCTGAGTGAAGAAGTTTCTCCTCATCTCAGTCCTAAATGGTTCACCCCTTATCCTTCGACTATGTCCCCTGGTTCTGGACTTCCCTAACATCGGGAACATTCTTCCTGTTTCTAACCTCTCCAGTCCCGTCAGAATTTTATATGTTTATGAGGTGCCCTCTCATCCTTCTAAACTCCAGTGAATAAAGGCCCAGTCAATCCAGTCTCTCCTCATATGTCAGTCCAGCCATCCTGGGAATCAGTCTGGTGAGCCTTCGCCGCACTCCCTCAATAGCAAGAACGTCCTGCCTCAGATTAGGAGACTAAAACTGAACACAATATTCCAGCTGAGGCCTCACCAAGGCCCTGTAGAACTGCAGTAAGACCTCCCTGCTCCTATACTCAAATTCTCTATCTATGAAGGCCAACATGCCATTTGCCTTCTTCACCGCCTGCTGTACCTGCATGCCAACTTTCAATGACTGATGTACCATGACACCCAGGTCTTGTTGCACCTCCCCTTTTCCTAATCTGCCGCCATTCATATAATATTCTGCCATCGTGTTTTTGCCCCCAAAGTGGATAATCTCACATTTAGCCACATTATACTGCATCTGCCATGTATTTGCCCACTCACCTAACCTGTCCAAGTCACCCTGCAGCTTCTTAGCGTCCTCCTCACAGCTCACACCGCCACCCAGTTTAGTGTCATCTGCAAACTTGGAGATTTTACTCTCAATTTCTTCATCTAAATCATTAATGTATATTGTAAAGAGCTGGGGTCCCAGCACTGAGCCCTGTGGCACCCCATTAGTCACTGCCTGCCATTCTGAAAAGGACCCATTTATCCCGACTCTGCTTCCTGTCTGCCAACCAGTTCTCTTTCCATGTCAGTACATTACGCCCAATACCATGTGCTTTAATTTTGCACACCAATCTCTTGTGTGGGACCTTGTCAAAAGCCTTTTGAAAGTCCAAGTCCACCATATCCACTGGTTCTCCCTTGTCCACTCAAAAATGTCCAGAAGATTTGTCAAGCATGATTTCCCTTTCAGAAATCCATGTTGACTTGGACCGATCCTGTCACTGCTTTTCATCTTTAGTAATTGATTCCAACATTTTCCCCACTGCTGATGTCAGGCTAACCGATCGATAATTATCCATTTTCTCTCTCCCTCCTTTTTTAAAAAGTGGTGTTACATTAGCTATTCTCCAGTCCATAGGAACTGATCCAGAGTCGATAGACTTTTGGAAAATGATCACCAATACATCCACTATTTCTAGGGCCACTTCCTTAAGTACTCTGGGATGCAGACTATCAGGCTCCAGGGATTTATCGGCCTTCAATTCCATCAATTTCCCTAACACAATTTCCCACATAATAAGGATATCCTTCAGTTCCTCCTTTTCACTTGACCCTCGGTCCCCTTGTACTTCCAGAAGGTTATTTGCGTCTTCCTTCGTGAAGACAGAACCAAAGCATTTGTTCAACTGGTCTGCCATTTATTTCTTCCCCGTTATTAATTCACCTGAATCTGACTGCAAGGGACCTACGTTTGTCTTCACGATTCTTTTTCTCTTCACATATCTATAGAAGCATTTGCAGTCAGTTTTTATGTTCCCTGCAAGCTTCCTCTCATACTCTACTTCCCCCCTCATAATTAAACCCTTTGTTCTCCTCTGCTGAATCCTAAATTTCTCAGGTTTGCTGCTTTTTCTGGCCAATTTATATGCCTCTTCCTTGGATTTAACAATATCCTTAATTTTCCTTGTTAGCCACGGTTGAGCCACCTTCCTCGTTTTATTTTTACTCCAGACAGGGATGTACAATTGTTGAAGTTCATCCATGTGATCTTTAAATGTTTGCCTTTGCCTATCCACCGTCAACCCCTTAAGTATTATTTGCCAGTCTATTCTTGCCAATTCACGTCTCATGCCATCGAAGTTACCTTTCCTTAAGGTCAGGTCCCTAGTCTCTGAATTAACTGTGTCACTCTTCATCTTAATAAGGAATTCTACCATATTATGGTCACTCTTCCCCAAGGGGCCTCGCACAACAAGATTGCTCATTCGTCCTTTCTCATTACACATCACCCATTCTAGGATGGCCAGCCTTCTAGTTGGTTCCTCAACATATTGGTCCAGAAAACCATCCCTAATACACTCCAGAAAATCCTCCTCCATTGTATTGCTACAGTTTGGTTAGCCCAATCTTTGTGGAGATTAATGTTGCCCATGATAACTGCACGCATTTATTGCATGCATCCCTAAATTCTTGTTTGATGCTGTCCCCAACCTCACTACTACTGTTTGGTGGTCTGCACACAACTCCCACTAGTGTTTTCTGCCCTTTGGTATTCCGCAGCTCCACGCATACAGATTCCACATCATCCAAGCTAATGTCCTTCCTTACTAGCAACACTACTCCACCTCCTTTTCCTTTTTGTCTATCCTTACTGAATGTTGAATACCCCTGGATGTTGCGTTCCCAGCCTTGGTCACCCTGGAGCCATGTCTCCATGATGCCAATTATATCATATTCATTAATTGCTGCCTGTGCAGTTAATTTGTCCACCTAATTACGAATACTGCTCGCATTGAGGCACAGAGCCTTTAGGGGTGTCTTTTTAACACATTTTGCCCTTTTAGAATTTTGCTGCAATGTGGCCCTTTTTCAGTCGTTAAACCCCTCCTCAACAGCACTGACAAACGCTCCACCGAGGACATTGGTTCCGGTCCTGCCCAGGTGCAGACTGTCCGGTTTGTACTGGTCCCACCTTCCCCAGAACCAGTTCCAATGTCCCAGGAATTTGAATCCCTCCCTTCTGCACCACTCCTCAAGCCACGTATTCATCTGAGCGATCCTGTGATTCCTACTCTTACTAGTGGCACTGATAGTGTAAATACGGATTCTTTCCCCTCAATCTGGTTCAGCAAATTCACTGAGTCGAACACCGTTGCCGCTTATAACAAAGCAGATTTTATTAATTGTTTCACCGGCCGGGACTTATCAGAAAGAAGGAATGCTCTCCCTCTAGAGTGCACCCACTTCCTATGGACAAGTCCTGTTACAATGTAGGGTTGCAACAGTTATACATTTTCAGTACATGATACAATTAGAGTGACATTCAGTTCAGCCTATCCCCTTATGATCCCTCCTTCCCTTTGTCCACTCATGAGCCGACATCTGTATGGGCTGTTTTTACACAAAGAGCCTTTCAGAGCCTTTCTCACCCTTTATTGTTTCAAGTTTACTGGTGTGACTTTGCAAGACCTTGAGCCAGTCTGTTATTTGTGCCAATGTTGTAACATTTGCAGTCTGACATTCTTAAGGCTATTCCTCCATGAATCCTTTGTTCAATTTCACTGTCTGTATACATTTTCCCACATTCTCAACTTCAATGTCTGTATACATTTTCCAACATTCTCATTCCCCCCTTTTATCATTCCATGATAACCTTTAGAATTATTCCATGAGTATTCAATTCAGCCATTCACACTGTCTTTCCTGATCCTCCTTGTCGAGTAGTTCTTTAGTTTGCTGGATCATAACCCGGGAGCCGATGGCCACAAGAGCGTTTGCTAACCTTGCCATCATGACTTTACAACAAAGGTTAAAGCAACCAACAATCAAGCAACAGGTAATTATTACTTCGATGAGAATAATTGCCCCATGCATTAGATAGGATCCCCAGGATCCACCTAATAGCCAATCAAACCAGCTAGATCCTCCTGCTGGCGTGGATAACTTCTTCACCTCCCATCTTATGTGATCAGCGAGATTGGTTATGTTTTCTGAACTATCGGGAATGTAAGTGCAACATTCAGATCCTATTAAGGCACATGTTCCCCCTTTCTCAGCTAACAGGTAATCGAGGGCCATTCAGTTTTGTAATGCTACGGTCCGCATTGCTCCCATTTCAGCCGTGATGTCCTCCAGAGCTTCAGCGGTAAATTTAGCTATCAGTTCCAATACCCTCTCTAGGTTCTGTACTTCATCCATGGTGCGTCCTATCCCGAATGGGAACATCATGACCCCAAAGAACCTTTCGGCGGGATGAGGGCTCGCCTGTGTCGGCTGGAGGCATGTGCATCTGCCAAGGTACGTGTTTGCCGCACAAATGGCACCACATATCCCAGATAGCAGGACCCTGTCCATCGCCTAGGCAACCAGGGATATGCCCTATGCCCGCACACAAAATACGTGGCGTTATACGCTGCCTTCTGATATATTGTGTTGGGGTCCCAAGACTGGGCCCACAGACCTCCACCTGTTTTATTCGGAAGGTGAGAGAGGATAGTGACTCGTGCACCTGTTGTGATGTTGAGACTGTGTGGGCAATTGCTGTACCCTATGATCTGTCCCTTGCTACTGGATGTCATTTCGGGTTAAACATATGTTCCCGGTTGGCCTCCCGATCCCCGTGGTATTGGTCAGGACAAAAAATACATGACCTCAGCGGGGGTCAGTCCAGCCTTACCGGTGGGAGTAGTTCGGATCTGGAATAGGGCTATAGGAAGGAGTTTGAGCCAATTGAGTCTGGTTAATGTTACCAGTTTTGTAAGCTTGGTTTTAAGAGTTTGATTAGCACGTTCAACTAGTCCCGCAGCTTGGGGTCGGTAGGCACAATGCAGCTGCTGGTTAATGCGCATCTGGGAACAGAATTCTTTGTTAACTTGGCCAATAAAGTGAGGGCCATTATCGGAACTCAGTCGAGCTGGGATACCATATCTCGGAACAATTTCCCTCATTAACACTTTAATAACAGTTTGAGCCTTATTGTCCAGGGTAGTGTAGGCTTCGATCCATTTGCTGAACACATCTACTATTACTAACACATGTTTATAAGACTGAACTCTTTGCAACTCAATGTAGTCCAACTGCAATGTCTCAAAGGGACCTTCGGGTAGGGGCGTCATACCCCAATCACAGGAAAGTCCCTTCCCTGGATTCTGCTGTTGGCAAACCAGGCAGCGACTACTGATGTTCTGGGCGAGCGCCTGGATTCTAGGGTGCCACCAAGTGGCCAAAAGTGTGTCACTTGTTGTCCTTGCTCCACAATGAGCAGCAAAATGCATACATTCAATAACCCATAGGGCCAACTCGTCAGACATGCAAGTCTGTTCTGCGGGAGTGGTCTAGAGTTTAGAAACATTGTCATAAGTACATCCATAATTTTTCCACAACAGTTTATCTTTTTCAGGAGCGTCCTCCTGTGCTTTAATGACATCTTGGATGGTTGGCATTGGTTTTTCCGAGGCTAACTTATCCTTTGCAGGACTTTTAGTTTGACTCATCATTCTGGGCACTACCATTTGTTGTCCACGAGAGGCCTGTTTGGCCTCTTTGTCAGCACAGTGGGTCCCTATATCAACCGGGGGTTTTCCGGTGGTGTGGGCGATACATTTAACAATGGCAATGCGCTTGGGGAGCATGAGGGCTTGCAACAAGTCAGATACGAGTTGCCTTTGCGATATCTCATTCCCTGTGAGGTTAGGAAACCCCTATTTTTCCATAATTGTCCGAAATCATGGGCTACCACAAAGGCATACCTAGAGTCGGTATAGATATTGACCTTGAGGTCTTTAGCCAAGATACAGGCTCGGGTGAGGGCGAATAGTTCAGCTTGTTGGGCGGAATAGGCGGTTTCAAAGCCGGCAGATTCCAAGACCTGATTCTCCTGGTTTACTATGGCGTATCCCGAAATTTGTCCGCCTTCTGGGTCAATGGAAGAGCTTCCGTCAACATACATAATACAGTCGGGGTCCTCCATTGGTACATCAACTAAATCTTCCCTAACCGAGGTGGCCTCTTGAATTAAAGATAAACAGTCATGACTGGGTTCTTCCTCATCTTGGGGTGGCTCGATAAGAAAACAGGCCGGATTAATGGCAGTACAGTGCCGAAAGGTCAGCTTAGGATTATTTAGTAGGTAGATGTCATACCTACTTTGCCTGGCCATGGTAAAGTGTTGAGTCTCCAGCTGACCCAGGAGGGCAGCTACGGAGTGAGAGGTGTATACAACAATATCCTGCTGGAGGGTAAGGTTGGCGGCGGATTGAATGCTACTGTAGATGGCGGTTAATATTTGAGTACATACAGGGTGCCCCAAGGCAACGGGGTCTATTTTGGAAGAATAGTAGGCAACAGGCCTATGCTTATCCCCGTGTTTCTGAGTTAAGACAGCTGTAGCACAGTCTTTCAGGATCGTACAATACAGTTGAAAGGGCCGGTCATAGAGGGGCCGGCCCAAAGCCGGAGCTTGCAGCAGGGCTGTCTTTAGTTCCTTAAAGGCTTGGACGTCTGCGGTATTTATTTTAAAGCTGCCTTCCTTGTTTGTGTACAGTGTGAGGTGCTTAGTTATCAGGGCAACATCAGGGATCCAGGATCTACAGTAATTGATCATCCCCAACCACTGTCGCATTTGTTTAGCCGTGCTAGGGACTGGAAACTGGCAAATCGGTTCGACTCGGCTAGCCTCCAAGGCTTGGTGGGTGCTTGATAAAATGATCCCAAGGAACTTGACTTGAGACTGGCCAATTTTGACCTTTGATGGGGAAACTATGTATGCCAGAGAGGACAAGTAATTCAGTAACTGATTAGCATCCTCCTGATTACTTGGTTCATCTGCGCTGGCTACCAGTAAATCGTCCACATACTGAATCAAAGTGGATCCCTTAGTCAGCGTGAGGGACTGTAACTGTCTCTGCAGGCAGCTTGAGAATAAGGTCGGGGAGTGGATGAACCCTTGGGGAAGTCTAGTCCATGTATATTGCTGTCCCTGGTAAGTGAAGGCGAATAGGTACTGACTCGCCTGGGCTAGCAGCAAAGCGAAGAAGGCGTGTTGGAGGTCTATTATTGCGAAGATCTTGGCGTTTGCTGGGATTAATGACAGTATCTGCGCTGGGTTGGGAACCAGAGCGTGCAGGGGCTGGACGATAGCATTGATAGTTCGAAGGTCTTGGACTAAGCGGTATTCGTTTGGCTTGCCTGGCTTAGGGACTGCCAGTATAGGGGTATTACACGGGGACTGGCATTGGACCAAAATCCCCTGTTCCACTAGTCCCTTGATCAATTGGTGGATACTTGGTATTGCCTGTGGTTTCAGTGGGTACTGTCGGCTAGAGGGCCAATCCACGTTGCCCTGCACCGGGATCTCAATCGGATCAATGGGAGTATAACCCACTTGGGAGGGGTCCTCTGCCCATACATGAGGATCCACATAGTCGGGTATGTTCGAGCCAGTATGATGCTGCAGAGTCGTTAGGACCTTCTCGGGGTGCCCCCTAGTGGCCATTGATCATCTCCTAGTAATTTGTTCAAAGTTGCAGATAACAGTATAATTGTTCAGCTTTTTCAGGGAATTCCTCACATAACTTTTGTAGTGGACTACCGGTATTCGTGGTTCTATCTAAATGATTGCATCGCCCCGCGTAGGATGTCCTAATTAATCCCGATCCCTCGCGTCGCCCCGCGTTGGATTCGGGTCCTAATTAATCCCGATTGTCCCCGCGTCACCCCACGGTGGTTTAAGTTATCTTACCCAGAGCCTGGGCAGACCAAGTGATATACAAGATCGACGCCGTACCTGGAATAAGTACAATTTTAAATTTACACAGTGTCGCGTCGCCCCGCGGCTTAATTGACCTAACTCCCTAACCTCTGCGTCTCCGCGTGGTTCGCGCGATTATCTATCCCTCCACGTCACCGCGCGGTTTTCCTGTTTGCGTCACCACGCGATTGTCTATCCCTCCGTGTCGCCGCGCGGTAAGCCTTACTTAATTTGTTCTCGGTTCCAGATTTACCTATTCTAAGCCCTACTTATCCTTCCGCGTCACCGCACAAATTCCCTATCCTTCCCTATTCTAAGTTTAAAAGGTATTCACCAGATTGTCCTGGATCTCGTTCAGACGCTACCTGAGAACCAGCGAGTGGCCAAACTTTCCTCAGACTTTTGAAACCGAAGGAAACTGGAGCGGTATTTAAATTATACTCACTCCAGTGGCCACTTTCCTCCCGTCTCGTCCAAGGCTAGTCTGGCTCTTAATTCGCAAGTTTTCGGTAGTCGTCTGTTGAGATCCCACTTCTGACACCAAATGTAAACAAGTGTGCGCTGCATTTCGTCAGGAAGATAAAGACTCACTGTGCCGAGCCCGTCACAGAGTACTGGACCAGCAACCTAGAACTGGTGATGATAAAGTAATGACCTTGCTGAAGAAGTTAAGATGGCGGCGAGCCTCGTGGCAGCAGAGTTGTGCAGAGAGAGAGGCAGGACCAGCACAGCACCGAAAATGGCGGCCCCCCCACTGCGGAAACATCGTGGAAAAACAAGATGGCGTCTTAAAAGGGAAATGTACCCAGGAGCCTTAAAAGGGCCTTACACCATTGGTGGTCCCCACCAAGAGACTTTTGTAAGAGCAAGAGTGAGTCAAAATGATTAATGTGATTTGTATGATGACGTGATTTATGACAAGAGTTAATATTTTGATGCTGAAATGACTACTGTGTTTAAAATGATTGATATGATCGACAAAAAGAGTTAGTATCACAATGCTCAAGTAAAAGGGTTAATGGATCTGTGACTAACATGACTAATGGATTAATGCGATTTCCGATTTCATGTGATTCATGTAATGGTTCAGCGGCTGCAGATGAGCCGCAAAGGCGACTACTTTCTGAGAACAGAGGCAACGCACTAGTTGCGATACCCTGTCTCAGCTCAGCCCACTACCTCGGGCAAAAAGGGGCAGTATGCCGCCACCATACGTCACCCAGTGGAGCGGGGATTAAATAACTGTTCAGTGTACCTGCAACCTTTTGATGTAACTCTTCAAAGCATCCATAGGTACTGCACAAATGTACTGTCTAGGAATACCTGCTTTCTGTTGGAGATTATGCTTGTGTACTTCATCACCCATGTAAGGTCTGCAAATACCACATACTTGCACCGGTTCGCAAGCATCATCTCTACATGGGGGGAGAAGAGGGAAATGGATGGTCATGGACTGACAGACACAAATCAACCAGGACGAACAAGGCCAAGTTTACATGCGATGTGCTTGTGGAACTGCTGGGGTGGGGAGTGAGATGTTATGTATTGTCCTGGTACATTTTATGTATAGTTACAATGATGTGCCACAGAGGGCGCTGTGGTGGGAGACCCGAAAGTACCTGCAAGACAGAGTATAAAAGGCTGCCCACCACACCTGAGAGGCACTCTGGAGTTACACAATAAACGACTAAGGTCACAGCAGTTACTACAACACCAGACATAGAAACATAGAAACATAGAAAATAGGTGCAGGAGCAGGCCATTCAGCCCTTCTAGCCTGCACCGCCATTCAATGAGTTCATGGCTGAACATGAAACTTCAGTACCCCCTTCCTGCTTTCTCGCCATAACCCTTGATCCCCCGAGTAGTAAGGACTTCATCTAACTCCCTTTTGAATATGTGCAGAGTCAGTGATTTGAGTGCTGCATACACCACAGTAACCTTGTTACATGCTTCTCTAATTTCCTCTTTGATGCCGTCCCCTACATTACCATTAATGTTTGGATGCCAATAGACAACTCCCACCAATGTTTTAGAAAGATAGAAACATAGAAATTTACAGCGCAGAAGGAGGCCATTTCGGCCCATCGTGTCCACGCCGGCCGACAAAGAGCTGCATGGCCCTTGGTCAGCAGCCCTAAAGATTGCATATAAACCTATGAATGATGACGGAAAGGCAAAGAGCACCCAGCCCAACCAGTCCACCGCACACAACTGCGACACCCCTTACACTGAAACATTCTACACTCCATCCCAACCGGAGCCGTGTGATCTCCTGGGATAGGCAAAAACCAGATAAAAACCCAGGCCAATTTATGCAGAATAAATCTGGGAAAATTCCTCTCTGACCGATCCAGACGATCGAAACTACTCCAGGAGATCACCCTGGCCGTATTCTATTCCACGCAGTACTTACCATTATATCTGTGCCGTCCAACAAAAGGTCATCCAGTCGAATCCCAATTACCAGCTCTAGGTCCATAACCCTGCAGGTTACGGCACTTTAAGTGCCCATCCAACCATCTCTGAAAAGTGATGAAGGTTTCTGCATCCACCACACTTCCAGGCAGCAAGTTCCAGATCCACACAACCCTCTGCAGAAAGAAGCCCCCCGCCCATCTCAAATCCCCTCTTAACTTTCCACCAACCAACTTAAAACTATGCCCCCTCATAATAGACCCCTCCACCAATGGAAATAGGCCTTTACTATCCACTGTGTCCAGGCCCCTCAATATTTTGTACACCTCAATGAGATCTCCTCTCAACCTTCTCTGTTCCAATGAGAAGAAACACAGCCTATCCAATCTGTCCTCATAATTAAGATTCTCCATTCCACGCAGCATCCTTGTAAATCTCCTGCATGCAGTACTCCAGCTGTGGCCGAAACAAAGTATTATAGAATTGAAGCATAAGCTCCCTGCTCTTATATTCTATGACTCGGCAAGTAAAGGCAAACATTTTGTATCGATCTTTACGGCAGAGGACACAAACAATATTCCAACAGTGGAAAGTCAAGGAGCTATTGTGGGAGGAACTTAACACAATCACAATCACTAAGGAGGTGGTACTCAGTAAGATAATGGGACTAAAGGCAGACAAATCCCTTGGACCTGATGAATTGCATCCTAGGGTCTTAAGAAAATTAGCGACAGGGATTGTGGATGCATTGGGTGTAATTTACCAAAATTCCCTGGATTCTGGGGATGTCCCAACAGATTGAAAAACTGCAAATGTAACGCCCCTATTTAAAAAAGGAGGCAGACAAAAAGCAGGAGAGTATAGACGAGTTAGCCTAACATCTATGGTTGGGAAAATGTTGGAGTCCATTATTAAAGAAGCAATAACAGGACATTTGGAAAAGCAAAATTCGGTCAGGCAGAGTCAGCATGGATTTATGAAGGGCAAGTCATGTTTGACAAATTTGCTGGAGTTCTTTGAGGATGTAATGAACAGGGTGGATAAAGGGGAACCAGTGGATGTTGTGCATTTGGACTTCCAGAAAGCATTTGACAAGGTACCACATAAAAGGTTACTGCACAAGATAAAAGTTCATGGTGTTGGGGGTAATATAATAGCATGGATAGAGGATTGGCTAACTAACAGAAAACAGAGAGTCGGGATAAATGGTTTATTCTCGGGTTGGCAATCAGTAACTGGTGATGTGCCGCAGGGATCAGTGCTGGGACGCCAACTATTTACAATCTATATTAACGACTTGGAAGAAGGGACCGAGTGTAACATAGCCAAGTTTGCTGATGATACAAAGATGGGAGGAAAAGCAACGTGTGAGGAGGACACAAAAAATCTGCAAAAAGACATAGACAAGCTAAGTGAGTGGGCAAAAATTTGACAGATGGAGTATAATGTTGGAAAGTGTAAGGTCATGCACTTTGGCAGAAAAAACCAAAGAGCAGGTTATTATTGAAATGGAGAGAGAATGCAAAGTGCTGCAGTACAGTGGGGTCTTGGGGTACTTGTGCAAGAAACACAAAAGGTTAATCTGCAGGTAAAGCAAGTGATCAGGAAAGCCAATGGAATCTTGGCCTTTATTGCAAAGGGGATGGTATAAAAAAGCTGGGAAGTCCTGCTACAGTTATACAGGGTATTGGTGAGGCCACACCTGGAGTACTTAGTACAGTTTTGGTTTCCATATTTAAAAAAGGATAAGAACATAAGAACATAAAAATTAGGAACAGGAGTAGGCCATCTAGCCCCTTGAGCCTGCTCCCTCATTTAAAAAGATCATGGCTGATCTGGCCGTGGACTCAGTTCCACTTACCCGCCCGCTCCCCATAACCCTGAATTCCCTTATTGGTTAAAAATCTATCTATCTGTGATATGAATAATTCAATGAGCTAGCCTCAACTGCTTCTCTGGGCAGAGAATTCCACAGATTCACAACCCTCTGGGAGAAGAAATTCCTTCTCAACTCGGTTTTAAATTGGCTCCCCCATATTTTTAAGCTGTGCCCCGAATTCTAGTCTCCCCGACCAGTGGAAACAACCTCTCTGCCTCTATCTTGTCGACCCCTTTCATTATTTTAAATGTTTCTAAAAGATCACCCCTCATCCTTCTGAACTCCAACGAGTAAAGACCCAGTCTGCTCAATCTATCATCATAAGGTAACCCCCTCATCTCCGGAATCAGCCAGGTGAATCGTTTCTGTACCCCCTCCAAGGCTTGTATATCCTTCCTTAAGTAATGTGACCAAAACTGCACGCAGTACTCCAGGTGCGGCCTCACCAATACCCTGTACAGTTGCAGCAGGACCTCCCTGCTTTTGTACTCCATCCCTCTCGCAATGAAGGCCAACATTCCATTCGCCTTCCTGATTATCTGCTGCACTTGCAAACTAACATTTTGGGATTCATGCACAAGGACCCCCAGGTCCCTCTGCACCGCAGCATGTTGTAATTTCTCCCCATTCAAATAATATTCCCTTTTGCTATTTTGTTTTCCAAGGTGGATGACCTCACATTTTCCAACATTGTATTCCATCTGCCAAACCTTAGCCCATCTCTTTGCAGCCTCTCTGTGTCCTCTGCACAACCCGCTACCCCACTAATCTTTGTGTCATCTGCAAATTTTATTACACTGCACTCTGTCCCCTCCTCCATGTCATTTTTTGTATATTGTAAACAGTTGTGGGCCCAGCACCGATCCCTATGGCACATCACTAACCACTGATTTCCAACCTGAAAAAGTCCCATTTATCCCGACTCTCTGCTTTCTGTTAGGCAGCCAATTATTTATCCATGCTAATACATTTCCGCTGACTCCGCGTACCTTTATCTTCTGCAGTAACCTTTTGTGTGGCACCTTATCGAATGCCTTTTGGATATCTAAATACACCACATCCATCGTACACCTCTATCCACCATGCTCGTTATATCCTCAAAGAATTCCAGTAAATTAGTTAAACATGATTTCCCCTTCATGAATCCATGTTGCGTCTGCTTGATTGCACTATTCCTATCTAGACGTCCCGCTATTTCTTCCTTCATGATAGCTTCAAGCATTTTCCCCACTACAGATGTTAAACTAACTGGCCTATAGTTACCTGCCTTTTGTCTGCCCCCTTTTTTAAACAGAGGCGTTACATTAGCTGCTTTCCAATCTGCTGGCACCTCCCCAGAGTCCAGAGAATTTTGGTAGATTATAACGAATGCATCTGCTATAACTTCCGCCATCTCTTTTAATACCCTGGGATGCATTTCATCAGGACCAGGGTACTTGTATACCTTGAGTCCCATTAGCCTGTCCAGCACTACCCCCCTAGTGATAGTGATTGTCTCAAGGTCCTCCCTTCCCACATTCCCGTGACCAGCAATTTTTGGCATGGTTTTTGTGTCTTCCACTGTGAAGACCGAAGCAAAATAATTGTTTAAGGTCTCAGCCATTTCCACATTTCCCATTATTAAATCCCCCTTCTCATCTTCTAAGGGACCAACATTTACTTTAGTCACTCTTTTCCTTTTTATATATCGGTAAAAGTTTTTACTATCTGTTTTTATGTTTTGCGCAAGTTTACTTTCGTTATCTATCTTTCCTTTCTTTATTGCTTTCTTAGTCATACTTTGCTGTCGTTTAAAATTTTCCCAATCTTCTAGTTTCCCACTAACCTTGGCCACCTTATACGCATTGGTTTTTAATTTGATACTCTCCTTTATTTCCTTGATTATCCAAGGCTGGTTATCCCTTCTCTTACCGCCCTTCTTTTTCACTGGAACATATTTTTGTTGAGCACTATGAAAGAGCTCCTTAAAAGTCCTCCACTGTTCCTCAATTGTGCCACCGTTTAGTCTATGTTCCCAGTCTACTTTAGCTTACTCGGCCCTCATCCCACTGTAGTCCCCTTTGTTTAAGCATAGTATGCTTGTTTGAGACACTACTTCCTCACCATCAATCTGTATTACAAATTCAACCATACTGTGATCACTCATTCGGAGAGCATCTTTTACTGAGAGATCATTTATTATTCCTGTCTCATTACACAGGACCAGATGTAAGATAGTTTGCTCCGTTGTAGGTTCGGTAACATACTGTTCCAAGAAACAATCCTGTATGCATTCTATGAATTCCTCCTCCAGGCTACCCCGTGCGATTTGATTTGACCAATCGATATGTCGGTTAAAATCCCCCATGATTACTGCCGTTCCTTTTTCACATTCCTCCATTATTCCTTTGATTATTGTCCGTCCCACCGTGAAGTTATTATTTGGGGGCCTATAAACTACGCCCACCAGTGACTTTTTCCCCTCACTATCTCTAATCTCCACCCACAATGATTCAACACTTTGTTCATTCGAGTCAATATCATCTCTCACAACTGCCCTGATATCATCCTTTATTAACAGAGCTACCCCACCTCCTTTCCCTTCTTGTCTATCCTTCCGAATTGTCAGATACCCCTCTATGTTTAATTCCCAGTCTTGGCCATCCTGCAACCACGTTTCTGTAATGGCCACCAAATCATACCCATTTGTCATGATTTGTGCCGTCAACTCATTTTCTTTATTTCGAATGCTGCATGTGTTTAGGTAGAGTGTTTTAATACTAGCTTTTAAACCATGATTTTTAGTTTTGACGCCTCCTGCAGCCCCTTTATATGCATACATATTGTCCCTTCCTATCTCCTTGTGGTTTACACTTACCCCAGTGCTACTCTGCTCTGTTGCCTCCTGCCTTTTGTATTCTTTCTTGGGGTCCTTTTCATCTGCGCTCTCACCCACTCTAACTAGCTCAGAGCCCTCTCCTGGGTTCCGAATACTCCTCGCATTGAGGCACCGAGCTTTCAGGCTTGCCTTTTTATTACACTTTGACCCTTTAGAATTTTGCTGTTCATTGGCCCTTTTTATTTTTGGCTTTGGGTTTCTCTGCCCTCCACTTTTACTCATCTCCTTTCTGTCCTTTGCTTCTGTCTCCATTTTGTATCCCTCTGTCTTCCTGCATTGGTTCCCATCTCCCTGCCATATTAGTTTAACTCCTCCCCAACAGCACTAGCAAACACTCCCCCTTGGACATTGGTTCCGGTCCTGCCCAGATGCAGACCGTCCGGTTTGTACTGGTCTTACCTCCCCCAGAACCGGTTCCAATGCCCCAGGAATTTGAATCCCTCCCTGCTGCACCACTGCTCAAGCCACGTATTCATCTGCGCTATCCTGCGATTCCTACTCTGACTAGCATGTGGCACTGGTAGCAATCCCGAGATTACTACTTTTGAGGTCCTACTTTTTAATTTAGCTCCTCGCTCCTTAAATTCGTCTCGTAGGACCTCATCCCTTTTTTTACCTATGTCGTTGGTACCAATGTGCACCACGACAACTGGCTGTTCTCCCTTCCTTTTTAGAATGTGCTGCACCCGCTCCGAGACATCCTTGACCCTTGCACCAGGGAGGCAACATACCATCCTGGAGTCTCGGTTGCGGCCGCAGAAACGCCTATCTATTCCCCTTACAATTGAATCCCCTTGCTTTGGAGGCAGTTCAGAGAAGGTTCACACGGTTGATTCTGGAGATGAGGGGGTTGTCTTATAAGGAAAGGTTGAGTAGGTTGGGCTTCTACTCATTGGAATTCAGAAGAGTGAGAGGTGATCTTATTGAAACATATAAGATTATGAGGGGGCTCGACAAGGTGGATGCAGAGAAGATGTTTCATAAGAACATAAGAATTAGGAACAGGAGTAGGCCATCTAGGCCCTCGAGCCTGCTCCGCCATTCAACAAGATCATGGCTGATCTGGCCGTGGACTCAGCTCCACTTACCCGCCCGCTCCCCATAACTGTTAATTTCCTTATTGGTTAAAAATCTATCTATCTGTGATATGAATAATTCAATGAGCTAGCCTCAACTGCTTCCCCGGGCAGAGAATTCCACAGATTCACATCCGTCTGGGAGAAGAAATTCCTTCTCAACTCGGTTTTAAATTGGCTCCCCCATATTTTGAGGCTGTGCCCCCTAGTTCTAGTCTCCCCGACCAGTGGAAACAACCTCTCTGTCTCTACCTTGTCTATCCCTTTCATTATTTTAAATGTTTCTTTAAGATCAACCCTCATCATTCTGAACTCCAACGAGTAAAAACACAGTCTACTCAATCTATCATCATAAGGTAACTCCCTCATCTCCGGAATCAGCCTAGTGAATCGTCTCTGTACCCCCTCCAAGGCTAGTATATCCTTCCTTAAGTAAGGTGACCAAAATTGCACACAGTACTCCAGGTGCGGCCTCACCAATACCCTGTACAGTTATAGCAGGACCTCCCTGCTTTTGTACTCCATCTCTCTTGCAATGAAGGCCAACATTGCATTCGCCTTCCTGATTACCTGCTGCACCTGCAAACTAACTTTTTGGGATTCATGCACAAGGACCCCCAGGTCCCTCTGCACCACAGCATGTTGTAATTTCTCCCCATTCAAATAATATTCCCTTTTACTATTTTGTTTTCCAAGGTGGATGACCTCACATTTTCCAACATTGTATTCCATCTGCCAAACCTTAGCCCATTCGATTAACCTATCTAAATCTCTTTGCAGCCTCTCTGTGTCCTCTGCACAACCTGCTACCCCACTAATCTTTGTGTCATCTGCAAATTTTGTTACACTACACTCTGTCCCCTCCTCCAGGTTATCTGTGTATATTGTAAACAGTTGTGGCCCCAGCACCGATCCCTGTGGCACATCACTAACCACCGATTTCCAACCTGAAAAAGACCCATTTATCCCAACTCTCTGCTTTCTGTTAGGCAGCCAATTCTTTATCCATGCTAATACATTTCCGCTGACTCCGCGTACCTTTATCTTCTGCAGTAACCTTTTGTGTGGCACCTTATCGAATGCCTTTTGGAAATCTAAATACACCACATCCATCGGTACACCTCTATCCACCATGCTCGTTATATCCTCAAAGAATTCCAGTAAATTAGTTAAACATGATTTCCCCTTCATGAATCCATGTTGCGTCTGCTTGATTGCACTATTCCTATCTAGACGTCCCGCTATTTCTTCCTTAATGATAGCTTCAAGCATTTTCCCCACTACAGATGTTAAACTAACTGGCCTATAGTTACCTGCCTTTTGTCTGCCCCCTTTTTTAAACAGAGGCGTTACATTAGCTGCTTTCCAATCCGCTGGCACCTCCCCAGAGTCCAGAGAATTTTGGTAGATTATAACGAATGCATCTGCAATAACTTCCGCCATCTCTTTTAATACCCTGGGAAGTATTTCATCAGGACCAGGGGATTTGTCTACCTTGAGTCCCATTAACCTGTCCAGCACCACCTCCCTAGTGATAGTGATTGTCTCAAGGTCCTCCCTTCCCACATTCCCGTGACCAGCAATTTTTGGCATGGTTTTTGTGTCTTCCACTGTGAAGACCGAAGCAAAATAATTGTTTGAGGTCTCAGCCATTTCCACATTTCCCATTCCTAAATCCCCCTTCTCATCTTCTAAAGGACCAACATTTACTTTAGTCACTCATTTCCTTTTTATATATCGGTAAAAGTTTTTACTATCTGTTTTTATGTTTTGCGCAAGTTTACTTTTGTTATCTATCTTTCCTTTCTTTATTGCTTTCTTCGTCATACTTTGCTGTCATTTAAAATTTTCCCAATCTTCTAGTTTCCCACTAACCTTGGCCACCTTATACGCATTGGTTTTTAATTTGATACTCTCCTTTATTTCCTTGATTATCCAAGGCTGGTTATCTCTTCTCTTACCGCCCTTCTTTGTCACTGGAATATATTTTTGTTGAGCACTATGAAAGAGCTCCTTAAAAGTCCTCCACTGTTCCTCAATTGTGCCACCGTTTAGTCTATGTTCCCAGTCTACTTTAGCTAACTCGGCCCTTATCCCACTGTAGTCCCCTTTGTTTAAGCATAGTATGCTTGTTTGAGACACTACTTCCTCACCATCAATCTGTATTACAAATTCAACCATACTGTGATCACTCATTCGGAGAGCATCTTTTACTGAGAGATCGTTTATTATTCCTGTCTCATTACACAGGACCAAATCGAAGATAGCTTGCTCCCTTGTAGGTTCGGTAACATAATGTTCTAAGAAACAATCCTGCATGCATTCTATGAATTCCTCCTCCAGGCTACCCCGTGCGATTTGATTTGACCAATCGATATATCGGTTAAAATCCCCCATGATTACTGCCGTTCCTTTTTCACATTCCTCCATTATTCCCTTGTTTATTGTCCGCCCCACCGTGAAGTTATTATTTGGGGGCCTATAAACTACGCCCACCAGTGACGTTTTCCCCTCACTATCTCTAATCTCCACCCACAATGATTCAACATTTTGTTCATTCGAGTCAATATCATCTCTCACGGACATCTCGCTGACATCATCCTTTATTAACAGAGCTACCCCACCTCCTTTCCCTTCTTGTCTATCCTTCTGAATTGTCAGATACCCCTGTTGCAGGAGAGCTGGTTGGCGGTGACATGGAAGTGTCTGCAGTGTGCGGGACCAGACTGCTTCCACACATCCACAATGAATCTCCCACCCTTTATTTGGAAAATTACAACTGAGAGTGGACAAGTTCCATCCCGGTCAGAGCAATCCAAAGCTTTAACTGATTGACACCCTGGTTTTGCATGTCTTGCAATGTGTTCTTCCATCAGTCTCTGTGATGCAATGGGTTAGTGCATTCGGTTTTTATCCGAAAGGTTGGTGGTTTGAGCCCACCCAGGGGTGAAGCCTTTAACTGTTTTTTCCCCGAGGATTCGGTGCCGCACAGATCCAGGTTGTCATTGTGCGTTTTGGCTGCACGAATATATTCTGCAAACATTGACAGCTGTGCTGTTATCCAGTGAGTTCCCACTCCATTACTTTACTGAGCATTCAGCTCAAGTAAAACAATTACATTTTTGGATCATGTTCTGACTTCCAGCCGACTAGAAATAAATTAAGTTATTATGTTTAAAGAAAAGGACAATAATGACACCAAGCATTACGATGCAGCGATGCAGCAATGCAGCGTTCCCTGGTGGTCCAGTGATTAGGATTCGGCGCTCTCACCACCACGGCCCTGGGTCGATTTCCGGCCAGGGAAATTGCACTTCCATCAAAATTAAAACCTTATGAGAAAGAGTTACATGCATCGCATGTGGAAAAAAAGATTCATTGATTTAAACATCATTCATTAATCCATTGTAGAAATTCAATCAATTATTTTGCCCTGAGTACGTGAGGAACTTTTATCCCGACCTCATTGTATTTGAGGAGCATGGTCCAGCCCCGGTATCTCCACCTGTGAAAGTAGGAAACTGCTGGAAATACACAACAGGACAGGTAGCCTTTGACAAACAATTAAACCCAGGTTACAGACTCTCTTCCTTCCCGTGCCCTTTGCGGGACACTTGTTCCCCTTTAATTTTACAGACTGACTGAATTCACTAACCGCGGGGAGAGAATAGGTGTCTCCGCGGCCCCACTGTGCTAACATGGAAGATAGCACGATGGGGATGTGGGGTGGTGGGTGGGGATCAGTGACATGTTTGTGTAAAGGGCAGCGGAGGAGAAGGATTGACAGTTGCCAGTGAGGGACAGAAGTTGTTTAAGGTGAGCCAGCACATTCCCGATCAGCACAGAAGGCATTCACTGGTCAGCTGCCCTCTGCTGTACTTCTGGTCAGAGCGGTTTCCGCAGTGGAGCCGTTATCACGTTTGCTTTCCACGCGAAAGGATCCCGTGCAGGAAGATTATGTTTAAACTTGCTGTGGATGAACAGCCATGGGCGAGTTTATTCTCCTGTCAAAAGGGCGACAGTGGCTTCTCCCTTATTCTTTAATTGCACTTTATTTCACTTCACGAAATTGTTCCAGAGTGTCGTCACTTAATCTTTTGTTCCGCTTCAAACACATAAAATGAGGCCGGAGGAATAATTACAGAAACCAAAGCAGAGGGATACAGACAAGAGGAAGACAGAAGGGGAAATACTGTCCCCACCCAGATCTAATATAGAAACCCCTCTGCTGCGCTCGGGGTGGCCACCCACAGCCTGGATACACTAACGTCCCAACAGTTCATTGACTGTCGGAGTGGGACCGTGCGGCGCTTCAGAAGACGGGTCGAAAAAGCAAAGTCATTGATTCGGTCTCATGTGTTTCTCTGCCTGACACCGGGAAACAGTGAGATGGGTTTTGGAGCATAGATCTGGTTATTGTGAAACAGCAAAGAAAATATTAAGTCCAGAATTAAACTCTACAACGTGTGTCCTGCTCATTTAGTCGTTAGGCGCTCACAGAGGGAGCCCGAGTTCGGAATGTGACTGAAGGACAGTCGAAACTTCAATAACTGAACTTTAATAATTACAGGATGAAATGTTATTCCCGATCTGAATTTACACACTCTGTATTTTCGGAGATTGAAAATGTTCATTGCTCATAAGACAGGGAACTTGGGGCTACTTCTGTTCAATTTATTTTACAGCAAATATATTCTAAAATAAAGCACGCGCCGGGGACATTTCATGTGTGAGGCAAACGTGATTACCGCTACACTATAGAAACCTTTGCCTCACCCAGTGCCCTGGTTCATCATTTGGACCAAATTAACCCCAATGAGATAGGGATAAAAATTCCTCACATGCTCAGGGCAAAATAAATGGTTGAAGTTTTACAAAAGAATTTCATAGATTCTAATAATTTCATAGAACATAATAATGTTTAAATCAATAATTCTTATTTGTTATACATGATTTGCATAATAGATGAATTTTTGTTTTTGTAAGGTTTTGAATTGAAAGTGCAACTTCCCAGGGTGGGAATCAAACCCAGGACAGAGTGGTGAAATCACCAAGCCCTTACCACGAGACCACCAGCAAATTATAAATTGTTTTATTGCTGCATCGTTATAGTTGGTGACATTATTGTCATTTTCAATCCACTTGATTCACACCAAAACAAATTGTAACCGTGATCATAAATTCACGCCACTTTGAGATCATATTCAAATGATTTGCTGAATCCACCCCTTACACCATTGCAACACAGGTTCGATTCTTGGTCAGGGAGATAATATTTACAACACGATTATCAAATTAAACCGTATATAATTGATGACATGCAGCTAATGTGAAAAATAAGAATTCATTTAATCACCATCAATTGACTGATAACTTTCTTTTGCAGAATGAAAGAAATTATAATGTGGTTACTGAGGGACAGTGGTGGCTTCAATCATTTATTTTCTCTTTCCATGTGATGAACTTTTATCCCTATCTCATTTACACACTGTATTTTAGGAGAATGGTTTAAATTTTAAGTGCTTATGACTCCAGGAATCCGATGCAACTTTTGTTAAAATTAACAGGACCGGCTACTGCACAGAAAAAATATTCTCTAACATAATGTTTTTAGATCATGCCCCGGCCGATCATTCTTCGGTACAAAGTGGATGAACTGACCCTTCCTCACATTGAACCCCAGAAATCACAGTTGAGGGGAAATTTAATAGAGGTTTTCAGAATTATGGGGAAACTGTTTCCACGGGCAGGAGTGTCGGTAACCAGAGGACACAGACATAAGATAATTGGTAAAAGGAAAAATCCAGGGCGGGGGATGTGGGGAGAGGAGATATATTTTTACTCAGCGAGATGTTACGATCTGGAATGCACTGTTTGAAACGTTTTGTCCTCAGGTAAGAAGGCAGTGTTCAGGAATAAGGTGAAATGGTGAATCTTCTGCACTGACTCTCTTTAACAAACATTTCACCGTTCCAAATGGCAGAAGTCAGACGGAGAAAAATATCCACTACAGAGTCTTTAAACTCCCGCTGGAAGTCCCAAGTTCCCTTCCAGAACTGGGAAATGTTCGAGTTGCAACAAGTTTTAAGCAAGTGCAGAGGCAGGGAAATGGGGGAGGGCAGGGTGGAAGGCAGGAGAGATCAAATGACAAAACGGTGATGGTGCATTTCTCTTCAACAAATATTCATTATTAGATGCAGGTAAAATATCATTAAAATTATCCAGCGTATTCTGAATTGTTTCCCCTAATACCATCTGTACAATAGCCAGAAATTAAATATCGTGTCACATGGTGCGATGGCATGTTCCAGTTCTATATATGTATCCATAGAATCAATTTCCAACAGTATCTTCAAACCTAATGATGACATTTATTTCCAATGTGTTTGCTGCAGGAACATGATCAGTCTATTTTTTTAATCGTTTTACTCAAACTGAATGCTCCCAAATGTATTGGAGTGGGAACTCACTGGATAACAGTGCAGCTGGCAATGTTTGCGGAATATATTCGTGCAGCCAAAATGCACATTGACAACCTGGAACTGTGGGGCACTGAATCCTCAGAGGGAAAATTAACAGTTAAAGGCTTTTTCCCAGGGTGGGCTCGAACAGTTAACAGCCGAACACACTAACCCATTGTGCCACAGAGACTGATGCAAGCACATGTTACAAGACATCTTTAACCAGGGTGTCAATGACTTAAAGCTTCAGATTGCTCTGACCAGTTTGGAACTTGTCCACTCTCAGCTTTACGTTTCCAAAATAAAGCGTGCTTCATTGTGGATGCCTGGAAGCGGTCTGGTCCCGCAGTTGCCCCAGGCTAAGTGAGTGGGCAAACATTTGGCAGATGGAGTATAATGTCGGAAAGTGTGAGGTAATGCACTTTGGCTGAAAAATCAAAGAGCAAGCTATTATTTAAATGGGGAAAGGTTGCAAAATGTTGCAATGCAGCGGTACCTGGGGGTACTTGTGCATGAAACACAAAAGAATAGTATGCAGATACAGCAAGTGATCAGGAAGACCAATGCAATCTTGGCCATTATTACAAAGGGGATGGAGTATAAAAGCAGGAAAGCCTTGCAACAATTATACAGGGTATTGGTGAGGCCACACCTGGAATACTGCGTGCAGTTTTGGTTTCCATATTTACGAAAGGATATACTTGCTTTGGAGGCAGTTCGGAGAAGGTTCACTAGGTTGATTCCGGAGAGGAGCGGGTTGACAGGACGGGACAGGTTAAATGCAAGAAGAATGTTCCCAATGTTGGGAAAGTCCAGAACCAGGGGACATAGTCTAAGGATAAGGGGTAAGCCATTTAGGACAGAGATGAAGAAAAATGTCCTCATTCAGAGAGTTGTGAACCTGTGGAATCCCCTACTGCAGATAGTTGTTGATGCCAGTTCATTCGATATATTCAAGTGGGAGTTAGATATGGCCCTCACGGCTAAAGGGATCAAGGGTATGGAGAGAAAGCAGGAAAGGGGTACTGAGCTGAATGATCAGCCATGATCATATTGAATGGTGGTGCAAGTTCGAAGGGCCGAATGGCCTACACCTGCATCTATTTTCTATGTTTCTATGTTTCTATGTTGACTAATGAGGAAAGGTTGAGTAGGTTGGGCCTTTACTCATTGGAGTTCAGAAGAATGAGAGGTGATCTTATTGAAACGTATAAGATTTTGAGAGGACTTGACAAGATGGATGCAGAGAAGATGTTTCCACTGATGGGGGAGACTAGAACTAGAGGGCATGATCTTAGAATAAGGGGCCACCCATTTAAAACGCAGATGAGGAAAAATTTCTTCTCTCAGAGGATTGTAAATCTGTGGAATTCACTGCCTCAGAGAGCTGTGGAAGCTGGGGCGTTGAATAAATTTAAGACAGAAATCGTTTCTTAAACGATAATGGGATAAGGGCTTATGGGGAGCTGGCGGGGAAGTGGAGCTGAGTCCATGATTGGATCAGCCATGATCTTATTAAATGGCGGAGCAGGCTCGAGGGCCGTATGGCCTACTCCTGCTCCTATTTCTTATGTTCTTATGTTCTATAATCTGGAAACACTATTCCACTGTTTATACAAACATTAAGAGAGTAAGAGGAGATAATAAATGATGTTTGTACAGGAGGAATTTTTGGGGAAGGGGAATGCTTGTCTCCAGGAAGTACTTGAGGCAGACACCACTGCAACTTCTGAGGCAAAAGTGAGCAATATTTGACTCAGATGAAGACACAAGACTATGGAGGGAGAGAGCAGAGCAGAGGGAGTAGTGTTCGATTACTCTAACAAACCGCTGGCAGATATGTGCTGGACAGAATGGCCTCCTACTGTGTTACAAACACCGATTATTCAATTGTTGATGGCTGTGTATTTCTAGCATTGTCCCTGCTGAGGAAGTGCAGTCTGAAGTGTGAAGAGGAAATAGTGCATTTGGTCTGCACGTTTTCGGTTTTGGAAACAGCTCTTTGCTTTCAGGAATGTTACGTTTGCTATTACAGAGACTCACGGTGGATATTGACAGGGCAATATGAGCGGAAATATGAGCGGTTTGCAGTCCAGACTGCGAGCTGTGCACTCCAAAAGTAATCCCACTGAGGATCTGAAGATATAACCGCTCTCACACACACAATCTTGCACTACAAGCAGTGTGTGACGTTCAGCTGAAATTATCGAGCTCCTGTTGAGTTCTGAGAGCATTTGGTCACATGACCATTTTATGCACTAACCGACGCAGTAAGACCGAGAATGGTGATGGAACAGAGAGAAACCAACAAAGGTTCAAGGAGAGCAAAGGGAAAGGGAAAGGGTGAGATTGAACAGCTGTAAGGGGTTTTCACAGGGTTGTTGTACCTTGGGTGTCTCTCTCTGGGCTTCTGCCCTCACAGCTTATGCCTGGCCTGTGAGGTACCCTGAGTGCTGCAAGAGCACCCCTGGAGAGACTGTGTCCACAGCTTATGAAGGGGGTTTTGAGACTCGTGCGTCCCCACAGCTTATGCTTAGCCTGTGAGGCACCTGTGAGTGTCAAACACTCCTAACCCCTTCTTCCCTAGCCTGTGACACACAGTTGAGCGTTTTCGAGGCGCTCCTAGCTTCCCTTACACGGTTCTGACATAAGACTCACGATCAAGAGATGTAATACAATCGAACTGAGACAAGGTGATTCCAAGAGGAACTTTAGGCTTCCAATTTATTTGACAAGGTGTAACTCAACAAACAGCAACATACACCAACAAAACAATCCCCCTAAATCCCACTAAAACGGACCCAACGAAAATCTTTACACCAGTTTAGCAGTACAATGCCCAACCTCCCACCTTTCCTGGCCTAACTGAGTTGGGAGTTCTGGGGACCAGAGGTTATACTCACTACTGTGCTTTCCGCAGTCTGGTGGTTTGTTTCTTCTATTTTCGGTGTCTTCGGACACTGGTTTTCCTTCAGTGTCGAGAGGCTTGTGGTTGTGGTTGTTGAATGATGAGGGCAGGGAAAATCATCACTCCCTGCTACTACGTCAGAAACCCCTTTTTTTATAGCCAGATTATCCAGTCCGCCTCTCCTGCTGAAGTCGATTCTTCTCATTGGTGGACTTTTGATTTTGAAAAATGCAGCAGTTTTAGGTTTTTAGGTTTTTTTCCCACTGATCTTAACCTACTCAAGGTTTGAGTGGGTGTTGATTGCATTGGCCTCCTGTAGCCATTATGCTAGTCTGGCCTGAGCCAGATATTTCTATGCCTGATGAAAAAGGTGTTGGAATATGTATGTGGCATTGTTTAAATGCTAATGTTTTGAAGGGGCAAGTTTCGAGGGTATACAGTTCCCAGACAATTTGATTAGTTCCAATGTCCAAACTGGCCCTTTTGATATTGACTCCACCCCTTTTCTTGCAGACTCAACATACATCTTTTAAAAAATCCCAAATTCGATTAAAATTCGTAGTTTCTTCCATGTGCACTTTAGGATTTCAAACTTTCTGGTAGATAGTTCCAAATTAAATTCCCTTTCCTATGAGTCCAAACACTGCGGGGGGGTGTCTCCATGAATGCACCTCCTTTTATCCGCTGCAGGCCTTGTCTGCTCTTTTAAAATTCATTTGTGTCCCAAAGTTTTCCTTCCATCGGTTTCAATTCACAGCACAGACTGATCCCACAGCCCTTTTCCTTCTGGGTAAAATGAGGGGGTTTTCATCCTCCCCTGCACATTGGAGAATTGTATTATATGTGGGTTACTAACCGATGTTGAACACCAGACTCCAGTGCCCATGTATTGCTAGGTTTATCTCTCACTAGAGAATTATTCTGAATGTGAGTCACCTATAGAATGACATATTATATACAGCACAGAAATAGCCCATTTGGCGTTTATATTCCACTCGAGCCTCCTCATGTCTTTTCACATCTAACTCTATCAGTGCAACTCTCTATTCCCTTATTCCTCAGTTACTTATCTAGCCTCCCCTTAAATTAATCTATACTTTTCGCCTCAACTACTTCCTCACCAATCTCTGTGTAATGACACTTTTGCTGAATTCCCCACTTGGTTTCTTGGTGACTCTCTTATATTGATAGTTCCAGTGTTGTTCTTCCCCACACGTGAACACGCTCTCTCTGTGTCAACTCAATCAAAACCTTTTATCATATTATACACCTCAATTAGGTCACACCTCAGACTTCGCTTTTCAAAAGAAAAGAGATCCAGTCTCTTCATCCCTTTCTGATAGGTATAAAGTCGTATTTCTGGTATCATTCTTGTAAATCGTGTTTGCAACCACTCCAGTGCCTCTATATCCTTTTTATAAGGATTTAAAGGCAAGAAACAAAAAGGGCCACTGAATATAAAAGGGTTGCAGGAGGGGTCAAAACTAAAAATCATGGTTTAAAAACTAGGATGAAAACACTCTACCTAAATGCACGCAGCATTCGAAATAAAGTAAATGAGATGATGGCACAAATCATTACAAATGGGTATGATTTGGTGGCCATTACAGAAACATGGTTGCAGGGTGGCCAAGACTGGGAATTAAACATACATGGGTAACTGACGATTCAGAAAGATCGACAAGAAGGGAAAGGAGGTGGGGTAGCTCTGTTAATAAAAGATGATATCAGGGCAGTTGTGAGGGATGATATTGGCTCCAATGAACAAAATGTTGAATCATTGTGGGTGCAGATTAGAGATAGTAAGGGGAAAAAGTCACTGGTCAGCGTAGTTTATAGGCCCCCAAATAATAACTTCACGGTGGGGCGGGCAATAATCAAGGGAATAATGGAGGCATGTGAAAAAGGAACGGCAGTAGTCATGGGGGATTTTAACCTACATATCGATTGGTCAAATCAAATCGCACGGGGTAGCCTGGAGGAGGAATTCATAGAATGCAAACGGGATTGTTTCTTAGAACAGTATGTAACAGAACCTAAAAGGGAGCAAGCCATCTTAGATCTGGTCCTGTGTAACGCGACAGGAAAAATAAAAATAGTAAAAGATCCTCTCGGAATGAGTGATCACAATATGGTTGAATTTGTAATACAGATTGAAGATGAGGAAGTTGTGTCAGAAACGAGCATACTATGCTTAAACAAAGGGGACTACAGTGGGATGAGGGCAGAGTTGGCTAAAGTAGACTGGAAGCAAGGACTAAACGGTGGCACAATTGAGGAACAGTGGAGGACTTTTAAGGAGCTCTTTCATAGTGCGCAACAAAAATATATTCCAGTGAAAAAGAAGGGCGGCAAGAGAAGGGATAACCAGCTGTGGATAACCAAGGAAATAAAGGAAAGTATCAAATCAAAGACCAATGCGTATAAGTTGGCCAAGGTTAGTGGGAAACTAGAGGATTGGGAAAATTTTAAGCAACAGCAAAGAATGACTAAAAAAGCAATACAGAAAGGGAAGATAGATTACGAAGGTAAAATTGCGCAAAACATAAAAACAGATAGTAAAAGCTTTAACAGATTTATAAAACGGAAAAGAGTGACTAAAGTAAATGTTGGTCCCTTAGAAGATGAGAAGGGGGATTTAATAATGGGAAATGTGGAAATGGCTGAGACCTTAAACAATTTATTTGCTTCCGTCTTCACAGTGGAAGGCACAAAAACCATGCCAAAATTTGCAGGCCACAGGAATGTGGGAAGGGAGGACCTTGAGACAATCACTATCACTAGGGGGGTAGTGCTGGACAGGCTAATGGGACTGAAGGTAGACAAGTCCCCTGGTCCTGATGAAATGCATCCCAGGGGATTAAAAGAGATGGCAGAAGTTATAGCAGATGCATTCGTTATAATCTACCAAAATTCTCTGGACTCTGGGGAGGTACCAGAGGATTGGAAAGCAGCTAATGTAACGCCTCTGTTTAAAAGAGGGGGCAGACAAAAGGCAGCTAACTATAGGCTGGTTAGTTTAACATCTGTAGTGGGGAAAATGCTTGAAACTATCATTAAGGAAGAAATAGCGGGACATCTAGATAGGAATAGTGCAATCAAGCAGATGCAGCATGGATTCATGAAGGGGAAATCATGTTTAACTAACTTATTGGAATTCTTTGAGGAGATAACGAGCATGGTGGATAGAGGTGTACCGAGTGATGTGGTGTATTTAGATTTCCAAAAGGCATTCGATAAGGTGCCACACAAAAGGTTACTGCAGAAGATAAAGGTACGCGGAGTCAGTGGAAATGTATTAGCATGGATAGAGAATTGGCTGGCTAACAGAAAGCAGAGAGTCGGGATAAATGGGTCCTTTTCCGGTTGGAAATCAGTGGTTAGTGGTGTGCCACAAGGATCAGTGCTGGGACCACAACTGTTTACAATATACATAGATGACCTAGAAGAGGGGACAGAGTGTAGTGCAACAAAATTTGCAGATGACACTAAGATTAGTGGGAAAGCGGGTTGTGTAGAGGACTCAGAGAGGCTGCAAGGAGATTTGGATAGGTTAAGCGAATGGGCTAAGGTTTGGCAGATGGAATACAATGTCGGAAAGTGTGAGGTCATCCACCTTGGGGAAAAAAACAGTAAAAGTGAATATTATTTGAATGGGGAGAAATTACAACATGCTGTGGTGCAGAGGGACCTGGGGGTCCTTGTGCATGAATCCCAAAAGGTTAGTTTGCAGGTGCAGCAGGTAATCAGGAACGCGAATGGAATGTTGGCCTTCATTGCGAGAGGGATGGAATACAAAAGCAGGGAGTTCCTGCTGCAACTGTATAAGGTATTGGTAAGGCCGCACCTGGAGTACTGCGTGCAGTTTTGGTCACCTTACTTAAGGAAGGATATACTAGCTTTGGAAGGGGTACAGAGACGATTCACTAGGCTGATTCCAGAAATGAGGGGGTTACCTTATGATGATAGATTGAGTAGACTGGGTCTTTACTCATTGGAGTTCAGAAGGATGAGGGGTGATCTTATAGAAACATTTAAAATCATGAAATGGATAGACAAGATAGAGGTTGAGAGGTTGTTTCCACTGGTAGGGGAGACTAGAGCTAGGGGGCACAGCCTCAAAATACGGAGGAGCCAATTTAAAACCGAGTTGAGAAATAATTTCTTCTCCCAGAGAGTTGTGAATCTGTGGAATTCTCTGCCCAAGGAAGCAGTTGAGGCGAGCTCATTGAATGTTTTCAAGTCAAAGATAGATAGATTTTTAACCAATAAGGGAATTAAGGGTTACGGGGAGAGGGCGGGTAAGTGGAGCTGAGTCCACGACCAGATCAGCCATGATCTTATTGAATGACGGAGCAGGCTCGAGGGGCTAGATGGCCTACTCCTGTTCCTAATTCTTATGTTCTTATGTTCTTATAACACGGCGATGAGAATTGTACAGTGTACTGCAAGTGTGGTCCAACGAAGGTTTGATACCAGTTCAGCAGAACTTCACTTCTTTTCAATACTATCCGTCTTGAATTAACCCTTGGTGCTCCATTTTCTTTTTATGGATGTATCCACGACTTGTCCCCAAACACCGCAAGCTCTGACCTTATTCATTATTCTCATATGTGGTACCTCATCAAAGACTTTTTGGAGATTAAATATACTATATCGACCACATTGCCCTGGTCTACTCTCCCTGTTACTTCTTCAATGAAATCAAAGAAGTTGGTCAAGCAAGACTTTTGCTTTTGAATCCACGCTGATTATACATAATTATATTTTTGGTTTATAGATATTCTTCTATTCTCTACTTTAGCAGAGATTCCATTATTTTCCTACCACCGAAGTTCCACTGACTGGTCTTTAGTTCCCCGGACATGTTCTATCTTCCATCTCAAATATAAGTATTACGTTAGCTATCCGCCATTCCTCTGACACGACACATTTTTCAAACTAATCATTAAATATTTGTAATAGTGCTCCTGCTATCTCTTCGCTGAATTATTTTAAAGTGTATGGATGTAATCCATCCAGACCAGGGGTTGAATCCTCCTTTCATTTGGTTTGTTCATTTAATATTTCTCCTCTTTACTTATTGCAGTTATATAATTTCCCATACATTATTCCACCGTCATGTCCATCTGCCCTGTGTCCCTGGTAAATACAGAGGCAAAGTAATTATTTCATATTTTATGTCATTTTTCCATCGCTTCATGTGATTTAATATTGTTCATCGATTTGTGGCCCTATTCCCATCCGACATTCTTTTTTAAATGAATGTGCCTGTAGAAAGTTAGATGAGCGATTATGTTATCGGCCACCTAATAGTGGGAAGGATAAAGAGGTGTAAATTTAGATAAAATGCAGAAAGATTCAAGATCTGTCGTGATAATGTGGGACTTCAACGTAAACTGGGAAAATAACCATGCAAAGGGAAAATGCAGGGGAGGATTTCCTGAAATCTGTATTAGAACTTTCTCCATCAGTATGTTTCCAGCACGATGGGGAAGAAAGCAGTTCTGGATCTCGGAAATGGATTAAGTAGAGCATGTTTCTGTGGAGGAGCATTGAGGAAACAGTGATCACAATATCATTAGGTTTAGAGTAGTTATGGAAAAGGAGAAGGTATAATCATGTGTGAAAATACCCAACTGTAGGAGGACTAATTTTTTGAGTTGAAAGGGATCCGGCCCAGGTAGATTGAAACCAAAGATTTCTCGGTAAAACAGTAAATGCACATTGGGAGACTTTCAAAAAGGAGATAGATCGGGTAACGACTAGACACGTTTTCATGCAGGGTGCAGAAATAGCATGATAGCTAGTTACAGCTCAGTGGATGAATGAAGATCAACTAAAACACAAAAACGGAAGCTTGTGATAAACTTCAGGCTCATATTTCAGTAGAGAACCAAGCAGAATACAGAATGTACAGAGAAGGACTATCAAAGGAGGAGGAAGTAGAATCAGCAGAAAAACAGGATATTTGACATAGTACTTATCTGAGGAAGGACACACTTGCCTTGGAGGTGGTGCAACAGAGGTTCAACAGATTGATTCCTGGGATGAGAGGACTGTCCTATGTTGAGAGATTGTGCAGAATATGTCGATTCTCTCTGGGGTTTCGAAGAATCGGAGGTGATCTCGTTGAAACGGACAATATTCTGAAGGGGATTGACAGGGTAGATATTGAGAAGCCCGGCTAGCTCAGTCGGTAGAGCATGAGACTCTTAATCTCAGGGTTGTGGGTTTGAGCCCCATGTTAGTCGATTACTGTTCCTTAAAATTTATGTTGCTTTCACGGGAAAACATCATTAATGAACACATTATCTTCTTTTGCACAATGAAAGAAATACGAACTGAGGGAGAGTTGATAATTTAATCATCTGTTCTGTGCTCTGCATAAGAACACAAGAACCAAGAGCAGGAGTCGGCCATTTGGCCCTTCGAGCCTGCCTTCTTTTGCACTGAAACAAATTATAACCGTGAGTTTAAATTAGCAGTGCGAGATATTTACAGGGCACCTTTCAATGCTTCACAAAACCATTCCTTTCACTACAGCCACCCGGGATCGTTTCCCGGTTTGGGAAGTATATTTGATATCACCGCTTGCAATTGAAGTGGAGTAATTTTATTACGTCAGATGGATGTCCCAAAGCACTTCAGAGTGGTGTCAAAACAAATGAGTTTGCAATTAAAAACACTGAATGTCAGGAGTGGGATTTGAACCCATGCCTCCAAAGGATACTGCGACCTGAACGCAGCACCTTAGACCGCTCGGCCATCCTGACTGTTGATGCTTCAGTTACAAGTTATTACTCAGGAAAGTTTCAGACCGGGCGCTTGTTCAGTGTTGCTGGAAGGCCCAGTGATCGGGATATCCTCTCCCCCGGGGTTTTCCTGAGCCTGTGATCGGTGCACGGGGAGGTTTGGCCCGGGTCTGAGGTAGCTTGCATCCCAGGGATGGACAATAACCCTCTGAGCTCTGGAACTGGGGAAGAGCGAATAATTAATGAGCTGTTTGTGGGTTTCAAATGCAACTTAGATCTGATGGTATAAACCGATAGTGTTGTTTCACAGAATGAAAGAAATGCGAACAAGGACAATCGAAATTTCAATAACTGAACTTTAATAATGAGTGAAACTTTAACCCTTGATGAAGTTTTATCCCCGATCTGATTTTACACACTCTGTATTTGAGTAGATTAGTTTTAAAATGTTAATTGCTCATGCGACAATGTACCCTGGACAGCTTTTGTTCAATTTTATTGCAGACAAGTTTTTGCTTCACAAATAATGTTTCCGCACAGGCTCGCAACAGAGACCTTTCGCGTGTGAGGCAAACATGATAACCGCTACACTACGGAAACTGCTGCTTAGCTCAGTGCCCAGAGAGAAGTGTTCAGCAACAAGCTGAAATGCTCAATCCCTCTCTCTGCAAAAAGTTCCTTTCACAAACATTTCTCTGACCGGAACTGCACCAAACAACAATGTTCACCTTTCAAAGTCATTAAACTCCCCAATTTCCACATCTGCAATGTTAAGGACAAGGACTGAAAGCGCTTTGCGATCAGAAAATTGCCGGAAACCCCTGTGGCTAATGACAGGAGTTTTGATGGTTGATTTCCGTACACACCTTGTGTTATGTATTTAACCTTTGGCGATCTGTATCACACCACCACCAGAGGGCCTACCTGTTGGAGTCCCAAGGGTTCCCAGCATCCATTGGGAGCACGGTATAGAAGCACTCTGGAGTCTTATTAAAGGAGCTAATGTCACACTTACTCATTGTTCACAGTACTCAGTTTCATTCTTTATTATGAGCATATCAATTGGCGACGAGACAACGAACAACCACGCAAAAATGCAAGTAACAGTTGGTATAACTTGATAACAGCACAGCTGGCAATGATTGCGGAATATATTCGTGCAGCCAAAACGCACAATGACAACCTGGAACTGCACGGCACCGAATTCTCAGGGAAAAACAATTAAAGGCTTTGTCCCTGAATGGGCTACGATCCACCAACCTTGCAGTTAATAGCTGAACGCCCGAATTCATTGCACCACAGAGACTGATAGATGCACATATTGCAAGCCATCCCTGTGATATCTTCACAGAGCACAGCACACACAGCTTCCTAACATGCAGGCTGCTCTCTCGGAACTCTCCGGAAAGAGCCTGTTCTGTTTAATGATTAACTGTACAGTTGCAGTACACAATACGTCCACATCCACAGTGTGGCGCTACAAGCATTACATGCTTACAGACATTACAATCCCAAACCAGGGTGTCAGTCAGTTAAAGCTTCAGATTGCTCTGACCGGGATGGAACTTGTCCACTCTCAGTTGTACTTTTCCCAAATAAAGGGTGGGACATTCATTGTGGATGTGTGGAAGCAGTCTGGTCCCGCACACTGCAGACACTTCCATGTCACCGCCAACCAGCTCTCCCACAACCGGTGTGATCTACCTTCCAGCCTTCCGGTGCCTTGTCTGTGACGAAGTATTCTGACTGTCCCGAAGCCGGTATCCTTTGTCATCAATAGGGTTTTAAGTTGTTTCGGTAATTTTTACCTGCTGGACAGTCGAGGCACAAATTGTAGAGTGGAACACTTGCGTGGACCCCGGTTTTCTAGTGGTTGATTTTCCTGGTTGGGTCTGTCGGTCGCGGTGGTCCGGTTGATGCCTGTTACCAAGTCAGTTGGTATTGATGTTCCACTGATTGGTTTTTTGAAGTTCTTTTCTCTGATGTCGTGATGTCTCTTCCTGTGTTTTCTCGCCGTGTGCTCTCGATCTTGATCTTGTTGTTGCAAAGTAATGGTCAGAAAAATAGGTTGCTCTTGGTACGATAGGCCCCCAGTTATACTCTGAGAGGCTGCTTAATCTTCGTGCCAAATCTAACGTTTCTTTTGTTTAAGTTTTGCTGCCCATTGATTTAAGTGGTCTTCTTTGTATAAGTTTTGGCGGACTGGCTAACTGAGACTTGATTAAATGTTTTAATCTGGTGTTGATAGACTTTGGGACGGTGATACTCCTTATTTATGAACTGATGAACTCTTGTCCATTGTAATAGCACTGCTTTGGCTTCGGGAAGTCTGGGCTGAGCCAGATATTTCTATACATGTTGAAAAGGTGTTGGAATATGGATGTGATATTTGGGTCCTGTGGGTAAGGTGGATAATGTACTTCCGTGGTCGATTGTTTAAATGCTAATGTTTTCTGGGAGCCTGACTATGGTTAAACAGCTCCCCCAGACAAACTGATTAGCTACAATATCCAAACTCTAAATCCCACCCCTCTGTCACTGCAGCTTTTCCCCACAGGCCCAAACATGCCTTTTAAAATCCCAAACTTGATTAAGAATTGTAGATTTCTTCCATATGCTTTTTAGAATCACAAACTTTATGTTTACTCATCCCAAATCGAATTTCCTTTTCAGTGAGTCCAAACACTGGGGGGTTTCCACGAATTTTGGAATCTACATAGGCAGTCCCTCAGAATCGAGGAAGACTTGCTTCCACTCCGAAAATGAGTTCTTTGGTGGCTGAACAGTCCAATACTAGAGCCACAGACCCTATCACAGGTGGGACAGATAGTCGTTGAGGGAAGGGATGGGTGGGACAGGTTTGCCGAACGCTCTTTCTGCTGTCTACACTTGATTTCTGCATGCACTCGGCGATGAGACTCGAGGTGCTCAGCGCCCTCTCAGATGCACTTCCTCCACTTAGGGTGGTCTTGGGTCAGGGACTCCTGAGTGTCAGTGGGGATGTTGCACTTTATCAGGGAGGCTTTGATTGTGTCCTTGTAGAGTTTATGCTGCCCACCTTTGGCTCGTTTGCCATGACGGAGCTCCGAGTAGAGCACTTGTTTTGGGAGTCTCTTGTCTGGCATGAGGACAATGTGGCCTGCCCAGTGGAGCTGATCGAGTGTGGTCAGTGCTTCAAAGCTGGGGATGTTAGCCTGAATAAGGCTGTTGATGTTGGTGCATCTGTCCTCCCAGGGGATTTGTAGGATCTTGCGGAGACATCGTTGGTGATATTTCTTCAGCAACTTGAGGTGTCTACTGTACATGGTCCATGTCTCTGAGCCTTACAGGAGGGCAGGTATTACTCCAGCCCTGTAGACTATGAGATTGGTGGCAGTTTTGAGGGCCTGGTCTTCAAACACTCTTTTCCTCAAGCGGCCGAAGGCTGCACTGGCGCATGGAGGCCGTGTTGAATCTCGTCGCCGATGCCTGCTCTTGTTGATAGGAGGCTCCCGAGATATGGGAAGTGGTCCATGGTGTCCAGGGCCGCGCCGTGGATCTTGATGATTGGGGGGTAGTGCTGTGCGGTGAGGACAGGCTGGTGGAGGACCTTTGTCTTACGGATGTTTAACGTAAGGCCCATGCTTTCATAGGCCTCAGTAAATACGTCGACGATGTCCTGGAGTTCAGCCTCTGTATGTGCGCGGACGCAGGCCTTGGTGAGGCCACACCTGGAATATTGTGTACAGTTTTGGTCTCCTAATCTGAGGAAGAACGTTCTTGCTATTGAGGGAGTGCAGCGAAGGTTCACCAGACTGATTCCTGGGAGGGCAGGACTGACATGTAAAGAAAGACTGGATCAACTCGACTTATATTCACTGGAATTTAGAAGAATGAGAGGGGATTACATGGAAACATAAAATTCTGACGGGATTGGACAGGTTCGATGCAGGAAGTATGTTCCCGATGTCGGGGAAGTCCAGAACCAGGGGTCACAGTCTAAGAAAAAGGGGTAAGCCATTTAGGACCGAGATGAGGAGAAACTTCTTCACTCAGAGAATTCTGAACCTGTGGAATTGTCTACCACAGAAACTTGTTGAGGCCAGTTCGTTCGATATATTCAAAAGGGAGTTAAATGTGGCAATTACGGCTAAAGGTATCAAAGGTATGGAGAGAAAGCAGGAAAGGGGTACTGAGGTGAATGATCAACCATGATCATATTGAATGGTGGTGCAGGCTCGAATGGCCGAATGGCCTAATCCTGCACCTGTTTTCTATGTTTCTATGTTTCTATGTTTCTATGCAAAGCACAGAAAAAAATGGTTGAAGTATCGACTCTGCCTCAGTTAGCATTTCTTTCATTGTGCAAAAGAAGGTGACGGGTTAATTAATGATGCAATCCCGTGAAAGCAACACAAAAGTTTAACAAAAAAACATACGGTGACTGGCAGGTGAGCGCTGCTTCTGACACCCGGTGGGAATGGGCGGGGATTTTAAAGCCCCTTGTATTGTGAAACCTTCATATAGTCAAACATTTCCGATGTGCTGTATCGACCGCGTGGCGCAACGGTAGCGCGTCTGACCCCAGATCACGTCGAGGTCACTGTTCTTCAGGGTAATTCGGGAATTAATATTTTCTTTGCTGTTTGGCAATAACCAGACCCTTGCTCCAAGGTCTGTCTCACTGTTTCCCCGGTGTCAGGCAGAGATACTCCTGCTGCCCTCATTTATTTCATGTGACAGGACACAAAAGTTCAAAATAAACCTGCAGTTGGCCACATATAGCCCTAAATAGTCAGGATGGCCGAGCGGTCCAAGGTTCTGTGTTTAGGTCGCAGTCTCCTCTGGAGGTGTGGGTTCACATCACACTTCTGACACTTCCTGTTTTTAATCATTAAGTGAAACTCATTGTTTGACACCACGACCAACGCCTAAAAAGTGGGATTTTGCAGTCCACCTGCTCGCTTAACACTTCCGTCTGACCTGGTGCTGAAAGTGGAGATGTTTCCGCAGTGTAGCGGCTAACACGTTCGCCTCACACGTGAAAGCTCACCAGGCGGGATTATTTTCTGGAGCTTTCTCCTCATGCATGCTCAGGGGCGAGTTTGTTCTCCTGTGAAATGTCATAAGATCATAAGCATGTAAAGATTAGGGGCCAGAGGAGGCCATTCGGCCCCTCAAGCCTGGTCCACCATTCAAGAAGATCCTGGCAGTTCCTCGACAGCAAGTTTAAACATCTGGGGCAGAGCTGTAATCAACGACAAAAAGGTGCATTTTGCAGAAGCCCAGCTAACTCAGTCAGTAGATCATGAGATTCTAAATCTCAGGGTCACAGGTGCGAGCCCACGTTTGGTGATTATTTTTCATCGAATTATATAATCAGAAGTTTACAGCACGGAAGGAGGCCATTTCGGCCCATCGTGACCGTGCCGGCCAATAACAGGCTCTCCAGCCTAATCCCACTTTCCAGCTCTCGGTCCATAACCCTGCAGGTTACGGCACTTCAGGTGCACATCCAAGCACTTTTTAAATGTGGTGAGAGTTTCTGCCTCTCCCACCCTTTCAGGCAGTGAGTTCCAGACCCCCACAACCCTCTGCGTGAAGAAATTTCCCCTCAAATCCCCCCTACACCTTCTACCAATGACTTAAAATTTATGCCCCATTGTTGTTGACCCCTCTGCTAAGGGAAATGGGCCCATTCTATCCACTATATCAAGGCCCTTCATAATTGTATACATTTCAATGATGCCTCCCCTCAGCCCACTTTGTTCCAAGAAAAACAACCCCAGCCTATCCAATCTGTCCTCATAGCTAAGATTCTCCACTCCCGATAACATCCTCGAAATCTCCTCTGTAAGTCTCCAGTGCAATCACAGTCTTCTTCCTGTAAAGTGGTGACGAGAACTGCACGCAGTACTCCAGCTGTGGCCTAACCAGTGTTTTATATTCAAGCATAATCCACCTGCTCTCTTATTCTAGGCCTCGGCTAATAAAGGCCAGCATTCTGTATGTCTTCTTAACCAGCTAATCCACCTTGCCTGCTACCTTAAGGGATCTGTGGACATGCACTCCCAGGTCGCTTTGTTCCTCTACAATTCTCAATGTCCTACCATTTAATGTTTAATCTCTTTCTATTGTGTCTGTAAGCACTCAAGTAATGACTCCATGAGGCAAGGTATTGTACTTGAACTGTGGTGACCTTAGTCCATTTATTGCAGCTCCTGAGTGAGGGTACAGGATGGTGAGCTCCGTTTTATACCTGGTTACCTGTTGTGTACCGGTGATGCCGAGGTCTCCACCAGTTGCACTCTCTGGTGGTACAGGCATAGTGTATACAGTGTGAAGGTACATCCAGTAGTCTTATGTAACTGTACATTGAGTGTACAGGGAGTATACTTATATTATACAGACACAACATCACTCTCCCCTTAGTCTTGTGCCTCTGGCCTTTTAATTGTGTGCTCTGGCCCGAGACTTGAGTGCCCAAAGCCCTTGCACCTTGTCAATGCTTTGGTTTGGTTCTCTCCCTGTGGACCCCCAAGTCCTTATTACCACGACATTGGGAAATGGTCAGCATTGGATGGTTGGAGGTTGCAGTGGGGGTTGTGTGAGTTCTGGGTGTGATCCATGTGTGTCCATGGCTACATACATCCATTCCCCCGCCCCATACATAGACCCTGTGTGTGGCTCAACATCTGCATTGAAATTCTACCTGTACAGGCAGAAAGAACAAAAAAACATCGGATTAGTTACATCACTGTTTGGGTTCTGCAGTAGTGGAACAAGTACATTTTACAGGTAAGGTACATACGTGGTGTCACAGTCTTGCCCCTGGGTTGTGTAGGTGCAGGTGGGTGAGGACACTAGTTCCAGAGTAACCAGACTGTGTCCAGGTTGTCTGATGGCGGCGCTGTGTCCCCTGCCAGCTGGGTGGGCTCAGATCGCTCACCTGGCTGAGTCTCAGAGCCTTTGCCGTTGCCTCGTGGTCGGCAGAGCCACAGGAGTGTGTGGCCTCCCTGTCCACCTTTGAAGGGTGTGGTGTCTCCCTGCTGCTCTTCAGCGATATTGGGAGCCTGGTCATCCCAGGTCCCGTTGGGAGGTCAGGAGGGTGCTATCCGCTCGCTCCCAGTACTGGCCCTGGTGGCCAGAGAGGTGGAGCCGAACGGGGGCAGGGTACCCGTAGTGGTGCATTTGCCGTCCGCTGATCACTGGCCCTGCAGCTGGTATGCTCCCTCTGTGTGTGGCCACACTCCCTGGGGTATCACATTGGTCCCGGAGGGGCAGGCTACATGGTCGCTGGACCTGGGTGCTGACGGGAGGTTGCCCTTGGTTTTGTCGGCAGACATGTAAATCGCACGTCATCACTTCGTTTACTCTCACAATACATTGGTTCTGATCGCAAGTGCCCGACTTATCATGATTAGTTACATTTACAAACTTGAAATTGTCAGTTACATCTTTTACATATGTATCACCATCATCGCTGTATAAACATAGAAACATAGAAACATAGAAAATAGGTGCAGGAGTAGGCCATTCGGCCCTTCTAGCCTGTACCGCCATTCAATGAGTTCATGGCTGAACATGCAAATTCAGTACCCCCTTCCTGCTTTTTCGCCATACCCCTTGATCCCCCTAGTAGTAAGGACTTCATCTTCTCCCTTTTGAATATATTTAGTGAATTGGCCTCAACTACTTTCTGTGGTAGAGAATTCCACAGGTTCACCACTCTCTGGGTGAAGAAGTATCTCCTCATCTCGGTCCTAAATGGCTTACCCCTTATCCTTAGACTGTGACCCCTGATTCTGGACTTCCCCAACATTGGGAACATTCTTCCTGCATTCAACTTGTCTAAACCCATCAGAATTTTAAACGTTTCTATGAGGTCCCCTCTCATTCTTCTGAACTCCAGTGAATACAAGCCCAGTTGATCCAGTCTTTCTTGATAGGTCAGTCCCGCCATCCCGGGAATCAGTCTGGTGAACCTTCGCTGCACTCCCTCAATAGCAAGAATGTCCTTCCTCAAGTTAGGAGACCAAAACTGTACACAATACTCCAGGTGTGGCCTCACCAAGGCCCTGTACAACTGTAGCAACACCTCCCTGCCCCTGTACTCAAATACCCTCGCTCTGAAGGCCAACATACCATTTGCTTTCTTAACCGCCTGCAGTACCTGCATGCCAACCTTCAATGACTGATGTACCATGACACCCAGGTCTCGTTGCACCGCCCCTTTTCCTAATCTGTCACCATTCAGATAATAGTCTGTCTCTCTGTTTTTACCACCAAAATGGATAACCTCACATTTATCCACATTATACTTCATCTGCCATGCATTTGCCCACTCAAGAGTGGAACTGTCCCTTTAATTGTGATGGGTTGCCGGTCCCCTTTTAGAAGGTCTTGCAAACGTTACCCCAATCCGGTTCGCCGCTCGGCATCACGTGTTGCTCCCTTTTGGTCTGGCTGCCGCCATCTTGACTTCAGGCGCTTCACCTCGTGGTTTGGACGCCATCTTCTTTCTCTCCATGGGGTAGGCTGCGGTGATCCTTTTCTCCCCAGGCTCTGCCACGGAAGCCGGGAAGTTACCTTCTGCGTGAATTTTCTTCTCTGGAGTCCTGCCACTGGAGCCTGGAAGGTGAGGTCTGGTTGTTTGATCATCTCGCCGTTGGGTTGAGCGGTCTGTGTCGTCGCCTCACAGTCGAGTTGGGCGGTTGGTTTTTCAGGTGTTGTGCTGGATCCAACTTCGGGGACATGGAGGACGTCGATCGCTGGAGGTTGGAGCTTTTCCCAGCTCCAAGTGATCTTTTTCATCCACCTTCTTCCTAATAGCTTTGGACCATCCCCAGCAATGATCCACAAAGGTAACCTGTACATCTCGCCGCCATGGGACACCTGGACATCCACGCTGCCAACGACTGGGATGTATCGTTTGTGTAGGTGAGCAGTTTCACTTCGATTGGGATCATTTTAGGTCGTTCGATTGGATTGTCCCCGAGTTTCTCAAAGGCCACCTGATTCATCAGTGACTGGCTCGTCCCTGTGTCCACCTCCATCGTGACTGGAACATAGTTGATTTCAACTTCCATTTTCACCGGGGAACTCTCGGTGGTGCAGGTAAACACTCCGTACACCTCATCGTCGCTGGACTCCGGATGATCGGCCAACTCTTCATCGACTCGGTGAGTACGATTTCTCTTGCATATTCGCTGGAGGTGGCCCTTCATGTTACAGCCTTTGCAAGTATAGTCTTTATAGCGGCACTGGTGGGCCCTGTGATTTCCTCCACAGCGCCAGCATGGGGTTGGCCGGTTGGCCCCATGTGGTGGACTCAGGATTGCGGGACTCAGGGTTCTCTTCTCTCTTCCCTGAGAGAGACTGCTAGCAGCAGCCCTGCCTCTAAAAGGCACCAGTCGGTTCACAGTACTTGCCGGGTTAGAGTCCTGGGGGTGAGACATCCACTTGGAATCCCAGGCCGAGATCATGAATGCCTGGCTCACGTTAATTGCCTTCTGTAGGGTGACCGTGGTGTCCGCAGAGAGCAGCCTGTGGAGAAGGCCCTCGTGGCCGATTCCAATAACAAAGATGTCCCTTAGTGCTTTGGTGAGGTGATCGCTAAAATCACATGGTGCAGCCAATCGTCTCAGGTCTGCAGCATATTTTGCGATTTCTTGGCCTTCGGGCCACCGGTGGGTATAGAACTGGTGTCCAGCTGTGAGGATGCTCTCTTTAGGTTTGAGCTGTTCCTGTATCAGCGTTATGAGCTCCACATATGTTGTTGTCTTCTCTGGGACGAGCAAATCCCTGACAAGGCCATAGACGGTGGGCCCACAACTGCTGAGCAGGATAGCTCTGCACTTATCAGCCAGCGAGGTAGGGTCATCTCCCCCCATGTCATTCGCAATAAAGAAGTGTTCAAGCCTTTCCACAAAGGCCTCCCAATCTTCCCCATCGGCGAATTGTTCAAACGTGCCAAGGTTAGCCATTGTCGCGTGGAAATTCGTATTCTCGTCACCAGTTGTTGTGTCTGTAAGCACTCTAGTAATGAATCCACGAGGTAAGGTATTGTACTTGAACTGTGGTGACCTTAGTCCATTAGTCAGGGAAAGCATTTTTACAGAGCAAGTTGTCAAAAATAATTCAAGTCTGTGAGAGACTGTGACAATAATTGTTTCAATCATCATTAATCCAGCCACATGCGTTGCACACTGAAGGAAATACAAATATGTTTGCTGAGCGACGGCCGAATTTTAATAACTTTTTATACAACTGTAGAATCAGCAGAAAAACAGGTTATTCGGCCCATAGTACCTAATATATAGCCCATAGTGCAAGAGTAAGGAAATCTTGCTACAATTGTACAGGGCCTTGGTGAGACCACACCTGGAGTACTGCGCACAGTTTTGGTCTCCTTATCTGAGGAAGGATACACTTGCCTTGGAGGTGGTACAACAGAGGTTCACCAGATTGATTCCTGGGATGAGAGGACTGTCCTATGGTGAGAGATTGTGTAGAATATGCCGATACTCTCTGGAGTTTAGAAGAATGAGAGGTGATCTCATTGAAACGGATAATATTTTGAAGGGGATTGACAGGGTAGATGTTGAGAAGCCCGGCGAGCTCAGTCGGCAGAGCATGAGATTCATAATCTCAGGGTCGTGGGTTCGAGTTGGGCAAATTATTTTCCTTAAACTTTATGTTGCTTTCACGGGAAAACATCTTTAATGAACCCATGATCTTCTTTGCACAATAAAAGGAATGCGAACTGAGGGAGAGTTGATAATTTAATCATTTGTTCTGTGATCTGCATAAGAACACAAGAACCAGGAGCAGGAGTGTACCATTTGGCCCTTCGAGCCTGCCTTCTTTTGCACCGAAACAAATTATAACCGTGTTTTTAAATTAGCAGTGCGAGATATTTAGAGGGCACCTTCACAAACCAGGATTCGATCCCAGGTGGCTGTCGCGAAAGGAACGTGCTCCAGCCACCTGGGATTGATTCCTGGTTTGTGAAGTAAATTTGATATCACCGTTTGTAATTGAAGTGGAGTAATTTTATGAAGTTAGATGGATGTCCCAAAGCACTTCAGAGTGGTGTCAAAACAAATGATTTTGAAATTAAACACAATGAATGTTCGGAGTGGGATTTAAACCCATGCCTCCAGAGAAGACTGTGACCTGAGCAGTGCCTTCGACCGCTCGGCCATCCTAACGGTTGGATGTATTTGTTACAAATTATTACTCTGGAAAGTTTCAGACCGGGCACTTGTTCAGTGCAGCTGGAAGGCCCAGTGACCGGGATATCCTCTTCCCTGGGGTTTTCCTCAGCCTGTGCTCGGTGTACAGGGAGCTTTGGCCCAGGCCTGAGGTAGTTTGCATCATGCGTCAATGTACCCTGGAATGCTTTTGTTCAATTTTATTGCAGACATGTTTTTGTTTCAACAACAATGTTTCTGTCCGTGATCGAACTGCGGACTTTTCACATGTGAGGCGAACGTGATCACCACTAAACTTCGCAAGCTGCTGCTCAGTTCAGTGCCCAGAGAGAAGTGTTCAGCAACAAGCTGAAATGCTCAATCCCTCTCTCTGCAAAAAGTTCCTTTCACAAACATTTCTCTGACCGGAGCTGCACAAAACAACAATGTTCTCCTTTCAAAGTCAAAAACTCCCAAATTTCCACGTCTGCAATTTTCTGGACAAGGACAAGGACTGAAAGCGCTTTGTGATCAGAAAATTGCCGGAACCCCTGTGGTTAATGACAGGGCATTTGATGATTGATTTCCGTACACACCTTGGAATTCAGGAGAACCGAGTTCGTGGTTTGAAGTTCGAGGTAAACCCACGGGGCGGAGCCAACAGTCGCCTGGCAGCAATCAGCGACAGGAACATGCAACTTAAGCAGGCCCGGCTATCAACGGCATTACCATCGCCGAATCCCCCACCATCAACATCCTGGGGGTCACCATTGACCAGAAACTTAACTGGACCAGTCACATAAATAGTGTGGCAACAAGAGCAGGTCAGAGGCTGGGTATTCTGCGGTGAGTGTCTCAACTCCTGACTCCCCAAAGCCTTTCCACCATCTACAAGGCACAAGTCAGGAGTCTGATGGAATACTCTCCACTTGCCTGGATGAGTGCGGTTCCAACAACACTCGAGAAGCTCGACACCATCCAGGAAAAAGCAGCCCACTTATTGGGCACCCCATCCACCACCTCCAACATTCACTCCCTCCACCACCGGTGCACCGTGGCTGCAGTGTGTACAATCTACAAGATGCACTGCAGCAACTCACCAAGGCTTCTTCGGCAGCACCTCCCAAATCCGCGACCTCTACCGCCTAGAAGGACAAGGGCAGCAGGCGCATGGGAACACCATCTCCTTCATTCTCCGGGGAGTGGGTGAACAGCCAGAGGTCGTGGTCCATATCAGGACCAATGACATGGGTAGCAAGAGAGATGAGGTCCTGCAGGCAGAGTTTAGGGAGCTAGGAGAGAGATTAAAAAGCAGGACCTCAAAGGTAGTAATCTCTGGATTACACTCGGTGCCACGAGCGAGTGAGTACAGAAATAGGAGGATAGAGCAGGTGAATACGTGGCTGGAGAGATGGTGCAGGCAGGAGGGCTTTAGTTTCCTGAGGCATCGGGACCACTTCTGGGCGCGGTGGGACCTGTACAAGCCGGACAGTTTGCACCTAAACAGAGCCGGGACCAATATCCTCGCGGGGTGGTTTGCTCGTGCTGTTGGGGAGGGTTTAAACTAGTTTGGCAGCGGGATGGGAACCTGAGAATAGATTCAGTAGGGAGGGAAGTAATGCTGGAATTAGAAAGCAAAAATAAAGAAAGTGAGTTTGAAAGAGAGAGGAAACAAGCAGGTAAAAAGTGTAAATAAACAAATTGAAAGACACTGTTGTAGGAAGGCAAAGGCACCTGCTGAATATATAAATGTATGTATGTTTAAAATGTTAGCCAAATATAAAATGGCTGCCAGGGGGCTTAGCAAAGCATGATGGGGACTCGGTAAGCCAAGTTAGCTAAAACTGCTGACTGAGCGCTGACCCTGCAGAGCCTGGTACCAGGAATGTGTTGAATCAACAACTTGAGGCAAGATAGTATACAGAACACTGCGGTACCTAGTACGGAATGTCCTCAAGTCAGTGACCCCCAGATGGAGTGCCTAGCAACCACGGAGATAAGGAGCTAGGCACCGGTGGAACAAATGATTAACGACGATAAGGGGGTCTGGAAAACATCACACGGATATGAATCAGCCCCCAACTGTCATGAACTGATCATGCAGCCCCCTGATGTACCGGGGTTAATTCTATTGGCCCATTTAAACCTATATGTAATCTATAATCATTATGATTGGATTATGTCCAGCCAAAGTGGGCTGAGTAACTGTAATGAACTATTGTAAAACATATAAATATCGATGAATTTCTTTGTTCGGCGGAGAAGAGTGCCTGGAGTTGGACCAGAGGCTCTCTCCTTGCCGGCGTAATAAAGGCCATTTTTGCATTGGAACCGACCCCGAGTGTCGAGTGATTCTTCCATGAAAACATTTGCGCTTACAGTGGCGTCATGAACAGGATTTCGCGGAGTCGCTGGAAGTCCTTGGAAAAACCTGGGTGAGTATCAAAAAATTTTAATTATAAAGGGTGCGGAAGGTGGAGGCCGGTTGATCGACACGAGGAGATGGTGTAATATCTCAAACGCCTAGCCTGAGCCTGAATTAAGAGGACTTTTGTCCCACGTGACGGCCAGGAACTAAGTAGGCGTAGGGCACACACTTAGACCGTGGGATCGTGATACCGAGCGACATCTCCTGGACCCAGTCGTGTGATTTGTAAATATACCCCGGAGACCAGGCGGTGCACAGCGACCAAAGGAAACCAAACCTGTGAACAGGGTCGGACCGACAGACAAAACGGTGGTAGGTAGTCGTTAAGGAGGCATGGGGCACTGCGGGAATTGCTTAAACGCATTTTAAGAATTGTATAAGTTTGTGTAATTGCAGAACTTGTGACCTGACAGTAGCCAGGAGACAGTCTGCTACAAGTCACACTAGGAAGAAAGTGGACCTCTGAGAGTCCATTCCTAACAGTTCTAGTCCTACCCAGGAATGGCCAATAAATCAAGTAATCTCGAGTGGGGACTAGAAGGGTCCCTTACCTGCCACCTGGCGGAAAAACAAAAGAAACTAATTGAGAAGATGATTAAGTCAGGATGGAACCCCCAGGACCCGCCAGCAAATCAACGGGAATGGTGGGAGAAGGAAAGGAAAGATAAAGATGAGAAAGCCGTGGTCTTGATTCTTCAAGCCCACATAAAATTAACAGAGGAGGTTCATCAACATGTAAGAAATAAAAAAACCTGATAGTGATGATCTTAAGTGAAGTATGGATCCAAGAATAGAGCCAGCCAAACAATAAACTTTGCTAAATGAAAAGAGACTTTTGTGAATGTCTGTCCAGGAATGAGATAAAGAATGGAGAAGGGAAGCTGTAATGTCTTTAAAAAAAGCCTGTGTCTCTGGAGGCTGCAGGCTGGGGAAGTACACTCCCATTTTTCCTTTGTGTAAAACCTTGATGCGAAAGCTTTTAGCTCAGGAAAGAGATTTTTAAATTACAGATTGGCAGTACAATATTTGAATTGTGATTTTGAGATATTTCAGGTGATTCTCATTGATAAACATTTTGGTTGTATAGGAAAATCTTGGGTTTGGAAGCCTTTTTAATAAAAGTACACATACTGCGTCAGGAACTGAAGCTTAAAAAAGATGTAATTTATGAGATATAGTACCACAAAATTGAAGTTACAGAGCAAAAGATTAGAGTTTTTGATCAGCTTCTAAAACGGAAGTTAGGCAAAAAAATCCAGTAATACCATATTTGACATTTTGTAATTCAACAATAAATACAAATTCTACAAAAGGGGAGCAGAAATTAGGATGGGAACAGTGAAGAGTTAATTTTGTTGTGAAGGTTTCAAGTACCACTGGTAAAGAAAAGGCACAACAAAATGCGATACATTTAAAACAAAAAGTTAAATCTGATCTCTTTTAAAAAATAAAACTAAAAAGTTTGGAAAAAAAGACGTAACGTACTAAATAAGTGCTGAAAAAAAAAGTGTTTGCGATGGAAAAAGAAATAAAAGGGGTCAGAGGGTCTAGTAAGGAGGAGGAACTGAGGGAAATCCTTATTAGTCGGGAAATTGTGTTGGGGAAATTGATGGGATTGAAGGCCCATAAATCCCCAGGGCCTGATGGACTGCATCCCAGAGTACTTAAGGAGGTGGCCTTGAAAATAGCAGATGCATTGACAGTCATTTTCCAACATTCCATTGACTCTGGATCAGTTCCTATAGAGTGGAGGGTAGCCAATGTAACCCCACTTTTTAAAAAAGGAGGGGAGAAAAAACAGGGAATTATCGACCGGTCAGCCTGACCTCAGTAGTGGGTAAAATGATGGAATCAATTATTAAGGATGTCATAGCAGCGCATTTGGAAAGAGGTGACATGATAGGTCCAAGTCAGCATGGATTTGTGAAAGGGAAATCATGCTTGACAAATCTTCTGGAATTTTTTGAGGATGTTTCCAGTAGAGTGGACAAGGGAGAACCAGTTAATGTGATATATTTGGACTTTCAGAAGGCTTTCGACAAGGTCCCACACAAGAGATTAATGTGCAAAGTTAAAGCACATGGGATTGGGTGTAGTGTGCTGACATGAATTGAGAACTGGTTGTCAGACAGGAAGCAAAGAGTAGGAGTAAATGGGCACTTTTCAGAATGGCAGGCAGTGACTAGTGGGGTACCTCAAGGTTCTGTGCTGGGGCCCCAGCTGTTTACACTATACATTAATGATTTAGACGAGGGGATTAAATATAGTATCTCCAAATTTGCGGATGACACTAAGTTGGGTGGCAGTGTGAGCTGCGAGGAGGATGCTATGAGGCTGCAGAGTGACTTGGATAGGTTAGGTGAGTGGGCAAATGCATGGCAGATGAAGTATAATGTGGATAAATGTGAGGTTATCCATTTTGGTGGTAAAAACAGAGACAGACTATTATCTGAATGGTGACAGATTAGGAAAAGGAGAGGTGCAACGAGATCTGGGTGTCATGGTACATCAGTCATTGAAGGTTGGCATGCAGGTACAGCAGGTGGTTAAGAAAGCAAATGGAATGTTGGCCTTCATAGCAAGGGGATTTGAGTACGGGGCAGGGAGGTGTTGCTGCAGTTGTACAGGGCCTTGGTGAGGCCACACCTGGAGTTTTGTGCACAGATTTGGTCTCCTAACTTGAAGAAGGACATTCTTGCTATTGAGGGAGTGCAGCGAAGGTTCACCAGACTGATTCCCGGGATGGCGGGACTGACCTATCAAGAAAGACTGGATCAACTGGAATTGTATTCACTGGAGTTCAGAAGAATGAGAGGGGACCTCATAGAAACGTTTAAAATTCTGATGGGTTTAGACAAGTTGAATGCAGGAAGAATGTTCCCAATGTTGGGGAAGTCCAGAATCAGGGGTCACAGTCTAAGGATAAGGGGTAAGCCATTTAGGACCGAGATGAGGAGAAACTTCTTCACCCAGAGAGTGGTGAACCTGTGGAATTCTCTACCACAGAAAGTTGTTGAGGCGAATTCACTAAATATATTCAAAAAGGAGTTAGATGAAGTCCTTACTACCACGGAGTTCAAGGGGTATGGCGAGAAAGCAGGAAGGGGGTACTGAAGTTGCATGTTCAGCCATGAACTCATTGAATGGCGGTGCAGACTAGAAGGGCCGAATGGCCTACTCCTGCACCTATTTTTCTATGTTTCTATGTTTCTATAACTTACTAAATACTAGTTGATATTGGCTGTGAAAAAGATATTGGTTTAATTGGGAAAAGGAAAAAAAAATTGGAGGAGGTAAAAGACACTCTCCATTGATAATGATTTTAAATTACGAGAAAGTTTCACTGCAGTTTGAAAAGATTTCCAGAATAGACGTTATTAATCAAGAAAAGTCCCGAACAGTCTAAACAAGCAGAAGGGTTTTGAAAATAACAAGGAGAAAAGATCTAAGCTATGCGAACTCAGCAGAGAGAGAAATAAAACACAAGATTTGCCCATTGAACGGGACTGTTAAAAAAACCCCGAAATGTTGGCATGTTAACAGCTTGTGTGAACATTGGATTTCAGTAAACAAAATAGCTATTAAAAATGTGTGTTCTTATTTCAACAAAAATATTTGGCAAGTACTTGAATTAGATGTTAAGCAAAAAAATTGGAGTTTAATCTAAAATGCTGTCTTTCCCGATGAGAAGATTTTTATTGTGACCACTTTACGAATGATTTCTGCTGTTTTAACGGATTCCTAATTTCTAAGCAAGTTTTGAAGGCACAAAGATTTGGATGATTACGCAAAGTCACGTAATGACATCAGGCCTTCTTACAAACCTGTAAAGGAGTTAATCCTTTCCATTGACAGCTGTTTTACACTGGACCTTACTCATTTGAATTTGTTACTAAAATAAAGAAGACTCACCTGACAGACAGTGGAAATGGTGGGATAGTCAGAATAAAAATAAAACAGAACTAGCTGGTCAAGAGTTAAAAGCGAAGATAAATAAGCTGGAAGAGATTTTAAAAAACAGGACCAGACGGATAGTGCAGTGTGCAGCCAAAGCACCATCACCTGTGGCAATCGAGCCAATGTATCCCACGGTGGGTCGGTGTAGTCCACAAACCCAACCTAACAGTAAAGCAGACTGCGATGTTTGGAGGAATAGTGGTGGCATTGGTGTTTATTAGAGTTTGGATAATATTTAGATGGGTCACCGTGCAGGCTCGAGCACAGCAGGCTCAAATACAAAACCGACGGCAGCCCAGACAGGGACATGAAGTGATCGAGATGGTACGACTATAAAGAATATGGATAACCAAACCCTTACCTCCGATTCCACAGAGTGACCGCGACACAAGTAGACCAGAACCTAACACCTGGTGACGACCAGGCTATCTGTTTAAAATTTGCAGATAAAACCATCGCCGAGATGGGACCGCAGTGGTGACTTCGACTCTGGGGACTCATGATATTGGGAACCTTGAGGCCCACACAAGCACTGGATAATACAGACGGACTACGAGAGATGCAGCACACGCAAGAAACACACAACTGTATCAACTATAGGGTTTTGTTTACTTTGACTGACGGAATATGCATTCCAGCAATCAAGGACTGGAGCAAGGACAGAACTTATTTTAACGCGTGGCTGCAAATGAATCCGGATAAGAATAGAGTATGCGTGCGATGCTCCACGGGTACAAGAAGCAGTTGCATTAGACGAAGGGAGGCCGGGGGGGCCCGATGAATGTACCTTTGGAATAATTTGCGCGCCTCCTGCCCAGCCACAACCACAAGTCACCCACAAAGAGGGGGTGGGGCTGTGTGGATACTATGAGGAGGTAGAGGCTGCCGCAATATCATTGTATGTATGCTTCTCACCCCCTCCGACACCACGCCCCATAAGAACCACCACACTGCCCATGGAATTGCCATGTCCAACAATTACAAGGGGACCGGAAAATGGGATTGTGCTGTCCAACGAGGGTGAACTATTGTATGATAATGTTAAGCATGAAATTGTGCCTGTCCTGATCAATATCTCAGGTATACAGATGCCGGAATATTGTACAGAGCAGGCAAGAAATATGTATAATGTATTAAGTAAAGTTGTAATGCAGCAGGCTGCCGATGCCATGGGTGCCAGTAGATTCCGAGGACAGGAGCCAGTTCATAGGACTAAGAGGGAAATAGTTAATGATGTTGCTACCGGTTTTAATGCTGGAACCTCCATAGTAAACTCACTGGACATACAAAGGCTAAATGAAAGGGTGGAGCAGCTTAAAGGGGTGATGAAGGGATTATTAGAACGGGCAGAGTGGAATCAGGAAGATCAAGCCGAACTTGGAAGAGAGGGTGCCGAAATCCAATTGGATGGCCTCTCGGTCCTGGAAGCTCAGGCAAAAACAATCAATCACCTTTTCGACAGAGAGAGAGAAGATACCGCAAAACTGAGACAGGGACAACTCTGTCACGCTTATGGCCTATGGATGGTCGGACAGATACGGCACAACCACGATCATATCCAAAGGGGGGAGTTGCCAGACTGGATAGACAGCCCACATCTGGCTCAGTTGGCCAAACTGAAGGGGACACTGGATAATTGCACTCTGAAGGGACTAACCAGAGTATGCCCAGTGATCCCAAACTGCCGAATGAGCAAAGCTGCCGGAGTGGGAATAGCCCTGATGATACCTATAGTCACACAAGACTCAGGACCGTTTCCCCTTTATCAACTGTAGAATATCGGGATCATACGGGAAAACACCTCCCTCCATTACTATCTGACCGCAGCCCCTGGTGTCCGCAGAGACAACACACTCTATGGGATCTCCCTGACGGGATGCAAGCAGACGGGTGACATTACGGTGTGCCCTCACCCGGTGGGACAGGGAGAACTAGTCGAATGTGGATTTAATCCAACCGATGGATGTGTATTGGAAATAGTACCTGCCCCCACACATTTTGCCAGAACAGGTTATGGGGGCAAAGGGAAATACTGTGTCTCTACCATGGCACATTCATATCGGTACAATGGCTTACAATGCCAGATCTCGCAACCAAACTTTTGCTTCACGGCCCTACGACCTCACAATAGGACAAGCCCGCATTATCCAGGTTAGACACCGAGGCCCAAAATCATTAACGCCATCGATCAGCTCCACGATCACCTGCAGGATTATGACGAGCCAGAGCAGGCCCCTATCCCACATTTAGTTGCAGTATTAAGGGAACTAAGACTCAGAGTAGGCCAGTGTGTCAGACTCTACCACCAACTACAGACAAAGATTGAAATACTGGAGAAGGATACTGACCAAGAGTTACAAAACCAGAGTTGGTGGAGGAGGGTCTGGGACTGGGGCATGAACGTAAACATCCACCCCTGGATTGGAATAATATCACACATACTGGTAGGGATACAGCTGGTCTTAGCACTAACATGGAGAGTCATGGCCTGTCGATCCTGCAGGCATTATGCACGACAAAGGAGTATCAGAACAAGGGCTCAAGTAAATAAAGTGACTTGTCCAGCAGAGGGACAGGGGAATCTGAACTATATCAATTTGATCTAAGCAACTGGGACTTCTGACACCACGTGACTGGCCAGCACGTTGAGGCAGGAAGTACCGGTGGTACATAAAAATATAAGTCGAGTAACAAATAATGTTGTCGGTTAAAGGAGACTAGGATTGGTCCATTACCGAAAGGGGGGATTGTTGTAGGGCAAAGGCAAAGGCACCTGCTGAATATATGTATGCATATATGTATGTGTAAAATGGTAGCCAGATATAAAATGGCTGCCAGGGATTCTGCAAAGCACTAGGGGAATTCAGCTAACAGTTAGCTTGAATACATTTTTGGGTAGCCGATGACACTGCAGTTCCATGTACAGGAACACTGGAAAGAGCGAGCTCAGCAGAACGTCCTTAATCAACAAACCACAGAAAGATGTCCCAGCAGAATGCTGAATAAAGAAATTCCTGTGACTGTGTAAGGATAAGGAGGTTAGGTGCAGACAGAACCCAAGGACAGTAGAGATAAGGGGATCTGGAGAATCTCACGAGGCCATGAATAAGCCCCAGCTAAAACATGAGGTGATCACACAGTCCCCTGGTGCCTGGGGGCCAATTCCATTGGCCCAGTGGAATCGATTTGTAATTTATAGTCCTTATGATTGGATTGTGTCCAGCCAACATGGGCTAAGTAATTATAATGAACTGTTGTAAAACATATAAATATCGATGAATTTCTTTGTTCGGTGGAGTGGAATGCCTGGAGTTGGACCAGAGGCTTTCTCCCCGCCGGTGTAATAAAGGCCATTTTGGGATTGGAACCGACCCCGAATGTCGAGTGATTCTTCCAGAAAAAGATTTGTGCTCACATAACCAGTGCTGTACCAGCCCTGGGAGAGATTGATGGGAAAGTGTAGAGGGAGCTTTACTCTGTAGCTAACCCGTGCTGTACCAGCCCTGGGAGAGATTGATGGGACAGTGTAGAGGGAGCTTCACTCTGTATCTAACCCCGTGCTGTACCTGCCCTGACGGGTTTGATGGGACAGTGTAGTGGGAGCTTTGCTCTGTATCGATCCTGTGCTGTGCCTGCCCTGGGAGGGTTTGATGGGACAGTATAGTGGGAGCTTTACTCTGTATCTAACCCCGTGCTGTACCAGCCCTGGGAGAGATTGATGGGACAGTATAGTGGGAGCTTTGCTCTGTATCGATCCTGTGCTGTGCCTGCCCTGGGAGGGTTTGATGGGACAGACTAGAGGAAGCTTTACTGTATATCTTAGATGGGCTGTATCTGCTCTGTGAGTCTTTGATGGGACAATATAGGGGGAGCTTTAATCTGTATATAACACATACTGTACCTGCCCTGGGAGGGTTTGATGTGACAGTGTCGAGGAAGCTTTAGTCTGTACCTGCCCTCTGAGTCTTTGATGAGACAATGTAGAGGGGGCTTTAATCAGTATCTAATCCGTACTGTACCTGCCCTGACGGGTTTGATGGGACAGTATAGTGGGAGCTTTGCTCTGTATCTATCCTGTGCTGTGCCTGCCCTGGGAGGGTTTGATGGGACAGTGTAGAGGGAGATTTAAACACGTGCTGCACTGTAATGTATATATGCCCGGGTTTACCTGCCACCAGGGGGACCGACCGTCGAAGGTCATTGGGCCACAGGCACACACATGCAACCCTTGTATATAAAGAAAGCCTCCATGTTTAATCCTTTGTTCGAGAGCTAGAAAAGTAGGGTCAGGATGCACCTGATTGAGTTCACGGTAGTAAGCCGACTGAGTTATTGCATATGCAACATGCACCTGCCCCTGGAAGAGTTTGATGGGGCTGTGTTGAGGGAGCTTTACTGTGTATCTAACCCGTTCTGTACCAGCCCTGGGAGTGTTGATGGGTCAGTGCAGAGGGAGCATTACTCTGTATCTAACGCATACTGTACCTGCCCTGGGTGAGCATGATGGGACAGTGCAGAGGGAGTTTTACTCTGTATCTAACATGGGCTGTATCTGTCCTGAGAGGGTTTGATGGGATAGTGTAGAGGGAGCATTACTCTGTATCTAACACGTGCTGTACCTGTCCTGGGAGAGTTTGATGGGGCAATGTAGAGGAAGCTTTACGCTGTGTCTAACGCGTACTGTACCTGCCCTGGGAGGCTCTGATGTGACTGTGTAGTGGTAGCTTTACTCTTTATTTAACATTATTGTCCTTTTTAATCCACTTGTTTCACACCGAAACAAATCGTAACCGTGATGTGAATTTAACGCCACGTGATTCTTTGAAATCATCTTTAAATGATTGGGGAAAACCACTTCTTATGCCACCGAAAAACAGCTTTTATTCCAGGTCTCGGCGATAAATTTTGTAACAACATTTTTAAATTCAAAACCTTATAAAATTGACGACATGCAGCCAACGTGCAAAAGTAAGAATTCTTTTAATCACCGTTAATTAGCCGATAACCTTCTTCAGAATGAAATAAATAATAATATAATTACTGAGCAACAGTGGTATCTTCAATCATTCATTTTCTCTTTACATGTGATGAAGTTTTATCCCTATCTCATTTACACGCTGTATGAGAATGGTTTAAAATTGTAAGTGTTTATGACTCAGTTGTAAAACCATTGATTGTGTGTGTGTCTATACTTGATAGGAGGAGCACTTGAGACCGAAGTTCCAGTTCTATATATGTACCAATAGAATCAATTTCCACCAGTTTCTTTAAACCCAATAACATAATTTATTTCGAGTGGGCTGGATGGAGGAACATGATCCATGTAAAAAATTGTTATCGTTTTACTTGAACTGAATGCTCATAAAATATTGGAGTGGGAACTAATTGGATAATAGCACAGCTGCAACATTTGCGGAATAGATTCGTGCAGCCAAAACGCACAGTGACAACCTGGGACTGTGCGGCACCAAATACTCGGGGAAAAACAGTTAAACACTTCGTCCCTGGGTGGGCTCGAACCACCAACCTTTCGGTTAACAGCCGAACGCGCTAACCCATTGCGCCACAGAGACTGATGGAAGTAGAAGGTTCAAGGCATCCCAAACCAGGGTGTCAGACAGTGAAAGCTTCAGATTGCTCTGACCGGGATGGAACTTGTCCACTCTCAGTGGTACTTTTCACAAATAAATGGAGGGACATTCATTGTGGATGCGTGGAAACAGTCTGGTCCCGCACACTGCAGACACTTCCATGTCACCGCCAACCAGCTCTCCCGCAACCGGTGTGATCTACCTTCCAGCCTTCCGGTGCCTTGTCTGTGACAAAGTATTCTGATTGTCCCGAAGCCGGTATTAGGTTTGAATTCCTTTTCAGCTCCTGACTGCGGATATTCCTGTGATTAAACAGGAACTAAATGCTAACAGGGACAGTTGGATTCACCGTTTCTTTGCTTGGTGAAATTTCAAAGATTGAAAGCGACACACATCAACTCCAAACCTCCCGTGAGATGGAAGCCCAGTTTCTGTTTCAAGCTTGAATGCGGGAACAAGCAGAACTTATTCAAAGAAAGTCCAAGTCCCTGAGACGCCTGATTATTTGCACCAAACTCCTTTGCAAAGATTTGAGGTTCATGTTTGGTGATCTGGGCACATCTTTTGCCAAACTACAACACTTCAAACATAACTCAACGGCCTTAAAGCGCTTTGGGGTGACATGAGTTCCTGAAAGGCACTGCAGAAATGGAAGTCCTTCTTTGCAAAAGTTCGATGCAATTTCAAAATTTGAGAGCAATATCAGGGCTCCTCTGGGACCCCTCGTAAATTTCAATGAACAACTCCAAAGGGAGAATCATAGCCCGAGACCAACGAGCCAACTGTTTGACAAACGTGAAGATAAGGTGTAACCATGATCAAAGCATTTTTGTGTGTGTCGCTATTCAGAACATAAGAACTTAAGAATTAGGAGCAGGAGTAGGCCATATGGCCCCTCGAGCATGCTCCGCCATTTAATATGATCATGGCTGATCCGATCATGGACTCAAGTCCACATCCCTGCCCGTTCCCCATAAGCCTTATTCCCTTATCAGTTAAGAAGCTATCTCTGTCTTAAATTTATTTAATGTCATGGCTTTCTCAGCTCTCTGAGGCAGTGAGTTCGACAGATTTACAACCCTCTGAGAGAAGAAATTCCTCCTCATCACAGATTTAAATGGGCGGCCCTTTATTCTGAGATTATGCCCCCTAGTTCTAGTCTCCCCTATCAGTGGAACCATCCTCTCTGCATCCACCTTATCAAGCTCCCTCATTACCTTATACGTTTCGATAAGATCACCTCTCATTCTTCTGAATTCCAATGAGTAGAGGCCCAACCTACTCAACATTTTCTCATAAGTCAACCACTCATCTCCAGAGTCAACCCAGTGAACCTTCTCTGAACTGCCTCCAAAGCAAGTATATCCTTTAGTAAATATTGTAAGTGTTTGTGATCCTCGCCCAATTGCCAGACGGACGGTTTGAATCGCCCCCACCTTACGAAAGTTCTAGATCTGGGAATTATTATTCAGAGTGTAAATTAAATGAGTCACGGAAAGGGATGCTTCGGTGATAAATCATAGTATATTTATTTGGTGTGACATACACTGGCTAAAACATGCACTGCTAAACGAAATGTCTCTGTGGAGAATAAAATCCCGGTTACAAACAACATACATACAGTACAGAAATGAACCTAGTAACACGCAGTAATTCCCTGGTGGATTCTAACCCCACCACTACCAATGAATTACCCTCCCCAGAATAGCCCTGAAAAGCTTCACTTCTGAGAAAACCCTGAGCCCTTACCCAGCTGGCCTGGGATATCTGGTTACTGGCTTGGGACACTCGCGACCATGTTCACCACCACACGCAGCCCGTTTCCTTGCTCAGCTCAGCTGTGGGAAGTCACTGCCTGGTCTTCAGTCTCGGTGGCTTCTTCTGCAGTGCTGCGGCCCCTTCCTCTGGTACATCGATCGGTGGAGCGAGAGCGAGAGGGAGAGGGGGCTCTCTCTAGACACAAGTTGCAAGCTGCAAGCTCCAAGCTTCACACCAAGCTCCAAGCTAAAAATAAAGTGGAAAGGACCCTGTCTTTCTGGGAGTCTTGATACCCCTATCTTTCCCGCCAATCTTTATAACCCCTTTGTTTCTAAGCACGGGTACTTAGTCAGTGATGGGCCATCCCACCCATGCATTGGGCTGATGGCCCTTAGTCTGGGCATCTCTCTGAGCCTTTGTGTTGGGAAAGACCCAGCTCCTCCTTGGCTGGCCAGGCTGGTGGGTTCATTGTTCTGTGTCTCCTTCTGAGATGCAGGTGAGAAGTGCTTTTACAAATTAGAGTGGCTTTGTCAGTGGCCCCCCTTCCTGGCCGACAGCTCTTTTGTCAATGGATGACTGACAGGTCTTTTGTCCCAGCTAACTGCCATGCGGTCTCTGGAGTTTTAACAAAACCAGCTTTTTTACATATCTGCGCAGGGTGTCCCCAGCACAGGGAAAATAGCCTCAGAAAAATAAAATCCACAAAATATTCTCGACTGAGTCCATTCTTTAAACAGAAACTTTGCGATCTCTTCATTCTGCTCTGCTAATTATCGATCTTGCCACGTAAAAAGTGCGTTGGCATTGCAATGCATTAATGTAAAATTAATGAAAAGAAAATGCAACGTTTTGTCGAGTGCAAAACATGCAGTGCCTGCATTTCAAAAAGCATTGCTTTTATTCATCCTGCGGAATGCATATTGCACAGATAATCTCAGCACACATTGTGCAGGCAAAGGCAGCATTCGACAACAAAGTGATTTGTCCTCCGCTGATTTGTAGCAGATAACTGACGGTTGAGCACACAATTTGACAACTAGACTTGTAGATCAAGCATCAATGAAAAAGGCAACAAAACTGCCCACCAGCACCGGGTGTCTTTCACTTGTTTGTCCCAAATTTTCAGCAGCTGGGACAACAAGAATTTAGGTTTTACTGAGATTTGAACTCAGATCACTAGATTTAAAGTCAAGAGGGCTCACCATTACACCATGGAACCAACTATGCCAAAACTTTTGAAACATACTTCGTCACAGACAAGGCACTGGAAGGCTGGAAGGTAGATCACACCGGTTGTGGGAGAGCTGGTTGGTGGTGACATGGAAGTGTTTGCAGTGTGCGGGACCAGACTGCTTCCACACATCCACAATGAATGTCCCACCCTTTACTTGGGAAAAGTACAACTGAGAGTGGATAAGTTCCATCCCGGTCGGAGCAATCTGAAGCTTTAACTGACTGACACCCTGGTTTTGCATGTCTTGCAGTGTGTATCTGTGGCGCAATGGTTTAGCGCATTCGGCTGGTAACTGAAAGGTGGGTAATCCAAACCCATCTCCGGGCGAAGCCTTTTAATGTTTTTCCCCGAGGATTCGGTGCCGCACAGTTCCGGGTTGTCATTGTGCATTTTGGCTGCACGAATATATTCCGCAAACATTGCAAGCTTTGCTGTTATCCAGTGAGTTCCCACTCCAATACTTTTATGAGCATTCAGCACAAGTAAAACGAAAACAATTTTTTACATGGATCATGTTCCTCCATCCAGTCCAATCAAAATAAATTATGTTATTGGGTTTAAAGGAACTGGTGAAAATTGATTCTATTGATACATATATCGAACTGGAACTTCGGTCTCAAATGCTCCTCCTATCAAGAATAGACACACACACAATCAATGGTTTTACAACTGAGTCATAAACACTTACAATTTCTCATACAGCATGTAAATGAGATAGGGATAAAAATTCATCACATGTGAAGAGAAAATGAATGATTAAAGATACTACTGTCCCTCAGTAACTATATTATTATTTATTTCATCCTGAAAAAGGTTATCGGTTATTTAACGGTGATTAAATGAATTCTTAATTTTTGAATTGAAAAAAGCTGTTACAAAAGTTACCGCCCTGACCTGGAATCGAAGCTGTTTTTCGGTGGTACAAGGAGTGGTTTTACCCAATCATTTAAAGGTGATTTCAAAGAATCACGTGGCGTTAAATTCAGATCACGGTTACAATGTGTTTCGGTGTGAAACAAGTGGATTGAAAAGGACAATAATGACACCAAGCATTACGATGCAGCGATGCAGCAATGCAGCGTTCCCTGGTGGTCCAGTGATTAGGATTCGGCGCTCTCACCACCGCGGCCCTGGGTCGATTTCCGGCCAGGGAAATTGCACTTCCATCAAAATTAAAACCTTATAAGGAAGTGTTACATGTATCTCATGTGGAAAAAAGATTCATTTATTTAAACATCATAAATTAATCTATTGTAGAACTTCAATAATTTATTTTGCCTTGAGTACGTGAGGAACTTTTATCCCTACCTCATTGTATTTTAGGAGCATGGTCCAGCCCCGGTATCTCCACCTGTGAAAGTCAGAAACTGCTGGAAATAAACACAGGACAGGTAGCCTTTGACAAACAATTAAACCGAGGTTACAGACTCTCTTCCTTCCCCTGCCCTTTGCGGGACACTTGTTCCCCTTTAATTTTCCGCAGTGGAGCCGTTATCACGTTTGCTTTCCACGCGAAAGGATCCCGTGCAGGAAGATTATGTTTAAACTTGCTGTGGATGAACAGCCATGGGTGAGTTTATTCTCCTGTTAAAAGGGCGACAGTGGCTTCTCCCTCATTCTTTAATTGCTCTTTATTTCACTTCACTAAATAGATATATTTGAGTGAGAGAAATTGTTCCAAAGTGTCGCCCACTTCATCTTTTGTTCCCCATTAAACACATAAAATGAGGCCGGGGGAATAAATACAGAAAACAAAGCAGAGGGATACAGACAAGAGGAAGAGAGAAGGGGAAATACTGTCCCCACCCAGAACTAATGCAGAAACCCCTCTGCTGTGCTCGGGGTGGCCACCCACAGCCTGGATACACTAACGCCCCAACAGCTCATTGACTGTCGGAGTGGGACCGTGCGGCGCTTCAGAAGACAGTTCAAAAAAGCAAAGTCACTGATTCAGTCCCATGTGCTTCTCTGACTGACAGCAGGGAAACGGTGAGACAGATTTTGGAGCATAGGTCTGGTTATTGTGAAACAGCAAAGAAAATATTAAGTCTGGAATTAAATTATTTAACATGTATCCTGCTCGTTTAGTGGTTCGGCATTCACAGAGGGAGCCCGAGTTCGGAAAGTAACTTTTTAATTCAAACTATTTTCAAATAATTACGTGCAACTAATTAAACTCTGCGGGAGGTGGGGTGATTAATTGTTTTACTCTCCATTCATTAACCGATAGCGTTGTTTTGTGGAATGGTCACCGAGGGACAGTCGATAACTGAACTGTAATAATTGCAGGAGCTTTAATCATCGATGATATTTTACACCCTATCTGACTTAACACACACTGTATTGTATGAAATTGGTTTAAAATGTGCATTGCTCATAAGACAAGGATCCTGGCATACTTTTTTCAATTTATTTCAAATCAAATATATTCTAAAATGATGCTCCCGCGGAGGCTCGAACCGTGAACTTTTCATGTGTAAGGCGAACATGATAACCGCTACACTACAGAAACCGCTGCTGAGCTTATTGCCCAGAGAGAAGTGTTGAGCCAGAAGGTGTAATTCTGAATCTCTCTGTGAAAAAATCTTTTCACAAACATTTCTCTGACCGAAGCTGCACAAGTCAAAAATGTTCCTTTCAAAGTCGTCAAACTCCCAAATTAACGCACCCCCCGAATCTTCTGGATCAGAAAGCTCGAGTTGTGCCGACTCAATCCATAAATCTGACTTTTCTCACCCTGTATTTTAGGAGATTGGTTTAAAATGTTTATTGCTCGTCACACAAGGAACCTGGGGCTACTTTTGTTCAACTTATTTCACAGCAAATATATTCTAAAATAAAGCACTCGCTCAGGCTCAAACAGGGGACATTTCATGTGGGAGGTGAACATGATAACGGCTACACGACGTAAACCTTTCCTTAACCCAGCCCCCGGTTCATCATTTGTACCACAATTAAACCCAATGAAATCGGGATAAAAGTTCCTCACATGGTCATGACAAAATAAATGGTTAAAGAATTACAAAATAATTTATGTATTAATTAATGATGTTCAAGTCAATGATTCTTACTTTTTATACATGATTTGTATATAGATCTGTAAAATAAATGAACTCTTTTTTATAAGGTTTTGAATTAAAAGTGCAACTTCCCAGGGTGGGAATTGAACCCAGGACATAACTGCGAGAGCACGGCATCTTTACCACTTGATAACCACTGTTCTATCGCTGCATATGACATTATTATCATTTTCAATTCACTTGATTCACACTGAAACAGATTGTAACTGTTGTATATGCATGCCTGTTTACTGTGTGATGTCTGCAACACTGTTATGCAACACTGAATGTACTCTTACACTGTACATCCCTTACCTGTACACCAGAGGATGCTGCTGCTTGAGGCATAAAGGTTACCTGCAACCCAGTATATAAAGGAGCTCACAGCTTGGTGTCATCACTCGAGGAGCTTCATAGAAAGGACTACAGGTCTGCACAGTTTAAGTATCATATCCTGCCTCGTGGAGTCATTACGAAAGATGCCTACATACACTACAGAAACTGTGATCTTAAATTCACACCACTTGAGATCACATTCAAATGATTCATTGAATCCACTGCAACACAGGTTCAATTCTTGGTCAGGGAGATAATATTTGCAACACAGTTTTTAAACTAATAGTCCATATAATTGTCAAAATGCAGCTAATGTGAAAAAAATGAATTAATTTAATCACCTTCAATTTACCGGTAACTTTCTTTTGCAGAATGAAAGAAATGATAATATGGTTACTGAGGGATAGCGATAGCTTCAATTATTCATTTTCTCTTTACATGTGATGAACTTTTATCACTATCTCGTTTACACACTGTATTTTAGGAGAATGGTTTAAAATTTTAAGTGCTTATTGTCATGTATTCAACCAACATTGTAACCCTTGTATAATCTGACCTCAGTTGTACACTGTGATAACAATGACCACTAGGTGGTGAACTTGGGACTGAATCAGTGACTTTGCTTTTTCAACCTGTCTTCTGAAGTGCAGCACGGTCCCACTCCGACAGTCAATGAGCTGTTGGGACATTAGTGTATCCAGGCTGCGGGTGGCCACCCCGAGCGCAGCAGAGGGGTTTCTGCATTAGTTCTGGGTGGGGACAGTATTTCCCCTTCTCTCTTCCTCTTGTCTGTATCCCTCTGTTTTGTTTTCTGTATTTATTCCCCGGCCTCATTTTATCTGTTTAAAAGGGAACAAAAGATGAACTGGGCGACACTCTGGAACAATATCTCTCACTCAAATATATCTATTTATTGAAGTGAAATAAAGACCAATTAAGGAATAAGGGAGCCCTTTTGCCAGGAGAATAAATAACAAATAAAAACAGAATTTCTGGAAACCTCAACTGGCCAGACAGCATCAGCGTTTTTACCAGGAGACTAAGCTCGCCTCCGATTGTTCATCCATAGCAAGTTTAAACATAATATAGAATCATGGAACGGTTACAGCACAGAAGTAGTCCGTTCGGCCTGTCGAGCCCGTGCCGACTCTCAGCTAGTCCCACTCCTCCGGCCTTTACCCGTACCCCTGAGATATTGTACCTTCAGATACTTATCCAAATCCATTTTGAAAGATAAGATTAATTCTGCCTCCGCCACTCTTTCAGGCAGCGCATTCGGATCCTAACCACTCGCTGCCAAATGGTCTCCTCCTGTTCCTATGTTCCTGTGTATAAAGTTTGGGAAACACAAGATCAATTCCTGCCACTCTCACAGCCTTCCTAAATATAGCACCGTCATTCTATTCTCGTAAAACCAGCTCCTGAAGTATCGGCCAGCTGTGTTGGTTAGAGCTCTGGTTATGTTCCTAAGACAACATCTACCACCGTGTGTCTGTAGTGTAGCGGTTATCATGTTCCCCAAACACACCAAAGGTCCCCGGGTGAAATCACTTTGAAAACATTAAAATGGGCCGAATGGCCGACTCCTGTTCCTAATTCTTATGTTCTTATGATCTTATGTCGTTTCACTGGAGAACAATCTCTCCCCTGAAAATGCTTGAGGAGAAAGTTCCAACAAAATATTTCTGCCCGGTGAGCTTTCCCGTTTGAGGTGAACATGTTAAACGCTACACTGCGGACACATCTCCACTTGCAGCACCAGGTCAGACGGAAATGTAAAGCGAGCAGCTGAACTGCTGAATCCCACTTTTAAGGACTTTGTCGTGGTGTCAGAACAAATTCTGGGTGAGCCTCCATTTGCCGGCGAAGTTTGAACTTGCGGTTAAAACTTTTGCAAATAATGACTGCATTTTTACGTGGCTTTTCAACAACTCAGGATATCCCCAAGTGATTTAAAGTCAATGAAGTACCGATGGAGCCTTGTAATGTGTGGAAAGATGTGCCCCAATCACCCCACACGCATCTCAACTCTTTCAGAAGCAGGAGAGTGTGTAACCTGGGTCTATAATATAAAGTAATGGGCTTATTAACGATTAAAGCTCATTATTAATCCTCTCACACACCTCAATTATGTTTATGCAATGCATCGAAAGAAACTTCAATAACTGAACTTTACTGAGTTAAGGAACTTTAATCATTGATGAAGTTTTATCCCCTATCTGATTTTACACACACTGTATTTTAGGAGAGTGAGTTAAAATGCCCATCGCTCATGATACAAGGAACCTGGGGCGACTTTTTAAAATGTATTCCACAGAAAAATATTCACTAAAATAATGTTTCTGTCCGTGCTCAAACCGAGGATATTTCACATGTGCAGCGAAGGTGATAACCGTTACACGACGGAAACCTCTGCTTACACCTCGAAAAAAAGCATCCTGCAGCGCTGCCTCACTTCCCAGCAGCAGATCAAAGCCGCAAACAAACCCATCGATTATTCCCACTTCCCCACCTCCACAGATACTGCCCGACCTGCTGAGTGTTTCCAGCATTTTCTGTTTTTACTGAATACACAAACACAGGTATTTGTTCAAAATCAAACTGGAGGTGGCCACACACAGATTGAACAGAGCCAGAGAGACAGACAGGATCGGGAAACACCGGGAAATGGGGCGAAACCAACAGGCACCTGGCTGCAATCACCGACAGAGACGTGTGATTTACATAATCCTGGCTAGCTCAGTAGATACAGCATGAGGCTCTTATTCTCAGGGTTGTGGGTTTGAGCCCCAGGTTGGGTGAATCATTATCGTTAAATTTTATGTCGCTTTCTCGGGCAAACTTCATTAATTAACCGATCAGCTTCTTTTGCACAGTGAAAGTAATGCTAACTGAGGGAAAGTCGATAATTGAATAATTGGTTCTGTGTTTTGCATGTTAACTGTTGAACCAGATCCCATTTTACACACTGTACTTCAGGCATCTGATTCAGAATGTTCATTGCAACATGAACGTGCCCCTGGGGAAACAGTGAGACAGGTTTTAGAGCAAGGGTCTGGTTATTGTGAAACAGCAAACACAATATCAATTCCGGAAGAACAACAGCTAAATTAACTGATTTGAACACACAGCCTCCTGATCGGGAGTTAGACCCGTAACTGTTGCACTACGATGTCCAGATTCTACAACAGTCCCAGCGGATCGGAAGGTAGAAAATGTAACATTGCTATTCAAGAAAGGAGGGAGAGAGAAAACCGGGAACTACAGGACAGTTAGTCTGACATCAGTCATCGGGAAAATGCTGTCATCCATTGTTAAGGAAGTGGTGTCAGGGCACTTCAAAAATTATAACATGATTTGACAGAGTCAACATGTTTTTATGTAAATGTCATGGGCAGGTACAGAAAATAATCAAATAAGACTAATGTTAAGCTGGCCTTCATATCTTGTGAACTCGATCACCAGCAAGTGAGCAGGAAGGCCAGTGGAATCTTGGCCTTTATTGCAAAGGGGATGGAGTATAAAAGCAGGGAAATCTTGCTCCAGTTATACAGGGTATTGGTGAGGCAACACCTGCAATACTGCATGCAGTTTTGTTTTCCATATTTACGAAAGGATATACTAGCTCTGGAGGCAGTTCAGAGAAGGTTCACTGGTCAATTCTGGAGTTGAGGGGGTTGACTTCTGAGGAAAGGTTGTTTAGATTGGGCCTCTACTCATTGGAATTCAGAAGAATGGGTGGTGATCTTATCCAAATGTATAAGATTATGAGGGGGCTCGACAAGGTGGATGCAGAGAGGATGTTTCCACTGGTGGGGGAGACTAGAACTCAATCTTAGAATAAGGGGCCGCCCATTTAAAACTGAGATGGGGAGAAATTTCTTCCCTCAGAGGGTTGTAAATCTGTGGAATTCGCTGCCTCAGAGAGCTGTGGAAGCTGGGACATTGAATATATTTAAGACAGAAATTGATCCTTTCTTAAATGATGAGGGGATAAGGGGTTATGGGGAGCGGGCGGGGAAGTGGAGCTGAGTCAATGATCAGATCAGCCATGATCTTATTGAATGGTGGAGTAGGCTCGAGGGGCAGTGTGGCCTACTCCTGCTCCTATTTCTTATGTTCGTATAACTGGAACACAAGGGGACAGATGTTGTGTGCAGCTACACAAAGCCCTGGTTAGACCTCACTTGGGGGACTGTGTTCAGTTCTGGTACCGCACAGGCAGCATCTGCTTTTTTGCCAGGAGACTAAACTCGCCTCCGATTGTTCATCCACAGCAAGTTTAAACATAATGTTCCCGCCTGGGATAGAACCAGGAAATTTTCACATGTAAAGCGACGTGATAACTGCTACACTACAGAAACCTCTGTTACAAGAAGCACAACAGAGGGGAGCTGAACAGTGAGCTCCCTCGGCGCTGATCGGGACCGATGCTGATGTGGAAGCAAGTCATCCTCGACTCCGGGGGATTGCCTCAGAAGAAGAGAGGAGGATCAGGAATGTGTTGGCTCACCTTAAACAACTTCTGTCCCACACTGAAAGCTCTCAATCCTCTCCTCCGCTGCCCTTTACAGAAATGTCACGTAATTACCACCCACCATGTTCACTTCCACATCCTCACAGTGGGCCACAGAGACTCCTGCCGTCTCCCCGCAATCAGCGAACTCACCCAGTTTGTAAAGTTACACCCGGAACAAGTGTCCCGCAAAGGGCAGGAGAAGCCAGAGAGTCTGTAAACTCAGTGTGTAACAGGAAGTAACGGGGTTATTAACGGTGATTACAGCAATTCATCATCATCATAGGCAGTCCCTCGAAATCGAGGAAGACTTGCTTCCACTCTAAAAGTGAGTTCTCAGGTGACTGAACCGTCCAATACGGGAATTACCGTCTCTGTCACAGGTTGGACAGACAGTGGTTGAAGGAAAGGGTGGGTGGGACTGGTTTGCCACACGCTCCTTCCGCTGCCTGTGCATGTGTTCTGCATGTTCTCGACGATGAGACTCGAGGTGCTCAGCGCTCTCCAGATGCTCTTCCTCCACTTAGAGTGGTCTTTATCCAGGGACTCCCAGCTGTTGTTGGGGATGTTGCATTTTATGAAGTGGCTTTGAGGGTCCTTGAAACGTTTCCTCTGCTCACCTGGGGCTCGCTTGCCGTGCAGGAGTTCCGAGTAGAGCGCTTGCTTTTGGAGTCTTGTGTCAGGCATGCGAACAATGAGGCCCGTCCAACGGAGCTGGTCGAGTGTGGTCAGTGCTTCGATGCTGGGGATGTTGTCCTGATTGAGGACGCGAATGTTGGTGCATCTTTCCTCCGAGGGGATTTGTTGGATTTTGCAGAAACATCATTGATGGTATTTCTCCAGCGACTTGAGGTGCCCACTGTATAAGGTCCACGTCTCTGAACCATACAGGAGGATGGGTATCACTACAGCCCTGTAGACCATGAGCTTAGTGGCAGATTTGAGGGCCTGATCTTCGAACATTCTCTTCCTCAGGCGGCCGAAGGCTGCACTGGCGCACTGGAGGCAGTGTTGAACCTCGTCGTCGATGCCTGCCCTCGCTGATAATAGGCTCCCGAGGTATGCAATTATTCATCCTCTCACAGACCTCAATTATTTTCATGTGATAAACTGATTGAGAATAGAAAGAGGGTTAGTGCTCGGGATCTTAACCACTCGGCCACCAAGGAATAATTTCGACAATGGTATATCTTATATATATATATATATATATATCTAGATTAATAGAATCATAGAATCAGAAAGTTTCAGCACAGAGTGAGGCCATTTCAGCCCATCGTGTCCGCACCGGCCGACCAAGAGCTATCCAGCCTAATCCCACTTTCCAGCTCTCGGTCCAGAGCTCTGTAGGCTGCAGCACTTTAAGTGCACATCCACGTATCTTTTAAATGTGGTGAGGGTCCCTCCCTCTACCACCCTTTCAGGCATTGAGTTCCAGACCCCCACCACCCTCTGGGTGATGAAATGTCCCCTCATATCTCCTCTAAACCTCCCCCAATTACTTTAATTCTACGCCCCCTGGTTGTTGACCCCTCTGCCAAGGGAAACAGGACCTTCCGATCCATTCTATCTCGGCCCCTCAATTTTATACACCTTAATCAGGTCTCCGCTCAGACACCTCTGTTGCAAAGAAAACAGATTCAGCATCTCCAAACTATCCTCATAGCCAAAATTCTCCAGTCCAGGCAACATTCTAGAAAATCTCCTCTGCACCCTTTCCTGTGAAATCACATCTTTCCTGTAATGTGGTGACCAGAACTGCACGCAGTACTCCAGCTGTGGTGTAGCCAGTGTTTTGTACAGTTCAAGCATAACCTCCTTGCTCTTGTATTCCATGCCTTGACTAATATAGGCAAGTATTCCATATGACTTCTTAACCACATTAACTGCCTTCAGGGATCTGCGGACCTGCACTCCAAGGTCCCTTTATTCCTCTACACTTTTCAGTGTCGTACCATTGAATGCGTATTCCCTTGCCTTGTTAAACCTCCCCAAATGCATCACCTCACACTTATCCGGATTGAATTCCATTTGCCACAGTTCTGCCCACCTGACCAGTACATTGATCATCATCATCATAGGCGGTCCCTCGATCGAGGACGATTTGCTTTGATGAGTTCACAGGAGTTTCGATGAAGGACCCGATGTTCCAGTCCTGAACTCCAATTGAGTGAGTGGAAGATGCCTTTGTGTGGCATGGTTGCCATTGTGCGTTATGCCTTGGTTGTCATTGTGCGTTTTGGCTGCACGAATATATTCCGCAAACATTGCCAGCTGTGCTGTTATCCAGTGAGTTCCCACTCCAATACTTTTATGAACATTTAGTTCATGGAAAACGATAACAATTTTTTACATGGACCATGGTCCTCCATCCAGTCCACGAGAAATAAATTACGTTATTGTGTTTAAAGGAACTGGTGGAAATTGTTTGACCTATCGTTATGGCTTTGCTCAGATTCTGAGAGTCAACAGTTTGCGAAGAATTATCGCATGGTCAATGCCAAGCGTGAAAATGTCTCTCAGCATTTGTTCTAGGAATCCGTCAAATTTGCAATGTCCTGCGAGGCGCCTTAATTCGACGACATAGCTCGCCACTTCCTGGCCCTCCGACCGTTGGCACGTGTAGAACCGATACCTCGCCATCAGATCGCTTTCTTTAGGATTTAGATGCTCGCAGACCAGCGGACACAATTCTTCATAGGATTTAGTTGTTGGTGTCACCAGAGCTAGAAGATTCTTCATGAGGCCATAGATTGTTGCCCCACAGACGGTAAGGAGGATCGCCCTTCATTTGGCAGCGTTCTCGTCCCCTTCCAGCTCGTTGGCCACGAAGTATTGGTCGAGTATCTCCACAAAGGCTTCGCAATCGTCCACTTCTCCAGGATACCAACTGTTCCTTGCATTTTTGCGTGGTTGTTCATTGTCTCGTCGCCAATTGATACGCTCATAATAAAGGATGAAACTTAGTATTGTGAATAATGAGTAAGTGTGACCTTAGCTCCTTTAATAAGACTCCAGAGTGCAGGTACCTCGTGGGTGGCCTGCTTATATACCATGCTCCAAAGGGATACTGGGATTCCTTGAGACTCCGACAGGTAGGCCCTCTGGTGGTGGTGTGTACAGGTTGTCAAGGGTTAAATACATAACACAAGATGTGTACAGAAATCAACCATCAAAAGCCCTGTCATTAACCACAGGGGTTTCCTGCAATTTTCTGATCGCAAAGCGCTTTCAGTCCTTGTCCTTAAAATTGCAGACGCGGTAATTGGGGAGTTCAATGACTTTAAAAGGAGGACATTGTTGTTTGGTGCCGTTCTGGTCAGAGAAATGTTTGTGAAAGGAACTTTTTGCAGAGAGAGGGATTGAGCATTTCAGCTTGTTCCTGAACACTTCTCTCTGGGCACTGAGCTCAGCAGCAATTTCTGACGTGTCGAGGTTATCACATTTCCCTCACACGTGAAAAGTTCCGGGTTCAAGCCTGTGCAGAAACATTATTTCTCAAACAAAAACTTGTCTGCAATAAAATTAAATAAAAGCTGTTTTGGATACATTGTTGCATGAGCAATGCACATTTAAAACCAGTCTCCTCAAATACAGATTGTGTAAAATCAGATCGGGGATAAAGCTTCATCAAGGATTAAAGTTTAATGAATTATTAAACTTCACTTATTGAAGTTTTGACTGTCCCTGTCAGCATTTCAATCATTCTGTGAAACAACACTATCGGTTTACACCAGCAGATCGAAGCTGCATTTGAAACCCGCAAACAACTCATTAATTATTCGCTTTTCCCTAGTTCCAGAGCTCAGAGGGTTATTGTCCATCCCTGGGATACAAGCTACCTCAGACCCAGGCCAAAGCTCCCCGTACACCAAGCACAGGCTCAGGAAAACCCCGGGAGAGAGGTTATCCCCGGTCACTGGGCCTTCCAGCAACACTGAACAAGCGCCCGGTCTGAAAATTTCCAGAGTAATAACTTGTAACTGGAGCATCTAACAGTAAGGACGGCCGAGCGGTCTGAGGCGCTGCTTTCATTATTTGATTAAATTATCAACTCTCCCTCAGTTCGCATTTTTATCATTGTGCAAAAGAAGATCATGGGTTCATTAATAATATTGACCCGCGAAAGCAACATAAAAGTTTAATGAAAAGTAATCGCCCAAGGTGGGGCTTGAACCAACGACCCTGAGATTAAGAGTCTCATGCTCTACCAACTGAGCTAGCCGGGCTTCTCAACATTTACGCTGTCAATCGCCTTCAGAATATTGTCTGTTTCAATGAGATCACCTCTCATTCTTCTAAACTCCAGAGAGTATCGGCATATTCTGCACAATCTCTCACCATAGGACAGTCCTCTCATCCCAGGAATCAATCTGGTGAACCTCTGTTGTACCACCTCCCAGGCAAATATATCCTTCCTCAGAAAAGGAGACCAAAACTGTGCGCAGTACTCCAGGTGTGGTATCACGAGGGCCCTGTACAATTGGAGCAAGACTTCCTTACTCTTGTACTATGGGCTATATATTAGGTGCTATGGGCCGAATATCCTGTTTTTCTGCTGATTCTACGGTTGTATAAAAAGTTATTAAAATTCGACAGTCGCTCAGCAAACATATTTGTATTTCCTTCAGTGTGCAACACATGTGGGTGGATTAATGATGATTGAAACAATTATTCATTATTTCGCAGACTTGAATTATTTTTGTCAATTTGCTCTGTAAAAATGCTTTCCCTGACCAGGAATCAAACCCAGACCACGGCAGTGAGAGCACCAAATCCTAACCACTAGACGACCAGGGAACACTGCTTGCAGCCTCTGCGATAGCTTTAAATATAGTCAGCTTACAATCACAGCTGAGAATTGTGCGGTGACACGGGGTGTAACTGGATTTGCTGGGAGCTGCGTGGAGGCCCCGACCTGCGTGAGAACACCAGCGGCAGGTCGGGGCCATAAAAGGAGCGGTGAGCGGCGGCCTGGGAGCAGCGTGGTGGTGTACCACGGCAAGGTACAGCGCGAGCTGGTGCAGGAGGGCGACGACAGCGAAGTGTGATGTCATCAAAGTCCAGGTCGGTGATTGGAGCGTGGGCAGGTACAGCAGGAGCAGCGAGAGACTGTGGAGGGATGTGATCGGGGCCCAGGGGCGGCGTGAGTTCAGGGCCAGGGGCCCAGGGTCAGCACGGGCCCAGCCCACACTGCGATATGTGGGGGCACTGGGTCCATGCAGCAGAGCTGGTCTCCAGTCGTCTTGGATAACCCTTGCCACTGGACCAAGACCTCGCTCTGTCAAGCCCGTGTGATGGCTGGTGTGCAACGGCCACCACACGTTAAAAAAATCCACGCACAGGCATCTTCCACCCTTCAACATGCAGTTCGGGACCTGGAATATTAGGTCCATCATTGAAACACCTGTGAACTCATCCTTTTTTGGCGAGGAAGCAAGTCATCCTCGCTTCGAGGGACTGCCTATGATGATGATGAACTGGATTTGCTGCAGTCCGCGGGCAGCAGGTGACGAAAGCGGGCGTGAGAGGGTGAGTGACAGGTGGGCACTGCTTCTGATGCTGTCTGACCCACGGTGGGAGTGGCCAGGGATTTTAAAGCCCTTTCATTGCACCAATGCAGGGTAAATGAAACTGTGTTCCAGGAACCTTCATGTATACAAACATGGGCACTCTGCACTGTAGACCTCGTGGTGCAAAGGTAGTGTGTCTGACTCCAGATCAGAAGGCTGCGTGTTTATATCACGTCGGGGTCACTGTACTTTTCCATATTGTTCTTCCGTAATTGAGATTTTCTTTGCTGTGTCACAATTTACTTTCCCACCCATCTTTGTATCATCAGCAAACTTGGCTCCATTACACTCGGTCCCTATATCCCTGGGATAGGGGAGGGAAGACACACCGGAGAAGTGTGAGCTTGTGGACCGGAGAAGTTGCAGCTGCTGGAGCTGTGCGTTTTATCGGGGAGGGACGGGGGGAGAGCCCTCCGAGCGACCGGAGAAGCTGAGAAGCTGCTGTGCTTTTCATCGGGTTTGACACTGTTTAAAAATGGCAGAGTGCCAAGTTTTCTCTCCCTACTGCCCATGTGCGAAGGTGCCGGCAGTGTTTTCGGCGCAGGCATTTGGCTCCGCCCCCCACTTCACCATCGACACCACGCCAGGACTCCGGGGACTGTACACAGCGGCCAGGATGGGGCGAGTTTTTCCCCGAGCCGTTTCCAGCGCGCAAAGTCGGTGCGCTTGAGGTCAGTGCGCCGACAAAACTGCTTGGGGAAAATCTAGCCCTTGAAGAGTGAGGAGTACACTGAAGGAAATACAAATATGTTTGCCGAGCAACTGTCAATTTTAATAACTTTTTATACAACCATCGAATCAGCAAAAAAACAGGGCACTCGCCCCATAGTACCTAATATATAGCCCACAGTACAAGAGTAAGGAAGTCTTGCTACAATTGTACAGGGCCCTGGTGAGACCACACCTGGAGTACTTCGCACAGTTTTGGTCTCCTTATTTAAGGAAGGATATACTTGCCTGCTTGGAGGTAGAACAGAGGTTCACCAGATTGATTCTTGGGATGAGAGGATTGTCTTAAGTTGAGAGATTGTGTAGAATGGGCTGATACTCTCCGGAGTTTAGAAGAATGAGAGGTGATCTCATTGAAACACACAATATTCTGAAGGGGATTGACAGGGTAGATGCTGAGAGGTTGTGTCCCCCGGGCTGGAGTGTCTCGAACCAGGGGGCACAGTCTCAGGTTAAGGGGTCGACCATTTAAGACAGAGATGAGAAAGAATTTCTTCACTCAGAGGGTTATGAATCTGTGGAATTCTCTGCCCCACAGGCCTGTGGATGCTGAGTCTCTGAATATATTCAAGGCTGCGTTAGATAGGTCACGTTCCAGATGCAGCACATTTGCAATTTTCCAGTCCTCTGCCAACCCCTCCCTATCCAAAGGTGATTAGAGGACTGCGGCCTGAGTCTCCCCCATTTCAACCCTTACATCCTTCAGGTACGTAGATTGCTCTCCATTCGGACCGGTGAATGTTCAACATCCTCTTTATCTATGTTTATCCTTGTAAATATCGCTCAGCCTCCTCCTTTACTGCTGCGTTGGAAGCCGCCCCTTCTCTGGTGATGACTGATGCAAAGTACACATTTAGCAACTCATCCCGGCCTTCTCCTTCCACAAGGCGATTCTCTTTTGCTGCATAATTGCTCACACCATCCATTTGAATGCACGCTTCTTATTTCTATGTTTAAATGAGACTTTTGGTTCCCTCTTCAGTTAGCTGCTAATCTAAACGTAGATACTTTATTTGCTGCTTTGATTCCCTGTTTTAGATCTCCTCTGCACTTTTGGTATACATAATAGTACTAGAAAGCGTGAGGTGTTCTCATCGAATTAACTTTACCACCATTGTAAGGGGATACTTCACTCCATTCCTCAACTCCTCTCTGAATTTCCTCTGGGTCACTGCGTAAATAAAAGTGTTCGTGCAGCAACTCAGGATCTGGAGCATGAAGCTGATTTCCGGTACAAACATGGGCAGAGAAACAGAGTATCCCAAGTAATCCAATCGTCTCAATATAGAACAGACAATGAACACCACCCATAACAGTATGAAATTCCCCGAGATAACAAACAGTACAATCATCGATTTCCTTCGGTTCTCCATCTCTGGGTCACTGGGGCTCTCGCCACTGCTCCGACCCCGGAGTCTACTGCGGGCTGTGCTAGACACTAAAATGTGTCTGACCGTTAAAGCATTGAACAGTAGAATCAAAATAAATGGAATAAAAGGTGTTAAAATGTAATGCATTAATTCAACGATAGTCCAGACCAGCGAACGAGATACACTTGATAACACACGGCAAAACCATGGACTGTTGGACAGCCAATATTTACTTGTATACAGAAAATACCAGAAAATGTTCCTCAGACAGCTCAGCACTGTCACTGTTCCTAGAACCACAGCCGCTGTTTGCTCCGTGCAATATTTCAATTTCAGCTTCTGGCAACAAATGGCCACAAATCGATCGAAGGTGAACGTGACCGTGAACCAGACAGAACAATCTGTGGCTGCATAAAGCAGGATAGCGTGGATATTACATATTCTAACGTTCAACAGAAAAAGAAATTGATCCCGATAAACAATAGGAATCTGCCTCAGTATCAGATCGATGATCACGACCAGTAGATCCGCCGCTGCCATGGCCACCAGGTAGTGAGTGACACATTTGGAGAGACCACACTTTCCCCGAGACAGGATCGCAATCGTCACCACGTTAACTGTGAGCAAGAGGAAAATGGGGAAATTATTCACAAACAGTGAGTAATAACAGAAATTTGATGCGTTTCCAATGAAGTAATAGATTAGCTTGCAGAGGATCTGTCTAAAGTCCCTTCGCAATCATTTGAAATTCGCCAAGAAATGAGCAGCGTGCCTTTGCATCCAGTGATGGATTCTAATTATTTTACCAGTGACAGGGCATCCTGGATATAAGTTTGTAATCAGAGTAAGCAGTAATGAATCGGCTAATGAAGCTTTTTGTGGGAGATAGTTCCAGATTTCCACCGGTTTAAACTAAGTTAGATGACTTTGCCAAAACTATGGTAAACAAGAAGGTTATCGGCACACTGTATGAGATTTTTTTAAATAGATCAATTGGAGGTACGAGAAAGACTGAATGTACATAAAGTGGAAAATTCACCCGGTGTAGATGGGATGAAGCCTCGTTTGCTGAGGAAAGTAAGTGTATAAATTACACAGGTACTGGCGACAGTCTCCAATTCTCCTTAGCTACAGGGGTGGTGGCAGAGGACTGTTGGATTGAAAATGCTGTATCCTTGTTCGAAAAAGGGGAGCAGGACAAGCCTGGCAATTACAGGCTCATCAGTTTAACGTCAGTAGTGGGGAAGTTTTGAGAAGCGTTTAGAACCCTGGATAATAAAGAAAGAAGCGTCAGGTGTTTGACTGTACTGATTGAGTTTTGAGATAACATTACAAAACAGCTTTTTTGAGGCCAGTGCAGTTGATGTTGTCGATGTGGACATTCAAAACACATAAATGGCTTGTTAGTAAAATTAACAACCATGGCCTAAAGGAGGCAGTATTAGCATGGATACACAATTGGTTAAGGGATAGAAAACAGAGAGTTATGGTGAATGGCTGTTTCTCGAACTGGAGTGTGGTATACCGTGGGGGTTCCCAAGGTTCAGTTCTCGGACCACTGTGTTTTTGATATACATTAATGAGTTGGACTTGTGGGCAGCGGGCAACATTTTGAAATGTGCACATTACACGCAATTTCGAAGAGTAGTAAATAATTGGGAAGATATTAATCGACTTCAATAGGACAGAGACAAGTGGGTGGAATCGGCAGACATATGGCGGATGAAATCAGTGCAGGAATGTGTGAAGTGATACAGTTTGGTTGGTAGAATGAAAAGAGACAATGCGAGCTAAATGGTACAATTGAAAAGGGGGTGAAAGAACAGAGAGTCTGGGGGGTGTTCTTCCAGAAATCATTGAAAGTGGCAAAAGAAAGTAACAAAACAGGTTAATAAAGTATATGTAACTCTGGGTTTTATCATTAGAGGCATATAATGCAACGGCGAAAACTTTATACGAAACATATTTACGAATAGTTCAGCCACAGCTAGAATATAGTGTCCATGTCTGGACACCTTCTATGAGAAAAAATGTGAAGGCTTTGAATAGGCTACAGAAGAGGGTTACTTGAATGGTTCCAGACATGGAGGATAACTGTTCCATGGATAGACTGGAGGCGCTGGGGTTGATCTCCTTAGAACAGAGAAGGCTTTGATCGAGGTGGTTAAAATCATGAAGAGTTTAGGTAAATTAATTAAACATAACTCTTTCCAATGGCTGGTGGTTTGATAATCAAAGGGCACAGATTAAAGTTGATTGGTGAAAAAGCCAGAGGCGACATGATGAAAACCTTGTCTATGGAACGTGTGGCTAGGATTTGGAATGCACTGCCTGATAGGGTGGAAGATACAGATTCAATAGTAGCTTGTAAAAGGGAATTGGATCAATACTTGAAGGAGTAAAAGTTACAGGGACATGGGCGAAGAGAGGTGGTGCAGAACTACCTTCAACAGGGCCGGCTCAGGCTGGATGGGCCGAATGGACTCCTACTGCACTTTACTATTCTATATGTCTATCATTCTACTTCCACCTGTTGTGTTGAAAAAATACTTACTGAAATGATCCCCGAACGGTCTCGCTGAAAATGTAATGCTGTGTCCGCTTTTTCCTGGACTCTTCCACCAGAGGAAATGGTTACTCTCTACCTAACCTATCAAATACTTTAATCATCTTAAACTCCTCAATTAGATAACCCCTTAATCTTTTATATTCAGTAAAATACAACCTCCATCACTGAAAGCTTCCCTCCAATTTAAAGCGTTCAATGCCAGTGCCATTCTCGTGACTATGTGCTGCACCCTGTTGAAGACCAATAGATTCCTTCCTAAGGTGCGGTGCCTAGAACTGAATGCAGCATCCAGATGGGGTCTCAGCAGAACTCTATAGCGCTGCAACCTCACATCGATCCCTTTGTATTCCCACTCTCTTGCGATAAAGGCCAGCATTCCAAAAGCAGTTTTAAATGATTTACGTGTGTGCCAGTGGTAGAAGGAGAAGCTGGAACGTTTCGAGGTTTGAATTACAGCGTGTGTGATTTTGTTTTTGGAGGGATACAACTTTTCCTAATGTCCCGATGTGCGGAGGTGAAACAAGAGGCCTGGCAGTGATGGGAATGGGAGAATCGATGGTGCGCTCTGAATGGGGCAGTTGGCTAACCAGAGCAACTCTTTGATCTGTGATGGACTATGGTCACTTGGTGAAGGCATTTGAGACTTCTGCACAACCGTAGAAATCAAGCCTTCACAACCAGCGCTTGCAATGAGACTGAATGTTAGCGCCGCCGTGGGCATGAACGTGATGGGAAAATGCACTCAATTTTTCCTCCCATAAGAGAAATTCAATCTAGATTCCGAATGGTCAATAATTGGTTGACTCAAGTTACAGACATGCTAGACTCCCAGCTCGGCAATTGGATATTCACCATCACGTTAAAATTAATTATTTGCCATAAAGCAATTAATTCAGCGAAATAATAATAAAAAGTAACTCAAACTAAGAATTCTAACACCCCGATTATGAACCAGTGACATTAATGTTCCACCGAAAACAATAGAAAGTGAGTCAGCTGAACCAGATTGGATCATTACTCATTTTCATTTATTTTTTTAAGAGTGATTTATGCAATTAAATAATTTGCTATATTCTGCAGAAATTAACGATCTTGTGAGGTCACAAAATATTTTCTCATCTGACACTCAGACTCAGCATTGACAGCAAAGTGCACACTTTTAATGAAGAGAATGATCGAACAACATGGCTTGTTTTGTGCTGTGAATCAATACTGGGAACTTAATAATATTACCTGACATGGAGCTATTAATGACCATTAAAGACACACTAATCATTGAGCTGGTACCAGCGAATAGGAATTCACATCACACTGTTCAACTCCAGTTCCTAAAATATCATCCCCAGGTAGTTACTTACGTGGGACACCGACAGCAGCCATGATGGGGTAGTAAATTTTTTGTACATCATTAAGCGCCCAGAGAATCTTGAGTTTGATCAGGTAACCAAGAGACATTATTTCCCTTTTGGTAAGAATCGATTGTTCGAAGGTTGATGTTGATGCTCGGAGCAGTTCTACGATTAAGACATTCAGAGGTTTTCACTTATTTATAGCAGAGAAAATTCATTTGGTCAGTAAACCGTGTCTCCTGCTGCCTGGGCTTAATTACAACCAGTGAACAAACAGATGACATCAACAACTTTCACAATAAGACTCTTAACAAGAAATGCGGAAATTCCAATCAGCCAAAGCCCTAAAGACCAATCTCACACCCTAACAAGAATTTTCATAGGTGCATTTTCTTAATCAAACTCCAAGGAGAGATTGGGTTATCCCAGTGCCATCAAAGAACAACTCTAATAAGGTGCCCCCTTTTAGAGAGGCACATCTGATAAACAATGTAAGGAATACAACTAAACAAAGGAATCTTATGAACTGAAATAACATCGTATTCCCTGTATCCTGCTGTGCAAGTTCAACAGATGCTCCCTGACCTGCTGACTGTTCCACCATTATGTTTTCTTTATTTCAGACTTCTAGCATCCGCCATATGTTGTGATTGTATTAAGAATTTAGAAAACATCGGCTTATCATTTGCTCTGTGTTCCCTGTTTAATAAAATAAATCAACCACCGGAAACATCAATTCCGATTGATGACACCGGCCAGAATGTGTATAAGAGAATAAGAACATAAGAATCGGAGCAGGAATAGGTTATGTGGCCCCTCGAGCCTGCTTGACCATTCAATAAGATCATGACTGATCTGATCATGGGCTCAGCTCCACTTCCCTGCCCGCTCCCCATAACTCTTCACTCCCCGCTTATATTATGCAGTAACAAAGAAAAAACAAATGAAATAATTAAATAAATAAATAAATAACTGATGAAATAAATGAGTCAGTGATGTGGTGTAGACAATATTGTAACAATTGCTGGTCACAATTAAGTACAGACTCATGGAGATCGTGTGTTGGTGATCCTTCTACAAATTAAAACGAAAAGTTAATATTACTTTTCAACATGGAGAGAGATTTAAGAACAGCACATCAAGTACTTGTACACCACAATTGCTCCGCGAAATGTTAGGGTTTTATAAATTTGGTCGGACATCAGCACCATAAGCGTGACTCACCATCGGTGAATTACTGACATAGAAACATAGAAATTTACAGCGCAGAAGGAGGCCATTTCGGTCCATCGTGTCCGCGCCGGCCGACAAAGAGCCGCATGGCCCTCGGTCAGCAGCCCTAAAGGTTACATATAAACCTATGAACAATGAACAATGGTGGAAAGGTGATCAGTACCCAGCCCAACCAGTCTGACCCACACAACTGCGACACCCCTTATACTGAAACATTCCACACTCCACCCCAACCAGAGCCATGTGATCTGCTGGGAGAGGCAAAAACCAGATAGCTGGGGATATTTTGCAGCTGCAGATTCAGAACCCTGCCACTCTCTCCGTCCTCTGACTGATTACACCCTGCTTTACCTGCTCCTTATCCTGAACGGCCACACTCTCCGTCCTCTGACTGATTACACCCGGCTTTACCGGCTCCTTATCCTGAACGGCTACACTCTCCATCCTCTGACTGATTACACCCGGCTTTACCTGCTCCTTATCCTGAACGACCTACCTTCGCCTTTCCGTCTCTGCTTGTTTTTTATCTACTTTGGCCTGTGGTAAATCAGTAATTTAACCAAAGATATGACCACAGTTTGACCCCTTCACTGAGTAGGGTGAATTATTTGTGGGTAAAGTGCACATCACTCAGATATACCTTCAATATGCTGACGAGCAGTGACTCGATAAACGCTATTTCCTTTACCCTGTCTTTGTCTGAATGAGCGGCAGCAAATCACCTATTGAGCCAAGTAATACCCGTTCCATCTACCCCTGCATTTTGCCAGTCAGCATTGTTCACCTATGGACTCGAGTAAAACGCATTCTACTTAAATCACCACCTTACTGACAGACACTGATGTAACTAGTGAGCCTAGTACTGCACCTTCCACTTGCCCTCCATCTCAGTAACCAGCACTAATTCATCTATCGACCCTAGTACTCTCCCATCCCCTTTCCTCCCCCTTCCCATCATATCAGCAAGCACTGACTCACCTATTGATCCATTTCACCCGTATCACCATCGCACTGACTCACCTGTTGATCTGGTACGACACATTTCACTATCATCCACTCGCTGACCAGCACTGACTCACTTATTGATCTGGTACGATCCATTTCACCAGTATCACCATCGCACTGACCAGCACTGACTCAGCTATTGATCTGGTACGACCCATTTCACTATCACCATCACACTGAACAGCACTGAGTCAACTATTGAGTGCAGTACTACCCGTTCATCCATCTCACTAAGCTGAATTGATTCCACTATAGACCCTATTACCGCCCATTTCACCCTATTACACCCACTTAGCACTGACCAGCACTGGTTCACCTATGCCTTCCTCTCTCATTAGCCCTTCCATCTAACTCACGAGCCCTGATTCACTTACTGAGCCTAGTCCTAGCGATCCCACTACCCCACCACATACCATCATGCTGAAGAGCACAGATTCTCCTGTTGAGCCTTATCAATCCCACTACCTCTTCCATCTTACTGACTGGCACTGAATCACTTCTTGAGCTGAGTACTACCTCCGTTGCACTAACCAGCACTAATTCACCTGTGGGGCCGAGTTCCCTCAGATCCATCAGTGCGGTACCTTCCATTGTGAACGGTGGGGTGGGAACCTTGCCTCTCGGGTGGAACCGGCCGAGAAGAAGGTTCTCCAAAGATAAAAGAATGAGGAACACAACTGGAAATCATGTCACATTCACTTGTAGTGGTGTAAGAACACCATGTTTCAGACCAGTTACTTTCTACCTCAGAACAAAACACCACGGATGAACAGACTCAATTATAAAAGTCTACGTTTTTATACCCTGCCATATTAAATGGCTTAAAATGCTCACTGTAATGTAAGGCATGAACGAATTGCATCCATCTCTCATATATTTCGGTAACATTCCTACGAAGGATGATTCTTGGGATCAACGACCCAAATATCACAAGTTTCTTTCCGATCACTCTCCTGTTTATTACATTGAATGACATCGAACACACAGAATTCTGTGCTGATGTTATAAGATTCCACACGAATCTATCCTACTCTCTGTGGTCGCGAGTACCAATGTCTAATCACTCGCTGAGTACAGACATTTCTCCTCATTTCCCCACTGGATTTATGAGTGACCATCTTGTATTGATGGTGCTTAGAATTGGATTCTCCCACACGTGGAAATCTTCTCTCCGCATCTACCCTGTCGAATCCATTCAGAATGTTTGAGACTTCTATCAGGTCACATCTAAGCCTCCTCATTTCTAACGGAAAAGGGACAATGTTGAATTGATGCCGAAAGTTCCAATCTCTCAGTTCGGGATCAATCCTTATTTGCTCTTTTACAAGTGCTTTTCTGTCTTTTATAGGTTGGGGATCAGAACGATGCAGAGTATTATAAGTGTGGGCGGTGCAAGGTCGTATATAATTTGAAGATAGCTTCACTAATTTTAAATCTATACTCACGGAAATAAATCCCAGGGCGTTGTGAGCATTTTACTTGCTTTCCTAACCTGGGATGCTGCTTTTAATGATTAGTTAAATTGTGGCCTTTAATCCCGTTGCTCTGCACCTTCACTTTCTTAATTTCTAAAGAATGGGCGGTGTTTCTATTATTCCTGACAAATTGCATCGCCTCACATTTATAGAAACATCGAAACATAGAAATTTACAGCGCAGAAGGAGGCCATTTCGGTCCATCGTGTCCGCGCCGGCTGACAAAGAGCCACATGGCCCTCGGTCAGCAGCCCTAAAGGTTACATATAAACCTGTGAACAATGACGGAAAGGCAAAGAGCATCCAGCCCAACCAGTCCACCCACACTACTGCAACACCTCTTATAGTGAAACACTCGACTCACCACCCCAACCGGAGCAATGTGTTTTCCTGGGAGAGGCAAAACCAGGTAAAAACCCAGGACAATTGGGGAAAAGAAATTCTGACCAAATTCCTCTCTGACCCATCCAGGCAATCGAAACTAGTCCAGCAGATCATCCTGGCCGTATTCAATTCCTGCAGTATTTACCATTATATCTGCACCACCCAACAAAAGGTCATCCAGTCTAATCCCAATTACCAGCTCGAGGTCCGTAACCCTACAGGTTACGGCACTTTAAGTGCACACCCAAGCACCTTTTAAATGTGGTGAGTTTTTCTGCATCCACCACTCTTCCATAGTGAGCTCCAGATTCCCACAATCCTCTGCATGTAGAAGCCCCACCTCTCCCCACCTCAAATCCCCTCTGAACCTTCCACCAACCAGCTTAAAACTATACCCCCTCATAATAGACCCCTCCACCAATGGAACTAGACCCTTGCTATCCACTATGTCCAGGCCCCTCAATATTTTGTACACCTCAAGAGGTCTCCTCTCAAGCTCATCTGTTCCAATGAGAACAAACCCAGCCTATCCAATATGTCCTCGTAGCTAAGATTCCCCATTCCAGGCAGCATCTTAGTAAATCTCCTCTGCACCCTCTCTAGTGCAATCACGCCCTTCCTTTAATAACGTGACCAGAACTGCACGCAGTTCTCCAGCTGTGGTCAAAACTGATTATTATACAATTGAAGCATAACCTCCCTGCTCTTGTATTCTATGCCTCGGCCAATAAAGGCAGGCATTCCGTTTGTCTTCTAAACCAACTTATCCACCTGGCCTGCTGCTTTCAGTGATCTGTGGACAAGTGATCCAAGATCCCTACCGCTTAATGTGTATACTCTTTCCTTATTAGCCCTCGCAAAGTGCATTACCTCAAACTTCTCGGAATTAAATTCCATTTGCCACTGCTCTGCCCACCAGACCAGTAGATTGATATCCTCCTGCAGCCTTTGACTTTCCTTTTCATTATCAACCACACAGCCAAGATTAGTGTCGTCTGAAAACTTCTTAATCATAATCCCTATATTCGAATCTAAATCATAGATATGTTCCACAAAAAGCAAGGGACCCAGTACTGAGCCCTACGGAATCCCACTGGAAACATCCTTCCAGTCACAAAAACATCCATCAACTATTACCCTTTGCTTCCTATCTCCAAGCCAAATTTGATCTAACTTGCCTCTTTGCGCTGTATCCCATGGGCTTTAACCTTCATGAATAGCCTACCATGTGGGACCTTATCAAAAGCCTTGCTATAGTCCATATATACTACATCAAATGTACTACCCTCATCGACCCTCTTGGTTACCTCCTCAAAAACTTCAGTCAGGTTAGACAATCGCGATCTTCCCTTCACAAATCCGTGCTGACTGTCAGTAATTAATCCTTGCCTTTCCAAAAGTAGATTTATCCTGCCTATCTTAAAGTTCATTTGCCACTTTCCTGCCCATTCGGCATGTTTCCTGATGTGTTCTTGTATTGTGGTGTATTCTCCCTCGGTGTTACCTATAACCCCGGCTGTGTACCATCTGTAAATGCTGATATTGGGTTACATGTTACTAAGTTCAAATCATTACTGTACATTCCCGGCAATGATCCTCGCACAACACAGCTTTCAAGCTTCCCCAAACTGATTAAATACCATTATCCCCTTTTATCGGCGTTATTATGTTTCGTGAATTTTCTATCCATTCAGATCGTTGTCCCCTGATTCTACTTGCACTAATATTTGTCGTTTGCCTATCTCGTGGGATCTTACCACAGGAAATAGCGAGATAGAATATTACAGAATGGAAGGAGGCCATGAGTCCCATCAAGTCTGTGCTGGCTCTTCCAAAGATCAATGTGCTCAGCCTCAGACCCCATTCTTTCCCCCATCCCGGCATTGTTTCTCATTCAAGTATATATTCTACTACCTTTTGGAAGGCAGCACCCAGTCAGGCATTCCAAATCATAAAAACGTGATGCAGAAAATAGTTTTACTCATATCGCCTCTAGTTCTTCTGCCAAATGCCTTAAATCCGTGCCCTCTGGTTATCGACACTTCATCCAATGGAAACTTTTTCTCTTTATTTACTAATGTAAACACATCATAATTTAATTTTAAACTCCTTTATCAAATCTCCTCGTAGCCTTCTTGCAGCGAGGATTAGAACCCCAGCTTCTCCAGCCTTATCCCGTAACTGTAATGACTCATTCCTGGCACCATTCTGTCTAATCTCTTCTGTCCCCTCTCCTAAGCCTTTGCACCCTTCCTAAAGTGCAGTGCTCATAATTGGACACAATTCTCCAGCTGGGATCGAACCACAGCTTTATAAATGTTTAGCATAAGTTTCATTCTTTTGTACTCTATTCCTCGACAATCCCAAATGCATTTTAACCTGTCTCACCATCTTCAAAGATGAGCGCACAAACAGCCCAAGTCTCTCTGTTCTTGCACCCCCGATAAAGTGGTCAAATTTAGCTTGTATTGTTGATCCGCAATCCATCAATACTATGATGAATTCCATCTGCCATGTGTCTGCCCATATCCACCAGCCTATCCAAGTCGTCTTAAAGTCATTCATTGGTCCTCTAATTCAGGTCAAAAGCTTCCTTCGTACGATCGCCTCCGACCTAAAAAAAATCTCCGAATCTACCTGTTGGCCCGGAGGAATGTAGTAATGCGCTCGGAGGCCTCAATTCGCTGCGCTACACGTGGCCACCTGCCTTCGAGGTAGGTAAATCCAAGCTGGAGTCACGTGGGTCTGGACCACCAATCATTATGTAGTATTCTCCTTGATAATAATGAGATCTCTGTTTGTTCAAGTTCCCATTACTCTCAATGAGAAAACCCCGAAATCACCCAAACACAACATAATAAATAAAACACCTCACATATTTTTAATTATTTCAAATTAAATGTAACTGAATGTTTTAGAAAAAATATAGATGTTTTGGTAATTTTTTAATGTTTTAATAGTGTTAAAAATAAACTTGCATTAATGGGCAGAGATTTTGCAATAAAAATGTGCATTTAATTGAAATTTTATAAGTTTTAAAACTCTTACAGTGGTAAGAGTAGGCCATGTGCCTGCTTTCACCAGGCGTAAAAGTTTGAAGGACATTAGCTGGGCAAGAGTTGGGCAAATAGCCCAATCCCTCCAATGCAAATGTCCTTCTCCCGGGGATGCAGAGGATCTATGAAGAGAAATCTTGACAGATTGGAAAAGCTGGTTTTCGCTTTTGCAAGGCCTCGCCGGGCCTGTGTGCACGATGTGGCTGCAGCGATATTCATAAAAATAAAGATAGTAAATGCCTGCCATTGTGTGGCGTGAATGTTACTCACCACTTATCAGCCCAAGTCTGAATGTGGTCCAGGTCTTGCTGTATGTGGGCACGGACTGCTTCATTATCTGAAGAGTTGCGAATGGAACTGAGCACTGTGCAGTCATCAGCAAACATCTCCACTTCTGACCTTATGATGGAGGAAAGGTCATTGATGAAATAGCTGATGATGGTTGGGCCTTGCACATTGCCCTAAGGAACTCCTGCAGCGATGTCCGGGGACTGGGATGATTGACCTACAACCACCACAACCATCTTCCTTTGTGTTAGGTATGACTTCAGCCAGTGGAGATTTTTCCCCTGATTTCCATTAACTTCAGTTTTACGAGGGCTCCTTGATGCAACACTCGTCAAATGCTGCCTTGTTGTCATGGGCAGTCACTCTCACCTCACCTCTGGAGTTCAGCACATTCGTCCATGTTTGGACCAAGGATGTAATGAGGTCTGAAGCCGAGAGGTCCTGGTGGAATTCAAACTGGGCATCGGCGAGCAGGTTATTGGTGAGTAAGTGTCACTCGATAGCACTGTCGACGACACCATCCATCACTTTGCTGATACAAAAGCAAAATACTGCGGATGCTGGAATCTGGAATAAAATCAGAAAATGCTGGAAACTCAGCAGGTCAGGCAGCGTCTGTGGAGAGGAAGCAGAGTTAAAGTTTTGGGTCGATGACCCTTCGTCAGGACTGGAGAGTGTTCAAAAAGAACAAATTCTTAGCCAGCACTGAAAGGAGGATGGGATGAGAGAACAAAAGGGAAGGTCTGTGATCGGGTGGAAGGCAGTAGAGATTAGAGAGACAAAAGGGGATGATGGGTCCAACTTCAAATGGTAATGCAAGGAGTGAGAAAAACATTGGCCAAGATAGGGTGTGAATGGTGGGATAATGACCAACTGCCATTAGAGACAAGGAGAGAAAAAGAAAGAAACTGGCTCGGGGGGCGGAGCGGGGACGCGGGGCGCGGGGCGCGGGGCTGGGGGGACGGCGGGGGAAGGGAGCTAAAGATTGGCAGCGGTTACGTTCTGAAATTGTTGAACTCGATGTTGAGTCCAGAAGGCAGCAAAGTGCCTGAACGAAAGATGAGGTTCTGTTCCTCGAGCTTGCATTGAGCTTCGTTGGAACAGTGGAGGTGGCCGAGGATGGAGAGGTCAGAGTGGGAGTGGAGTGGAGAATTAAAGTGACAGGTGACTGGAAGCTCGGCTTCCTGACTCTTCCCTTCCCTTCCTTGACTTCTCCGCCTCCATCTCTGGGGATAGGCTTTCGACCAGTATCCGCTATAAGACCACTGACTCCCCCTCGCTGTCTGGACTACACTTCCTCCCACCCCACATCCCATAAGGACTCCATTCCCTTCTCCCACTTTCTCTGTCTCCATTGCATCTGCTCTGACGACACGGCCTTCCACATGAGGAAGGACATTCTTGCTATTGAGGGAGTGCAGTGAAGGTTCACCAGACTGATTCCCGGGATGGCAGGACTGACATATGAAGAAATACTGGATCGACTAGGCTTATATTCACTGGAATTTAGAAGAATGAGAGAGGATCCCATAAAAGCATAGAAAATTCTGATGGGATTGGACAGGTTAGATGCAGGAAGAATGTTCCCGATGTTGGGGAAGTCCAGAACCAGGGGTCACAGTCGAAGGATAAGGTGTAAGCCATCTAGATCCGCGATGTGGAGAAACTTCTTCACCCAGAGAATTGTGAACCTGTGGAAATCTGTACCACAGAAAGTTGTTGAGTCCAGTTCATTGGATATATTCAAAAGGGAGTTAGATGTGTCCCTTCCGGCTAAAGGGATCAGGGGGTATGGAGAGAAGTCAGGAGTGGGCTACTGAAGTTGCATGATCAGCCATGATCATATTGAATGGTGGTGCAGGCTCGAAGGGCCAAATGGCCTACTCCTGCACCTATTTTCGATGTTTCTATATTATTGCCTCTGACATGTCTTCCTTTTTCTTCATCAGAGGTTTCCCCTCCAGCATGGTTAACATGGCCCTCGACCGTGTCTGTTGTATTTCCCGCACCTCTACTCTCACCCCTTCCCCTCCATCTCAGAAGCATGACAGCGTTCCCCTTGTCCTCATCTTTCAACCCACCAGCCTCCACATTCAAAGGATCATCCTCCGCCATTTCTGCGACCTCCAGCATAATCCCACCACCAATCACATCTCCCCTCCCCTCTCAGCATTCCAAAGGGACCACTCCCTCCGTGATACCCTGGTCATTCTGCAGTAATCTCCAGCATCCCGTCCCCTTCCCACGGCATCTTCCCGTGTAAGTATAGGAGATGCAACACCTGTCGTTCTACCTCCTGCCTTCCCTTTATCCAGGGCCCCAAATACTCCTTCCAGGTGAAACAGCGATTTCCTTGTACTTCTTTCAATGTAGTATTCAATGTCTCCTACACTGTTCCAATGAAGCTCAATGCAAGCTCTAGGAACAGAACCTCATCTTTCGTTTAAACATTTTACAACCTTCTGGACTCAGCATCAAGTCCAAAAATTTCAGAGCGTAACCGCTGCCAATCTTTGGCTCCCATTCCCGCCCCGAGCCCCCCTCATAATCTGGTTCTTTCTTCATTTTTTTTCTCCGTGACTCTAATGGCATTCGTACATAATCCCACCATTCACACCCTAACTCGACTAATGGTTTTCTAACTCATGGTATTATCATTTGAATTTGGGCCATCGTTCCTTTTGTCTCTCTAATCTCTCCTGTCTTCCACCCTATCACAGACCTTCCCTTTTCTTCTTTCTGCCCCTCTCCCTTTCGATGCTTGTTAAGAATCTGATCTTTTCAAACACTCTCCAGTTTTTGACCGGAAACATCAACTCTGCTTCCTCTCCCCATCTGCTGCCTGACCTGCTGAGATTTCCGGCATTTTCTGTTTTTATTCGTACTTTGCTGATGATTGAGAGGAGACTGATGGGGCGGTAATTGGCCGGAGTGGACTTGTCCTGCTTTTTGTGTACAGGACATACCTGGGTAGTTTTCCACATTGTCGGACAGATGCCAGTGTTGTAGCTGTGATGGTGGGGACCTCAGGAGCAGGTCAATGTGCATCATCCACTCGGCACTTCTGGCTGAAGATGGTTGCAAACGCTCCAGCCTTGTCTTTTGCACTTGCGTGCTGGGGTCCGCTATCATTGAGGGTGGGAATATTCATGGAGCCTCCTCCTTCCGTTAGTGGCTTAATGGTCCACCACCATTCACAATGGATGTGGCAGGATTGCAGAGCATGAATCTGATCCGTTGATTGTGGGATCGCATAGCTCTGTCTATCGCATGCTGCTTCCGCTGTTTAGCATGCATGTAGTCCTGTGTTGCAGCTTCCCCAGGTTGGCACCTTATCTTTAGGTACACTTGGTGCTGTTTCTGGCATGCTCCTCTACACTCCTCATTGAACCAGGGTTGGCCCCTGGCTGGATGGTAATGGTAGAGTGAGGGATATGCCGGGCCATGAGGTTACAGATTGTGGTGGAATACAATTCTGCTGCTGATGGCCCACAGCCGCCTCATGGATGCCCAGTTTTGAGCTGCTGGATCTGTTCTGAATCTATCCCATTTAGCCCGGTGGTAGTGCCACACAACATGATGGAGGTTGTTCTCTGTGTGAAGATGGTCCTTTGTCTCCACAAGAACTATATGGTGATCACAGCTCGCAATGGTGTCAGGGACAGATGCATCTGCAACAGCTAGATTGGTGAGAACAAAGTCAAGTAGGTTTTCCGTTTGAGTTGGTTCTCTCACCACATGCCACAGGCCATTTTGTCAGCTAATTCATTCAGGACCCGGTCAGCTCGGTCAGCATTGGTGCGACTCAGCATCACACACACACTGCAACCTGGGAACAGGTGTAGTCCAGTTCGCCCATCACGTCTGTTCCACCATTCAATGACATCATGGCTGATCTGTATTAAACTCAATCTAACCGCCTTGGCCCTTTAAACTTACATTGTACACATTATTACTTGGCTCAGAAACAGGCCCAACAGGACCACACTCTCTCCGAGCTTTCTTCCCACTGCTTCACCTAACTCCATCAACATATCATTCTACTGCTTCTGGCCTCATGTGTTTATCCAGCTTCCCTTAAACATACCTGTGCTATTCGACTCAACTACTGCTTGTCATTGGGAGTTCCACATTCTCAGCACTCTCTGGGTCAAGGCACTTTTCTCCTGAATTCCCTCATGGATTTATTAGTGACAATTTGGGTACACGCTAGGACCATTCCCATTAACAGAGGACATTTTTTGACTCGTTACATGGCTCGGCCACGGTGCAAAGTCCAGCGAATCATCACAGGCCCAGGAGGGTTGTGGGTACTCGGGGGTTAGGGAGGACCGGGTAGATTTTCATGAGCAGCACAGGTCTCACCAAGCATAGAAGTTACCACCAAGGTCGAAGCAAAAGCGAGGTTAAGGTTAATCACACGTTAGTCATCATCTCATGCATACGAAGCTTTATTATAACAGTTACGTGTTATTATAACAAACAATACATCTGTGATAACAAACAATAACCAACAAGGTACAACAATAAAATCTATTTACCCTCACACCCCTCTGGGGAACCCGACCTGGTCCCAAACCTACATCCTGGGTCTATGGTAGTGAACACTGGGACAGACTTTGGACAGCGCAGTCTCTTTGACTCTTTAGAGAGGTGCTCCTCATCAGTGTTCTGTTTGACATCCTCAACTTGGAGAATCTTCTTGTGACCCCTGATCCATTGGAATGGCAGTGACTTCCTATCAGGGTAACCAGAGTTGATTCACCAATTTTGATTGCGTTCAAATCTTCTTCATTCTCGCCGAGCAACGATCTTGCTTGGCAGAGTCTGGTTTGGTCAGTCTTATAGCAGCGAGTCTACCGTAGGGCATTTGTCTGGACCCCATCACAATTTCAATATGCAAAATTAACCATTTTTCTGAGGTTTGTTATCCCCTCCTTCAGGAAGCATTATCGCCACCGTTCACACATTCAGTTACTTGGCCAGGCAATTTGGTGACAGCGATGTGTTGCCGACCAGAACCGTGTACAGGTAAGAATCACCGTGACTTAGAGCTCTAAAGATGTTTGCAGCTACTTCACAACTCTTCACTCCCCAACATTGAGACAGAAAGCTTATGGGCTTGAGACCTCCTCAAACTACCTGCAGTAACTCTGAACAGGTTAAGGCAGTTGTGGTTACCCTGACTGTTTGAAGTTTCTCAGCCAGTCATTTAACCAACATCGAAATGTTGCCCAGCGGGACCGCTTGGAGATCTATAATAACATAAGAACATAAGAAGTAGGAGCATGAGTGGGCCATTCGGCCCCTCGAGCCTGTTCCATCATTCAATAAGAACATGGCTGATCTGATCATGGACTCAGCTCCACTTCCCTATCCGCTCCACATAACCCTTTTCTCTCTTATCGCTGAAATATCTGTCTATCTCCGTCTTAAATATATTCAATGTCCCAGCTTCCACAGCTCTCTGGGACAGAGAATTCCACAGATTTACAACCCTCTGAGAGAAGAAATTCCTCCTCATCTCAGTTTTAAATGGGCGGCCCCTTATTTAGAGACTATGTCCCCTAGTTTTAGTTTCCCCTGTTAGTGGAAATATCCTCTAAACATCCACCTTGTTTTGAACATAGACATATCTTATATGTGTCTATAACATCACATCTCTTTCTTCAACAGGAGAGTCATCGTTTGGCTGAGATGCTAAACTGAGGCTCCTATCTGCCAGGGATCCAGGTGGATGTGTAAGATCCAAGGGAGCTCCCCTGCTGAACAGCTCCTCGGCCCTCAACCTCCCCCCTCCCACTGTCTAAACTTCCCCAAGCCTCAGCCCTGGTCCTCATAGACCCCAATAGGGGGTCTTAAAGGCTTAATCCCCACCCTAACCCCAACCCCGCAAATCCCAAAGTTCGGGCCTATCTCAAGCCTTCCGCCACACTGCACATCGGCGACTCCCGCTGGACCTCCTGCGGCGACTCTATGCGGCTTGGGCCTCCCGGATGGACCTCCTGCGGCGACTCGGTGTGACTTGGGCTCCCTGCCTGGACCTCCTGCGGTGACTCTATGTGGCTTGGGCCTCCCGGATGGACCTCCTGCGGTGACTCTATGCGGCTTGGGCCTCCTGCCTGGACCTCCTGCGGCGACTTGGTGCGACTTGGGCCTCCCGGATGGACCTCCTGCGGCGACTGGACGATTCGACATGATCTAGACCTCACGGTTGGACCTCCTGCGGCGACTGGGAGGCTGGACCTGGCTATCGGGCCTCCACCTCCTCCCCCTGGACCTCTCCTTCCCCACTGATGGCCTGGTCTTCTCTCCTCCTCCATCACATGGTGAGTACAATGGCTGTGACCCCCCTACCCCCCCATTCTGAACCCCAGTGCACCGCTGGCCCCCCACCAATGCCTACCCCTAACCAAGCCTTGGACCACCTCCCATCAATGGTGCTGCTCGGTGCCGAGCCTGCGGCCAACACCTCATCAGAGGCAATTCGGCCCATATAGCAGTGCCTGGTCTGCAGGCGTCCTGGACCCCCTTGCCACTGGACCAAGACCTCGCTTAGCTAAGCCCGTGTCATAGCCGGTGTTCAACGATCACCCCACGTTAAAAGAACTCACGCACAGGCATCTTCCACTCCTCTAACATGAAGTTCTAGACCTGGAATGTCAGGACCCTCATGGACAACCCCAACAGCGACAGACCGGAATGCCGCACCACCATAATTGCCCGGGAACTTAGATGCTTTGATATCGACATCGCAGCCCTAAGAGAGACCCGGCGGGCAGGGAAGGCCAACTCAAGGAACAAGGTGGAGGTTACACCTTCTTCTGGAAAGGGAAACCAGAGGAAGAACGCGGCCTCCATGGAGTCGGCTTCACCATCAAAAACGAGCTGGTCGACCGCCTCAAAGACTCCCCCTGCAGGACTAATGAATGCCTCATGTCACTTCGACTCACCCTATCCGGGAACCAGTGTGCCAGAGCCATCAGTGCTTAAGCGCCAACACTTGACGCAACAGATGAGGCCAAATATGGTTTTTACTCCGACCTTGAAAAATCCCTGACCTGCGTCCCCACGACGACAAACTGATCCTCCTCGCCGACTTCAACGCCAGGGTTGGCAAGGACACAGACCTCTGGGGTGGTGTGATTGGCAGAGATGGGGTCAGGAAAGCCAACTCCAGTGGTACCCTACTCCTGACAAAATATCTAGAACATGAACTTGTCGTCACCAACACCTTGTTCCACCTGAGGGACAAATACAAGGCATCGTGGCAACACTGTCGCTCCAACCACGGGCACCTGCTCGACTATGTCATTGTCCGAGCCAGGGATCAAAAGGATGTGCGCATCACACGCGCCATAACAGGAGCTGACGACTGCTGGACGACCACCACCTAATCCGATCCATCATCAACATTAACATAGCCCCAAAACGGAGCGGGCAGCAGAAACAGTGCTGCAGAAAAGTCAATGCCGGGGCACTTCAAGACCCAGCTAAGGGAGCCCTGTACAGTCAGCGCCTCACAGCTATCCTGCCGTGCCTTGATGACCCCGAGATGCAGAATGCCCGCAGCGCTTGGTCTGCCCTCCAGGCCTCCATAACCAGTGCCTGCGCAGAGACACTTGGTCACTCAATCAGAAAACACAGGACTGGTTTGATGAGATTGACCATGAGATCCATATGACACTGATTGCCAAAACGAGAATGAACCATTTATCCCGACTCTCTCTCTAATACTGTTGCGATCCTCAGACAGGATGAGCCAGGAATAGGTTGTATTCGGATACAGCATCAGAGGCTGGGACTGGGGGAAAGTTAAAATAACACAGTGAGTGATTTCGTTCCTTGCTGTGAAATATAGCAATTCTGAGCGGCGTTCCTTGTTAACTTCCTGGCCTGCTGTATAATTTAATGGCGGTTCAAGGGGCCAGCCATGGGCTGAGACTCCCTCCGCTCTGGGAATGGAGGGACAGAAGGCAGGGACTGCAGGAGGGGAGATCATGTGAAAGATTGGTTATATTTATATATATATATATCGGATATAACACTCTGATATCTGCCGTTCACTTGGAGGCTGTTTCTCAGGGATAATAATGGGGTCTCCTACTTACGGCATTCCCATTATTATGAATGAGAAAATACTGTACCTTGATTGGCTGCCCAGAGCCATGTGACTCCAGCTCCAGCTTACGGACGTGCCAACATGCACGTGCTGCGACACGCAGCGAGTGAAGGCCTCAGGACCGGGATCTCGAGCGGGCGCAGCAGGAACAGGTCAGTGCGCATCGTTTTTCCCTTTGTCAGTGGTTTTCCCGCGGGACGACCACGACCGGGATTTCTAGGCCATTAGCTTTGAGGAACGATTGGAGGGGCTGGGGTTGTTTGCTTTGGAACAGAGTCGGCTGCGAGGAGATTTAATTGAGGTGTGTACAATTATGAGGGGCCTACATAGTGTGGATAGAACAAACCTATTTCCCTTAACAAGGGCGTCAACAACCAGTGGGGCGTAGATTTAAAGGGAAACAAGGTACATTTGTAATTTCCTTTCAGAGGGTAAGATTTCTGAGGCGCGGAGGCTGCTTCTTGTCTCCTGTCCACAAAGTGCTTCACTGGAATCAGTTCCCTGAACTGTTCAGATAGTGTAGCAGTGAAATCGCCGCCCTCAATGTGCACCCACTTGGTGAGGGCTTGCCACAATGTTCAATTATGTTTCCTTTGTTGCTATTACTTAGATGTGAATTGAAAGTAATTCGTTGTTAAACTTCGTGAGGAAGGCAGAAGCCTGAATGAATCTGCCCTCATCTTTGCGGCTCGCAGGCAAGAATTAAACTGTCTGTATTCAATGTGAGATGACACGAGAGTGCTGATTTGGGGAAGAGGAGGTGAATTAAGATGAATTGAAGAGTCAATTGCAAAGACACATCCGATAATAAAAGGATTGATAAAAATATTATTATATCCTTTACATGTCTACTGCTAAATGTGTCAAAAGGAAGTGTGTGTGTGTGAATGTATGTATGTGAGTGTGTGTGTGTGTGTGTGTGTGTGTTTGTGTGTGTGTCTGAGTGTGTTTCTCTGTGTCACTGTCACTGTGTGTATCTGTGTTTGTGTCCCTGTGCATGTATATATATGTATGTGCATATATGTGAGTGTATGTGTTGTGCGTGTATCTTTGTATGTGTAAATGTGTGTATATACGTGTGTACAAGTGTGTGTGTGCGTGTTGGCGTACCTGGGTCAGTGTGCGTGTGAATCTGTGTGTGATAATGTGTGTATATCTGTGTTTATGTTGTGGTGGGGTTAGGAATGGGTTTCGTGTTTGAATCGCCTTTAGAGTTCCCATAGTATGATTCAAACAGAGCTTTCTTCCTTCGATTACAGTTTGCATCTCCTGAATGTACCTGAATATTCAGGTAAACAAGTGCAGAAACTTGTAAATCGCCTCTGCACCCTCTCTAGTGCAATCAGGTCCTTCCTATAATATGACGACCAGAACTGCAGGCATTACTCCAGCTGTGGCCTAACCAGAGTATTATACAATTAAGGCATAATCTCCCTGTTCTTATATTCTGTGCCTCGGCCAACAAAGGCAAGCATTCCATATGCCTTCTTAACCACCTTATCCACCTGGCCTGCAACTTTCAGGGATCTCCAAGATCCCTTTGTTCATACGGTCCCCACCCAGAACTAATGCAGAAACTCCTCTGCTGCGCTCGGGGTGGCCACCCACAGCCTGGATACACTAACGTCCCAACAGCTCATTGACTGTTGGAGTGGGACCGTGCGGCACTTCAGAAGACAGGTCGAAAAAGCAAAGTCATTGATTCGGACTCATGTGCTCCTCTAATCAAGAATAGCCACAAGCAAAAAAATGCTTTTATAATGGTTGCACCTCATCTCCACATTTGTCAAACAGTCGGCTCATGGGTCTAGGGGTTCGATTCTTCCTGAGGGCTTGTTAATTCAAGTTAGCGAGAAGTCCCGGGTCCGAATCCTGGACGAGCCCATTATTTTGCCGTGAATTTTGAAATTACATTGAAATTTTGCAAAGAAGGACTTGCATTTCTGCACTCAGGAAATCATGACGCCCAAAAGCGCTTTACTGACGCTGAGTTATGTTTGAAGTGTTGTAGTGTGGGGAAAGATGTGCCCAAATCACCCCACACGAACCTCAACTCTTTGCGAAGGAGTTTGGTGCAAATAATCAGGTGCCTCAGGGACTTGGACTTTCTTTGAATGAGTTCTGCTTGTACCTGCATTCAAGCTTGAAACAGCAACTGGGCTTCCATCTCACGGGAGCAGCGTGTAGCGGTTAGTGAGCAGGTGACGAGGTTTGGGGTTGATGTGCGTCACTTTCAATCTTTGAAATTTCACCAAGCAAAGAAATGGTGAATCCAACTGTCTCTGTAAGCACTTTGTTCGGGTTTAATCACAGGAATATCCGCAATCAGGAGCTGAAAAGGAATTAAAACCAAATACCGGCTTAGGGACAATCAGAATACTTCTTCACAGACAAGGCACCGGAAGGCTGGAAGGTAGATCACACCGGTTGTGGGAGAGCTGGTTGGAGTGACATGGAAGTGTCTGCAGTGTGCAGGACCAGACTGCTTCCACACATCCACAATGGATGTCCCTCCATTTATTTGGGAAAAGTACAACTGAGAGTGGACAAGTTCCATCCCGGTCGGAGCAATCTGAAGCTTTAACTGACTGACACCCTGGTTTGGGATGTCTTGCAATAAACATCTCAGTTAGTCTCTGTGAGGCAATGGGTTTTTTACTTTTGGCTATTAACCCAAATGTTGGTGGTTCGAGCCCACCCATGGACGAAACCTTTCAATATTTTTTCCCCGAGGATTCGGTGCCGCACAGTTCCAGGTTGTCATTGTGCGTTTTTGCTGCACGAATATATTCTGCAAACATCGCCAGCTGTGCTGTTGTCCAGTGAGTTCCCCCTCCAATACTTTTATGAACATTCAGTTCATGTAAAATGATTTAAAAAAATGTACATGAATCATGTTCCTCCATCCAGTCCATTCGAAATAAATTATGTTTTTGGGTTAAGAGGAAATTGCCTGGGCTATCGTTATAACTTTGCTCACATTCTGAGTTTCAACAGTCAACAGTTTGCGAAGGATTACCTCAAGGCCAATGCCAAGCACAAAAAAGTCTCTCAGCATTTGTTCTCGGAATCCCTCAAATTTGCAATGTCCTGCGAGGCGCCTTAATTCGACGACATTGTTTGCCACTTCCTGGCCCTCCGACTGTTGGCACGTGTAGAACCGATACCTCGCCATTAGAACGCTTTCTTTATGATTGAGGTACTCCCGGACCAGCGTACACAATTCTTCATAGGATTTAGTTGTTGGTTTCACCAGAGCTAGAAGATTCTTCATGAGGCCATAGGTTATTGCCCCACAGACGGTAAGGAGGATCGCCCTTCATTTGGCATTGTTCTCGTCCCCTTCCAGCTCACTGGCCACGAAGTATTGGTCGAGTCTCTCCACGAAGGCTTCGCAATCGTCCACTTCTGATAATTTCTCCAGGATACCAACTGTTCCTTGCATTTTTGCGTGGTTGCTCATTGTCTCGTCGGCAATTGATACGCTCATAATAAAGGATGAAACTTAGTATTGTGAACAATGAGTAAATGTGACCTTAGCTCCTTTAATAAGACTCCAGAATGCAGGTACCTCCTGGGTGGCCTGCTTATATACCATGCTCCCAAGGGATGCTGGGATCCCTTGGGACTCCAACAGGTAGGCCCTCTGGTGGTGGTGTGTTACAGGTGGCCAAGGGTTAAATACATAACACAAGGTGTGTACAGAAATCAACCATCAAAAGCCCTGTCATTAACCACAGGGGTTTCCGGAAATTTTCTGATCACAAAGTGCTTTCAGTCCTTGTCCTTAAAATTGCAGACGTGGGAATTGGGGAGTTTAATGACTTTGAAAGGAGGACATTGTTGTTTGGTGCAGTTCTGGTCAGAGAAATGTTTGTGAAAGGAACTTTTTGCAGAGAGAGGGATTGAGCATTTCAGCTTGTTGCTGAACACTTCTCTCTGGGCACTGAGCTAAGCAGCAATTTCTGTCATGTTGAGGTTATCACATTTCCCTCACACGTGAAAAGTTCCCGGTTCAAGCCTGGGCAGAGACATTATTTCTCAAACAAAAATTTGTGTGCAATAAAATTGAATAAAAGCTGTTTTGGATACATTGTTGCATGAACAATGAACATTTAAAATCACTCCTCAAATACAGATTGTGTAAAAAATCAGATTGCGGATCTAACTTCATCAAGGATTAAAGTTTCATGAATTATTAAAGTTCAGTTATTGAAATTTCAACTGTCCCTGTTAGCATTTCATTCATTCTGTGAAACAACACGATCGGTTTATACCAGCAGATCTAAACCCGCAAACAAATCATTAATTATTCGCTCTTCCCCAGTTCCAGAGCTCAGAGGGTTATTGTCCATCCCTGGGATGCAAGCTGCCTCGGACCCGAGCCAAAGCTCCCCGTACACGGAGCACAGGCTCAGGAAAACCCCGGGGGAGAGGATATCCCGGTCACTGGGCCTTCCAACAGCCCTGAACAAGCGCCCGGTCTGAAACTTTCCAGAGTAATAACTTGTAACTGGAGCATCTAACAGTCAGGATGGCCGAGCGGTCTAAGGCGCTGCTTTCATTATTTGATGAAATTATCAACTCTCAGTTCGCATTTTTTTCATCGTGCAAAAGAAGATCATGGGTTCATTAATTATGTTTTTCCGTGAAAGCCACATAAAAATTTAAGGAAAAGTAATCTCCCAACGTGGGGCTTGAACCCACAACCCTGAGATTAAGAGTCTCATGCTCTACCAACTGAGCTAGCCGGGCTTCTCAACAGCTGATTTTAGAAGAAAGAGATCTGATCTCATTGAAACACACAATATTCTGAAGGGGATTGACAGGGTAGATGCTGAGAGGTTGTTTCCCCCAGGCTGGAGTGTCGAGAACCAGGGGGCACAGTCTCAGGTTAAGGGGTCAGCCATTTAAGACAGAGATGAGGAGGAATTTCTTCACTCAGAGAGTTATGAATCTTTGGAATTCTCTGCCCCACAGGCGTGTGGATGCTGATTCTCTGAATATATTCAAGGCTGCGTTAGATAGATTTTTGGAGTCTCGGGGAATCAAGGGATCGAGAGATCACTGGAGTTTAGAAGAATGAGAGGGGATCTCATAGAAACATATAAAATTCTGACGAGACTGGACAGGTCCCGATGTTGGGGAACTCCAGAACCAGGGGTCAGAGTCTAAGGGATAAGGGGTAAGCCATTTAGGACTGAGATGAGGAGAAACTTCTTCATTCAGAGAGTTGTTTATCTGTGGAATTCTCTGCCGCAGAGAGTTGTTGATGCCAGTTCGTTAGATATATTCAAGAGGTGGCCCTTATGGCTGAAGGGATCAAGGGGTATGGAGATAAAGCAGGAAAGGGGTACTGAGGTGAATGATCAGCCATGATCTTATTGAATGGTGGTGCGGCTCGAAGGGCCGAATGGCCTACTACTGCACCTATTTTCTATGTTTCGATGTTTTTATGTCCTGCTACTGCTTCTTTAATAATGGATTCCAACATTTTCCCAACCACAGATGTTAGGCTAACTGGTCTATAGTTTCCTGCTTTTTGTCTGCCTCCTTTTTTAAATAGGGGCATTACATTTGCAGTTTTCCAATCTGCTGGGTCCTCCCCAGAATCCAGGGAGTGTATGTCCACAGATCACTGAAAGTAGCAGGCCAGATAGCTAAGGTGGTTGAGAATGAATATGGAATGCTTGCCTTTATTAGCCGAGGCATAGAATACAAGAGATGTGGTCGGTGGGGCAGGTTAGGTCACAGCTGGAGTACTGCGTGCAGTTCTGGTCGCCTTATTACAGGAAGGACATGATTGCACTGAAGAGGGTACAGAGGAGATTTACGAGGATGTTGCCGGGAGTGGAGAATCTTAGCCATGAGGACAGATTAGATAGGCTGGATTTGGTTTCCATGGAACAGAGCCTGAGGGGAGACCTCATTGAGGTGTATAAAATTATGAGGGACCGAGATATAGTGGATAGAAAGGGACAATTTCCCTTAGCAGAGGGGTCAACAACAAGGAGGCATAAATTTAAAGTAATTGGGAGAAAGTTTAGAGGGGAAATTTCTTCACCCAGAGGGTTGTGGGGATCTGGAACTCACTGCCTGAAACGATGGTAGAGGCAGAAACCCTCACCACATTTTAAAAGTGCTTGGATGTTCACCTGAAGTGCTGTAACCTGCAGGGTCATGGACCTAGAGCTGGAAAGTGAGATTAGGCTGGATAGCCTCTTGTTGGCCGACGCGGACGCGATGGGCTGAAATGGCCTCATTCTGTGCTGTAAACTTTTTTGATTCAATGAACTCCTTTGCAAAGAGTTGAGGTGCTTGTGTGGTGATTTGGGCACATCTTTCCTCATGTGACAACACTTCAAAGGCAACTCAACAGCTCTGAAGCACTTTGGGGCATCAGGAGTTCCTGACAGACACTGCAGAAATGCAAGTCCTTATTTGCAAAGTTTCAATGTCAATGCAAGGCTGGTCTGGGATTTGAACCCAGGATCTTGCGCAAAATTTAAAGTAACAACCTCACAGCAACAATCATAGAACTAGGCCAACAAGCCAACTGCTCAGCAAGTGTGGAGATAAGATGTAACCATTATTGAAGCATATTTAGTGTGTGTTGCTATTCTTGATCGCAGGAGCACATGAGACGGAATCAGTGACTTTGCCTTTTCGACATGTCTTCTGAAGCGCCGCATGGTCCCACTCCTGCAGTCAATGAGCTGTTGGGACGTTAATGTATCCATCATCATCATCATCATCATAGGCGGTCCCTCGAAACGAGGATGACTTGCTTCCACGCCGAAAAAGGATGAGTTCACAGGTGTTTCAATGAAGGACCCGAACTACATCCCGAAGGGTGGAAGATACCTGTGCGTGGATGTTTCTTCGTGTGGTGGCCGTAGCACTCCAGCCATCACACGGGCTTGACAGAGCGAGGTCTTGGTCCAGTGGCAAGTGTTAACCAGGACGATGGAGACCAGCTGTGCTGCACGGACCTAGTGCGCACACATATCGCAGTGTGGGCTGGCCCGTGCTGCCCCTGGGCCCCTGGCCCTGAACTCATGCCTCCCCTAGGCCCCGATCACATCCCTCCACAGTCTCTCGCCGCTCCTTCGCCCCGATCTCGCCGCTCCTGCTGTACCTGCCCACGCTCCAATCACCGACCTGGACCTTGATGACATCACTCTTCGTTGCCGCCGCCCTCCTGCACCAGCTCGCGCTGATCCCTGGAGTAGTCTCCCGGGACCTCCAAGCTGCTCCCAGTGCCGCTCGCTGTTCCTTTTATGGCCCCGACCTGCCGCTGGTGTTCTCCCGTTAGTGTATCCAGGCTGTGGGTGGCCACCCCGAGCGCAGCAGAGGGGTTTCTGCATTAGTTCTGGGTGGGGACAGTATCTTTCCCCTTCTCTCTTCCTCTTGTCTATATCCCTGTGCTTTTATTTCTCGATTTATTCCCCCTCTCTTAGTTTCTAGTGTTTAAAAGGGAACAAAAGATGAAATAGTTGTCTTTGTGGAATAACTTGTCTCACTCAAAGTTAGACGCACTACCGTTGCACCAAGAGGTCTAGGCAGCTAGCCATTGATATTCAGCTTCATATATAAATATATATAAATATATCTACATGTATCATAACTGTTCCCTGGTGGTCGAGGGGTTAAGATCCGGTGCACTAACCTGGTTTCAATTGTCGATCAATTCATCGCATAAAAATAATTGAGGTCTGTGAGACGATTAATAATTGCTGTAACCACCATGAATATCAATACTTTCTGTGATAGACCGATCTTACAGACTATCTGGCTTCTCCTGCCCTTTGCCGGGCACGTGTTCCGGGTTGAATTTTGTAAACTGGGCGAGTTCACTGATCGCGGGGAGACGGTAGGAGCCTCTGTGGCCCCACTGTGAGGATGTGGAAGTGAACACGGTGGCTGGGTGATCCGTGACATTTCTGTAAAGGGCAGCGGAGGAGAAGGATTGAGAACTTTCAGTGTGGGACAGAAGTTGTTTCAGGTGAGCCTCCACATTCCCGATCAGCACAGAGGGAGCTCACTGGTCAGCTCCCCTCTGTTGGGAATGTTGTGCCAGAGGTTTGTGTAGTGTAGTGGTTATCACATTTGCTTTATGTGTGAAAAATACCCGGTTTGATCCTGGGTAGAAACATTGTGTTTAAACTTGCAATAGAGGAACAATTAGAGGAGAGTTTCATCTCCTGGCAAATGCTGCCTGACCTGCTGAGATTTCCAGCATTTGCTGTCGTTATTTGCGATTTATTCTCCTGGCAAAAGGGCTCCCTTCTAGGGCTCCCTTCTTCCTGAATTGCTCTTTATTTCATCAATTAATAGATAAATTTCAGTGAGAGAAAACGGATCCACCGGGGACCTTTCGCGTGTGAGGCCAACGTGATATCCGCCACACTGCAGCCCATCAAAGGGCGAGAAACCACTGAATATAAAGGATGAGCTCACAAATATCAGGGTCAGTGCAGTCTGGTCAACGTCAAACCCTCCTTTCTTATTCAGCAGAGGCATGAACGGGAGTCAGAAGCCACAAACTTTAATTAAAGACACAAATACAAGTTACACTTCCAAATCTTTTCACTGTAAAATTCTTTCACTTTATTTGAAATCCGACTGCGTTGAATCTGAAAATGAGCACCATGGGATTTTATCTTTAAGACTGATTCTATTTTCTGTGCATGGTAGGAATAACTGGTGCTGTTAAATTTGACAAAAGTTGCCCCAGATTCCTGGTGACATCAGCAATACAGTGTGTAAATTGGGTCAACATGCCTAAGAACATAAGAACATAAGAAATAGGAGCAGGAGTTGGCCATACACCCCTCGAGCCTGCTCTGCCATTTAATACGATCATGGTCGATGCGATCATGGACTCAGGTCCACTTCCCTGCCCGCTCCCCAAAGCACAGGACAAATGATTGAAGTATCCGACTGTCCCTCAGTTAGCATTTCTTTCATTGTGCAAAAGAAGGTGAGGGGTTAATTAATGATGCTTTTCCATGAAAGCAACACAAAAGTTTAAGAAAAAAACCACACGGTGACCGGCAGGTGAGCGTTGCTTCTGACACCTGGTGGGAATGGGCGGGGATTTTAAAGCCCCTTGTATTGTGAAACCTTCATATAGAGGAACATCTCACGCTCCCTGTGTAGGCCTCGTGGCGCAATGGTAGCACGTCTGACTCCAGATCAGAAGGTTGCGTGTTCAAATCACGTCGGGGTCACTGTTCTTTTGGATATTGTTCTTCCAGAATTCATATTTTCTTTGCTGTTTGGCAATAACCAGACCCTTGTTCCAAGGTTTGTCTCACTGTTTCCCCGGTGTCAGGCAGAGATACGCCTGCTGCCCTCATTTAATTCATGTGACAGAATACAAAAGTTCAAAATCAACTTGCAGGTGGCCACAGCGAGAACTGAATAGTCAGAATGGCCGAGCGGTCTAAGGTGCTGTGGTTAGATCGTAGTTTCTTGTCCCACTTCTGACATTTCTTATTTTTAATCATAAAGCGAAACTCATTGTTTGACACCACGACCAACTCATTAAAAGTAGGATTCAGCAGTTCACCTGCTCGTTCAACATTTCCGTCTGACCTGGTGCTGAAAGTGGAGATGTTTCTGCAGTGTCGCGGTTAACACGTTCACCTCACACGCGAAAGCTCACCGGGCGGGAATATTTTCTGTAGCTTTCTCCTCATGCATGCTCAGGGGCGAGATTGTTCTCCTGTGAAAAGTCATAAGATGATAAACATGTAAGAATTACGGGCCGGAGTCGGCCATTCGGCCCCTCGAGACTGGTCCACCATCCAGCTTCATCCCACTTTCCAGCTCTGGGTCCATAACCCTGCAGGTTACGGCACTTCAGGTGCACATCCAAATACTTTTTACATGTGGTATCTGCCTCCGCCATTCTTTCAGGCAGCGAGTTCCTGACCCCCACAAACCTCTGCATGAAGAATTTTACCTTCAAATCCTCTTTAAACCTTCTCCCAATTACTTTAAATATATGCCCCCTGATTGTTGACCCCTCTGCTATCCACTATATCTAGGCCCCTCATAATTTTATACATCTCAATGTTGTCTCCCCTCAGCCTCCTCTGTTCCAATGAAAACAAACCCAGCCTATCCAATCTGTCCTCATAGCTAAGATTCTCCACTCCTGGCAACATCCTCGTAAATCTCCTCTGTACCCTCTCGTACAATCACATAATTCCTGTTATACGGTGACCAGAACTACACGCAGTCCTCCAGCTGTGGCCTAACCAGTGTTTTATACATTTCAAGCATAACCAACCTGCTCTTCTATCCCATGCCTCAGCCAATAAAGGCAAGCATTCCGTGTACCTTCTTAACCACCTTATCCAACTGGCCTGCTACCTTCAGGGATCTGTGGACATGCACTCCAAGATACCTTTGTTCTTCCACACTTCTCAATGTCCGACCATTTAATGTGTGTTTCTTTCCTTCTTAGCCCTCCCCAAATGCATTACTTCACACTTCTCTGGATTAAGTTCCATTTGCCACTGTTCTGCCCACCTAACCAGTTGATTGATATCTTCCTGCAGTCCGCAGCTTTCTTCTTCATTATCACCACACAGTCTATTTTAGTATCACCTGAAAACGTTTTAATCATACCTCCTATATTTAAGTTTAGATCATTGATGTTACCACTAAAAGCAAGGGACCTCGCACTGAGCCCTGTGGAACCCAACTGGAAACATCCTTCCAGTCCCAAACACTCCCATCAAACATTACCCTTTGCTTCCTGCCTCTGAGCCAATTTTGGATCCAACTTGTCACTTTGCCCTGGATCCCATGGGATTTTACTTTCATGACCAGTCTTCCATGTGGGAACTTGGCGAAAGCTTTGCTAAAATCCTTATACACTACATCATACGCACTGCCCTCATCGATCCACTTGGTTACCTCCTCAAAAAATTCAATCAAATGAGCCAGGCAAGACCTTCCCTTAACAAATCCATGCTGACTATCCGTGATTAACACATGTCTTTCTAAATGCAGAAATTAAATCATAGATACATTTTATCCTGCTTTCACGGGAAAATACCATTAATTAACCGATGATCTTTGTTGTGTATGTATAAGATAAGTATACACCCTGTACACTCAATGTACAGTTACATAAGACCATTGGATGTATCTTCACACTGTACACACTGTGCTTGTACCACCAGAGGGTGCAACTGGTGGAGACCTCGGGGTCACCTGTACACGACAGGTAACCAGGTATGAAAGGGAGCTCACAGTACTGTACCCTCACTCAGGAGCTGCAATAAGTGGACTAAGGTCACCACAGTTCAAGTACAATACCTTACCTCGTGGAGTCATTACTAGAGTGCTTACAGACACAATAACTGGTGACGAGAATACGAATTTCCATGTGACAATGGCTAACCTTGGCACGTTTGAACAATTCGCCAATGGGGAAGATTGTAAGGCCTTTGTGGAAAGGCTCGAACACTTCTTTATTGCGAATGACATGGGGGGAGACGACCCGACCTCGCTGGCTGATAAGTGCAGAGCTATCCTGCTCAGCACTTGTGGGCCCACCGTCTATGGCCTTGTCAGGGACCTGCTAGTCCCAGAGAAGACAATAACATATCTGGAGCTCGTAACGCTGGTACAGGAACAGCTCAAACCTAAAGAGAGCATCCTCACAGCCAGACACCGGTTCTGTACCCACCGGTGGCCCGAAGGCCAAGAAATCACAAAATATGCTGCAGACCTGAGACGATTGGCTGCACCATGTGATTTTAGCGATCACCTCACCGAAGCACTAAGGGACATCTTTGTTATTGGAATCGGCCACGAGGGCCTTCTCCACAGGCTGCTCTCTGCGGACACCACGGTCACCCTGCAGAAGGCAATTAACGTGAGCCAGGCGTTCATGATCTCGGCCTGCGATTCCAAGTGGATGTCTCACCCCCAGGACTCTAACCCGGCAAGTACTGTGAACTGAATGGTGCCTTTTAGAGGCAGGGCTGCTGCTAGCAGTCTCTCTCAGGGAAGAGAGAACAGAACCCCGAGTCCCACAATCCTGAGTCCGCCACATGTGGCCAACCGGCCAACCCCATGCTGGCGCTGTGGAGGAAATCACAGGGCCCACCAGTGCCGCTATAAAGACTATACTTGCAAAGGCTGTAACATGAAGGGCCACCTCCAGCGAATATGCAAGAGAAATCGTACTCACCGAGTCGATGAAGAGTTGGCCAATCATCCGGAGTCCAGCGACGATGAGGTGTACGGAGTGTTTACCTGCACCACTGAGAGTTCCCCGGTGAAAATGGAAGTTGAAATCAACTATGTTCCAGTCACGATGGAGGTGGACACAGGGGCGAGCCAGTCACTGATGAATCAGGCAGCCTTTGAGAAACTCTGGGACAATCCAATCGAATGACCTAAAATGATCCCGATCGAAGTGAAACTGCTCACCTACACAAACGATACATCCCAGTCGTTGGCAGCGTGGATGTCCAGGTGTCCCATGGCGGTGAGATGCACAGGTTACATTTGTGGATCGTTGCTGGGGATGGTCCAAAGCTATTAGGAAGAAGGTGGATGAAAAAGATCAATTGGAGCTGGGAAAAGCTCCAACCTCCAGCGATCGACGTCCTCCGCGGCCCCGAAGTTGGATCCAGCACAACACCTGAAAAACCAACCGCCCAACTCGACTGTGAGGCGACGACACAGACCGCTCAACCCAACGGCGAGATGATCCAGCCCAAACAACCAGACCTCACCTTCCAGGCTCCAGTGGCAGGACTCCAGAGGAAGAAAATTCACGCAGAAGGTAACTTCCCAGCTTCCGTGGCAAAACCTGGGGAGAAAAGGATCACCGCAGCCTACCTCATGGAGAGAAAGAAGATGGCGTCCAAACCACGAGGTGAAGTGCCTGAAGTCAAGATGGCGGCAGCCAGGCCACAAGGGAGCAACACGTGATGCCGAGCGGCGAACAGGATTGGGGTAAAGATTGAAAGACCCTCTTAAAGGAGACCGGCAACCCATCACAATTAAAGGGACAGTTCCACTCTTTATACAGCGATGATGGTGATACAAATGTAAAAGATGTAACTGATAATTTCAAGTTTGTAAATGTAACTAATCATGATAAGTCGGGCGATTGCGGTCAGAACCAATGTATTGTGAGAGTAAACGAAGTGATGACGTGCGATGCTGGGATTTACAAGCATGCCGACAAAACCAAGGGCAACCTCCCGTCAGCACCCAGGTCCAGCGATCATGGAGCCTGCCCCTCCGGGCCCAATGTGATACCCCAGGGAGTGTGGTCACACACAGAGGGAGCATACCAGCTGCAGGGCCAGTGATCAGCGGACGGCAAAGGCACCACGACCGGTACCCTGCCCCCGATCGGCTCTAACTCTCTGGCCACCAGGGCCAGTACTGGGAGCGAGCGGATATCACCCTCCTGCCCTCCCAACGGGACCTGGGATGACCAGGCTCCCACTATCGCTGAAGAGCAGCAGGGAGACACCACAGCCTTCAAAGGAGGACAAGGAGGCCACACACTCCTGTGGCTCTGCCCATCACTAGGCAACGGCAAAGGCTCTGAGACTCAGCCAGGTGAGCGATCTGAGCCCATCCAGCTGGCAGGGGACACAGCGCCGCCATCAGACAACCTGGACACAGTCTGGTTACTCTGGAACTAGTGTCCTCACCCACCTGCACCTACACAACCCATGGACAAGACTGTGACACCACGTATGTGCCTTACCTGTAAAATGTACTTGTTCCACTACTGCAGAACCCAAACAGTGATGTAACTAATCCGATGTTTTTTTGTTCTTTCTGTCTGTACAGGTCTGCACATGCAGGTGTTGAGCCACACACATGGTCTATGTATGGGGGGGGGGGAATGGATGTATGTAGCCATGGACACACATGGATCACACCCAGAACCCACACAACCCCCACTGCAACCTCCAACCGTCCACTGCTGACCATTTCCCAATGTCGTGGCAATAAGGACTTGGGGGTCTACAGGGAGAGAACCAAGCCAAAGCATTGACAAGGTGCAAGGGCTTTGGGCACTCAAGTCTCGGGCCAGAGCACACAATGCAAAGGCCAGTGGCACAAGACTGAGGGGAGAGTGATGTTGTGTCTGTATAATATAAGTATACTCCCTGTACACTCAATGTACAGTTACATAAGACTACTGGATGTATCTTCACACTGTATTTCCGATGCCTGTACCACCAGAGGGTGCAACTGGTGGAGACCTAGGTGTCACCTGTACACGACAGGTAACCAGATATACAAGGGAGCTCACCATACTGTACCCTCACTCAGGAACTGCAATAAATGGACTAAGGTCACCACAGTTCAAGTACAATACCTTGCCTCATGGAGTCATTAGTTGAGTGCTTACAGACACAATAGAAAGAGATTAAACATTAAATGGTAGGACATTGAGAATTGTCGAGGAACAAAACGACCTGGGAGTACATGTCCACAGATCCCTTAAGGTAGCAGGCAAGGTGGATTAGCTGGTTAAGAAGATATACAGAATGCTGGCCTTTATTAGCCGAGGCATAGAATACGAGAGCAGGTGGGTTATGCTTGAAAATAAAACACTGGTTAGGCCACAGCTGGAGCACTGCATGCAGTTCTCATCACCGCTTTACGGGAAGAATACTGTGATTGTACTAGAGACTTACAGAGGAGATTTCAAGGATGTTATCGGGAGAATCTTAGCTATGAGGACAGATTGGATAGGCTGGGTTTGTTTGTCTTGGAACAAAGTGGGCTGAGGGGAGACATCATTGAGGTGTATAAAATTATGAGGGGCCTTGATATAGTGGATAGAAAGGGCCCATTTCCCTTAGCAGAGGGGTCAACAACCATGGGGCATAAATTTACAGTCATTGGTAGGTGTAGGGGGGATTTGAGGGGAAAATCCTTCATGCAGAGGGTTGTGGGGGTCTGGAACTCACTGCCTGAAAGGGTGGCAGAGGCAGAAACCCTCACCACATTTAAAAAATGCTTGGATGTGCACCTGAAGTGCTGTAACCTGCAGGGTTATGGACCGAGAGCTGGAAAGTGGGATTAGGCTGGAGAGCCTGTAATTGGCTGTCACAGTCATGATGGGCCGAAATGGCCTCCTTCCGTGCTGTAAACTTCTGATTATATAATTCTATGAAAAATAATCACCCAACGTGGGGCTCGCACCTGTGACCCTGAGATTTAGAATCTCATGATCTACTGACTGAGTTAGCTGGGTTTCTGCAAAATGCACCTTTTTGTCATTGATTGCAGCCAGTCGCCTGTTGGCTCCGCCCCAGATGTTTAAACTTGCTGTCGAGGAACTGCCAGGATCTTCTTGAATGGTAGACCAGGCTCGAGGGGCCGAATGGCATACTCCTGCTCCAAATCCTTACATGCTTATGATTTTATGACCTTTCACAGAAGAACAAACTCGCCCCTGAGCATGTATGAGGAGAAATCTCCAGAAAATATTCCTGCCCGGTGAGCTTCCGCGTGTGAGGCGAACGTGTTAACCGCTACACTGCGGAAACATCTCCACTTTCAGCACCCGGTCAGACGGAAATGTTAAGCGAGCAGTTGAACTGCTGAATCCCAGTTTTTTGGAGCTTGTCGTGGTTTCAAGCAAATAAGTTTTGCTCAATGATTAAAAAAAGGAAATGTCAGAATTGGGACGAGAACCCACACCTCCAGAGCAAACTGCGACCTGAACACAGCACGTTCGACCGCTCGGCCATCCTGAGTATTCAGGGCTCCTTGTGGTCACCTTTCGATTGATTTTGAACTTTTGTGTCCTGTCACATGAAATAAATAAGGGCAGCAGGCGTATCTCTGCCTGATACCAGGGAAACAGTGAGACAGACCTGAGAGCAAGGGTCTGGTTATTGTGACACAGCAAAGCAAATATTAATTCCCAAATTATCCTGAGGAACAGGGACCTTGATGTGATTTGAACACTCAAACTTCTGATTTGGGGTCAAACCGGCTACTGTTGTACCACACGATCTTTACAGACCATCTGAAATGTTTGTCTATATGAAGGTTCCTCAATACAAGGGGCTTTAAAATCCCCGCCCACTCCCACCAGGTATCAGAAGCAACACTCACCTGCAGTCACCGTATGTTTTTTTGTGAAACATTTGTATTGCTTTCACGGGAAAGCATCATTAATTAACCCATCACCTTCTTTTGCACAATGAAACAAATACTAACTGAGGGACAGTCGATACTTCAACCATTTTTTTCTGTGCTTTGCATCGAAACATAGAAACATAGAAAATAGGTGCGGGAGTAGGCCATTCGGCCCTTCGAGCTGCACCACCATTTAATATGATCATGGCTGATCATGCAACTTCAGTACCCCATTCCTGCTTTCTCTCCACACCCCTTGATCCCTTTTAGCCGTAAGGGCCACATCTAACTCCCTTTTGAATATATCTAACGAACTGGCCTCAACAAGTTTCTGTGGTAGACAATTCCACAGGTTCAGAATTCTCTGAGTGAAGAAGTTTATCCTCATCTCGGTCCTAAATTGCCTACCCCTTATCCTTAGACTGTGACCCCTGGTTCTGGACTTCCTCAATATCAGGAAATTTGTTCCTGCCTCTAACCTGTCCAATCCCGTCAGACCTGTATATGTTTCTATGCGATTCCCTCCCATTCTTCTAAATTCCAGTGAATATGAGCCTAGTCGATCCAGTCTTTCTTTACATGTCAGTCCTGCCCTCCCGGGAATCAGTCTGGTGAACCTTCACTGCACTCCCTCAATAGCAAGAATGTCCTTCCTCAGATTAGGAGACCAAAACTGTACACAATATTCCAGGTGAGGCCTCACCAAGGCCTGCGTCTGCACATATACAGAAGCTGCACTCCAGGACATATGCGACGAATTTACTGAGGCGTATGAAATCATGGGCCTTACGCTAAACATCCGTAAGACAAAGGTCCTCCACCAGCCTGCCCTTATCGCACAGCACCGCCCCCCATACATCAAGATCCACGGCATGGCCCTGGACACCGTGGACCACTTCCCATATCTCAGGAGCCTCCTATCAGCATGAGCAGGCTTCAACGACGAGATACAACAGGGCCTCCAGTGCACCAGTGCAGCCTGCTGCCGTCTGAGGAAAAGAGTGTTTGAAGACCAGGCCCTCAAAACTGCCACCAAACTCATGGTCTACAGGGCTGTAGTAATACCTGCCCTCCTGTATGGCTCAGAGACATGGACCATTTACAGTAGACATCTCAAGTTGCTGGAGAAATATCACCAACGATGTCTCCGCCAGATCCTACAAATTCCCTGGGAGGACTGGCGCACCAACATCAGTGTCCTCATTCAGGCTAACGTCCCCAGCATTGAAGCACTGACCATACTCGATCAGCTGTGCTGGGCAGGCCACATAGTCCGCATGCCAGACACGAGATTCCCAAAGCAAGTGCTCTACTCGGAGCTCCTTCATGGCAAACGAGCCAAAGGTGGGCAACGGAAACGCTACAAGGACACACTCAAAGCCTCCCTGATAAAGTGCGACATCCCCACTGACACCTGGGAGTCCCTGGCCCAAGACCACCCTAAGTGGAGGAAATACATCCGAGAGGGCCTGAGCACTTCAAGTCTCGTCGCCGAGAGCATGCAGAAATCAAGCGCAGGCAGCGGAAAGAGCGTGCGGCAAACTAGTCCCACTCATCCCTTCGCTCAACTATTAAGTGTCCCACCTGTGGCAGGGTCTGTGGCTCTCGTATTGGACTGTTCAGCCACCAAAGAACTCATTTTCGGAGTGGAAGCAAGTCTTCCTCGATTCCGAGGGACTGCCTATGGAGATTCCAAAATTCGTGGAAACCCCCCAGTGTTTGGACACACTGAAAAGGAAATTCGATTTGGGACGAGTAAACATAAAGTTTGGGATTCTAAAAAGCATATGGAAGAAATCTACAATTCTTAATCAAGTTTGGGATTTTAAAAGACATGTTTGGGCCTGTGGGGAAAAGCTGCAGTGACAGAGGGGTGGGATTTAGAGTTTGGATATTGTAGCTAATCAGTTTGTCTGGGGGAGCTCTTTAACCATAGTCAGGCTCCCAGAAAACATTAGCATTTAAACAATCGACCACGGAAGAAACATTATCCACCCCACCCACAGGACCCAAATATCACATACATATTCCAACACCTTTTCAACATGTGTAGAAATATCTGGCTCAGCCCAGACTCCCTGAAGCTAAAACAATGGACAAGAGTTCATCAGTTCATAAAGAAGGAGTATCGCCATCCCAAAGTCCATCAATGCCAGATTAAAACATTTAATCAAGTCTCTGTTAGCTAGTCCACCAAAACTTATACAAAGAAAACCACTTAAAATCAATGGGCAGCAAAACTCAAACAAAAGAAACTTTAGATTTGGAGCGAAGATTAAGCAGCCTCTCAGAGTATAACTGAGGGCCTATCGTACCAAAAGTAAACGATTTTTCTGACCATCAATTTGGAACAAGATCAAGATCGAGAGCACACGGCGAGAAAACACAGGAAGAAACATCACGACATCGGAGAAAAGAACTTCAAAAAACCAATCAGTGGAACATCAATACCAACTGACTTGGTAACAGGCATCAACCGGACCACCGCGACCGATGGACCCAACCAGGAAAATCAACCACGAGAAAACCGGGGTCCACGAAAGTTTTCCACTCAACAATTTGTGCCTCGATTGTCCAGCGGGTAAAAATTACCGAAAGAACTTAAAACGCTATTGATGACAAAGGAAATTGGGTACTCAGCAGAGATAAATCCAAAATATGTCTAACAACATCTACGGACTCACCCCAACTGGCTTCAATACACAGCAGAGGTCTTGGACCACGCCCGGGGTACGGCAAGGCAAACCGGCTATAACCAATGAATCTCGAAACTGCGAAACAGCCCGAGCTGTCAAAGGAAGTATTGGTGAGCATTATCCCTAGAACCCTAGAGTTTGATCTAGTTCGAGAGTGAGTGGGAGGTGGGAGGTATTTCTGTTGTGTTTATTACCTGTAATAAAGTATTCCCCATTGTTTGGAACCTTTTGTACGATTTTACAGTTTTATTGGAGTGTATTTGTGTTATTTGCTTTCTTGAATAAAACCCAAAACTTCTTTGTACAAAACAGTTGTCTGCTGCACTTTATCACACCCTGATTAATAAATCCAGGCTCGAGAACCAGGGAGTGGGAGTGACCCACAACCGCTCTGGTCAGGAAGGCAAGCTGACAGTCCCAGCACCCCCTACAGAATGGCGACTGCGGCAGGACCTTGGTCAAAAGGGTGTGATGCAGTACACACTGTTTTTGAGGAAAGAAGCCAAATGGAAGAGAGGATTTCCTCTTACATATTCGAGAAAGTCAATATAACAAAGAAATGGGTACTGAACCTATTGCGCGCTGAGCGTCCTGTGGACACTGCAGCCAAATGGACTGAGAGTAAGGACCATAAGCGCTCTGTGGAGAAAGCAATATGGTTAGTCTGCCTACAGCGACAGGTCCAGCAATTGGACAAGATAGTCGAGTCACTGGAGGCAGACCTCAGAGAGTCCGAGGAACACTTGAGTGCCAGAGCTATCATGGGGGAGAGATTATTTGAGGAGTTTGGCAAGCAAAAGCAAGGGAAACTACTGTTAGTGGAAATACATAGAAACCACCAGGATTACCTTCAGTGCCAGGTCACCGAAGCGAAGGGTCAAGAACTGGTGTTGTGGGAGGAAAACACCCGCCTCACCCGGATAAGTAAAGAGCAGGAGGAGAAGTTAAGGGATGTACAGGCCGCTTATAAGGTAGCAAGCATCAGAGAGTTCGAGACTGGAGACCACAGTCCCTGCCAAAAGTAAATTGAGAGTCTGAACCTTGCTCTTTCGAAGGCCAAAGGCATGTTCTGCCTCAGAAACCCGAGTACGGCTCGGGCAGACCTGGAATAGCAGGGGGAAATGTTCAACCAGGATCTGTGGCCCCGGGGCTTAGCCCAGTCAGGCAGCAGGAGGGGCGAGTGGAGAGGGACATACACCCAGTACCTGTGGCCCTGGGGCTTAGCCCAGTCAGGCAGCAGGAGGGGCGAGCAGAAAGGGACATTTACCCAGTACCTGTGGTGTCGGGGCTTAGCCCAGTCAGGCAGCAGGAGGGGTGAGCGGGGAGGGACATTTACACAGTACCTGTGGCCCCGGGGCTTAGCCCAGTCAGGCAGCAGGAGGGGCGAGTGGAGAGGGACATTTACCCAGTACCTGTGGGCCCAGGGCTTAGCCCAGTCAGGCAGCAGGAGGGGTGAGCGGAGAGGGACATTTACCCAGTACCTGTGGGCCCTGGGCTTAGCCCAGTCAGACAGCAGGAGGGGTGAGCGGAGAGGGTAATTTACCCAGTACCTGTGGCCCCGGGGTTTAGCCCAGTCAGGCAGCAGGAGGGGTGAGCGGAGAGGGACATTTACCCAGTACCTGTGGTGTCGGGGCTTAGCCCGGTCAGGCAGCAGGAGGGGTGAGCGGAGAGGGACATTTACCCAGTACCTGTGGCCCCTGGGCTTAGCCCAGTCAGGCAGCAGGAGGGGTGAGCGGAGAGGGACATTTACCCAGTACCTGTGGCCCTGGGGTTTAGCCCGGTCAGGCAGCAGGAGGGGTGAGCGGAGAGGGACATTTACCCAGTACCTGTGGCCCCGGGGTTTAGCCCGGTCAGGCAGCAGGAGGGTGAACAGTTTGCGGCGTAGATGGGGACGGTGAACCACTACCTGTGGCGTTGGGTTGTGACTCGGCTTGGCAGCAGGGCGTGGTGGGAGCGACACCAGTACGACGAGGGCTGGGACCAGGGCCGATGTGCCCGGTACGGCAGCAGAAATGCGGTGCGCCCACTCTCGGTGGGGCAACAGGGCCCCTCGAAAGTAACTTGGTGGTTCCCCACAACACCCAGCAGCTTAGAACCATGGTCGCCCACCTGGACAAGCTCAGTCATAAAGGGGACCCTTCGGTTCACTTTGTGGAAGTAGACCAAGCGGCCGGCATCAATGGGTGCGACAACTCCGAAACGGCAAACATGCTCCTATTGTCCCTCGACAGTAGATTGTACCAGTCTCTCTCCACAAACACCAAGAGGGGACAAAGTATATCTGTGGCCATCCAGGAAGAAATCCTGGAGGCTATGGGCCTCAACGATGGGAGCCCATTTTCCTGAGTGGAGAGGACGCTGCAACAGGCAGGGGAAAGCCCACAAGCTTTCACAGACAGGCTGTGGCCCGTCTACGAGAGCGCCTGCAGTGGGTCCCTCGACCAGGATCACTTGACCCGGGATGAGAAGGCCCACTGGTTCCGGAGCCTGGTGGCAAACAGTTTGCCCCGGGTGAAGGCCAAAGCCGAGCTGTGGTTCGATCCTCGGGATCCCAACGCCACCGAGGAGTCAGTGATTAGACAACTAACCCTGGCGTTTAGGAGCGGCCGAGGGACGGAGGAGAACCCACCCAACGGGAGGGTACATGAGTTAAGGCCCCACCAAGCAAAGCGGGAATGGCACCAGGAAGGGGGTATCTCTTCCGAAACCAAGCGTGAAAAGTGGGCACTGGAGGAAAGATTGCGAAAACCCTGGAAAGACAGTGGGAAAAGGGATCCCCCCTTAGTGCAGAGTTCCCCCAAAACCTTTCAGGAGTTCATGGCAGCGCTCCAGACTGTTTTAAACAGGCCGGGGAAGGTAACCACTGCAGCCAAATCTCGACCCATGGCTAGAACCGGCACCACCTGTGTACCTGTGTCCCCTAGAATACGATGCACACAAGGGACCGTGCGTTAAGATGGAGGTGGAGAAGGTGACAGGGTCCTATCTGCTCGATACTGGAGCTTTAAGCACCATTGTACACACAGATAACCCAGCCGCCTCACCTCTATCTAACGGGGTCCCGTACAGTCTAGTGGGTCTCACAGGGAACGAACAGGCTGGGTCGTTCTCCATCCCGCTCCCATTGGGAACAGTGAACTGTTCTAGCGACAGGGATCCTCAGCCAGCAGCCTCCGATTGTGGAGGGCCCACGGGGAACATAGCAGACCCACAGACCATACAGCTGGGTGCGGTGAATTGTGTTACTGGAGGGGCTAACCCCCAATTGTTTGGGATTCGGATGCAGTCCCAGTAGCCGGAGCCCTAAGCAGGACCCCCCGCACACCACGGTCAAAGACACCGTGGTCACCAGCACCCCAGTTTCAGTGGTTCAGCCCCGGGAGGGTTGCAACCTGTAAAAGAATGCCCAAGGTCAAGGGTCATTCTAGGGATAGGGATCCCCAGCCTGCAGCCTTCAACGGTGAGGGACTCACAGGAGAGGTAGTGGTGGACCAGCGACCAACTGAGAGTCCCCAGCCTACAGCCCCCGGCTGTGCAGAACCCTCAGTTAACTAAATGAACTCAGCAGCCACACCTAAAGGGGAAGTGTGCTGTAGTACAGGAGGGGCCATTCACCGGATAATGTGGGACTCAGGCACACCTCCGGTCAGAACACTCCGGGTCCTGCGGGAGAGGCCATTCCCCCGATAATGTGGGACTCAGGCACACCTCCGGTCAGAACACTCCGGGTCCTGCGGGAGGGGCCATTCCCCCGATAATGTGGGACTCAGGCACACCTCCGGTCAGAACACTCCGGGTCCTGTGGGAGGGGCCATTCCCCCGATAATGTGGGACTCAGGCACACCTCCGGTCAGAACACTCCGGGTCCTGCGGGAGGGGCCATTCCCCCGATAATGTGGGACTCAGGCACACCTCCGGTCAGAACACTCCGGGTCCTGCGGGAGGGGCGGCCTCACCGCCGGCCACACAAGCTGCCCAGAGGTCGCAAAAGGAAGGAGCAGAACAGGATTTAGCCTGGCCACCCGGAGATGGGTGGCCAATGTACAGAGCGTTACTGTATGTTTTTAAGCGAGTTTTAAGATTTTTGGGAGTTTCAGTTTTAGAATGTAATTATTTTAGAGTTTAAGTTGGATTGTAGAACTGGATCACCTTTGCCAAGCCAGAGAACTGTTTTTCTCAAGGGCAAGGCGATCTATTTTGTGTCCCTACAGGGAAGGAACAGAATGATGAGAGGGGCCTTGCTCCTGCTCGCCCTAATGGGGACGAGTACGGGTCACAGAGGTGACATCGAGGAATGCAGTAACTTCAGTCATCTTAAACCTTACCGAGGTACATTACCTGACTGGTGCCCGAAGGAAACGGAGCAGCTATACCAGGTCCTACTCAGAGAAATGTTCAAGAAATGTTACGAGTTAGGTTTTGGCAACGTAGACAAAGCAGATTTATACACCGTACACACTGGGAACACTATGGGCACGGGGAGACAAAGAAGGGGAACCTGGAATGACATTTTCACTGCATATAATAAAGGATCCTCTGTGATAAATAGCATAGACGATATAGAACTGCAATCGCAAATAAATGATCTAAAAAACCAACTCCGGAAGATCCTAAGGCAAGAGAACACAGTGGCAGGCTGAGAGCTACACGAGGACCAGGCTATGACAGTCCATTTAAAAGAAAATTATTGTTGAGCTGGAAAGACTTGCCAAAACAGTAAATGCACTTTTACGGGAGGATAGGAATACCTCGGACCAGGCTGCAAGGAATGAGGTGTGTGTGCTGTATGGGGCATGGTTGTTGGGCCAGTGCCGTAACAACCTGGGGGGTTTAAAGCAAGGTTTAATCCCCTCCTGAATCAGCAACAAGCACCTCACAGCACTCCACCTGTTTAGTAATTCACTGAGCCCATGCCAGCTCCGCCTAGCTTCTGAAGCCTGCCCTGTCCCAGTGGATTGCGGGTGTTCCAATCACACTATCATGGGAATAGTAGTGAGGATGTCGGTCATGGGTGTGACAGCCTGACCCGCACTGTATACAGGGTGGGGAACATTGGAGTCATTCAAGGAGATGCACACGTTCGTTTCACAGCGGTCCCATCCTATGTAATAAAGTGGGAACACGCTGTGACGGGTACTGACCTCTCCGGGTGCACACATAATACTGTGTCCCCAGCACTTGAACACCTATTCTAAACCACAGTGTGGGTTTAAAGCTGCTGGTGCACAGTCTATCAACTGTACCATGGAGGTAATGACACAAGACCATGTCCCTCCACAGGGAGCATACATCGGGGGTGGGACATATTGTGTCACCACAAGTGCGCCCCACTACCAACATGGACACTTCTGGTGTCCGGTCAGTGACAGCAGTTTTTGCTTTAAACCCGAGGCAGAAGTTCAAGTGGCCCAGGAACGGATTGTCCCCATTCCCGAACCCTCCACTGTTCACCTCACTGTGAGAGAAAACATCATAAACCTGCAGGATTATGTTGTATATTTGGCGATGAAATTCCCCCACTACCCGAACATCTTACCGCCCTACTGAAAGCTGCAGAAATATCACAGAAACATTTCTATTCTCTAGAACAAAAAACAGTTGCGATAGGGGGCGAGATTTTGGAGATCATAGTTCCACTCTGGTGGGATATTTTCAGAAATAGAGAGGTACCAGCTGGGATCAGAATGGCTTCCCATGTTTTAGTTATCTGCCAGCTCGCGATTATTTTTTATTTATGGTGTACTACCTGCGGGGTGAGGGGCCGAGGTGGTTGGTCCCAGCTGGACGAGCCTGAGCAGAACTTCAGGATTGTATCAGAGAGGGAAACACCAAATATGATAGAACACTGCAGGAAAATCACAGTCACCCGGTGAGGTCCGGTTTAGATTCCACCTGCTGTAAACACGCAGAGGTCAAGTGTTCAAAGGTTTTTACTGTGTGTGTTTTACTATGTATTTTTGTGAAACTGGAGTAATGGAGGGGCGTTGGACCCCCTCTATGCTGTCATGTAACTTATGATTGAATTTACCTGTAAACAGTAATACATTTCAAAGGGAATGTACGTTTGGGTTTAGCTCGGTAAATTACAGGGGAAGGTTGACTCTTGGGTGTCAGGAATTTGGCTCACCTAACATGACACTCTAGTTTGTGGGAAACCCCCCCCAGTGTTTGGACTCATTGGAAAGGAAATTTAACTTGAGAATGTCAACCAGAAAGTTTGAGATCCTAAAATGCTTATGGAAGGAATCTACGAGGTTTAACCAAGTTTGGGACTTTTAAAAAGGTGAATGTTGGGTCTGCAAGAAAAGGGGTGGGGTCAATCTCTAAAAGGCCAGTTTGGACATTGGAGCTAATCAACTTGTCTGGGAACTGTTTACCCCCAAAAACTTGCCCCGAGAAAACATTAGCACTTAAACAATCAACCACAGAAGAAACATTATCCACCCCACCCAGAGGACCCAAATGTCACATACATATTTCAACACCTTTTCAACAGGCATAGAAATATCTGGCTCAGGTCAGACATCCAGAAGCAAAAAGCAGTGCTACCACAATGGACAAGAGCTCATCAACTCAGAAAAGTCTACCAACGCCAGATTAAAACTTAATCAAGTTTCAGTTAGCTGGGCAGCAAAACTTAAACAAAAGAAACGTTAGATTTGGCGCGAAGATTAAACGGGCTCTCCGAGTATAATTAAGGGCCTATCGTACCAAGTGAGCTATCTCTATTCTGACCATCACAGAAAGAACTTTTCTGACCAAGCACTTCGGAACAACAAGATCGAGAGCACACGGCAAGAAAACACAGGAAGAAACATCGCGATATCGGAGAAAAGAACTTGCCCCAACTGGCTTCAATACGCAGCAGAGGTCTTCTGCCATGTCCGGGGTATGGCAAGGTAAACCGGCTATAACCAAAGAACCCCGAAACCACAAAACAGCCCTAACTGTGAAAGGAAGGATTGGTGAGCATTATCACTGTTGCCCTGGAAACTAACTTAGTTGGAGAATAAGTGGGAGATGGGAGATATTTCTGTTGTGTTTATTACCTGTAACAAAGTATTCCCCATTGTTCAGAACCTTTTGTAAGATTTTACAGTTTTATTGGAGTGTATTTGTGTTATTTGCTTTCTTGAATAAAACCCAAACCTACTTTGTATAAAACAGTTGTCTGCTGTACTTTATCACACCCTGATTAATAAATCCAGGCTCGAGAACCAGGGAGTGGGAGTGACCCATCATCGCTCTGGTCAGGAAGGCAAACTGACCCCACACACCACCCCCTCCTCTATTTCACACTGTTCATCACAGCTTGTACTTCTGTCTTGCCAGGTAAAAAGTGTGTTGGCATTGTAATGCATCAATGATAAATGCTTGGCATGAAAACAAAATGCAACATTTTGTCGAGTTAGTGAGTAGGTGACGAGGTTTGGGGTTGATGTGCATTGCTTTCAATCTTTGAAATTTCACCAAGCAAAGAAACGGTGAATCCAACTGTCCCTGTCAGCATTTTGTTCCGGTCAGAGCAATCTGAAGCTTTAACTGACTGACACCCTGGTTTTGGATGTCTTGCAACATGCTCTTTCACCAGTCTCTGTGGTGCAATGGGTTAGTGTGTTCGGCTGTTAATCGAAAAGTTGGTGGTTTGAGCCCTCCCAGAGACAAAGCCTTTAACTATTTTTCCCCAGAGGATTCGGTGCAGCACAGTTCGAGGTTGTCATTGTGCGTTTTGGCTGCACGAATATATTCCGCAAACATTGCCAGCTGTGCTGTTATCCAGTGAGTTCCCACTCCAATACTTTTATGAGCATTCAGTTCATATAAAACAATGACAATTTTTTACATGGATCATGTTCCTCCATCCAGCCCACCAGAAATAAATTAAGTTATTGGGTTTAAGGAAACTGGCGGAAATTGATTCTATTGATACACATATAGAACTGGAACTTTGGTCTCAAGTGCTCCTCCTATCAAGAATAAGCGCACACACAATCAATGGTTTTACAACTGAGTCATAAACACTTACAATTTTAAACCATTCTCATAAAATACAGTGTGCAAATGAGATCGGGATAAAAGTTCATCACATGTAAAGAGAAAATGAATGATTGAATGTCCCTCAGTAACTACATTATTATTTATTTCATTCTACAAAAGGTTATCAGTTAATTAACGGTGATTAAATGAATTCTTATATTTTCACATCAGCTGATGTCGTCAATTTTATAAGGTTTTGAATTTAGAAACGGTGTTACAAAAGTTACCGCCCTGACCTGGAATCGAAGCTGGTATAAGGAGTGGTTTTACCCAATCATTTAAAGGTGATTTAAAAGAATCACGTGGCGTTAAATTCAGATCACGGTTACAATTTGTTTTGGTGTGAAACAAGTGGATTGAAAAGGACAATAATGACATCAAGTATTACGATGCAGCGATGTTCTGACGGGTTTAGATAGGTTAGATGCAGGAAGAATGTTCCCAATGTTGGGGAAGTCCAGAACCAGAGGTCACAGTCTAAGGATAAGGGGTAAGCCATTTAGGACCGAGATGAGGAGAAACTTCTTCACCCAGAGAGTGGTGAACCTGTGGAATTCTCTACCACAGAAAGCTGTTGAGGCCAATTCACTAAATATATTCAAAAAGGAGTTGGATGAAGTCCTTACTACTAGGGGGATCAAGGGGTATGGCGAGAAAGCAGGAATGGGGTACTGAAGTTGCATGTTCAGCCATGAACTCATTGAATGGCGGTGCAGGCTCGAAGGGCCGAATGGCCTACTCCTGCACCTATTTTCTATGTTTCTATGTTTCTATGTAAGTGGGGGAATGTGAGAGCACAGTAATCTGTGTGTGGAGGCGGAAGATGTGGAGATGGTTCTTTATGAATACTTTGCGTCTGTTTTCGCAAAAGAGAGGGGCGATGCAGACACTACTATCGAGGAGAAGAAGTGTGAAATATTAGATGAAATAAACATAGTGAGAGATGAGGTATTCAGGGGTTTAGCAGATTTGAAAGTGGATGTCCCCAGGCCCGGATGAAATGCATCCCAGGCTGTTAAGTGAAGCAAAAGAGGAAATAGCAGAGGCTTTGACCACCATTGTCCAATCCTCTCTGGCTTCGGGTGTGGTGCCAGAGGACTGGAGGGCTGCTAATGTTGTACCTTTGTTTAAGAAGGAAGAAAGGGATAGACCGAGTAATTACAGGCCAGTCAGCCTAACCTCGGTGGTGGGCAAATGATTGGAAAAAACCTAAAGGACAGGATAAATCGTCACTTAGAAAGACACGGATTTATCAATGACAGTCAGCACGGATTTGTTAAGGGAAGGTCGTGTCTGACTAACTTGATTGAATTTTTTGGGGAGGTAACCAGGAGGGTCGATGAAGGCAAAGCATATGATGTTGTGTATATGGATTGTAGCAAAGCTTTTGATAAGGTCCCACATGGCTGACTGGTCACAAAAGTAAAAGACCATGGAATCCAGGGCAAAGTGGCAAATTGGATCCAAAATTGGCTCGGAGGCAGGAAGCAAAGGGTAATGGTTGATGGGTGTTTTTGCGACCGGAAGGATGTTTCCAGTGGGGTTCCGCAGGGCTCAGTACTAGGACCCTTGCTTTTTGTGATTTACATCAATGATCTACACTTGAATGTCGGGGTTATGATTGAGAAGTTTGCAGTTGATACTAAAATCTGCTGTGTGGTTGATAATGAAGAAGAAAGCTGCGGAATGCAGGAGGAAATCAATCAACTGGTCAGGTGGGCAGAACAGTGGCAAATGGAATTTAATCCGGAGAAGTGTGTGGTCATGCATTTTGGAAGGGCTAACAAGGAAAGGGAATACACATTAAATGGTAGGACACTGAGAAGTGTAGAGGAACAAAGGGACATAAGAACATAAGAACATAAGAACAAAAGAAATAGGAGCAGGAGTTGGCCATACGGCCCCTCGAGCCTGCTCCGCCATTTAATACGATCATGGCTGCTCCGATCATGAACTGGGTCCACTTACCTGCCCGCTCCACATAACCCCTTATTCCCTTATCGTTTAAGAAATTGTCTATATCTGTCTTAAATTTATTCAACGACCCAGCTTCCACAGCTCTCTGGGGCAGCGAATTCCACAGATTTACAACCCTCTGAGAGAAGAAATTTCTCCTCATCTCAGTTTTCAATGGGCGGCCCCTTATTCTAAGATTATGCCTCCTAGTTCTAGTCTCCCCGATCAGTGGAAACTTCCTCTCTGCATCCATCTTGTCAAGCACCCTCATAATCTTATACGTTTCGATAAGGTCACCTCTCATTCTTCTGAATTCCAATGAGTAGAGGCCCAACCTACTCAACCTTTCCTCATAAGTCAACCCCCTCATCTCCGGAATCAACCTAGTGAACCTTCTCTGAACTGCCTCCAAAGCAAGTATATCCTTTCGGAAATATGGAAACCAAAACTGTGCGCAGTATTCCAGGTGTGGCCTCACCAATACCCTGTATAACTGCAGGAAGACTTCCCTGCTTTTATACTCCATCCCCTTTGCAATAAAGGCCGAGATTCCATTGGCTTTCCTGATCATAAATTTAATTTAAGACAGAGATAGACAGTTTCTTAACTGATAAGGAAATAAAGGGTTATGGGAAGCGGGCAGGGAAGTGGACCTGAGCCCATGATCGTATTAAATGGAGGAGCAGGCTCGAGGGGCCGTATAGCGTACTCCTGCTCCTCTTTCTTATGTTATGCTCTTATCACTTGCTGCACCTGCACACTAACCTTTTGTGTTTCATGCAAAATTACCCCAGGTCCCACTGTACTGCAGCACTTTGCAATCTTTCTCCACTTAAATAATAACTTGCTCCTTGATTTTTCTGCCAATGTGCATAACCTCACACTTTCCAACATTATACTCCATCTGCCCACTCACTGAAACTGTTTATGTCCTTTTGCAGATTTTTTGGATCCTCTTCACACATTGCTTTTCATTCCATCTTTGTCTCATCAGCATACTTGGCTATGTTACACTCGATCCCTTTTCCCAAGTCATTAATATAGATTGTAAATAGTTGGGGCCCCAGCACCGATCCCTGCGGCATCCAACTAATTACTGATTGCCAAACCGAGAATAAACCATTTATCCCGACTCTCTGCATTCTGTTAGTTAGCCAATCCTCCATCCATGCTAATATATAACCCCCAACCCCGTGAAAATGTATCTTGTGCAGTAACCTTTTATGTGGCACCTTGTCAAAATGCCTTCTGGATGTCAACATACATCACATCCACGGGTTCCCCTTTATCCACCCTGTTCATTACATCCTCAAAGAATTCCAGCAAATTTGTCAAACATGACTTCCCTTTCATAAACCCATGCTGACTCTGTCTGACTGAATTATTTTTTTCCAACTGTCCTGCTACTGCTTCTTTAAAAATGGACTCCAACATTTTCCCAACCATAGATGTTGGACTAACTGGTCTATAGTTTCCTGCTTTTTGTCTGCCTCCTTTTTTAAATAGGGGTGTTATATTTGCAGTTTTCCAATCAGCTGGGTCCTCACAGAATCCAGGGAGTGCATGTCGACAGATCCCTGAAAGTAGCAGGCCAGGTAGATAAGGTGGTTAAGAAGCAATATGGAATGCTTGCCTTTTTCAGCCGAGGCATAGATTACAAGAGTTGGGGTGGGGATTTATACTTGTACTGTATAAAACACTGGTTAGGCCACACCTGGAGCACGGCGTATTACAGGAAGTACGTGATTGCACTGAAGAGGGTACAGAGGAGATTTACGAGGATGTTGCCGGGAGTGGAGAAGCTTAGCCATGAGGACAGATTCGATAGGCTGGGTTTGTTTTCCCTGGAACAGAGGAGGCTGAGGGGAGGCTTCATTGAGCTGTATAAAATTATGAGGGGCCTAGATATAGTGGATAGAAAGGGCCTATTTCCCTGAGCAGAGGGGTCAATAACCAGGAGGCATAAATTTAAAGTAATTGGTAGAAAGTTTAGAGAAGAAATGTCTTCACGCAGAGGGTTGTGGGGGTCTGGAACTCACTGTCTGAAAGGGTGTTAGAGGCAGAAACCCTCACCACTTTTAAAAAGTGCTTGGATGTGCACCTGAAGTGCCGTAACCTGCAGGGTTATGGACCGAGAGCTGGAAAGTGGGATTAGGCTGGATAGTCTCTTGTTGGCCGGTGCGGACACGATGGACCGAAATGGCCTCCTTCCGTGCTGTAAACTTCTATGATTCTATGAACTCCTTCGCAAAGAGTTGAGGTTCGTGTGGGGTGATTTGGGTACATCTTTCCTCACATGGCAACACTTCAAAGGTAACTCCATGGCTGTAAAGTGCTTTGGGGCGTCATGAGTTCCTGACAGGCACTGCAGAAATGCAAGTCCTTCTTTGCAAAAGTTCGACGCAAATTCAAAATTCGCGGCAAATTGAGGGCTCATGCGGGATTTGAACCCAGAAACACTCGCAAATTTGAAGTAACAACCCCAAAGCGACAATCATACTCCTAGACCAACGAACCAACTGCTCAGCAAATGTGGAGATAAGATGTAACCATTATTGAAGCATTTTTAGTGTGTGTTGCTATTCTTGATCGGAGGAGCACATGAGACGGAATCAGTGACTTTGCCTTTTCGAAATTTTTTCTGAAGCGCCGCACGGTCCCACTCCTGCAGTCAATGAGCTGTTGGGACGTTAATGTATCCATCATCATCATCATCATCATAAGCGGTCCCTCGAAACGAGGATGACTTGCTTCCACGCCGAAAAAGGATGAGTTCACAGGTGTTTCAATGAAGGACCCGAACTACATCCCGAAGGGTGGAAGATGCCTGTGCGTGGATTTTTTTAACGTGTGGTGGCCATTGCATCCCAGCCATCACACGGGCTTGACAGAGCGAGGTCTTGGTCCAGTGGCAAGGGTTAACCAAGACGACTGGAGGCCAGCTCTGCTGCACGGACCCAGTGCACACACATATCGCAGTGTGGGCTGGGCCCGTGCTGCCCCTGGGCCCCTGGCCCTGAACTCATGCCTCCCCTGGGCCCCGATCACATCCCTCTACAGTCTCTCGCCGCTCCTTCGCCCCGATCTCGCCGCTCCTGCTGTATCTGCCCACGCTCCAATCACCGACCTGGACCTTGATGACATCACACTTCGCTGCCGCCGCCCTCCTGCACCAGCTCGCGCTGCTCCCTGGAGTAGTCTCCCGGGACCTCCAAGCTGCTCCCAGGGCCGCTCGCCGTTCCTTTTATGGCCCCGACCTGCCGCTGGTGATCTCCCGTTAGTGTATCCAGGCTGTGGGTGGCCACCCCGAGCGCAGCAGAGGGGTTTCTGCATTAGTTCTGGGTGGGAACAGTATCTTTCCCCTTCTCTCTTCCTCTTGTCTATATCCCTGTGCTTTTATTTCTCTATTTATTCCCCCTGTCTCAGTTTCTAGTGTTTAAAAGGGAACAAAAGATGAAATGGGTGTCACTGTGGAACAATTTCTCTCACTCAAAGTTAGATGCACTGCCGTTGCACCATGAAGTCTAGGCAGCTAGCCGTTGATATTCAGGTTCATATATAAATATATATAAATATATCTACATGTGTCATAACTGTTCCCTGGTGGTCGAGGGGTTAAGATCCGGTGAACTAATCTGGTTTCAATCCTCGATCAGTTCATTGCATTAAAATAATTGAGGACTGTGAGACGATTAATAATTGCTGTAATCACCATGAATACCAATACTTTCTGTGATAGACCGAGCTTACAGACTATCTGGCTTCTCCTGCCCTTTGCCGGGCACATGTTCCGGGTTTAATTTTGTAAACTGGGTGAGTTCACTGATCGCGGGGAGACAGTCAGAGCCTCTGTGGCCCCACTGTGAGGATGTGGAAGTGAACACGGTGGCTGGATGATCCGTGACATTTCTGTAAAGGGCAGCGGAGGAGAAGGATTGAGAACTTTCAGTGTGGGACAGAAGTTGTTTCAGGTGAGCCTCCTCATTCCCGATCAGCACAGAGGGAGCTCACTGGTCAGCTCCCCTTTGTTGGGGCTGCTGTGTCAGAGGTTTCTGTAGTACAGTGGTTATCACGTTTTCTTTACATGTGACAAGTCCCTGGTTCAATCCTGGCCACGAACTTTATGTTTAAACTTGCTATGGAGGAACAATCAGAGGCGAGTTTATTCTCCTGGCAAACACTGCCTGATCTGCTGAGATTTCCAGCATTTGCTGTTTTTATTTGCTATTTATTCTCCTGGCAAAAGTGATCCCTTATTCCTGAATTGCTCTTTATTTCACTTCAATAAATAGATAACTTTCAGTAGAGAAAACGGATCCACCGGGGACCTTTCGCGTGTGAGGCCAACGTGATATCCGCTACACTGCAGCCCATCAAAGGGCGAGAAACCACTGAATATAAAGGATGAGCTCACAAATATCAGGGGCAGTGCAGTCTGTCAACGTCAAACTCTCCTTTCTTATTCAGCAGTGGCATGAACGGGAGTCAGACGCCACAAAGTTTAATTAAAGTCATAAATACAAGTAACACTTCCAAATCTTTTCACTGTAAAATTCTTTCACTTTATTTGAAATCCTACTGCATTGAATCTGAAAATGAGCACCATGGGATTTTATCCTCACGACTGATTCTATTTTCTGTGCACGGTAGGATTAACCGGTGCTGTTAAATTTGACAAAAGTTGCCCCAGATTCCTGGTGTTATCGGCAATGAAGGTTTTGAACCAGATCCTAAAATACAGTGTGTAAAATGGGTTAACATGCAGAAGAACATAAGAACATAAGAAATAGGAGCAGGAGTCGGCCATACGCCCCTCGAGCCTGCTCCGACATTTAATACGATCATGGCCGATCCGATCATGGACTCAGGTCCACTTCCCTGCCCGCTCCCCAAAGCACAGGACAAATGATTGAAGTATCCGACTGTCCCTCAGTTAGCATTTCTTTCATTGTGCAAAAGAAGGTGAGGGGTTAATTAATGATGCTTTCCCGTGAAAGCAACACAAATGTTTCAGAAAAAAACATACGGTGACTGGCAGGTGAGTGTTGCTTCTGACACCTGGTGGGAATGGGCGGGGATTTTAAAGCCACTTGTATTGTAAAACCTTCATATAGACGAACATCCCACACACCCTGTGTAGACCTCGTGGCGCAATGGTAGTGTGTCTCACTCCAGATCAGAAGGTTGCGTGTTCAAATCATGTAAGTGTTACTGTATTTTGGAAATTGTTCTTCCAGAATTAATATTTTCTTTGCTGTTTGGCAATAACCAGACCCTTGCTCCAAGGGCTGTCTCACTGTTTCCCCGGTGTCAGGCAGAGATACGCCTGCTGTCCTCATTTATTTCATGTGACAGGACACAACAGTTCAAAATCACCCTGGAGGTGGCCACACCCAGCATTAAATAGTCAGGATGGCCGAGCGGTCTAAGATGCTTTGTTCCGTTTGCAGTCTCCTCTGGAGGTGTGGATTTGAATCTGACATTTCTTACTTTTTATCATTAAGCGAAACTCATTGTTTGACACCACAACTAACTCCTAAAAACTGGGATTCAGCAGTTCACCTGCTCGCTTCACATTTCCGTCTGACCTGGTGCTGAAAGTGGAGATGTTTCCGCAGTGTAGCGGTTAACACGTTCACCTCACAAGTGAAAGCTCATTGGGCGGGAATATTTTCTGTAGCTTTCTCCTCATGCATGCTCAGGGGCGAGTTTGTTCTCTTGTGAAAGGTCATAAGATCATAAGCATGGAAGGATTAGGGGCCGGAGTAGGCCATTCGGCCCCTCAAGCCTGGTCCACTATTCAAGAAGATCCTGGCAGTTCCTCGACAGCAAGTTTAAACATCTGGTTATGTTCCTAACATCATTTGAACCGCAGTGTTTCCGTAGCGTCGTTGTTATCACGTTCGCTTCACACGCGAAAGGATCCCGGGCGGAACGTGATTTTTGAGACTATCTTTGCTGTGTAATAAATTGAACAAAAGTCGCCCCAGATTCCTTGTCACATGAGCAATAAACATTTTAAACCAGTCTCCTAAATACAGAGTGTTATGTCTTGAATAAAGAATCTGACCAGATACTGCAAACTGAAAGTAAGGTGTGACCGTCGTCCTTTATTACAAGTCTCCAGTGTGCCTCTCCAACCTGTGAGGCCTCCTGATGTACAGGTGTGCCCAAGGGATTGTGGGATCCCTTGGGACTCCAGTGGATGAGCCCTCTGATGGTTAAACACGGTATTTACAGGTTTATATATGTAACAACACTCCCCCCGCACCGCTCCCCCCAGCCTCCCCAAAGTCAGTAGTGTAACTATTTCCAATTTGAGTCAATCTGTGGCCTTCCTTTCCCTGGTTGAATGTCTCAGTGCAAATGCTGGTTTTGGTGAGTAATTTGTTGGGCCCTCGCTGGCCTTCTGGGCGTGGTGAGTCCTGCTGGGCTGCTGCGCGTGATGGGTTCTGCTTCGTGGTCAACCGCTGGGTTGAGTGCCACTTGTGTGTGTGTTGGAGGAGCGAAAAAGGTAGAGTCTATTATGGGTTGTTCTGGATAGTCCGTGAATCTGAGTTTGGTTTGGTCCAAGTGTTTCCTGCAGGTGAGTCCATATGAAAGTTTGACCAGGAACACCCTACTCCCCTCTTTGGCCACGACAATGCTGGGAAGCCACTTGGGACCTTGTCCATAGTTCAACATAAATACAGGAACATTAATCTCGATTTCGCGTGACACATTTGCTTGATCATGATATGTATTCTCTTGAAGCCGCCTACTCTCTACCTGTTTGTATCGATCAGGGTGGACTAACGAGAGCCTTGTCTTAAGTGCCCTTTTTTTGAGCAGTTCCACGGAGGGAACGCCAGTGAGCGAGTGGGGTCTTGTGCGGTAACTAAGCAGGACTCGGGATAGGTGACTCTGCAGTGAGCCCTCAGTTACCCTCTTCAAGCTCTGCTTGATTGCTGCACTGCTCTCTCTGTCTGACCATTGGATGTTGGTTTAAACGGGTCAGATGTGACATGTTTGATCCCATTGCGTGTCATGAACTCTTTGAACTCAGCACTGGTGAAGCACAGCCCATTGTCACTGACAAGAACGTTAGGCAGGCCGTGCGTGGCAAACATGATCCACAAGCTTTCAATGGTGGCAGCGGACATCATCTCACATTCAATCCACTTGGAGTACGCATCTCCAACCACAAGGAACATTTTACCCAACAACGGGCCTGCATAGTCGACGTGTACCCTAGACCACGGTTTGGAGGGCCAAGACCAAAAACTTAGCAGCGCCTCCCTGGGTACATTGCTTAACTGCGAGCATGTATTACATCTGTGAACGCAGGACTCTAAGTCCGCATCGATACCGGGCCACCACAAGTGGGATCTGGCTATCACTTTCATCATTACAATGCCTGGGTGGGTACTGTGGAGGTCACTAATGAAAGTGTCCCTGCCCTTTTTTGGCACCACTACTTGATACAGTCTGCCTGTATGGACATTTTATCTCTGCGCCGCTGGTACGGCTTTATTTCTTCCTGCATCTCTAACGGAACACTAGACCAACTCCCGTGGAGCACACCGTTTTTTACTAAGGACAATGACGGATCCGGGCTCATCGAGGTTCTAATCTGTCGGGCGGTAACAGGTGATTGCTCACTCTCGAATGCTTCCATTACCATAACTAAATCTGGGGGCTGTGCCATCTCCACCCCTGTGGTGGGCAATGGCAGCCTACTGAGAGCATCGGCACAGTTTTCTATGCCTGGTCTGTGGCGGATGGCGTAGTTGTATGCGGACAATGTGAGCGCCCATCTCTGGATGCGGGCCGATGCATCTGTATTTATCCCCTTACTTTCAGAAAAGAGGGAAATAAGTGGCTTATGGTCAGTTTCCAATTCAAATTTGAGCTCAAACAGATATTGATGCATTTTTTTTACTCCATAAACACATGCTAACACTTCTTTTTTGATCATGCTGTAGGCCCTCTCAGCCTCAGACAGACTCCTGGATGTATAAGTAACCAGTTGCAATTTCCCAGATTCATGAGCTTGATGCAATACACACTCAACATCGTATGATGACGCATCACATGCTAGCACCAAACGCTTACATGCATCATACAGCACAAGCAATTTGGTTGAGTATAACAGTTTTCTAGCTTTTACAACGGCATTTTCTTGGCTTTTACCCCATACCCATTCATTTTCTTTATGCAGTAAAGCGTGCAGTGGTTCGAACAGTGTTCTGAGACCCGGTAAGAAGATACGAAAGTAGTTCAGGAGTCCTAGAAACGACCGCAGCTCCGTCACGTTCTGTGGCCTTGGTGCGTTGTCGATTGCCTCCATCTACGAATCGGTGGGCCTGATGCCGTCCGCCGCAATTCTTCTCCCCAGGAACTCCACTTCAGGCGCCAGGACAACGCACTTCGAGCATTTTAACCTTTGCCCCACGTGATTAAGCCGACTAAGAACCTCCTCCAGGTTCTGCAGATGCTCATCTGTGTTCCGACCTGTAACCAAGATGTTGTCCTGGAAGACCACGGTGCGTGGGACCAAATTCAGTAAGCTTTCCATGTTTCTCTGGAATATTGCCGAGGCTGATCGAATCCCAAATGGGCATCTGTTGTGAATGAAGAGACCTTTGTGCATGTTCATGCAGGTGAGGCCCTTCGATGATTCCTTCAGCTCCTGCGTCATGTAGGCCGAGGTCAAGTCCAGCTTCGTGAACATCTTTCCTCCGCCAGCGTCGCAAAAAGGTTGTCTGCCTTTGGTAGTGGGTATTGATCCTGAAGGGAGAAACATTTGATAGTTACTTTGTAATCACCACAGAATCTGATGGTGCCCTCTCCCTCGAGGACTGGAACAATCGGACTGGTCCGCTCGTTGAATTCGATCGGCAAAATGATGCCCTCTCGTTGCAGCCTGTCCAGCTCGATCTCCACCCTCTCTCTCATCATGTACCGTACTGCTCTCACCTTGTGATGGATAGGTCGCGCCCCGGGAATTAGGTGGATCTGCACTTTTGCTGCTTGGAACTTCACGATGCCTGGTTCGAACAACGAGGGGAATTTGTTTAAGACCTGGGCAGACGAAATGTTGTCGACGGGCGAGAGCACCCGGATGTCGTTCCAGTTCCAGCGTATATTCCCCAGCCAGCTCCTGCCGAGCAGCGTGGGGCCATCGCCCGGTACCACCCAGAGTGGTAACTTGTGTATCGCTCCATCGTAGGAGACCTTTACAGTAGCACTGCCGATTACGGGAATCAGTTCATTTGTGTAAGTTCTCAGTTTAGTGCGAATGGGAGTCAGGACTGGCCTTGAAGCCTTGCTGCACCACAATTTATCGAAAGTCTTTCTGCTCATAATGGACTGGCTCGTGCCCGTGTCTCGCTCCATTGACACAGGGAGTCCATTTAATTCAACCTTCAGCATTATCGGGGGCACTTTGTGGTAAATGTATGCACCCCATATACCTCTACCTCCTCGGTCTGATGCTCTGGTTTGCTGTGATCTGCCGTGGATCTGCCCTCCTCTGCAACATGGTGGTTTGCAGGATTAGCAGGGTTTGCAGCTTGCCTGCACATTCGTTGCAGGTGTCCCATTGTTCCACAGCCCTTGCAAACGTATCCTTTGAAGCGGCATGAATGGAAACGATGATCACCCCCGCAGCGCCAACAAGATGTTAATGGCGTAGCATTCATCACCCTTGATAGTGGACTCTGAGACATCTGCAGACGTACAGCTACAGGCATGTGAGGCCTGTCCTGTACGTAACGATTTGAAAACAACATTACTTTGTTCAAAGTACTTGTACAGCACTCGTGTGCTGAGAGATTTGATTGGTATTGTCACTGGTGGCGATGAACGCGTGGGCTATCGCTATGGCTTTACTCAAGGGTGGGGTCTCGACTCTCAAAATTAGTTTACGAAGTATTACTTCATGGCCAATGCCAAGTACAAAGAAGTTCCTGAGCATGTGCTCCAAATGTCCTTCAAATTCCAAATGCCTGCAAGGTGTCTTTGCTCGATGACATAGCTCGCCACTTCCTGGCCTTCAGACCTTTTGCACATGTAGAACCGGAACCTCGCCATCAGAATGCTTTCCTTCAGGTTAAGATGCTCCTGGACCAGTGTGCACAAATCAACATACGATTTCTCTGTGCGTTTCGCTGGAGCAAGCAGCTTTTGTATGAGGCCATAAGATGGTGCCCCGCAAACAGTGAGGTGAATCGCTCTTCCTTTGGCAGCATTCGCTTCTCCTTCCAGCTCGCTGGCCACAAAGTATTGGTCGAGTTGCTCTACTAAGGTTTCCCAATCATCTCCCTCCGAAAATTTCTCCAGGATGCCCATTGGTCTCTGCATCGTTGCGGTGGGGTTCGTCATCTGTATCTCATCGCCAGTTGTATTGCATGAATAAAGAGTCTGACCAGATACTGTGAGCTCAAAGTAATTTGTGACCGTAGTCTTTTCTTGCAGGTCTCCAGAGTGCTTCTCCAGCCTGTGAGGCCTCCTTAAGTACAAGTGCTCCCAAGGGATTGTGGGATCTCTTGGGACTCCAGGGGATGAGCCCTCTGGTGGTTAAACAAGGTATTTACAGGTTGACATACATAACAATTGTTTGCATAAGATCGATGCAAATTGAAAGGGCTCATTCGGTATTAAACGTGGAATCTCTCGCAAATTGTCATTAACAACCCTGAAGTGAGAATCATACCCTGGTCCAACGAAACAACTGCTTGACAAGAATGGCGATAAATTGTAACCATTCGTCCTGTCTTCTGAAGCACCGCACGGTCCCACTCCGACAGTCAATGAGCTGTTGGGACGTTAGTGTATCCAGGCTGTGGGTGGCCACCCCGAGCACAGCAGAGGGGTTTCTGCATTAGTTCTGGGTGGGGACAGTATTTCCCCTTCTCTCTTCCTCTTGTCTATATCCCTGTGCTTTTATTTCTCTATTTATTCCCCCTGTCTCAGTTTCTAGTGTTCAAAAGGGAACAAAAGATGAAATGGGTTTCATTGTAGAAAAGAATTTCTCTCGCTCAAAGTTAGATGCACCACCGTTGCACCATGAGGCCTAGGCAGCTCGCCGTTGATATTCACGTTCATATATAAATATATATAAATATATCGACATGTATCATAACTGTTCCCTGGTGGTCGAGGGGTTAAGATCCGGCGCACTAACCTGGTAACGATATTCGATCAATTTGTCAAATAAAAATAATTGAGGTCTGTGAGACGATTAGTAATTGCTGTAATCACCATGAATAACCCCATTACTTTCTGTTACGGACCGAGCTGACAGATTCTCTTGTTTCTCCTGCCCGTTGCTGGACACGTGTTCTGGGTTTAATTTTTTTAAATGGGTGAGTTCGCTGATCGCGGGGAGACATTAGAAGCCTCTGTGGCCCCACTGTGAGGATGTGGAAGTGTACACGGTGGCTGGGTGCTCCGTGACATTTCTGTAAAGGGCAGTGGAGGAGAAGGATTGAGAACTTTCAGTGTGGGACAGAAGTTGTTTCAGGTGAGCCTCCTCATTCCCGATCAGCACAGAGGGAGCTCACTGGTCAGCTCCCCTCTGTTGTATCAGTTTTGCCAGAGGTTTCTGCAGTGTAGCGGTTATCACGTTAACTTTACACGCGAAAGGTCCCTGTTTCAATCCCGGGCGGAAACATTATGTTTAAAGTTGCTGTAGTGGAACAATCGGAGGCAAGTTTAGTCTCCTGGCAAATGCTGCCTGACCTGCTGAGATTTCCAGCAATTGCTGTTTTTATTTGCTATTTATTCTCCCGGCAAAAGGGCTCCCTTATTCCTTTATTGCTCTTTATTCCACTTCAATAAATAGATAACTTTGAGTGAGAGAAAACGGATCCACCGGGGACCTTTCGCGTGTGAGGCCAACGTGATATCCGCTACACTGCAGCCCATCAAAGGACGAGAAACCACTGAATATAAAGGATGAGCTCACAAATATCACGGGCAGTGCAGTCTGGTCAATGTCGAACCCTCCTTTCTTATTCAGCAGAGGCATGAACGGGAGTCAGACGCCACAAAGTTTCATTAAAGACAAAAATTCATATAACACTTCCAAATCTTTTCACTGTAAAATTCTTTCACTTTATTTGAAATCCTACGATGTTGAATCTGAAAATGAGCACCGTGGGATTTTATCTTCACTACTGATTCTATTTTCTGTGCATGGTCGGATTAACCGGTGCTGTTAAATTTGACAAAAGTTGCCCCAGATTCCCGGTGTCATCAGCAATGAAGATTTTGAAACAATCCCCGACAAAAATTGTGTAAAATGGGATCTGGTTTAACAGTTAACATGCAAAACACAGAAGAAATGATTGAAGTGTCGACTGTCCCTCAGTCAGCATTTCTTTCATTGTGCAAAAGATGGCATTGGGTTAAGTAATGATGCTTTCCCGTGAAATAAAAACAAAAGTTCAACAAAAAAATGGACGGTGACTGGCAAGTGAGCGCTGCTTCTGACTCCGAGTGGGAATGGGCGGGGATTTTAAAGCCCTTATTTTGAGGAACGTTCATATCGATAAACATCTCATATTCGTTGTGTAGAGCAAGTGGTGCAACGGTAACACATCTCACTCGAGATGAGGACACTGCTATCGAAATCATGTCAGGGTTCCTGACCTTTGGGAGAATTCCGGAATCAATATTTTCTTTACTGTGTCTTAATAACCAGACCTTTGCTCCAAGGTCTGTCTCACTGTTTCCCCGGTGTCAGGCAGAGATACGCCTGCTGCCCTCATTTATTTCATGTGACAGGACACAAAAGTTCAAAATCAACCTGCAGGGGGCCAAACACAACATCACCTAGTCAGGATGGCTGAGCAGTCAAAGGTGCTGTGTTTGGATTGCAATTGCATGTGGAGGAGTGGGTTCAAATCCAATGTCTGACACTTTCTGCTTTTAATCATTGAGCGAAACTCATTGTTTGACACCTCGACCAACTCTTCAAAAGTGGCATTCTGCAGTTCACCTGCTCGCTTAACATTTCCGTCTGACCTGGTGCTGAAAGTGGAGATGTTTCCGCAGTGTAGCGGTTAACACGTTCGCCTCACACGCGAAAGCTCACCGGGCGGGAATATCTTCTGTAGCTTTCTCCTCATACATGCTCAGGGGCAAGTTTGTTCTCCTGTGAAAAGTCATGAGATGATAAACATGTAAGGATTCGGAGCCAGAGTAGGCCATTCGGCCCCTCGAGCATGGTCCACCATTCAAGAAGATCCTGGCAGTTCCTCGACAGCAAGTTTAAACATCTGGGGCGGAGCCAACAGGCACCTGGCTGCAATCAGCGACAAAAACACGCATTTGGCAGAAGCCCCGCTCGATCAATTGGGAGAGCATGAAACTCTTAATCTTAGGGTCGCGGGTTCGAGCCCCGCGTTGGGGCTTTTTGTTAAATGTTATCCTGCATTCACCGGAAAACATCATTAATTAACCGATGATCTTCATTTGCATAATTAAAGAAATGATAACTGAATGAGTGTCAATAATTCAATAATTTTGGACAAACAAGTGAAAGACACCTGGTGCTGGTGGGCAATTTTGTTGCCTTTATCATTGATGCTTGATCTACAAGTCTAGTTATCAAATCGTGTGCTCAACCGTCAGTTACCTGTTACAAATCAGCGGAGGAGAAACTAGTTTGTTGTCCAATGCTGCCTTTGCCTGCACAACGTGTGCTGAGATTATCTGTGCAATATGCATTCAGCAGGATGAATAAAAGCAACGCTTTTTGAAATGCAGGCAATGCATGTTTTGCATTCAATAAAAAGTTGCATTTTCTTTTCATGCCAAGTATTTTACATTAGTGCATTGTAATGCCAACGCACTTTTTACCTGGCAAGACTGAAGTACAAGCTGTGATGAACAGTGTGAAACAGAAACAGCTACTTGAGAACCCATAGCCTCGACGGTATCTGTGTGAATTGCTCTGCATCGATAATTAGCAGAGCGTAAAGTGGGGAAACTGACGGTGTGGATGAGAAAAGACCGAGCCAAAGTGTAATGTTGGAGATGATCTTGTTTTTGAGAAATGTTTCAAAGAATTTGGCATCGTTGGTTCCATGGTGTAATGGTGAGCACTCTGGACATGAATCCAGCGATCTGAGTTTAAATCTCGGTGGAAACTGAATGCTTGCTGTCGCAGCTGCTAAAAATTTGGGACAAACAAGTGAGAGATACCTGGTGCTGTTGGGCAGTTTTGTTGCCTTTGTCATTGATGCTTGATCTCCAAGTCTCGTTGTCAAATCCTGTGCTCTGTGTTAGCACAGTCCCGCATTGCTGAACTCTTTGCTTCAGCATGCAGTCTGAAGTTTGGATTAAATAACAGGAAGATTGAAGTTTGGATGGTAAAGGGACTGTTAGACAATGTGGTGCCTTCCAGCCAGTGAGATGAGTAACTGGTCATTGTCTGGATGTTAAATATTTGAGTACCTTGTTATGGTGGGAATAATGGAAACTCTGGACGAAACAATTTGACGATGTCTGTATGTTAAGTATTTGAGTGTAACCTTGTTACTATTTAATGACATCTGTAAGTTAATCAAGCAACATTAAGTCTGTCTGTTAAAAGATTCAGAAAGCAGTTAGTCAGGATTGTATAAATGCAAAGAATAAGAGTTCAAAGGATTTTTCAGTATAAAGATGAGACATTTATGGACTGTTGAGACACAGACACCAGAGACACTGGACATTCGGAAGGTGTGTGTCTCAAGCAGCCACGGAAATCGAAGCAAGCTGCCTTTGTGAAGTGTTCTCAGTAACTTTCATACTTGGTTTGTTTAGTATGAATGTTTAAATAAAAGACCCGATCCTGCCTTCACTACAACGGAGTGTGTGCCGGTAATTCGATATTAAAAGCAACGAAGTGAAAAGAGCAAGACAGCTGTTTACAACATTTTGGTGATCCCGACATGATTTTCAAAAGTTCGTTGGCTTATTCGAAGCCCCTGACGTGAAGCAGAAAGTTGGCTGAGTTGTTGGAAGAAGTGTTTCCCACACATTAGTTCGAGGGGTGAGCATTCTCTTAGTTGTCGTGATTAAAGGGATCTTCAGTTAGTAATGTGAGGCTCAGGGAATATTTCAGTTGAGCTCCAGTCATTTCTTAATGAATGGATTGAGTCGAAAGGGGGAACTTATGGGATAAGACAGGAAACAATGACAGGAGGATGGAGAGAGACACGGCAGTCCTTAGTGGAGAATGTCCAGTTAAAAAAGATTAAAGTGTTTGGGTTAAAAAGTGATAAAAAGAGAAAAGCGTTCGTGTTGCAGTGTCTCATGCTGGGGATTCAAACGTTAGGAGAAGAGGCTGAGGCTCGAGATAGGGAAGTCTCAGAACTCAGAGAGCAGCTAACAGCAGTGAGTAAAGAAGTAGAGAATTGGTGATTTCAGGCACTCGGGGCAGCCAGGACTGTTCTGACACTGGATCAGCATCTTGCTGATGAACAGAAGTGTAAACAAGATCGAGAGAAAGGAATATCTAAGCTGCAGCAGATGGTGGTATTAGGTTGCCCACGGAGACAACAATTAACAAAGCCGGGTGGTATTCGGAGGATTCCCCGGGTCTGAGAGTTGAAAAGGGGATTAAAGGACAGGGAGAATGCCCACCGTTCCCATCCACAGCTCCTTTGTCTTCTCTGACTTCGGAGCCTCGAACCTGTGTGGTTCACGTGGCAACGTTAGGTACGGAGGCGGAGCAGTTAGATGCCTCTTCGGTTACTCAGACGCTTAACACCCCACAACATTACACACGACCTTCCGGTAATGTGGAGAGTGGGGGAAGCACGCTCGAGTGGACAAGGCGAGAGCAGGATCATGATTCCTCTACTCCCTGTGGAGCTCGTGAAGGGAACACGACCTTAAGTGGTTTTGGGGATACCTGGTATGAGCGAGGAGGGGTACAGTTACAGGACATGAGAGCTATCCTTCGTGAAGTGGGACCCGCACACCTTCAGGATCTTAATAAGTTTGCCCAGTGGTGGTGTAATATTCTGGGATGGTGGCAGTCTGGGAACATATCAGAGAAACCGAGGGTTCACATGGTTCTGTGAGCTTTAGGGAATCACCGGGGAAAGGTAGTAGGTTTTGAAACAACTTCCAGGTCACATGCTTGGTAGAATAATAGCTGCAATCTTTGTTACTCACTCGGGCCACAGTTAATAAAGCGGCTTGCATTATTACCAGGGGAAGGACCCAGGGAAGCTGGGGAAGGTATATTCCAGTTGTGTAAAAGTTTGGGAAGTAATTGGATTGATATCAGTCATTACGGGGATGGTACACATAGAGAGATCATTTTGACTCTCCTATCCCCGTCAGTAGTTCTGGAAGTAGATGCCTGGGGTGGGGACGATCGTTTTGATAAATGGTTGGCAAGGGTAGAAAGCTTGTATCAGGGAGCTGCAGGAATTTCAGTCATGGAAGTGAGACAGGGGTTACACCGATGGAAGACAGAAGGGCCTGAGTGGATGAATCCCGCGAGGAGTCACATAAAAGGAGCAGGACCAGGTGGTGGCCGTCAGTTGATAGAGGACAGGGAGAGACTGGCTAAAGAATTAGAAAAGTTAAAAGAAAAGTTGAAGAATCAGGAAAGAGAAGCTGGAGACACAGACAGGAATGATACCTCGGTTCAGTTGCTGAGGTTGGGGTAGATTCCGCAGGTGAGGGAGGATCCCTATAGGGATGCCGTGCCTCAACCACACATGTCGTTCCTTTAGGACCCTTACTTCAGGATAGGGGTGGCCATACCCTTATCGAGGCTTGTGTGGAAGGGCAGCGGGAAATGGACACAGGGTCTGCCGGACAAATGAAGGTGCTCCTGGAGGAAGGGGATTCCCCCCTTCAGAGACAGTTCCCCAACACCCCAGATACACGAGGAGCAGTTACTGAACAGTCAGAGATGAAAGCAGTGGGAGAAGCTTGTTCAGAAACATTTAAAGTTTCTGCAGGAATGGGCTGTCTCAGAACTGATGAGATGTTCAGTGAAAAGCTCAAATGTGGGAGTTACAAACATGATCTTAAAGGATGTGAAATAGAAGTTGGATTGTTGCAAATGTCGAGAGAGTGAATGACAGCAGTTCCAAAGGGTGAACTGAGAGAAGGACTGGGTCTCTCGACTGACTATTCAGCATTTCCGTCATCCTTTACTCGATGTTGTTACACTTCTCCCACAAAGCAGAGGAAATTGTTAAAACCTGTGCAGAGGGTAACAGACTTAGTCGAAGACACCGATTGTGAGTTTACATTTCTGAATGTAAACAGCATGGAATTCAGTTGGAAACATCAAAAATTGAAAATTGACTTTTCAGTAAAAATGGATATGGTGATCACAGACCAACGGACTTTAAAATGGCATCCTGAGAATCTGAATCGACAAGAACCCTACTTTGACCCGAAGCGTGCTGCTATTTGGAAGAAGGAAATACAGAAATGGAATACAACATTTCAACAGCTACAGAGTTTGAATCAAGCAATCGTTGTGGACATTAACCATCACACTGCAGAAATCGAGAAGGTTCACACAACTTTGGACCAGATTGGACATGTAAGCTGGTGGGAGTCATTGTTGGGATGGAGCCCGATGGCAACAGGCGTGATGAACACAATGATACACCCTGTCCTTATGCTGGTGCTGGTTCAGCTGGTCGTGCTGGTCATTTTGATTTACTGCGGATGTCGTGATGGAAAACAAGGACAACAACTGGACAATGCTGTTGAACGAGCTCGAGCCACCATGCAAATGTATGTTACCCAGATAAGACCTGCAGAGAGGCGAGGAGAAGAAGTGGGGGAATGTGGGAGCACAGTCCCGCATTGCTGAACTCTTTGCTTCAGCACACAGTCTGAAGTTTGAATTAAAAAACAGGAAGATCGAAGTTTGGATCGAAAGAGACTGTTCGACAATGTGGTGCCTTCAGCCATTGAAATGAGTAACTGGTCATTGTCTGGATGTTAAATATTTGATTGTACCTTTGTTACTATTTAATGACATCTGCAGGTTAAACAAGCAATATTAAGTCTGTGTCTTAAACAATTCACAAAGCAGTTAGCCGTGATTGTCTAAATACAAAGAAATAAGAGTACAAAGATGAGACTCACACACGCAGACAGCAGAGACACTGGACATTCGGAAGGTGTGTGTCTCAAGCAGCCACGGAAATCGAAGCAAGCTGCCTTTGTGAAGTGTTCTCAGTAACTTTCATACTTGGTTTGTTTGGTATGAATGTTTAAATAAAAGACCTGATCCTGCCTTTACTACAACTGAATGTGTGCGGGTAATTCGAGGTTAAAAGCAACGAAGCAAAAAGAGCAAGGCAGCTGTTTACAACATTTTGTAACAGGTAACTGATGGTTGAGCACACGATTTGATAACTAGACTTGTAGATCAAGCATCAATGACAAAGGCAACAAAACTGCCCACCAGCACCAGGTGTCTTTCACTTGTTTGTCCCAAATTTTCAGCAGCTGGGACAACAAGGAATCAGGTTCCACTGAGATTTGAACTCAGATCCCAGAGTGCTCACCACTACACTATGGAACCAATCATGGTAAAATATTTGAAACAATTCTCAAAAACAACAAAATCATCTCCAACAGTACACTTTGGCTCGGCCTTTTCTCATCCACACCATCAGTTTCCTCTCTTTGCTCTCTGCTAATTATCGATGCAGAACAATTCACACAGATGCCATCGAGGCTATGGTTTTACAAGTAGCTGTTTCTGTTTCACACTGTTCATCACAGCTTGTACTTCAGTCTTGCCAGGTAAAAAGTGCGTTGGCATTGCAATGTATGAATGTAAAATGCTTGGCATGGAAAGAAAATGCAAAGTTTTGTCGAGTTAGCGAGTAGGTGACAAGGTTTGGGGTTGATGTGCGTCGCTTTCAATCTTTGAAATTTCACCAAGCAAAGATATGATGAATCCAACTGTCCCTGTCAGCATTTTGTTTGGGTTTAATCACAGGAATATCTGCAGTCAGGAGATGAAAATGAATTAAAATATAAGACTGGCTTCGGGACAATCGGAATACTTTGTCACAGACAAGGCACCGGAAGGCTGGAAGGTGGATCACACCGGTTGTGGGAGAGCTGGTTGGCGGTGACATGGAAGTGTCTGCAGTGTGCGGGACCAGACTGCTTCCACACATCCACAATGAATGTTCCTCCATTTATTTGGGAAAACTACAACTGAGAGTGGACAAGTTCCATCCCGGTCGGAGCAATCTGAAGCTTTAATTGACTGACACCCTGGTTTGGGATGTCTTGCAATGTACATTTAATTTAGTCTCTGTGGCGCAATCGGTTAGTTCATTTGGCTATTAACCAAAAGGTGGTGGTTCGAGCCCACCCAGGAGCGAAGCATTAAACTGTTATTTGGTGCCGCACAATTCCAGGTTGTCATTGTGCATTTTGGCTGCACGAATATATTCTGCAAACATTGCCAGCTGTGCTGCTATCCAGTGAGTTCCCACTCTAATACTTTTAGGAACATTCATTTCATGTAATAACAATTTTTTGCATGGATCATGTTCCTCCATCCAGTCCACCAGAAATAAATTACGTTATTGGGTTTAAAGGAAATGGTGGAAATTGTCTGACCTATCGTTGTGGCTTTGCTCAGATTCTGAGTTTCAACAGTCAACAGTTTGCGAAGGATTACCTCATGGCCAATGCCAAGCACAAAAAGTCTCTCAGCATTCGTTTTGGAATCCGTCAAATTTGCAATGTCCTGCGAGGCGCCTTAATTCGACGACATAGCTCGCCACTTCCTGGCCCTCCGACCGTTAGCACGTGTAGAACCGATACCTCGCCATCAGAACGCTTTCTTTAGGATTTAGATGCTTGCGGACCAGCGTACACAATTCTTCAAAGGATTTAGTTGTTGGTTTCACCAGAGCTAGAAGATTCTTCATGAGGCCATAGATTGTTGCCCCACAGACGGTAAGGAGGATCGCCCTTCATTTGGCAGCGTTTACGTGCCCTTCCAGCTCGTTGGCCACGAAGTATTGGTCGAGTCTCTCCACGAAGGCTTCGCAATTGTCCACTTCTGAGAACTTCTCCAGGATACCAACTGGTCTTTGCATTTTCACGTGGTTGTTCATTGTCTCGTCGCCAATTGATACGCTCATAATAAAGGATGAAACTGAGTACTGTGAACAATGAGTAATTGTGACCTTAGCTCCTGTAGTAAGACTCCAGAGTGCAGGTACCTCATGGGATCCCTTGGGACTCCAACAGGTAGGCCCTCTGGTGGTGGTGTGATACAGGTTGCCAATGGTTAAATACATAACACAAGGTGTGTATGGAAATCAACCATCAAAAGCCCTGTCATTAACCACAGGGGTTTCCTGCAATTTTCTGATCGCAAAGCGCTTTCAGTCCTTGTCCTTAAAATTGCAGACGTGGAAATTGGGGAGTTTAATGACTTTGAAAGGAGAACATTGTTGTTTGGTGCAGTTCAGGTCAGAGAAATGTTTGTGAAAGGAACTTTTTGCAGAGAGAGGGTTTGAGCATTTCAGCTTGTTGCTGAATACTCCTCTCTGGGCCTGAGCTAAGCAGCAGTTTCTGTCGTGTAGTGGTTATCACATTTCCCTCACACGTGAAAAGTTCCTGGTTCAAGCCTGGGCAGAAACATTATTTCTCAAGCAAAAACGTGTCTGCAATAAAATTGAATAAAAGCTGTTTTGGACACATTGTTGCATGAGCAATGCACATTTAAAACCAGTCTCCTCAAATACAGATTGTATAAAATCAGATCGGGGATAAAACTTCTTCAAGGATTAAAGTTTCATGAAATATTGAAGTTCAGTTGTTGAAGTTTCAGCTATCTATTCACATTTATTTCATTCTGTGAAACAGCACGATCGGTTTATACCAGCAGATCTAAGCTGTATTTGAAACCTGCAAACAACTCATTAATTATTCGCTCTTCCCCAGTTCCAGAGCTCAGAGGGTTATTGTCCATCCCTGGGATGCAAGCTACCTCGGACCCAGGCAAAAGCTCCCCGTGCAACGAGCACAGGCTCAGGAAAACCCCGGGGGAGAGAGTATCCCGGTCACTGGGCCTTCCAGCAACAGTGAATAAGTGCCCGGTCTGAAACGTTCCAGAGTAATAACTTGCAACTTCAGCATCGAACAGTAAGGACGGCCGAGTTATCTCAGGCGCTGCTTTCATTATTTGATTACATTATCAACTCTCCCTCAGTTCGCATTCTTTTCATTGTGCAAAAGAAGATCATGGGTTCATTAATGATGTTTTCCTCTGAAAGCAACATAAAAGTTTCAGGAAAAGTAATCGCCCAATGTTGGGGCTTGATCCCACCACCCTGCAAGTAAGAGTCTCATGCTCTACCGACTGGGTTAGCCAGGCTTCGTAACATTTACCCTGTCAATCCCTTTCAGAATATTGTCCGGTTCAATGAGATCACCTCTCATTCTTCTAAACTCCAGAGAGTATCGGCATATTCTACACAATCTCTCACCATCGGACAGTCCTCTCATCCCAGGAATCAATCTGGTGAACCTCTGTTGTACCACCTCCCAGGCAAGTGTATCCTTCTTCAGATAAGTAGACCAAAACTGTGCGCAGTACTCCAGGTGTGGTCTCACCAGGGCCCTGTACAATTGTAGCAAGACTTCCTTACTCTTGTACTATGGGCTATATATTTGGTACTATGGGCTGAATATCCTGTTTTTCCTCTGATTCTACGGTTGTGTGAAAAGTTATTAAAATTCGACAGTCGCTCAGCAAACATATTTGTATTTCCTTCAGTGTGCAACACATGTGGGTGGATTAATGATGATTGAAACAATTATTCAGTATTTCGCAGACTTGAATTATTTTTGTCAATTTGCTCTGTAAAAATGCTTTCTGTGACCGAGAATCAAACCCAGACCACGGCAGTGAGAGCACCAAATCCTAACCACTAGACTACCAGGGAACACTGCTTGCAGCCTCTGCGATAGCTTTAAATATAGTCAGCTTACAATCACAGCTGAGAATTGTGCGGTGACACGGGGTGTAACTGGATTTGCTGGGAGCAGCGTGGAGGCCCCGACCTGCGTGAGAACACCAGCGGCAGGTCGGGGCCATAAAAGGAGCGGTGAGCGGCGGCCTGGGAGCAACGTGGTGGTGTACCACGGCAAGGTACAGCGCGAGCTGGTGCAGGAGGGCGACGGCAGCGAAGAGTGATGTCATCAAAGTCCAGGTCGGTGATTGGAGCGTGGGCAGGTACAGCAGGAGCAGCGAGAGACTGTGGAGGGATGTGATCGGGGCCCAGGGGTGGTGTGAGTTCAGGGCCAGGGGCCCAGGGGCAGCACGGGCCAGCCCACACTGCGATATGTGTGGTCACTGGGTCCGTGCAGCAGAGCTGGTCTCCAGTCGTGTTGGTTAACCCTTGCCACTGGACCAAGACCTCGCTCTGTCAAGCCCGTGTGATGGCTGGGTTGCAACGGCCACCACACGTTAAAAAAATCCACGCACAGGCATCTTCCACCCTTCAACATGCAGCTCGGGACCTGGAATATTAGGTCCATCATTGAAACACCTGTGAACTCATCCTTTTTTGGCGTGGAAGCAAGTCATCCTCGCTTCGAGGGACTGCCTATGATGATGATGAACTGGATTTGCTGCAGTCCGCGGGCAGCAGGTGATGAAAGCGGGCGTGAGAGGGTGAGTGACAGGTGGGCACTGCTTCTGATGCTGTCTGACCCACGGTGGGAGTGGCCGGGGATTTTAAAGCCCTTTCATTGCACCAATGCAGGGTAAATGAAACTGTGTTTCAGGAACCTTCATGTATACAAACATGGGCACTCTGCACTGTAGACCTTGTGGTGCAACGGTAGTGTGTCTGACTCCAGATCAGAAGGCTGCGTGTTTATATCACATCGGGGTCACTGTACTTTTCCATATTGTTCTTCCGGAATTGAGATTTACTTTGCTGTCTCACAATTTGCTTTCCCATCTTTGTATCATCAGCAAACTTGGCTCCATTACACTGGGTCCCTATATCCCTGGGATAGGGGAGGGAAGACACACCGGAGAAGTGTGAGCTTGTGGACCGGAGAAGTTGCAGCTGCTGGAGCTGTGCGTTTTATCGGGGAGGGACGGGGGGAGAGCCCGCCGAGCGACCGGAGAAGCTGAGAAGCTGCTGTGCTTTTCATCGGGTTTGACACTGTTTAAAAATGGCAGAGTGCCAAGTTTTCTCTCCCTACTGCCCATGTGCGAAGGTGCCGGCAGTGTTTTCGGCGCAGGCATTTGGCTCCGCCCCCCACTTCACCATCGACACCACGCCAGGACTCCGGGGACTGTACACAGCGGCCAGGATGGGGAGAGTTTTTCCCCGAGCCGTTTCCAGCGCGCAAAGTCAGTGCGCTTGAGGTCAGTGCGCCGACAAAACTGCTTGGGGAAAATCTAGCCCTTGAAGAGTAAGGAGTACACTGAAGGAAATACAAATATGTTTGCCAAGCAACTGTCAAATTTTAATAACTTTTTATACAACCGTCAAATCAGCAAAAAAACAGGGCACTCGGCCCATAGTACCTAATATATAGCCCACAGTACAAGAGTAAGGAAGTCTTGCTACAATTGTACAGGGCCCTGGTGAGACCACACCTGGAGTACTGCACACAGTTTTGGTCTCCTTATTTAAGGAAGGATATACTTGCCTGGGAGGTGGTAAAACAGAGGTTCAACAGATTGATTCCTGGGATGAGAGGACTGTCTTAAGTTGAGAGATTGTGTAGAATGGGCCGATACTCTCTGGAGTTTAGAAGAATGAGAGGTGATCTCATTGAAACACACAATATTCTGAAGGGGATTGACAGGGTAGATGCTGAGAGGTTGTTTTCCCCGGGCAGGAGTGTCGAGAACCAGGGGCACAGTCTCAGGTTAAGGGGTCGGCCATTTAAGACAGAGATGAGGAGGAATTTCTTCACTCAGAGGGTTATGAATCTGTGGAATTCTCTGCCCCACAGGCCTGTGGATGCTGAGTCTCTGAATATATTCAAGGCTGCGTTAGATCAATTTTTGGAGTCTCGGGGAATCAAGGGATCGGGAGATCGAGCGGGAAAGTGGAGTTGAGATCAACGATCAGTCATGATCTTATTGAATGGTGGAGCAGGCTTGAGGGGCCGTATGGCCTACTACTGCTCCGATTTCTTATGTTGTTACCTGTGCTGGCTCTGTGAAAGAAATTTCCAATTAGTCCCATTCCTAGCACCCTGCAAATGTTTCTTTTTCAACTATATTTCCCTTTGGAAAATTAATATTAAATCTGCTTCCAAAACCCTGTCAGGCAGCAAAATATTCACATTAATTTTATACGGTCCCATTTTAAACAGGCTTTTCATGTCATGAATTATTATCCCTTCCCATTTTACACACCGCATTTTAGGACATTGCTTTCAAATGTTTGGTGCCTGTGACACCAGCCATTGTTAGATTTAGACACACACCATCCTGACTTGGAAGTATATCGGTCGTTCCTTCATCGTCACTGGGATAAAAGCCTAGAACTCCCTCCCTACCAGCTCTGTGGGAGCATCTTCACCACACGGACTGCAGCGGTTCAAGATGATTCCTCACCACTATTGTGTTCCCCACACAGATGAGGCTGCACACAGTGAGATTAAAGTAACAGTGACCTCAGTCTTTAATAAGACATTCCAGTGTGAGGAACAGGCCACAGGGGCCGGCTTAGAAATAGTGCTCCCAAGGGATGTTGGGATCCCTTGGGACTTCAGGGGATGAGCTCCCTGGTGGTGGAACATGGGAGTGCATGCTTTATAGATACACAATATCACTCCCCCCCGCAAAAGGTGGTGTCTGCTGTGGGTTGTTCAGGGCAGTCTGTGAACTGCAGCCTCATTTGTTCCAGGTGCTTTCTGCAAATTTGACCATTGTCCAGTTTGATGACAAACACCCTATTCCCTTCTTTCGCTATCACCGTGCCTGCGATCCACTTGGGACCATGTCCATAGTTTAGCAAATACACAGGGTCATTCAGATCAATTTCCCGTGACACAATGGCGCGACCATCGTTTACATTTTGCTGCTGCCACCTGCTCTCTACCTGATCATGCAGGTTGGGGTGAACCAGCGAGAGTCTGGTTTTAAGTGTCCTTTTCATGAATAACTCAGCCAGGGGCACCCCTGTGAACGAGTGGGGCCTCGTGCGGTAGCTGAGCAGTACTCGCGACAGGTGGGTTTGGAGTGAGCCTTCTGTGACTCGTTTAAGGCTCTGTTTGATGGTTTGTACTGCCCACTCTGCCTGCGCATTGGAGGCTGGTTTAAACGGGGCCGAGGTGACATGTTTGATCCCGTTGCTGGTCATGAATTATTTAAATTCGACACTGGTGAAACATGGACCGTTGTCAATGACCAGTAGGTCAGGCAGTCCGTGGGTGGCAAACATGGCCCTCAGGCTTTCAATGGTGGCGGTGGCGGTGCTTCCCGACATTATTTCACTTTCAATCCATTTTGAAAAAGCATCCACCACCACCAGGAATATTTTACCGAGAAACGGGCCCGCATAGTCGACATGGATCCTCGACCATGGTCTCGAGGGCCAGGACCACAAACTTAGTGGTGCCTCTCTGGGCGCGTTGTTCAACTGAGCAATATGCTGCATTGCCATACATAGGACTCTCAGTCAGAGTCGATACCGGGCTACCACCCGTGGGATCTGGCTATCGCTTTCATCATTACTATACCCGGGTGTGTGCTGTGGAGATCCGAGATGAACGTCTCCCTGCCCTTTTTTGGTAGCACTACGTGGTTAACCAACAACAGGCAATCTGCCTGAATGGACAGCTCGTCCTTTCGCCGCTGGAACGGCTTGATTAGCTCTTGCATTTCAACGGGGATGCTGGCTCAGCTCCCATGCGGTACACAGTTTTTTATGAGGGACAGCAGAGACTCTTGGCTGGTCCAAGTCCTAATCTGGCGGGCTGTGACAGGTGATTTATAATTTCCAAACGCTTCCATGACCATCAACACGTCTGCGGGCTACGCCACCATCAACAAGTTTGCAGGCTGCACCATTTCCACCCCTGTAATGGGCAATAGTAGCTGACTGACAGCATTCTCACAGTTCTTGGTGCCTGGCCTGTGGCGGATGGTATAGTTATACGCTGATAGCACGAGTGCCCACCTTTGTATGCGGGCTGAGACATTAGTATTTATCCCCTTGTTTTCAGTGAACAGGGATGTGAGGGGCTTGTGATCGGTTTCCAGCTCAAATTTGAGGCCAAACAGATACGGATGCATTTTCTTTACCACAACACACACACTAACGCCTCTTTCTCAATCATACTGTAGGCCCTCTCGGCCTTAGACAAGCTCCTGGAATAATAGGCGACAGGTTGCAACTTCCCCGCAACGTTAGCTTGTTGTAATACACACCCGAATCCGTACAACGACGCGTCACTTGCTCGCACAAGTCTTTAACACCGCTTATACAATACAAGCAGCTTGTTGGAGCATAAAATGTTTCTGGCTTTCTCAAAAGCAATTACTTGTCTTTTTCCCCATACCCAGTTCTCACCTTTGCGCAATAACACATTTTGGGGCTCTAAAAGTTGAGGAGGCCCAGAAACGGCCGCAGCTCCATGACGTTCTGTGGCCTGGATGCGTTCCTTATAGCCTCTGCCTTCGCTGCGATCTTTCTCCCCAAATACTCCACTTCTGTTGCCATGAAGACACATTTCAACCTCTTCAGCCACAGCCCTTCGCGATCCAGTCGCTGGAGGACCTCCTCCAGGTTTTGTAGGTGCTCAGCGGTGTCCCGACCCATGACCAATATGTTGTCCTGAAAGACCACTGTGCGTGGTACGGAATTGAGTAGGCTCTCCATGTTTCTCTGGAAGATCGCTGCAGCCGACCGAATTCCAAACGGGCATCTGTTGTAGATGAACAGTACCTTGTGCGTGTTGATGCAGGTGAGGCCCTTCGAAGACTCCTCCAGCTCCTGCATCATGTAAACCGAAGTCAGGTCGAGCTTGGTGAACGTCTTGCCTCCTGCCAGCGTCGCAATTAGGTCGTCTGCCTTAGGTAGCGGGTATTGGTCCTGTAGCGAGAAACGATTAATAGTTACTTTATAATCGCCGCAAATCCTGACTGTGCCACCACTTTTGAGTACTGGAACAATCGGGCTGGCCCACTCGGTGAATTCCACTGGGGAGATGATGCCCTCGAGTTGCAGCCTGTCCAGCTCCATTTCCACTCTCTTCCTCATCATGTGAGGTACTGCTTGCGCCTTGTGGTGAATGGGTCGTGCCTCTGGGACCAAGTGGATCCGCAACTTCGCCCCGGAAAAGTTTCCAAATCCTGGCTCACAAAGGGAAGGAAATTTTTTAAGAACCTGGATACATGAGGCCTCATCGACATGTGATAGTGCTCGGATGTCATCCCAGTTCCAACGGATTTTGCCTAGCCAGCTCCTTCCAAGCACTATGGGGTCATCGCCCAGGACAATCCAGAGTGGCAGTACATGCACCATGCCCTTGTAGGTGACCTTGACCATGGCGCTGCCCAGGACAGTGATAAGCTCTTTGGTGTATGTTCTCAGTTTCGTGTGGATGGGGCTCAGGGCTGAACTGAATGCCTTGTTGCATCACAGTTTCTCAAACATCTTTTTACTCATGATGGATTGGCTGGCGCCAGTGTCCAGTTCCATGGCTACGGCTAAGCCATTCAATTTTATATGCAGCATAATAGGTGGACATTTCGTCGAAAATGTGTGCACCCCATGTACTTCAGCATCTGCCTCCTCTCTCGAAGGCTCTAAATTGCTTTGATCCACCATGGACCGATCTTCCTCCGCCACGTGGTGGTTAGCAGGTTTTGCAGAGCTTGCAGCTCGTTTGCAAGCTCATTGGAGGTGCTCCATTGTTCCACAGCACTTGAAAACATACCCTTTGAAGCGTCATGAATAGGCTGAATGGAAGCCTCCACAACGCCAACAAGCTGTGAATTGCCTTGCATTTATTCTTTGTTGGGGACTCTGAGTCATCTGGATCACCTGAGGCCTGCTGGCAGTTACAAACTCGTGGGTTCTGCCCTGTACATTTCTGCTCGCAAACACAGTTCCAGTTAATTTATGAACATTGCTAGCACTTGTGTGCTGAGAGATTTGTTGGGTGTTATCACTGGTGGACATAAACGCCTGTACTGTCGCAATGGCCTTATTGAGGGTCGGTGTCTCTCCAGTCAAAATTTTTCGTCGGATGGTCTCTTGCCTAGTACAAAAAAGTCTCTGAGCATTTGCTCCGGGCAGCCATCAAACTCACATTGTCCTGCAAGTTGCATTAGCTCGGCGACGTAGCTCGCCACTTCCTGACCGTCAGATCGCTGGCACTTGGAGAACCGATACCGCTCCATCAGCAAGCTCTCCCTTGGGTTAAGATGCTCCCGAACCACTGTACACAGCTCCTCATGTGGCTTATCTGTGGGTTTCACCAGAGCCAGAAGATTCTTCATTAGGCTGTAGGTCGGTGCCCCACAGACTGTGAGGAGGACCGCTTTCCTTTTTGCAGCGCTTCCTTCTCCATCCAGCTCGTTGGCTACAAAGTACTGGTCTAGCCGTTCGACATAGGCTTCCCAGTCCTCACCCTCCGAGAACTTCTCCAGGATGCCCACAGTTTGCTGCATCTTTGCGTTGGATTCGTATTCTCGTCGCCAGGTATTGTGTTCCTAACACAGATGAGGCTGCACACAGGGAGGTTAAAGTAACAGTGACCTCAGTCTTTAATAAGACACTCCAGAGTGAGGAACAGGCCTTGAGGGCCGGCTTATCTACAGTGCTCCAAAGGGATGCTGAGATCCCTTGGGACTTCAAGGGATGAGCTCCCTGGTGGTGGAACATGGGAGTGCATGCTTTACAGATACACAACAACCACCAGCTTCTCAAGGGCAATTACGGTTGGGCAATAAATTCTGGCCTTGCCAGTGACACCCAGATCCTGTGAACTCATATAAAAAAACACTATTTTAGGAGTCTGGTTCAAAATATTCATTGCTGACGACACCAGGAATCTGGGGCAACTTTTGTCAAATTGGGCTCAAAACTGGAGCGGTAATTCCGACCGTGCACAGATAATAGAATCAGTATTGAAGGTAAAATCACATGGTGCTCATTTTCAGAATCAATGCAGTAAGATTTGAAATAAAGTGAAGGAATTTTATGGTGAAAGGATTTGGAAATTAAATGTGACTTGTACTTCGCTCTTTAATTAAACTTTGTGGCGTCTGTCTGCCGTTCATGTCTCTGTTGAATAAGGAAGGAGGGGTTTGACATTGACCAGACTGCACTGCTCCTGATATTTGTGAGCTCATCGGTTATAATGAGATGTCTTTACCCATTGGTCAGTGCCAACTTTAGCTCAGCTGTTACTTCGTAATACCAACTTTGTGAAAAGTTTGAATTGGTCTTAACGCAGTCACTGTCTGGTGTTTTTGTTGTCATTGCAATCCCCTTCTTTCACACTGAAACAAATCGTAACCGTGTTTTTAAATTAGCAGTGTGAGATTTTTAGAGAGCATCTTTAAATGCTTCACGAAAACCATTCCGATCCCTTCAGCTTCCCGGGTTCGATTCCCAGTTAGGGAAGTAATTTTGCTACCACCGTTTTTAATTAAAGTGAAGTAATTTAACTAAATTACATAGATGACCCAAAGCACTTCAGAGTGGTGTCAAAATAAATGAGTTGGTAATTAGAAATAAGGAATGTCAGAAGTTGGACTTGAGTTTCTGGGATGGAGTATAAATAACCCTCTGTGCACTGGAACTGGGAAGGGTGAATAATGAATGAGTTGTTTCCGGGTTTGAAATGCGGCTTAGATCTGCTGGTATTAACCGATAGCATTGTTGAGCAGAATGAAAGAAATGCGAACATGATCACTGAGGGTCAGTCGAAACTTCAACAACTTCATTTTAATAATTTGTGAAACTTTTATCATCGAGGAAGTTTTATTCCCTCTCTGATTTTACACACTCTGTATTTTAGGAGACTGGTTTTAAATGTTCTTCATGGAATCAGAGAAGTTTACAGCACAGAAGGAGGCCATTGTCACATGAGCAATGAACATTTAAACCCAGTTTTTGTTTCAAAAATAATGTTACCACCCGGGCTTGAACCGGGGATTTTTCACGTGTGAGGCGAACGTGATAACCGCTACACGACGGAAACTGCTGCCTAGTGCAGTGCCCAGAGAGAAGTGTTCAGCGACAAGCTGAAATGCTGAATCCCTTTTTCTGAAAAAATTCCTTTCACAAACATTTCTCTGACCGAAACGGCACAAAACAAAAATGTTCCTTTCAAATGTGCCAATTATTTTCGTTAAACTTTTATTTTGCTTTCATGGGATAACATAATTAATGATTCGATAATTTTCTTTTGCACAATGAAAGAAATACTAACTGAGGGAGAGTCAATACGTCAATAATTTGTTCTGTGCTCTGCATGTTTGTAATGTCGCCAAGTTTGCTGATGATACAAAGATAGGTGGGAAAGCAAGTTGTGAGGAGGACGCAAACAATCTGCAAAGCGATAGTGGGTGAGCAGAAATTTGTCAGATGGAGTATAATGTGGGAAATATGAGGTTATCCACTGTGGTAGCAATAATAAAAAAGCAAATAATTATTTAAATGGGGAGAGATTACAAAATGCTGCGGTGCAGAGGGACCTGGGGGTCCTTGTACATGAAACACAAAAGGTTAGTATGCAGAAACATCCTCTCTGCATCCACCTTGTCAAGCCCCCTCATAATCTTACACGTTTCCATAAGATCACCTCTCAATCTTCTGAATTCCAATGAGTAGAGGCACAACCGACTCAACCTTTTCTCATAAGTTAGCCTCCTCATCTCCGGAATCAACCTAGTGAACCTTCTCTGAACTGCCTCCAAAGCATCTATATCCTTTCTTAAATATGGAAACCAAAACTGCACGCAGTGTTCCAGGTCTGGCCTCACCAATACCCTGTATAACTGCAGCAAGACTTCTTTGTTTTATACTCCATCCCCTTTGCAATAAAGGCCAAGATTCCATTGGCCTTCCTGATCACTTGCTGTACCTGCATACTAACCTTTTGTGTTTCATGCACAAGTACGCGCAGCTCCCGTTGTACTGCAGCACTGTGCAATTTTTCTCCTTTTAACTAATAACTTGTTCTTTGATTTTTTCTGCCAAAATGCATAACCTTGCACTTTCCAACATTATACACCATCTGCCAAATTTTTCCCCACTCACTTAGCCTGGCTATGTCTTTTTGCAGATTTTTTGTGTCCTCCTCACACATTGCTTTTCCTCCCATCTTTGTATCATCAGCAAACTTGGCTACATTACACTCGGTCCCTTCATCCAAGTCGTTAATATAGATTGTAAAGATTGGGGTCCCAGCACTGATTCCTGCAGCACCCCATTAGTTACTGATTGCCAAACAGAGAACGTACCATTTATTCCGACTCTCTGTTTTCTGTTAGTTAGCCAATCCTCTCTCCATGCTAATATATTACCCCCAACCCCGTGAACTTTTATCTTGTGCAGTAATCTTTTATGTGGCACCTTGTCAAAATGCCTTCTGGAAGTCCAAATACACCACATCCACTGGTTCCCCTTTATCCACCCTGTTCATTACATCCTCTAAGAATTCCAGCAAATTTGTCAAACATGACTTCCCTTTCATAAATCCATGCAGACTCTGCCTGACTGAATTATTTTTTTCCAAAAGTCGGAGGAGCAGTGACCGGAGGAGGTGTGAGCAGCGGCCTATAAAGGCCCAGCGGGAGTCCGGGGATCGGCGGCAGTCGGAGGAGCAGCGGCTGGAGGAGCAGCGAGCAGCGAGCTACAGCTGGTGCAGGGTCAAAAGTAAGAAAGAAGTCACAAGTAATCAAAGGGTGACGTCACAGCCAAGAGGGTAAGTGATTGGCTGGTTGAGTGGTGAGTAGTTTTCTGTTTCTTTGTCTTTCTTCTTGTTCTTAGCAGCAAGAAACCTTTGGCATGTTGCCAAATTAAGTAATCTAATGGTTAAGTCATGGCAGGAGAGCTCGGACACGTGTCATGCTCCTCCTGTGCTATGTGGGAAGTCAGGGGCGCTTCCAGTGTTCCTGATGACTACATGTGCAGGAAGTGTATCCAGCTGCAGCACCTAACAGGCTGCATTGCGGCACTGGAGCTGCGCATGGTATCACTCTGGAGCATCCGCGATGCTGAGGATGTCGTGAATAGCACGTTTAGTGAGTTGGTCACTCCGCGGGTAAAGGTTACTCAGGCAGAGAGTGAATGGGTAAACATCAGGAAGAGCAGTGGAAGGAAGACAGTGCAGGAGTCCCCTGCGGTCATCCCCCTGCAAAACAGATACACCACCTTGGAGGAGATGACTCATCAGGGGAGGGCAGCAGCAGCCAAGTCCATGGCACCAGGGGTGGCTCTGCTGCACAGGAGGGCAGGAAAAAGAGTGGGAGAGCAATAGCGATAGGGGATTCAATTGTAAGGGGAATAGATAGATGTTTCTGCGGCTGCAATCGAGACTCCAGAATGGTATGTTGCCTCCCTGGTGCAAAGGTCAAGAATGTTTCGGAGTGGCTGCAGTGCATTCTGGAGGGGGTGGGTGAATAGCCAGCTGTCGTGGTGTATATGGTACCAATGATATAGGGGAAAACGGGATGAGGTCCTACAAGCTGAGTTTAGGGAGCTAGGAATTAAATTAAAAGGTAGTAATCTCAGAATTGCTACCAGTGCCACGAGCTGGTCAGAATAGGAAATGCAGGATAGCTCAGATGAATATATGGTTTGATGAGTAGTGCAGGAGGGTGGGATTCAAATTCCTGGGACATTGGAACCGGTTCTGGGGGAGGTGGGACCAGTACAAATCGGACGGTCTGCACCTGGTCAGGACCGGAACCAATGTCTAGGGGAATGTTTGCTCGTGCTGTTGGGGAGGGGTTAAACTAATATGGCAGGGGAATGGGAACCTATGCAGGGAGATAGAAAGAAGTAAAATGGGGGCAGAAGCAAAACATAGAAAGAAGAAAAGTAAAAGTGGAGGACAGCGAAACACAAGGCAAAAATCAAAAAGGGCCACATTACAGCAAAATTCTAAAGGGAAAAAGTGTATTAAAAAGACAAGCCTGAAGTCTCTGTGCCTCAATGCGAGGATTATTCGTAATAAGGTGGATGAATTCTCTCAGAGGCAGCAATTCACGAATATGTTATAACTGGGATTCCAGAGACATGGCTCCAGGGTGACCAAGGCTAGGAACTCAACATCCTGAGGTATTCAACATTCAAGAAGGATAGACAGAAAGGAAAAGGAGGTCGGGGAACGATGCTCGTTAAAGAGGAAATTAACGCAATATTAAGGAAGGACATTAGCTTGGATGGTGTGGACTCTGTATGTATAGAGCTGCGGAATACCAAAGGGCAGAAAACACGAGTGGGAGTTGTGCACAGACCACCAAACAGTAGTAGTGAGTTTGGGGACAGTATCAAACAAGAAATTATGGATGCGTGCAATAAAGATACAGCAGTTATCATGGGCGACTTTAATCTACATATAGATTGGGCGAACCAAACTGGTAGAAATACGGTGGAGGAGGATTTCCTGGAGTATATTAGGGATGGTTTTCTAGACCAATATGTCGAGGAACCAACTTGAGGGCTGGCTATCCTAGACTCGGTGATGTGTAATGAAAAATTACTAATTAGCAATCTTGTTGTGCGAGGCCCCTTGGAGAAGAGTGACCATAATATGGTAGAATTCTTTATTAAGATGGAGATTGAAACATTTAATTCAGAGACTCGGGACCTGAACTTAAGGAAAGGTAACTTCGATTGCATGAGATGTGAATTGGCTAGAATAGACTGGCAAATGAGACTTAAAAGGTTGACGCTGGATAGGCAATGGCAAACATTTAAAGATCACATGGATGAACTTCAACAATTGTACATCCCTGTCGAGAGAAAAAATAAAACAGGGAAGGTGGCTCAACCGTGGCTAATAAGGGAAATTAGGGATAGTGTTGAATGCAAGGAAGAGGCCGATAAATTTGCCAGAAAAAGCAGCAAACCTGAGGACTGGAAGAAATTTAGAATTCAGTAGAGGAGGACAAAGGGTTTAATAAGGAGTGGGAAAATAGAGTATGAGAGGAAGCTTGCTGGGAACATAAAAACTGACTGCGAAAGCTTCTATAGATATGTGAAGAGAAAAAGATTAGTGAAGACAAACGTAGGTCACTTGCAGTCAGAATCAGGTGAATTTATAATGGAGAACAAAGAAATGGCGGACCAGTTCAACGGATACTTTGGTTCTGTCTTCACGAAGGAAGACACAAATAACCTTCCTAATGTACTCAGGGACCGAGGGTCCAGCGAGAAGGAGGAACTGAAGGAAATTGTGTTCGGGAAATTGTTGGGATTGAAGGCTGATAAATCCCAGGGCCAGATAGTCTGCATCCCAGAGTAGTTAAGGAAGTAACCCTCGAAATAGTGGATGCATTGGTGATCATTTTCTAACAGTCTATCGACTCTGGATCAGTTCCTATGGACTGGAGGGTAGCTAATATAACACCACTTTTTAAAAAAGAAGGAAGAGAGAAAACGGGTAATTATCGACCGGTTAGCCTGACATCAGTAGTGGGGAAAATGCTGGAATCAATTATTATGGATGAAATAGCATAGCATTTGGAAAGCAGTGACAAGATCGGTCCAAGTGAGCATGGATTTAGGAAAGGGAAATCATGCTTGACAAATCTTCTAGAATTTTTTGAGGATGGAACTAGGAGAGTGGACAAGGGAAAACCAGTGGATGTAATGTATTTGGACTTTCAAAAGGCTTTTGACAAGGTCCCACACAAGAGATTAGTGTGCAAAATTAAAGTACATGGTATTGGGGGTAATGTATTGACATGGATAGAGAACTGGTTGGCAGACAGGTAGCAGAGAGTCGGGATAAATGGGTCCTTCTCAGAATGACAGGAAGTGACTAGTGGGGTGCTGCAGGGCTCAGTGCTGGGACCCCAGCTATTTACAATGTACATCAATGATTTCGATGAAGAAATTGAGTGTTATATCTCCAAGTTTGCAGGTGACTCGAAGCTGCGTGACGGTGTGAGCTGTGAGGAGGATGCTAAGAGGCTGAAGAGTGACTTGGAAAGGTTAGGTGAGTGGGCAAATACATGGCAGATGCACTATAATGTGGATAAATGTGATGTTATCCACTTTGGTGGCAAAAACGTGAAGGCAGATTATTATCTGAATGGCGGCAGATTAGGAAAAGGGGAGGTGCAACGAGACCTGGGTGTCATGGTACATCAGTCATTGAAAGTTGGCATGCAGGTACAGCAGGCGGTGAAGAAGGCAAATGGCATGTTGGCCTTCATAGCTGGGGGATTTGAGTATTGGAGCAGGAAGGTCTTACTGCAGTTGTACAGGGCCTTGGTGAGGCCTCACCTGGAATATTGTGTTCCGTTTTGGTCTCCTAATCTGAGGAAGGATGTTCTTGCTACTGAGAGAGTGCAGCGAAGGTTCACTAGACTGATTCCCTGGATGGCAGGACTGACATATGAGGAGAGACTGGATTGACTAGACCTGTATTCACCGGAGTTTAGAAGAATGAGAGGGGATCTCAAAGAAACATATCAAATTCTGACGGGTCTGGACAGGTTAGAGGCAGGAAGAATGTGCCCGATGTTGGGGAAGTCCAGAACCAGGGGTCAGAGTCGAAGGGATAAGGGGTAAGCCATTTAGGACCGAGATGAGGAGAAACTTCTTCACTCAGAGAGTTGTTAACCTGTGGAATTGTCTGCCGCAAAGATTTGTTGATGCCAGTTCATTTGATATATTCCAGAGGGAATTAGCTGTGGCCTTGATGGCGAAAGGGCTCAAGGGGTATGAAGAGAAAGTAGGAAAGGGGTACTGAGGTGAATGATCAGCCATGATCTTATTGGAATGTAAAAACATCGAAAATAGGTGCAGGAGTAGGCCATTCGGCCCTTCGAGCCTGCACCACCATTCAATGAGTTTATGGTTGAACGTACAACTTCAGTACCCCATTCCCGCTTTCTCACCATACCCCTTGATCCCCCGAGTAGTAAGGGCTACGTCTAACTCCTTTTTGAATATATTTAGTGAATTGGCCTCAACAACTTCCTGTGGTAGAGAATTCCACAGGTTCACCACTCTCTGGGTGAAGAAGTTTCTCCTCATCACGGTCCTAAATGGCTTACCCCTTATCCTTAGACTGTGACCCCTGGTTCTGGACTTCCCCAACATTGGGAACATTCTTCCTGCATCTAACCTGTCTAAACCCGTCAGAATTTTAAACGTTTCTATGAGATCCCCTCTCATTTGTCTGAACTCCAGTGAATCCAGTCTTTCTTGATATGTCAGTCCCGCCATCCCGGGAATCAGTCTGGTGAACCTTCGCTGCACTCCCTCAATAGCAAGAATGTCCTTCCTCAAGTTAGAAGACCAAAACTGTACACAATACTCCAGGTGTGGCCTCACCAAGGCCCTGTACAACTGTAGTAACACCTCCCTGCCACTATACTCAAATCCCCTCGCTATGATGGCCAACATGCCATTTGCTTTCTTAACCACCTGCTGTACCTGCATGCCAACCTTCAGTGACTGATGTACCATGACACCCAGATCTCTTTGCACCTCCCCTTTTCCTAATCTGTCACCATTCAGATAATAGTCTGTCTCTCTGTTTTTCAACCGAAGTGGATAACCTCACCTTTATCCACATTATACTTCATCTGCCATGCATTTGCCCACTCACCTAACCAATCCAAGTCACTCTGCAGCCTCATAGCCTCCTCTTCGCAGCTCACACTGCCACCCAACTTAGTGTCATCTGCAAATTTGGAGATACTACATTTAGTCCCCTCGTCTAAATCATTAATGTACAATGTAAACAGCTCGGGCCCTTGCGGTGCCCCACTAGTCACTGCCTTCCATTCTGAAAAATACCCATTTACTCCTACTCTTTGCTTCCTGTCTGCCAACCAGTTTTCAATCCACGTCAGCACACTACCCCCAATCCCATGTGCATTAACTTTGCACACTAATCTCTTGTGTGGGACCTTGTTGAAAGCCTTCTGAAAGTCCAAATACACCACATCAACTGGTTCTCCCTTGTCCACTCTACTGGAAACATCCTCAACAAATTCCAGAAGATTTGTCAAGCATGATTTCCCTTTCACAAATCCATGCTGACTTGGACCTATCATGTCACCTCTTTCCAAATGCGCTGCTATGACATCCTTAATAATTCATTCCATCAATTTCACCACTACTGATGTCAGGCTGACCGGTCTATAATTCCCTGCTTTCTCTCTCCCTCCTTTTTTAAAAAGTGGGGTTACATTGGCTATCCTCCACTCCATAGGAACTGATCCAGAATCTATGGAGTGTTGGAAAATGACTGTCAATGCATCCGCTATTTCCAAGGCCACCTCCTTAAGTACTCTGGGATGCAGACCATCAGGCCTGGGGATATATCGGCCTTCAATCCCATCAGTTTCCCCAACACAATTTCCCGACTAATAAGGATTTCCCTCAGTTCCTCCTTCTTACTAGAACCTCTGACCCCTTTTATATCCGGAAGATTGTTTGTGTCCTCCTCAGTGAATACCGAACCAAAGTACTTGTTCAATTGGTCTGCCATTTCTTTGTTCCCAGTTATGACTTCCCCTGATTCTGACTGCAGGGGACCTACGTTTGTCTTTACTAACCATTTTTTCTTTACATATCTATAGAAGCTTTTGCAGTCCATTTTAATGTTCCCTGCAAGCTTCCTCTCGTACTCTATTTTCCCTGCCCTAATCAAACCCTTTGTCCTCCTTTGCTAAGTTCCAAATGTCTCCCAGTCCCCGGGTTCGCTGCTATTTCTGGCCAATTTGTATGCCACTTCCTTGGCTTTAACACTATCCCTGATTTCCGTTGATAGCCACGGTTGAGCAACCTTCCCTTTTTTATTTTTACACCAGACAGGGATGTACAATTGTTGCAGTTCATCCATGCGGTCTGTAAATGTCTGCCATTGCCCATCCACTGTCAACCCCTTAAGTATCATTCGCCAATCTATCCTCGCCAATTCACGACTCATACCTTCAAAGTTACCCTTCTTTAAGTTCTGGACCATGGTCTCTGAATTAACTGTTTCATTCTCCGTGGTGGTGCGGCTCGAAGGGCCGAATGGCCTTCGCCTGCACCTATTTATTTCTGCACGCAGAGGGTTGTGGGGGTCTGGAACTCACTGCCTGAAAGGGTGGTAGAGGCAGAAACACTCACCACATTTAACAAGTGCTTGGATATGACCTGAAGTGCTGTAACCTGCAGGGTTATGGACCTCGAGCTGGAAAGTGGGATTAGGCTGGATAGCCTCTTGTTGGCCGACGCGGACACGATGGGCCAAATTGGCCTCCTTCCGTGCTGTAAACTTCTATGATTCTATGAAATCCTTCACAAAGAGTTGAGGTGCGTGTGGGGTGATTTGGGCACATCTTTACTCACGTGACAACATTTCAAAGGTAACTCAACGGCTGTAAAGCGCTTTGGGGCGTTATGAGCTCCTGACAGACGCTGCAGAAATGCAAGTCCTTCTTTGCAAAAGTTCGATGCAAATTCAAAATTCACGGCAAAAAAAGGGCTCGCCCGGGATCTCTCGCAAATTTCAAGTAACAACCCCAAAGTGAGAATAATACAACTAGACCAACGAGCCAATTGCTGAGCAAATATGGAGATAAAGGCCTTACGAAGTGCTATCTGTTAATAAACCTCCAGTCAAATCTTCTCAGATTATTAAAAGCATTGCCAAAGGAAAAGCATGAGTTTTACCCGATATCTCAAGGGATATCTTGGTGACTGCAATCAAGAGTTGCCACAACAAAGTAGCACAAATAGAACTTTGATGGGAAGAATGTATTCGCACTACTGTTGTGGTGTCTTTAGACTGCAGAGGCTGCACGGAGATAAAGTGTAACCATTATTGAAGCATTTTTAGTGTGTGATGTTATTCTTGATCGGAGGAGCACATGAGACGGCATCAGTGACTTTGCTTTTTCGACATGTTTTCTGAAGTGCCGCACGGTCCCACTCCTGCAGTCAATGAGCTGTTGCGACGTTAATGTATCCATCATCATCATCATCATAGGCAGTCCCTTGAAACGAGGATGACTTGCTTCCACGCCGAAAAAGGTTGAGTTCACAGGTGTTTCAATGAAGGACCCGAACTACATCCCGAAGGGTGGAAGATATCTGTGCGTGGATTTTTTTCAGTTGTGATGGCCGTTACACCCCAGCCATCAAACGGGCTTGACAGAGCGAGGTCTTGGTCCAGTGGCAAGGGTTAAACAGGTCGACTGGAGACCAGTTCTGCTGCACGGACCTAGTGCACACATATATCACAGTGTGGGCTGGCCCGTGCTAACCCTGGGCCCCTGGCCCCGAACTCATGCCTCCCCTGGGCCCTGATCACATCCCTCCACAGTCTCTCGCCGCTCCTTCGCCCCGATCTCGCCGCTCCTGCTGTATCTGCCCACGCTCCAATCACCGACCTGGACCTTGATGACGTCACACTTCGCTGCCGCCGCCCTCCTGCACCAGCTCGCGCTGCTCCCTGGAGTAGTCTCCCGGGATCTCCAAGCTGCTCCCAGGGCCGCTCGCCGTTCCTTTTATGGCCCCGACCTGCCGCTGGTGTTCTCCCGTTAGTGTATCCAGGCTGTGGGTGGCCACCCCGAGCGCAGCAGAGGGGTTTCTGCATTAGTTCTGGGTGGGGACAGTATCTTTCCCCTTTTCTCTTCCTCTTGTCTATATCCCTGGGCTTTTATTTCTCTATTTATTCCCCCTGTCTCAGTTTCTAGTGTTTAAAAGGGAACAAAAGATGAAATGGGTGTCACTGTGGAACAATTTCTCTCACTCAAAGTTAGACGCACTACCGTTGCACCATGAGGTCTAGGTAGCTAGCCGTTGATATTCAGGTTCAAATATAAATATATATAAATATATCTACATGTATCATAACCGTTCCCTGGTGGTCGAGGGGTTAAGATCCGGCGCACTAACCTGGTTTCAATTGTCGATCAATTCATCGCATAAAAATAATTGAGCTCTGTGAGACGATTAATAATTGCTGTAATCACCATGAATACCAATACTTTCTGTGATAGACCGAGCTTACAGACGATCTGGCTTCTCCTGCCCTTTGCCGGGCACGTGTTCCGTGTTTAATTTTGTAAATTGGGCGAGTTCGCTGATCGCGGGGAGACGGTAGGAGCCTCTGTGGCCCCACTGTGAGGATGTGGAAGTGAACACGGTGGCTGGGTGATCCGTGACATTTCTGTAAAGGGCAGCGGAGGAGAAGGATTGAGAACTTTCAGTGTGGGACAGAAGTTGTTTCAGGTGAGCCAACACATTCCCGATCAGCACAGAGGGAGCTCACTGGTCAGCTCCCCTCTGTTGTGCCAGCTGTGCCAGAGGTTTCTGTAGTGTAGTGGTTATCACGTGTGCTTATCACGTTTGCATTACACATGAAAGGTATGAGGTTCGATCCCGGGAAGGAGCATTATGTTTTAACTTACTATAGAGGAACAATCAGAGGCGAGTTTCGTCTCCTGGCAAATGCTGCCTGACCTGCTGAGATTTCCAGCATTTGCTGTTTTTATTTGCTATTTATTCTCCTGGCAAAAGTGATCCCTTATTCCTTAAGTGCACTTTATTTCACTTCAATAAATAGATAACTTTCAGTGAGAGAAAACGGATTCACCAGAGACATTTCGCGTGTGAGGCCAACATGATATCTGCTACACTGCAGCCCATCAAAGGGCGAGAAACCACTGAATATAAAGGATGAGCTCACAAATATCAGGGGCAGTGCAGTCTGGTCAACGTCAAACCCTCCTTTCTTATTCAGCAGAGGCATGAACGGGAGTCAGACGCCACAAAGTTTAATTAAAGACACAAATGCAAGTAACACTTCCAAATCTTTTCACTGCAAAATTCTTAAACTTTATTTGAAATCCTACTGCGTTGAATATGAAAATGAGCACCATGGGCTTTTATCTTCACTACTGATTCTATTTTCTGTGCATGGTCGGAATAACTGGTGCTGTTAAATTTGACAAAAGTTGCCGCAGATTCCTGATGTCATCGGCAATGAAGGTTTTGAACCAGATCCTAGAATACAGTGTGTAAAATGGGTTAATATGCAGAAGAACATAAGAACATAAGAAATAGGAGCAGGAGTCGGCCATACGCCCCTCGAGCCTGCTCCGCCATTTAATACGATCATGGCCGATGCGATCATGGACTCAGGTCCACTTCCCTGCCCGCTCCCCAAAGCACAGGACAAATGATTTAAGTATCGACTGTCCCTCAGTTAGCATTTCTTTCATTGTGCAAAAGAAGGTGAGGGGTTAATTAATGATGCTTTCCCGTGAAAGCAACACAAAAGTTTAAGAAAAAAACACACAGTGACTGGCAGGTGAGCGCTGCTTCTGACACCAGGTGGGAATGGGCGGAGATTTTAAAGCTCCTTGTATTGTGACACCTTCATATAGACGAACATCTGAGTCTTATGACGTAGACCTCGTGGCGCAATGGTAGCGTGACTGATTTCAGTTCCGAAGGTAGCGTGTTTAAATCACATCAGGGTTACTGTACTTTTAGATATTGTTCTTCCAGAATTAATATATTCTTTGCTGTTTGGCAATAACCAGACCCTTGCTCCAAGGTCTGTCTCACTGTTTCCCCGGTGTCAGACAGAGATACGCCTGCTGCCCTCATTTATTTCATGTGACAGGATACAAAAGTTCAAAATCAACCTGCAGATGGCCACATACAGCATTAAATAGTCAGGATGGCCGAGCGGTCTCAGGTGCTGTGTTCAGGTTGCAGTCTTCTCTCGAGGTCTGTGTTTAAATCTGACATTTCTTATTTTTAATCATTAAGTGAAACTCATTGTTTGACACCACGATCAACTCCTTCAAAGTGGGATTCAGCAGTCCACCTGCTCGCTTAACATTTCCGTCTGACCGGGAGCTGAAAGTGGAGATGTTTCCGCAGTGTAACGGTTAACACGTTCGCCTCACACGCGAAAGCTCACCGGGTGGGAATATTTTCTGGAGCTATCTCCTCATGCATGCTCAGGGGCGAGTTTGTTCTCCTGTGAAAGGTCATAAGGTCATAAACATGTAAGGATTGTGGCCGGAGTAGGCCATTCGGCCCCTCGAGCCTGGTCCACCATTCAAGAAGATCCTGGCAGTTCCTTGACAGCAAGTTTAAACATCTGGGGCGGAGCCAACAGGCACCTGGCTGCAATCAACGACAAAAACGTCTATTTGGTAGAAGCCCCGTGAGGTCAATCGGTCGAGCATGAGAATCTGAATCTCGAAATTGGGGGTTCGAGCCCCACGTTAACTGTTAAAGCATGTCCCAATTTGCACAGTGTGTTTTCAGTGTCTGGTTCAAAATGTTCATTGCTGGTAACATCAACAGGAGACTGGGGAAACAGTGAGAAAGACTTTAGAGCAAAGGTCTGGTTATTGTGAAACATCAAACGAAATATAAATTCAAGAAACATATAAAACATAGAAAATAGGTGCAGGAGTAGGCCATTCGGCCCTTTGAGCCTGCACCGCCATTCAATGAGTTCATGGCTGAACATGCAACTTCAATACCCCATTCCTGCTTTCTCACCATAGCCCTTGATCCTCCTAGTCTGAAGGACTACATCTAACTCATTTTTGAGAAGAATAACCTCGAAAGGAAATGTGACCCCGACACCCAGGAAGAAGTGTTAAGGCAGAAGATTAAATGCTGCATTCCTCTGTTCAAAAAATTCCTTTCACAAACATTTCTCTGACCGTAACTGCACAAAACAAAAATGTTCCTTTCAAAGTCATTAAACTTCCGAATTTCCGCGCCCCCCGAATCTCCTGAATCAGATGCCTCTAGTTTTGCCGACTCAATCCATGTCCCTTTGAAATGTTCTGCTTCCACCCACACTATGAAATGTGCCACTAACTTATAGAATCATGGAATGGTTACAGCACGGAAGGCCATTCGGCCCGTCGAGCCCGTGCCGACTCTCAGCGAGTCCCACTCCCCCGCCCTTTCCCTGTAGCCTTATTAACAAAAAACAATGTCCCACAACCTTGTTAAATTTTCTGATATCTCTGTTCAGTTCTGTATACACTCAAACTGAATGCTCATAAAAGTATTGGAGTGGGAACTCACTGGATAACAGCACAGCTGGCAATGTTTGTGGAATATATTCGCGCAGCCAAAACGCACAATGACAACCTGGAATCGTGCAGCACCGAATCCACGGGGAAAAACAGTTAAATGCTTCGTCCCTGGGTGGGCTCGAACCACCAACCTTTCAGTTAACAGCCGAACACGCTAACCCATTGCGCCACAGAGACTGACGCAATTGCACACTGCAAGACATCCCAAACCAGGGTGTCAGTCAGTTAAAGCTTCAGATTGCTCTGACCGGGATGGAACTTGTCCACTCTCAGTTGTACTTTTCCCAAGTAAAGGGTGGGACATTCATTGTGGATGTGTGGAAGCCAAACACTTTAATCTTTTTTAACTGGACACTCTCCACTAAGGACTGCCGTGTCTCTCTCCATCCTCCTGTCATTGTTTCCTGTCTTATCCCATAAGTTCCCCCTTTTGACTCAATCCACTCATTAAGAAATGACCGGACTTCAACTGAAATATCCCCTGCACCTCCCATTACTAACTGAAGATCCCTTTAATCACGACAACTAAGAGAATGCTCACCCCTCGAACTGATGTGTGGGAAACACTTCTTCCAACAACTCAGCCAACTTTCTGCTTCATGTCGGGGGCTTCGAATGAGCTAACGAACTTTTGAAAATCACGTCGGGGTCACCAAAATGTTGTAAACGGCTGTCTTGCTCTTTTCGCTTTGTTGCTTTTAACGTCGAATTACCCGCACACACTCCGTTGTAGGAAAGGCAGGATCGGGTCTTTTAGTTAAACATTCATACTCAGCAAACCAAATATGAAAGTTACTGAGAACACTTCGCAAAGGCAGCTTGCTTCGATTTCCGTGTCTGCTTGAGACACACACCTTCCAAATGTCTAGTGTCTCTGATGTCTGTGTCTCTGCAGTCCATACTGCAGTCATCTTTATACTGAAAAAGCCTTTGAACTCTTATTCTTTGCATTTAAACAATCCAGACGAACTGCTTTCTGAATCGTTTAACAGACAGACTTAATATTGCTTGTTTAACCTACAGATCTCATTATATAGTAACAAGTTTAAACTCAAATACAGAACATACAGACATCGTCAAATCGTTTAGTCCTGAATTTCCATTATTCCCACCGTAACAAGGTACTCAAATATATAACATCCAGACAATGACCAGTTACTCATCTCACTGGCTGAAGGCACCACATTGTCTAACAGTCTCTTTTCCATCCAAACTTCAATCTTCCTGTTTTTTAATCCAAACTTCAGACTGCGTGCTGAAGCAAAGAGTTCAGCAATGCGGGACTGTGCTCCCACAGAGCACAGGATTTGACAACGAGACTTGTCGATCAAGCATCAATGATAAAGGCAATAAAATTGCCCACCAGCACCAGGTATCTTTTACTTGTTTGTCCCAAATTTTCAGCAGCTGGGACAACAAGAATTGAGGTTCCACTGAGATTTGAACTCAGATTGCTGGATTCAAAGCCCAGAGTGCTCACCATTACACCATGGAACCAACCACACAAAAATCTTTGAAAAAATTCTCAAAAACAACAAAATCATCGCCACCATTACACTTTGGCTCGGCCTTTTCTCATGTCTCGCATCAGTTTCCCCTCTTTGCGCTCTGCTAATTATCGATGCAGAGCAATTCACATAGATGCCGTCGAGGCTATGGTTTCTCAAGTAGCTGTTTCTGTTCCACACTGTTCATCACAGCTTGTACTTCAGTCTTGCCAGGTAAAAAGTGCGTTTGCATTGCAATGCATTAATGTAAAATGCTTGGCATGAAAAGAAAACGTTTTGTCGAGTGCGAAGGTTCACTAGACTGATTCCCGGGATGGCAGGACCGACATATGAGGAGAGACTGGATCGACTGTGCCTTTATTCACTGGCGTTTAGAAAGATGAGATGGGATCTCATAGAAACATATAAAATTCTGATGGGACTGGACAGGTTAGATGCAGGAAGAATGTTCCCAATGTTGGGGAAGTCCAGAACCATGGAACACAGTTTAAGCCATTTAGGACCAAGATGAGGAGAACCTTCTTCACTCAGAGAGTTGTTAACCTGTGCAATTCACTACTGCAGAGAGTTTTTGATGACAGTTCGTTGGATATATTCAAGAGGGAGTTAGATGTGGCCCTTACGGCTAAAGGGATCAAGGGGTATGGAGACAAAGCAGGAAATGGGTACTGAGGTGAATGATCAGCCATGATCTTATTGAGTGATGGTGCAGGCTCGAAGGGTCGAATGGCCTACCCCTGCAAGTATTTTCTGTGTTTCTTTGTTTCTATGCAGTGCCTGCATTTCAAACAGCATTGCTTTTATTGATCCTGCGGAATGCATATTGCACAGATAATCTCAGCACACATTGTGCAGACAAAGGTAGCATTAGACAACAAAGTGATTTGTCCTCCGCTGATTTGTAGCAGATGACTGACGGTTGAACACACGATTTGACAACTAGACTTGTAGATCAAGCATCAATGACAAAGGCAACAAAACTGGCCACCAGCACCAGGTGTCTTTCACTTGTTTGTCCCAAATTTTCAGCAGCTGGGACAACAAGCATTCAGGTTCGACTGAGATTTGAACTCAGATCATTAAATTTAGCGTCCAGAGTGCTCACCATTACACCATGGCAACAACCATGACAAAATCTTTGAAACATTTCTCAAAAACAACAAAACCATCTGCAACATTACACTTTGGCTCGGCCTTTTCTCATCCACACCGTCAGTTTCCCCTCTTTACGCTCTGCTAATTATTGATGCAGAGCAATTCACACAGATACCGTCGAGGCTATGGGTTCTCAAGTAGCTGTTTCTGTTTCACACTGTTCATCACAGCTTGTACTTCAGTCTTGCCAGGTAAAAAGTGCGTTTGCATTGCAATGCATTAATGTAAAATGCTTGGCATGAAAAGAAAATGCAAATTTTTTCGAGTACAAAACATGCAGTGCCTGCATTTCAAAAGCGTTGCTTTTATTCATCCTGCTGAATGCATATTGCACAGATAATCTCAGCACACATCGTGCAGGTAAAGGCAGCATTAGATAAAAAACTGGTTTCTCCTCCGCTGATTTGTAACAGGTAACTGATGGTTGAACACATGATTTCACAACTAGACCAAGCAACACTGACAAAGGCAACAAAACTGCCCACCAGCACCAGGTGTCTTTCACTTGTTTGTCCCAAATTTTCAGCAGCTGGGACAGCAAGAATTGAGGTTCCACCACAATGTGAACTCAGATCACTGGTTTACTGAGTCCAGAATGCTCACCATTACACCATGGAACTAATCATGCCAAAGTTTTTGAAACATAGAAACATCGAAACATAGAAACATAGAAAATAGGTGCAGGAGTAGGATGGCAAAAATTCGTGGGACAACCTCCCCTGTGTTTGGACTCATTGGAAAGGAAATTTAATTTAGAACTATCAACCAGAAAGTTTGGGATCCTAACTGGAAGAAACTACGAGTTTTAATCGAATTTGGGATTTTACAAGGCAGATTGGGTCCGTGTGGAAAGGGCTGAGAACTAAAGGATCGTTCAAAGAAACCAGTTTGGGTATTGAAACTGTCTGGGATATTGAAGCTGAACAAATTGTCTGGGGAATTGTGTAAACTCGAAAACCCATCTCCCCGGGAGACATTAACATAGCAACAATCAACCCAGAGATAGCCAGCCATCACTCAGAGCAGGAAACCCATCCAGCGTATACATAATGACAATGGCCCATCCAGCCCGCATGGAAAATCCAGGACATTGCAAACACCAAAAATCTAATTTTCCCGATCAAGAAACAAATTCAAAAGATCGACACATCCGAGACAGGTTACCATTAATGGGCCCGCCAAAATATAACAAAGAGATATCAAGCCCGCCAAAATTAAAATCAAAGAATCGGGGCTCATTTAGCGCGCAGATTAGAACGGCTCCCAAAGTATAACTGGGGCCCTGTTTTTTAACGAAAGAAGGAGAAGGGGAACGAGGGAAAAAGAAGAGAGACCACTGCAGCAGTTTGTAATAAGCCTTCCAGAGAGCTTGCTACACAGCCTCCTATGCAGGTCTTCTGAGCTCCAACATCTTCAGCCTCGACGACACTCCTGGACCACACTGCCCTGCGACCGAAGGAGAAGAAAGAACATCATCACAGCAGAGAAAGCAGTTCCCAGTAACTTCCGACATCATCATCACAGCAGCAACTGACCACAGCCAACGTGGTAACATCGAAAACACCGCGACCGACAAATTCTAAGATAAACAGTCCTCAAGAAGAAACCAAAGATTCGAAAGTTTCCCCTCTACAATCTGTTCCTCGATACCAACAGGTGAAACATTACCCAAAAGAACTTTAAAACCAATTGCTGACGGAAGAAAGTGGGTACTTACCCATAAATCCAATACGCGCCCTACCGCATCAGCGGACACCACCCAACTGAAGACTACGCAGCAAGAAGTCTTTCACAACATTCAGGGTATGGCAAGCAGAACTTACAGAGTCCAGTGAACCCCAAAATTGCGAACCACCGCCAACTGACAATAAGAGGATTGGTGAGCATAATCCCTGTTTGCCCGAGAGTTTGACCTAGTCAGAGTTAGGCATTGGGATGTGGGAGGTGTATTATTATTCTGTAACCCCATGAATGTTTGGTAAAGTGTTTTTTTATTCTAGTAATTACAAGCTTGACATTGTACATTCTTATTCTTGTTAAAATTGAGGTTCTTTGCACCAAAACTAGTTGTCTCTTGTTCTTTGTCACATCGCCAAATAAATCTAAAGTCTAGAACCCAGGAAGTGCGAGCGATTCAATCTGCTCAGAAGGTCAGAGATGAACCTGATCCCACACACCACCCCCTGCGACCGCGGCAGGACTTTGGTGTAAAGGATGTGATGCAGAGATTGCTGTTTTGGAGGAAAGAACCAAGATGACAGAAAGGATTTCCTCCGATGTGTATAAGAAAGTGAATGTCACTCATCAATGCTTGAAACTATCATTAAGGAAGAAATAGCGGGACATCTAGATAGGAAGAGTGCAATCAAGCAGACGCAGCATGGATTCATGAAGGGGAAATCATGTTTAACTAATTTACTGGAATTCTTTGAGGATATAATGAGCATGGTGGATAGAGGTGTACCGATGGATGTGGTGTATTTAGATTTCCAAAAGGCATTCGATAAGGTGCCACACAAAGGTTACTGCAGAAGATAAAGGTACGTGGAGTCAGAGGAAATGTATTAGCATGGATAGAGAATTGGCTGGCTAACAGAAAGGAGAGAGTGGGGATAAATGGGTCCTTTTCGGGTTGGAAATCGGTGGTTAGTGATGTGCCACAGGGATCGGTGCTGGGACCACAACTGTGCACAATATACATAGATGACCTGGAGGAGGGGACAGAGTGTAGTGGAACAAAATTTGCAGATGACACAAAGATTACTGGGAAGAAAGCGGGTTGTGTAGAGGACACAGAGAGGCTGCAAAGAGATTTAGATAGGTTAAGCGAATGGGCTAAGGTTTGGCAGATGGAATACAATGTCGGAAAATGTGAGGTCATCTACCTTGGGAAAAAAAACAGTAAAAGGGAATATTATTTGAATGGGGAGAAATTACAACATGCTGTGGTGCAGAGGGACCTGGGGGTCCTTGTTCATGAATCCCAAAAAGTTAGTTTGCAGGTGCAGCAGGTAATCAGGAAGGCGAATGGAATGTTGGCCTTCATTGCGAGAGGGATGGAGTACAAAAGCAGGGAGGTCCTGCTGCAACTGTAAAGGGTATTGGTGAGGCTGCACTTGGAGTACTGCGCGCAGTTTTGGTCACCTTACTACAGGAAGGATATACTAGCTTTGGAGGGGGTACAGAGGCGATTCACTAGGCTGATTCCGGAGATGAGGGGGTTACCTTATGATGATAGATTGAGTAGACTGGGTCTTTTCTCGTTGGAGTTCAGAAGGATGAGGGGTGATCTTATAGAAACATTTAAAATCATGAAAGGGATAGACAAGATAGAGGCAGAGAGATTGTTTCCACTGGTCTGGGAGACTAGAACTAGGGGACACAGCCTCAAAAGATGGGGGAGCCAATTTAAAAGCGAGTTGAGAAGGAATTTCTTCTCCCAGAGGCTTGTGAATCTATGGAATTCTCTGCGCAAGGAAGCAGTTGAGGCTAGCTCATTGAATGTATTCAAGTCACAGATAGATAGATTTTTAACCAATAAGGGAATTAAGGGTTATGGGGAGCGGGCGGGTAAGTGGAGCTGAGTCCACGGCCAGATCAGCCATGATCTTGTTGAATGGCAGAGCAGGCTCGAGGGGCTAGATGGCCTACTCCTGTTCCTAATTCTTATGTTCTTATTTAATGGGTGCTTGGTCTGTTGCGCGCTGAGCATCCAGGATACGCTGCGGCCCTGGACACCCAGCAAGGACCATAAGGAATCAGTAGAAAAGGCAATTTGGTTGGCCTGCCTGCAGCGACAGGTCCAACTCCGAGATAAGAACATCGAGTCACTGCAGGCAGAACGATGTGAATGTGCAGAAACATCACATGACAGGGCTATGGCAGAAGAAATGTGTGGAGAGAACTCCGGAAGCTAAAACATGGAAAGACACAGCGAATGGAAAGGTTGAAAAACAGCCAGAACTATTTACAGTGTCAGGTTACCGAGGCTAAGAATAATGAAAAGATACTGTGGGAGGAAAACACTCGCCTCACCCTTCAAGTAAAAGAGTTGGAGGAGAAGTTAAGAGACGTACAGCAGCTTATAAAGTAGCCAGCACGATTGAGTCAGGAGACCACGGTCCCTGCCAGCAACAAATCAAAAGTTTAACCCTTGCTCTGTCCAAGGCAAAAGGCATGGTATTCCTAATAAACCCGGGTACGGCCCGGGTAAACCTGGAACAGAAGAGGAAACTGTTCAACCACCACCTGTGGTGCCGGTGACTATACCGGTTCGGCAGCAGGAGGGTGAACGAGTTGTGGGGCGGACAGGGACAGCGGACCACCACCACCTGTGGCACCGAGTTTGAGCTTGGCTTGGCAGCAGGGAGGAGGGGCAGGCGAGCCAGAACAGGAAGGGCCAGAACCAGGGCCAATGTGCCCGGTCCGGCAATAAATGTTTGGCCCGCCCACCGGTGCTGGGGGTCTGGGGCCCCTGGAAAGTCAGTTTGTGGTTCCCCACACGACCCAACAGCTTAGGGCTATGATAAGTCACCTGGGAAAGCTCACTCCAAAGGGGGACACCTCGGTCCACTTTATGGAAGTGGAACAGGCAGGGGATATTAACGCGTGTGATGATGCCGAGATAGCAAAGATGCACCTCCTCTCACTGGACAGCAAGCTGTACAGGTTCCTATCTGCCGAGAGCAAAAGGGGGCAGAGGACATGTGCTGCTGTCCAGGAAGATATTCGAGAAGCCATGGGCTGTAATGATGGGAGTCCCTTCTCCAGACCCATGGAAGTGTAGCGCAGGGAAGAGTTCTCCTGCCCCTGCCCAAAAGACCGAGACTGAGAAGCCAGCCCCTCCCCACCCGTTTGATACATTTCTGACTGCGCTGCGAACAATGCTGGATGGCTCTGGGAGGGTAGCCACCGCCACCGGTACCGAAATCCCATCTGCCCCATCCCAGCCAAAACAGTGACTAGAACAGACACAGCCTGTCCACCTGTGTTCCCTCGAGTACGATGCGTGGGGCAGACCGACCGTTCAGATGGAGGTGGAAAAGGTGAAAGGGACTGACCTGCTGGATACCGGTGCATCAAGCACCCTTGTCTATGTAAATAACCCCGCCGCCTCACCTCTGTCTAGCGGGGTCCCCTAGAGCTTGGTGGGTTTCACAGGCACCGAGAAGGTTGGCTCTTTCTCCGTTCCGTTCTCTATTCGTTTCGGAACACTCCACACCAAATGGACTTGTGTCCTGATGAAGTGGGAACAGGAAGGGAGAGGGATCCTGGGGGCTGACTTCATTCGAGGCCATGGGATCCTCGTGGATTTAAGAAACCATTGTCTTTCGGGGTCAGTATGTATGGGACAGGAGAGTGATGTGATGGTTATCCCAGAAAAATGGGGAAAAGGGACGGTGTGTACCATGAAGCCAAGGAGTGTTACAACCTTGAATCACTGGTCAGTAACACTCCAATGGAGTACCAAGAGTATGTAAGGGCAAACCTTGCAGCTTTTGCCACTCACAAACATGACTGTGGGAGGATAAACGGGGTCGAGGTTAGCATAGATGGTGACCCTATGACCCGACCGTAGAAACAGTATAACTTCCCCAGGGAGGCGGAGGCAGACATGGAAACAGCCTTGGGTTCTTTAGTGAAACAGGGGTATTGAGACCAATAGCTACCCATGTGAACTCTCCGTTGTGGCCGGTTAAGAAACGGGACAACACCTGGAGAGCCACGGTGGACTATCGAGTACTCAACCGTAACATCCCCGCCTGTGCACCCACGGTTGCTGCCGTTGGATGACCTCATTGGAAGTATCCCAGCCTCCGCGACCACCTTCACGGTGCTGGATATTTCCAACGGGTTCTGGTCCATACCTTTAAGAAGGAACGATCAGTACAAGTTTGCTTTTACCTTTAAAGGACAGCAATACACTTGGAACTGTCTCCCTCAGGGCTTCCACAACAGCCCCAGTATTTTCCATCAATGTATGGCCAACTGTTTAAAGAGCTTCAGCAGACCCCAGCAGCTGGTACAGTATGTGGACGACCTGCTCCTGTTCACCAATGAAGGGGAGGAGCATGGTCCACTGCTGGCTGAACTGCTGGAGCTGCTGAAAGAAGAAGGGTTTAAAGTGAATCCCACAAAGGCACAGATCGGCCTGAAGGAAGTAAAATTCCTGGGATTGGCTGTGCGCGCTGGGGAAAGGGCCATTAACAAAGCTAGAAGGGAAGCAGTGCAGAAGTTACCAGCTCCCGACACAGTGACAGGAGTAAGATCTTTTCTCGGGCTAACCGGGTACAGCAGAGATCTCATTGAGGATTATGCAGCCACAGCAGCCTCTCTGCTCCGACTCCGACACAAGGGAGTGGAGTGGGAATGGGACGAAGGTTGCGAGGCAGCATTTATCCAACTCAATAAAGACCTGCAGACCGTGCCAGCTCTCGGGGCTATTGTTGGGGGTAAAGAGTTTTCCTGGAGGTAGCAGCCAGTGGGGACAGCCTGAGTGCAGTACTGCTCCAAGAGCGGCACGGCCGGCTGAGGCCAGTGGTCTACTCCTCCAGGATACTCACGGATGTGGAGAAGGGATACTCCAACTTTGAGAGGCACCTCCTAGCCACTCACTGGGCTGTGAAAAGATCACTGATCTTCACAGGGGATCCCCTATCACACTCCTTACCTACCATACGCCCATCCAAATGTTCCTGGACGGGAGGATCAAGGACGGGACAGAGAGCAGTGCCCGCATTGCTCGCTGGACCCTACTCCTCTCCCAGATGGACTTAAGGGGTAAGAGTCTCTGCGAGCCAAGACTCGCAGCCAACATGATCTATCCAGGGACTGCCCACCGGTGTACGGTGGGAAATTAACATAGGTTTTCGGGCTGGGTTACACCGCAGAGGCCGAGAGATCCTTGTGGGCGGTTCAAGCACGGATCTGCGGGTGAACGACTCACAGGCTGTGGAGTTTATGACCCAGAGGCAGGCATTGCCCTGGTGATTAAACTCCCCAGTACGATGAGTGCCCAGCACGCTGAACTGTCTGCGGTGGTATATGTAGTCACACACCCCGAAGAATTCCCCACCTGACACACGATTTTCTCGGACAGTATGTTCACATGCAATTCGTGTCTGGAGTACTTGGCTATCTGGTCCCGTCGCGGATACACATCTGCAGACGGGAGACCCCTGGCAATTAAGCCCCGACTGGAAAAGATCATGACAGCCGTGGGGGAGGAAGGGAAGATCTATATACATAAAGTGAAGGCACATTCCACCACTGAACCCCGTAGTGAGGGAAACCAGCAGGCTGACATGTTGGCCAAGCAAGGTGCGCGCACGGGCAAGCTCTAGGATCCGTACAACCCAGGCCCCATCGCAGCAGTCAGGGGCAGGATTGGGATGACAGGGAGGGTAGGGGTAGCATTGTCCCCGGACCTAAAAATGGTTCAGATCCAAGACCCCGTCCCTAAAACTGTCCTGAACACGCTAGAAAAAGGGGAAAGGGTAGACGGCCCGTACAGAAGGCATGCTGTTCAGGGGGGAGCAATGGGTAGTACCCCAACAACAGCAGAGAGAATTCCTCCAGCTGGCCCACGAGGGTCCAGGAGCAGGACATCCTGGACCTGAGACCACTTGGCAATGGGTGGTACAGGCAGGGTGGTGGCCGGGACTCAGGGAAGACGTCCGCGAGTTCTGTGCCAGCTGTCTGGTGTGCGCTGCCAACAACCCCGACCCCCAGAAAAGGAAGGTGTCTATGGGACATATCAGGAGGGTAGAGGGATCCTGGCAGTCGATCCAGGTCGATTACATTGGGCCTCTACCCATCGCCCAGGGAGGTTACCAGTACTGTCTCGTGTTGGTGGATGTATTCACCAAATGGGTGGAAGCCTTCCCATGCCGAACAGCCACTACCCTGGGAACAGCCAGGATCCTGGTCAGGGAGGTGTTCTCCCGATGGGGACTACCCCAGTACGTGAAGTCCGACTAGGGGAGCCACTTCACCCGGCAGGTGATGCAGGAGACCATTAAGGTGCTCAGCATCAAAGGTAAATGGCATGTCGCCCACAACCCACAGTCATCCGGGCCTGTGGAGCGTTTAAACCGCAACATCAAAGAAAGGCTGCGAAAGTAGACAGGGGACTCACCCAAGAGGTGGGTAGAGGTCCGACCACTGGTCCTCATAGGGATCCGGGCCAGCCAGTCAAAGATCACGGGGTACTCCCCGTATGAGCTCATGACCGGCAGAGCCAGGCGAACCCCCACCCATGTATTAGCCCCGGTACTCACGGAAGGTCAGCTTAGGGAAGCGAGCCGGGACAGCTTTGTCAGGAACCTGTTTGAACACATTAAACAGATTCACTGGCAGGCTGCTGACAATATGGGAAAACAGCATCGGAGCAACTGACTGCTGCTCGAGCCCCGCAAACACCACGAATGGGAGATAGGGGACCAGGTTATGGTCAGCAACTACGCTCGAGTAGGGGTTTTTGAGGCACTGTACATGGGGCCGTACCACATTGTCGACAAGGCAAGCCCCATGATCTGTGCCGTGAAAATGCCTCGCCGTACAAAGTGGTTCCACATAAACCAGTGCAAACTTTTCAACCCCGGGACAGCAGCTAAACATAAGGGACAGCCAGGAACAGGGAACTGTGCTAAAGGCAGGGACCCTCAGCCAGCAGCCTCTGACTGTGGAAATCCCACAGGGGACGTGGCAGACCCATAGACTGTACCCAGAGGGGCGGTGGACTGAGTTACTGGAGGAGCTGGGACTTGGACGCACCCCCAGGGGTCAAAACCCTGAGAAGGACTCTCCGCACGCCACGGCCTAAGGCACCGTGGTCACCAGCGCCCCAATTTAAGTGGTTCAGCCCCGGGAGAGGGACCTGCCGTGAAAGGGTACCTAAGATCAGGGACCAGCCTGCGAGCAGGGACACCCAGCCGGTAGCCTCGGGCGACGAGGGAGCCCCAGAAGAGATAGTGGTGGACCAGCCACTAATTGGGGGTCCCCAGCCCACGGCCCTCAACCAGGCAGAACCCCCAGGGGACAAAATGAACCAGGCAGCCACCCCCAAAGGAGCGGTGTGCTGTATCACCGGAGGAGACATTCCCCCAATAGTGTGGGACTCAGACCCACCTCCGGTCAGGACACTCCAGGTCCTGCGGTACTGTCCGACCTACTACCGGCCCCGCTGGAAACACAGAGGCCGGAGAAGAAAAGAGAAGGACAGGAATTAACCTGGCCACCTGGAGATGGGTGGCAGATGTACATAAATAATACGATATGTGTTAAGGTATGTTTAGTAAGAATCTAGCGTAGTGTAGATTATGCGTGTAATGATTTCAGGGCAATACGACTGAAAAGAAACCACACATATGGAAGGTGTGAAACGAGTAGAATAGGATAAGGATGTTTATATGAATATAGAAGTTAAGAGTTTCAGCCGACAGCCGGTGACTAAATAGTGACATATGTATTGGGGAAAGGAAAAGACCCCACCTTGTCGGCAGTAAAAGAGGCACTACAAGATCGATAACAACATGAACAGGGTCCTGTTCCTGCTCACCCTGATAAGGATGAGCAGCGACAGCTGAGGAGACGTGGAAGAATCCCCCATTTATGGTCTCAGGAGAGAGAGCACCGATCGTGACTGCAGGGGGTGACACCCCGGGTGTGGAAGAGCTCGCCGTGTACGCCCACGAGGGAAGGTGGCCAGGGTGGATGGGGTCTCATTCCACCCACTACTCCAGCCAGGAAGGGTTTACCTCTGGGGAGGCCTCCGTTCCATGCCCCAGGATACGGGTCGTTGCTGCGTGGGTCAGTGTCACGGAGGGAAAAGGTGTATGTTTGACTTGTAAAGGAAAGATTCCCCTGGGTAGATGATGCTGGCTCAGGAAGCTGAGCAAGGATGTGGGGGATCAGCACTCTGACTGGGAAAGACTCGGGAATGACACGTACCGTACCATCACGGGGACACGGGGAGGAGTGAAGGTGTGTTGGAACAAGTGGTGGGAGTCTGAACAGGGAATTTACGTCTGCATGTGGTGGTCAGAGGAGATCTGTCCTGCAGACATATCAATCGCCTTTGCCAGGCAATGGCAAGATGACGGGGAAGGGATGGGGTGGGATTCCAGCCTACACGGGTGTGTGGTCCCACACTCCCCACTCCCAATTAACACCACCGAACTTCTAGCACACATTAAGAAACCCCTGCCCACGACCCCGCCAGTGAGAACAATAATAGAAAGGTGTCCGACCACCACCAAGTGACTCGGGAATGGATTAGTATTGGTACCAACCGAAAAGGTGTTATACCAGGGGCTACATTATGCAGTAGCTTCAGTTATTTTAAACTTTACCGAGGTGCATATACCTGACTGGTGCCCGAAGGAAACAGAGCAGCTATACCAGGCCCTACTCAGAGAAATGTTCAAGAACTTTTATGAGTTAGAATTTGAGAATGTAGACAAAACAGATATATACATCCTATACGCTCGGGACACCATGGGCACGGGAAGACCTAGAAGGGGCACCTTGAACGACATTTTAACTGCATATCATGCAGGATCCTCTGTGATAAATAGCCTGGACGATATCGAACTACACATGCAGATAAATGGTCTCCAGAACCAACTGAGAAACATCATGAAAGAAGAAAACACAGGAGAAGGCTCAGAGCTACACGAGGACCAGGCTATGATGATCCATTGAAAGGAAATCGTGGCTGAGCTGGAAAAACATGCACAGACAGGGAATGCACTCATACGGGAGGATAGGAATGCTTCTGACCAGGTTGCACAGAACGAGGTGTGTGTGCTGTACGGGGCATGGTTGTTGGACGAGGGCCGCAACAACCTGGAGGATTTAAAACAAGGTTTAGTCCCCTACTGGATCAGTAACAAGCACCTTGCAGCCCTCCACCCGTACAGTAACTCACTAAGCCCGTGCCAGCTCGGCCTAGCTTCTGAAACTTACCCTGTCCCAGTCGATCGCGATGTTCTAATCACACCATCATGGGGATAGTACTAAGGATGTCGGTCATGGGTGGGACAGCCCTTCCCACACTGTATACAGGGTGGAGAACATTGGAGTAATTCAAGGAGGTGCACATGTTCATTTCACAGCAGTCCCACCCTATGTCATAAAGTGGGAACACGCTGTGACGGGTACTGACCTCTCCGGGTGCACACATAATACTGTGTCCCCAGCACTTGAACACCTATTCTAAACCACAGTGCAGGTTTAAAGCTGCTGGTGCACAGTCTATCAACTGTACCATGGAGGTAATGGCACAAAACCATGTCCCTCCACAGGGAGCATACATCGGGGGTGGGACATATTGTGTCACCACCAGTGCGCCCCACTACCAACATGGACACTTCTGGTGTCCGGTCAGTGACAGCAGTTTTTGCTTTGAACCCGAGGCAGAAGTTCAAGTGGCCCAGGAACGGATTGTCCCCATTCCTGAACCCTCCACTGTTCACCTCACTGTGAGAGAAAACATCACAAACCTGCAGGATTATGTTGTACATTTGGCGATGAAATTCCCCCACTACCCTAACAACTTACTGCTCTGCTAGCAGCTGTAGTAATCTCACAAAAACATTTCGATTCTCGAGAACAGAAAACAATTGAGATCGGGAGAAAGATTCTAGAGATCACAATTCCACCTTGGTGGGACATTTTCAGAAATATAGAAGTTCCTGCCGGGATCAGAATAGCTTCCCACATTTTGGTTGTCTGTCAACTTGCGATTATTCTTTACTTATGGTGTCTCACTTGTTGAGTGAAACGCAGAGGCCGTCAGGTCAGGCACCAAAGGTGCTGTACGCTCCCTGGCCAAACTTGGGGATCGCACAGGGAGGAGTAACACCATACTACCATGAACTCATCCTTTTTTGGCGTGGAAGCAAGTCATCCTCGTTTCGAGGGACCGCCTATGATGATGATGATGATGAATACATTAACGTCCCGCCTGCTCATTGACTGCAGGAGTGGGACCGTGTGGCGCTTCAGAAGACATGTCAAAAAGACAAAGTCTGATTCCGTCTCATGTGCTCCTCCAATCAGGAATAGCAACAAACTAAAAATGCTTAATAATGGTTACACCTTATCGCCACATAAGCTACATAGTTGGCTTGTTGGTCTAGAGGTATGATTCTCGCTTCGGGGTTGTTATTTGAAATATGCGAGAGGTCCCGGGTTCAAATCCCGGACAAGCCCTCATTTTGCCGCGAATTTTGAATTTGCATCGAACTTTTGCAAAGAAGGACTTGCATTTCTGCAGCGTCTGTCAGGAACTCATGATGCCCCAAAGTGCTTTACAGTCGTTGAGTTGCCTTTGAAATGTTGTCACGCGAGGAAAGATGTGCTCAAGTCACCTCACACGCACCTCAACTCTTTGTGAAGGAGATCATAGAATCATAGAAGTTTACAGCACGGAAGGAGGCCATTTCGGCCCATCGTGTCCGCGTCGGCCAACAAGAGGCTTTCCAGCCTAATCCCATTTTCCAGCTCTAGGTCCATAACCCTGCAGGTTACGGCACTTCAGGTGCACATCCAAGCACTTTTAAAATGTGGTGAGGGTTTCTGCCTCTACCACCCTTTCAAGCAGTGAGTTCCAGACCCCCACAACCCTCTGCGTGAAGAAATTTCCCCTCTAAACTTTCTATCAATTACTTTAAATTTATGCCTCCTTGTTGATGACCCCTCTGCTAAGGGAAATAGGCCCTTTCTATCCACTATATCTAGGCCCCTCATAACTTTATACACCTCAATGAAGTCTCCCCTCAGGCTCTGTTCCATGGAAAACAAATCCAGCCTATCCAATCTGTCCTCATGGCTAAGATTCTCCACTCCCGGCAACAGACTCGTAAATCTCCTCTGTATCCTCTTCAGTGCAATCATGTCCTTCCTGTAATATGGCGACCAGAACTGCACGCAGTACTCCAGCAGTGGCCAAACCTGCCCCAGCGACCCCATCTCTTGTATTCCATTCCTCGGATAATAAAGGCAAGCATTCCATATTCCTTCTTAACCACCTTATCTACCTGGCCTGCTACTTTCAGGGATCTGTGGACATGCACTGCCTGGATTCTGGGGAGGACCCAGCAGATTGGAAAACTGCAAATGTAATGCCCCTATTTAAAAAAGGAGGAAGACAAAAAGCAGGAAACTATAGACCAGTTAGCCTAACGTCTGTGGTTGGGAAAATGTTGGAGTCCATTATTAAAAAAGCAGTAGCAGGACATAGAAACATAGAAACGTAGAAAATAGGTGCAGGAGAAGGCCATTTGGCCCTTCGAGCCACACCACCATTCAATAAGATCATGGTTGATCATTCAGCTCAGTGCCCCTTTCCTGCTTTCTCTCCATACCCCTTGATCCCTTTAGCCATAAGGGCCACATCTAACTCCCTCTTGAATATATCTAACGAACTGGCATCAACAACTCTCTGTGGCAAAGAATTCCACAGGTTAACAACTCTCTGAGTGAAGAAGTTTCTCCACATCTCGGTCCTAAATGGCTTCCCCCTTATCCCTTAGACTCTGACCCCTGGTTCTGGACTTCCCCAACATCGGGAACATTCTTCCTGCCTCTAACCTGTCCAGTCCCATCAGAATTTTATATGTTTCTATGAGATCCCCTCTCATTCTTCTAAACTCCAGTGAATGCAGGCCCAGTCGATCCAGTCTCTCCTCATATGTCAGTCCTGCCATCCCGTGAATAAGTCTGGTGAACCTTCGCCGCACTCCCTCAATAGCAAGAACATCCTTCCTCAGATTAGGAGACCAAAACTGAACACAATATTCCATGTGACGCCTCACCAAGGCCCTGTAAATCTGCAGTAAGACCTCCCTGCTCCAATACTCAAATTCCCCAGCTATGAAGGCCAACATGCCATGTGTCTTCTTCACCGCCTGCTGTACCTGCATGCCAACTTTCAATGATTGATGTACCATGACACCCAGGTCACGTTGCACCTCGCCTTTTCCTAATCTGTCACCATTCAGATAATATTCTGCCTTCACGTTTTTGCCACCAAAGTGGATAACCTGACATTTATCTACACTATACTGCATCTGCCATGTATTTGCCCATTCACCTAACCTGGGCAAGTCACCCTACAGCCTATTAGCATCCTCCTCACAGCTCACACCGCCACCCAGCTTAGAGTCACCTGCAAACTTGGAGATATTACAATCAATTCCGTTGATTCCATCGAAATCGTTGATGTATATTGTAAATAGCTGGTGTCCCAACACTGAGTCCAGTGGCATCCCACTAGTCACTGCCTGCGATACTGAAAAGGACCCATTTATCCCTGCTCCCTGCTACCTGTCTGCCAACCAGTTCTCTACCCATGTCAATAAATTACCCCCAATACCATATGCTTTAATTTTGCAAACTAATCTCTTGTGTGGGACCTTGTCAAAAGCTTTTTAAATGTTCAAACACATTACATCCACTGGTTTTCCCTTGTCCACTCTACTAGTTGCATCCTAAAAAAATTCTCGAAGATTTGTCAAGCATGATTTCCCTTTCATAAATCCATGCTGACTTGGACCGATCTTGTCACTGCTTTCCAAATGCGCTGCTATTTCATCTTTAATAATTGATTCCAGCGTTTTCCCCACTACTGATGTCAGGCTAACTGGTCTATAATTATACATTTTCTCTCTCCCTCCTTTTTTAAAAAGTGTTGTTACATTAGTTCCCCTCCAGTCCATAGGAACTGATCCAGAGTCGATAGACTGTTGGAAAATGATCACCAATGCATCCACTATTTCTCGGGCTACTTCCTTAAATACTCTGGAATGAAGACTATCAGGCCCTGTGGATTTATTGGCCTTCAATCCCATCAATTTGTCTAACACAATTTCCTGATTAATAAAGATTTCCTTCAGTTCCGACTTCTCGCTAGACCCTCGGTTTCCTAGTATTTCTGGAAGGTTATATGTATCTTCCTTCGTGAAAACAGAACCAAAGTATTTGTTCAATTGGTCTGCCATTTCTTTGTTCCCCATTAAAAAGTCACCTGATTCTGACTGCAAATGACCTACGTTTGTCTTCACTAATCTTTTTCTCTTCAATATCGACAGAAGCTTTTGCAGTCAGTTTTTATGTTCCCTGCAAGCTTCCTCTTATACTCTATTTTTCCGCTCCTAATTAAACTCTTTGTCCTCCTCGACTGAATTCTAAATTTCTCCCAGTCCTCAGGTTTGCTGCTTTTTCTGGCCAATTTATATGCCTCTCCTTGGAATTAACACTATCCCTAATTTCCCTTCTTAGCCACGGTTGAGCCACATTCCCCGTTTCAGTTTTTTCTCCAGACAGGTATGTACAATTGTTGAAGTTCATCCATATGATCTTTAAATGTTTGCCATTGCCTATCCACCATCAACCCTTTAAGTCTCATTTGCCAGTCTATTCTAGCCAATTCACATCTCATACCATTGAAGTTACCTTTCCTCAAGTTCAGGATTCTCATCTCTGAATTAACTGTGCCACACTCCATCTTAATAAAGAATTGTACCATATTGTGGTCACTCTTCCCCAAGAGGCCTCGCACAACAAGATTGCTATTAGTCCTTTCTCATTCCACATCACCGAGTGTAGGATAGCCAGCCCTCTAGTTGGTTCCTCGACATATTTTTCAAGAAAACCATCCCTAATACACTCCAGGAAATCCTCCTCCACTGTATTTCTACCAGTTTGGTTAGCCCAATCTCTATGTAGATTAAAGTTGCCCATGATAACTGCTGTACCTTTACGCATCCGTAATTTCTTGTTTGATGCTGTCCCCAAACTCACTACTACTGTTTGGTTGTCTGTGCACAACTCCCACGAGCGTTTTCTGCCCTATGGTATTCCGCAGCTCTATCCATACAGATTCCACACCATCCAAGCTAATGTCCTTCCTTACTATTGCGTTAATTTCCTCTTTAACCAGCAACGTTACCCGACCTCCTTTTCCTTTCTGTCTATCCTTCTTGAATGTTGAATACCTCTGGATGTTGAGTTCCCAGCCTTGGTCACCCTGGAGCCATGTCTCTGTAATCCCAATTATATCATATTTGTTAATTGCTGTTGATGCAGTTAATTCGTCCACCTTATTACGAATACTCCTCGCATTGAGGCACATAGCCTTCAGGCTTGTCTTTTTAAAACACTTTCTCCCTTTAGAAATTTGCTGTAATGTGGCCCTTTTTGATTTTTGCCTTGTGTTTCTCTGCCCTCCACTTTTATTTTTCTTCTTTCTATCTTTTGCTTCTGCACCCATTTTACTTCCTTCTATCTCCCTGCATAGGTTCCCATCCCCCTGCCATATTAGTTTAACCCCTCCTTAACAGCACTAGCAAACACTCCCCTAGACATTGGTTCCGGTTCTGACCAGGTGCAGACCGTCCGGTTTGTACTGGTCCCACCTCCCCCAGAACCGGTTCCCATGTCCCAGGAATTTGAATCCCTCCCCCCTGCACTACTCATCAAGCCACATAGTCATCTGAGCTATCCTGCAATTCCTACTCCAACTAGCACGTGGCACTGTTAGCAATCCTGAGATTACTACCTTTGAGATCCTACTTTTTAATTTAATTCCTAGCTCCCTAAACTCAGCTTGTAGGACCTCATCCCGTTTTTTTCCTATATCGTTGGTACCTATATGTACCACGACAGCTGGCTGTTCACCCTTCCCCTCCAGAATACACTGCAGCCGCTCCGAGACATCCTTGACTTTTGCACCAGGGAGGCAACATACCATTCTGGAGTCTCGATTGCAGCCGCAGAAACATCTATCTTTTCCCCTTACAATAGAATCCCCTATCACTTTTGTTCTCCCACTCTTTTTCCTGCCCTCCTGTGCAGCAGAGCCACCCCTGGTGCCATGGACTTGGCTGCTGCTGCCTTCCCCTGATGAGTCATCTCCTCCAACAGTACCCAAGGTGGTGTATCTGTTTTGCAGGGTGATGACACCAGGGTACTCCTGCACTACCTTCCATCCACTGCTCTTCCTGATGGTCACCCATTCCCTATCTGCCTGAGTAACCTTTACCCGCGGTGTGACCAACTCACTAAATGTGCTATTCACGATATCCGCAGATCGCGGATGCTCCAGAGTGACTCCATGCGCAGCTCCAGTGCCGCAATGTGACCTGTCAGGAGCTGCAGCTGGATACACTTCCTGCACATGTAGTCATCAGGAACACTGGAAGCGCCCCTGACTTCCCACATAGCACAGGAGGAGCATGACACGTGTCCGAGCTCTCCTGCCATGACTTAACCATTGGATTACTTAATTTGGCAACATGCCAAAGGTTTCTTGCTGCTAAGAACAAGAAGAAAGACAAAGAAACAGAAAACTACTCACCACTCAACCAGCCAATCACTTACCCTCTTGGCTGTGACGTCACCCTTTGATTACTTTTGACTTCTTTCTTACTTTTGACCCTGCACCAGCTGTAGCTCGCTGCTCGCTGCTCCTCCAGCCGCTGCTCCTCCGACTGCTGCCGATCCCCGGACTCCCGCTGGGCCTTTATAGGCCGCTGCTCACACCTCCTCCGGTCACTGCTCCTCCGACTTTTGGAAAAAAATAATTCAGTCAGGCAGAGTCTGCATGGATTTATGAAAGGGAAGTCATGTTTGACAAATTTGCTGGAATTCTTTGAGGATGTAATGAACAGGGTGGATAAAGGGGAACCAATTGGATGTGGTGTATTTGGACTTCCAGAAGGCATTTTGACAAGGTGCCACATAAAAGATTACTGCACAAGGGGTTGGGGGTAATATATTAGAATGGATAGAGGATTGGCTAACTAACAGAAAACAGAAAGTCGGGATAAATGGTTCATTCTCTGGTTGGTAAACAGTAACTAGTGGGGTGCTGCAGGGATCAGTGCTGGGACCCCAACTCTTTATAATCTATATTAACGACTTGGAAGAAGGGACCGAGTGTAACATAGCCAAAGATTGGAGGAAAAGCAATGTGTGAGGAGGACACAACAAATCTGCAAAACAACATAGCCAGGCTAAGTGAGTGGGCAAAAATTTGGCAGATGGAGTATAATGTTGGAAAGTGCAAGGTTATGCACTTTGGCAGAAAAAATCAAAGACAAGTTATTATTTAAATGGAGAAAAATTGCACAGTGCTGCAGTAACAGCGGGACCTGCGGGTACTTGTGCATGAAACACAAAAGGTTAGTGTGCAGGTACAGCAATTGATCAGAAGGCCAATGGAATAGAAACATAGAAACATAGAAACATGGAAACATAGAAACATAGAAAATAGGTGCAGGAGTAGGCCATTCGGCCCTTCTAGCCTGCACCGCCATTCAATGAGTTCATGGCTGAACATGCAACTTCAGTACCCCATTCCTGCTTTCTCACCATACCCCTTGATTCCCCTAGTAGTAAGGACTTCATCTAACTCCTTTTTGAATATATTTAGTGAATTGGCCTCAACAACTTTCTGTGGTAGAGAATTCCACAGGTTCACCACTCTCTGGGTGAAGAAATTCCTCCTCATCTCGGTCCTAAATGGCTTCCCCCTTATACTTAGACTGTGTCCCCTGGTTCTGGACTTCCTTAACATTGGGAACATTCTTCCTGCATCTAACCTGTCTAACCCCGTCAGAATTTTAAACGTTTCTATGAGGTCCCCTCTCATTCTTCTGAACTCCAGTGAATACAAGCCCAGTTGATCCAGTCTTTCTTGATAGGTCAGTCCCGCCATCCCGGGAATCAGTCTGGTGAACCTTCGCTGCACTCCCTCAATAGCAAGAATGTCCTTCCTCAGGTTAGGAGACCAAAACTGTACACAATACTCCAGGTGTGGCCTCACCAAGGCCCTGTACAATTGTAGCAACACCTCCCTGCCCCTGTACTCAAATCCCCTCGCTATGAAGGCCAACATGCCATTTGCTTTCCTAACCGCCTGCTGTACCTGCATGCCAACCTTCAATGACTGATGTACCATGACACCCAGGTCTCTTTGCACCTCCCCTTTTCCTAATCTGTCACCATTCAGATAATAGTCTGTCTCTCTGTTTTTACCACCAAAGTGGATAACCTCACATTTATCCACATTATACTTCATCTGCCATGCATTTGCCCACTCACCTAACCTATCCAAGTCGCTCTGCAGCCTCATAGCATCCTCCTCGCAGCTCACACTGCCACCCAACTTAGTGTCATCCGCAAATTTGGAGATACTACATTTAATCCCCTCGTCTAAATCATTAATGTACAGTGTAAACAGCTGGGGCCCCAGCAAAGAACCTTGCAGTACCCCACTAGTCACTGCCTGCCATTCTGAAAAGTCCCCATTTACTCCTACTCTTTGCTTCCTGTCTGACAACCAGTTCTCAATCCATGTCAGCACACTACCCCCAATCCCATGTGCTTTAACTTTGCACATTAATCTCTTGTGTGGGACCTTGTCGAAAGCCTTCTGAAAGTCCAAATATACCACATCAACTGGTTCTCCCTTGTCCACTCTACTGGAAACATCCTCAAAAAATTCCAGAAGATTTGTCAAGCATGATTTCCCTTTCACAAATCCATGCTGACTTGGACCTATCATATTACCTCTTTCCAAATGCACTGCTATGACATCCTTAATAATTGATTCCATCATTTTACCCACTACCGATGTCAGGCTGACCGGTCTATAATTCCCTGTTTTCTCTCTCCCTCCTTTTTTAAAAAGTGGGGTTACATTGGCTACCCTCCACTCCATAGGAACTGATCCAGAGTCAATGGAATGTTGGAAAATGACTGTCAATGCATCCACTATTTCCAAGGCCACCTCCTTAAGTACTCTGGGATGCAGTCCATTTATTGCAAAGGGGATGGAGTATAAAAGCAGAGAAGTCTTGTTGCAGTTATAAAGGAGATTGGTGAGGCAAGACCTGGAATACTGCGTGCAGTTTTGGTTTCCATATTTAATACTTGCTTTACTTGCTTTGGAGATGTAGAATTTACCAATATTTCGCAAAGATTCCTTGTACCTGTTCCCCTGCAGAGGAGAAGAATCCCTTTCTGGACTTTTAAAATGGAAGGACAAACTTGGGGACACAAATGAGTTTAAAGAGGAAGACGAGGCCTGCAGGGGATAAAAGGGGATGCATTCATGGAGCCCCCACAGTGTTTGAACTCATAAGCAAGGGAATTTAATTTGTACCTAAATTACAGAAGCCTGAGATCCCCTAAACATCTCTGGGAAGCAGCATATCAATTTTAAGATTCTACAACATTTTGGCTGCGAAAAAAAGAGTTACCGAATACATGACATGGGGCTAACCTCTGTGAAGCAAATTCGTGTATTAAGGATCCCAGACTGTCTGGGGGAACTATGCAACACCAATTCACCCCCTAATAGATAATCAAATTACCAACCATTATCTAAACGACACAGCTCAATCAAATTACTGCTGAACAAGCCCGACAAATTCTGACAAAGAAGAGAGCTCAAAAGTAATGAGCAGCTCCCTTGAAACAAAGAGCTGGGCCAGATTTTGTGGGAGATAAGGAAGCCTTTTATTTGGATATATCTATTCCCAGTTTTACAAGGAAAAGAACACAAGCAGCCGGAGGTGGGGAGTGAAGAAATGGAGTCGTGGAGAAAAGTGCAAGAAATCATCAAGGACCGACCGAGCATGCAAACAGCATGAGGCCCACGAAACGGAAGGTTGTCAACAACCAAATTGACAACCCGGGCCACCACAACCAGCGAAACGACCAACCGAAACCAACTCAGCAAAAACCGAAGAATCGACATTTATTTCCACTCTACAATCTACTTCTGAACGACCAACGGGTGAGAAATTACCAAAAAGGACTAACTAAAACTATTCCTAACCAAAGAAAGTGGGTACTTACTCCATACATCCAAAACGCAACTTACCGCATCACCCCAACTGAAGACTATGCAGTCCGAAGTCCTCTCCTCCGTCCGGGATACGGCTCGCCTAGAAGGCCAAGTGCAGTGAACCCCGAAACTGCGATTCACCGGCAACTGTCAAAAGGGATTGGTGAGCATAGCTCCTGAACCCCCAGAGCTATAACTTAGTTAGTCAGGGGAATTGGGAGGGGGGAGGCTGGGATAACTTGTGTAAATGTATCTGCATTCTCCTCTTTACCCCATTTAGAGTTTAAGCTGTATTCTTTTCCCCACAGGCTGTAATTTGACATTTTATTCAATGTGTTGTACACTTCAGTGTGTATTGGTCTGTGTGTGTTATTAAAGGTGTGCCTTTTACTTCCTTTTAAACACAATAAAGCCATACCTGCTTCCTACCTTGAAACCGATTGTTTGCCCAAGTCTGTCACAGTCCCTTTATAATTCAAGAGTCTAGAACCAAGGGTGTGGGAGCGATTCATTTAAGGGCAGAAGGGAAAGCTGACCCTCCGAAAACCACCCCTTACATAATGGCGACCACCAAGGGACTCTGGGGCAAGGGACGTGATAAGAGAGAGACTGGTTTCATGAAAAGAAGCAAAAAGGAAGAGGGGATTTCCTCGTATGTGTTTCAGAGGGTAAATGTGGCGAAGGAGTGGGGACTCGATCTATTGTATGCTGAGCGTCCAGAAGATGCTGCAGCTCAATGGACCGAGAGCAAGGACCATAAAAAGTCAATAGAGAAGGCCATTTGGCTAATTTGCCTTCAGCGACAGATCCGGCTTCTAGATGAGGAGAATGAGAAATTAAAGGGAGTATTGAGGCAGGCAGAAGAGAGGTCCAGTGCAAGGGACACAGTCGGGGAAAGGCTGTGGACAGAGGTGGGACAGTGAAAGGAAAGTAGAGAGCTCACGAAAGAAAGGCACAAAACCCAACTGGACCTTTTACAGTGTCAGATTATTGAAGCCAAGAATAGCGAACTTGCATTGCGGGAATAGAATTCCTGCCTCGCCAAGCAAGTTAAAGATTATGGGGAGAGGGTGAAAGACATTCAGGTAGCCTATAAGGTAGCCAGTACCAGGGAATTTGAGGTTGGTGACCATGGCCCCTGCCAGCAGCTGATCCAAGGCTTGAACCTTGCTCTATCCCGGGCTAAAGGCATGGTGTGCCTGATAAACCCGGGTTTAGCCCAGGAACACCTGGTAGAGCAAGGAGAAACCCCTCAGTCACCGCCTGCAGCTCCCGGGAACAGCCCAGAGCAGCGGGGGTGTCAACCAGAGTGCGGGGCAGGCAAGGATTGCGAACTACCAACACCGGCGGCCCCGAGTTTTAAATCGGTTTGGTAGCAGGGGGAAGCAGGCAAGCCAATACAAGGAGGGCTGGAACCAGGGTCAATGCACTCGGTCCGGCAGCAGACGTTTGGCCCACCTGGTGCAAATGGGGCAGCAGGACCCCTAGTAAGCAATTTCATAGCCCCCATGACACCCAAAAACTGAGGGCTATGATAGGCCACCTAAGTAAGCTCACCCAACAGGGAGATCCCTCGGTACACTTCCTGGAAGTGGAACACACAGGGGATATTAACGGGTGCGATAATTCAGAGCAGGCTAAGCTGTTGCTCTTCTCGCTAGACACCAAGCAGTGCCATTCCCTCTCTGCGGACAGCAGAAAGGGGCGAAACACATCCGCTACGGTTAAGGAGGAGGTTCCAGAGGCCATGGGTATGAACGACGGGAGTCCTTTCTCCCGAGTGGAGAAGACAGTGTAGCTCTATGGGGAGACTCCACAGGCTTTCGCCGACAGGTTGTGGTCGGTCTACGAAAGGGCCTGTAGTGGGGTTCTTGACCGGGCCCACCTGGCCCCTAACGAGCTGGCTCACTGGCTCCGCAGCCTGGTGGCAAACAGCTTACCTGGAGTAAAGGCAAAAGCCCAGGTCTGGTTCGATCCAAGAGACCCCAGAACCACCGAGGAGGCAGTGGTCGGACAGTTGACCCTGGCTTACCGGAACGGGAAGGTCCATGAGATTAAACCCAGCCAAGGCAAGAGAGAGTGGCATCAGGAAGGTGGGAACCCTCCCCACAAAGGGGGTGAATGTTTTGGGTGTGGGAAAAGTGGGCACTGAAGGAAGGACTGTAGGAACCCTTGGAAAGAGACTAAGGGAAAGGCCGCTCCAACACAGCCTGAAAGGCCGGGGCAGGAACACCCGACTCATATGAGACACTCGTAGCCACCCTACAGACACTTATAAATGGACTGGGAGCAGTAGCTACCGCAACCGGTACAGTAGCCGGTACGGTAAATCCCTCTGCTCCAACCCACCCATGTGTATGACTAGAGCCAGCGCAGCCTGTGTACCTGTGTTCCCTGGAGTACGATGCCTGGAAGAGACCTTGTGTTACAATGGAGGTGGAGAAAGTGAACGGGACCTACCTGCTAGATACTGGTGCTTCCTGCACGCTTGTATATGCAGATAACCCGGCTACCTCACCTCTATCGAACGGGGTCCCGTACAGTCTAGTGGGGTTCACAGGCAACGAGCAAACTGGTTTGTTTCCCATTCCGCTCACCATTCAGTTAGGGACACTCAAAACCAAATGGAAGTGTGTCCTGATGAAATGGGAGCAGGAGGGAAAAGTATCCTAGGGGCTGATTTTATCATTAGCCACTAGATCCTAGTGGATCTGAGGAACCACTGTCTATGGGGAGCCATAGGGACAGACAGGGAAGGTGAGGTGGCGGTGATCCCAGAAAAAGGGGCCAAGGGAACGTTGTGTACCGTGAAGCCAAAGGAGGGTTACGACTTGGAATTACTGGTCAGTAACACCCCAGTGGAGTACAAGGCATATGTACGGGCACACCTTGCAGAATTCGCCACCCACAAACATGACTGTGGCAGGGTAACGGGGGTGGAAGTTAGTATAGAAGGGGACCCCATGACCCTCCAACAAAAGCAATATAACTTCCCCAGGGAGGCAGAGGCAGTCCTGACAACGGTGCTGGGATCACTGGTAGAGCAAGGGGTGTGAAACATAGAAACATAGAAACATAGAAAATAGGTGCAGGAGTAGGCCATTCGGCCCTTCTAGCCTGCACCGCCATTCAATGAGTTCATGGCTGAACATTCAACTTCAGTACCCCATTCCTGCTTTCTCGCCATACCCCTTGATCCCCCTAGTAGTAAGGACCTCATCTAACTCCTTTTTGAATATATTTAGTGAATTGGCCTCAACAACTTTCTGTGGTAGAGAATTCCACAGGTTCACCACTCTCTGGGTGAAGAAGTTCCTCCGCATCTCGGTCCTAAATGGCTTACCCCTTATCCTTAGACTGTGACCCCTGGTTCTGGACTTCCCCAACATTGGGAACATTCTTCCTGCATCTAACCTGTCTAACCCCGTCAGAATTTTATATGTTTCTATGAGGTCCCCTCTCATTCTTCTGAACTCCAGTGAATACAAGCCCAGTTGATCCAGTCTTTCTTGATAGGTCAGTCCCGCCATCCCGGGAATCAGTCTGGTGAACCTTCGCTGCACTCCCTCAATAGCAAGAATGTCCTTCCTCAGGTTAGGAGACCAAAACTGTACACAATACTCCAGGTGTGGCCTCACCAATGCCCTGTACAACTGTAGCAACACCTCCCTGCCCCTGTACTCAAATCCCCTTGCTATGAAGGCCAACATGCCATTTGCTTTCTTAACCGCCTGCTGCACCTGCATGCCAACCTTCAATGACTGATGTACCATGACACCCAGGTCTCTTTGCACCTCCCCTTTTCCTAATCTGTCACCATTCAGATAATAGTCTGTCTCTCTGTTTTTACCACCAAAGTGGATAACCTCACATTTATCCACATTATACTTCATCTGCCATGCATTTGCCCACTCACCTAACCTATCCAAGTCGCTCTGCAGCCTCACAGCATCCTCCTCGCAGCTCACACTGCCACCCAACTTAGTGTCATCCGTAAATTTGGAGATACTACATTTAATCCCCTCATCTAAATCATTAATGTACAGTGTAAACAGCTGGGGCCCCAGCACAGAACCTTGCGGTACCCCACTAGTCACTGCCTGCCATTCTGAAAAGTACCCATTTACTCCTACTCTTTGCTTCCTGTCTGACAACCAGTTCTCAATCCATGTCAGTACACTACCCCCAATCCCATGTGCTCTAACTTTGCACATCAATCTCTTGTGTGGGACCTTGTCGAACGCCTTCTGAAAGTCCAAATATACCACATCAACTGGTTCTCCCTTATCCACTCTACTGGAAACATCCTCAAAAAATTCCAGAAGATTTGTCAAGCATGATTTCCCTTTCACAAATCCATGCTGACTTGGACCTATCATGTCACCTCTTTCCAAATGCACTGCTATGACATCCTTAATAATTGATTCCATCATTTTACCCACTACCGATGTCAGGCTGACCGGTCTATAATTCCCTGTTTTCTCTCTCCCTCCTTTTTTAAAAAAAGTGGGGTTACATTGGCTACCCTCCACTCCATAGGAACTGATCCAGAGTCAATAGACCGATAGCTACCCATGTGAACTCTCCACTGTGGCCGGTTAAGAAATGGGACAACTCATGGAGGGCCACCGTGGACTATCGAGTACTAAATAAGAATAGCCCTGCCTGTGCACACACTGCAGCAGCCATAGCGGACCTCATTGGGAGTATTCCAGCATCCGCGACCACTTTCACGGTGCTGGACATTTCAAATCGGTTCTGGTCCATTCCTTTCAAATGGGAGGACCAGTACAAGTTCGCCTTTACCTTTAAGGGCCAACAATACACGTGGAACTGTCTTCCCCAAGGCTTCCACAACAGCCCCAGCATTTTTCACCAATGCATGGCGAACTGTTTAAAGGGCTTTAGCAGACCCCAGCAGTTGGTGCAGTATGTGGATGACCTGCTCCTGTTCACCGATCAGGGGGAGGAGCATGGCCCACTGCTGGCTGAGCTGCTGGAGCTGCTAAAAGAAGAAGGGTTTAAAGTAAACCCGAATAAGGTACAGATCGGCCAGAAGGAAGTCAAATTCCTGGGGCTGACTGTGCGCGCTGGGGAAAGGGCCATAGACAAGGCTAGAAGGGAGGCAGTGCAGGAGTTACCAGCCCCCAACACAGTGACAGGGGTAGGATCCTTTCTAGGGCTCACCGGGCACTGCAGAGACTTCATTGAGGATTATGCAGCCACCGCAGCCCCTCTGCTCAGGATCCTACACAAGGGGGTAGAGTGGGACTGGGATGAGGGTTTGCGAGGCAGCATTTAATCAGCTCAAGGAGGACTTGCAGACGGCGCCAGCCTTAGGAGCGATAGATGTAGTCAAGGAGATTTTCCTGGAGGTGGCAGCCAGCGGGGACAGTTTGAGCTCAGTGCTGTTTCAAGAGTGGCACGGCCAGTTGAGTCATGTGCTTTACTCCTGCAGGATCCTCACAGATGTGGAGAAGAGGTACTCCAACTGTGAGAGACACCTCCTAGCCATCATTGGGCAGTGAAAAGATCCTTGATCTTCACGGGAGGATCTCCTCTAACACTCCTAACCCACCACACACCTACTCAGATGCTCCTAGATGGGAGGATTAAGGACGGGACGGTGAGCAGTGCCCGCATTGCTCGCTGGACCCTGCTCCTCTCCCAGATGGACCTCAGAGTAGAAGGCCCCCGCGAGCCAAGGCTCGCAGCCAACCTAATCTACCCAGGGAAAGCCCACAGGTGCCCCGTAGAAGGGGTATGGGAGGTGAACATTGGCCTTCGGGCTGGGTTACACCCTACAGGCCGGGACACCTACATGGACGGGTCCAGCACGGTATCTGCTGGCGAACGACTCACTGGGTGTAGAGTCTATGACCCAAGGGCAGGTATTGCCCTGGCAATCAAGCTCCCCAGCACCATGAGCGCCCAGCATGCTGAACTGTCCGCCGTAATGTACATGGTGACCCATCCCGAGGAATTCCCTACCCCGTACATGATTTGCTCGGACAGTATGTTCACCTGCAATTCGTGTACGGAGTACCTGACTATCTGGTCACGTCACGGATACACGTCCGCTGACGGGAGACCCCTGGCAATCAAGCCCCTGCTGGAGAAAATCATGACAGCGGTAGGGGAAGAGGGAAAGGTCTACATACATAAGGTGAAGGACCATTCAAAAACCGAACCCCGTGCAGAGGGAAACCAACAGGCTGACAAACTGGCCAAAGAAGGTGCCCGCATGGGAAAGTTCTGGGACCGCTATGACACCGGCCGCATAGCAGCGGTCAAGAATAAGAACAGGGCAGCAGAGAGTACAGGGATAGCTTTGGCCCCGGACTTAAAAACAGTTCAGGCACAGGACCCGCTCCTGAAAGCTGTCCTGAATGTGCTAGCTCGAGGAGAGAGAGTAGAAGGTCCGTACGGCACAGCAGCCATTACCGTTAAGGAAGGCATGCTGGTTAAAGAGGGACAATGGGTCGTGCCGCAACAGCACCAGAGGGAATTCCTAAAACTGGCCCATGAGGGTCCAGGAGCGGGACACCCCGGGCCTGAGACCACCTGGCAACGGGTGGAACAGGCAGGATGGTGGCCGGGACTCAGGGAGGATGTCCGTGGGTTCTGTGCGAACTGCCTGGTGTGTGCTGCGAACAACCCTGACCCCCAGAAAAGGAAGGTGTCCCTAGGACACGTCAGGAGGGTAGAGGGACCATGGCAGTCAATCCAAATTGACGACATCGGGCCCCTACCCACCGCCCAGGGAGGCTACAAATACTGCCCAGTCCTGGCGGACGTGTTCTCAAAATGGGTTGAAGCCTTCCCCTGCCGAACAGCCACCACACTAGGGACAGCTAAGATTCTAGTGAAGGAAGTGTTCTCCCGGTGGGGACTCCCACAGTATGTGGAGTCGGACCAGGGGAGCCATTTCACCGGGCAGGTAATGCAGGCAACCCTTAACCTGCTCGGCATTGAGGGGAAATGGCACGTTGCCCACAATCCACAGTCATCGGGTAATGTGGAGCGTTTAAACTACACCATTAAAGAAAGGCTGCGGAAGGAGACAGGAGACTCACCCCAAAAGTGGGTGGAGGTCTTACCGTTGGTCCTAATGGGGATCCGAGCCAGCCAGTCAAAGAGCACGGGGTATTCCCCATACGAGCTCATGACTGGCCGGATCATGCGGACCCCCACCCATGTCCTAGCCCACAGATGGTCAGCTGAGAGAGGTGAACCGGGACCGGTTTGTCAGGAACCTGTTTGAACACTTCAAACAGATTCACTGGCAGGCTGCTAGTAACATGGGCAGACAGCATCAGGGGAACCGATTGCTGCTAGAACCCAGCAAACACCATGAATGGGAAATAGGGGACCAGGTCATGGTGAGGAACCATGCTCGGGTCAGGGTTTTTGAAGCATTATATATGGGGCCATACAGCATTGTCGACAAGGCAAGCCTGATGGTCGATGCCATAAAGCTGCCCCGCCGTACTAATTGGTTCCGCATCAACCAGTGCAAGCTCTACAACCCAGGGTCAGCCAAGCACAGAGGGCAGCCGGGAGGGGCAAACCGTCCTCAGGACAGGGATCCTCCGTTGGCCGCCCCCGATGGTGGAGGGCCCACAGGGAATGTGGCAGGCTCAGAAACCGTGCCTATAGGGACGGTGAATTGCAGTACTGCAGGGGCTATCCCACCCATCGTTTGGGATTCGGACGCACCCCCAGTAACCCAAGCCCTGAGAAGGACCCTCCGTACACCATGGCCAAAGATACCGTGGTCACCGGCATCTGAGCCTCAGCGATTCGACGCTTGGAGAAGGGCAGCCCGACTGGAAAGGCCAAAGGTCAGAAGTACAGAGGCCACTCAGAGTAGGGACCCCCAGCCAGCCGCCTCCAGCGGTGAGGGTCTCACAGGAGCAGTAGCATCGAGCTGTGTCAGAGACAAGGGTCTCCAGCTCACCGGCTGTGGGAAAACCCTAGCATCCAGGCGGCTATCAGGCTGCACCAGGCATGGGCTTGACAGGGACTAACCAGGCCACTCAGAGACGGGTGGCTGTTGTACATAGCTCTAATTTTTAGTCTAACGTAGCTGACTGCACCATTTTACATTTTAAGGTTTAGTTTATAATTGAGGGTAATGTTGCAGTAATGTTCAGGTGATTGTTTTGAGTTTGTCTTGTGTGTCAGCCAGCCTGAGAGCAGTTCTCAAGGGCAGGATCCAGACATTACCAGGTGATGGACAAGCCTCAGGAGACCAATTGATGTTGTTTAATTTTAATCTATGTTCTTCCTTCTGTAATGTGGTTGTACGTTGACTACATGCTGGTGAATATAATGTAATTGAAATTAAATGTAGCTGTGCTGAAATGCAATTGTAGGGATGGAACCCCCTCCAAGCTGGGAGGGTGTAAACGTAAAAAGTTTGTACCTACAAAGGGAAAAGTGTATATCTGTGGTGACGTTGCATAAGTGTAATGCATATTTTGGGTAATAGTTCAGTTAATTTACGGGGAAGGTTATCTCTTGGGAGCCAGGAAGTTTGCTCACCTGTAAGATGATACCATAAATGACATGGTATCACAGGGGGGGAATGTAGAATTTACCAATATCTCGCAAAGATGCCTGGTACCTTTCCCCTGCAGAGGAGAAGAATCCCTTTCTGGGCTTTTAAAATGAGTTTAAAGGGGCAGACGACGCCTGCAGGGGATAAAAGGAAATGCATTCATCGAGACCCCCACCTCGCCCCGCCCCCCACCCGCCATGTGTTTGGACTCATAGGAAAGTGAATTTAAAATGGACCTAAATTACAGAAGCCTGAGATCCGCTAAACATCTATGGGAAGGAGCATATCAATTTTAAGATTCTACAACATTTTGGCTGCGAAAAAGATGTTACCGAATACAGGAGGTGGGGCTAACCTCTGTGAAGCACATTCGTGTATTAAGGATCCCAGACTGTCTGGGGGGAACTATTCACCCCCTAAGAGATAATCAAATTACCCAATCAAGCACAATGGAAATCATGGTCAGGAAACTGGACAATCCTCAAACAATGCAAAACCAGTGATAGCACATTCTCACACCCTAATCGAGTTACTGCCGACAAAGGAGACATTTGAAAATCAATGGACAGAACAGTTTAAACAGAGCCCAAGAGATTTGATGGGAGATAACAAAGCCTTTTTTGGGGGATATATCTATCCCCCAGTTTTACAAGGAAAAAGTAACAGAACACAGACTGGAACTCGCACTGACTCGAACAAGGACACAGACTGGAACACAGACACAGACACAAGCAGCCTGCTTCCTCTACAGTGAAGAAATGGAACAGTGAAGGAAACTACCAGAATTCATCAAGAACTGACCGAGCACGAGGCCCACGAAATGGAAGGTTGTCAGCAACCAAATTGACAACCACTCTACAATCTACTTCTGAATGACCCAACGGGGGAGAAATTACCAAAAGGGACTAACTAAAGCTATTCCTAACCAAAGAAAGTGGGTACTTACCCCATACATCCAAAACGCAACTTACCGCATCAACGGACGCACCCCAACCGAAGACTACGCAGTCCGAAGTCCTCTCCTCTGTCCAGGGTACGGCTCGCCGAGAAGGCCAAGTGCAGCGAACCCCGAAACCGTGAATCACCGGCAACTGTCTAAAGGGATTGGTGAGCATAGCCCCTGAACCCTAAGAGCTATAACTTAGTTAGTTAGGGTAATTGGGAGAGGGGAGGCTGGGACAACTTGTGTAAATGTATCTGCATTCTCCTCTTTACTCCATTTAGAGTTTAAGCTGTATTCTTTTCCCCACAGGCTGTAATTTGACAATTTATTCAATGTGTTGTACCCCTCAGTGTGTATTGTTCTGTGTGTGTTATTAAAGGTGTGCCTTTTACTTCTTTATAAACACAATAAAGCCATACCTGCTTCCTACCTTGAAACCGATTGTCTGTCCAAGTCTTTTACAGTCCCTTCATAATTCCAGTGTCTAGAACCAAGGGTGAGGGAGCGATTCGGAACCACTCATATAAGGTCAGAAGGGAAAGCTGATCCCCTGAAAACCACCCCTTACACTGCCGGCCACAACTCCTTCATAACCGATCTTATTCCTCTCACTACTTCTTTACCCATGGATTCCTCGTGAGGTTGTGGTGACCTGAAATTTCTAAAATCTTAATTTAAAACTAGAACTCTTCAACATTCTTAAACTCATATCGTGCTATTATATACATCTGCCACCCGTCTCCGACTGGCCAAGTTAATCCCTGTTCTTCTCCTTCCCTTATTCAGCCTCTGGTTTGCCTGTGTGGCCGGCGGTAAGGCGGTCTGTACCGCAGGACCCAGAGTGTTCTGACTGGAGGTGTGCCTGAGTCCCACATTATCGGGGGAATGGCCCCTCTGGGGCAACAACACACTTCCCCTTTAGGTGTGGCTGCTGAGTTCATTTCATTAACTGAGGGTTCTGCACAGCCGGGGGCTGTAGGCTGGGGACTCTCAGTTAGTGGCTGGTCCACCACGACCTCTCCTGTGAGTCCCTCACCGCCAAAGGCTGCCGGCTGGGGATCCCTGTCCGTAGACTGATCCCTGATCTTGGGTATTCTCTAACGGATGGCCAACCTCCCGGGGCTGACCCACTGAAACTGGGGCACTGGTGACCACGGTGTCTCCGGGAAGCGAGCCGGGACAGCTTTGTCAGGAATCTGTTTGAACATCTTAAACAGATTCACTGGCAGGCTGCTAACAACATGGGCAATGAACTCAGCACTTTAGCTCGAGTGTTCAGGACAGAACTCGCCCCTGAGCATGTATGAGGAAAAAGCTCCAGAAAATATTCTCGGCCAGGGAGCTTTCGCTTGTGAGGTGAACGTGTTAAGCGCGACACTGTGTCGATCAGGGTGGACTAACGAGAGCCTTGTCTTAAGTGCCCTTTTCATGAGCAGTTCAGCGGAGGGAACCCCAGTGAGCGAGTGGGGTCTTGTGCGGTAACTAAGCAGGACTCGGGATAGGTGACTCTGCAGTGAGCCCTCAGTTACCCTCTTCAAGCTCTGCTTGATTGCTGCACTGCTCTCTCTGTCTGACCATTGGATGTTGGTTTAAACGGGTCAGATGTGACATGTTTGATCCCATTGCGTGTCATGAACTCTTTGAACTCAGCACTGGTGAAGCACAGCCCATTGTCACTGACAAGAACGTTAGGCAGGCTGTGCATGGCAAACATGAACCGCAAGCTTTCAATGGTGGCAGCGGACATCATCTCACATTCAATCCACTTGGAGTACGCATCTACAACCACAAGGAACATTTTACCCAAGAACGGGCCTGCATAGTCGACGTGTACCCTAGACCACGGTTTGGAGGGCCAAGACCAAAAACTTAGCAGCGCCTCCCTGGGTACATTGCTTAACTGCGAGCATGTATTACATCTGTGAACGCAGGACTCTAAGTCCGCATCGATACCGGGCCACCACATGTGGGATCTGGCTATCGCTTTCGTCATTACAATGCTTGTGTGGTTACTGTGGAGATCACTAATGAAAGTGTCCCTGCCTTTTTTTGGCACCACTACTTGATACAGTCTGCCTGTATGGACATTTTATCTCTGCGCCGCTGGTACAGCTTTATTTCTTCCTGCATCTCTAACGGAACACTAGACCAACTCCCGTGGAGCACACAGTTTTTTACTAAGGACAATGAGGGATCCTGGTTCATCTAGGTTCTAATCTGTCGGGCGGTAACAGATTGCTCACTCTCGAATGCTTCCATTACCATAACTAAATCTGGGGGCTGTGCCATCTCCACCCCTGTGGTGGGCAATGGCAGCCTACTGAGAGCATCGGCACAGTTTTCTATGCCTGGTCTGTGGCGGATGGCGTAGTTGTATGCGGACAATGTGGGCGCCCATCTCTGGATGCGGGCCGATGCATCTGTATTTATCCCCTTACTTTCAGAAAAGAGGGATATAAGTGGCTTATCCAATTCAAATTTGAGCCCAAACAGATATTGATGCATTTTTTTTACTCCATAAACACATGTTCACACTTCTTTTTTGATCATGCTGTAGGCCCTCTCAGCCTTAGACAGACTCCTGGATGTAGAAGTAACCAGTTGCAATTTCCCAGATTCATGAGCTTGATGCAATACACACTCAACATCGTATGACGACGCATCACATGCTAGCACCAAAGGCTTACATGCATCATACAGCATAAGCAATTTGGTTGAGTATAACAGTTTTCTCGCTTTTACAACGGCATTTTCTTGGCTTTTACCCCATACCCATTCGTTTTCTTTATGCAGTAAAGCGTGCAGTGGTTCGAACAGTGTTCTGAGACCCGGGAAGAAGATACGAAAGTAGTTCAGGAGTCCTGGAAACGACCGCAGCTCCGTCACGTTCTGTGGCCTTGGTGCGTTGTCGATTGCCTCCATCTACGAATCGGTGGGCTTGATGCTGTCCGCCGCAATTCTTCTCCCCAGGAACTCCACTTCAGGCGCCAGGACAACGCACTTCGAGCATTTTAACCTTTGCCCCACGCGATTAAGCCGACTAAGAACCTCCTCCAGGTTCTGCAGATGCTCATCTGTGTTCCGACCTGTAACCAAGATGTTGTCCTGGTAGACCATGGTGCGCGGGACCGAATTCATTAAGCTTTCCATGTTTCTCTGGAATTCTCTGGCTGATCGAATCCCAAATGGGCATCTGTTGTGAATGAAGAGATCTTTGTGCGTGTTCATGCAGGTGAGGCCCTTCGATGATTCCTCCAGCTGCTGCATCATGTAGGCCGAGGTCAAGTCCAGCTTCGTGAACGTCTTTCCTCCACCAGCGTCGCAAAAAGGTTGTCTGCCTTTGGTAGTGGGTATTGATCCTGAAGGGAGAAACATTTGATAGTTACTTTGTAATCACCACAGAATCTGACGGTGCCCTCTCCCTTGAGGAATGGAACAATCGGACTGGTCCGCTCGTTGAATTCGATCAGCAAAATGATGCCCTCTCGTTGCAGCCTGTCCAGCTCGATCTCCACCCTCTCTCTCATCATGTACCGTACTGCTCTCACCTTGTGATGGATAGGTCGCGCCCCGGGAATTAGGTGGATCTGCACTTTTGCTGCTTGGAACTTCACGATGCCTGGTTCGAACAACGAGGAGAATTTGTTTAAGACCTGGGCAGACGAAATGTTGTCGACGGGCGAGAGCACCCGGATATCGTTCCAGTTCCAGCGTATATTCCCAGCCAGCTCCTGCCGAGCAGCGTGGGGCCATCGCCCGGTACCACCCAGAGTGGTAACTTGTGTATCGCTCCATCGTAGGAGACCTTTACAGTATAACTGCCGATTACGGGAATCAGTTCATTTGTGTAAGTTCTCAGTTTAGTGCGAATGGGAGTCAGGACTGGCCTTGAGGCCTTGCTGCACCACAATTTATCAAAAGTCTTTCTGCTCATAATGGACTGGCTCGCGCCCATGTCTTGCTCCATTGACACTGGGAGTCCATTTAATTCAACCTTCAGCATTATCGGGGGCACTTTGTGGTAAATGTATGCACCCCATATACCTCTACCTCCTCGGTCTGATGCTCTGGTTCGTTGTGATCTGCCGTGGATCTGCCCTCCTCTGCAACATAGTGGTTTGCAGGATTAGCAGGGTTTGCAGCTTGCCTGCACATTCGTTGCAGGTGTCCCATTGTTCCACAGCCCTTGCAAACGTATCCTTTGAAGCGGCATGAATGGAAACGATGATCACCCCCGCAGCGCCAACAAGGTGTTGATGGCCTTGCATTCATCACCCTTGATGGTCGACTCTGAGACATCTGCAGACGTACAGCTACAGGCATGTGAGGCCTGCCCTGTACGTAACGATTTGAAAACAACATTACTTTGCTCACGGTACTTGTACAGCACTCGTGTGCTGAGAGATTTGTTTGGTATTGTCACTGGTGGACGCTTGGGCTATCGCTGTGGCTTTACTCAAGGTTGGGGTCTCGACTGTCAAAATTAGTTGACGAAGTATTACTTCATGGCCAGTGCCAAGTACAAAGAAGTCCCTGAGCATGTGCTCCAAATGTCCTTCAAATTCCAAATGCCTGCAAGGTGTCTTTGCTCGACGACATAGCTCGCCACTTCCTGGCCTTCAGACCTTTTGCACATGTAGAACCGGAACCTCGCCATCAGAACGCTTTCCTTCAGGTTAAGATGCTCCCGGACCAGTGTGCACAAATCAACATACGATTTCTCTGTGCGTTTCGCTGGAGCAAGCAGCTTTTGTATGAGGCCATAAGATGGTGCCCCGCCAACAGTGAGGTGAATCGCCCTTCCTTTGGCAGCATTCGCTTCTCCTTCCAGCTCGCTGGCCACGAAGTATTGGTCGAGTCGCTCCACTTAGGTTTCCCAATCATCTCCCTCCGAAAATTTCTCCAGGATGCCCATTGGTCTCTGCATCGTTGCGGTGGGGTTCGTCATCTGTATCTCATCGCCAGTTGTAGTGCATGAATAAAGAGTCTGACCAGATACTGTGAGCTCAAAGTAATTTGTGACCTTAGTCTTTTATTGCAGGTCTCCAGAGTGCTTCTCCAGCCTGTGAGGCCTCCTTAAGTACAAGTGCTCCCAAGGGATTGTGGGATCCCTTTGGACTCCAGGGGATGAGCCCTCTGGTGGTTAAACAAGGTATTTACAGGTTTACATACATAACACTTGTTTGCATAAGTTCTATGCAAATTGAAAGGGCTCATTCGGTATTTAAACGTGGAATCTCTTGCAAATTGCCATTAACAACCCTGAAGTGAGAATCATACCCCTGGACCAACGAAACTACTGCTTGACAAGAATGGCGATAAAGTGTAACCATTATAAAAGCATGTTATTGTGTGTATCTATTCTTTGTAGCAGGAGCACACGAGATCGAATCAGTGACTTTGCATTTTTGACCTGTCTTCTGAAGCGCCGCACGGTCCCACTCCGACAGTCAATGAGCTGTTGGGACGTTAGTGTATCCAGGCTGCGGGTGGCCACCCCGAGCGCAGAAGAGGGGTTTCTGCATTAGTTCTGGGTGGGGACAGTATCTTTCCCCTTCTCTCTTCCTCTTGTCTATATCCCTGTGCTTTTATTTCTCTATTTATTCCCCCTGTCTCAGTTTCTAGTGTTTAAAAGGGAACAAAAGATGAAATGGGTTTCATTGTAGAAAAGAATTTCTCTCACTCAAAGTTAGATGCACCACCGTTGCACCATGAGGTCTAGGCAGCTCGCCGTTGATATTCAGGTTCATATATAAATATATATAAATATATCTACATGTATCATAGCTGTTCCCTGGTGGTCGAGGGGTTAAGATCCGGCGCACTAACCTAGTAACGATACTCGATCAATTTGTCAAATAAAAATAATTGAGGTCTGTGAGACGATTAGTAATTGCTGTAATCACCATGAATAACCCCATTACTTTCTGTTACGGACCGAACTTACAGATTCTCTTGTTTCTCCTGCCCGTTGCTGGACACGTGTTCCGGGTTTAATTTTGAGTTCGCTGATCGCGGGGAGACGGTAGGAGCCTCTGTGGCCCCACTGTGAGGATGTGGAAGTGAACACGGTGGCTGGGTGATCCGTGACATTTCTGTAAAGGGCAGCGGAGGAGAAGGATTGAGAACTTTCAGTGTGGGACAGAAGTTGTTTAAGGTGAGCCAGCACATTCCCGATCAGCACAGAGGGAGCTCACTGGTCAGCTCCCCTCTGTTGTGTTTGCTGTGCCAGAGGTTTCCGTAGTGTAGCGGTTATCACGTTTGCTTTATACGTGAAAGGTCCCTGGTTCAATCCCGGGCGGAAACATTATGTTGAAAGTTGCTTTCGTGGAACAATCTGAAGCGAGTTTAGTCTCCTGGCAAATGCTGCCTGACCTGTTGAGATTTCCAGCAATTGCTGTTTTTATTTGCTATTTATTCTCCCTGCAAAAGGGCTCCCTTATTTCTTAATTGCTCTTTATTCCACTTCAATAAATAGATAACTTTGAGTGAGAGAAAACGGATCCACCGGGGACCTTTCGCGTGTGAGGCCAACGTGATATCCGCCACACTGCAACCCATCAAAGGGTGAGAAACCACTGAATATAAAGGATGAGCTCACAAATATCAGGGGCTGTGCAGTCTGGTCAACGTCAAACCCTCCTTTCTTATTCAGCAGAGGCATGAACGGGAGTCAGACGTCACAAAGTTTAATTAAAGACAAAAATTCAAATAACACTTCCAAATCTTTTCACTAAAAATTCTTTCACTTTATTTGAAATCCTACGATGTTGAATCTGAAAATGAGCACCGTGGGATTTTATCTTCACGACTGATTCTATTTTCTGTGCATGGTCGGATTAACCGGTGCTGTTAAATTTGACAAAAGTTGCCCCAGATTCCCGGTGTCATCAGCAATGAAGATTTTGAAACAATCCCCGACAAAAATTGTGTAAAATGGGATCTGGTTTAACAGTTAACATGCAAAACACAGAAGAAATGATTGAAGTATCGACTGTCCCTCAGTCAGCATTTCTTTCATTGTGCAAAAGATGGCATTAGGTTAAGTAATGATGCTTTCCCGTGAAATAAAAACAAAAGTTCAACAAAAAAACGGACGGTGACTGGCAAGTGAGCACTGCTTCTGACTCCGAGTGGGAATGGGCGGGGATTTTAAAGCCCTTATTTTGAGGAACGTTAATATAGATAAACATCTCATATTCGTTGTGTAGAGCAAGTGGTGCAACGGTAACACATCTCACTCGAGATGAGGACACTGCTATCGAAATCATGTCAGGGTTCCTGACCTTTGGGATAATTCCGGAATCAATATTTTCTTTACTGTGTCTTAATAACCAGACCCTTGCTCCAAGGTCTGTCTCACTGTTTCCCCGGTGTCAGGCAGAGATACGCCTGCTGCCCTCATTTATTTCATGTGACAGGACACAAAAGTTCAAAATCAACCTGCAGGGGGCCAGACACAGCAGCACCTAGTCAGGATGGCTGAGTGGTCAAAGGTGCTGTGTTTGGATTGCAATTGCATGTGGAGGAGTGGGTTCAAATCCAATGTCTGACACTTTCTGCTTTTAATCATTAAGCGAAACTCATTGTTTGACACCTCGACCAACTCTTCAAAAGTGGCATTCTGCAGTTCAGCTGCTCGCTAAACATTTCCGTCTGACCTGGTGCTGAAAGTGGAGATGTTTCTGCAGTGTAGCGGTTAACACGTTCACCTCACACACGAAAGCTCACCGGGCGGGAATATTTTCTGGAGCTTTCTCCTCATGCATGCTCAGGGGCGAGTTTGTTCTCCTGTGAAAAGTCATGAGATGATAAGCATGTAAGGATTAGGGGCCGGAGTAGGCCAATCGGCCCCTCGAGCCTGGTCCACCATTCAAGAAGATCCTGGCAGTTCCTCCACAGCAAGTTTAAACATCTGGGGCGGAGCCAACAGGCGCCTGGCTGCAATCAGTGACAAAAACCCGCATTTGGCAGAAGCCCCGCTCGATCAATTGGGAGAGCATGAAACTATTAATCTTAGGGTCGCGGGTTCGAGCCCCACGTTGGGGCTTTTTGTTAAATGTTATCCTGCATTCACCGGAAAACATCATTAATTAACCGATGATCTTCATTTGCATACTTAAAGAAATGCTAACTGAATGAGAGTCAATAATTTCATAATTTTGGACAAACAAGTGAAAGACACCTGGTGCTGGTGGGCAATTTTGTTGCCTTTGTCATTGATGCTTGATCTACAAGTCTAGTTATCAAATCGTGTGCTCAACCATCAGTTACCTGTTACAAATCAGCGGAGGAGAAATCAGTTTGTTGTCTAATGCTGCCTTTGCCTGCACAATGTGTGCTGAGATTGTCTGTGCAATATGCATTCAGCAGGATGAATAAAAGGAACGCTTTTTGAAATGCAGGCACTGCATGTTTTGCACTCAATAAAAATTTGCATTTTCTTTTCATGCCAAGTATTTTGCATTAATGCATTGCAATGCCAACGCACTTTTTACCTGGCAAGACTGAAGTACAAGCTGTGATGAACAGAATGAAACAGAAACAGCTACTTGAGAACCCATAGCCTCGACGGTATCTGTGTGAATTGCTCTGCATCGATAATTAGCAGAGCGTAAAGTGGGGAAACTGACGGTGTGGATGAGAAAAGGCCGAGCCAAAGTGTAATGTTGGAGATGATCTTGTTTTTGAGAAATGTTTCAAAGAATTTGGCATCGTTGGTTCCATGGTGTAATGGTGAGCACTCTGGACATGAATCCAGCGATCTGAGTTTAAATCTCGGTGGAAACTGAATGCTTGCTGTCGCAGCTGCTAAAGATTTGGGACAAACAAGTGAGAGACACCTAGTGCTGGTGGGCAGTTTTGTTGCCTTTGTCATTGATGCTTGATCTCCAAGTCTCGTTGTCAAATCCTGTGCTCTGTGTTAGCACAGTCCCGCATTGCTGAACTCTTTGCTTCAGCATGCAGTCTGAAGTTTGGATTAAATAACAGGAAGATTGAAGTTTGGATGGTAAAGGGACTGTTAGACAATGTTGTGCCTTGCAGCCAGTGAGATGAGTAACTGGTCATTGTCTGGATGTTAAATATGTGAGTACCTTGTTACGGTGGGAATAATGGAAACTCAGGACTAAACGATTTGATGATGTCTGTATGTTCAGTATTTGAGTGTAACCTTGTTACTATTTAATGATATCTGTAGGTTAAAGAAGCAACATTAAGTCTGTCTGTTAAAAGATTCAGAAAGCAGTTAGTCAGGATTGTCTAAATGGAAAGAATAAGAGTTCAAAGGCTTTTTCAGTATAAAGATGAGACTTTTATGGACTGTAGAGACACAGACACCAGAGACACTGGACATTCGGAAGGTGTGTGTCGCAAGCAGCCACGGAAATCGAAGCAAGCTGCCTTTGTGAAGTGCTCTCAGTAACTTTCATACTTGGTTTGTTTAGTATGAATGTTTAAATAAAAGACCCGATCCTGCCTTTACGACAACGGAGTGTGCGCGGGTAATTCGATATTAAAAGCAACGAAGCGAAAAGAGCAAGACAGCCGTTTGCAACATTTTGGTGACCCCGACGTGATTTTCAAAAGTTCGTTGGCTTATTCGAAGTCCCCGACATGAAGCAGAAAGTTGGCTGAGTTGTTGGAAGAAGTGTTTCCCACACATCAGTTCGAGGGGTGAGCATTCTCTTAGTTGTCGTGATTAAAGGGATCTTCAGTTAGTAATGGGAGGCTCAGGGGATATTTCAGTTGAGCTCCAGTCATTTCTTAATGAGTGGATTGAGTCGAAAGGGGGAACTTATGGGATAAGACAGGAAACAATGACAGGAGGATGGAGAGAGACACGGCAGTCCTTAGTGAAGAGTGTCCAGTTAAAAAAGATTAAAGTGTTTGGGTTAAAAAGTGATAAAAAGAGAAAAGCGTTCGTGTTGCAGTGTCTCATGCTGGGGATTCAAACGTTAGGAGAAGAGGCTGAGGCTCGAGATAGGGAAGTCTCAGAACTCAGAGAGCAGCTAACAGCAGTGAGTAAAGAAGTAGAGAATTGGTGATTTCAGGCACTCGGGGCAGCCAGGACTGTTCTGACACTGGATCAGCATCTTGCTGATGAACAGAAGCGTAATCACGATCTAGAGAAAGGAATATCTAAGCTGCAGAAGATGGTGGTATTAGGTTGCCCACGGAGACAGCAATTGATAAAGCTGGGTGGTATTCGGAGGATTCCCCGGGTCTGAGAGTTGAAAAGGGGATTAAGGGACAGGGACAATGCCCACCGTTCCCATCCACAGCTCCTTTGTCTTCTCTGACTTCGGAGCCTCGAACCCGTGTGGTTCATGTGGCAACGTTAGGATCGGAGGCGGAGCAGTTAGATGCCTCTTCGGTTACTCAGACGCTTAACATCCCACAACATTACACACGACCTTCCGGTAATGTGGAGAGTGGGGGAAGCACGCTCGAGCGGACAAGGCCAGAGCAGGATCATGATTCCTCTACTCCCTGTGGAGCTCGTGAAGGGAACACGACCTTAAGTGGTTTTGGGGATACCTGGTATGAGCGAGGAGGGGTACAGTTACAGGACATGTGAGCTATCCTTAGTGAAGTGGGACCCGCACACCTTCAGGATCTTAATAAGTTTGCCCAGTGGTGGTGTAATATTCTGGGATGGTGGCAGTCTGGGAACATATCAGAGAAACCGAGGGTTCACATGGTTCTGCGCACGTTAGGGAATCACCGGGGAAAGGTAGTAGGTTTTGAAACAACTTCCAGGTCTCATGCTTGGTAGAATAATAGCTGCAATCTTTGTTACTCACTCAGGCCACAGTTAATAAAGCGGCTTGCATTATTACCAGGGGAAGGACCCAGGGAAGCTGGGGAATGTATATTCCAGTTGTGTAAAAGTTTGGGAAGTAATTGGATTGATATCAGTCATTACGGGGATGGTACACATAGAGAGATCATTTTGACTCTCGTACCCCCGTCAGTAGTTCTGGAAGTAGATGCCTGCGGTGGGGACGATCGTTTTGATAAATGGTTGGCAAGGGTAGAAAGCTTGTATCAGGGAGCTGCAGGAATTTCAGTCATGGAAGTGAGACAGGGGTTACAGCGATGGAAGGCAGAAGGGCCTGAGTGGATGAATCCCGCGAGGAGTCACATAAAAGGAGCAGGACCAGGTGGTGGCCGTCAGTTGATAGAGGACAGGGAGAGACTGGCTAAAGAATTAGAAAAGTTAAAAGAAAAGTTGAAGAATCAGGAAAGAGAAGCTGGAGACACAGACAGGAATGATACCTCGGTTCAGTTGCTGAGGTCGGGGGTAGATTCCGCAGGTGAGGGAGGATCCCTATAGGGATGCCGTGCCTCAACCACACATGTCGTTCCTTTAGGACCCTTACTTCAGGATAGGGGTGGCCATACCCTTATCGAGGCTTGTGTGGAAGGGCAGCGGGAAATGGACACAGGGTCTGCCGGACAAATGAAGGTGCTCCTGGAGGAAGGGGATTCCCCTCTTCAGAGACAGTTCCCCAACACCCCAGATACACGAGGAGCAGTTACTGAACAGTCAGAGATGAAAGCAGTGGGAGAAGCTTGTTCAGAAACATTTAAAGTTTCTGCAGGAATGGGCTGTCTCAGAACTGATGAGATGTTCAGTGAAAAGCTCAAATGTGGGAGTTACAAACATGATCTTAAAGGATGTGAAATAGAAGTTGGATCGTTGCAAATGTCGAGAGAGTGAATTACAGCAGTTCCGAAGGGTGAACTGAGAGAAGGACTGGGTCTCTCGACTGACTATTCAGCATTTCCGTCATCCTTTACTGCATGTTGTTACACTTCTCCCACAAAGCAGAGGAAATTGTTAAAATGTGTGCAGAGGGCAACAGACTTAGTCGAAGACACCGATTGTGAGTTTACATTTCTGAATGTAAACAGCATGGAATTCAGTTGGAAACATCAAAAATTGAAAATTGACTTTTAAGTAAAAATGGATATGGTGATCACAGACCAACGGACTTTAAAATGGCATCCTGAGAATCTGAATCTACAAGAACCCTACTTTGACCCGAAGCGTGCTGCTATTTGGAAGAAGAAAATACGGAAATGGAATGCAACATTTCAACAGCTACAGAGTTTGAATCAAGCAATCGTTGTGGACATTAACCATCACACTGCGGAAATCGAGAAGGTGCACACAACTTTGGACCAGATTGGACATGTGAGCTGGTGGGAGTCATTGTTGGGATGGAGCCCGACGGCAACAGGTGTGATGAACACAATGATACACCCTGTCCTTATGCTGGTGCTGGTTCAGCTGGTCGTGCTGGTCATTTTGATTAATGTGGATGTCGTGTTAGAAAACAAGGACTACAACTGGACAATGCTGTTGAACGAGCTCGAGCCACCATGCAAATGTATGTTACCCAGATAAGACCTGCAGAGAGGCGAGGAGAAGAAGTGGGGGAATGTGAGAGCACAGTCCCGCATTGCTGAACTCTTTGCTTCAGCACGCAGTCTGAAGTTTGGATTAAAAAACAGGAAGATTGATGTTTGGATCGTAAGAGACTGTTAGACAAAGTGGTGCCTTCAGCCATTGAAATGAGTAACTGGTCATTGTCTGTATGTTAAATATTTGATTGTACCTTTGTTAATTTTTGTAAAGCCCTGTCCTCTCATTACAGAGTCACACGAGGCATGTAGTGAATTCAAGGTCACTCTGGACCTGCACCTTTTATTTCACAGCTCTGGAATGCTGCACTTGCCTGAGACCTGTGCTTATATACCTGTCTCTTCAAGTGCACCGCCGGTGTTAAGGTATGCTGGTGGTTACAGGTCATATCTTATTACAGTCATGTATCGCATGTTGGGATACAGTTATATATAATAATGCAAGATACATGACACGATTTAATGACATCTGTAGGTTAAACAACCAATATTAAGTCTTTATGTTAAACAATTCACAAAGCCGTTAGCCGTGATTGTCTAAATGCAAAGAAATAAGAGTATAAAGATGAGACTCACACACGCAGACACCAGAGACACTGGACATTCGGAAGGTGTGTGTCTCAAGCAGCCACGGAAATCGAAGCAAGCTGCCTTTGTGAAGTGTTCTCAGTAACTTTTATACTTGGTTTGTTTGGTATGAATGTTTAAATAAAAGACCCGATCCTGCCTTTACTACAACGGAGTGTGTGCGGGTAATTCGATGTTAAAAGCAACGAAGCGAAAAGAGCAAGACAGCTGTTTACAACATTTTGTAACAGGTAACTGATGGTTGAGCACACGATTTGATAACTGGACTTGTAGATCAAGCATCAATGACAAAGGCAACAAAACTGCCCACCAGCACCAGGTGTCTTTCACTTGTTTGTCCCAAATTTTCAGCAGCTGGGATAACAAGCATTCAGGTCCCACAAAGATTTAAACTCAGATCACTGCATTCAGAATCCTGAGTGCTCACCATTACACCATTGAACAGATAATGTAAAATCTTTGAAACATTTCTCAAAAACAACAAAATCATCTCCAACATTACACTTTGGCTCAGCCTTTTCTCATCCACACCATCAGTTTCCTCTCTTTGCTCTCTGCTAATTATCGATGCAGAGCAATTCACACAGATACCGTCGAGGTTATGGGTTCTCAAGTAGCTGTTTCTGTTTCACACTGTTCATCACAGCTTGTACTTCAGTCTTGCCAGATAAAAAGTGCGTTGGCATTGCAATGTATTAATGCAAAATGCTTGGCATGAAAAGAAAATGCGAAGTTTTGTCGAGTTAGCGAGTAGGTGACGAGGTTTGGGGTTGATGTTCGTCGCTTTCAATCTTTGAAATTTCACCAAGCAAAGAAACGGTCAATCCAACTGTCCCTGTAAGCATTGTGTTCACATTTTATCACAGGAATATCTGCAGTCAGGAGCCGAAAAGGAATTACAATCTAATACCAGCTTCGGTACAATCAGAATACTTTGTCACAGACAAGGCACCGGAAGGCTGGAAGGTAGATCACACCGGTTGTGGGAGAGCTGGTTGGTGGTGACATGGAAGTGTCTGCAGTGTGCGGGACCAGACTGCTTCCACACATCCACAATGAATGTCCCACCCTTTCTTTGGGAAAAGTGCAACTGAGAGTGAACAAGTTCCATCCCGGTCAGAGCAATCTGAAGCTTTAACTGACTGACACCCTAGTTTGGGATTGTAATGTCTATAAGCTTGTAATGCTTGTAGCTCCACACAAACTCGCCCTTGAGCATGTATGAGGAGATAGCTACAGAAAATGTTCCCGCCCAGTGAGCTTTCACATGTGAGGCGAACGTGTCAACCGCTATACTGCGGAAACATCCCCACTTTCAGCACCAGGTCAGACGGAAATGTTAAGCGAGCAGGTGAACTGCTGAATCCCAGTTTTTAGGAGCTCGTCGTGGTGGCAAATAAGTTTTGCCTAATGATTAAAAATACGAAGTGCGAGAAATGGGATGAGAAGCCAGGCTTTCAGAGCAGACTGTAACCTGACCACAGCACCTAAGACTGCTCGGCCATCCTGACTATTTAGTGTTGTGTGTGGCCACCTGCAGGTTGGTTTTGAACTTTTGTGTCCTGTCACATGAAATAAATGAGTGCAGCAGGTGTATCTCTGTCTGACACCGGGGAAACAGTGAGACAAACCTTGGAGCAAGAGTCTGTTGATTGCCAAACAGCAAAGAATATATTAATTCTCGAAGAACAATACCCAAGAATACAATGACCCCAACGTGATTTGAACACACAACCTTCTGATCTGGAGTCAGACACCCTACCGTTGCACCACAAGGTCTATGTAGCAAGACTCAGATGTTCGTCTATATGAAGGTTTCAAAATACAAGTGGCTTTAAAATCTCCACCCATTCCCACCAGGTGTCAGAAGCAGCGCTCACCTGCCAGTCACTGTGTGTTTTTATCTTAAACTTTTGTGTTGTTTTCATGGGAAAGCATCATTAATTAACCCCTCTCCTTCTTTTGCACAATAAAGAAATGCTAACTGAGGGACAGTCGATACTTCAATCATTTGTCCTGTGCTTTGGGGAGCGGGCAGGGAAGTGGACCTGAGTCCATGATCGCATCGGCCATGATCGTATTAAATGACGGAGCAGGCTCGATGAGCATATGGCCTACTCCTGCTCGTATTTCTTATGTTCTTATGTTCTTCTGCATGTGAACCCATTTTACACACTGTATTTTAGGAGTCTGGTTCAAAATCTTCATTGCCGATGACACCAGGAATCCGGGGCAAATTTTGTCAAATTTAACAGCACCGCTTATTCCTACCATGCACAGAAAATAGAATCAGGAGTGAAGATAAAATCCCATGATGCTCATTTTCAGATTCAATGCAGCAGGATTTCAAATAAAGTGAAAGAATTTTACAATGAAAAGATTTGGAAGTGTTACTTGTATTTGTGTCTTTAATTAAACTTTGTGGCGTCTGACTCCCGTTCATGCCACTGCTGAATAAGAAAGGAGGGTTTGACGTTGACCAGACTGCACTGCCCCTGATATTTGTGAGCTCATCCTTTATATTCAGTGGTTTCTCGCCCTTTGATGGGCTGCAGTGTAGCGGATATCACGTTGGCCTCACACGCGAAAGGTCCCCGGTGGATCCGTTTTCTCTCACTGAAAGTTATCTATTTATTGAAGTGAAATAAAGAGCAATTAAGGAATAAGGGAGCCTTTCTACCAGGAGAATAAATAGCAAATAAAAACAGCAAATGCTGGAAATCTCAGCAGGTCAGACAGCATTTGCCAGGAGACTAAACTCGCTTCCGATTGTTCCTCCACAGCAAGTTTAAACATAATGCTATTGCCCGGGATTTAACCAGGCACTTTTTGCATGGAAAACAAACATGAAAACCACTACACTACAGAAACCTCTGGCACAGCTGGCACAACAGAGGGGAGCTGACCAGTAAGCTCCCTCTGTGCTGATCGGGAATGTGTTGGCTCACCTTTAACAACTTCTGTCCCACACTGAAAGTTCTCAATCCTTCTCCTCCGCTGCCCTTTACAGAAATGTCACGGATCACCCAGCCACCGTGTTCACTTCCACATCCTCACAGTGGGGCCACAGAGGCTCCGACTGTCTCCCCGCGATCAGCGAACTCGCTCAGTTTACTAAATTAAACCAGGAACACGTGTCCGGCAAAGGGCAGGAGAAGCCAGATAGTCTGTAAGCTCGGTCTATCACAGAAAGTATTGGTATTCATGGTGATTACAGCAATTATTGATCGTCTCACAGACCTCAATTATTTTTACGCGATGAATTGATCGAGAATTGAAACCAGTTTAGTGCACCGGATCTTAACCCCTCGACCACCAGGGAACAGTTATGATACATGTAGATATATTTATATATATTTATATATGAACCTGAATATCAATGGCTAGCTACCTAGACCTCATTGCGAACAGCAGTGCATCTAACTTTGAGTGAGAGAAATTGTTCCACAGTGACACTCATTTCATCTTTTCTTCCCTTTTAAACACTAGAAACTGAGACAGGGGAAATAAATAGAGAAATAAAAGCCCAGGGATATAGACAAGAGGAAGAGAGAAGTGGAAAGATACTGTCCCCACCCAGAACTAATGCAGAAACCCCTCTGCTGCGCTCGGGGTGGCCACCCACAGCCTGGATTCATTAACGGGAGAACACCAGCGGTAGGTCGGGGCCATAAAAGGAACGGCGAGCGGCTTTGGGAGCAGCTTGGAGATCCCGGGAGACTACTCCAGGGAGCAGCGCGAGCTGGTGCAGGAGGGCGGCGGCAGCGAAGAGTGATGTCATCAAGGTCCAGGTCGGTGATTGGAGCGTGGGCAGATACAGCAGGAGCGGTGAGATCGGGGCGAAGGAGCGGCGAGAGACTGTAGAGGGACATGATCGGGGCTCAGGGGAGGCATGAGTTCAGGGCCAGGGGCCCAGGGGCAGCACGGGCCAGCCCACACTGCGATATGTGTGTGGGCACTGGGTCCGTGCAGCAGAGCTGGTCTCCAGTCGTCTTGGATAACCCTTGCCACTGGACCAAGACCTCGCTCTGTCAAGCCCGTGTGATGGCTGGGGTGCAACGGCCACCACATGTTAAAAAAATCCACGCACAGGTATCTTCCACCCTTTGGGATATAGTTCGGGTCCTTCATTGAAACACCGTGAACTCATTCTTTTTCGGCGTGGAAGCAAGTCATCCTCGTTTCGAGGGACCGCCTCTGATGATGATGATGATGGATACATTAACGTCCCAACAGCTCATTGACTGCAGGAGTGGGACCGTGCGGCACTTCAGAAAACATGTCGAAAAGGCCAAGTCACTGATTCCGTCTCATGTGCTCCTCCGATCAAGAACAGCAACACACACTAAAAATGTTTCAATATTGGTTAAATCTTATCTCCACATATTTTAAGCAGTTGACTCATTGGTCTTGGGGTATGATTCTTGCTTTGGGCTTGTTACTGAACATTTGCGAGAGATCCTGGTTTCAAATCCCAGACGAGACTTGAATTTGCATCGAACTTTTGCAAAGAAGGACTTGTTTTTCTGCAGTGTCTGTCAGGAACTCATGATGCCCCAAAGTGCTTTACAGCCGTTGCGTTGCCTTTGAAATGTTGTCACGTGAGGAAAGATGTGCCCAAATCACCTCACACGCACCTCAACTCTTTGCAAAGGAGTTCATAGAATCAAAGAAGGCCATTTCGGCCCATTGTGTCCGTGCCGGCCAACAAGAGGCTATCCAGCCTAATCCCACTTTCCAGCTCTCGGTCCAGAACCCTGCATGTTGCGGAACTTCAGGTGCACATCCAAGCACTTTTTAAATGTGGTGAGGGTTTCTGCCTCAACCACCCTTTCAGGCAGTGAGTTCCAGATCCCCACAACCCTCTGCGTGAAGAAATTTCCCCTCTAAACTTTCCACCAATTACTTTAAATTTATGCCTCCTTGTTGATGACTCCTCTGCGAAGGGAAATAGGCCCTTTCTATCCACTATATCTCGGCCCCTCATAATTTTATACATCTCAATGAGATCTCCCCTCAGGCTCTGTTCCATGGAAAACAAATCCAGCCTATCTAATCTGTCCTCATGGCTAAGATTCTCCACTCCCGGCAACATCCTTCTAAATCTCCTCTGTACCATCTTCAATGCAATCATGTCCTTCCTGTAATATGGCGACCAGAACTGCACACAGTACTCCAGCTGTGACCTAACCTGCCCCACCGACCCCATCTATTGTATTTGATGCCTCAGCTAATAAAGGCAAGCATTCCATATTCCTTCTTAACCACCTTATCTACCTGGCCTGCGTCTTTCAGTGATCTGTGGACATGCACTCCCTGGATTCTGGGGAGGACCCAGCAGATTGGAAAACTGCAGATGTAATGCCCCTATTTAAAAAAGGAGGCAGACAAAAAGCAGGAAACTATAGACCAGTTAGCCTAACATCTGTGGTTGGGAAAATGTTGGAATCCATTATTAAAGAAGCAGTAGCAGGACAGAGAAACATAGAAACATAGAAAATAGGTGCAGGAGAAGGCCATTCGGCCCTTCGAGCCGCACCACCATTCAATAAGATCATGGCTGATCATTCAGCTCAGTACCCCTTTCCTGCTTTCTCTCCATACCCCTTGATCCCTTTAGCCATAAGGGCCACATCTAACTCCCTCTTGAATATATCTAATGAACTGGCATCAACAACTATCTGCGGCAGTGAATTCCACAGGTTAATAACTCTCTGAGTGAAGAAATTCCTCCTCATCTCTGTCTTAAATGGCCGACCCCTTAACCTGAGACTGTGCCCCCTGGTTCTAGATACTCCAGCCCGGGGGAAACAACCTCTCAGCATCTACCCTGTCAATCTCCTTCAGAATATTGTGTGTTTCAATGTGATCACCTCTCATTCTTCTAAACTCCGGAGAGTATCGGCCCATTCTATACAATCTCTCAACTTAAGACAGTCCTCTCATCCGAGGAATCAATCTGGTGAACCTCTGTTGTACCACCTCCCAGGCAAATATTTCCTTCCTTAAATAAGGAGACCAAAACTGTGCGCAGTACTCCAGGTGTGGTCTCACCAGGGCCCTGTACAATTGTAGCAAGACTTCCTTACTCTTGTACTGTGGGCTATATATTAGGTACTATGGGCCGAGTGCCCTGTTTTTTTGCTGATTCGATGGTTGTATAAAAAGTTATTAAAATTTGACAGTTGCTCGGCAAACATATTTGTATTTCCTTCAGTGCACTCCTTACTCTTCAAGGGCTAGATTTTCCCCAAGCAGTTTTGTCGGCGCACTGACCTCAAGCGCACCGACTTTGCGCGCTGGAAACGGCTCGGGGAAAAACTCGCCCCATCCTGGCCGCTGTGTACAGTCCCCGGAGTCCTGGCGTGGTGTCGATGGTGAAGTGGGGGGCGGAGCCAAATGCCTGCGCCGAAAACACTGCCGGCACCTTCGCACATGGGCAGTAGGGAGAGAAAACTTGGCACTCTGCCATTTTTAAACAGTGTCAAACCCGATGAAAAGCACAGCAGCTTCTCAGCTTCTCCGGTCGCTCGGCGGGCTCTCCCCCCGTCCCTCCCCGATAAAACGCACAGCTCCAGCAGCTGCAACTTCTCCGGTCCACAAGCTCACACTTCTCCGGTGTGTCTTCCCTCCCCTATCCCAGGGATATAGGGACCGAGTGTAATGGAGCCAAGTTTGCTGATGGTACAAAGATGGGTGGGAAAGTAAATTGTGACACAGCAAAGTAAATCTCAATTCCGGAAGAACAATATGGAAAAGTACAGTGACCCCGACGTGATATAAACACGCAGCCTTCTGATCTGGAGTCAGACACACTACCGTTGCACCACGAGGTCTACAGTGCAGAGTGGCCATGTTTGTATACATGAAGGTTCCTGAAACACAGTTTCATTTACCCTGCATTGGTGCAATAAAAAGGGCTTTAAAATCCCCGGCCACTCCCACCGTGGGTCAGACAGCATCAGAAGCAGTGCCCACCTGTCACTCACCCTCTCACGCCCGCTTTCATCACCTGCAGCAAATCCAGTTCATCATCATTATAGGCAGTCCCTCGAAGCGAGGATGACTTGCTTCCACACCAAAAAAGGATGAGTTCACAGGTGTTTCAATGATGGACCTAATATTCCAGGTCCCGAACTGCATGTTGAAGGGTGGAAGATGCCTGTGCGTGGATTTTTTTAACGTGTGGTGGCCGTTGCACACCAGCCATCACACGGGCTTGACAGAGCGAGGTCTTGGTCCAGTGGCAAGGGTTATCCAAGACGACTGGAGACCAGCTCTGCTGCACGGACCCAGTGTACACACATATCGCAGTGTGGGCTGGCCCGTGCTGCCCCTGGGCCCCTGGGCCCCTGGCCCTGAACTCACGCCGCCCCTGGGCCCCGATCACATCCCTCCACAGTCTCTCGCTGCTTCTGCTGTACCTGCCCACGCTCCAATCACCGACCTGGACTTTGATGACATCACACTTCACTGCCGTCGCCCTCCTGCACCAGCTCGCGCTGTACCTTGCCGTGGTACACCACCACGCTGCTCCCAGGCCGCCGCTCACCGCTCCTTTTATGGCCCCGACCTGCCGCTGGTGTTCTCACGCAGGTCGGGGCCTCCACGCTGCTCCCAGCAAATCCAGTTACACCCCGTGTCACCGCACAATTCTCAGCTGTGATTGTAAGCTGACTATATTTAAAGCTATCGCAGAGGCTGCAAGCAGTGTTCCCTGGTAGTCTAGTGGTTAGGATTCGGTGCTCTCACTGCTTTGACCTTGGTTCGATTCCTGGTCAGGGAAAGCATTTTTACAGAGCAAGTTGACAAAAATAATTCAAGTCTGTGAGAGACTGAATAATTGTTTCAATCATCATTAATCCAGCCACATGCGTTGTACACTGAAGGAAATACAAATATGTTTGCCGAGCGACTGTCTAATTTTAATAACTTTTTATACAACCGTAGAATCAGCAGAAAAACAGGATATTCGGCCCACTGTACCTAATATATAGCCCATAGTACAAGAGTAAGGATGTCTTGCTACAATTTTGTACAGGGCCCTGGTGAGACCACACCTGGAGTACTGCGCACAGTTTTGGTCTCCTTATCTGAGGAAGGATACATTTGCCTGGGAGGTGGGACAACGGAGGTTCACCAGATTGATTCCTGGGATGAGAGGGCTGTCCTATGGTGAGAGATTGTGTAGAATATGCCGATTCTCTCTGGAATTCAGAAGAATGAGAGGTGATCACATTGAAACACACAATATTCTGAAGGGGATTGACAAAGCAGAAGTTGAAAAGCCCGTCGAGCTCAGTCAGTACAGTGTGAAATTCTTAATCTCAGGGTCCTGGGTTCGAGCCCCACGTTGGGCGATTACTTTTCCTTAAACTTTTATATTGCTTTCGCGGGTAAAAATCATTAATGAACCCATGATCTTCTTTTGCACAATGAAAAAAATGCGAACCGAGGGAGAGTTGATAATTTAATCAAATAATGAAAGCAGCGCCTCAGACCGCTTGGCCGTCCTTACTGTTAGATGCTCCAGTTACAAGTTATTACTCTGGAAAGTTTCAGACCGGGCGCTTGTTCAGGGCTGCTGGAAGGCCCAGTGATCGGGATATTCTCTCTCCCGGGGTTTTCCTGAGCCTGTGCTCAGTGTACGGGGAGCTTTGGCCTGGGTCCGAGGTAGCTTGTATCCCAGGGATGGACAATAACCCTCTGAGCTCTGGAACTGGGGAAGAGCGAATAATTAATGAGTTGTTTGTGGTTTCAAATGCAGCTTAGATCTGCTGGTGTAAACCGATCGTGTTGTTTCACAGAATGAAAGAAATGCTGACAGGGACAGTCAAAACTTCAATAAGTGAACTTTAATAATTCATGAAACTTTAATCCTTGAAGAAGTTTTATCCCCGATCTGATTTTACACACTCTGTATTTGAGGAGACTGGTTTTAAATGTTCATTGCTCATGCGACAATGTATCCAAAACAGCTTTTATTCAATTTTATTGCAGACAAGTTTTTGCTTGAGAAATAATGTTTCTGCCTGGGCTTGAACCGAGAACCTTTCATATGTGAGGGAAAGGTGATAATCACTACACGACAGAAACTGCTATTTAGCTCAGTGCCCAGAGAGAAGTGTTCAGCAACAAGCTGAAATGCTCAATCCCTCTCTCTGCAAAAAGTTCCTTCCAGAAACATTTTTCTGACCAGAATTGCACCAAACAACAATGTTTTCCTTTCAAAGTCATTAAACTCCCCAATTTCCGCATCTGCAATTTTAAGGACAAGGACTGAAAGCGCATTGCGATCAGAAAATTGCAGGAAACCCCTGTGGTTAATGACAGGGCTTTTGATGGTTGATTTCTGTACACACCTTGTGTTATGTATTTATCCCTTGGCAACCTGTATCACACCACCACCAGAGGGCCTACCTGTTGGAGTCCCAAGGGATCCCAGCATCCTTTGGGAGCACGGTATATAAGCAGGCCACCCACAAGGTACCTGCACTCTGGAGTCTTATTAAAGGAGCTAATGTCACACTTACTCATTGTTCACAGTACTCAGTTTCATCCTTTATTGTGACCGTATCAATTGGCGACGAGACAATGAACAACCACGCAAAAATTCAAGGAACAGTTGGTATCCTGGAGAAGTTCTCAGAAGTGGATGATTGCAAAGCCTTCGTGGAGAGACTCGACCAATACTTCGTGGCCAACGTGCTGGAAGGGCACGTAAACGCTGCCAAATGAAGGGCGATCCTCCTTACCGTCTGTGGGGCAACAATCTATGACCTCATGAAGTAACTTCTAGCTCCGGTAAAACCAACAACGAAATCCTATGAAGAATTGTGTACGCTGGGCCGGGAGCACCTAAATCCTAAAGAAGCATTCTGATGGCGAGGTATCGGTTCTACACGTGCCAACGGTCGGAGGGCCAGGAAGTGGCGAGCTATGTCGCCGAAGTAAGGCGTCTCACAGGACATTGCAAATTTGAGGGATTCCAAGAACAAATGCTGAGAGACTTTTTTGTGCTTGGCATTGGCCATGAAGTAATCCTTCGCAAACTGTTGACTGTTGAAACTCAGAATCTGAGCAAAGCCATAACGATAGCCCAGGCAATTTCCACCGGTTCCTTTAAACCCAAAAACTTAATTTATTTTGAGTGGACTGGAAGGATGAACATGGTCCATGTAAAAAATTGTTATCGTTTTACATGAACTGAATGTTCATAAAAGTATTGGAGTGGGAACTCACTGGATAACAGCACAGCTGGCAATGTTTGCGGAATATATTCGTGCAGCCAAAATGCACAATGACAACCTGGAATTGTACGGCACCGAATCCGTGGGGAAAAAACATGAAAAGGCTTCGTCTCTGGGTGGGTTCGAAACACCAACCTTTTGATTAACAACTGAACCCACGAACCCATTGCAGCACAGAGACTAACTTAAACGTCTATTGCAAGACATCCCAAACGAGGGTGTCAGTCAGTTAAAGCTTCAGATTGCTCCGACCGGGATGGAACTTGTCCACTCTCAGTTGTACTTTTCCCAAATAAATGGAGGAACATTCATTGTGGATGTGTGGAAGCAGTCTGGTCCTGCACACTGTAGACACTTCCATGTCACCGCCAACCAGCTCTCCTGCAACCGGTGTGATCAATCTTCCAGCCTTCCGGTGCCTTGTCTGTGACGAAGTATTCTGATTGTCCCGAAGCCGGTATTAGGTTTTCTTTTCTTTTCAGCTCCTGACTGCGATTAAACACAAACAAAATGCTTACAGGGACAGTTGGATTCATCATTTCTTTGGTTGGTGAAATTTCAAAGATTGAAAGCAACGCACAAACCTCGTCACCTACTCGCGAACCGCTACACGCTGCTCCCGTGAGATGGTAGCCCAGTTGCTGTTTCAAGCTTGAATGCAGGAACAAGCAGAACTCATTCAAAGAAAGTCCAAGTCCCTGAGGCACCTGATTATTTGCACCGAACTCCTTCGCAAATAGTTGAGGTTCGTGTGGGGTGATTTGGGCACATCTTTCCCCACACTACAACACTTTAAACATAACTCAACAGCTGTAAAGTGCTTTGGGCCGTCATGAGTTCCTGAAAGGCACTGCAGAAATGTAAGTCCTTCTTTGCAAAAGTTCGCTGCAATTTCAAAATTCGTGACAGAATAATGGGCTCGGCCGGGATCTCTTGCAAATTTCAATTAACAACCCGAAGCGAGAATCAAACCCCTTGACCAACGAGCTAACTTTTTGACAAACCTGGAGATCAGGTGTAACTTTTATAAAAGCATTTTTTGTGTGTAGCTATTCTTGACAGGAGGAGCACATGAGATCGAATCAGTGACTTTGCTTTTTCAACCTGTCTTCTGAAGCGCCGCACGGTCCCACTCCGACACTCAATGAGCTGTTGGGACGTTAGTGTATCCAGGCTGTGGGTGGCCACCCCGAGCGCAGCAGAGGGGTTTCTGCATTAGTTCTGGGTGGGGACAGTATTTCCCCTTCTCTCTTCTTCTTGTCTGTATCCCTCTGCTTTGTTTTCTGTATTTATTCCCCGGCCTCATTTTACGTGTTTAAAGGGGAACAAAAGATGAAGTGGGCGACACTCTGTAACAATTTCTCTCACTCAAATATATCTATTTAGTGAAGTGAAATAAAGAGCAATTAAAGAATAAAGGAGAAGCCACTGTCGCCCTTTTGACAGGAGAATAAACTCGCCCATGACTGTTCATCCACAGCAAGTTTAAACATAATCTTCCTGCACGGGATCCTTTCACGTGGAAAGCAAACGTGATAACGGCTCCACTGCGGAAACCGCTCTGACCAGAAGTACAGCAGAGGGCAGCTGACCAGCGAATGCCTTCTGTGCTGATCGAGAATGTGTTGGCTCACCTTAAACAACTTCTGTCCCTCACTGACAGCTGTCAATCCTTCTCCTCCGCTGCCCTTTACACAAACATGTCACTGATCCCCACCCACCACCCCACATCCCCATGGTGTTATCTTCCATGTTAGCACAGTGGGGCCGCGGAGGCACCTACTCTCTCCCCGCGGTTAGTGAACTCAGTCAGTCTGTAAAATTAAAGGGGAACAAGTGTCCCGCAAAGGGCAGGGGAAGGGAGAGAGTCTGTAACCTCGGTTTAATTGTTTGTCAAAGGCTACCCGTCCTGTTGTGTATTCCCAGCAGTTTCCTACTTTCACAGGTGGAGATACCGGGGCTGGACCATGTTCCTAAAATACAATGAGGTCGGGATAAAAGTTCCTCACATACTCAGGGCAAAATAAATGATTGAAGTTCCACAATTAATTAATGATGTATAAATTAATGATTTTTTTTTCACATGAGATACATGTAACTCTTTCTTATAAGGTTTTAATTTTGCTGGAAGTGCAATTTCCCTGGCCGGAAATCGACCCAGGGCCGCGGTGGTGAGAGCGCCGAATCCTAATCACTGGACCACCAGGGAACGCTGCATTGCTGCATCACTGCATCGTAATGCTTGGTGTCATTATTGTCCTTTTCAATCCACTTGTTTCACACAGAAACAAATTGTAACCGTAATCTGAATTTAAACCCACGTGATTCTTTGAAGCCACCTTTAAATGATTGGTTAAACCACTCCTTATGCCACCGAAAAACAGCTTTGATTCCAAGTCAGTGCGATAACTTTTGTAACACCGTTTTTAAATTCAACACCTTGTAAAATTGACGACATGCAGTTAAAGTGAAAAAAATAAGAATTCATTTAACCACCATTAATTAACCGATAGCCTTTTTCAGAATGAAAGAAATAATAATATAGTTACTAAGAGACAGTGGTATCTTCAATCATTCAATTTCTCTACATGTGATGAACTTTTATCCCTATCTCATTTTACACTGTATTTTATGACAATGGTTTAAAATTGTAAGTGTTCATGACTCAATTGTAAAACCATTGATTGTGTGTGTGTCTATTCTTGATAGGAGGAGCACTTGAGACCGACGTTCCAGTTCTATATATGTATCAACAGAATCAATTTCCACCAGTTTCTTGAAACCCAATAACTTCATTTATTTCGAGTAGACTGAATGGAGGAACATGATCCATGTAAAAAATTGTTGTCGTTTTACATGAACTTAAAGCTCAGAAATGTATTGGAGTGGGAACTCACTGGATAACAGACAGCTGGCAATGATTGCGGAATATATTCGTGCAGCCAAAACCCACAATGACAACCTGGAACTGTGTGGCACCGAATCCTGGGGTAAAAAACATTAAACGGCTCCGTTTTTGAGTGCGCTCGAACTACCAACCTTTCGGTTAATAGCCGAACAGACTCACTAATTGCGCCACAGAGACTGATGGCATTATACTTTGCTAGACATTCAAAACCAGGGTGTCAGTCAGTTAAAGCTTCAGATTGCTCCGACCGGGATGGAACGTGTCCACTCTCAGTTGTACTTTTCCCAAATAAAGGATGGGACATTCATTGTGGATGTGTGGAAGCAGTCTGGTCCCGCACACTGCAGACACTTCCATGTCACCACCAACCAGCTCTCCCGCAACCGGTGTGTTCTACCTTCCAGCCTTCCGGTGCCTTGTCTTTGACGAAGTATTCTGATTGTCCCGAAGCCGGTATCAAGTTTTCAGCTCCTGACTGCAGATATTCCTGTGATTAAATGCGAACAAAATGCTTACAGGGACAGTTGGATTCTCCGTTTCTTTGCTTGGTGAAATTTCAAAGACTGAAAACAATGCACATTAACCCCAAACATAGACATAGAAACATAGAAAATAGTGCAGGATAGGCCATTCAGCCCTTCTAGCCTGCACAGCCATTCAATGAGTTCATGGCTGAACATGCAACTTCAGTACCCCATTCCTGCTTTCTCGCCATACCCCTTGATCCCCCTAGTAGTAAGGACTTCATCTAACTGCCTTTTGAATATATTTAGTGAATTGGCCTCAACTACTTTCTGTGGTAGAGAATTCCACAGGTTCACCACTCTCTGGGTGAAGAAGTTTCTCCTCATCCCGGTCCTAAATGACTTACCCCTTATCCTTAGACGGTGACCCCTGGTTCTGGACTTCCCCAACATTGGGAACATTCTTCCTGCATCCAACCGGTCGAAACCCGTCAGAATTTTAAACATTTCTTTGAGGTCCCCTCTCATTCTTCTGAACTCCAGTGAATACAAGCCCAGTTGATCCAGTCTTTCTTGATAAGTCAGTCCCACCATTCCGGGAATAAGTCTGGTGAATCTTCGCTGCACTCCCTCAATAGCAAGAATGTCCTTCCTCAAGTTAGGAGACCAAAATTGTACACAATACTCCAGGTGTGGCCTCACCAAGGCGCTGTACAACTGTAGCAACACCTCCCTGCCCCTGTATTCAAATCCCCTCGCTATGAAGGCCGACATGCCATTTGCTTTCTTAACCGCCTGCTGTACCTGCATGCCAACTTTCAATGACTGATGTACCATGACACCCAGGTCTCGTTGCACCTCCCCTTTTCCTAATCTGTCACCATTCAGATAATAGTCTGTCTCTCTGTTTTTACCACCAAAGTGGATAACCTCACATTTATCCACATTATACTTCATCTGTCGTGCATTTGCCCACTCACCTAACCTATCCAAGTCACTCTGCAGCCTCATAGCATCCTCCTCGCAGCTCACACTGCCACCCAACTTAGTGTCATCCGCAAATTTGGAGATACTACATTTAATCCCCTCGTCTAAATCATTAATGTACAATGTAAACAGCTGGGGCCCCAGCACAGAATCTTGCGGTACCACACTAGTCACTACCTGCCATTCTGAAAAGTACCCATTTACTCCTACTCTTTGCTTCCTGTCTCACAACCAGTTCTCAATCAGCACACTACCCCCAATCCCATGTGCTTTAACTTTGCACATTAATCTCTTGTTTGGGATCTAATCAAAAGCCTTCTGAAAGTCCAAATATACCACATCAACTGGTTCTCCCTTGTCCACTTTACTGGAAACAGCCTCAAAAAATTCTAGAAGATTTGTCAAGCATGATTTCCCTTTCACAAATCCATGCTGACTTGGATCTATCATGTCACCTTTTACCAAATGCGCTGCTATGACATCCTTAATAATTGATTCCATCATTTTACCCACTACTGAGTTCAGGCTGACCGGTCTATAATTCCCTGTTTTCTTTCTCCCTCCTTTTTTAAAAAGTGGGGTTACATTGGCTACCCTCCACTCGATAGGAACTGATCCACAGTCAATGGAATGTTGTAAAATGACTGTCAATGCATCCGCTATTTCCAAGGCCACCTCCTTAAGTACTCTGGGATGCAGTCCATCAGGCCCTGGGGATTTATCGGCCTTCAATCCCATCAATTTCCCCAACACAATTTCCCGACAAATAAAGATTTCCCTCAGTTCCTCCTCCTTACTAGACCCTCTGACCCCTTTTATATCAGGAAGGTTGTTTGTGTCCTCCTTCGTGAATACCGAACCAAAGTACTTGTTCAATTGGTCTGCCATTTCTTTGTTCCCCGTTATGACTTCCCCTGATTCTGACTGCAAGGGACTTACGTTTGTCTTTACTAACCTTTTTCTCTTTACATATCTATAGAAACTTTTGCAATCCGCCTTAATGTTCCCTGAAAGCTTCTTCTCGTAGTCCATTTTCCCTGCCCTAATCAAACCCTTTGTCCTCCTCTGCTGAGTTCTAAATTTCTCCCAGTCCCCGGGTTCACTGCTATTCTGGCCAATTTGTATGCCACTTCCTTAGCTTTAATACTATCCCTGATTTCCCTTGATAGCCATGGTTGAGCCACCTTCCCTTTTTTATTTTTACGCCAGACAGGAATGTACAATTGTTGTAGTTCATCCATGCGGTCTCTAAATGTCTGCCATTGCCCATCCACAGTCAACCCCTTAAGTATCATTCGCCAATCTATCCTAGCCAATTCACGCCTCATACCTTCAAAGTTACCCTTCTTTAAGTTCTGGACCATGGTCTCTGAATTAACTTTTCATTCTCTATCCTAATGCAGAATTCCACCATATTATGGTCACTCTTCCCCAAGGGGCCTCGCACAATGAGATTGCTAATTAATCCTCTCTCATTACACAACACCCAGTCTAAGATGGCCTCCCCTCTCGTTGGTTCCTCGACATATTGATCTGGAAAACCATCCCTTATGCACTCCAGGAAATCCTCCTCCACCGTATTGCTTCCAGTTTGGCTAGCCCAATCTATGTGCATATTAAAGTCACCCATTATAACTGCTGCACCTTTATTGCATGCACCCCTAATTTCCTGTTTGATGCCCTCCCCAACATCACTACTACTGTTTGGAGGTCTGTACACAATTCCCACTAACGTTTTTTAACCTTTGGTGTTCTGCAGCTCTACCCATATAGATTCCACATCATCCAAGCTAATGTCTTTCCTAACTATTGCCTTAATCTCCTCTTTAACCAGCAATGCTACCCCACTTCCTTTTCCTTTTATTCTATCCTTCCTGAATGTTGAATACCCCTGGATGTTGAGTTCCCAGCCTTGATCATCCTGGAGCCACGTCTCCGTAATCCCAATCACATCATATTTGTTAACATCTCTTTGCACAGTTAATTCATCCACCTTATTGCGGATACTCCTTGCATTAAGACACAAAGCCTTCAGGCTTGTTTTTTTAACACACTTTGTCCTTTTAGAATTTTGCTGTACAGTGGCCCTTTTTGTTCTTTGCCTTGGGTTTCTCTGCCCTCCACTTATCCTCATCTCCTTTCTGTCTTTTGCTTTTGCCTCTTTTTTGTTTCCCTCTGTCTCCCTGCATTGGTTCCCATTCCCCTGCCATATTAGTTTAACTCTTCCCCAACAGCACTAGTAAACACTCCCTCTCGGACATTGTCACCTACTCGCTAACCGCTACATGCTGCTCTTGTGAGATGGAAGCCCAGTTGCTGTTTCAAGCTTGAATGCAGGTACAAGCAGAACTCATTCAAAGAAAGTCCAAGAGGTTTGTGTGCGGTGATTTGGGCACATCTTGCCCCACACTACAACACTTCAAACATAACGCAACGGCTGTAAAGCGCTTTGGGGCATCATTAGTGTAAAGTCCTTACTCAATAGTATAAAACCACATGAGGCACATCCTGGGGACAAGATAACACACAGAACTTAACTCTTTATTTACAGCACTCAGACAACCTAACCCAGCGTGGGACCTCCCTTTATATACCTGGGTGCCCAGGTATGGGACAGTCTCCCACAAGTGCACCTCTTGTGGTCAAGGTGTGCATCAAGGTAAAGTGTGTACAGTAATACAGTGGTGTTACATACATGACATCACCTCCCCCCCAAAGTCTTATTGGGATCATAGGTTTAGTCTTTCAGGTGGTCTACGCTCTCTCGTGGAGCGCTGCAGTTGGGTTCTGTTGGACATTAACGTGAGTGTCTGTCACCTGTGGTGATTCCGGCCTGTCCAGGCTGACCGCAGGGACTGTGCATTCTGCTGATTGCTCTTATTGCTCATTCACTGGCGGTGGTGTGAGTTCCAACTCGTAGCCTTCTTCAGGTTCCTCCGTGTCGGTGCTGAACCTTTTTTTGACTTGGTCCAGATGCTTGCGGCATATCTGACCATTGTTGAGTTTTACCACAAAATGGCCCTGTTCCCCTCTTTGTCAACTACAGTACCCTCAAGCCATTTCGGTCCCATGGCGTGATTGAGGATGAATACGGGATCATTTATTTCTATACACCTCCCCTTTGAATTGCGGTCATGGTCCTCGTTTTGGGACTGGCGCTTGCCCTCAACAATGTCGGTCAGGACTGGGTGAATGAGGGACAACCGAGTTTTGAGTGTCCGTTTCATTTGTAGCTCTGCGGGCGGGACCTCCGTGAGTGAGTGCGGTCGGGATCGATAGGAGATGCGATAGGCAGCATTGTAGGGAGGGTCCTTGGATCCTGAGCATACCTTGCTTAATGATTTGGACTGCACGATCTGCCTGGCCATTGGAGGTCGGCTTGAACGGTGCTGTCCAGATGTGGTTGATGCCATTACCTCCTGGAATTCGTAGCTTGTGAAACATGGGCCATTATCACGAACCAGGATGTCCGGCAAGCCGTGGGTTGCGAAGATCGCACATAGGCTTTCCACGGTGGTGGATGTCGTGCATGAATTCAAAATGATGCACTCGATCCATTTCGAGTACGCGTCCACCACGATGAGAAACATCTTTCCCATGAACGGGCCCGTGTAGTCTACATGAATGCTTGATCATGGCCTGGTGGACCAGGGCCTCCCTGGGGGCATTACCCAGCTGGGTACACGTCGTGCACCTGCGAACACAGTGTTCCAGGTCTGAATCAATCCCAGGCCACCAAACGTGTAAGCGGGCAATGGCCTTCATCAGCACGATGCCTGGGTGCTCGCTGTGGAGTTCCCTGATGAATGCCTCCCTCCCCTTCTGGGGCATAACTACCCGGCTGCTCCATAGTAGGCAGTCGTTCTGGACGGAGAGCTCATCCATCCGTCTGTGGAAGGGTCTGACTGCCTCAGAGCATGCTCCGTGTGCGAGTGCCCAATCCCTAGTCAGAACACATTTCTTAATCAGGGATAGGAGGGGATCTCTGTTTATCCAGATTTTGATCTGGCGGGCTGTGATGGGGGAGCCTGCGCTGTTAAAGACATCGGCAGTCATGACCATCTCAGCACTTTGCTCCGCTACCCCCTCAGTGGTGGCCAGCGGGAGCCTGCTGAGCCATTTCCGCAATTTTCAGTGCCGGGCCGGTGCCGAATGGAGTAGTCATAAGCAGCCAGTGTGAGGGCCCATCACTGTATGCGAGCTGATGCATTGGCGTTGACAGCCTTGCTGTCTGACAACAGGGACGTTAATGGCTTGTGCTCTGTTTCTAATTAAAATTTCATACCAAAGAGGTACTGATGCATTTTTTTCACACCATAGACACATGCAAGCACTTCTTTCTCAACCATGCCATATCCCCGTTCTGCTTGAGAGAGTGACCTGGAGGCATAAAGCCACAGGTTGCAGTTGACCCTCAGCATTGCCCTGCTGCAACACGCATCCAACCCCATAGGACGATGCATCACATGTCAGAACCAATTTTTTACAGGGGTCGTACAGGGTCAACAATTTGTCAGAACAAAGTAAGTTCCGCGCCCGATTGAAAGCCCGTTCCTGACAGTCCCCCCAAAACCAATCGCACCCCTTTCGCAGCAGCACGTGTAGCGGCTCCAGCAACATGCTCAAGTTCTGTAGAAAGTTCCCGAAATAGTCCCAGGAATGAACGCAACTCCGATGTGTTGCAGGGCCTGGGTGCTCGTCGAATCGCCTCTGTTTTGGATTTGGTGGGCCGAATCCCATCTGCAGCAACCCTCCTGCCCAGGAACTCAACCTCAGGAGCTAAGAAGACACATTTAGACTTCTTGAGCCGCAGGCCTACCCGGTCCAGTCGGCGTAGCATCTTCTCCAGGTTGTGGAGGTGTTCCTTGGTTTCTCGACCCGTGGTGAGGATGTCGTCCTGAAATACGATTGTTCCAGGAATGGATTTGAGCAGGCTTTCCATGTTTCTTTGGAAAATCGTGGCCGCTGACCGAATGCCAAACGGTCTCCTGTTATAAACGAACAGTTCCTTGTGCGCGGTGATGGTGATCAACAGTTTAGATTCGACGGCCAGTTCCTGAGTCATATAGACTGAAGTGAGGTCCAACTTGGTGAACAGCTTGCCGCCTGCCAGTGTGGTGAAAAGGTCCTCCGCTCTCGGGAGCGGGTATTGATCTTGTAGCAACACCTGATTGATGGTGGCCTTGTAGTCGCCACAGATCTGACAGAACCATCTGCTTTTATGACGGGAACGATGGGGCTCGCCGAATTCAACGGGCGAGATGATGCCCTCTCTCAACAGACGGTCCAATTCGCTCTCGATTTTTTCACGCATCACATATGGCACCGCTCTGGCTTTGTGGTGCACCGGCCTGGCGTTCAGGGTGATGTGTCTCGCTACATTCGTGCCTTTGAAAGTCCCGATGCCAGGTTGAAATAGTGAATTGAATTGTGGTTGGACTTGTGAGCACGAACTTCGCTCCACAGGCGACATTATGTGAACATTCCCCCATTTTTAGTTCATCTCGACTAACCAGCTCCTCCCCAACAATGCGGGACCATCACTGGGGAAAATCCAGAGCGGCAGCCGATTCACTAACCCATTGTGTGTGACAGCCAACATTGCACTGCCTAGCACCGGAATAATCTCTTTAGTGTCTGTCCGTAATTGTGTCACAATGCGTTCTAGTTTGGGTCTATTGGCTTTGATGAGCCATAGTTTCTCGAATTGCTGAACGCCCATGAGTGACTGGCTGGCCCCCGTGTCCAGCTCCATGTATACTGGGATGCCGTTTAGTAAAACCCTCATCATCATTGGTGGCGTTCAGGTGTATGCACTGTGAATATTCGCGACATGGACCCACTGAACCTCGGCGTCCATCGATTTGCCCCAAATGTCATCCTGCCTCAAAGAAACCTCTTCTGGTTCATCCGCCTCATATATTAGTCTGGTTGCAGGCTTCCTGCACATTCGAGCTAAGTGGCCAGAGAGATTGCAGTTGCTGCAGACAAACTGTTGGAATCTGCAACATCTCTCTGAGTGTTTTCCCCCACACCTCCAGCATGAGTTAAAGTTTCCATTGTTGGGAATGAAAGGACTATGGCCAGGCATTCCGTACTGACTATCCCTTTGACTGCTCTTAAATACCCTGTTAGTGGGTATCAATCGCCCCATCCCGGGCCGCATTGTCCACTGTGATGGCATAAATGTCCGTTCAGCCTGCCATTGTCTCTGTGGAAGCCATACTCTGGGGTCTATGTGGGCGGTGTCGGACTGCCCCTGCCTACCTGCAGGGCGCTCAGTCGCATTAATAATATTGACTCCCTGATCCATCGCCATATTGGGGGCAGAATTGTGCACGTATATCGTTTTCGTCTCTTCCTCCCCCGCCATGAAAGTGTGAGCTATCAACGTCACCGTGTCCAAGGTCAAATCCTTGGTCTCAATTAATTTACGGGAAATTCCCGCATGACCGATGCCCTCGATTAAGAAATCCCTTAGCATCTCCCCCCTAAAGGCGTATATGAACTTACAGAGGCTGGCCAAACACCAGAGGTCCGCTACAAAGTCCGGTATGCTCTGTCCTTCATGACGTCTGTGGGTGTAGAATCTGTGTCGGGCCATGTATACGCTATTTGCCGGTTTGCGGTCCTCCCCGATTAACTTGCTAAGCTCCTGAAAGGTTTTGTCCGCCGGCTTTTCGGGTGCCAGTAAGTCATTCATGAGTGCGTAAGTCTTTGGTCCGCAGTTGGTCAAGAGGTGAGCCCTGCGCTTGTCGGCCGCTGCATCCCTCAGCCATTCCTTCGTAACAAAACTCTGCTGAAGTCTCTCAACAAAATCGTCCCAATCTTCCCCAACACAGTCCCGTTCTTCTGTGCTACCGGTGGCCATTCTCGTGGGTCGTGAATTCACATTTCTTCTCGCCACTGTTACGTCCTTACTCAATAGTATAACACCACACGAGGCACATCCTGGGGACAAGGTCACTGTTAAGTCCTCACTCTAATGTACTGACTTACATGAGACACTTGCTGAAGTCAAGGTAACTCAGGACCAGCACCTTTAATTCCAGCTCTCCAGTGCTGCACTTGCCTGAGACCTCCCTTTATATACCTCAGTGGGACAGGTATGGAGTGTCTCCTGCAAGTGCACCTCTGGTGGTAAGGTATGCTTATTGTTCCAGGTCATATCCAGTTACAGTCATGTGTAGCATATGATACAGTTCTCTCCAGTAATGTGAGATATATGACATCACCCTCCCCCAAGGTGTTATTGCTTATATAGATTCAATCTCTCAGGTGGTCTGCGCTCTTGCGTGGAGCGTCTTAGTTGTGGTTCAGTTGTTTGCCTTGGTGCCTGTTTTTCGCTCGGTGTGATTGCTGGTATCTCGCCTGGGCTGTCTGTTTCGTTCGGTGTGATTGCTGGTATCTCGCCTGGGCTGTCTGTTGAGACTGCCCTTTCCTCAGGTTGTTCCACCTGTCTTTCCACCAGATGTAGTGTGAGTTCCACATTGTAGTCTGCCTCTGGTTCTTCAGTATTATCAGTGAATCTACTTTTTACTTGGTCTACATGCCTCCGGCAGGTTTGGCCATTGTCCATTTGAACAACCAGTAGCCTGTTTCCCTCTTTGTCTGTTACTGTCCCTGCAAGCCATTTGGGACCCCGGCCATAGTTTAGCACAAACACTTTGTCCCCTATCTCATTCCACCTCCCCCTCGAATTTCGGTCATGGTACTCAGTTAGCTTTTGACGCTTAGCTTCAAAAATTTCATGCATGTCTGGGAGGATTAACGAGAGCCTGGTCTTTAAGGTTCGTTTCATCAATAGTTGCGCGGGGGGAACCCCAGTCAATGAATGTGGGCAAGATCTGTATGCCAGCAGCAGTCGCGACAGGCGGCTCTGCAGCGTGGGATCTTGGATTCTGAGCATGCCTTGTTTAATGATCTGCTCTACTCGCTCCGCCTGGCAATTGGAGGCCGGCTTGAAAGGTGCCGTCTTATTGTGATTTATATCGTGGTCAACTATAAAATCGTGAACTTCTGCGCTGGTGAAGCACGGACCATTATCACTGACCAATATGTCAGGAATGCCGTGCGTTGCAAACATAGTTTTAAGGCTCTCCACAGTGGTAAAGATGGTGCTCGAGTTTAAAATGGTGCACTCGATCCATTTTGAAAAAGCAGCAACGACTACGAGGAACATTTTACCCATGAATGGGCCTGCATAGTCGACATGCACCCGCGACCACGGTTTGGAGGGCCAAGGCCAGAGGCTTAGGGGGGCTTCTCTGGCCCTGGCCAGGGCGAACCTGTAGATTCAAAGACATTGATTGCCATTAGCAACCCACAGTCCTGTTCGTCGGACTCTTCTGTGGTCGCCAGGGGTAGCCTGCTAAGCGCGTTGGCACAGTTGTCTGTGCCTGGTCTGTGCCTTATCGTGTAGTTGTAAGCCGCCAGCATGAGTGCCCACCACTGAATGCGTGCCGAGGCGTTGGCGTTGATTGCCTTGCACTCGGATATTCGGGACGTGAGGGGTTTGTGGTCAGTTTCTAATGCAAACTTGGCCCCGAAAAGGGATTGGTGCATCTTTTTGATACCATACACGCATGCGAGCGCCTCCTTCTCAACCATACCATACCCGCGCTCCGCCCGCAAAATTGACCTTTAGGCATAAGCAACGGGCTGCAATTTACCCACATCATTGACGTGCTGTAAAACGCACCCGACCCCGTACGCTGACGCATCACATGTAAGAACTAACTTTTTACCTGGGTCAAAAAAGGCTAAAACAGTCTTGGAACATATAAGGTTGCATGCCTTATTGAAAGCGCGTTCTTGGGCGTCCCCCCAAAACTAATCGCACCCCTTTCTGAGTAGCACGTGGAGAGGCTCCAGCAGCGTGCTCAAGTTCTGCATAAAATTCCCAAATAATTGAGTCGCCCGAGAAAGGCCCGCAGTTCCGAAACATTCCAGGGCCTGGGTGCCAGGCGAATTGCTTCAGTTTTGGATTTGGTTGGGCAGATTCCATCAGTGGCAATCCTTCTGCCCAAAAATTCAACCTCAGGCGCGAGAAACAGACGCTTGGATTTCTTAACTCTTGGGCCTACCCGATCCAATCGACTTAGTACTTCCTCAAGATTGCGGAGATGAGAGTCGATGTTCCTGCCCGTGATGAGTATGTCATCTTGAAACACAACCGTCCCCGGGATGGACTTGAGCAGACTCTCCATGTTGCGCTGGAATATAACAGCTGCCGACCTGATGCCGAATGGACATCGATTGAACACAAAAGGGCCTCGATGTATGTTGATGGTGGTGAGTAGCTTAGACTCTTCGGTCAGTTCTTGCGTAATATACGCAGATGTGAGGTCAAGTTTCGAGAAAAGTTATCCTCCAGCCAACGTGGCAAATAGGTCCTCCGCTCTGGGCAGCGGGTATTGGTCCTGTAGGGAGACTCTGTTTATGGTAGACTTGTAATCCGCACAGATTCACACGGATCCATCAGGCTTCATGACGGAGACAATGGGGCTTGCCCAGTCGCTGAATTCCACGGGAAAAATTATGCCTTCCCTCAGAAGCCGGTCCAGTTCATTTTCAATCTTTTCCCTCATCACATAAGGCACAGCTCGAGCCTTGTGATGGACCGGTCTGGCATTCTGTGTGATGTCGATTCTAACTTTAGCCCCATTGAAGGTGCCAACACCTGGCTGAAAGAGATGTTCAAAACGGCTTAGAACTGTTGAGCAGGAGGTCCGTTCCTCTGATGACATGGCGTGAACATCATCCCATTTCCAATTTAGTTCTGCTCACCAGCTTCTCCCCAACAGGGCTGGGAGTTCCCCGGGGACAATCTACAGGGAAAATCAGTGCACCATCCCTTTGTGTGTGACTGAGAGCATGGCGCTGCCAAGGACTGGGACGATTTCTTTAGTATAGGTCCTTAGTTTGGTGTCGATCTTTGTGAGTTTCGGTCTGTTGTTTTTGTGCGGCCACAGCTGTTCAAATTGTTGAACGCTCATGAGGAATTGACTGGCCCCTGTGTCCAGTTCCATGTTGATGGGTATCCTGTTGAGTAGGACCCTCATCATAATTGGAGGCGTCTTGGTGTAAGAACAGTGGACATTGATCGTGTTAACCCGCTGTACCTCGGCATCCCGTGCACTGTTCCAACCGTCTTCTGATCCGCATTCCGACCCTTCCGATTCGTATACCAGCCGAGCTGCTGTTTTTCTGCACATGCAAGCCAGATGCCCTGTGTAGTTGCAGTTTCTGCAAACGGCATGCTGAAATCGACACACCCTGGTTGAGTGCCTTCCCCCACATCTCCAACACAGACCGTTTCCATTGTTTCCGAAGGATGAACTGGGTCTGGCTGATCTCCCTTGAGCTTCTCTCAATCTTTGGTTGATTGCTCGCATTGTGGGTTGATGGGTGTGATCGACCGTTCATGTGGCCCATGATTTTGATGGCTTCTGGCACCACTGTCTGCTGTTGAAGGCCTGCTCTCCCGCCTTTGTCTGTGTGTGGGGGTAGTGGTTTGTTTCACAATGTGAATCCCTTGTTCCAATGCCTCGTTTGTTGTCGTACCCGAAGTATAGATCAGCCTCGTTTCTTCTTCGCCTGCCAAGAACATCTGTGCGACCAGTGCTGCTGCCTCTAGAGTCAAGTTCTTAGTCTCCTTAAGCATTCGGAACATGCCTGCGTGGCCTATTCCTTCAATAAAAAAGTCTTTCAGTACTTCTCTCCTTAGTTCATCGGGGAACTCACATAAACTAGCCAGCCTCCGAAGTTCCGCCATGAAGTCGGGTATGCTCTGGCCCACACAACGTCTGTAGTTGTAGAACCTGTGTGTGGCCATGTGTAGGCTGCTCGCAGGCTTCAGGTGGTCTCTCACCAGTGTGCTCAACTCCTCAAATGACTTGTTTGCTGGTTTCTCGGGTGCCAGCAGGTCTTTCATTAAAGCGTATGTTTTCGAGCCACAGCTGGTCAAGAGATGGGCTCTTCTCTTGTCTGCCTTATCGTCGCCCAGCCAGTCTTTGGTCACAAAGCTTTGCTGGAGCCTTTCTATAAAGTTATCCCAATTGTCTCCAGTATTGTATTTCTCATCTGAGCTGTTGGTAGCCATTCTGTGGATTCTGTGATCCCGTAACTCGTCGCCACTGTTAAGTCCTGACTCTAATGTACTGACTTACACGAGGCACTTGCTGAAGTCAAGGTAACTCAGGACCTGCACCTTTAATTCCAGCTCTCCAGTGCTGCACTTGCCTGAGACCTCCCTTTATATACCTCAGTGGGACAGGTATGGAGTGTCTCCTGCAAGTGCATCCCTGGTGGTAAGATATGCTTATTGTTACAGGTCATTTACAGTTACAGTCATGTATAGCATGGTAAGATACAGTTATATACAGTAATGTGAGATACATGACAGTCACAAACAGACTTTAACTGTTTATTTACAGCACTCAGACAACCTAACTTTGCGTGGGACCTCCCTTTATATACCTGGGTGCCCAGGTATGGGGCAGTCTCCCACAAGTGCACCTCTTGTAGTCAAGGTGTGCATAAAGGTCAAGTGTGTACAGTAATACAGTGGTGTTACATACATGACAATTAGTTCCTGAAAGGCGCTGCAAAAAAGCAAGTCCTTCTTTGCAAAAGTGCGATGCAATTTCAAAATTAGCGGAAAAATAATGGACTCGTCCATAATTTGAACCCGAGCCCTTTCAAGAAATTCAATTAACAACCCTGAAGCGAGAATCATAAATATCGAGCAAAAAGCCGACTGTTTGACAAACGTGAAGACAAGGTGTAACCATTATAAAGCATTTTTGTGTGTGCCGGTATTCTTGATAAGAGGAAGGCATGGGACTGAATCAGTGACTTTGCTTTTTCGACCTGTCTTCTGAAGCGCCGCACGGTCCCACTCCGACAGTCAATGAGCTGTTGGGACGTTAGTGTATCCAGGCTGTGGGTGGCCACCCCGAGCGCAGCAGAGGGGTTTCTGCATTAGTTCTGGGTGGGGACAGTATTTCCCCTTCTCTCTTCCTCTTGTCTGTATTGTTGTGCTTTTATTTCTCTATTTATTCCCCCTGTCTCAGTTTCTCGTGTTTAAATGGGAACAAAAGATGAAATGGGTGTCACTGTGGAACAATTTCTCTCGCTCAAAGTTAGACGCACTACCGTTGTGCCATGAGGTCTCGGCAGCGAGCTGTTGATATTCAGGTTCATATATAAATATATATTTTTCTCTTTATACAAAACTCATTGTTTGGCACCATGACCAACTCCTTAAAAGTGGGATTCAGCAGTTCACCTGCTCGCTTAACATTTCCGTCTGACCTGGGGCTGAAAATGGAGATGTTTCCGCAGTGTAGCGGTTAACACGTTCGCCTCACACGCAAAAGCTCACCAGGCGGAATTATTTTCTGGAACTTTCTCCTCATGCATGCTCAGGGGCAAGTTTGTTCTCCTGTGAAAGGTCATAAGATCATAAACATGTAAGGATTCGGAGCCGGAGTAGGCCTTTCGGCCCCTCGAGCCTGGTCCACCATTCAAGAGGATCCTGGCAGTTCCTCGACAGCAAGTTTAAACATCTGGGGCGGAGCCAACAGGCGCCTGGCTGCAATCAGTGACAAAAAGGTGCATTTGGCAGAAGCCCGGTCAATCGGTCGAGCATGAGAATCTTAATCTTGGATTCAGGGGTGTGAGCCCCACGTTAATTGTTAAAACATGTCCCATTTTACACACTGTGCTTTAGGGATCTGATTCAAAATGTTCATTGCTGGTAACATCAACATGAGACTGGGGAAACAGTGAGACTGACTTTAGAGCAAGGGTCTGGTTATTGTGAAACAGCAAATGAAATATCAATTCTGGAAGAATGACATCGAAAAAAATGTGACCCCGACACACAGAAAGAAGTGTTAAGGCAGAAGATTAAATGCTGCATTCCTCTGTGCAAAAAATTCCTTTCACAAACATTTCTCTGACCAAAACTGCACAAAACAAAAATGTTCCTTTCAAATTCATTAAACTCCCGAATTTCCACACCCCCCGAATCTCCTGAATCAGATGCCTCTAGTTTTGCCGACTCAATCCATGTCCCTTTGCAATGTTCTGCTTCCACCCACACTATGAAATGTGCCACTAACTTATAGAATCATGGAATGGTTACAGCACGGAAGGCCATTCGGCCCATCGAGCCCGTGCCGACTCTCAGTGAGTCCCACTCCCCCGCTCTTTCCCTGTCGCCCTGCAATTGTTTTTCCTTCAGACACTTATCCAACTCCCGTTTGAAAGATAAGATTGAGTCTGCCTCCAGTACATTCCAGATCCTAACCACTCGCTGCTAAATGGTCATCTCCTGTTCCTATGTGTAAAGTCTGGGAAACACTCGATCAATTCCTGCCACACTCACAGCCTTCCTAAATATAGCACCGTCATTCTATTCTCATAAAACCAGCTCCTGAAGTATAGTCCAGCTGTGTAGGTTAAAGCTCTGGTTATGTTCCTAACATTACTTCAATTGCAGTGTTTCCGTAGTGTAGTGGTTGTCACATTTGCCTCACACGCGAAAGGTCTTTGGTTCGAAACTGTGCGGAAACATTTTGAAAACTTGTTCAATTAAGTATTCAAAAAAATGGATTTTATTCATATTAATGGTTCAATATTAACAAAATACCATGTCCCACAACCTTGTTAAATTTTCTGATATCTCTGTTCAGTTCTGTATACACTCAAACTCGACACTTGAACTGAATGCTCATAAAAGTATTGGAGTGGGAACTCACTGGATAACAGCACAGCTGGCAATGTTTGCGGAATATATTTGTGCAGCCAAAACGCACAATGACAACCTGGAACTGTGCGACACCGAATCCTCGGGGAAAACAGTTAATGACATCGTCTCTGGGTGGACTCAAACCACCAACCTTTCAATTAACAGCTAAACGCGCAAACCCATTGCGCCACAGAGACTCACACCGATATTTGTTGCAAGACATCCAAAACCAGGGCGTCCGTCAGTTAAAGCTTCAGATTGCTCTGACCGGGATGGAACTTGTCCACTCTGAGTTGCACTTTTCCCAAAAGAAGGGTGGGACATTCATTGTGGATGTGTGGAAGCAGTCTGGTCCCGCACACTGCAGACACTTCCATGTCACCGCCAACCAGCTGTCCCACAACCGGTGTGATCTACCTTCCAGCCTTCCGGTGCCTTGTCTGTGACGAAGTATTCTGATTGTCCCGAAGCTGGTATTAGGTTTTAATTCCTTTTCAGCTCCTGACTGCGGATATTCCTGTGATGAAATGTGAACAAAATACTTACAGGGACAGTTGGATTCACCATTTCTTTGCTTGGTGAAATTTCAAAGATTGAAAGCGACGCACATCAACCCCAAACCTCGTCACCTACTCGCTAACCGCTACACGCTGCTCCCGTGAGATGGAAGCCCAGTTGCTGTTTCAAGCTTGAATGCAGGTACAAGCAGAACTTATTCAAAGAAAGTCCAAGTCCCTGAGGCACCTGATTATTTGCACCAAACTCCTTCGCAAAGAGTTGAGGTTCGTGTGGGGTGATTTGGGCACATCTTTCCCCACACTACAACACTTCAAACATAACTCAATGGCTGTAAAGTGCTTTGGGGTGACATGAGTTCCTGAAAGGCACTGCAGAAATGTAAATCCTTCTTTGCAAAATTTCCACGCAATTTCAAAATTTCAAAATTCACGGCAAAATAATGGGCTCATCCAGGACTTCTCGCATATTTCATTTAATTTCTATTAAGCAAGAGTCACGCTGTTCGATCAACTAACCAACTGCTTGACAATCATAAAAGTAATGTGTAGCCATTATAAAAGCAAGTTTTTGTGTGTAGCTATTCTTGATTAGAGAAGCACATGAGATGGAATCATTGACTTTGCTTTTTCGACCTGTCTTCTGAAGCGCCGCACGGTCCCACTCTGACAGTCAATGAGCTGTTGGGACGTTAGTGTATCCAGGCTGTGGGTGGCCACCACGAGCGCAGCAGAGGGGTTTCTGCATTAATTCTGTGTGGGGACAGTATTTCCCCTTCTCTCTTCCTCTTGTCTGTATCCCTGAGCTATTATTTCTCTATTTATTCCCCTGTCTCAGTTTCTAGTGTTTAAAAGGGAACAAAAGATGAAATGGGTGTCACTGTGGAACAATTTCTCTCACACAAAGTTAGATTCACTACCGTTGTGCCATGAGGTCTCGGCAGCTAGCCGTTGATATTCAGGTTCATATATAAATATATATTTTTACATTTCTACAAATTATCGAAGCTGTTCTCTGGTCGCGTGGTTTAGATCCCGAGCATTAAACCTCTTTCCATTCTCAATCAGTTGTCGCAGAAACATAATTGAGGTGTGCGAGAGGATTGATGATTGCTGTAATCGTCGTTAATAACCCCACTACTATCTGTTACAGAACGAGCTTTCACACTCTCCCGCTTCTCCTACCCTTTGCCGGACAAGTGTTCAGGGTTTAATTTTACAAACTGGGTGAGTTCGCTGATCGCGGGGAGACGGTAGGAGCCTCTGTGGCCCCACTGTGAGGATGTGGAAGTGAACACGGTGGCTGGGTGATCCGTGACATTTCTGTAAAGGGCAGTGGAGGAGAAGGATTGAGAACTTTCAGTGTTGGACAGAAGTTGTTTAAGGTGAGCCAACACATTCCCGATCAGCACAGAGGGAGCTCACTGGTCAGCTCCCTTCTGCTGGGGCTGCTGTGCCAGAGGTTTCTGTAGTGTAGTGGTTGTCACGTTTGCTTATTAGGTGTAAGGTCCCTGGTTCGATCCCAAGTGGGAGCATTATGTTTAAACTTGCTGTGGATGAACAATCAGAGCTGAGTTTAGTCTCCTGGCAAATGCTGCTTGACCTGCTGAGATTTCCAGCATTTGCTGTATTTATTGATTAAAGTATCGACTGTCCCTCAGTTAGCATTTCTTTCATTGTGCAAAAGAAGGTGACGGATTAATTAATGATGCTTTCCCATGAAAGCAACACAAAAGTTTAACAAATAAACATACGGTGACTGGCAGGTGAGCGCTGCTTCTGATACCTGGTGGGAATGGGCGGGGATTTTAAAGCCCCTTGTATTTCAGAACCTTCATATAGACGAACATCTCAGACTACTCGTGGTGCAACGGTAGCGCATCTGACTCCAGATCAGAAGGTTGCGTGTTCAAATCATGTCGAGGTCACTGTTCTTTTGGGTAATCCCGGAATTAATATTTTCTTTGCTGTTTGGCAATAACCAGACACTTGCTCCAAGGTCTGTCTCACTGTTTCCCCGGTGTCAGGCAGAGAAACACCTGTTGCCCTCATTTATTTCATGTGACAAGACACAAAAGTTCAAAATCAACCTGCAGGTGGCCATACACAGCACTGGATAGTCAGGACAGCCGAGCGGTCTAAGCTGTTGTGTTCAGTCTGCTCTGAAAGTGTGAGTTTGAATCCCACTTCTAGCACCTTTTATTTTTAGTCATTGAGCAAAACTCATTTGCTTGGCACAACGATCAGCTCCTAAAAAGTGGGATCCTGCAGTTCACCTGCTCGCTCAGCATCTCCATCTGACCTGGTGCTGAAGGTGGAGATGTTTCCGCAGTGTGGCCGTTCACACGTTCACCTTACTGTCATGTATCTCACACTACTGTATATAACTGTATCTTATCATGCTATACATGACTGTAACTAGATATGACCTGTAACAACAAGCATACTTTACCACCAGGGGTGCACTTGCAGGAGACACTGCATACCTGTTCCACACAGGTATATAAAGGCAGGTCTCAGGCGAGTGTGGCACGGGAGAACTGTGAAATAAAGGTGCAGATCCAGAGTGACTTTGACTTCAGCATGTGCCTCGTGTAAGTCTGTACTGCAAGGTCAGGACTTTACAGTGGCGATGAGTTACTGGATCACACAATCCACAGAATGGCTACCAACGGCTCAGATGAGAAATACAATGCTGGAGACAATTAGGGGGACTTTATAGAAAGGCTCCAGCAAAGCTTAGTAACCAAAGACTGGCTGGGCGATGATAAGGCAGACAAGAGAAGAGCCCATCTCTTGACCAGCTGTGGCTCGAAAACATACGTTTTAATGAAGGACCTGCTGGTACCCGAGAAACCAGCAAGCAAGTCGTTTGAGGAGTTGAGCACACTGGTGAGAGATCACCTGAAGGCAGTGAGCAGCCTACACATGGCCAGACACAGGTCCTACAACTACAGATGCTGTGTGGGCCAGAGCATACCCGACTTTGTGGCGGAACTTCGGAGGCTGGCTAGTTCTCCGATGAACTAAGGAGAGAAGTACTGAGAGACTTTTTTATTGAAGGAATAGGCCACGCAGGCATATTCCGAAAGCTTATCGAGACCAAGAACTCAACCCTAGAGGCAGCAGCACTGGTCGCAAAGATATTCTTGGCAGGAGAAGAAGAAACGAGGTTGATCTACACTGCGGGTACGACAACTAACGAAACATCGGAACAAGGGGTTCACAGCGTGAAACAAGCTGCTACCCCCACACACAGACAAAGGCAGGAGAGCAGGCCTTCAACAGCAGGCAGTGGCGCCAGAGGCCATCAAGGGCCACATGAACGACTGTTCACACCTCATTAACCCACAATGTAAACAATCAACTACAGACTGAGAGAAGCTCAAGAGAGATCAGCCAGACGCAGCTCATCCTTCGGAAACAATGGAAGCGGTCTGTGCTGGAAATGTGGGGGAAGGCACTCAACAAGGGGGTGTCAATTTCAGCATGCTGTTTGCAGAAACTGCAACTATACAGGACATCTGGCTCGCATGTGCAGAAAAACAGCAGCTCGGCTGGTATACGAATCAGAAGGGTCGGAAAGCGGACCAGAAGACGGTGGGGACAGTGCCCAGGACACTGCGGTACAGCGGGTCAACACGATCAATGTCCACTGTTCTTACAACAAGATGCCTTCAATAATGGTGAGGGTCCTACTCAACGGGATACCCATCAACATGGAACTGGACACAGGAGCGAGGCAATCTCTCATGAGCGTCCAACAATTTGAACAGCTGTGGCAGCACAAAAGCAACAGACCAAAACTCACAAGGATCGACACCAAACTAAGGACCTATACCAAATAAATCGTCCCAGTCCTTGTCAGCGCCATGCTCTCAGTCACACACAAAAGGACAGTGAACTGACTTCCCCTGTGGATTGTCCCCGGAGATCTCCCAGCACTGTTGCGAAGAAGCTGGTTGGAAAAACTAAATTGGAAATGGGATGATGTTCACGCCATGTCGTCAGAGGAACGGACCTCCTGCTCAACAGTTCTAAGTCGTTTTGAACATCACTTTCAGCCAGGTGTGGGCACCTTCAAAGGGGCTAAAGTTAAAATCTACATCACTCAGGATGCCAGACCAGTCCATCACAAGGCTGGAGATGTGCCTTATGTGATGAGGGAAAAGATTGAACACGAACTGTACCGGCTTCTGCGGGAAGGCATTATCTCACCCATGGAATTTAGCGACTGGGCAAGTCCCATCGTCCCCGTCATGAAGCCTGATGGATCCGTACGAATCTGTGGGGATTACAAGTCTACCATAAACAGAGTCTCCCTACAGGACCAATACCCGCTTCCCAGAGCGGAGGACCTATTTGCCACGTTGGCTGGAGGAAAACTTTTCTCGAAACTGGATCTCACATCTGCATATATCACGCAAGAACTGACCGAAGAGTCTTAGCTACTCACCACCATCAACAGGCATCGAGGCCTTTATATGTACAATCGATGCCCATTCGGCATCAGGTCGGCAGTTGCTCTATTCCAGCGCAACATGGAGAGTCTGCTCAAGTCCATCCCGGGGACAGTTGTGTTTCAAGATGACATACTCATCACGGGCAGGGACACCGACTCCCATCTCCGCAATCTGGAGGAAGTACTAAGTCGATTGGATCGGGTAGGCCGAAGAGTCAAGAAATTCAAGTGTCTGTTTCTTGCCCCCGAGATTGAATTTTTGGGCAGAAGGATTGCCGCTGATGGAATCCGCCCAACAGAATCAAAAACCGAAGCAATCCGTCTGGCACCCAGGCCCGGGAATGTCTCGGAACTGCTCGCCTTTCTCGGGCTACTCAACTACTTTGGGAACTTTATGCAGAACTTGAGCACGCTGCTGGAGCCTCAGCATGTGCTACTCAGAAAGGGGTGCGATTGGTTTTGGGGGGACGCCCAAGAACGCGCCTTCAATAAGGCACGCAACCTTCTATGTTCCAACAGTGTTTTAGCCTTTTTTGACGCAGGTAAAAAGTTAGTTCTTACATGTGATGCGTCAGCGTACGGGGTCGGGTGCGTTTTACAGCATGTCAATGGTGCGGGTAAATTACAACCCATTGCTTATGCCTCCAGGTCACTTTCGCGGGCGGAGCATGGGTATGATATGGTTGAGAAGGAGGCGCTCGCATGCGTGTACGGCGTCAAAAAGATGCACCAATTCCTTTTCGGGGCCAAGTTCGCGTTAGAAACTGACCACAAACCCCTCACGTCCCTGCTATCGGAGTGCAAGACAATAAACGCCAATGCCTCGGCGCGCATTCAGCGGTGGGCACTCATACTGGCGCCTTACGACTACATAATAAGGCACAGACCAGGCACAGACAACTTTGCCGACGCGCTTAGCAAGCTACCCCTGGCGACCACGGTAGGGTCCGACGAACAGGACTGTGAGATGGTCATGGCAATTAATGCCTTAGAATCCACAGGTTCGCCCATGACGGCTCGCCAAATCAGAGCCTGGATGACCAGCGACCCCACGTTATCCTTTGTCAAAAGATGTGTTTTAACTGGTGACTGGGCAAGGCCCGACATGCCTGCCCCGAGGAGATCAAACCTTTCCACAGGCACATGCATAAACTATCACTACAGGCAGACTGCCTGATGTGGGGCAACCGAGTAGTTATGCCCTTGCGAAACAGAGAGGCGTTTGTCCGGGAGCTCCACTGCGAGCAACCGGGGATCGTCCTAATGAAGGCCATAGCCAGATCCCACGTCTGGTGGCCTGGCATTGACGCGGACTTAGAGCTCTGCGTCCAGTGGTACACCATTTGTGCCCAACTCAGTAATGCCCCCAGGGAGGCCCCCCCTAAGCCCCTGGCCCTGGCCCACCAAACTGTGGTCGCGGGTGCATGTAGACTATGTGAGCCCATTCATGGGCAAAATGTTCCTCGTAGTCGTTGATGCATTTTCAAAGTGAATCGGGTGCACCATTTTAAACTCAAGCACCACCTCCACCACTATGGAGAGCCTTAGAACCATGTTTGCAACGCACAGAATTCCTGACATATTGGTCAGTGATAATGGTCCGTGCTTCACCAGTGCAGAATTTCAAGATTTTATAGTTGACCACGGCACAAATCACGTTAAGACGGCACCATTCAAGCCAGCCTCCAATGGCCAGGTGGAGCGAGCAGTGCAAATTGTTAAACAAGGCATGCTAAAACTCCAAGGTCCCACGCTGCAGAGCCGCCTGTCGCGCCTGCTGCTGGCATACAGATCTCGTCCACATTCGTTGACTGGGGTTCCCCCCGCGCAACTATTGATGAAATGAACCTTGAAGACCAGGCTCTCATTAATCCTCCCAGACATGCATGAAATTGTTGAGGCAAAGAGCCGGAAGCTAACTGAGTACCATGACCGAGGGGGAGGTGGAATGAGATAGGGGACAAAGTGTTTGTGCTAGACTATGGCAGGGGTCCCAAATGGCTTGCAGGGACAGTAACAGACAAGGAAGGAAACAGGCGACTGGTTGTATAAATGGACAATGGCCAAACCTGCTGGAGGCATGTAGACCAAGTAAAAAGTAGATTCACCAACAACACTGCAGAACCAGAGGCAGACTACAATGTGGAACTCACACCACACCTGGTGGACAGACAGAGGGAACAACCTGAGGAAAGGGCAGTCTCGACAGACAGCATAGGCGAGATACCAGCAATCATACTGAACGAAACAGACCGCCCAGGTAAGATACCAGCAATCACACCAAAAGAAAAACAGGCACCAAGGCAAACAACTGAACGACAACTAAGACGCTCCACACGAGAACGTAGACCACCTGTGAGAGTATTCTGATTGTCCCGAAGCCGGTAGTAGGTTTTACTTCCTTTTCAGCTCCTGACTGCGGATATTCCTGTGATTAAACCTGAACAAAATGCCTACAGGGAAAGTTGGATTCACCGTTTCTTTGCTTGGTGAAATTTCAAAGATTGAAAGCGACGCACATCAACCCCAGAAAATGCTGGAAACACTCAGCAGGTCGGGCAGTATCTGTGGAGGTGGGGAAGTGGGAATAATCAATGGGTTTGTTTGCGGCTTTGATCTGCTGCTGGGAAGTGAGGCAGCGCTGCAGGATGCTTTTTTTCGAGGTGTAAGCAGAGGTTTCCGTCGCCACACATGTGAAATATCCCCGGTTTGAGCACGGACAGAAACATTATTTTGGAGAATATTTTTCTGTGGAATACATTTTTAAAAAGTAGTCCCAGGTTTCTTGTATCATGAACGATGAACATTTTAACTCACTCTCCTAAAATACAGTGTGTGTAAAATCAGATAGGGGATAAAACTTCATCAGTGATTAAAGTTCCTTAACTCATTAAAGTTCAGTTATTGAAGTTTCCATCAATTCATTTCATAAACATAATTGAAGTGTGTGAGAGAATTAATAATGGGCTTTAATCGTTAAGGACCCCATTGCTTTATGTTATCGACCCAGGTTACACACTCTCTTGCTTCTGAAAGAGTTGAGATCCATGTGGGGGTGATTTGGGCCCATCTTTCCCCACATTACAAGTGTGTCAGGAAACCAACCATCCAAAGCCCTTTCATTAACCACAGGGGTTCCCGCAATTGTCTGGTCTCAAAGCGGTTTTAGTCCTTGTCAATATCTCTTGTCCATTTCCCGATGTTTCCCGATTCTGTCGGTCTCCCTGGCTCTCTTCAATCTGTGTGTGGCCACCAACAGGTTGGATTTCAATGAATACCTGTGTTTGTGTCTTCAATAACAACAGAAAATGTTTCTTATATATTTCTTATGTTCTCTCCAAATCCTCGATATCCTTCCTAAATTATGGTGCCCAGGACTGTAAACAGGATCCAACTGAGGCCTAAGCAGGGATTTATAAAGCTTTGGTGTAAGTTCCTCACCGGTGTAATCTATTTCACGTTATAAATCCAAGGACCCTATATTCTTTTTTAATAACTTTATCAATTTGTCTACCCACCTTCAAATATTGCTGTGTGTAAATCTCTCGGTCACTCTGTTTCTGCATCCCCTTTAAAACAACACCATTTAGTTTAAGTTTACACAGATCACCACCGTGTGTTTTCCAGACCTTACACAGAGGAACATAGGAACAGGAGGAGGCCATTTAGCCCCTCGAGCCTGTTCCACCATTCAGTGAGATCATGGCTGATCTGATCTTGGCCTCAACTCCACTTCCCTGCCATCTCCGCCTAACCATTGACTCCCATATCGTTCAAAAATCTGTCGATCTCCACCTTAAATATATTCAATGACCGAGCCTTCACAGCTCTCAGGGGTAGAAATACAAAGATTCACGCCCCTCTGAGAGAAGAAATTCCTCCTCATTCCATTTTAAATGGGCAACCCCTTATTGTGAAACTATGTCCCCTAGTTAGAGATTTCCCCACGAGGGGAAACATCCTCTCTGCATCTACCCTGTCTAGCCCCCTCAGAATCTTACACCTTTCAAAGATATCATCTCTCACTCTGCTAATCTCCAATAGGTAGAGTCCCAACCTGTTCAACCTTTCTTCATAAGACAACCTTGTGAACCTTCTCTGAAATGCCTCCAATGTAAGTTTATCCCTCCTGAAATTAGGAGAGCAAAACTGTACACAGTACTCCAGGTGTGGTCTCACCTGTGCTCTGTACAGTTGTAGCAGGACTTCCGTACTTTTATATTCCATCCCCCTTGAAATAAAGGCCAACTTTCCATTTATCTTCCAAATTACTTGCTGTACCTGCATGCTAACTTTTTGTGATCAGGAAGGCCAATGGTATCTTGGCCTTTATTGCAAAGGGGATGGAGTATAAAAGCAGGGAAGTCCTGCTACAGCTATATAAGGTATTGGTGAGGCCACACCTGGAACACTGCGTGCAGTTTTGTTTTCCATATTTATGAAAGGATATACTTGCTTTGGAGGTGGACATATTGTGTACTGCAGCTGCATAGTTAATCATTAAACAACAGCCAGTTTTCGGAGAGTTCTGTGAGAGCAGCCTGCATGTTAGGAAGCTGTGTGTGCTGTGCTCTGTGAAGGTATCACAGTTGGTGACAAGAATGGGATTTTTCAGATGTTTAAAGCTTACATTTTGTTGGTGAAGGATTCAGCCAGCCAACAGAAGACTTTGGAAGTTTCTGTCTTTGAAAAAATCTACAAAAATCCGAGGTAAAATAGAGCACATGTTGTGAACAGCTATAGATTAAAAATGGCAGGTGTAATCGGATATTTGGGTGATTATAGACACGACCAGGAACATTTTAAAGCATATGTGGATCGGCTAGAAATGTATTTCATTGCAAATAACATAATTGAAGTTCCAGACAATGCAGTCCAGAACCATGCTGTGTTGGAATGTTATAAAGCGATCTTCTTATCAGTGGTAGGTCCGGCATTATACAAAACCCTTGTAAATCTGCTTGTGCCTGATCAGCCAAAGGACACAACGCTGAAAGAGATTTTAATGAAGCTGGAGCAGCAGTATAAACCCAAACCGTTAGAAATTGCTGAAAGCTATCGTTTCGGGAATCGGAATCAAAAAGCGGATGAAAGTATCGCTGATTACATCATAGCATTAAAAAAGCTATTGATGCACTGTAATTTTGGAAACTGTCAAAACCGAGCATTACGGGATTGTTTTGTTTGTGGGGTGAAAAATGATGCGATCAAAAAGAAGTTATTGATGACGGATGACTTGACTTTTGAGCTTGCTTGTCAGACAGCGAGGTCGATGGGCATGGCCGAACAATATTCCCGAGAATTAAATAATAATTACGGTTGTCAGTCAACCGAGGTAAATCACCTGCAGATTCAAAGTAAAAGACGGCCATGATCGAAAGTCTCAGAAACTGGAAATTCTACCAGAGCGTCGAAGTCATGCTATAGGTGCCTGGGACAACACATTACTCAAAGTTGTCCATACGTGAAGGCAGAGTGTTTCTTCTGCAGAAAGACTGGGCATCTTGCAAAGGCATGTCGACTGAAGGGTAAACCAGTTTTTGAAGCTATGAGTCCAGCGTTCAAAGCAATGAGTCGAAATCCAAAGAAACTTCATAGCATGGAAGAACAACAACAGGGCGAGGAGATGTTAGAATTACACGTGATCAGGAGCACGAGGTTAACGGACAACGATTCAGAAAGCATCAAAATCCACATAGATGTTGCGGGTTTCAAGATACCAATGGAAATTGACATGGGTGCCTCCGTGAGTGTCATACCGGAGTCACTGTACCGCGACAAATTGCGTGATTTTCAACTGGAGAAATCCAAGATAGAGCTGCGAGGCTACTCGGGACAGATAATTCCTGTAGTCGGCCGTATCACCGTACCAGTGAAATATAAAGATCAATTTCACAACTTGCCTCTAATAGTAGTGAAAGGAGATAAGACTGCCTTACGAGGAAGAAATTGGTTGAGCTCACTAAAGCTGGATTGGAGTAAGATTTTCTGTGTGGAAGCGAGATTTTCATCAACGGAAGAGGTTATCAAGCAGTATCTGAAGGTGTTCTCTGAAACAGACAGTCTGATCCAAGGCTTCAAGGCGAGTGTCAGGATCCAGAAGGATGTGAGATCGGTTTACTACAAGCCACGTTCTGTACCATATGCACTCAAGGAGAAAGTTGAGCAAGAACTCAAAAGACTAGTGACTGAGAACATTATTTGTAAGGTAGATCGATGTAATTAGGCTACACCCATTGTTGTTGTACCTAAGTCCGATGGTAAAGTAAGATTGTGTGGTGATTATAAAGTAACCGTAAACCAGGTTCAAGAGGGTAATGTCCCCAATACATTGCCGAATGTAGAAGATTTGTTCACAACACAGACAGGTGGTCAGATCTTCTCAAAACTGGATCTTATGAATGCCTACTTACAGCTTGAACTAGATGAGGAGTCCAAGTCATGTTTGACTATAAATACTCATCTAGGCCTATATCAGTTTAATAGGCTACCGTTTGGAGTGTCTTCCGCCCCTGCCATATTCCAAGGGGTGATGAACCAGTTTTTGCAAGGTATTGAAGGGGTAGTATGTTATTTGGATGACATACTAATTTCAGCACCAAATAGGCAAATTCACAATAAAATATTGAATGAAGTCCTCAAACTGCAAGAGAAGCACAGAGTACAAGTGTCTGCTCGTAAATGTGAGTTATTTAAAAACTCAGTGGAGTACTTAGGGTACAGAGTAGACAAAGATGGTTTACATCCAACCATGGAAAAATTGGATGCTGTTAGAAATGCACCCACTCCCAGGAATGTCACTGAACTTTGTTCATTCTTGGGTCTTTTGAACTATTATGGGAAGTTCCTACCAAATTTGGCTACAGTATTACATCCACTGAATGAACTTTTGAAAAAACAGGTCCAGTGGAAGTGGTCAAAAGAATGCGAAACAGCATTCAAGGTGTGTAAAAACAAACTGGTCGAGAGCACCATGTTAGTTCACGATGAAAAATCTAAGGAGATTAAACTAGCATGTGATGCCTCTCCGTATCGAGTTGGGGCAGTAATTTCTCATGAATTAACTAGTGGGGAGGAGAGACCAATTGCTTTTGCTTCACGCACTCTCAGTGCCAGTGAGAGTAATTATGCTCAAATTGAAATGGAAGCTTTGGCATACATTTTTGGGGTCAAGAAGTTTCACAAATACTTGTATGTTCGGAAATTTACCATCGTTACAGACAATAAACCCCTAACAGCAATCCTCCATCCAAAGTCCCCAGTTCCAACATTAGCTGCAGCCCGAATGCAGAGATGGGCTTTGATTTTGTCAGCATATACATATGATATTGAATACAGACGATCAGCTGATCACAGTAATGCTGATGCAATGTTGAGATTGCCTTCCCCATCACAAGTTAGACCCGATAGGGAGGAAATTGTTCCTCAGGATGAGCCTCAAATCAGTGTGAAATCAACACCATGTTTGGAAGGTACTGTTCAAGAGTGAAGGTATCCTCTTCGAAACAGAAAACAAGTGGTAAAGTTAAATTTGTAAACATGTATAAAAATGAAAGTTATTTATGATGTTTGTTATGATGGCTTTTTCATTAAGGAAGGAAAAGTGTAATGTCTGTAAGCATGCAATGCTTGTAGCTCCACACTGTGGATGTGAACATATTGTGTACTGCAGCTGCATAGTTAATCATTAAACAACAGACAGTTATCCGGAGAGTTCCGTGAGAGCAGCCTGCATGTTAGGAAGCTGTGTGAGCTGTGCTCTGTGAAGATATCACAGGAGGCAGTTCAGAGAAGGTTCACTAGTTTGATTCTGGAGATGAGGGGGTTGACTTTTGAGGAAAGTTTGAGTAGGTTGGGCCTCTACTCATTGGAATTCAGAAGAATGAGAGGTGATCTTATCGAAACATGTAAGATTATGAGGGGGCTTGAGAAGGTGGATGCAGAGAGGATGTTTCCACTGATGGGGAGACTAGAACTAGAGCACATGATCTTAGAAGAAGGGGCCACCCATTTAAAACAGAGATGAGGAGAAATTTCTTCTCTCAGAGGGTTGTAAATCTGTGGGATTCCCTGCCTCAGTGAGCTGTGGAAGCTGGGACATTGAATAAATTTAAGATAGAAATCGACAGTTTTTTAAATGATAAGGGGATAAGGGATTATGGGGAGCGGGCAGTGAAGTGGAGCTGAGTCCACGATCGGATCAGCCATGATCTTATTGAATGGTGGAGCAGGTTCGAGAGGCCGTATGGCCTACTCCTGCTCCTATTTCTTATGTTCTTATGTACAAGGACTCCCAGATCCCTCTGCTCCACAGCATTTTGTAATCTCTCCCCATTTAAGTAATAATTTGTTTTTTTGTTTTTCCTACCAAAGTGGATAACCTCATATTTCCCACATTATACTGTAACTGCCAATTTTTTCCTCACTCACTGAGCCTATCTATATCGCTTTGCAGATTGTTTGCATCCTTCTCACAACTTGCTTTCCCACCTTCTCTTTGTATCAGCAGCACATTTGTCTACATTACAAACATGCAGAGCCCAGAACAAATTATTTTGTTCCACTGGCGATGTTTTCCCATTGTCTTTGAAGACGTACATCGCAGATTACCTAGAATGAAACCATACATTTAAGATTTATACTATGAGGGAAAATTGCACCTTATTTTATTAGTTCGAGGTGTTTCATTAATTGATTTGACATGCTGTATTTGTTTGAGGTGCTGTGGAAAAATGGATCCTTACCCATTGCTGACTCTAAGTTAGAACAAATGAGTGTTCGATAGTAAAATGAGCACTGCACTTTAATTGAGAATTCCATATCCAGAGTTATCATAGGCAGCTGCACACCTCAGTGAAATAGAGCAGACCCGAGAGACCCAGCTAACATTCGGAAAGTAATCACTGAATTAACACAGAAGAGTGCAAAACATTCATCAGAACAATATACAATCTGTACAATGAGTCTGATTGTGTTTGAAGGAACACGACCATTGGAGAGAGAGTATTGTTTCCAATTACATTATTTAATTAGTCTGATCAACTTTTTCCAGTTTTGGGACGTTTAGCTTCAATTTTGGAATTTTGCATTGAAACATATTCTATGTCATTTGGGACTCAAATCGGTGGCCGCAATCTGTTTGTTCAAACAACTGAAACTAATTTCAACTCTGTTGCAACTTGACTGTCCCAGTGGGGAGACCACAGGGTATAATTGAAAGGCTCCGGGAATATTTCAGAGTTTAATTCAGAGAGATTGCCTAAAGCACGAAGAGGCAGCATCACTTTACACAGAAAATGCGTGCGACATTTCCCATCATTGATAAAATATTCTACGTGATCCTTGCAGTCACTGCTCTTCCTGGTAAGTGATTATTGTCATTGACGTTGTGTAACTCTGTGTTTGATCCATATTTGGCCTTGTTCTGTATCTGACAATGTAGTGATGACCATTAAATGACAGGGGCAGTGACATAATTTCAATAAATCGGAAGTCCACATTAGCCAAATTCCCACTGCTCATTTACGCTGTTCCTTTAACAGAAAACGTAACTCTGTAATCGACAGACACGCAAATGATGAAGTTATTGCTGTTGTTGGAACACTTTGTATACTTGCACCTGACCTCGGCGCTAAAAGCTCTCTAAAGTTTGTTTCTTACTGGGAGTCGCTGTCACAATAGAATTGTGGTAACTGAGAGGCACTGGGCAGACTGCAATATCTGACCGGACTGGATATGTATTACTGGGACTATCTGTCATTGTACAACTGTATTGAGTGTCATTCATTGACTGGGGTCGAACATCTGACCATAGTGGCCATTTAATATTGGAAGTTTCTGCCATTGTTGAATTGCACTGAGTGTGGGTCACTAACTGAAGTATATCATTTTACCCCAGTTGTCATGTAACACTGGGCATATATGCCACTGTAGAACTGCTCTGGTTGTGGGTCATTAACCGCAGTGGAACCCCTGATTCCATTGGCGATGTATTAGTGGAGGTATCTGTCATTGGAGAATTGTATTATATGTGGGTTACTAACCGGCGTTGAACACCAGACTCCAATGCCCATGCATTGCTAGGTTTATCTGTCACTGTAGAATTATTCTGAATGTGAGTCACATATAGAATGACATATTATATACAACACAGAAATAGCCCATTTGGCGTTTATATTCCACTCGAGCCTCTTCATGTCTTTTCACATCTAACTCTATCAGCGTAACCCTCTATTCCCTTATTCCTCAGTTACTTATCTAGCCTCCCCTTAAATTAATCTATACTATTCATCTAAATCATTTCCTCACCAATCTCCGTGTAATGACACTTCTGCTGAATTCCCGAGTTGGTTACTTGGTGACTCTCTTATATTGATAGTTCCAGTGTTGTTCTTCCCCACACGTGAACACACTCGCTCTGTGTCAACTCAATCAAAACCTTTCATAATATTATACACCTCAATTAGGTCACACCTCAGACTTCGCTTTTCAAAAGAAAAGAGATCCAGTCTCTTCATCCCTTTCTGATAGGTATAAAGTCGTATTTCTGGTATCATTCTTGTAAATCGTGTTTGCAACCTTCAGTCCTCCTCAATAATGTCTATCAGCCCCACCCCAATTTGGCCTCATCTGAAAATGTAAAAATTGTTTTTTTGAGTCCAAAGTCTAAATGGACAATTTAAATTGTGAACAGCATTGGTCCCACACTGATCCTCATGGGAGCCCACTTTACACCTTCTGCACTCAGAATAACAGTCCTTTACTTCTGCTTTCTGTCTTGGGGTCAGCTCACTATACATTCCACGACTTGTCCCCGAACACCGCAAGCTCTGACCTTATTCATTATTCTAATATGTGGTACCTCATCAAAGACTTTTTGGAAATTTAAGTATATTATATCGACCACATTACCCTGGTCTACTCTCCCTGCTACTTCTTCAATGAAATCAAAGAAGTTGGTCAAGTAAGACTTTTGCTTTTGAATCCACGCTGATTATACATTATTATATTTTTGGTTTATAGATATTCTTCTATTCTCTACTTTAGCAGGGATTCCATTATTTTCCGATCACCGAAGTTCCACTGACTGGTCTATAGTTCCCTGGACATGTTCTATCTCCCATCTCAAATATAAGTATTACGTTAGCTATCCGCCATTCCTCTGGCACTACACATTTTTCAAACTAATCATTAAATATTTGTAATAGTGCTCCTGCTATCTCTTTGCTGAATTATTTTAAAGTGTATGGATATAATCCATCCGGACCAGGGGTTCAATCCTCCTTTCATTTGACTCATTCATTTAATATTTCTCCTCTTTATTTTATTGCAGTTATATAATTTCCCATACATTATTCCGCTGTCATATCCACCTGGCCTATCTCCCTGGTAAATACAGAGGCAAAGTAATTATTTCATATTTTATGTAATTTTTCCTTCGCTCCATAGGAACTGATCCAGAGTCAATGGAATGTTGGAAAATGACTGTCAATGCATCCACTATTTCCAAGGCCACCTCCTTAAGTACTCTGGGATGCAGTCCATCAGGCCCTGGGGATTTATCGGCCTTCAATCCCATCAATTTCCCCAACACAATTTCCCGACTAATAAGGATTTCCCTCAGTTCCTCCTCCTTACTAGACCCTCCGACTCCTTTTATATCCGGAAGGTTGTTTGTGTCCTCCTCAGTGAATACCGAACCAAAGTACTTGTTCAATTGGTCCGCCATTTCTTTGTTCCCCGTTCTGACTTCCCTGATTCTGACTGCAGGGGACCTTCGTTTGTCTTTACTAACCTTTTTCTCTTTACATATCTGTAGAAACTTTTGCAATTCGTCTTAATGTTCCCTGCAAGCTTCTTCTCGTACTCCATTTTCCCTGCCCTAATCAAACCCTTTGTCCTCCTCTGCTGAGTTCTAAATTTCTCCCAGTCCCGGGTTCGCTGCTATTTCTGGCCAATTTGTATGCCACTTCCTTGGCTTTAATACTATCCCTGATTTCCCTTGATAGCCACGGTTGAGCCACCTTCCCTTTTTTATTTTTACGCCAGACAGGAATGTACAATTGTTGTAGTTCATCCATGCGGTCTCTAAATGTCTGCCATTGCCCATCCACAGTCAACCCCTTCAGTATCATTCGCCAATCTATCCTAGCCAATTCACGCCTCATACCTTCAAAGTTACCCTTCTTTAAGTTCTGGACCATGGTCTCTGAATTAACTGTTTCATTCTCCATCCTAATGCAGAATTCCACCATATTATGGTCACTCTTCCCCAAGGGGTCTCGCACAACGAGATTGCTAATTAATCCTCTCTCATTACACAACACCCAGTCTAAGATGGCCTCCCCCCTAGTTGGTTCCTCGACATATTGGTCTAAAAAACCATCCTTTATGCACTCCAGGAAATCCTCCTCCACCGTATTGCTTCCAGTTTGGTTAACCCAATCTATGTGCATATTAAAGTCACCCATTATAACTGCTGCACCTTTATTGCACACACCCCTGATTTCATGTTTGATGCTCTCCCCAACATCACTACTACTGTTTGGAGGTCTGTACACAACTCCCACTAACGTGTTTTGCCCTTTGGTATTCTGCAGCTCTACCCATATAGATTCCACATCATCCAAGCTAATGTCCTTCCGAACTATTGCCTTAATTTCCTCCTTAACCAGCAATGCTACCCCACCTCCTTTTCCTTTTATTCTATCTTTCCTGAATGTTGAATACCCCTGGATGTTGAGTTCCCAGCCCTGATCATCCTGGAGCCACGTCTCCGTAATCCCAATCACATCATATTTGTTAACATCTATTTCCACAGTTAATTCATCCACCTTATTGCGGATACTCCTTGCATTAAGACACAAAGCCTTCAGGCTTGTATTTTTAACACCCTTTGTCCTTTTAGAATTTTGCTGCACAGTGGCCCTTTTTGTTCTTTGCCTTGGGTTTCTCTGCCCTCCACTTTTCCTCATCTCCTTTCTGTCTTTTGCTTTTGCCTCCTTTTTGTTTCCCTCTGTCTCCCTGCATTGGTTCCCATCCCCCTGCCATATTAGTTTAAATCGTCCCAACAGCACTAGCAAACACTCCCCCTAGGACATTGGTTCCGGTCCTGCCCAGGTGCAGACCGTCCGGTTTGTACTGGTCCCACCTCCCCCAGAACCGGTTCCAATGCCCCAGGAATTTGAATCCCTCCCTGCTGCACCACTGCTCAAGCCACATATTCATCTGCGCTATCCTGCGATTCCTACTCTGACTATCACGTGGCACTGGTAGCAATCCCGAAATTGCTACTTTTGAGGTCCTCCTTTTTAATTTAGCTCCTAGCTCCTTAAATTCGTTTCGTAGGACCTCATCCCTTTTTTTACCGATGTCGTGGTTCCAATGTGCACCACGACAACTGGCTGATCTCCCTCCCTTTTTAGAATGTCCTGCACCCGCTCCGAGACATCCTTGACCCTTGCACCAGGGAGGCAACATACCATCCTGGAGTCTCGGTTGCGGCTGCAGAAACGCCTATCTATTCCCTTTACAATTGAATCCCCTATCACAATCGCTCTCCCACTCTTTTTCCTGCCCTCCTGTGCAACAGAGCCAGCCACGGTGCCATGAACTTGGCTGCTGCTGCCCTCCCCTGATGAGTTCTACCCCTCAACAGTACCCAAAGCAGTGTATCTGTTTTGCAGGGGGATGACCACAGGGGACTCCTGCACTACCTTCCTTGCACTACTCTTCCTGCTGGTCTTCCATTCCCTAGCTGGCTGTGGACCCTTCTCCTGCGGTAAGACCAACTCGCTACACGTGATACTCACGTCATTCTCAGCATCGTGGATGCTCCAGAGTGAATCCACCCGCAGCTCCAACTCCGCAACACGGACCGTCAGGAGCTTGAGGTGGATACACTTCCTGCAGATATAGTCGTCAGGGACACTGGTGTCGTCCCTGAGTTCCCACAAGGTACAGGAGGAGCATAACACCTGACCGAGCTCTCCTGCCATGACTTAACCCTTAGGTATACTTAAATTGGCAACAACAATGTTAAAAGTTACTCACTGTTATAGAAGTGAAAAAAGAAAAGAGAAAAACTACGCACTAATCACCAGCCAATCACTTACCCTCTTGGGTAGTGGGAAAGCGGGTTGTGTAGAGGACACAGAGAGGCTGCAAAGAGATTTAGATAGGTTAAGCGAATGGGCTCAGGTTTGACTGATAGAATACAATGTCGGAAAGTGTGAGGTCATCCACCTTGGGAAAAAAAACAGTAAAAGGGAATATTATTTGAATGGAGAGAAATTACAACATGCTGAGGTGCAGAGGGACCTGGGGGTCCTTGTGCATGAATCCCAAAAAGTAAGTTTGCAGGTGCAGCAGGTAATCAGGAAGGTGAATGGAATGTTGGCCTTCATTGCGAGAGGGATGGAGTAAAAAGCAGGGAGGTCCTGCTGCAACTGTATAGGGTATTGGTGAGGCCACACCTGGAGTACTGCGTGCAGTTTTGGTCACCTTACTTAAGGAAGGATATACTAGCTTTGGAGTGGGTACAGAGACGATTCACTAGGCTGATTCCGGAGATGAGGGGGTTACCTTATGATGATAGATTGAGTAGACTGGGTCTTTACTCGTTGGAGTTCAGAAGGATGAGGGGTGATCTTATCGAAACATTTAAAATCATGAAAGGGATAGACAAGATAGAGGCAGAGAGGTTGTTTCCACTGGTCAGGAAGACTAGAACTAGGGGGCATAGCCTCAAAATACGGGGGAGCCAATTTAAAGCCGAGTTGAGAAGGAATTTCTTCTCCCAGAGGGTTGTGAATCTGTGGAATTCTCTGCCCAAGGAAGCAGTTGAGGCTAGCGCATTGAATGTATTCAAGTCACAGATAGATAGATTTTTAACCAATAAGGGAATTAAGGGTTACGGGGAGAGGGCGGGTAAGTGGAGCTGAGTCCACGGCCAGATCAGCCATGATCTTATTGAATGGCGGAGCAGGCTTGAGGGGCTAGATGGCCTACTCCTGTTCCTAATTCTTATGTTCTTAAAAGAGATTTACTAGATTGCGACTTGGGATGGCGGACTTCAGTTCTGAGGAGAGACTGAAGAAGCTGGGTTGTTCTCCTTAGAGATGATAAGGATAAGAGGAGATTTAATAGAAATGTTTTGATCGAGTAAATAATGATAAACGGTTTCCATGTGCAGAAGGGTCAGTAACCAGAGGACACAGATTTAAGGCCAACCACAAACGACATCAGGAAACATATTTTACACAGCGAGTTTTTGCGATCTAGAATGCACTGCAAAGTCGCCTGGCAGTGCGCTTTTTTCTAGAGAATAAGGCACCAGTCTGTTCACACTTTCCCAAATTACAACAGTAACTACACGAGTTGGGATGTTCTGGGGTCGTGAAATTCACGATATCAATGCAAAGTCTTTCATTCTTTCTTTTCCGATAGTTGTAGCCTCTCAATTCTGGTATCATACTTGTAAATCATTTCATGTCATTTGTTCAGTGTTTCGATGGCCCTTTTGTGATATGGAGACGAAATCTATGCTCAATAAGCTAAGCGTTGTTGAATCACGTTTCTCTATAAGCCTCGCATAACTTCTCTGCTTTTGACTTCTACACCTGTAGCCCCGGTGCCTTGCTCGCAATGATTCTGACTCTATTAACCTGTGTTGCTACTTTTAATGATTTGTGAATTCAGATGCCTCCATCCCTTTGCTCCTCTAACCCTTTAGACTCTTATGTTCCAGGGTGTAGGAAGCTTCCTTATTCCTGCAAACTAAGTTCACCAACTCATATTTATCTGCATTGAAATTAATCTGCCATTTACAAGGCCGTTATGCAAGTTTGTTAATGTCTTCCTGTGTTTTATAGCAGTGTTCCTCAGTATTAACTACACCCTCTAATTTAGTGTCACTGGAAAATTTGATATTGCACTTCAGAATTCCGAGTACAAATCATTGATGTAAATGTGAACAGCTGTGGTCCCAGCACCTTTCCTTGTGGAACACCTCGACCAATCTGATAATATACCTTTAACCCCCATTCTCTATGTTCTGTTTTTCAGCAAGTTTACTCTCTATTCTGGTATTTGTCCTTTAATTGCCATTGAGGGAGTGCGACAAAGGTTCACCAGACTGATTTCTGGAATGGGGGGATTGTCCTATGAGGACAGATTGAGTCGACTCGGCCTATATTCTCGAGAGCTTAGCAGAATGAGAGGTGAACTCAATGAAATGAACAACATTCTTACAGGGCTTGACAGGGTAGATGCAGGGAGCATGTTTCCTCTGGCTGAGGAGTCCAGAACCAGGGCTCACAGACTCAGAATAAGGTGTCGGCCATTTAGGGCTGAGATGAGGAGAAACTTCTTCTCTCAGAATGTGGTGAATCTCTGGAATTCTCTACCCCAGGGGGCTGTGGGGACACAATCTTTGAGAATATTCAAGACAGGGATCGATAGATTTTTGGACATTAAGCAAATCAAGGGATATGGGGATCGAGTAGGAAAGTGGAGTTGAGGTAGAAGATCAGCCGTGATCTCATTGAATGGCGGAGCAGGCTCGAGGGGCCGAATGGCCAACTCCTGCTCCTAATTCTTATGTTCTTATGACTCCACATGCTCTGACCTTAGTCACGAGTCTGCTATGCGGTACCTTATCGATGGCCTTTTGAAAGGCCCTGTACTTAAATTCCATTGGCCCTATCCGGTAAAACGCTTGCCTAATCAAAAGTGTACAATCTCAGTTTGGAAATTTTCAATAACCTCGTCTCAAAAGCTTTCTTGTGATTTGGGTTTGGAAAGAGTTCCAGATTGACACTATCCTTTGTATGAAAACATGTCTCCTGATACCAAACATGAATGGCCCAGCCCAAATGTTAAGGTTATGTCCCTTTGTTCTGGCCTCCCCACAAGAGGTAAAAGGTTTTCTCTATATAACATCCTTGAATCATCATAAAGTATTCAATTAGTTAAACACTTAATCTCTGTCCTAAAGGGAATAAAAGTCTAGTCTATGAAATGTGTCCTCACCAATTAATCCTTGTGTCCACGGTATCATTCTGGTGAATCTGCAATCGGTCGCCTCCAAATCCAGGCGCTTTCCTTTTTGTTACAGACTTTTTTGTGTCCCCTTGTCGACTGCCGACTGGAAGTCGATATCAATACCATCCATGTACACCTTCTTATCTACCAAGTTAGTAAATTGATCAACATGTTGAACTAGATTCGTTCGCCGTGACTTATCTTTTTCAAATCCATGCTGGCTCTCTCTAGTCAGTTCCTATTTATCCACGGGCTCCGTCACTCTCCCTAACAACAGTTTCCCTTAACTCTCACACAGTACCCGCGATACTAATAGGTCTTGGAATTGCTGGTTTACCTCTCCCACACCCTTCTTAAATAATGGAGTGACCGGCAACTTCCCAAACTTCAGGGACAATTCCTCAATCCAGACAGTTTTAGAAGATCATGAGTGATACGTCAACATTTTTCTCACTATCTTCTTTTAGTACGCTGGGGTGAAAACTATCAAGTCCTGGAGACTTATCAATTTTCTGTTTCATTATTTTCTCTGTGACCATTTTAACCTGCATTTAATCTTGTAACTTCATGCATTGTTTACTTTGAACCTTTGCTTGTATCTCTGGTACTTTACCCTCTTCCTTTACTGTGTATATCATTAAGGACCCACATTACACTTAACCACCTCTTTCTCTTACTATACTTGTAGAAACTTTTATTGTTGACCTTGATAACTCTGGCAATGTTTTTCTCATGTTCTGTTCTATCACTTTGTTCTCTTTATATCGTTCCCAGACCGCGGTATCTCCAACATTCATTGCATTTGTAACATCTTTCTTTTAATTGTATACTATCTTCTGTTAGAATCTGCTGACCAAGGTTGATTATTTGTAAAAAGAGCGTTCTTTGCTTTAGATGTATGTTTGGGTCTTGTATTGTATCAAATGCTCATATGAACACCTCCCACTGTTCATCTGCAGTGTTACAGCTAACAGTTTTGCCCAATTTACTGTGGCCAATTTTTATTCCACCCTCCGTAAATTCAGCCTCACCTGAATTTATACGTTGGCTTGACTCAGCATTGTCCCTGTCACATCATGTTATGTGCCATGAAGAATAGTCCGTGGAGCTTGATCACTAATTGCTGTCTTCTTTCTCATTCTTACAGTTAATTTAATGGCGATTGTGATCCTGTCCCAAAGAGATTGTGGGCTCTCCACCTGCATCACTCGCTATCTGGTGGCCATGGCAGTGACAGATCTACTGGGTGTTATCACTGAGGTCATATTGAATCAAATCAATTCATATTTCTTCCCAATATGCTTCCTGGACATCACCACTGTTTGCAAAGTAACGACAATCCTGCGTCGCACATCGATAGACTGCTCTGTCTGGTTAACAGTCACACTTTCCTTTGATCGCTATGTCGCCATTTGTTGCCAAACGCTCAAAGCAAAATATTGTACCAAGAAAACTACGGCTGTGGTTATAGCAACAACTTGCATTCTTCTCTGTTTGAAAAACATTCCTTGGTACTATACTTATGAACCTGGGGATAAAATTGACAATGTGCCATATTTTTGTTATACAAAAACAAGCTATTTTACTGAGCCCGGATGGGTGGGATTTGACTGGTTTGATACGGTTCTAACCCCATTGCTCCCATTCACTTTAATTTTGTTGCTCAACGCTTTGACTGTCAGACACATTTTAGTGGCCAGTCGAGTCCGTCAGGGACTGAGGGGTCAGTGCAAGGGAGAGAATCGCAGTGACCCAGAGATGGAGAGCAGAAGAAAGTCTGTGATTTTACTCTTCACCATCTCCGGTAGCTTCATACTTTTGTGGCTTTTATATGTTATAGAATTCTTCTACTATATCATTACAAAAACATATGACTATAGTCACAATGATTCATTATATATCTTTGAACAAGTCAAATTCATGCTGCGAAATTTAAATTGCTGCACAAACACATTTGTTTATGTGGTGACTCAGACCAAGTTCAGAGAGCAGTTCAAGAACGTGGTGAAATATCCCGTTACCCTAATCGTTCAGTTAATTAAACAATAAAAGCAAATGAGTATTTCTCGTTCAGTAATCTAAGTTAAGTCCCCAGACATCTCTCCACTGAATTGCATGAGGAATGACTCGAGATTTTGAGATACTTTCAGCATTTGAATCACCTCACCATTTTGATTGACAAGTGCGACATTTTTTAAGGGGAAGGGCTCCGTTCAATGTTCAGAGTCAGTTCAGTTTTTCAGAGCAACAATCAATGTGCAGAGTGAAACCGGGATCAACACGAAGAGCTGGGCTGTAGTTTCGAGGATGTGGTATGTAGTTCGTGACAATTCTTCTTCAATATTTGAAACAAAACCAAAGTTTCGATACAATATTAAAGGTAATATTTCCCAACTGAAGGAAGTTTTGGAATTTCAACAGAGAAGATTAGGATTTACTGCACAGTGCAAGACCTTATCATGTGACATATGTACTGCTTTGTTTATAACAGATTCCTGAAGTTATTAATTCCTTTAATTAAATAGGCCCCTTTCTTCTTAGTTGTTTCATCACTTAGTGCTTTTATCTTTCTATTTTTGTCCCTCTGATATGTCTATCTTTCCATATCTCTGACTCGCGGTTAGTATTTCCACACAAAGCTGCCTCCTAATCTGCTTCTTATTTATGGTGAAAATTTCTCGCGGTCTGTCCCATTCTCTTTTCCGGAATCTCCTTATCTCTGTCACTGTATCTCACTTTCTGTTTCACATGCTGTCTGTAACGTTTCCATTCCAGTTACATCCCTCATGGTCTTGTCTCTATCCACCTTCCTTTGTGTCTGAGTTTCTCGCTATGTGTGTTGTTCTGTCCGTTTGTTACGTGCATATAGCAGAACTCTGGGTGGTTCCATCTCGAGGAGTGAATGCTTTCCATCCCAGCTTGTTGAATGAAGTCAGAATATAGATGTAACCGTGAAAATCCTCTCCTCTTGTCCCTTCCAAGTCGCTCCAATTGCGCTTGATCGATGGCTCCCGGTTTTTTAAAGGATCACTTTCTCGATCTCACTTTCCTTCAACACCAGCTGTCGCACACCAGTGCTAAACTTTAAACTCTCCCTTTCGGGTAAAACTCATTCACTTTCTGATCATTTTGAATTCATAGCAGCTCTTCCAAATTCTTTCTCCAATCCCAAGCCTTGCTGTAACTTCACATTTGGATCTGTATTAAAGTACTTGGTGGGATTAGAAGGGAGTTGGGGAGAATTTTTTTCACCCAGAGTGTGGCGGGGGTCTGGAACTCACTGCCTAAAAGGATGTCAGAGGCAGAAACCCTCATCACATTTATAATCTCTTTGGATATCCATTTGAAGTGCCGTAGCCTACAAGGCTCCAGACCTGGATCTGGAAAGTGGGATTAGGTTGGATAGCCCTTTTACGGCCAGCACAGACACGGTGGGCCGAACGGCCCCTCCTGTACCGTCAATTGCTGTGATTCTATGATCACTTGATTCTATATGCAGCCACTAATGGTGAACTAGTGCCAGAAACCAGAAATATTCCTGAAACAGATTTAAGTCGCAAGAACTGGAAACATTCCACTTACACACATGAATGAAAGCGTGACAAATTTGGGAATGGTTTGAATGCAGGCACCAGGAAGCAGGAAGTAAAGAGGAGCAGATATTGGAATGTTATTTACACAGACAGCAGTGACTGAAGGGAATCAGAATCTGACAATATTTATTACGTAGGCAGCTCAGAGTAAATAGTATCATTTCTTAAATATTTCTTAATGAGGCAGCAGGGATTAAGGTAATCAGAGCTGGGAATGTATCTTATACAAATGACAGAGTTAAAGTTATAGAAACTGACCCTTTGTTGTTGGTGACCTTTCACCCCGCAGATAGTCATTGGTCCGGCATTTTCCACGCCTTCATTCGAACCCGGATTGAAAATCGGAAAGAATCTCTCAGTAAAAGTGTGGAGGAAAGTGTGGAGGAGGGACCTGTTATCTACATTGTAAAATGGCACCTGTCCGCCCTCATAGTCCAAGGACACGCCTATCCTCCAGGGCTTCAAACTCGTGGTGAGGAGGGTCCACCAGGGGGAGGTACTGACAAAATAGAAACATCCGGTGAATGGCCACACAATCCAGTATCCGGCCTCAGGACTCAATCCAATGATTCCTTTCTTGTTGGCAGACTCTCGGGCCACTCCCACACCCCATCAAGTCTTGTGCACCACCTCTACCTCCCAGCAATGTTTCCCTGATGTGAATGCCTCCAGTCCCACGACACACGCCCATTGATCAAACCTCTTTGGTATGGCAAGGAACGGCTGTCGGCTGTCTCCATGTCATAAGAACATAAGAACAAAAGGAATAGGAGCAGGAGTTGGCCATTCGACCCCTCGAGCCTGCTCTGCCATTTAACACGATCATGGCTGATCTGATCATGGACTCAGCTCCACTTCCCTGCCCGATCCCCATAACCCCTTATCCCCTTATTGGTTAAGAAACTGTCGATCTCTGTCTTAAAAATATTCAATGACTCAGCTTCCACAGCTCTCTGAGGCAGCGAATACCACAGATTTACAACCCTCTGAGAGAAGAAATTTCTCTTCATCTCAGTTTTAAATGGGCGGCCCCTTATTCCAAGATTATGCCCTCTCGTTCTAGTCTCCCCCATCAGTGGAAACATCCTCTCTACATCCACTTTGTCAAGCACTCTCATAATCTTATACGTTTCAATAAGATCAGCTCTCATTCTTCTGAATTCAAATAAGTAGCGGCCCAACCTCCTCAACATTTCCTCATAAGTCAATCCCGTCATCTCCTGAATCAACCTAGTGAACCTTCTCTGAACTGCCTCCAAAGCAAGTATATCCTTTCGTAAATATGGAAAACTAAACTGCACGCAGTATTCCAGGTCTGGCCTCACCAATACCCTATATAACTATAGCAAAACATCCCTGCTTTTACACTCCATCCCCTTTGCAATAAAGACCAAGATTCCGTTGGCCTTCCTGATCACTTGCTGTACCTGCATACTAACCTTTTGTGTTTCATGCATAAGTACCTCCAGGTCCCTCTGTACTGCAGCACTTGCAATTTTTCTCCATTTAAATAATAACTTGCTCTTTGATTTTTTCTGCCAACGTGCATGACCTCACACTTTCCAACATTATACTCCATCTGCCAAATTTTTCCCCACTCACTTAGCCTGTCTATGTCCTTTTGCAGATTTTGTGTGTCCTCCTCACACATTGCTTTTCCTCCCATCTTTGTATCGTCAGCAAAATTGACTACATTACACTCGGTCCTTTTTCCAAGTCTTTAATATAGATTGTAAATAGTTGGGGTCCCAGCACTGATCCCTGCGGCACTCCCCTAGTTACTGATTGCCAAACCGAGAATGACCCATTTATCCCAACTCTGTCTCTAATACTGGTGCGATCCTCAGACAGGATGAGACAGGAATAGGTTGTATTCGGATACAGCATCAGAGGCTGGGACTGGGGGAAAGTTAAAATAACACAGTGAGTGATTTCGTTCCTTGCTGTGAAATATAGCAATTCTGAGCGGCGTTCCTTGTTAACTTCCTGGCCTGCTGTATAACTTGATGGCGGTTCAAGGGGCCAGCCATGGGCTGAGACTCCCTCCGCTCTGGGAATGGAGGGACAGAAGGCAGGGACTGCAGGAGGGGAGATCATGTGAAAGATTGGTTATATTTATATATATATATATCGGATATAACACTCTGATATCTGCCGTTCACTTGGAGGCTGTTTCTCAGGGATAATAATGGGGTCTCCTACTTACGGCATTCCCATTATTATGAATGAGAAAATACTGTACCTTGATTGGCTGCCCAGAGCCATGTGACTCCAGCTCCAGCTTACGGACGTGCCAACATGCACGTGCTGCGACACGCAGCGAGTGAAGGCCTCAGGACCGGGATCTCGAGCGGGCGCAGCAGGAACAGGTCAGTGCGCATCGTTTTTCCCTTTTTCAGTGGTTTTCCCGCGGGACGACCACGACCGGGATTTCTAGGCCATTAGCTTTGAGGAACGATTGGAGGGGCTGGGGTTGTTTGCTTTGGAACAGAGTCGGCTGCGAGGAGATTTAATTGAGGTGTGTACAATTATGAGGGGCCTACATAGTGTGGATAGAACAAACCTATTTCCCTTAACAAGGGCGTCAACAACCAGTGGGGCGTAGATTTAAAGGGAAACAAGGTACATTTGTAATTTCCTTTCAGAGGGTAAGATGTCTGAGGCGCGGAGGCTGCTTCTTGTCTCCTGTCCACAAAGTGCTTCACTGGAATCAGTTCCCTGAACTGTTCAGATCGTGTAGCAGTGAAATCGCCGCCCTCAATGTGCACCCACTTGGTGAGGGCTTGCCACAATGTTCAATTATGTTTCCTTTGTTGCTATTACTTAGATGTGAATTGAAAGTAATTCGTTGTTAAACTTCGTGAGGAAGGCAGAAGCCTGAATGAATCTGCCCTCATCTTTGCAGCTCGCAGGCAAGAATTAAACTGTCTGTATTCAATGTGAGATGACACGAGAGTGCTGATTTGGGGAAGAGGAGTTTAATTAAGATGAATTGAAGAGTCAATTGCAAAGACACATCCGATAATAAAAGGATGATAAAAATATTATTATATCCTTTACATGTCTACCGCTAAATGTGTCAAAAGGAAGTGTGTGTGTGTCAATACATGTATGTGAATGTGTGTGTGTGTGTTTGTGTGTGTGTCTGAGTGTGTTTCTCTGTGTCACTGTCACTGTGTGTATCTGTGTTTGTGTCCCTGTGCATGTATATATATGTGTGTGCATATATGTGAGTGTATGTGTTGTGCGTGTATCTTTGTATGTGTAAATGTGTGTATATATGTGTGTACAAGTGTGTGTGTGCGTGTTGGCGTACCTGGGTCAGTGTGCGTGTGAATCTGTGTGTGATAATGTGTGTATATCTGTGTTTATGTTGTGGTGGGGTTAGGAATGGGTTTCGTGTTTGAATCGCCTTTAGAGTTCCCATAGTATGATTCAAACAGAGCTTTCTTCCTTCGATTACAGTTTGCATCTCCTGAATGTACCTGAATATTCAGATAAACAAGTGCAGAAACTTGTAAATCGCCTCTGCACCCTCTCTAGTGCAATCAGGTCCTTCCTATAATATGACGACCAGAACTGCAGGCAGTACTCCAGCTGTGGCCTAACCAGAGTATTATACAATTAAGGCATAATCTCCCTGTTCTTATATTCTGTGCCTCGGCCAACAAAGGCAAGCATTCCATATGCCTTCTTAACCACCTTATCCACCTGGCCTGCAACTTTCAGGGATCTCCAAGATCCCTTTGTTCATACGGTCCCCACCCAGAACTAATGCAGAAACTCCTCTGCTGTGCTCGGGGTGGCCACCCACAGCCTGGATACACTAACGTCCCAACAGCTCATTGACTGTCGGAGTGGGACCGTGCGGCACTTCAGAAGACAGGTCGAAAAAGCAAAGTCATTGATTCGGACTCATGTGCTCCTCTAATCAAGAATAGCCACACACAAAAACATGCTTTTACAATGGTTACACCTCATCTCCACATTTGTTAAACAGTCGGCTCATGGGTCTAGGGGTACGATTCTTCCTGAGGACTTGTTAATTCAAGTTAGCGAGAAGTCCCGGGTCCTAATCCTGGACGAGCCCATTATTTTGCCGTGAATTTTGAAATTGCATTGAAATTTTGCAAAGAAGGACTTGCATTTCTGCACTCAGGAAATCATGACGCCTCAAAGCGTTTTACTGACGCTGAGTTATGTTTGAAGTGTTGTCGTGTGGGGAAAGATGTGCTCAAATCACCCCACACGAACCTCAACTCTTTGCGAAGGAGTTCGGTGCAAATAATCAGGCGTCTCAGGGACTTGGACTTTCTTTGAATGAGTTCTGCTTGTACCTGCATTCAAGCTTGAAACAGCAACTGGGCTTCCATCTCACGGGAGCAGCGTGTAGCGGTTAGTGAGTAGGTGACGAGGTTTGGGGTTGATGTGCGTCGCTTTCAATCTTTGAAATTTCACCAAGCAAAGGAATGGTGAATCCAACTGTCTCTGTAAGCACTTTGTTCGGGTTTAATCACAGGAATATCCGCAATCAGGAGCTGAAAAGGAATTAAAACCAAATACCGGCTTCGGGACAATCAGAATACTTCTTCACAGACAAGGCACCGGAAGGCTGGAAGGTAGATCACACCGGTTGTGGGAGAGCTGGTTGGAGTGACATGGAAGTGTCTGCAGTGTGCGGGACCAGACTGCTTCCACACATCCACAATGAATGTCCCTCCATTTATTTGGGAAAAGTACAACTGAGAGTGGACAAGTTCCATCCCGGTCGGAGCAATCTGAAGCTTTATCTGACTGACACTCTGGTTTGGGATGTCTTGCAATAAACATCTTAGTTAGTCTCTGTGGGGCAATGGGTTATTGCTTTTGGCTATTAACCCAAATGTTGGTGATTTGAACCCACCCAGGGACGAAACCTTTCAATATTTTTTCCCCGAGGATTCGGTGCCGCACAGTTCCAGGTTGTCATTGTGCGTTTTTGCTGCACGAATATATTCTGCAAACATCGCCAGCTGTGCTGTTGTCCAGTGAGTTCCCCCTCCAATACTTTTATGAACATTCAGTTCATGTAAAATGATTTTAAAAAATTTACATGAATCATGTTCCTCCATCCAGTCCATTCGAAATAAATTATGTTTTTGGGTTTAAAGGAACCGGTGGAAATTGCCTGGGCTATCGTTATAACTTTGCTCACATTCTGAGTTTCAACAGTCAACAGTTTGCGAAGGATTACCTCAAGGCCAATGCCAAGCACTAAAAAGTCTCTCAGCATTTGTTCTCGGAATCCCTCAAATTTGCAATGTCCTGCGAGGCACCTTAATTCGACGACATTGTTTGCCACTTCCTGGCCCTCCGACTGTTGGCACGTGTAGAACCGATACCTCGCCATTAGAATGCTTTCTTTATGATTGAGGTACTCCCGGACCAGCGTACACAATTCTTCATAGGATTTAGTTGTTGGTTTCACCAGAGCTAGAAGATTCTTCATGAGGCCATAGGTTATTGCCCCACAGACGGTAAGGAGGATCGCCCTTCATTTGGCAGTGTTCTCGTCCCCTTCCAGCTCACTGGCCACGAAGTATTGGTCGAGTCTCTCCATGAAGGCTTCGCAATTGTCCACTTCTGATAATTTCTCCAGGATACCAACTGTTTCTTGCATTTTTGCATGGTTGCTCATTGTCTCGTCGGCAATTGATACGCTCATAATAAAGGATGAAACTTAGTATTGTGAACAATGAGTAAATGTGACCTTAGCTCCTTTTAATAAGACTCCAGAGTGCAGGTACCTCGTGGGTGGCCTGCTTATATACCATTTTCCCAAGGGATGCTGGGATCCCTTGGGACTCCAACAGGTAGGCTCTCTGGTGGTGGTGTGATAAAGGTGGCCAAGGGTTAAATACATAACACAAGGTGTGTACAGAAATCAACCATCAAAAGCCCTGTCATTAACCACAGGGGTTTCCGGCAATTTTCTGATCACAAAGTGCTTTCAGTCCTTGTCCTTAAAATTGCAGAAGCGGTAATTGGGGAGTTTAATGACTTTGAAAGTTTAATGACTTTGAAAGGAGGACATTGTTGTTTGGTGCAGTTCTGGTCAGAGAAATGTTTGTGAAAGGAACTTTATGCAGAGAGAGAGATTGAGCATTTCAGCTTGTTGCTGAACACTTCTCTCTGGGCACTGAGCTAAGCAGCAGTTTCTGTATTGTAGCGGTTATCACATTTCCCTCACACGTGAAAAGTTCCATGTTCAAGCCTGGGCAGAAACATTATTTCTCAAACAAAAATTTGTGTGCAATAAAATTGAATAAAAGCTGTTTTGGATACATTGTTGCATGAAAAATGAACATTTAAAATCACTCCTCAAATACAGATTGTGTAAAAAATCAGATTGCGGATCTAACTTCATCAAGGATTAAAGTTTCATGAATTATTAAAGTTCAGTTATTGAAATTTCAACTGTCCCTGTTAGCATTTCATTCATTCTGTGAAACAACACGATCGGTTTATACCAGCAGATCTAAACCCGCAAACAAATCATTAATTATTCGCTCTTCCCCAGTTCCAGAGCTCAGAGGGTTATTGTCTATCCCTGGGATGCAAGCTACCTCGGACCCGGGCCAAAGTTCCCCGTACACCAAGCACAGGCTCAGGAAAACCCCGGGGGAGAGGATATCCCGGTCACTGGGCCTTCCAACAGCCCTGAACAAGCGCCCAGTCTGAAACTTTCCAGAGTAATAACTTGTAACTGAATCATCCAACAGTCAGGATGGCCGAGCGGTCTAAGGCGCTGCTTTCATTATTTGATGAAATTATCAACTCTCAGTTCGCATTTTTTTCATCGTGCAAAAGAAGATCATGGGTTCATTAATTATGTTTTTCCGTGAAAGCAACATAAAAGTTTAAGGAAAAGTAATCTCCCAACGTGGGGATCAAACCCACAACCCTGAGATTAAGAGTCTCATGCTCTACCAACTGAGCTAGCCGGGCTTCTCAACAGCTGATTTTATAAGAAAGAGATCTGATCTCATTGAAGTGGACAATATTCTGAAGGGGATTGACAGGATCGATGCTGAGAGGTTGTTTCCCCCGGGCTGGAGTGTCGAGAACCAGGGGGCACTGTCTCAGGTTAAGGGGTCGGCCATGTATGATAGAGATGAGGAGGAATTTCTTCACTCAGAGAGTTATGAATCTTTGGAATTCTCTGCCCCACAGGCGTGTGGATGCTGATTCTCTGAATATATTCAAGGCTGCGTTAGATAGATTTTTGGAGTCTCGGGGAATCAAGGGATCGAGAGATCACTGGGGTTCAGAAGAATGAGAGGGGATCTCATAGAAACATATAAAATTCTGACGAGACTGGACAGGTCCTGATGTTGGGGAACTCCAGAACCAGGGGTCAGAGTCTAAGGGATAAGGGGTAAGCCATTTAGGACTGAGATGAGGAGAAACTTCTTCATTCAGAGAGTTGTTAATCTGTGGAATTCTCTGCCGCAGAGAGTTGTTGATGCCAGTTCGTTAGATATATTCAAGAGGGAGTTAGATGTGGCCCTTATGGCTAAAGGGATCAAGGGGTATGGAGATAAAGCAGGAAAGGGGTACTGAGGTGAATGATCAGCCATGATCTTATTGAATGATGGTGCAGGCTCGAAGGGCCGAATGGCCTACTCCTGCACCTATTTTCTATGTTTCTATGTCCTGCCACTGCTTCTTTAATAATGGATTCCAACATTTTCCCAACCACAGATGTTCGGCTAACTGGTCTATAGTTTCCTGCTTTTTGTCTGCCTCCTTTTTTAAATAGGTGCATTATATTTGCAGTTTTCCAATCTGCTGGCTCCTCCCCATAATCCAGGGAGTGCATGTCCACAGATCCCTGAAAGTAGCAGGCCAGGTAGCTAAGGTGGTTGAGAAGGAATATGGAATGCTTGCCTTTATTAGCCGAGGCATAGAATACAAGAGATCTGGTCGGTGGGGCAGGTTAGGTCACAGCTGGAGTACTGCGTGCAGTTCTGGTCGCCTTATTACAGGAAGGACATGATTGCACTGAAGAGGGTACAGAGGAGATTTACGAGGATGTTGCCGGGAGTGGAGAATCTTAGCCATGAGGACAGATTAGATAGGCTGGGTTTATTTTCCATGGAACAGAGCCTGAGGGGAGACCTCATTGAGGTGTATAAAATTATGAGGGACCGAGATATAGTGGATAGAAAGGGACAATTTCCCTTAGCAGAGGGGTCAGCAACAAGGAGGCATAAATTTAAAGTAATTGGGAGAAAGTTAAGAGGGGAAATTTCTTCACCCAGAGGGTTGTGGGGGTCTGGAACTCACTGCCTGAAACGATGGTAGAGGCAGAAACCCTCACCACATTTTAAAAGTGCTTGGATGTTCACCTGAAGTGCCGTAACCTGCAGGGTCATGGACCAAGAGCTGCAAAGTGAGATTAGGCTGGATAGCCTCTTGTTGGCCGACGCGGACGCGATGGGCTGAAATGGCCTCATTCTGTGCTGTAAACTTTTTTGATTCAATGAACTCCTTTGCAAAGAGTTGAGGTGCTTGTGTGGTGATTTGGGCCCATCTTTCCTCACGTGACAACACTTCAAAGGCAACTCAACAGCTCTAAAGCACTTTAGGGCATCAGGAGTTCCTGACAGACACTGCAGAAATCCAAGTCCTTATTTGCAAAATTTCAATGTCAATGCAAGGCTGGTCTGGGATTTGAACCCAGGATCTTGCGCAAAATTTAAAGTAACAACCTCACAGCAACAATCATAGAACTAAGCCAACAAGCCAACTGCTCAGCAAGTGTGGAGATAAGATGTAACCATTATTGAAGCATATTTAGTGTACATTGCTATTCTTGATCGGAGGAGCACATGAGACGGAATCAGTGACTTTGCCTTTTCGACATGTCTTCTGAAGCGCCGCACGGTCCCACTCCTGCAGTCAATGAGCTGTCGGGACGTTAATGTATCCATCATCATCATCATCATAGGCGGTCCCACGAAACGAGGATGACTTGCTTCCACGCCGAAAAAGGATGAGTTCACAGGTGTTTCAATGAAGGACCCGAACTACATCCCAAAGGGTGGAAGATGCCTGTGCGTGGATGTTTCTTCGTGTGGTGGCTGTAGCACCCCAGCCATCACACGGGCTTGACAGAGCGAGGTCTTGGTCCAGTGGCAAGTGTTAACCAGGACGATGGAGACCAGCTCTGCTGCACGGACCTAGTGCACACACATATTGCAGTGTGAGCTGGCCCGTGCTGCCCCTGGGCCCCTGGCCCCGAACTCATGCCTCCCCTGGGCCCTGATCACATCCCTCTACAGTCTCTCGCCGCTCCTTCGCCCCGATCTCGCTGCTCCTGCTGTATCTGCCCACGCTCCAATCACCGACCTGGACCTTAATGACGTCACTCTTCGCTGCCGCCGCCCTCCTGCACCAGCTCGCGCTGCTCCCTGGAGTAGTCTCCCGGGACCTCCAAGCTGCTCCCAGGGCCGCTCGCCGTTCCTTTTATGGCCGCGACCTGCCGCTGGTGTTCTCCCGTTAGTGTATCCAGGCTGTGGGTGGCCACCCCGAGCGCAGCAGAGGGGTTTCTGCATTAGTTCTGGGTGGGGACAGTATCTTTCCCCTTCTCTCTTCCTCTTGTCTATATCCATGTGCTTTTATTTCTCGATTTATTCCCCCTCTCTTAGTTTCTAGTGTTTAAAAGGGAACAAAAGATGAAATAGTTGTCTTTGTGGAATAACTTGTCTCACTCAAAGTTAGACGCACTACCGTTGCACCAAGAGGTCAAGGCAGCTAGCCATTGATATTCAGCTTCATATATAAATATATATAAATATATCTACATGTATCACAACTGTTCCCTGGTGGTCGAGGGGTTAAGATCCGGTGCACTAACCTGGTTTCAATTGTCGATCAATTCATCGCATAAAAATAATTGAGGTCTGTGAGACGATTAATAATTGCTGTAATCACCATGAATATCAATACTTTCTGCGATAGACCGAGCTTACAGACTATCTGGCTTCCCCTGCCCTTTGCCGGGCACGTGTTCCGGGTTGAATTTTGTAAACTGGGCGAGTTCGCTGATCGCGGGGAGACGGTAGGAGCCTCTGTGACCCCACTGTGAGGATGTGGAAGTGAACACAGTGGCTGGGTGATCCGTGACATTTCTGTAAAGGGCAGCGGAGGAGAAGGATTGAGAACTTTCAGTGTGGGACAGAAGTTGTTTAAGGTGAGCCTCCACATTCCCGATCAGCACAGAGGGAGCTCACTGGTCAGCTCCCCTCTGTTGGGGCTGTTGTGCCAGAGGTTTGTGTAGTGTAGTGGTTATCACATTTGCTTTATACGTGAAAAGTACCCGGTTTGATCCTGGATAGAAACATTATGTTTAAACTTGCAATAGAGGAACAATTAGAGGAGAGTTTCATCTCCTGGCAAATGCTGCCTGACCTGCTGAGATTTCCAGCATTTGCTGTCGTTATTTGCGATTTATTCTCCTGGCAAAAGGGCTCCCTTCTAGGGCTCCCTTCTTCCTGAATTGCTCTTTATTTCATCAATAAATAGATAAATTTCAGTGGGAGAAAACAGATCCACCGGGGACCTTTCGCGTGTGAGGCCAACGTGATATCCGCTACACTGCAGCCCATCAAAGGGCGAGAAACCACTGAATATAAAGGATGAGCTCACAAATATCAGGGGCAGTGTAGTCTGGTCAACGTCAAACCCTCCTTTCTTATTCAGCAGAGGCATGAACGGGAGTCAGAAGCCACAAACTTTAATTAAAGACACAAATACAAGTTACACTTCCAAATCTTTTCACTGTAAAATTCTTTCACTTTATTTGAAATCCGACTGCGTTGAATCTGAAAATGAGCACCATGGGATTTTATCTTCACGACTGATTCTATTTTCTGTGCATGGTAGGAATAACTGGCGCTGTTAAATTTGACAAAAGTTGCCCCAGATTCCTGGTGACATCAGCAATACAGTGTGTAAAATGGGTCAACATGCCTAAGAACATAATAACAGAAGAAATAGGAGCAGGAGTCGGCCATACGCCCCTCGAGCCTGCTCCGCCATTTAATACGATCATGGTCGATGCGATCATGGACTCAGGTCCACTTCCCTGTCCGCTCCCCAAAGCACAGGACAAATGATTGAAGTATCCGACTGTCCCTCAGTTAGCATTTCTTTCATTGTGCAAAAGAAGGTGAGGGGTTAATTAATGATGCTTTTCCATGAACGCAACACAAAAGTTTAAGAAAAAAACCACATGGTGACTGGCAGGTGAGCGCTGCTTCTGACACCTGGTGGGAATGGGCGGGGATTTTAAAGCCCCTTGTATTGTGAAAGCTTCATATAGAGGAACATCTCAAACACATTGTGTAGGCCTCGTGGCGCAACGGTAGTGCGTCTGACTCCAGATCAGAAGGTTGTGTGTTCCAATCACGTTGGGGTCACTGTTCTTTTGGATATTGTTCTTCCAGAATTCATATTTTCTTTGCTGTTTGGCAATAACCAGACCCTTGTTCCAAGGTCTGTCTCACTGTTTCCCCGGTGTCAGGCAGAGATACGCCTGCTGCCCTCATTTAATTCATGTGACAGGATACAAAAGTTCAAAATCAACTTGCAGGTGGCCACAGCGAGAACTGAATAGTCAGAATGGCCGAGCGGTCTAAGGTGCTGTGGTTAGATCGTAGTTTCTTGTCCCACTTCTGACATTTCTTATTTTTAATCATAAAGCGAAACTCATTGTTTGACACCACGACCAACTCATTAAAAGTAGGATTCAGCAGTTCACCTGCTCGTTCAACATTTCCGTCTGACCGGGTGCTGAAAGTGGAGATGTTTCTGCAGTGCAGCGGTTAACGCGTTCACCTCACACGCGAAAGCTCACCGGGCGGGAATATTTTCTGTAGCTTTCTCCTCATGCATGCTCAGGGGCGAGATTGTTCTCCTGTGAAAAGTCATAAGATGATAAACATGTAAGAATTACGGGCTGGAGTCAGCCATTCGGCCCCTCGAGACTGGTCCACCATCCAGCTTCATCCCACTTTCCAGCTCTGGGTCCATAACCCTGCAGGTTACGGCACTTCAGGTGCACATCCAAATACTTTTTACATGTGGTATCTGCCTCCGCCATTCTTTCAGGCAGCGAGTTCCTGACCCCCACAAACCTCTGCATGAAGAATTTTACCTTCAAATCCTCTTTAAACCTTCTCCCAATTACTTTAAATATATGCCCCCTGATTGTTGACCCCTCTGCTATCCACTATATCTAGGCCCCTCATAATTTTATACATCTCAATGTTGTCTCCCCTCAGCCTCCTCTGTTCCAATGAAAACAAACCCAGCCTATCCAATCTGTCCTCATAGCTAAGATTCTCCACTCCTGGCAACATCCTCGTAAATCTCCTCTGTACCCTCTCGTACAATCACGTAATTCCTGTTATACGGTGACCAGAACTACACGCAGTCCTCCAGCTGTGGCCTAACCAGTGTTTTATACATTTCAAGCATAACCAACCTGCTCTTCTATCCCATGCCTCAGCCAATAAAGGCAAGCATTCCGTGTGCCTTCTTAACCACCTTATCCAACTGGCCTGCTACCTTCAGGGATCTGTGGACATGCACTCCAAGATCCCTTTGTTCTTCCACACTTCTCAATGTCCGACCATTTAATGTGTGTTTCTTTCCTTCTTAGCCCTCCCCAAATGCATTACTTCACACTTCTCTGGATTAAGTTCCATTTGCCACTGTTCTGCCCACCTAACCAGTTGATTGATATCTTCCTGCAGTCCGCAGCTTTCTCCTTCATTATCACCACACAGTCTATTTTAGTATCACCTGAAAACGTTTTAATCATACCTCCTATATTTAAGTTTAGATCATTGATGTTACCACTAAAAGCAAGGGACCTCGCACTGAGCCCTGTGGAACCCAACTGCAAACATCCTTCCAGTCCCAAACACTCCCATCAAACATTACCCTTTGCTTCCTGCCCCTGAGCCAATTTTGGATCCAACTTGCCACTTTGCCCTGGATCCCATGGGATTTTACTTTCATGACCAGTCTTCCATGTGGGAACTTGGCGAAAGCTTTGCTAAAATCCTTATACACTACATCATACGCACTGCCCTCATCGATCCTCTTGGTTACCTCCTCAAAAAATTCAATAAAATGAGTCAGGCAAGACCTTCCCTTAACAAATCCATGCTGACTATCCGTGATTAACACATGTCATTCTAAATGCAGAAATTAAATCATAGATACATTTTATCCTGCTTTCACGGGAAAATACCATTAATTAACCGATGATCTTTGTTGTGTATGTATAAGATAAGTATACACCCTGTACACTCAATGTACAGTTACATAAGACCATTGGATGTATCTTCACACTGTACACACTGTGCTTGTACCACCAGAGGGTACAACTGGTGGAGACCTTGGGGTCACCTGTACACGACAGGTAACCAGGTATAAAAGGGAGGTCACAGTACTGTACCCTCACTCAGGAGCTGCAATAAGTGGACTAAGGTCACCACAGTTCAAGTACAATACCTTACCTCGTGGAGTCATTACTAGAGTGCTTACAGACACAATAACTGGCGACGAGAATACGAATTTCCACGCGACAATGGCTAACCTTGGCACGTTTGAACAATTCGCCGATGGGGAAGATTGGGAGGCCTTTGTGGAAAGGCTCGAACACTTCTTTATTGCGAATGACATGGGGGGAGACGACCCGACCTCGCTGGCTGATAAGTGCTGAGCTATCCTGCTCAGCAGTTGTGGGCCCACTGTCTATGGCCTTGTCAGGGACTTGCTAGCCCCAGAGAAGACAATAACATATGTGGAGCTCATAACGCTGGTACAGGAACAGCTCAAACCTAAAGAGAGCATCCTCACAGCCTTACACTGGTTCTCTCCCCACCGGTGGCCCGCAGGCCAAGAAATCACAAAATATGCTGCAGACCTGAGACGATTGGCTGCACCATGTGATTTTAGCGATCACTTCACCGAAGCACTAAGGGACATCTTTGTTATTGGAATCGGCCACGAGGGCCTTCTCCACAGGCTGCTCTCTGCGGACACCACGGTCACCCTGCAGAAGGCAATTAACATGAGCCAGGCGTTCATGATCTCGGCCTGCGATTCCAAGTGGATGTCTCACCCCCAGGACTCTAACCCGGCAAGTACTGTGAACCGAATGGTGCCTTTTAGAGGCAGGGCTGCTGCTCGCAGTCTCTCTCAGGGAAGAGAGAACAGAACCCCGAGTCCCACAATCCTGAGTCCGCCACATGGGACCAACCGGCCAACCCCATGCTGGCGCTGTGGAGGAAATCACAGGGCCCACCAGTGCCGCTATAAAGACTATACTTGCAAAGGCTGTAACATGAAGGGCCACCTCCAGCGAATATGCAAGAGAAATCGTACTCACCGAGTCGATGAAGAGTTGGCTGATCATCCGGAGTCCAGCGACGATGAGGTGTACGGAGTGTTTACCTGCACCACCGAGAGTTCCCCATTGAAAATGGAAGTTGAAATCAACTATGTTCCAGTCACGATGGAGGTGGACACAGGGATGAATCAGGCGGCCTTTGAGAAACTCTGGGACAATCCAATCGAACGACCTAAAATGATCCCGATCGAAGTGAAACTGCTCACCTACACAAACGATACATCCCAGTCGTTGGCAGCGTGGATGTCCAGGTGTCCCATGGTAGCGAGATGCACAGGTTACCTTTGTGGATCGTTGCTGGGGATGGTCCAAAGCTATTAGGAAGTAGGTGGATGAAAAAGATCACTTGGAGCTGGGAAAAGCTCCAACCTCCAGCGATCGACATCCCTCGTGGCCCCGAAGTTGGATCCAGCACAACACCTGAAAAACCAACCGCCCAACTCGACTGTGAGGCGACGACACAGACCGCTCAACCCAACAGCGAGATGATCCAGCCCAAACGACCAGACCTCACCTTCCAGGCTCCAGTGGCAGGACTCCAGAGGAAGAAAATTCACGCAGAAGGTAACTTCCCAGCTTCTGTGGCAGAACCTGGGGAGAAAAGGATCACCGCAGCCTACCTCATGGAGAGAAAGAAGATGGCGTCCAAACCACGAGGTGAAGGGCCTGAAGTCAAGATGGCGGCAGCCAGACCACAAGGGAGCAACACGTGATGCCGAACGGTGAACCGGATTGGGGTAAAGATTGCAAGACTCTCTTAAAGGAGACCAGCAACCCAACACAATTAAAGGGACAGTTCTTCTCTTTTCCAGCGATGATGGTGATACATATGTAAATGATGTAACTGACAATTTCAAGTTTGTCAATGTAACTAATCATGATAAGTCGGGAGATTGCGGTCGGAACCAATGTATTGTGAGAGTAAACGAAGTGATGACGTGCGATGCTGGGATTTACAAGCATGCCGACAAAACCAAGGGCAACCTCCCGTCAGCACCCAGGTCCAGCGACCATGTAGCCTGCCCCTCCGGGACCAATGTGATGCCCCAGGGAGTGTGGTCACACACAGAGGGAGCATACCAGCTGCAGGGCCAGTGATCAGCGGACGGCAAAGTCACCACTACCGGTACCCTTCCCCCGATCGGCTCTACCTCTCTGGCCACCAGGGCCAGTACTGGGAGCGAACGGATAGCACCCTCCTGCCCTCCCAATGGGACCTGGGATGACCAGGCTCCCACTATCACCGAAGAGCAGCAGGGAGACACCGCAGCCCTCAAAGTAGGACAGGGAGGCCACACACTCATGTGGCTCTGCCCATCACTAGGCAATGGCAAAGGCTCTGAGACTCAGCCAGGTGAGCGATCTGAGCCCACCCAGCTGGCAGGGGACACAGCGCCGCCATCAGACAACCTGGACACAGTCTGGTTACTCTGAAACTAGTGTCCTCACCCACCTGCACCTACACAACCCAGGGGCAAGACTGTGATACCACGTATGTACCTTACCTGTAAAATGTACTTGTTCCACTACTGCAGAACCCAAACAGTGATGTAACTAATCCGATGTTTTTTTGATCTTTCTGTCTGTACAGGTCTGCACATGCAGGTGTTGAGCCACACACATGGTCTATGTATGGGGGCGGGGGGGAATGGATGTATGTAGCCATGGACACACAAGGATCACACCCAGAACCCACTCAACCCCCACTGCAACCTCCAACCGTCCACTGCTGACCATTTCCCAATATCGTGGCAATAAGGACTTGGGGGTCTACAGGGAGAGAGCCAAGCCAAAGCATTGACAAGGTGCAAGGGCTTTGGGCACTCAAGTCTCGGGCCAGAGCACACAATGCAAAGGCCAGTGGCACAAGACTGAGGGGAGAGTGATGTTGTGTCTGTATCATATAAGTATACTCCCTGTACACTCAATATACAGTTACATAAGACTACTGGATGTATCTTCACACTGTATACACTATGCCTGTACCACCAGAGGGTGCAACTGGTGGAGACCTCGGGATCACCTGTACACGACAGGTAACCAGATATACAAGGGAGCTCACCATACTGTACCCTCACTCAGGAACTGCAATAAATGGACTAAGGTCACCACAGTTCAAGTACAATACCTTGCCTCATGGAGTCATTAGTTGAGTGCTTACAGACACAATAGAAAGAGATTAAACATTAAATGGTAGGACATTGAGAATTGTAGAGGAACAAAGCGACCTGGGAGTGCATGTCCACAGATCCCTTAAGGTAGCAGGCAAGGTGGATTAGCTGGTTAAGAAGGTATACAGAATGCTGGCCTTTATTAGCCGAGGCATAGAATACGAGAGCAGGTGGGTTATGCTTGAAAATAAAACACTGGTTAGGCCACAGCTGGAGTACTGCGTGCAGTTCTCATCACCGCTTTACGGGAAGAATACTGTGATTGTACTGGAGACTTACAGAGGAAATTTCAAGGATGTTATCGGGAGTGGAGAATCTTAGCTATGAGGACAGATTGGATAGGCTGGGTTTGTTTGTCTTGGAACAAAGTGGGCTGAGGGGAGGCATCATTGAGGTGTATAAAATTATGAGGGGCCTTGATATAGTGGAAAGAAAGGGTCCATTTCCCTTAGCAGAGGGGTCAACAACCATGGGGCATAAATTTACAGTCATTGGTAGAAAGTGTAGGGGGGATTTGAGGGGAAAATCCTTCATGCAGAGGGTTGTGGGGGTCTGGAACTCACTGCCTGAAAGGGTGGTTGAGGCAGAAACCCTCACCACATTTAAAAAATGCTTGGATGTGCACCTGCAGTGCTGTAACCTGCAGGGTTATGGACCGAGAGCTGGAAAGTGGGATTAGGCTGGAGAGCCTGTAATTGGCCGGCACGGTCACGATGGGCCGAAATGGCCTCCTTCCGTGCTGTAAACTTCTGATTATATAATTCTATGAAAAATAATCACCCAACGTGGGGCTCGCACCTCTGACCCTGAGATTAAGAATCTCATGATCTACTGACTGAGTTAGCTGGGTTTCTGCAAAATGCACCTTTTTGTCATTGATTGCAGCCAGGCGCCTGTTGGCTCCGCCCCAGATGTTTAAACTTGCTGTCGAGGAACTGCCAGGATCTTCTTGAATGGTAGACCAGGCTCGAGGGGCCGAATGGCCTACTCCTGCTCCGAATCCTTACATGTTTATCATCTCATGACTTTTCACAGGAGAACAATCTCGCCCCTGAGCATGCATGAGGAGAAATCTCCAGAAAATATTCCCGACCGGTGAGCTTTCGCGTGTGAGGCGAATGTGTTAACCGCTACACTGCGGAAATATCTCCACTTTCAGCACCAGGTCAGGTGGAAATGTTAAGCGAGCAGGTGAACTGCTGAATCCCAGTTTTTTGGAGCTCGTCGTGGTTTCAAGCAAATAAGTTTTGCTCAATGATTAAAAAAAGGAAATGTCAGAATTGGGACGAGAACCCACACCTCCAGAGCAAACTGCGACCTGAACACAGCACGTTCGACCGCTCGGCCATCCTGAGTATTCAGGGCTCCTTGTGGTCACCTTTCGATTGATTTTGAACTTTTGTGTCCTGTCACATGAAATACATAAGGGCAGCAGGCGTATCTCTGCCTGACACCGGGGAAACAGTGAGACAGACCTGAGAGCAAGGGTCTGGTTATTGTGACACAGCAAAGCAAATATTAATTCCCAAATTATCCTGAGGAACAGGGACCTTGATGTGATTTGAACACTCAAACTTCTGATTTGGGGTCAAACCGGCTACTGTTGTGCCACACGATCTTTACAGACCGTCTGAAATGTTTGTCTATATGAAGGTTCCTCAATACAAGGGGCTTTAAAATCCCCGCCCACTCCCACCAGCTATCAGAAGCAACGCTCACCTGCAGTCACCGTATGTTTTTTTGTGAAACATTTGTATTGCTTTCACGGGAAAGCATCATTAATTAACCCATCACCTTCTTTTGCACAATGAAAAAAATACTAACTGAGGGACAGTCGATACTTCAACCATTTTTTTCTGTGCTTTGCATCGAAACACAGAAACATAGAAAATAGGTGCAGGAGTAGGCCATTCGGCCCTTCGAGCTGCACCACCATTCAATATGATCATGGCTGATCATGCAACTTCAGTACCCCATTCCTGCTTTCTCTCCACACCCCTTGATCCCTTTTAGCCGTAAGGGCCACATCGAACTCCCTTTTGAATATATCTAACGAACTGGCCTCAACAAGTTTCTGTGGTAGACAATTCCACAGGTTCAGAATTCTCTGAGTGAAGAAGTTTCTCCTCATCTCGGTCCTAAATTGCCTACCCCTTATCCTTAGACTGTGACCCCTGGTTCTGGACTTCCTCAATATCAGGAAATTTGTTCCTGCCTCTAACCTGTCCAATCCCGTCAGACCTGTATATGTTTCTATGCGATTCCCTCCCATTCTTCTAAATTCCAGTGAATATGAGCCTAGTCGATCCAGTCTTTCTTTATATGTCAGTCCTGCCATCCCGGGAATCAGTCTGGTGAACCTTCACTGCACTCCCTCAATAGCAAGAATGTCCTTCCTCAGATTAGGAGACCAAAACTGTACACAATATTCCAGGTGAGGCCTCACCAAGGCCTGCGTCTGCACATATACAGAGGCTGCACTCCAGGACATATGCGACGAATTTACTGAGGTGTATGAAATCATGGGCCTTACGCTAAACATCCGTAAGACAAAGGTCCTCCACCAGCCTGTCCTTATCGCACAGCACCGCCCCCCATACATCAAGATCCACGGCATGGCCCTGGACACCGTGGACCACTTCCCATATCTCAGGAGCCTCCTATCAGCATGAGCAGGCATCAACGACGAGATACAACAGGGCCTCCAGTGCACCAGTGCAGCCTGCTGCCGTCTGAGGAAAAGAGTGTTTGAAGATCAGGCCCTCAAAACTGCCACCAAACTCATGGTCTACAGGGCTGTAGTAATACCTGCCCTCCTGTATGGCTCAGAGACATGGACCATTTACAGTAGACATCTCAAGTTGCTGGAGAAATATCACCAACGATGTCTCCGCCAGATCCTACAAATTCCCTGGGAGGACTGGCGCACCAACATCAGTGTCCTCATTCAGGCTAACGTCCCCAGCATTGAAGCACTGACCATACTCAATCAGCTGTGCTGGGCAGGCCACATAGTCCGCATGCCAGACACGAGATTCCCAAAGCAAGTGCTCTACTCGGAGCTCCTTCATGGCAAACGAGCCAAAGGTGGGCAACGGAAACGCTACAAGGACACACTCAAAGCCTCCCTGATAAAGTGCGACATCCCCACTGACACCTGGGAGTCCCTGGCCCAAGGCCACCCTAAGTGGAGGAAATACATCCGAGAGGGCCTGAGCACTTCAAGTCTCGTCGCCGAGAGCATGCAGAAATCAAGCGCAGGCAGCGGAAAGAGCATGCGGCAAACTAGTCCCACTCATCCCTTCGCTCAACTATTAAGTGTCCCACCTGTGGCAGGGTCTGTGGCTCTCGTATTGGACTGTTCAGCCACCAAAGAACTCACTTTCGGAGTGGAAGCAAGTCTTCCTCGATTCCGAGGGACTGCCTATCTAGATTCCAAACTTCGTGGAAACCCCCCAGTGTTTGGACTCACTGAAAAGGAAATTCGATTTGGGACTAGTAAACATAAAGTTTGGGATCCTAAAATGCATAGGGAAGAAATCTACGAGTCTTAACCAAGTTTGGGATTTTAAAAGGCATGTTTGGGCCTGTGGGGAAAAGCTGCAGTGACAGAGGGGTGGGATTTAGAGTTTGGATATTTTAGCTAATCAGTTTGTCTGGGGGAGCTGTTTAACCGTAGTCAGGCTCCCAGAAAACATTAGCATTTAAACAATCGACCACGGAAGAAACATTATCCACCCCACCCACAGGACCCAAATATCACATACATATTCCAACACCTTTTCAACATGTGTAGAAATATCTGGCTCAGCCCAGACTCCCCGAAGCTAAAACAATGGACAAGAGTTCATCAGTTCATAAAGAAGGAGTATCGCCATCCCAAAGTCCATCAACACCAGATTAAAACATTTAATCAAGTCTCTGTTAGCTAGTCCACCAAAACTTATACAAAGAAAACCACTTAAAATTAATGGGCAGCAAAACTCAAACAAAAGAAACTTTAGATTTGGAGCGAAGATTAAGCAGCCTCTCAGAGTATAACTGAGGGCCTATCGTACCAAAAGTAAACAATTTTTCTGACCATCAATTTGGAACAGAATACGCTGGATAATTTTAATGATATTTTACCTGCATCTAATAATGAATATTTGTTGAAGAGAAATGCACCATCACCGTTTTGTCATTTGATCTCTCCTGCCTTCCACTCTGCCCTCCCCCATTTCCCTGCCTCTGCACTTGCTTAAAACTTGTTGCAACTCGAACATTTCCCAGTTCTGGAAGGGAACTTGGGACTTCCAGCGGGAGTTTAAAGACTCTGTAGTGGATATTTTTCTCCGTCTGACTTCTGCCGTTTGGAATGGTGAAATGTTTGTTAAAGAGAGTCAGTGCAGAAGATTCACCATTTCACCTTATTCCTGAACACTGCCTTCTTACCTGAGGACAAAACGTTTCAAACAGTGCATTCCAGATCGTAACATCTCGCTGAGTAAAAATATATCTCCTCTCCCCACATCCCCCGCCCCGGATTTTTCCTTTTACCAATTATCTTATGTCTGTGTCCTCTGGTTACCGACACTCCTGCCCGTGGAAACAGTTTCCCCATAATTCTAAAAACCTCTATTAAATTTCCCCTCAACTGTGATTACTGGGGTTCAATGTGGGGAAGGGTCAGTTCATCCACTTTGTACCGAAGAATGATCGGCCGGGGCATGATCTAAAAACATTATAAATTGCTTGTGATCTATGATCCATGTAAGCGTTTGGTGCTAGCATGTGATGCATCGTCGGGTGTGTATTGCAACAAGCAAATGAATCTGGGAAAATGCAACCGGTTGCTTATGCATCCAGAAATCTGTCTAAGGCTGAGAGGGCCTACAGCATGATTGAAAAAGAAGTGTTAGCATGTCTTTATCGGGTGAAGAAAATGCATCAATATCTGTTTGGGCTCAAATTTGAATTGGAAACTGACCACAAGCCACTGATATCCCTTTTTTCTGAAAGTAAGGGGATAAATACGAATGCATCGGCCCACATCCAGAGATGGGCGCTCACGTTGTCCGCATACATCTACTCCATCCGCCACAGGCCAGCCACAGAAAACTGTGCCGGTGCTCTCAGTAGGCTGCCATTGCCCACCATGGGGATAGAAATGGCACCGCCCGCAGATTTGGTCATGGTAATCGAAGCACTCGAGAGTAAGCAATCACCTGTTACCGCCCAACAGATTGGAATCTGGACGAGCCAGGACCCCTTACTGTCATTAGTAAAAAATTGTGTGCTTCACGGGAGCTAGTCCAGTGTCCCATTCGGAAGAAATAAAGCTGTACCAGCGCTGCAAAGATGAAATGTCCATACAGGCAGACTACCTTCTGTGGGGTAATCGGATAGTGGTTCCAAAACAGGGCAGGGCACTTTCATTAGTGATCTCCACAGTATTCACACAGACATTGTAATGATGAAAGCGATTGTCAGATCCCATGGATGGTGGCCCGGTATCGATGCGGACTTAGAATTCTGCATGCACAGATATACATATGTTCACAGTTAAGCAATGCACCCGGGGAGGCGCCACTAAGTTTATGGTCTTGGCCCTCGAAACTGTGGTCTCGGGTCCATGTCGACTATACAGGCACGTTCTTGGGTAAAATGTTCCCAGTGGTTGTAGATACGTACTCCAAATGGTTGAATGTGAGATAATGTCAGCTAGCACGTCCGCTGCCACCACTGAAATCCGGCGGGTCATGTTTGCCACGTACGGGCTACCCAATGTCCTTGTGAGTGACAACGGGCTATGTTTCACCAGTGCTGAGTTCAAAGAGTTCATGACCCGCAATGGGATCAAACATGTCACATCTGTCCCGTTCAAACCAACATCCAATGGTCAGGCAGAGAGAGCAATGCAAACAATCAAGCAGAGCTTGAAGAGGGTAACTGAAGGCTCCCTACAGACTCGCCTATCCTGAGTCCTGCTTAGCTACTGCACGAGACCCCACTCGCTCACTGGGATCCCACCTGCTGAATTGCTCATTGAAAGGCACTAAAGACAAGGCTTTCATTAGTTCACCCTGATCTACATGAACAGATAGAGAGCTGGCGGCTTCAACAAAGTGCATACCATGAGAGTGCAAATGTGTCACGTGAGATTGAAATCAATGATGCCGTATTTGTATTAAATTATGGACAAGATCCCAAGTGGTTTCCCGGCACTGTTGTGGCCAAAGAGTGGAGCAGGTTATTTCGGGTCAAACTTTCAAATGGACTCATTCACTTAGAAACACTTGGACCAAATCAAACTCAGATTTACGGACTATCCTGAGCAACCCATATTAGACCCTACCTCTTTGACCCCCCCCAATATACACCATGGAGCAGAAAACTGAAATTCTAGCAGGGGAGATTGCCCAAATTAAACCCCCAGCATGGTGGGATTTGGAAATACGGGCAGACATACCTGCATGGATCCGGGTGGGATCGCATGCCTTAGTAATCGGCCAATTCCTGATTGTAGCATTTCTGCTAGTTACAAGCTGTAAGCTCAGGAGAAAAAGAGAAAGAACGCAGTTCCTCAGGCTACTACACAGCCAGGAGAGCCATTGCTAAAAACTCAAGGTGTGTAATCAAAGCTTGACCGCGACACTTAGGCGGTTTTGTTATTTCCAGGGATGACTGCATTTTTCATACATGGCTCCTGGGGAGTTTGCAGGGCAGGTTTCTTTGTTTTACGTTTGAGACTGAAATGAGACTCATTTCGCATAGACATAGACTTTTAACAGTATTTAAACTCCCGCTGGAAGTCCCAAGTTCCCTTCCAGAACTGGGAAATGTTCGAGTTGCAACAAGTTTTAAGCAAATGCAGAGGCAGGGAAATGGGGGAGGGCAGGGTGGAAGGCAGGAGAGATCAAATGACAAAATGGTGATGGTGCATTTCTCTTCAACAAATATTCATTATTAGATGCAGGTAAAATATCATTAAAATTATCCAGCGTATTCTGAATTGTTTCCCCTAATACCATCTGTACAATAGCCAGAAATTAAATATCGTGTCACATGGTGCGATGGCATGTTCCAGTTCTATATATGTATCCATAGAATCAATTTCCAACAGTATCTTCAAACCCAATGACGACATTTATTTCCAATGTGTTTGCTGCAGGAACATGATCAGTCTATTTTTTTAATCGTTTTACTCAAACTGAATGCTCCCAAATGTATTGGAGTGGGAACTCACTGGATAACAGTGCAGCTGGCAATGTTTGCGGAATATATTCGCACAGCCAAAATGCACATTGACAACCTGGAACTGTGGGGCACTGAATCCTCAGAGGGAAAATTAACAGTTAAAGGCTTTTTCCCAGGGTGGGCTCGAACAGTTAACAGCCGAACACACTAACCCATTGTGCCACAGAGACTGATGCAAGCACATGTTACAAGACATCTTTAACCAGGGTGTCAATGACTTAAAGCTTCAGATTGCTCTGACCAGGTTGGAACTTGTCCACTCTCAGCTTTACGTTTCCAAAATAAAGCGTGCTTCATTGTGGATGCCTGGAAGCAGTCTGGTCCCGCAATTGCCCCAGGCTAAGTGAGTGGGCAAACATTTGGCAGATGGAGTATAATGTCGGAAAGTGTGAGGTCATGCACTTTAGCTGAAAAATCAAAGAGCAAGCTATTATTTAAATGGAGAAAGGTTGCAAAATATTGCAATGCAGCGGTACCTGGGGGTACTTGTGCATGAAACACAAAAGAATAGTATGCAGATACAGCAAGTGATCAGGAAGACCAATGCAATCTTGGCCATTATTACAAAGGGAATGGAGTATAAAAGCAGGAAAGCCTTGCAACAATTCTACAGGGTATTGGTGAGGCCACACCTGGAATACTGCGTGCAGTTTTGGTTTCCATATTTACGAAAGGGTATACTTGCTTTGGAGGCAGTTCGGAGAAGGTTCACTAGTTTGATTCCGGAGAGGAGCGGGTTGACAGGACGGGACAGGTTAAATGCAAGAAGAATGTTCCCAATGTTGGGAAAGGCCAGAACCAGGGGACATAGTCTAAGGATAAGGGGTAAGCCATTTAGGACAGAGATGAAGAAAAATGTCCTCACTCAGAGAGTTGTGAACCTGTGGAATTCCCTACTGCAGATAGTTGTTGATGCCAGTTCATTCGATATATTCAAGTGGGAGTTAGATATGGCCCTCACGGCTAAAGGGATCAAGGGGTATGGAGAGAAAGCAGGAAAGGGGTACAGAGGTGAATGATCAGCCATGATCATATTGAATAGTGGTGCAAGTTCGAAGGGCCGAATGACCTACACCTGCATCTATTTTCTATGTTTCTATGTTTCTATGTTGACTTATGAGGAAAGGTTGAGTAGGTTGGGCCTTTACTCATTGGAGTTGAGAAGAATGAGAGGTGATCTTATTGAAACGTATAAGATTTTGAGGGGACTTGACAAGATGGATGCAGAGAGGATGTTTCCACTGATGGGGGCACTAGAACTAGAGGGCATGATCTTAGAATAAGGGTCCACCATTTAAAACGCAGAGGAGGAAAAATTTCTTCTCTCAGAGAATTGTAAATCTGTGGAATTCACTGCCTCAGAGAGCTGTGGAAGCTGGGGCGTTGAATAAATTTAAGACAGAAATCGTTTCTTAAACGATAATGGGATAAGGGCTTATGGGGAGCGGGCGGGGAAGTGGAGCTGATTCCATGATCGGATCAGCCATGATCTTATTAAATGGCGGAGCAGGCTCGAGGGCCGTATGGCCTACTCCTGCTCCTATTTCTTATGTTCTTATGTTCTATAATCTGGAAACACAATTCCACTGTTTATACAAACATTAAGAGAGCAAGAGGAGATAATAAATGATGTTTGTACAGGAGGAATTTTTGGGGAAGGGGAATGCTTGTCTCCAGGAAGTACTTGAGGCAGACACCACTGCAACTTCTGAGGCAAAAGTGAGCAATATTTGACTCAGATGAAGACACAAAACTATGTTTTTAACAGGTCCAGGGGATTTGTCTGCCTTTAATCCCATTATCTTACTGAGTACCACCTCCTTAGTGATTGTGATTGTGTTAAGTTCCTCCCCCCTATAGCTCCTTGACTTTCCACTGTTGGAATATTGTTCGTGTCCTCTGCCGTAAAGATTGATACAAAATGTTTGCCTTTTTCTGGCCGAGTCATAGAATATAAGAGCAGGGAGCTTATGCTTCAATTCTATAATACTTTGTTTCGGCCACAGCTGGAGTACTGCATGCAGGAGATTTACAAGGATGCTGCGTGGAATGGAGAATCTTAATTATGAGGACAGATTGGATAGGCTGTGTTTCTTCTCATTGGAACAGAGAAGGTTGAGAGGAGATCTCATTGAGGTGTACAAAATATTGAGGGGCCTGGACACAGTGGATAGTAAGGGCCTATTTCCATTGGTGGAGGGGTCTATTACGAGGGGGCATAGTTTTAAGTTGGTTGGTGGAAGGTTAAGAGGGGATTTGAGGTGGGCGGGGGGCTTCTTTCTGCAGAGGGTTGTGTGGATCTGGAACTTGCTGCCTGGAAGAGTGGTGGATGCAAAAACCCTCACCACTTTTAAGAGATGGTTGGATGGGCACTTAAAGTGCCGTAACCTGCAGGGTTACGGACCTAGAGCTGGTAATTGGGATTAGACTGGATGACCTTTTGTTGGACGGCACAGATATAATGGTAAGTACTGTGTGGAATAGAATACGGCCAGGGTGATCTCCTGGAGTAGTTTCGATCGCCTGGATCGGTCAGAGAGGAATTTTCCCAGATTTATTCTGCATAAATTGGCCTGGGTTTTTATCTGGTTTTTGCCTATCCCAGGAGATCACACGGCTCCGGTTGGGATGGAGTGTAGAATGTTTCAGTGTAAAGTGTGTCGCAGTTGTGTGCAGTGGACTGGTTGACTGGGTGCTCTTTGCCTTTCCGTCATCATTCATAGGTTTATATGCAACCTTTAGGGCTGCTGACCAAGGGCTATGCAGCTCTTTGTCAGCCGGCGTGGACACGATGGGCCGAAATGGCCGCCTTCTGTGCTGCAAATTTCTATGTTTCTATCTTTCTAAAACATTGGTTGGAGTTGTTTATTGGCATCCAAACAGTAATGGTAATGTAGGGGACGGCATCAAAGAGGAAATTAGAGAAGCATGTAACAAGGTTACTGTGGTGTATGCAGCACTCAAATCACTGACTCTGCACAGTCTGGTGTTGTAGTAACTGCTGTGACCTTAGTCGTTTATTGTGTAACTCCAGAGTGCCTCTCAGGTGTGGTGGGCAGCCTTTTATACTCTGTCTTGCAGGTACTTTCGGGTCTCCCACCACAGCGCCCTCTGTGGCACATCATTGTAACTATACATAAAATGTACCAGGACAATACATAACATCTCACTCCCCGCCCCGGCAGTTCCACAAGCACATTGCATGTAAACTTGGCCTTGTTCGTCCTGGTTGATTTGTGTCTGTCAGTCCATGACCATCCATTTCCCTCTTCTCCCCCCATGTAGAGATGATGCTTGCGAACCGGTGCAAGTATGTGGTATTTGCAGACCTTACATGGGTGATGAAGTACACATGCATAATCTCCAGCAGAAAGCAGGTATACCTAGACAGTACATTTGTGCAGTACCTATGGATGCTTTGAAGAGTTACATCAAAAGGTTGCAGGAACACTGAACAGTTATTTAATCCCCGCTCCACTGGGTGACGTATGGTGGCGGCATACTGCCCCTTTTTGCCCGAGGTAGTGGGCTGAGCTGAGACAGGGTATCGCAACTAGTGCGTTGCCTCTGTTCTCAGAAAGTAGTCGCCTTTGCGGCTCATCTGCAGCCGTTGAACCATTACATGAATCACATGAAATCGGAAATCGCATTAATCCATTAGTCATGTTAGTCACAGATCCATTAACCCTTTTACTTGAGCATTGTGATACTAACTCTTTTTGTCGATCATATCAATCATTTTAAACACAGTAGTCATTTCAGCATCAAAATATTAACTCTTGTCATAAATCACGTCATCATACAAATCACATTAATCATTTTGACTCACTCTTGCTCTTACAAAAGTCTCTTGGTGGGGACCGCCAACGGTGTAAGGCCCTTTTAAGGCTCCCGGGTACATTTCCCTTTTAAGACGCCATCTTGTTTTTCCACGATGTTTCCGCAGGTGGGGCCGCCATTTTCGGTGCTGTGCTGGTCCTGCCTCTCTCTCTGCACAACTCTGCTGCCACGAGGCTCGCCGCCATCTTAACTTCTTCAGCAAGGTCATTACTTTATCATCACCAGTTCTAGGTTGCTGGTCCAGTACTCTGTGACGGGCTCGGCACAGTGAGTCTTTATCTTCCTGACGAAATGCAGCGCACACTTGTTTACATTTGGTGTCAGAAGTGGGATCTCAACAGACGACTACCGAAAACTTGCGAATTAAGAGCCAGACTAGCCTTGGACGAGACGGGAGGAAAGTGGCCACTGGAGTGAGTATAATTTAAATACCGCTCCAGTTTCCTTCGATTTCAAAAGTCTGAGGAAAGTTTGGCCACTCGCTGGTTCTCAGGTAGCGTCTGAACGAGATCCAGGACAATCTGGTGAATACCTTTTAAACTTAGAATAGGGAAGGATAGGGAATTTGCGCGGCGATGCGGAAGGATAAGTAGGGCTTAGAATAGGTAAATCTGGAACCTAGAACAAATTAAGTAAGGCTTACCGCGCGGCGACGCGGAGGGATAGACAATCGCATGGCGACGCAAACAAGAAAACCGCACGGCGACGCGGAGGGATAGATAATCGCGCGAACCGCGCAGAGACGCAGAGGTTAGGGAGTTAGGTAAATTAAGCCGCGGGGCGACGCGACAGTGTGTAAATTTAAAATTGTACTTATTCCAGGTACGGCGTCGATCTTGTATATCACTTGGTCTGCCAAGGCTCTGGGTAATATAATTTAAACCACCGCGGGGTGAAGCGGGGACAATCGGGATTAATTAGGACCCGAATCCAACGCGGGGCGACGCGAGGGATCGGGATTAATTAGGACATCCTACGCGGGGCAATGCAAGGATGGGTAATCATTTAGATAGAACCACGAATACCAGTAGTCCACTACAAAAGTTATGTGAGGAATTCCCTGAAAAAGCTGGACAATTATACTGTTATCTGCAACTTTGAACAAATCACTAGGAGATGATCAATGGCCACTAGGGGGCACCAAAAGCTTGGAGGCAGCAAAATGGGCGCAGGGATTAATTTGGAAGAGGGGACGGGGGAAAGGGGATAGGGATCTAATAGCCGCATGGAGGCATTACTGTCAAAAGCTAAAAGATGCATCAATTCTGTCGAGTTGGCAGGAAAACGCCACTAAATTAGGAATTTCATTGACAGAAGGAGGACATATTAAACCGTAGACATCTTAAAGAAAGAGTGCGCACATGAGAAACGTACAAGGAATTCCACTGGGACCTCTGACAAAGGTATTGACCGACTACGTAGTCAAATGGTTGGCCTTGCATTGACCGAGGCTGACGAGGAAATTGATGAATGGTCACTGACTCGGCGCCCAATGGCGCCTCCCGCAGCCCCTGGCCCCTTCCCGTCCACCTCCACCTTACACTCCGGCGGTAGGAGGTAAAGATAAAGATAACCCCACACCAACGAACCGACAAGCCCAGACGGACCCTTCATCCTCTGATAGTGACTCAGATCCCCAGTTCACGAGCCATGTAGCTGAGAGGACCAGATCTCACACCCGGAAAGGCAGATCTACATCTCGAAAGCACAGGCAGTCCCGTGAATCCGCTAGTCAGAATACCAATCGTGAAAGGCAAAATAAACCCTCCCGCCGATCGGGATGTGGAGGTGCTGTGCAGTCAGACGGCTCCGGGCCACCCTCCGACCCAGAAACATCTTCCGAGGTTGACGACCCCATCCCAAAGCCCCGGCAACAATTCCCAGTCCGACCAATGCCAAACCCTGATGCACAACAAGCTGCAGACCACCCCACCATAGATGTCTATGTGCCTTGGAAACCGAACGAAATTATGGCCATTCTGGCCACCATGCCAGATCGAAAGAGAGAACCTGTCAAGTTTATAGATCATCTTTGAACTACCGTCGCAGTTTATAATGCAGAGTCAAGGGACCTGTGGGCCCTGGTACAGCAGACCCTGAGCCCAACTGAGCATGCCCGATTTCTAACTCACCTAAGACGGGCAACCCAACGCGTTGGTGGCTGCACACCCTAAAAATGCCCAGGACCACCTAAATGCTGTTTTTACAGCTCTCGGCACGACCCTTCAAAAGCCCATCAGTATGGCCGCAGTATTAGAAACTAAACCCAAACGAGACGAAACTGCCGACGAATTCATGGAAAGATTCATTGAAATATACGGAGGTCAATCAGGAGATAATGCCTTCAGGGCGGGAGAGGATTCACCTCAATTCTGCGCTATCCTACTTCAGTGCCTGCCCCATTCGATTGCTCACGTTATCCGGAACAATAATATGAATTGGGCAGATAACAGTAAAGCCCAGATGGAAAGGGCGGTGAAATATTATTGGCAGGAAAAGAAAGAAGAGTGGGGAGGTGCGCCCCCAACCTGGGTCAAGACTGAATACGTGACTAGAAAGGGAGAGCCTCCTCAAGGGGAAAGACCGACACCCGACCCGAGAGAATATCAAATGGAACCACAGTACTGTGTAAGGGGTTGGGTAGATAACCGGGGATATGGGTATACCCAACACCCCAACGGCCCCAGCCCTGCAAAGTATGGACCATCACATGGTCTTCCCCGATCAGGAAGAGGAAGCGGTCGGGGCTGAGAAAGAAAAGGGCAATGCTTCAATTGTGGGCAAGAAGGACATTGGAAGGGAGAGTGCCTCTTCGATCAGCATGAAAGAGGAAGAGGAGGAAGAGGAGGAAGAGGAGGGGGGCAAGGGGGGAGAGGACGGGGATCTTATACTAACTTCTCCCAGAACAACCCCTTTGGCCAACCATCCCCCGATTATTCATATTGACCACGTAGCTTGATTGTACAGGGAACCTCCCCGGATGACGAACCGATGATATCGTTAAAAATTCGGAATGAGTGGCAACCCTTTTGATCGATACGGGAGCCTCTATGTCTTCTGTACAGTCGAAGCTTAAACTCCCTGCCTCCACTGAGACACAGGGACTGTCGGGGTTCCTGGGACAAGTCTCTGCATTCCCGGTGTCAGAACCAGTGAAAGTAGGTTACCAGGAAGAATCGGTGGACATCGATTTGTTATCACAACCAATCTGGACTTTAACTTGATGGCTAGAGACCTCCTCTGCAAATTCCATTTGCATTTGGAGTGCGGAGATGATGGGATTATTGTAAAACAGGGAACCCTTAAGCGACAGTATTATACCATTAGGACCCCTCAATGGTGGCCTCTGGACCTGCCACAGGCACCTTATCAAGTGACCCTAGCATACGATCCCAGCGGCAAGTATCAGGATCTCCAGAACCTTTATCAGGATCACGAAGGGGAAGAGAAGGAAATTCTCTTAAGGGCTAGAGTGACTGGACCGGAAGGGAAGGCAGATTTTGTGGAAATGGATAAGAATCTGTGGAGACAGCCCCCGACGGTGGCACCACATGTTACTCGTGAAGTATTGCCTCCCCACCACACTAAAGATTTAGGAATTATGGTGCGCCAAGCTATAGACGAGGCTGACCCTACCAGCCCGGATTTGCAGATTGTAAAACATGGCCAAACAGTCCAATTCCACAGGGACCCCGAGAAGGTCCTAACGACTCTGCAGCATCATACTGGCTCGAACATACCCGACTATGTGGATCCTCATGTATGGGCAGAGGACCCCTCCCAAGTGGGTTATACTCCCATTGATCCGATTGAGATCCCGGTGCAGGGCAACATGGATTTGCCCTCTATTCGACAGTACCCACTGAAACTACAGGCAATACCAAGTATCCGCCGATTGATCAAGGGACTAGTGGAACAGGGGATTTTGGTCCAATGCCAGTCCCCGTGTAATACCCCTATACTGGCAGTCCCTAAGCCAGGCAAGCCAAACGAATACCGTTTAGTCCAAGACATAGAAACATAGAAACATAGAAAAAAGGTGCAGGAGCAGGCCATTCAGCCCTTCTAGCCTGCACCGCCATTCAATGAGTTCATGGCTGAACATGAAACTTCAGTACCCCCTTCCTGCTTTCTCGCCATAACCCTTGATCCCCCGAGTAGTAAGGACTTCATCTAACTCCCTTTTGAATATATTTAGTGAATTGGCCTCAACTTCTTTCTGTGGTAGAGAATACCACAGGTTCACCACTCTCTGGGTGAAGAAGTTTCTCCTCATCTCGGTCCTAAATGGCTTACCCCTTATCCTCAGACTGTGACCCCTGGTTCTGGACTTCCCCAACATTGGGAACATTCTTTCTGCATCTAACCTGTCTAAACCCGTCAGAATTTTAAACGTTTCTATGAGGTCCCCTCTCATTCTTCTGAACTCCAGTGAATACAAGCCCAGTTGATCCAATCTTTCTTGATAGGTCAGTCCCGCCATCCCGGGAATCAGTCTGGTGAACCTTCGCTGCACTCCCTCAATAGCAAGAATGTCCTTCCTCAAGTTAGGAGACCAAAACTGTACACAATACTCCAGGTGTGGCCTCACCAAGGCCCTGTACAACTGTAGCAACACCTCCCTGCCCCTGTATTCAAATCCCCTCGCTATGAAGGCCAACATGCCATTTGCTTTCTTAACCGCCTGCTGTACCTGCATGCTAACCTTCAATGACTGATGTACCATGACACCCAGGTCTCGTTGCACCTTCCCTTTTCCTAATCTGTCACCATTCAGATAATAGTCTGTCTCTCTGTTTTTACCACCAAAGTGGATAACCTCACATTTATCCACATTATACTTCATCTGCCATGCATTTGCCCACTCACCTAACCTATCCAAGTCACTCTGCAGCCTAATAGCATCCTCCTCGCAGCTCACACTGCCACCCAACTTAGTATCATCCGCAAATTTGGAGATACTGCATTTAATCCCCTCGTCTAAATCATTAATGTACAATGTAAACAGCTGGGGCCCCAGCACAGAACCTTGCGGCACTCCACTAGTCACTGCCTGCCATTCTGAAAAGTACCCGTTTACTCCTACTCTTTGCTTCCTGTCTGACAACCAGTTCTCAATCCACGTCAGCACACTACCCCCAATCCCATGTGCTTTAACTTTGCACATTAATCTCTTGTGTGGGACCTTGTCGAAAGCCTTCTGAAAGTCCAAATATACCACATCAACTGGTTCTCCTTTGTCCACTTTACTGGAAACATCCTCAAAAAATTCCAGAAGATTTGTCAAGCATGATTTCCCTTTCACAAATCCATGCTGACTTGGACCTATCATGTCACCATTTTCCAGATGCACTGCTATGACATCCTTAATAATTGATTCCATCATTTTACCCACTACTGAGGTCAGGCTGACCGGTCTATAATTCCCTGTTTTCTCTCTCCCTCCTTTTTTAAAAAGTGCGGTTACATTGGCTACCCTCCACTCCATAGGAACTGATCCAGAGTCAATGGAATGTTGGAAAATGACTGTCAATGCATCCGCTATTTCCAAGGCCACCTCCTTAAGTACTCTAGGATGCAGTCCATCAGGCCCTGGGGATTTATCGGCCTTCAATCCCATCAATTTCCCCAACACAATTTCCCAACTAATAAAGATTTCCCTCAGTTCCCCCTCCTTACTAGACCCTGTGACCCCTTTTATATCCGGAAGGTTGTTTGTATCCTCCTTAGTGAATACCGAACCAAAGTACTTGTTCAATTGGTCTGCCATTTCTTTGTTCCCCATTATGACTTCCCCTGATTCTGACTGCAGGGGACCTACGTTTGTCTTCACCAACCTTTTTCTCTTTACATACCTATAGAAACTTTTGCAATCCGCCTTAATGTTCCCTGCAAGCTTCTTCTCGTACTCCATTTTCCCTGCCCTAATCAAACCCTTTGTCCTCCTCTGCTGAGTTCTAAATTTCTCCCAGTCCCCAGGTTCGCTGCTATTTCTGGCCAATTTGTATGCCACTTCCTTGGCTTTAATACTATCCCTGATTTCCCTTGATAGCCACGGTTGAGCCACCTTCCCTTTTTTATTTTTACGCCAGACAGGAATGTACAATTGTTGTAATTCATCCATGCGGTCTCTAAATGTCTGCCATTGCCCTTCCACAGTCAACCCCCTAAGTATCATTCGCCAATCTATCCTAGCCAATTCACGCCTCATACCTTCAAAGTTACCCTTCTTTAAGTTCTGGACCATGGTCTCTGAAATTACTGTTTCATTCTCCATCCTAATGCAGAATTCCACCATATTATGGTCACTCTTCCCCAAGGGGCCTCGCACAATGAGATTGCTAATTAATCCTCTCTCATTACACAACACCCAGTCTAAGATGGCCTCCCCCCTAGTTGGTTCCTCAACATATTGGTCTAGAAAACCATCCCTTATGCACTCCAGGAAATCCTCCTCCACCGTATTGCTTCCAGTTTGGCTAGCCCAATCTATGTGCATATTAAAGTCACCCATTATAACTGCTACACCTTTATTGCATGCACCCCTAATTTCCTGTTTGATGCCCTCCCCAACATCCCTATTACTGTTTGGAGGTCTGTACACAACTCCTACTAACGTTTTTTGCCCTTTGGTGTTCTGCAGCTCTACCCATATAGATTCCACATCATCCAAGCTAATGTCTTTCCTAACTATTGCATTAATCTCCTCTTTAACCAGCAATGCTACCCCACCTCCTTTTCCTTTTATTCTATCCTTCCTGAATGTTGAATACCCCTGAATGTTGAGTTCCCAGCCCTGATCATCCTGGAGCCATGTCTCCGTAATCCCAATCACATCATATTTGTTAACATCTATTTGCACAATTAATTCATCCACCTTATTGCGGATACTCCTTGCATTAAGACACAAAGCCTTCAGGCTTGTTTTATTAACACCCTTTGTCCTTTTAGAATTTTGCTGTACAGTGGCCCTTTTTGTTCTTTGCCTTCGAACTATCAATGCTATCGTCCAGCCCCTGCACGCTCTGGTTCCCAACCCAGCGCAGATACTGTCATTAATCCCAGCAAACGCCAAGATCTTCGCAATAATAGACCTCCAACACGCCTTCTTCGCTTTGCCGCTAGCCCAGGCGAGTCAGTACCTATTCGCGTTCACTTACCAGGGACAGCAATATACATGGACTAGACTTCCCCAAGGGTTCATCCACTCCCCGACCTTATTCTCAAGGTGCCTGCAGAGACAGTTACAGTCCCTCACACTGACTAAGGGATCCACTTTGATTCAGTATGTGGACGATTTACTGGTAGCCAGCACAGATGAACCAAGTAATCAGGAGGATGCTAATCAGTTACTGAATTACTTGTCCTCCCTGGGATACATAGTTTCCCCATCAAAGGTCAAAATTGGCCAGTCTCAAGTCAAGTTCCTTGGGATCATTTTATCAGGCACCCACCAAGCCTTGGAGGCTAGCCGAGTCGAACCGATTTGCCAGTTTCCAGTCCCTAGCACGGCTAAACAAATGCGACAGTGGTTGGGGATGATCAATTACTGTAGATCCTGGATCCCTGATGTTACCCTGATAACTAAACACCTCACACTGTACACAAACAAGGAAGGCAGCTTTAAAATAAAAACCGCAGACGTCCAAGCCTTTAAGGAACTAAAGACAGCCCTGCTGCAAGCTCCAGCTTTGGGCCGGCCCCTCTATGACCGGCCCTTTCAACTGTATTGTACGATCCTGAAAGACTGTGCTACAGCTGTCTTAACTCAGAAACACGGGGATAAGCATAGGCCTGTTGCCTACTACTCTTCCAAAATAGACCCCTTTGCCTTGGGGCACCCTGTATGTACTCAAATATTAACCGCCATCTACAGTAGCATTCAATCCGCCGCCAACCTTACCCTCCAGCAGGATATTGTTGAATACACCTCTCACTCCATAGTTGCCCTCCTGGGTCAGCTGCAGACTCAACACCTTACCATGGCCAGGCAAAGTAGGTATGACATCTACCTACTAAATAATCCTAAGCTGACCTTTCGGCACTGTACTGCCATTAATCCGGCCTGTTTTCTTACCGAGCCACCCCAAGATGAGGAAGAACCCAGTCATGACTGTTTATCTTTAATTCAAGAGGCCACTTCGGTTAGGGAAGATTTAGTTGATGTACCAATGGAGGACCCCGACTGTATTATGTATGTTGACGGAAGCTCTTCCATTGACCCAGAAAGCGGACAAATTTCGGGATACGCCATAGTTAACCAGGAGAATCAGGTCTTGCAATCTGCCGCCTTTGAAACCGCCTATTCCGCCCAACAAGCTGAACTATTCGCCCTCACCCGAGCCTGTATCTTGGCTAAAGACCTCAAGGTCAATATCTATACCGACTCTAGGTATGCCTTTGTGGTAGCCCATGATTTCGGACAATTATGGAAAAATAGGGGATTCCCAACCTCACAGGGGAATGAGATATCCCACAGGCAACTAGTATCTGACTTGTTGCAAGCCCTCATGCTCCCCAAGCGCATTGCCATTGTTAAATGTACCGCCCACACCACCGGAAAACCCCCGGTTGATATAGGGACCCACTGTGCTGACAAAGAGGCCAAACAGGCCTCTCGTGGACAACAAATGGTAGTGCCCAGAATGATGAGTCAAACTAAAAGTCCTGCAAAGGATAAGTTAGCCTTGGAAAAACCAATGCCAACCATCCAAGATGTCATTAAAGCACAGGAGGACGCTCCTGAAAAAGATAAACTGTTGTGGAAAAATTATGGATGTACTTATGACAATGTTTCTAAACTCTAGACCACTCCCGCGGAACAGACTTGCATGTCTGACGAGTTGGCCCTATGGGTGATTGAATGTATGCATTTTGCTGCTCATTGTGGAGCAAGGACAACAAGTGATACACTTTTGGCCAGTTGTTGGCACCCTAGACTCCAGGCGCTGGCCCAGAACATCAGTAGTCGCTGCCTGGTTTGCCAACAGCATAATCCAGGGAAGGGACTTTCCTGTGATTGGGGTATGACGCCCCTACCCGAAGGTCCCTTTGAGACATTGCAGTTGGTCTACATTGAGTTGCAAAGAGTTCAGTCTTACAAACATGTGTTAGTAATAGTAGATGTTTTTAGCAAATGTATCGAAGCCTACCCTACCCTGGACAATAAGGCTCAAACTGTTGTTAAAGTGTTAATGAGGGAAATTGTTCCGAGATATGGTATCCCAGCTCGACTGAGTTCCGATAATGGCCCTCACTTTATTGGCCAAGTTAACAAAGAATTCTGTTCCCAGATGCGCATTAACCAGCAGCTGCATTGTGCCTCCCGACCCCAAGCTGCGGGACTAGTTGAACATGCTAATCAAACTCTTAAAACCAAGTTTGCAAAACTGGTAGCATCAACCAGACTCAATTGGCTCAAACTCCTTCCTATAGCCCTATTCCAGATCCGAACTACTCCCACCAGTAAGGCTGGCCTGACCCCCGCTGAGGTCATTTATTCTTAGTCCTGACCAATACCTCGGGGATCGGGAGGCCAACCGGGAACATATGTTTAACCCGAAATGACACCAGTAGCAAGGGACAGATCATAGGGTACAGCAATTGCCCACACAGTCTCAACATCACAACAGGTGCACGAGTCACTATCCTCTCTCACCTTCCGAATAAAACAGGTGGAGGTCTGTGGGCCCAGACTTGGGACCCCAACACAATATATCAGAAGGCAGCGTATAACGCCACGTATTTTGTGTGCGGGCATAGGGCATATCCCTGGTTGCCTAGGCGATGGACAGGGTCCTGCTATCTGGGATATGTGGTGCCATTTGTGCGGCAAACACGTACCTTGGTGGATGCACATGCCTCCAGCCGACACAGGCAAGCCCTCACCCCCGCCGAAAGGTTCTTTGGAGTCATGATGTTCCCATTCGGGATAGGACACACCATGGATGAAGTACAGAACCTAGAGAGGGTATTGGAACTGATAGCTAAATTTACCGCTGAAGCTCTGGAGGACATCATGGCTGAAATGGTAGCAATGCGGGCCTTAGCATTACAAAACCGAATGGCCCTCAATTACCTGTTAGCTGAGAAAGGGGGAACATGTGCCCTGATAGGATCTGAATGTTGCACTTACATTCCCGAAATTCAGAAAACATAACCAATCTCGCTGATCACATAAGAAGGGAGGTGAAGAAGTTATCCACGCCAGCAGGAGGATCTAGCTGGTTTGATTGGCTATTAGGTGGATCCTGGGGATCCTCTCTAATGCATGGGGCAATTATTCTCATTGAAGTAATAATTACCTGTTGCTTGATTGTTGGTTGCTTTAATCTTTGTTGTAAAGTCATGATGGCAAGGTTAGCAAATGCTCTTGTGGCCACAGGCTCCCAGGTTATGATCCAGCAAACTAAAGAACTACTCGACAAGGAGGATCAGGAAAGACAGTGTGAATGGCTGAATGCGATACTCCTAGAATAATCCTAAAGGTTATCATGGAATGATAAAAGGGGGGAATGAGAATGTTGGAAAATGTATACAGACATTGAAGTTGAAAATGTGGGAAAATGTATACAGACATTGAAGTTGAGAATGTTGGAAAATGTATACAGACAGTGAAATTGAACAAAGGATTCATGGAGGAATAGTCTTAAGAATGTCAGACTGCAAATGTTACAACATTGGCACAAATAACAGACTGGCTCAAGGTCTTGCAAAGTCACACCAGTAAACTTGAAACAATAAAGGGTGAGAAAGGCTCTGAAAGGCTCTTTGTGTAAAAACAGCCCATACAGATGTCGGCTCATGAGTGGACAAAGGGAAGGAGGGATCATAAGGGGATAGGCTGAACTGAATGTCACTCTAATTGTATCATGTACTGAAAATGTATAACCGTTGCGACCCTACATTGTAACAGGGCTTGTCCATAGGATGTGGGTGCACTCTAGAGGGAGAGCATTCCTTCTTTCTGATAAGTCCCGGCCGGTGAAACAATTAATAAAATCTGCTTTGTTATAAGCGGCAACGGTGTTCGACTCAGTGAATTTGCTGAACCAGATTGAAGGAAAAGAATCCGTATTTACACTACCAGTGCCACTAGTAAGAGTAGGAATCGCAGGATCGCTCAGATGAATATGTGGCTTGAGGAATGGTGCAGAAGGGAGGGATTCAAATTCCTGGGACATTGGAACCGGTTCTGGGGAAGGTGGGACCAGTACAAACCGGACAGCCTGCAGCTGGGCAGCACCGGAACCAATGTCCTCGGTGGAGCATTTGTCAGTGCTGTTGAGGAGGGGTTTAACTACTAAAAAAGGGCCACATTGCAGCAAAATTCTAAAAGGGCAAAATGTGTTAAAAAGACACCCCTAAAGGCTCTGTGCCTCAATGCGAGCAGTATTCATAATAAAGTGGACAAATTAACTGCACAGGCAGCAATTAATGAATATGATATAATTGGCATCATGGAGACATGGCTCCAGGGTGACCAAGGCTGGGAACGCAACATCCAGGGGTATTCAACATTCAGTAAGGATAGACAGAAAGGAAAAGGAGGTGGGGTAGCGTTGCTAGTAAGGAAGGACATTAGCTTGGATGATGTGGAATCTGTATGCGTGGAGCTGCGGAATACCAAAGGGCAGAAAACACTAGTGGGAGTTGTGTACAGACCACCAAACAGTAGTAGTGAGGTTGGGGACAGCATCAAACAAGAAATTAGGGATGCGTGCAATAAATGCATGCAGTTATCATGGGCAACTTTAATCTCCACAAAGATTGGGCTAACCAAACTGTAGCAATACAATGGAGGAGGATTTTCTGGAGTGTATTAGGGATGGTTTTCTGGACCAATATGTTGAGGAACCAACTAGAAGGCTGGCCATCCTAGAATGGGTGATGTGTAATGAGAAAGGACGAATGAGCAATCTTGTTGTGCGAGGTCCCTTGGGGAAGAGTGACCATAATATGGTAGAATTCCTTATTAAGATGAAGAGTGACACAGTTAATTCAGAGACTAGGGACCTGACCTTAAGGAAAGGTAACTTCGATGGCATGAGACGTGAATTGGCAAGAATAGACTGGCAAATAATACTTAAGGGGTTGACGGTGGATAGGCAAAGGCAAACATTTAAAGATCACATGGATGAACTTCAACAATTGTACATCCCTGTCTGGAGTAAAAAAAAAACGGGGAAGGTGGCTCAACCGTGGCTAACAAGGAAAATTAAGGATATTGTTAAATCCAAGGAAGAGGCATATAAATTGGCCAGAAAAAGCAGCAAACCTGAGAAATTTAGAATTCAGCAGAGGAGGACAAAGGGTTTAATTAGGAGGGGGGTAATAGAGTGTGAGAGGAAGCTTGCCGGGAACATAAAAACTGACTGCAAATGCTTCTATAGATATGTGAAGAGAAAAAGAATCGTGAAGACAAACGTAGGTCCCTTGCAGTCAGATTCAGCTGAATTAATAATGGAGAACAAAGAAATGGCAGACCAGTTGAACAAATGCTTTGGTTCTGTCTTCACGAAGGAAGACGCAAATAACCTTCTGGAAGTACAAGGGGACCGAGGGTCAAGTGAAAAGGAGGAACTGAAGGATATCCTTATTAGGTGGGAAATTGTGTTAGGGAAATTGATGGAATTGAAGGCCGATAAATCCCTGGAGCCTGATAGTCCGCATCCCAGAGTACTTAAGGAAGTGGCCCTAGAAATAGTGGATGTATTGGTGATCATTTTCCAAAAGTCTATCGACTCTGGATCAGTTCCTATGGACTGGAGGATAGCTAATGTAACACCACTTTTTAAAAAAGGAGGGAGAGAGAAAATGGATAATTATAGACCGGTTAGCCTGACATCAGCAGTGGGGAAAATGTTGGAATCAATTACTAAAGATGAAAAGCAGTGACAGGATCGGTCCAAGTCAACATGGATTTCTGAAAGGGAAATCATGGTTGACAAATCTTCTGGACATTTTTGAGGATGTAACTAGCAGAGTGGACAAGGGAGAACCAGTGGATGTGGTGGACTTGGACTTTCAAAAGGCTTTTGACAAGGTCCCACACAAGAGATTGGTGTGCAAACTTAAAGCACATGGTATTGGGCGTAATGTACTGACATGGAAAGAGAACTGGTTGGCAGACAGGAAGCAAAGTCGGGATAAATGGGTCCTTTTCAGAATGGCAGGCAGTGACTAATGGGGTGCCACAGGGCTCAGTGCTGGGACCCCAGCTCTTTACAATATACATTAATGATTTAGATGAAGGAATTGAGAGTAAAATCTCCAAGTTTGCAGATGACACTAAACTGGGTGGTGGTGTGAGCTGTGAGGAGGACGCTAAGAAGCTGCAGGGTGACTTAGAAACATAGAAACATAGAAAATAGGTGCAGGAGTAGGCCATTCGGCCCTTCTAGCCTGCACCGCCATTCAATGAGTTCATGGCTGAACATTCAACTTCAGTACCCCATTCCTGCTTTCTCGCCATACCCCTTGATCCCCCTAGCAGTAAGGACCTCATCTAACTCCTTTTTGAATATATTTAGTGAATTGGCCTCAACAACTTTCTGTGGTAGAGAATTCCACAGGTTCACCACTCTCTGGGTGAAGAAGTTCCTCCGCATCTCGGTCCTAAATGGCTTACCCCTTATCCTTAGACTGTGACCCCTGGTTCTGGACTTCCCCAACATTGGGAACATTCTTCCTGCATCTAACCTGTCTAACCCCGTCAGAATTTTATATGTTTCTATGAGGTCCCCTCTCATTCTTCTGAACTCCAGTGAATACAAGCCCAGTTGATCCAGTCTTTCTTGATAGGTCAGTCCCGCCATCCCGGGAATCAGTCTGGTGAACCTTCGCTGCACTCCCTCAATAGCAAGAATGTCCTTCCTCAGGTTAGGAGACCAAAACTGTACACAATACTCCAGGTGTGGCCTCACCAATGCCCTGTACAACTGTAGCAACACCTCCCTGCCCCTGTACTCAAATCCCCTTGCTATGAAGGCCAACATGCCATTTGCTTTCTTAACCGCCTGCTGCACCTGCATGCCAACCTTCAATGACTGATGTACCATGACACCCAGGTCTCTTTGCACCTCCCCTTTTCCTAATCTGTCACCATTCAGATAATAGTCTGTCTCTCTGTTTTTACCACCAAAGTGGATAACCTCACATTTATCCACATTATACTTCATCTGCCATGCATTTGCCCACTCACCTAACCTATCCAAGTCGCTCTGCAGCCTCACAGCATCCTCCTCGCAGCTCACACTGCCACCCAACTTAGTGTCATCCGCAAATTTGGAGATACTACATTTAATCCCCTCATCTAAATCATTAATGTACAGTGTAAACAGCTGGGGCCCCAGCACAGAACCTTGCGGTACCCCACTAGTCACTGCCTGCCATTCTGAAAAGTACCCATTTACTCCTACTCTTTGCTTCCTGTCTGACAACCAGTTCTCAATCCATGTCAGTACACTACCCCCAATCCCATGTGCTCTAACTTTGCACATCAATCTCTTGTGTGGGACCTTGTCGAACGCCTTCTGAAAGTCCAAATATACCACATCAACTGGTTCTCCCTTATCCACTCTACTGGAAACATCCTCAAAAAATTCCAGAAGATTTGTCAAGCATGATTTCCCTTTCACAAATCCATGCTGACTTGGACCTATCATGTCACCTCTTTCCAAATGCACTGCTATGACATCCTTAATAATTGATTCCATCATTTTACCCACTACCGATGTCAGGCTGACCGGTCTATAATTCCCTGTTTTCTCTCTCCCTCCTTTTTTAAAAAGTGGGGTTACATTGGCTACCCTCCACTCCATAGGAATTGATCCAGAGTCAATGGAATGTTGGAAAATGACTGTCAACGCATCCACTATTTCCAAGGCCACCTCCTTAAGTACTCTGGGATGCAGTCCATCAGGCCCTGGGGATTTATCAGCCTTCAATCCCATCAATTTCCCCAACACAATTTCCCGGCTAATAAGGATTTCCCTCAGTTCCTCCTCCTTACTAGACCCCCCGACCCCTTTTATAACCGGAAGGTTGTTCGTGTCAGGTTAGGTGAGTGGGCAAATGCATGGCAGATGCAGTATAATGTGGCTAAATGTGAGATTATCCACTTTGAGGGCAAAAACACGATGGCAGAATATTATATGAATGGCGGCAGATTAGGAAAAGGGGAGGTGCAACAAGACCTGGGTGTCATGGTACATCAGTCATTGAAAGTTGGCATGCAGGTACAGCAGGCGGTGAAGAAGGCAAATGGCATGTTGGCCTTCATAGATAGAGAATTTGAGTATAGGAGCAGGGAGGTCTTACTGCAGTTCTACAAGGCCTTGGTGAGGCCTCACCTGGAATATTGTGTTCAGTTTTAGTCTCCTAATCTGAGGCAGGACGTTCTTGCTATTGAGGGAGTGCGGCGAACGTTCACCAGACTGATTCCCGGGATGGCTGGACTGACATATGAGGACAGACTGGATTGACTGGGCCTTTATTCACTGGAGTTTAGAAGGATGAAAGGGCACCTCAGAAACATATAAAATTCTGACGGGACTGGGGAGGTTCGAAACAGGAAGAATGTTCCCGATGTTAGGGAAGTCCAGAACCAGGGGACATAGTCAAAGGATAAGGGGTAAGCCATTTAGGACTGAGATGAGGAGAAACTTCTTCACTCAGAGTGTTGTTAACCTGTGGAATTCCCTACCGCAGAGAGTTGTTGATGCCAGTTCATTGGATAAACTCAACAGGGAGTTAGATGTGGCCCTTACGGCTAAAGGGATCAAGGGGTAGGAGAGGAAGCAGGAAGAGGGTACTGAGGTGAATGATCAGCCATGATCTTATTGAATGGTGGTGCAGGCTCGAAGGGCCTCATGGCCTACTCCTGCACCTATTTTCTATGTTTCTATGTTTCTATGGGCATTGCTCTTTGATGGTAGCTTGGGCACCAATGTATTTCCCACTCATATTTGAAGCATTATCATACAATTGACCGCAGCAATTTTGTAGGTCGATCCTGTTCTCATCCAGAAAGGCCAGTATTATTTCTGCTATTTTTTGTCCCATATGACCGATTATTGGCAAGAACTTAAGGAACCTTTCCTCAGGACCAGTCGTTACAACTAGGCAGACGACAAATGTCAGCTGATCTGAGTGTGTGACATCTGGCGTTGAATCAACAGATATTGAATAGAACTGGGGGATTGGGTGGGCAAGCCTGCAGCGTCCCATCCTAGGGCAAGGAATTGCTGGCCAGACAAGCCCAGCACTCACCTGTACGAACCCTGCCTGTATATCTGAGGGCCCAAATACAAGGACTTTGCTCCCGGGGCAGAGTCTCGCTTGACGGGAGCACAGAGCGGTGAATCAGGCATTGAGGGCCAGCGCACCTAACCCGTGGCTCTCCCCATTATCTCGCCATTAAAATCAACACCCGGGAATAATCAGGAGCACAAGGTATCCAGCGTGATGACCTCCGACCTGCGCTGTCACTGGGCGAGACGCAGAGCCAGGTTGGGAGAGCCACAATGTCGGTACTAGAAACACTTGGGATCTCTGAGTGATGATGGCATTTAGTTTTTGGCTGGTTTCTTTAGCCGGTGTCATGGTGAAGGCCAATAGATACAATTAGGTACCCCACTGATGCAGGCAAACGGACATCCAGACTGAAGGATGAACCATTCTAATGTACATTGATTGAGTGAGGATCAATAGTTGATGATCAGGAAAACACACGGGCTCGAATTTCCTCTCAAATTGCCCATTTACCGTCCAGTTACCACCCGTTTTGATAAAAAATGGAAATTAGCACCCGTTACCGCCGTTACCGCCCCCGATTAGCACCGGCGGTAAATTGGGCCCACCATTACCCGCCGCTACCACCCAGTCACCACCGTTACCGCCCCCGATTAGCACCGGCGGTAAATTGGGCCCACCATTACCCGCCGCTACCACCCAGTCACCACCGTTACCACCCCCGATTAGCGCCGGTGGTAACTTGGGATGCCCGTTACCACAGTTACCGCTCCCGATTAGCGTGGCGATAATTTGGGATGCCCGTTACCACAGTTACCACCCCCGATTAGCGCCGGTGGTAACTTGGGATGCCCGTTACCACAGTTACCGCTCCCGATTAGCGCCGGTGGTAATTTGAGCCGCCCGTTACCACAGTTACCACTCCTGATTAGCGTGGTGATAATTTGGGCCACCCATTACCGCCGCCGATGCTGCAAAGCCCCCGCCCACTTTGCAGATCCCAAACAGTCGGAAAACTCCCTCCCAGCCCGAAATTCCATTAAAATGTGTTTTTAAGGCCTGCTACCTCCTGTTAACGCTGCGCTGGATACCGCCCATTGCTGGAGGACTGACCTGACTTGGGCCCAGCGACATCACTCCCTCCATTTTGCTGCAGCTTCACAGTGGCCCAGAAGATGGTGGATAATGAAGAAAAGCCATTGTTGATGCAAATGTAATGAAATGTGCTGTACATATTAACAGATATGTGAGGTTTGTTCAACATGACCAGCACTACTGTACTGAAGTGATTCTATGCGGATAATTAACTTTTGTATCATTTGAATGTGATTGGGAGAACTTTTCTTCAGTCGGCTTTGGGCTGACATATATGCGGAGTTCCTGCTATAAATTGGTTGTGTGTTCGCTGATTGACACTTGAGCTCTGTGGTGGACGGAACATCACCTCACCAACGTGCAAACATTGTATCAGCAAGTCTATGAAGGATTGTGACCTGTAAAAGCCTTGTAAATGATTGGACAGTGCAGTCAAAAAGTTCTCCTATTCTAACGGCTATTCAAAGAGGTTCGTTGTCTCAGACCCACACCAGGCACAGAATTAAATCCCAGTACAGGATTGGAGAGAGAAAGGGGCTCACTGTCCCACACCGAGGGGGAGGGGTTGTGTCCACGCAATGGGGGCTCATCCAAGTCACTGTGTGTACATAACGGCCCGAGGGGGGCGGGGGGGTCATTGCGTGCACATAACGGCCTGAGGGGGGGGGGGTCACTGTGTGTACATAAAGACCCTAGGGGGGAGGTCACTAGGTGTACATAACGACCCGAGGCGGGAATCACTGGGTGTACATCCAAGTAACCATACTTCACGCGGCTTTACAGTGTGGCCGTGGGGCTATCCAGCTGTAGCAGGTGTCACACTGTAATGTATGCCCCGTTGAGGATGCTCACAGGTTGCTGGAGCTGTTGCATTGGGAGGGGCTGACCCAGTTACGTGATGTTCACAAGACTCAGGGAAACCCCAGTCAGTTGGGTCTGGGCCATCCAGGATAAGGTCTGAGTTTACAAGGGACGCCCTCAATCACACATTTACAGTTGTCTTTCATAAAAGTTGTCAATGTCCCAGGAGTGAGTGAGACACAGTACAATAATGGTTTCATTGAATAAAATTTTATCTAAAAGTAGTAATTTTTTTAAATGTCAACAAAGTAATAAAATAACATATTTTTGAAGAATATAAATTCTCACAGCAACAAACATTATAAAGAACAAACAACAACAGTATAAACAGCACGGAAAAGACGCTGCCCCGTCCCACAATTCTACCTGCGCCCACCTTTCCCAACACCTTTCCCCAATCCCCCCTGACCCTTGACCCTGACTCCCTCCTGCTCCTCCTCCCACTAACAATCCCCCTGGCCCTGCCCACGTGGGGACCACAACATTCTGCACCAGCACAGCACCTCCATTTATTATTGTTATTATTCTTTTTCACATATATGATTATTATTACTTACATTATGAGTTATATTCTGATATAATATTATATAATTGTGAAAATTGTAAAGAATGCTCAGAAATCCAGCAAATGCTCCCAGCTCCTCGCCAACGGACATCCAAACGCTCCCAGCCTCCCCTCCCCACTCCTCTGCCCCCACTCCCCACTCCTCTGCCCCCACTCCCCACTCCTCTGCCCCCACTCCCCACTCCTCTGCCCCCACTCCCCACTCCTCTGCCCCCACTCCCAACTCCTCTGCCCCCACTCCCCACTCCTCTGCCCCTACTCCCCACTCCTCTGCCCCCACTCCCCACTCCTCTGCCCCCATTCCCCCGTCCTCTGCCCCCACTCCCAACTCCTCTGCCCCCACTCCCCACTCCTCTGCCCCCACTCCCAACTCCTCTGCCCCCACTCCCCACTCCTCTGCCCCACTCCCAACTCCTCTGCCCCCACTCCCCACTCCTCTGCCCACAGTCCCCACTCCTCTGCCTCCTCTCCCCACTCCTCTGCCCCCACTCCCCACTCCTCTGCTCCCCACTCCTCTGCTCCCCACTCCCCACTTCTCTGCTCCCCACCCCTCTGCTCCCCACTCCCCTGCCCCCCCTCCCCACTCCCCTGCCCCCTCTCCCCACTCCCCTACCCCCCTTCCCCACTCCTCTGCCCCCCTCCCCACTCCCCACTCCTCTGCCCCCTCCCCACTCCCCACTCCTCTGCTGCCCCCTCCCCACTCCCCACTCCTCTGCCTCCCCTCCCCACTCTCACTCTCACTCTCACTCTCCCCTCCCCACTGCTCTCACTCTCACTCTCCCCTCCCCACTCCTCTCACCTCACCTCACTCCCCTCCCCACTCCTCTCATCTCCCCTCCCCACTCCTCTCACTCGCACTCTCCCCACTCCTCTCACTCTCCTCTCCCCTCCCCACTCCTCACTCTCCCCCTCCCCACACTTCTCACTCTCCCCCCCACTTCTCACTCTCCCCCCCCACTTCTCACTCTACCTCCCACCTCTCCCCCTCCCCCCCCACTCTCCCCCTCCCCCACTCCTCTCACTCTCCCCCTTTCCCTACTGTTCCCCCCCTCTCCCCCACTGTCCCCCTCCCCTCCCCCTCCCCACTCTCTCCCACTCCCCCCACTCTCCCCCTCCCCCACACTCTCCCCCTCCCCCCACTCCCCCCCCACCCACTCCTCTCAATCTCCCCCTCCCCCCACTCCTCTCACTCCCCCTCCCCCCCACTCCTCTCACTCCCCCCTCCCCCCACTCCTCTCACTCTCTCCAGACCCCCACTCCTCTCACTCCCCCCTCCCCCCACTCCTCTCACTCTCCCCCTCACTCTCGCTCTCCCCCCCCACTCTCCCCCCCCACACTCCCCCACCCCCTTACTCTCCCCCTCTGCCCCCACTCCTCTCACTCTCCACCTCTCCCTCCCAGCCCCCCCAGTCCTCTCACTCTCCCCCTCCCCTCACTCCTCTCACTCCCCCCTCCCCCCCACTCCTCTCACTCTCCCCCTCACTCTCGCCCTCCCCCCCACTCTCCCCCTCCCCCCCATTCTCCCCATCCCCTCTCCACTCCTCTCACTCACTCCTTCTCCCCCACTCACTCCTTCTCCCCTCCCCCCACACTCACTCACTCGTTCTCCCCCCCACTCACTCATTTGATCTCCCACTCCCCGCCCCCACTCACTCACTCGTTCTCCCCCTCCCCACACTCACTCACTCGTTCTCCCCCTCCCCCCACTCACTCACTCGTTCTTCCCCTCCCCCCCACTAACTCGTTCTCCCCCTCCCCCCCGACTCCCTCGTTCTCCCCCTCCCCCACACTCTCCCCCTCCCCCCACTCCCCCCCCCACCCACTCCTCTCAATCTCCCCCTCCCCCCACTCCTCTCACTCCCCCCTCCCCCCCACTCCTCTCACTCCCCCCTCCCCCCCACTCCTCTCACTCTCTCCAGACCCCCACTCCTCTCACTCCCCCCTCCCCCCACTCCTCTCACTCTCCCCCTCACTCTCGCTCTCCCCCCCCACTCTCCCCCCCCACACTCCCCCACCCCCTCACTCTCCCCCTCTGCCCCCACTCCTCTCACTCTCCACCTCTCCCTCCCAGCCCCTCCAGTCCTCTCACTCTCCCCCTCCCCCCACTCCTCTCACTCCCCCCTCCCCCCCACTCCTCTCACTCTCCCCCTCACTCTCGCCCTCCCCCCCACTCTCCCCCTCCCCCCCATTCTCCCCATCCCCTCTCCACTCCTCTCACTCACTCCTTCTCCCCCACTCACTCCTTCTCCCCTCCCCCCACACTCACTCACTCATTCTCCCCCCCACTCACTCATTCGATCTCCCACTCCCCGCCCCCACTCACTCACTCGTTCTCCCCCTCCCCACACTCACTCACTCGTTCTCCCCCTCCCCCCACTCACTCACTCGTTCTCCCCCTCCCCCCACCAACTCGTTCTCCCCCCCCACTCACTCATTCTCCCCCATCCCCGCACCCCCCACACACTCGTTCTCCCCCCACTCACTCGTTCTCCCCCTCCCCCCAACTCACTCGTTCTCTCCCTCCCCCCCACTCACTCGTTCTCCCCCCCACTCACTCGTTCTCGCCCCCCACTCACTCTCCCACGCCCCTCCCCCCACTCACTCGTTCTCCCCCTCCCCCCAACTCACTCGTTCTCTCCCTTCCCCCTCACGTACTCGTTCTCCCCCCCACTCAATCGTTCTCCCCCCTCCTCCCCCACTCTCTCCTTCTCCCCCCCCACTCACTCGTTCTCCCCCTCACCCCCCACTCACTCGTTCTCCCCCTCCCCCCAACAACTGATTCTCCCCCCCCACTCACTCGTTCTCCCCCACCCCCCCACCCCCCACACACTCGTTCTCCCCCCCACTCACTCGTTCACCCCATCCCCTCCCACTCACTCTCCACCTCCCCCTCCCCCCACTTACTCGTTCTCAGCCTCCCCCTCCCACTCACTCGTTCTCCCCCCCACTCACTCGTTCACCCCATCCCCTCCCACTCACTCTCCACCTCCCCCTCCCCCCACTTACTCGTTCTCAGCCTCCCCCTCCCACTCACTCGTTCTCCCTCGACCCCTCCCACTCACTCGTTCTCCCCTTCACACACACTCGTTCGCACCCTCCCCCTCCCACTCACTCGTTCTCCCCCCCCACTCACTCGTTCTCCACCTCCCCCCCCACTCACTCGTTCTCCCCCTCCCCATTCACTCACTCGTTCTCCCCATCCCACCGCCCATTCACTCGTTCTTCCCCTCCCCTTCCCATTCACTCGTTCTCCCCGTCCCCCCCACCCACTCATTCTCCCCCCCCACTCACTTGTTCTCTCCCTCCCCCCCACCCCCCACTCACTCGTTCCCCCCCCCACTCACTCGTTCTCCCCCTCACTCTCGCCCCCCCCACTCTCCTCCTCCCCCCCACTCTCCCCATCCCCTACCCACTCCTCTCACTCACTCCTTCTCCCCCACTCACTCCTTCTCCCCTCCCTCTCTCACTCACTCACTCGTTCTCCCCGCCCACTCACTCACTCGTTCTCCCCCTCCCCCACTCACTCGTTCTCCCCCTCCCCCCAACTCACTCGTTCTCCCCCTCCCCCCCCACTCACTCGTTCTCCCCCTCCCCCCAACTCACTCGTTCTCTCCCTTCCCCCCCACTCACTCGTTCTCCCCCCCACTCACTCGTTCTCCCCCCACTCACTCTCCCCCTCCCCCTCCTCCCCTCCCCCCACTCACTCGTTCTCCCCCTCCCCCCAACTCACTCGTTCTCTCCCTTCCCCCCACTTACTCGTTCTCCCCCCCACTCACTCGTTCTCCCCCTCCTCCCCCACTCACTCGTTCTCCCCCTCCACCCCCACCCACTCGTTCTCTCCCTCCCCCCCACTCACTCGTTCTCCCCCCCACACTCACTCGTTCTGCCCCCCACTCACTCTCCCCCTCACCCTCCTCCCCTCCCCACACTCACTCGTTCTCCCCCTCCCCCCCACTCACTCGTTCTCCACCTTCCCCCACTCACTGGTTCTCCTCCACCCCCCCACTCACTCGTTCTCCCTCTCCCCCCCACTCACACGTCTCTCCCCCCCCCACTCACTCATTCTCCCCTCCTCCCCCACTCACTCTTCCATTCCCCCCACTCACTCGTTCTCCCCCTCCCCCCCAACCCCCCACTCGTTCTCCCCCTCGCCCAACTCACTCGTTCTCCCCCTCCCCCCACATCCGACTCACTCGTTCTTCCCCTCCTCTTCCCCCTCCCCTCCACTCACTCGTTCTCCCCCTCCCCCCACTCACTCATTCTCCCCCTCCCCCCCACTCACTCGTTCTCCCCCTCCCCCCCACTCACTCGTTCTCGCCCTCCCCCCCAGTCACTCGTGCTCCCCCTCCCGCCCCACTCACTCGTTCTCCCCCCCACTCACTCGTTCTCCCCCTCCCCCCACTCACTTGTTCTCCCCCTCCCCCCACTCACTCGTTCTCCCCCCACTCACTCGTTCTCCCCCTCCCCCGAACCACTCGTTCTCCCCCACACTCACTCGTTCTCCCACTCCCCCCCCAACTCACTCGTTCTCCCCCCCACTCACTCGTTCTCGCCCTCCCCCCCAGTCACTCGTTCTCCCCCTCCCCCACTCACTCGTTCTCCCCCCAATCACTCGTTCTCCCCCTCCCCCCAACGACTTGTTCTCCCCCTCCCCCCAACCACTCGTTCTCCCCCTCCCCCCACCCACTCGTTCTCCCCCTCCCCCCCACTCACTCATTCTCCCCCTCCCCCCCACTCACTCGTTCTCCCCCTCCTCCCCCACTCACTCGTTCTCCCCCTCCCCCCACTCACTCGTTATCCCCCCCACTCACTCGTTCTCCCCCTCCCCCCACTCACTCGTTCTCCCACTCCCCCCACTCACTCGTTCTCCCCCTCCCCCCCACTCACTCGTTCTCCCCCTCCCCTCACCCCCCACTCACTCATTCTCCCCCTCCTCCCCCACTCACTCGTTCTCCCCCTCCCCCCCACTCACTCGTTCTCCCCCTCCCCCCAACCACTCGTTCTCCCCCACACTCACTCGTTCTCCCACTCCCCCCCAACTCACTCGTTCTCCCCCCCACTCACTCATTCTCCCCCTCCCCCCAACGACTCGTTCTCCCCCTCCCCCCAACCACTCGTTCTCCCCCCCACCCCCCACTCACTCATTCTCCCCCTCCCCCCAACGACTTGTTCTCCCCCTCCCCCCAACCACTCGTTCTCCCCCTCCCCCCAACCATTCGTTCTCCCCCTCCCCCCAATGACTTGTTCTCCCCCCTCCCCCAACCTCTCGTTCTCGCCCCCACCCACCAATCACTCGTTCTCACCCTCCTCCCCACCCACGTGTTCTCCCCCTCCCCCCAATCACTCGTTTTCCCCCTCCCCCCACCCCCCCTCGTTCTCCCCCTCCCCCCACTCACTCGTTCTCCCCCTCCCCCCACTCACTCGTTCTCCCCTCACCCCCACTCACTCGTTTTTCCCCTCCCCTCCATGCCCCACTCACTCGTTCTCTCCCTCCCCCCCAACTCACTCGTTCTCCCCCTCCCCCCCACTCACTCGTTCTCCCCCTCCCCCCCACTCACTCATTCTCCCTCTCCCCCCACTCACTCATTCTCCCCCTCACCCCCCACTCACTCGTTCTCCCCCCCAACCACTCGTTCTCCCCCTCCCCCCTCCCCCCCACTCACTCATTCTCCCTCTCCCCCCACTCACTCATTCTCCCCCCCACCCCCCACTCACTCATTCTCCCCCTCACCCCCCACTCACTCGTTCTCCCCCTCCCCCCCACCCCCACTCACTCATTCTCCCCCTCACCCCCCACTCACTCGTTCTCCCCCTCCCCCCCACCCCCCACTCACTCATTCTCCCCCTCACGCCCCACTCACTCGTTCTCCCCCCCACTCACTCGTTCTCCCCCTCCCCCCCAACCACTCGTTCTCCCCCTCCCCCCCACTCACTCGTTCTCCCCCTCCCCCCACCCCCCACTCACTCGTTCTCCCCCTCCCCTCCACTCACTCATTCTCCCCCTCCCCCCACTCACTGATTCTCCCCCCCACTCATTCGTTCTCCCCCCCACTCACTCGTTCTCCCCCTCCCCTCCACCCACTCATTCTCCCCCTCCTCCCCTACTCACTCGTTCTCCCCCTACCCCCCACTCACTTGTTCTTCCCCCCACTCACTCGTTCTCCCCCCCACTCATTCGTTTTCCCCCTCCTCCCCTACTCACTCGTTCTCCCCATCCCCCCCCACTCACTCGTTCTCCCCCCCACTCACTCGTTCTCCCCTCCCCCCCGCTCACTCGTTCTCCCCCTCCCCACCCCACACTCGTTCTATCCCTCCCCCCTCACCCCCACTCACTCGTTCTCTCCCTCCCACACCACACCCACTCACTCGTTCTCCCCCTCCCACCCCACCCCCACTCACTCGTTCTCCCCCTCCCCCACCCCACACTCGTTCTATCCCTCTCCCCTCACCCCCACTCACTCGTTCTCCCCCTCCCACCCCACCCCCCACTCACTCGTTCGCCCCCCCCACTCACTCGTTCTCCCCCTCCCCCCCACACCCCACTCACTTGTTCCCCCCCACTCACTCGTTCTCCCCTACCACCCCCACTCACTCGTTCACCCCTCCTCCCCCACTCACATGTTCTCCCCCTCCCCCACTCACTCATTCTCACCCTCCCCCCACCCCCCACTCGTTCTCCCCCTCCCCTACTCACTCATTCTCCCCCTCCCCCCCCACACCCCACTCACTTGTTCCCCCCACTCACTCGTTCTCCCCCTCCTCCCCCACTCACTCGTTCTCCCCCTCCCCCCACTCACTCGTTCTCCCCTTCCACACCCACTCACTCATTCTCCCCCTCCCCCCCACTCACTCGTTCACCCCCACCCACTCACCCCCTCACCCCCCACTCACTCGTTCTCTCTCCCCACACACTCGTTCTCCCCCTCCCCACCCACTCACTCGTTCTCCCCCTCCCCCCACCCACTCGTTCTCCCCCTTCCCCCCACTCACTCGTTCTCCCCCACTACCCCCACTCACTCGTTCTCCCCCTCCTCCCCCACTCACTCGTTCTCCCCCTCCCCCCACACTGACTCGTTCTACCCCTCCCCCCCACTCACTCTCCCCCTCCCCCCACTCACTCATTCTCCCCCTTCACCCCCCACTCACTCGTTCTCCCCCTTCACCCCCCACTCACTCGTTCTCCCCCACCCACTCACTCGTTCTCCCCCTCCCCCCCACTCACTCTCCCCTTCCCCTTCCCCTCCCCCACTCACTCATTCTCCCCCTCCCCCCACCCCCCACTCGTTCTTCCCCTCCTCTACTCACTTATTCTCCCCCACCCCCCCCACACCCCACTCACTCGTTCTCCCCCACCACCCACTCTCACTCATTCCCCCCCTCCTCCCCCACTCACTCGTTCTCCCCCTCCCCACCACTCACTCGATCACCCTCTCCCCCCCACTCACTCGTTCTCCCCCTCCACACCCACTCACTCATTCTCCCCCTCCCCCCCACTTACTCATTCTCCCCCACCCCCTCCCCCCACTCACTCATTCTCCCCTCACCCCACCCACTCGTTCTCCCCCACCCCCCTCACTCACTCACTCTCCCCCTCCACCCCCACCCACTCGTTCTCCCCTCCCCCCCACTTACTCGTTCTCCCCCTCCCCCCCACTCACTCGTTCTCCCCACCCACTCCCCCCCACTCGCTCATTCTCCCCCTCCCCCCCACTCGCTCGTTCTCCCCCTCCCCACTCACTCGTTCTCCCCACCCACTCCCCCCCCACTCGCTCGTTCTCCCCCTCCCCACTCACTCCCCCCCCACTCGCTCGTTCTCCCCCTCCCCACTCACTCCCCCCCCACTCGCTCATTCTCCCCGTCCCCCCCACTCGCTCGTTCTCCCCCTCCCCACTCACTCCCCCCCCACTCACTCGTTCTCCCCCTCCCCACTCACTCCCCCCCCACTCGCTCATTCTCCCCGTCCCCCCCACTCACTCGTTCTCCCCCTCCCCCCCACTCACTCGTTCTCCCTCTCCACACCCAATCACTCATTCTCCCCCTCCCCCCCACTTACTCGTTCTCCCCCACCCCCTCACCCCCTCACCCCCCACTCACTCGTTCTCCCTCCCCACTCACTCGTTCTCCCCCCCACTCACTCGTTCTCCCCCTCCCCCCCACTCACTCGTTCTCCCCCTCCCTCCACTCACTCATTCTCCCCCTCCCCCCACTCACTCGTTCTCCCCCCCACTCACTCGTTCTCCCCCTCCCCCCCACTCACTCGTTCTCCCCCTCCCCCTCACTCACTCGTTCTCCCCCTCCCCCCACTCACTCGTTCTCCCCCCCACTCATTCGTTCTCCCCCCTACTCACTCGTTCTCTCCCTCCCCCCCACTCACTCGTTCTCCCGCCCACTCACTCGTTCTCCCCCTCCCCCCCGCTCACTCGTTCTCTCCCTCCCCCCCACTCACTCGTTCTCCCGCCCACTCACTCGTTCTATCCCTCCCCCCTCACCCCCACTCACTCGTTCTCCCCCTCCTACCACACCCCCACTCACTCGTTCGCCCCCCCCACTCACTCGTTCTCCCCCTCCCACCCCACCCCCCACTCACTTGTTCCCCCCCACTCACTCGTTCTCCCCCTCCTCCCCCACTCACATGTTCTCCCCCTCCCCCACTCACTCATTCTCCCCCTCCCCCCACCCCCCACTCGTTCTCCCCCTCCCCTACTCACTCATTCTCCCCCTCCCCCCCCCACACCCCACTCACTTGTTCCCCCACTCACTCGTTCTCCCCCTCCTACCCCACTCACTCGTTCTCCCCCTCCCCCCCACTCACTCGTTCTCCCCTTCCACACCCACTCACTCATTCTCCCCCTCCCCCCCACTTACTCATTCACCCCCACCCACTCACCCCCTCACCCCCCACTCACTCGTTCACCCCCACCCACTCACCCCCTCACCCCCACTCACTCGTTCTCCCTCCCCACTCACTCGTTCTCCCCCTCCCCCCCACCCACTCGTTCTCCCCTTCCCCCCACCCACTCGTTCTCCCCCTCCCCCCCCCCCACATGATCTCCCCTCCCCCCCACTCACTCTCCCCCTCCCCCCACTCACTCGTTCTCCCCTTCACCCCCCACTCACTCGTTCTCCCCCCCACTCACTCGTTCTCCCCCACACACTCACTCGTTCTCCCCTCCCCCCCACTCACTCTCCCCCTCCCCCTTCCCCTCCCCCACTCACTCATTCTCCCCCTCCCCCACACCCCACTCACTTGTTCGCCCCCCACTCACTCGTTCTCCCCCACCACCCACTCTCACTCATTCCCCCCCTCCTCCCCCACTCACTCGTTCTCCCCCTCCCCCCCACTCACTCGATCACCCTCTCCCCCCCACTCACTCGTTCTCCCCCTCCACACCCACTCACTCATTCTCCCCCACCCCCTCCCCCCCACTCACTCATTCCCCCCCTCCTCCCCACTCACTCGTTCTCCCCCTCCCCCCCACTCACTCGATCACCCCCTCCCCCCCACTCACTCATTCCCCCCTCCTCCCCCACTCAATTCCCCCCTCCTCCCCCACTCACTCGTTCTCCCCCTCCACACCCACTCACTCATTCTCCCCCTCCCCCCCACTTACTCATTCTCCCCCACCCCCTCCCCCCCACTCACTCATTCCCCCCCTCCTCCCCCACTCACTCGTTCTCCCCCTCCCCCCCACTCACTCGATCACCCTCTCCCCCCCCCACTCACTCGTTCTCCCCCTCCACACCCACTCACTCATTCTCCCCCTCCCCCCCACCCACTCGTTCTCCCCCACCACCCCACCCACTCTTTCTCCCCTCCCTCCCACTCACTCTTTCTCCCCCTCCCCCCCCCACTCGTTCTCCCCCTCCCCCACTCACTCGTTCTCCCCCTCCCCCCACTCACTCGTTATCCTCCCCACTCACTCGTTCTCCCCCTCCCCCCCACTCACTCGTTCTCGCACTACCCCCACCCCACACTCGTTCTATCTCTCCCCCCTCACCCACACTCACTCGTTCTCCCCCTCCCACCCCAACCCCCACTCGCTCATTCTCCCCCTCCCCCCCACTCGCTCATTCTCCCCCTCCCCCCCACTCGCTCATTCTCCCCCTCCCCCCCACTCACTCGTTCTCCCCCTCCACACCCACTCACTCGTTCTCCCCCTCCCCCCCACTCGCTCGTTCTCCCCCTCCCCCCACTCGCTCATTCCTCCCCCTCCCCCCACTCACTCGTTCTCCCCCCCACCCTCTCACTCATCTCCTCCCCCTCTCCCCCACTCGCTCGTTCTCCCCCTCCACCCCACTCACTCGTTCTCCCCCTCCCCCCACTCACTCGTTCTCCCCCTCCCCCCACTCACTCGTTCTCCCCCTCCCCCCCACTCGCTCGTTCTCCCCCTCCCACCCACTCGCTCGTTCTCCCCCTCCCACCCACTCACTCGTTCTCCCCCTCCCCCCACTCACTCATTCTCCCCTCCCCCCACTCGCTCGTTCTCCCCCTCCCCCACTCACTCGTTCTCCCCCTCCACACCCACTCACTCATTCTCCCCCTCCCCCCCCACTCACTCGTTTTCCCCCTCCACACCCACTCACTCATTCTCCCCCTCCCCCCCACTCGCTCGTTCTCCCCCTCCCCCACACTCACTCGTTCTCCCCCTCCACACCCACTCACTCGTTCTCCCCCTCCCCCCCACTCACTCGTTTTCCCCTCCCCTCCACGCCCCACTCACTCGTTCTCCCCCCCCACTCACTCGTTCTCCCCCTCCCCCCACTCACCCGTTCTCCCCCAACCACTCACTCGTTCTCCCTCTTCGCCCCCATTCACTCTCCCCCTCCCCCTCCCCCACTCACTCATCCTCCCCCTCCCCCCACCCCCCACTTGTTCTCCCCCTTCCCTACTCACTCATTCTCCCCCTCCCCCTCCACACCCCACTCACTTGTTCCCCCCCCACTCACTCGTTCTCCCCCACCACCCCCACTCACTCGTTCTCCCCCTCCCCCCCACTCACTCGTTCTCCCCCTCCTCCCCCACTCACTCGTTCTCCCTCCCCACTCACTCGTTCTCCCCCTCCCTACCCACTCACTCTTTCTCCCCCTCCCGCCCCACCCACTCGTTCTCCCCCTTCCCCCCACCCACTCGTTCTCCCCTCCCCCCCACACTCACTCGAACTCCCCCTCCCCCCCACTCACTCTCCCCCTCCCCCTCCCCCCACTCACTCGTTCTCCCCCTCCCCCCACTCACTCTCCCCCTCCCCCCACTCATTCGTTCTCCCCCTCCCCCCACTCACTCCCCCCACCCCCCCCCACTCCCTCCTACCCCCCCCACTCCCACTGCCCCACCACCCCCCACCCACTCTCTCCCTCACTCCCCACTCCCTCCCACCCCCCCACCCACTCCCCCCTCACTCCCCCCTCCCCCACTCCGCCCCCCACTCCCTCCCCACCTCCCCCCCCGACTCCCCCCCACCCACTCCCCCCTCACTCCCCCCTCCCCACCTCCCCCCCCCCCACTCCCAGCCCCTCTCCCACGGAGACGCACCAACCTCTGCAGATTCAAACTGTTGAGTGCGGTCCTTCTGTTGCCTGTGCATGCGCGGGTCAGCTTTGACCCCGGAGTGGCGGGAGAATGGCGGGAGAATGGCGGGAGAATGGCGGGAGAATGCGCAGACAAGCGTTTGCGGCCCTGTCACACAACGGTTCAGCTTCCCTTTACACAGGAAAGCTGATCCCGACTTTGGCCCCGCTGCGCTCCGCTCCCGCACCGCATCGCCGCCGTCGACATGGACCGTCCGAAAACCTCGGGAGCGCGCACCAGCAGCATTCCGGCCGTGGGAAAGACCCAACCGCCCCAATACCGCGTAGGATCGGGCGCGGGTGATCTCCAGGCAATTTCTAGCCCACAGGCAGCTTATTTATGAAGGGTATTGGTAGAAAGTTAGATTACACAATAAACACTGAGAAAGGCAGAAATCGACCAAGGGAGCCATGTTTGATAGTGACAGAGAATAAACAGACAGTGCTCCCCACACAGCCCACCCACTCCTTGCAGATGGATATTAGGTTTTGAAGTACACGGAGTTCTTTGTGGACTCTGCTTTCTGCTTCACCAAACTGAGGATAAGAAAGGATTCCCTGAGACAGGTGGGTGAACATGTTGGTGGTACAACAAACTGTACCAAGGGGTGGTGGGTGCTGGGTTTGTGCCCACAGCAAGTCCTCAATCGCCACTGGGCTGTCGGGGAGGGAGGGGATCTGACAGGAGATAGACCCTTCCCCACAGGGAGTAACACCCCTCCACCGACCACTGCCGGTTTAATGTGGGCGGGCCCAGGGGGATTGCAGCCAACCTGCTCATAGGAGGTGGGGGGTTCATTTAAATATTATAATGCGGCTGGCATGCCTCAGATTTAACCTCCATTTCAAATGTAACCCTGGCTGGTCGGGTTTCTCAGGCCTCGGGGAATCAACCAGCGAAAGTACGGCGAGACCTGCTGGATCCAGGAGGTAAGTGCCGATCCAGCATCCCTGCCTCACCCACACCCCCGCCCCATGATAGGAGACCTCCCCCAAGGCCTCCAATCCACCTCCGAGGGCTCCCATCCCCCCTATCCCACAGGCCTCGCATTACCCCCATGAGGCCTACAAACCCCCTCCTCCCCCGAAGTTTCCGATTACCTCACAAGGCAACGATTCTCACCTCGCCCCCGCCCATCCCGGCCTGCCATTCTTACAATCCCCCTCCCACTCCCCCTCCCCCGATACCCCGCCCAGGATCACTCCCTCCTCCCCCTCCCCCGATGCCCCGCCCAGGATCACACTCCCTCTCCCTCCCCCCCATGCCGCGGCCAAATCCCTTCCCCCTCCCCTTTCCCCTTTTTGCCTATTTTGGGTCTGCGAATTTTTGGACTTCAGACTCATTTCCAAACACAATACGAACGCATACATTACAATAATTTTGTTCTGATGGTCCCTAATACATGTAGAGGTATCGCATCGCCTTGGCTGCTTTCGTTCTGACATCTTGCTCGTGATCTGACAGCAAGGCAATAATCTGCTCACAAATCTGAGCTGCAGACTGTGATGTGTAATAATGTGGTGGGGCATTGTACATGAGGAAAGCGAGGAATGTCAATGCGTTCCCTCTGACCGCAGGAAGCACATTCCTTAGGAAGGCGGCACAGCTCCTTATGTACAAGGGGATCTGGTTGTCCAAGTCTTTGGCAATGTGCCTGGAGATGTTGCTTAAATAGTTCTCATAATCCAGGGTGGTCTCCTCCGAGGAAAGTTCTTGGAACATCTTGGATATGTTTGTTGACTCCATTACTGGAGCGTAGGAATTCAGCACGGATTTGCAGACGTTGGTGACTTCAATGCTCTCAGCGTTGAGATGTAGCAGCAAGCGGATCAAGGTGGACTTGATGTGCTCCATATGTGGAGGGTTCATTTCCACACTTCCAAATCAAACAGATTCAAACAGATGCTAATCAGCTCAGTCTCACTGCTCAGTGAAGGCTGCAGTTTGATGAGGGCTGCACAGGCGTCCATGGCAGACTTTCGAACCCAAGTGCTCAATATCTCCTTTGGTTCGGCAGTGATCAGCTCCTGCATGCAACTCAGCAATTCTGCATTTCTGCTCAGAGTGTAGGGTGGGTGTTCTTCGCTGGGTTGGAGAGCTTTGGCCAACAGTGTCACAGTGTTTGTCAAACTTAATTTCAGTGTCAAGTCCTTCACCTTGGATTTCAGTCCAAACATCTTGGTGTTGAAAAAGCCCAACACATTGTGCAGAATGTCGGTCTCGATTCTGGGCAGAATGAGGTCCAGAGGACAACGTGACATAATCTGCCCATAGCATAAAATGAGCGTGCTTTTAACTTTCATTATGTGATTGTCAACCTGGTGAAAGGAACTTGATATGCACAAACGATTGAACTCCACGAAAGCCTTCAGTGTGGTGAGCGTGGTATCTAAGTGTGTTACAGCACAGTCACCAATTCCAGCGGCTACCCTGTCTCTCTCGAAATCTTCATTGTGCTCAACACTCTGAAGCATCTGATGAAGACTTTTACTGACGATGTCTTTGTCTTGGGTCAGTCGGAGCACTCTCCCTAAACACTTGTACAGAAAAGCCCTCTCTGTTGGATACAGGCGATAGGTGTGAATGCAGTGGGTCATTTCTGCAATGAGCTGGGTGATCCACACCTTATCCGCGATTGCCTCCAGAGTCTGGGACACAACCCCCAACAGTTTCTCTTCCCACTCATTCTGGAGATTGGGCTTCTCTGAATTCTCCTCCAGAAAGTTACATAACATTGGGAATTCCTTGTCCCATACTCTCACTGTTGCTGGGTGGATGTCCATTGCCAGGAGATATAGTAAGCCCAGAGCAGGAACACCTCTGCCTTTTCCATGGCACAGAGAAGAAGACACAATCAATAGCCGCGTCAGCAGTGTACGAGGCTCAGGAAGATTTGGATAGTCCTCGTAATTAAGAACAAATTGTGTACTGCTGGCCATCAGTCTCTTTATTCCAATGCAATATGAGGAACCACAGACTATTGTAAAGGCTTCAGTGTACTTTACTGTGATCACAAACTCCAGTAGGTAGGACCAGAGGACATCGCCAATCGGTAAAGTTCCCACCATCAATTTCAGCAATCCTTCGCACTGTCTCCTTAAATCCTTATCCGTAACCACGGCCGCCATTACGCTGCAGAACTCCTCTTCGCTTTCAGTACTCTCCTCGTTCTCCTCGGTGGGCAGAGCACACTGTTGGATGATAAATTCCACCAGCTGCTTTCCTCCCTCTCGCTCCAAGTAATTGTGACAGGCCATGGTGTATATTACCTGGGCAAGGATTCCCTTCACTCTGTTACTCCCAGTTAAAAGTGATCGTCGCACACAATTCAGAATCTGATCCTTCTGACTCTCCATGTTTGAAGGGACAGTATCGAGAAGGTACTTCAGCACGGCCAGTGCCCCGAGTTGAATTTGCTCATTGTCAATTGCCAGTTGCATCCGAAGGATCTCTAGTATCTGGCTTGTAAATGCCGGAGCTAGAACTCTGAAGCAGCAAAGGATTTCATTTAGCTGCTTCTCAGAAAAGGTGTTTTGGGGTTGTTCCATCACAATACAGATCTGCTCATGGAAAGTGATCAGCAGAATCTGCAGTTGTGTCACGAGTACTTCACTGTTCCTCTCGATGGCAGTGCGCAGGACACTGCACAGACACCGAGTGACAGAAACATGGGGAAAGGTTTCCTGGTACACCAAGAGAAGGGTTGGAATTAAGCTGGGGAGCTCCTTGTCCAGTTTGTCATTGGGTAGTAGTTGGATTATCTGGGCGACTGTTTCTAGTATTGCTCTGCTCACCTTGGGCTCTTTCATGGGCAGCCAGGAATTCAAAAGCAGATCGTAAGCCGCAGAAATCTCATGAAAGATCATCTTCTTCTCAAGTTTAGGTTTTCTGGTCCCCTCTGGGTTTGACAGGTACATTTGAATGCTCTCACTAAAAAGCCCCAATGAAACACAGAGAGTCCACTTCATTTCCCCATCAGTTACTCCATGCAGTGTGGGGAGCATGTTTCTCAAGACAGGCTTGAGCCGAGGTACCAAGCAATGCACGTTTGCTCTACACAGCCTTGCCAGTGTCAGCACCACGTAGAAATATGCTTGGGTCCATGGTTGGCACCCCGACTCGATGTGTTTGAAAATTTCAATGGGAAACCTGGCACCCAGACTAACCAGGAGGCAACTTGCCACTTCCTGATGGTCAACATGCTCTGATCTGGTCATGTTCATCAAAGCCAAGTTGCTCAGTTTTTTAGCCAGCCGTGTGTGTAAGTGTCCAAGGTTATCCTTTATTACCAACGTCATCGCCGTTAGTAAGGCCCAACGTGGGGCCGGCCGCAACTTGTTTTTGGTCAGATACTTATGGCAGTACGTAAGGACGTATTTATAATTGATCCTTCCCAGTTCTTGCAGTGACTCAGTTAATCTCATTGGAACAAAGTCATCTTCATCAGAAAACAGACTGATAATCATGGCCATCGAACACTTCTCTTGTTTCACACAATGTGTCCTAGTGATAAACAGACTTGTAACAACACAGAGCTCTCTGCTTTTACTCACCGATTATCACCAGTATTGCTGCTGTTATGTTGTCGATTTGATATTTCGACCTTTATTTGTCTCGACCCGAACACGGGCTCTTTCTCTCCTGTGAATGGAACTTCTCACACACAGAGATGTCCGTCCTATGCAGACCTTTCTTTGTAGATTCCTAATTCGATGGTCTTGAATTAATTTAATGCTTTAAAGCTTTTGGTTGATTGCTTTGAAAAAAATTCTTTGAAAAACTCTCTCCCTCCTTCTCCTCGTGGTCAAACACAAAGTTTAACTGCTGGATGACCAAGCAGCCGACAGCTTTATGTGGAAAAGGCACCGTGTCATTATTTCCTGCTTTTGTGAAGTCACGAATTTCATTGTGACGTCTTGTGACTCGAGCTGTCACATGACCAGCCAGGTGATGACCTCACTGGTGAGGGTGAGCTCACAATTGATTGAGTCGTGTATCTATGGGTTGATTATTAAACTGCTTTTACAATGATTGTTCAGAAAGCTAATGATCAATAATACAGATTGAAGTGTAGAATGTATCAATGTGTGTTACTGACAGGGTGCACGGACCCTACATGCCTCAGATTCCCATTATGAGCTCCCAAAGGGTGAAGCTCAACACTGGGAGTCTGAGCCTGTAATATCTCCCTTACACAGCACCATTGCCGGGGTTCAGCTCCAAGCAGTAACCATGGGCTATATGGATTGCAGTCAGGTGTATCAGTTATACCAGGGTTTCAATTCTTTCTCCGAGCGACTATTGGCCACGCTGCCCACCTGCAGCATCAGAAATGGTTGTGACCCCATCAGAATGGACCAATAGTGTAAGGGTGAGCTCCAGGGCACGCACAGCAATGTTTGCTCATCTCTGGCCTCATTTCTGCAACTGTGCTTGAGGTAGATTCATAAGAACTTAAAAACATAAGAAATAGGAGCAGGAATCGGCCATACGTCCTCTCAAGCCTGCTCCGCCATTTAATCCGATCATGGCTGATCCGATCATGGACTCAAGCTCACTTCCCTGCCCACTCCCCATAACTCTTTAGTCCCTTATCGGTTAAGAGACTGTCTATCTTTGTCTTAAATTTATTCAATGACTCAGCTTCCACAGCTCTCTGAGGCAGCGAATTCCACAGATTTACAAACCTCAGAGAAAAGAAATTCCTCCTCATCTCAGTTTTAAATGGGCGGCTCCTTATTCTAAGATTATGCCCCCTAGATCTCGTCTCTCTCATCAGTGGAAACATCCTCTCTGCATCCACCTTGTCAAGCCCCCTCATAATCTTATATGTTTCGATAAGATCACCTCTTATTCTTCTGAATTCCAATGAATAGAGGCCCAACCAACTCAACTTTTCCCCATAAGACAACCCCCTCATCTCCGGAATCAACCTTGTGAACTTTCTCTGAACTGCCTCCAAAGCAAGTATATCCTTTCTTAAAAATGGAAACCAAAACTGCACGCAGTATTCCAGGTGTGGCCTCACAAACCCTGATAAACTGTAGCAAAACTTCACTGCTTTTATACACCATCCCCTTTGCAATAAAGGCCAAGATTCCATTGGCCTTCCTGATCACTTGCTTTACCTGCGTACAAACCTTTTGTGTTTCTTGCACAAGTACCCCCAGGTCCCGCTGTACTGCAGCAATTTGAAATTTTTCTCTATTTAAATAATAACTTGCTCGTTGATTTTTTTTTCTGCCAAAGTGCATAACCTCACACTTTCCAACATTACACTCCATCTGCCAAATTTTTGCCCACGCACTTAGCCTAACTATGTCATTTTGCAGGCTTTTTGTGTCCTCCTCACACATTGCTTTTCCTCCCATCTTTTTATCGTCAGCAAACTTGGCTATGTTACACTCGATACCTTCTTCCAAGTCATTAATATAGATTGTAAATAGTTGGGGTCCTAGCACTGATCCCTGCGGCACTCCCCTAGTTACTGATTGCCAACCCGAGAATGAACCATTTATCCCGACTCTCTGCTTTCTGTTAGTTAGCCAATCCTCTATCCATGCATAAATATTACTCCCAAACCCCTGAACTTTTATCATGTGCAGTAACATTTTATGTGGCACCTTGTCAAATGCCTTCTGCAAGTCCAAATACACCAAATGGACTCCAACATTTTCCCAACCACAGATGTTTGGCTAACTGGTCTATAATTTCCTGCTTTTTGTCTGCCTCGCTTTTTAAATAGGGTCATTACATTTGCACTTCTCCAATCAGCTGGGACCTCCCCAGAATACTGGGCATGTTGGTAAATTACAACCAATGCATCATCTATCCCTGCCTTTACTTCTCTTAAGACCCTAGGATGCAGACTCTCCACTGTGATGGATGTCGTGCACGAGTTCAATATGATGCACTCGATCCACTTCGAGTATGCATCGACTTTGATCAGGAACATTTTCTCCATGAACGGGCCCGCATAGTCTACGTGAATGCGTGACCATGGCCTGGTGGGCCAAGGCCATGGGCTGAGTGGAGCCTCCCTGGGGGCATTGCCCAGTTGGGCACACATCGTGCACTTGCGAACCCAGTGTTCCAGGTCTGAGTCAATCCCCGGCCACCATACATGTGACCGGGCAATGGCCTTCATTAACACGATGCCAGGCTGCTCGCTGTGGAGTTCCCTGATGAATGCTTCCCTTCCTTTCTGGGGTATGATTACCCGGCTGCCCCATAACAGGCAGTCGGCTTGAATGGAGAGCTCATCCATCCGTCTCTGAAACAGCCTGACTTCCTCGGGGCACGGCCTGTGTGCGGGCGCCCAATTCCCAGTCAGGACACATTTCTTTATCATGGATAGGAGGGGATCCCTGTTGGTCCAGAGTTTGATCTGTCGGGCTGTGATGGGGGTGCCCGCAGTGTCAAAAGCCTCAACGGCCATGACCATCTCGGCGCTCTGCTCTGACACCCCCACGGTGGTGGCCAGTGGGAGTCTGCTGAATGCGTCAGCGCAATTTTCGGTGCCTGGCCGGTGCCGTATGGTGTAGTCATACGCAGCCATCGCTGTATGCGAGCTGACGCGTTAGCGTTGCCAACCTTGGTGTCAGACAACAGGGATGTTAACGGCTTGTGATCCGTCTCTAGCTCGAACTGTCTGCCGAAAAGGCACTGGTGCATCTTTTTCACACCGTACACACACGCGAGTGCCTCCTCCTCGATCGTGCCGTATCCACGCTCTGCCTGGGAGAGCGACCTGGAGGCGTAAGCCACCGGTTGCAGTCGGCCGTCATCGTTACCCTGATGCAATACACACCCAACTCCGTAGGATGATGCATCGCATGTTAAAACCAGTTTTTTACAGAGCTCATGCAAAGTCAACAGTTTGTTGGAACACAACAGGTTCCTCCCCTTATTGAAAGCCCGTTTTTGACAATCCCCCCAAAACCATTCACAACCTTTATGGAGGAGCATGTGTAATGGCTCCAACAATGTGTTTAAGTTCAGCAGAAAGTTCCCAAAATAGTTCAAAAGTCCCAGGAATGATCGCAATTCCGACGTGTTGCCGGGACTGGGCGCCCGGCGAATCGCCTCAGTTTTTGATTCAGTGGGCCGGATCCCGTCTGCGGCAACTCTCCTGCCCAGGAACTCGACCTCTGGGGCCAAAAACACACGCTTGGCCTTTTTCAGCCGCAAACCTACCCAATCCAATCGGCATAGCACCTCCTCCAGGTTGCGGAGGTGTTCCTCGGTGTCACGACCCATTATAAGGATGTCGTCTTGGAATACGACCGTTCCAGGGATGGACTTGAGCAAGCTTTCCATGTTTCGCTGAAAGATAGCCGCTGCCGAACGAATGCCAAACGGGCACCTGTTGTAGACAAATAATCCTTTGTGCGTCGTGATGATGGTCAGAAGCTTGGAATTTTCCGCCAGTTCCTCAGTCATGTCGGCCGAAGTGAGGTCCAGCTTCGTGAACAGCTTTCCACCTGCCAGTGTGGCAAAGAGGTCCTCCGCTCTCGGAAGCAGGTATTGGTCTTGCAGCGACACTCGGTTGATGTTGTTTTTTTTGGCGCCACAAATCCTAACCGAGTCATCTGCTTTGAGGACGGAAACGATGGGACTTGCCCAGTCGCTGAATCCAATGGCCGAAATTATGCCCTCTCTGAGCAGCCTGTCCAGTTCACTTTCAATTTTCTCACGCATCACGTACGGCACCGCTCTGGCTTTGTGGTGCACTGGTCTGGCGTCCGGAGTGATGCGTATCACTACTTTAGTGCCCTTGAACGTACCGACACCGGGTTAAAACAGTGACTCGAATTTTTGCAAGACCTGCGAGCATGAACTTTGCTCCACGGATGAAATGGCGTGCACAACCCACATTTCTAATACATCTCAGCTAGTCAACTCCTTACCAAAAGTGCGGGGCCATTTTCCGGAACAATCCAGAGTGGCAGCCGGTTCTGTAATCCATTATGCAATAGCATCAAGTTTGCGCTGCCCAGCACTGGGATGATCTCTTTGGTGTTCGTACGTAGCTGCCTCTCAATGCGTTCCAGTTTCGGCCTGCTAGCTCTGTGTGGCCATGGTCTCTTAAACTGTTGGGCGCTCATGAGAGACTGGCTAGCTCCCGTATCCAGCTCCATGTGCACCGGGATGCCATTCAGTAAGATTTTCATCTTCATGGGTGGCGTTTTAGTGTATGAGCTGTGGTCGTCAGCCACATGAACTCTTTGAACTTCCGCATCCATGGTTGTTCCCCAGGCCTCATCCTGCATTGCAGACCCCTCGTCTGGTTCCTCTGTCTCGCAGACTAGCCTCGCTACTGCCTTTTTGCACATCCTGGCCAAGTGTCCACTGACATTACAAATCCTACAGGTGTAAAGCTGGAACCTGCAGCTTTTGGCAGTGTGTTATTGCTGTTAACAAAAGGACTATTCCCAGGCATTCCTCTCTGATGGCCCGTTTAGCTGTTTCTAAGCACTCTGAATGGTCCCATCACGGGATGCATTGTTCCTCGTGATGACATGAATTGCCAATCCCCTTTCCATTGTCCCTGTTGTGGGCCCACCCTGGAGCTTGTTGCTGCCTGGGCAGTGTTGAATTTCCCTTGCCTGTCTGCCTGGGCGGTGTCGAATTGCCCTTGCCTGTCTGCGGTTCTGTGTTCTGGGTTCTGTATCACTTTACAACATTAACTTCCTGGTTCACCGCAACGTTAAAACCAGGGCTGCGTGTGTAAATTAGCTTGGTCTCCTCTTCCCCTGCCATAAAGGTCTGAGCTATCAACGCTGACCCTTCTAAAGTCAGGTCCTTGGTCTTTATAAGCTTCCTGAAAATGCCAGCATGATTAATGCCCTCAATTTAAAAGTCCCTTAATATCTCCCCCCTGCAGGCATCGGAGAACTTACAGAGACTGGCCAAACGCCGCAGTTCCGCCACCAAGTCCGAGACGTTTTGACCCTCCAGACGCCGGTGAGAGTAGATCCGGTGCCAGGCCATGTGTCCGCTACTTGCCGGCTTGAGATGCTCACTGATCAGCTGGCTGAGCTTTTCGAAAAACTTGTCCACTGGCTTTTGGGGTGTGTGCAGGTTTTTTATCAGCGCATACGTCTGTGCACCACAGCTGGTCAGTAGATGCGCCCTCCGCTTGTCAGCCGCTGTCTCTTCCAGCCAGTCCTTTGTGACAAAGCTCTGCTGGAGTCTTTCCACAAAGTCGTCCCAGTCCTCACCCACACAGTCGCGTTCCTCTGTGCCACCGGTGGCCATCCTCGTGGTTCGGTGATTCCCGTTTCTCGTCGCCAGATGTAGTGTCTCTGCACCTTGTTATAAATTCACACGAGGCATGTATATATCAGACACGGTCATTCTGTGACCTTCACTTTCTTCCCAGGATCAAAGAGTGCTGACCCTGGAAGGGACCTCGCTCATTGAATGTATTCAAATCACAGATAGATAGATTTTTAACCAATAAGGGAATTCAGGTTTATGGGGAGCGGGCAGGTAAGTGGAACTGAGTCCACGGCCAAATCAGCCATGATCTTTTTAAATGGCGGAGCAGGCTCGAGGGGCTAGATGGCCTACTCCTGTTCCTAATTTTTATGTTCTTATGTTCTTATCCTTTTTTAAATATGGAAACCAAAACTGTACTAAGTACTCCAGGTGTGGCCTCACCAATACCCTGTATACTGTAGCAGGACTTCCCAGCTTTTTTATAGCATTCCCTTTGCAATAAAGGCCAAGATTCCATTGGCTTTCCTGATCACTTGCTTGACCTGCAGATTAACCTTTTGTGTTTCTTGCACAAGTACCCCAAGACCCCGCTGTACTGCAGCACTTTGCATTCTCTCTCCATTTAAATAATAACCTGCTCTTTGGTTTTTTTCTGCCAAAGTGCATGACCCTACACTTTCCAACATTATATTCCATCTGTCAAATTTTTGCCCACTCACTTAGCTTGTCTATGTCTTTTTGCAGATTTTTTGTGTCCTCCTCACACATTGCTTTTCCTCCCATCTTTGTATCATCAGCAAACTTGGCTATGTTACACTCGGTCCCTTCTTCCAAGTCCTTAATATAGATTGTAAATAGTTGGCGTCCCAGCACTGATCCCTGCGGCACACCACCAGTTACTGATTGCCAACCCGGAATAAACCATTTATCCCGATTCTCTGTTTTCTGTTTGGTAGCCAATCCTCTATCCATGCTATTATATTACCCCCAACCCCGTGAACTTTTATCTTGTGCAGTAACTTTTTATGTGGCACCTTGTCAAATGCCTTCTGGAAGTCCAAATACATCACATCCACTGGTTCGCTTTATCCACCCTGTTCATTACATCCTCAAAGAACTCCAGCAAATTTGTCAATCATGACTTGCCCTTCATAAATCCATGCTGCCTGACCGAATTTTGCTTTTCCAAATGTCCTGTTATTGCTTCTTTAATAATGGACTCCAACATTTTCCCAACCATAGATGTTAGGCTAACTCGTCTATACTCTCCTGCTTTTTGTCTGCCTCCTTTTTTCAATAGGGGCGTTACATTTGCAGTTTTCCAATCTGTTGGGACATCCCCATAATCCAGGGAATTTTGGTAAATTACAATCAATGCATCCACAATCCCTGTCGCTAATTCTCTTAAGACCCTAGGATGCAATTCATCAGGTCCAGGGGATTTGTCTGCCTTTAGTCCCATTATCTTACTGAGTACCACCTCCTTAGTGATTGTGATTGTGTTACGTTCCTCCCCGCTATAGCTCCTTGACTTTCCACTGTTGGAATATTGTGCATGTCCTCTGCCGTAAAGATTGATACAAAATGTTTGCCTTTACTGGCCGAGTCATAGAATATAAGAGCAGGGAGCTTATGCTTCAATTCTATAATACTTTGTTTCGGCCACAGCTGGAGTACTGCATGCAGGAGATTTACAAGGATGCTGCGTGGAATGGAGAATCTTAATTATGAGGACAGATTGGATAGGCTGTGTTTCTTCTCATTGGAACAGAGAAGGTTGAGAGGAGACCTCATTGAGGTGTACAAAATATTGAGGGGCCTGGACACAGTGGATAGTAAGGGCCTATTTCCATTGGTGGAGGGGTCTATTACGAGGGGGCATAGTTTTAAGTTGGTTGGTGGATGGTGAAGAGGGGATTTGAGGTGGGCGGGGGGCTTCTTTCTGCAGAGGGTTGTGTGGATCTGGAACTTGCTGCCTGGAAGAGTGGTGGATGCAGAAACCTTCATCACTTTTAAGAGATGGTTGGATGGGCACTTAAAGTGTCATAACCTGCAGGGTTACGGACCTAGAACTGGTAATTGGGATTAGACGGGATGACCTTTTCTTGGACGGCACAGGTATAATGGTAAGTACTGCGTGGAATAGAATACGGCCAGGGTGATCTCCTGGAGTAGTTTCGATCGCCTGGATGGGTCGGAGAGGAATTTTCCCAGATTTATTCTCCATAAATTGGCCTGGGTTTTTATCTGGTTTTTGCCTATCCCAGGAGATCACACGGCTCCGGTTGGGATGGAGTGTAGAATGTTTCAGTGTAAGGGGTGTCGCAGTTGTGTGCGGTGAACTGGTTGGGCTGGGTGTTCTTTGCCTTTCCGTCATCATTCATAGGTTTGTATGTAACCTTTAGGGCTGCTGACCAAGGGCTATGCAGCTCTTTGTCGGCCGGCGTGGACACGATGGGCCGAAATGGCCTCCTTCTGCGCTGTAAATTTCTATGTTTCTATCTTTCTAAAACATTGGTGGGAGTTGTCTATTGGCGTCCAAACAGTAATGGTAATGTAGGGGACGGCATCAAAGAGGAAATTAGAGAAGCATGTAACAAGGTTACTGTGGTGTATGCAGCACTCAAATCACTGACTCTGCACAGTCTGGTGTTGTAGTAACTGCTGTGACCTCAGTCGTTTATTGTGTAACTCCAGAGTGCCTCTCAGGTGTGGTGGGCAGCCTTTTATACTCTGTCTTGCAGGTACTTTCGGGTCTCCCACCACAGCGCCCTCTGTGGCACATCATTGTAACTGTACATAAAATGTACCAGGACAATACATAACATCTCACTACCCCCCGGCAGTTCCACAAGCACATTTTATGTAAACTTGGCCTTGTTCGTCCTGGTTGATTTGTGTCTGTCAGTCCATGACCATCCATTTTCCTCTTCTCCCCCCATGTAGAGATGATGCTTGCGAACCGGTGCAAGTATGTGGTATTTGCAGACCTTACATGGGTGATGAAGTACACAAGCATAATCTCCAGCAGAAAGCAGGTATACCTAGACAGTACATTTGTGCAGTACCTATGGATGCTTTGAAGAGTTACATCAAAAGGTTGCAGGAACACTGAACAGTTATTTAATCCCCGCTCCACTGGGTGACGTATGGTGGCGGCATACTGCCCCTTTTTGCCCGAGGTAGTGGGCTGAGCTGAGACAGGGTATCGCAACTAGTGCGTTGTCTCTGTTCTCAGAAAGTAGTCGCCTTTGCGGCTCATCTGCAGCCGCTGAACCATTACATGAATCACATGAAATCGGAAATCGCATTAATCCATTAGTCATGTTAGTCACAGATCCATTAACCCTTTTACTTGAGCATTGTGATACTAACCCTTTTTGTTGATCATATCAATCATTTTAAACACAGTAGTCATTTTAGCATCAAAATATTAACTCTTGTCTTAAATCGCGTCATCATACAAATCACATTAATCATTTTGACTCACTCTTGCTCTTACAAAAGTCTCTTGGTGGGGACCGCCAACGGTATAAGGCCCTTTTAAGGCTCCCGGGTACATTTCCCTTTTAAGACGCCATCTTGTTTTTCCACGATGTTTCCGCAGTGGGGGGGCCGCCATTTTCGGTGCTGTGCTGGTCCTGCCTCTCTCTCTGCACAACTCTGCTGCCACGAGGCTCGCCGCCATCTTAACTTCTTCAGCAAGGTCATTACTTTATCATCACCAGTTCTAGGTTGCTGGTCCAGTACTCTGTGACGGGCTCGGCACAGTGAGTCTTTATCTTGCTGACGAAATGCAGCGCACACTTGTTGACAGAGCAAGCACCAAGTATGGCCCATGTAACCTTTTGTCTGGACCGGCTCAGAACATCCCACAGCACCTACATCCTGCACCTTCTCCCGGGCTGCTGAACAGGAGACCCTGCAGGCCGTGGCCATGGAGCGGCACCACCCGAAGGCCCCGGGTCCGGGTCCGAGTCCTTTCCCCGGTTCCCGCGGCCCTGCGGAGGGCAGGAGAGCCAACTATCGGCTGGTGATGTGACGGCCGGCCCGGTGCCGGGACGTCCCGCTGTCCGCCGGCAGCGTGAGCGGGGCGGAGGTCGGTCGCCAGTTCCTTTGGAGGAGGCCTGCTCTGCCTGTGAACACGGGGAACAGCGGTCTGTGAAGGAATGAAGTCTTCCCAGCTCCCACGGACCTTCCCCATCCATCTCCTGCCGAGTAGCGTCGGCCCATCGCCTGCAGTGATCCACAAAGGTAAACCGTGCGTCTCGCCACCGTGAGATACCTGCACATCCGCTCTGCCAAGAACAGGTATCAGCTCCTTGGTGCAGGTGCGTAGCTTCGCCGTGACCGGGACCAGCTTGGGTCGTGCCGCTGGGCTGATCCACAGTTTCTCAAAAGTTTCCCGACTCATCAGTGACTGACCCGACCGAGTGTCCACTTCCATACTCACTGGGACTCCGCTAATCTTGACTTCCATAATCACTGGGGCCGAATCGTCAGTACAAGTATACAGTCCAAACGCCTCATCTTCTTCTACCTGCTCCTCGCTGGATAGTGGATCATCTACTATCTCCTCAGCCACACGGTGAGTCGTGGTTCTTTGGCACATACACTGAAGGTGGCCTTTCGTGTGGCAGGTATTGCACATATATACCGCAAACCTGCACCGGTGAGCCCCATGGTTTCCTCCGCAGCGCCAGCATGGTGCTACTCGATCAGCCCCCCTCAGCGGACTCTTGAGTTCCAGGACCATGAGGTCCGTGCTCTCTGCCCTGGGCAGAGTCACGTACTGCAGTTTTGTCCGTGATGGGCGCTATCCTGTGGACAGTACCTGCCGAGTTCGAGACCGTGTGGATCATCTGCTTGGTGCTGCAAGTTGAGGTCATATATGCCCGGCTGATGTTGATAGCTTGCTGCAGGCTGACTGTAGGTTCAGTGGCTAACAGCTTGTGAAGGAGACCCTCATGACCAATCCCCAGAACAAAAACGTCTCGCAACACCTCGTCAAGGTGTGTGCCAAAATCGCATGGCGCCGCAAGTCTCCTGATGTCCGCAGCATATTTGGTGACATCCTGGCCCTCAGGTCTGCAGTGGTGGTAGAATTTGTGCCTGACCGTGAGGATGTTCTCCTTCGGTTTCTGTTAGTCACGAATGAGTTCAATCAACTGCTCATATGACCTGTCCTTGGTGTTCGCGGGTACCAGCAAATCACTGACAGGACAGTAAACCTCATCGCCACAACTGGACAGCAATATCGACTTACGCTTCTCTCTCAGTGCGTCCGTGTTCCCCGTCAGGTCGTTTGGTATGTAATAGTACTCGAGCCTTTCCATAAAGGCGTTCCAGTCATTACCCACTGTAAAATTCTTTCGTGAGCCCAGAGTAGCCATGGTTGCGTGAAGCTCGTCCATGTCCTCGTCGCCAATTTGTGGTGTATGTAGCACTCAACTCACTGACTCTACACAGTCTGGTGTTGTAGTAACTGCTGTGACCTGAGTCGTTTATTGTGTAACTCCAGAGTGCCTCTCAGGTGTGGTGGGCAGCCTTTTATACTCTGTCTCGCAGGTACTTTCTGGTCTCCCACCACAGCGCCCTCTGTGGCACATCATTGTAACTGTACATAAAATATCCCTGGACAATACTTCACAGTTACTACAGTAATCGTAGGTGACTTTAATCTACTTATAGACTTGCCCAACCAAATGAGTAATAATACTGTGGAAGATGAATTCCGGGAGTGTGTACGAGATGGTTTTTTTAGACCAGTATGTTGAGGCGCCTACTTGGAAACGGGCTATACTAGATTGAGTATTGTGTAATGAGAAGGGATTAATTAACAGTCTCCTTGTGTGGGGTGTTTTAGGGAAGAGTGTTCATGACATGATTGAATTCTTTATTAAAATGGAAAGTGAAGTTGTACAAATTGAAACAAGGGTCCTAAATAGAAACATATAAAATTCTGACGGGATTGGACAGGTTAGATGTAGGAAGAATGTTCCCGATGCTGGGTAAGTCCAGAACCAGGGGCCACAGTCTCAGGATAAGGGGTAAGCCATTTAGGACCGAGATGAGGAGAAACTTCTTCACTCAGAGAGTTGTGAGCATGTGGAATTCTCTACCACAGAATGTTGTTGAGGCCAGTTCGTTAGGTATATTCAAAAGGGTGTTAGATGTGGCCCTTATGGCTAAAGGGATTAAGGGGTATGGAGAGAAAGCAGGAATGGGGTACTGAAGTGCATGATCAGCCATGATCATATTGAATGGTGGTGATGGCTTGAAGGGCCGAATGGCCTACTGCTGCACCTATTTTCTATGTAAACAAAGGAAACTCCGAAGGTATGAGGAATGAATTGGCTATGATAGATTAAAAGGCATGACGACGGATAGGCAATGGCTAACATTTAAGGAACGAATGCATGAATTGCAACAGTTTATACATTGCTTTCTGGCATAAAGACAAAAAAGGAATAGTGGCCCAACCATGGCTAACAAAAGAAATTAAGGATAGTATTGGTTCCAAAGAAGAGTTATACAAAGTTGCCAGAAAAAGTAGCAAGCCTGAGGATTGGGAGCAGTTTAGAATTCCACAAAAAAGGACCAAGAGATTGATTAAGAGGGGAAAAATAGAGTATGAGATTAAACTTGCAAGGAACATAAAAACTCTCTGCAAAAAGTTTTTACAAGTACGTAAAAAGAAAAAGATTAGTGAAGACAAATGTAGGTCGTTTACAGTCAGAAATGGGAGAATTTATAATGCAGAACAAGGAAACGGCAGAACAGGTAAATAAGTACTTCGGTTCTGTCTTCACAGAAGAGGACACGAATAATGTCCCAGAAATGCTCGGGAATCAAAGGTCGAGTGAGCAGGAGGAATTAAAGGAAATGATTATTAGTAAGAGAATAGTGCTGGAGAAACAAATGGGACTGAAGGCCAATAAATCCCCAGGGCCTGATGATCTGCATCCCAGAGAACTAAAAGAGGTAGCCATGGGAATAGTGGATGCATTGGTTGTCATCTTCCAAAATTCTATGGATGATGGAACAGTTCCTGCAGATTGGAGGGTGGAAAATGTAACCCCACTATTTGAAAAAGGAGGAAGAGAGAAAACAGGGAACTACAGACCAGTTAGCCTAACATCAGGACGAGGGAAAATGCTAAAGGATGTGATAACGGGACACTTGGATAATATCAACGGGATTAGACAAAGTCAACATGGATTTATGAAAGGAAAATCATGTTTGACAAACCTACTGGAGTTTTTTGAGGATGTAACCGATAGAATAGAGAACCAGTGGATGTAGTGTATTTGGATTTTCAGAAGGTCTTTGATAAAGTTCCACATAAGAGGTTAGTGTGCAACATTAAAGAACATAGGATTGGGGGTAATATACTGGCATGGATTGAAAATTGGTTAACTGACAGTAAACAGAGAGTAGGAATAAATGGGTCTTTTTTGGGGTGGCGGGCAGTGACTAGTCGGGTACTACAGGGATCAGAGCTTGGGCCCCAGCTATTCACAATATATATAAATGATTTGGATGAGGGAACCAAATGTAATATTTCCAAGTTTGCTGATGACACAAAACTAGGTGGGATTGTGAGTTGTGAGGAGGATGCAAAGACGTTGCAAGGCGATTTAGATAGGTTGAGTGAGCGGGCAAACACATAGATGGCAGATGCAGTATAACGTGGATAAATGTGAAGTTATCCACTTTGGGAGGAAAAACATAAAGACAAAGTATTATTTGAATGGTGATGGCTTGGGAAGTGCCAATGTACAGAGGGACCTGGGTGTCCTTGTACACCAGTCATTCAAAGCAAACAATGCAGGTGGAAGGCAAATGATATGTTGGCCTTCATTTCAAGAGGATTTGAGCACAGGAGCAAGGATGTCTTACTGCAGTTATACAGGGTCTTGGTGAGACCACACCTGGAGTATTGTGTGCAGTTTTGGTCTCCTTACCTAAGAAAGGATATACTTGCCATAGAGGGAGTGCAGCGAAGATTCACCAGACTTGTTACACTCATAATAAATGGTCAGACTGAGTACTGGGTGTAATGTGTGATCTTAGCTCCTTTATTAAGGTTCCAGAGTGCAGGTACATCATGGGTAGTCTGCTTATATACTGTGCTCCCAAGGGATCCTGGGATCCTTTGGGACTCCAACAGGTAGGCCCTCTGGTGGTCAGGTGTGACGCAGGTATTTGAATGCGGGCAGAGACATTTGTATAAATCCCTTTGCCCTCCGAGAATAGCGATATGAGTGGCTTGTGCTCAGTTTCAATCTCGAACTTGAGGCCAAATAAGTACTTGTGCATTTTTTTTACCCCGTAAACACACAGCAGAGACTCTTTTTCAACCATGCTGTAGGACCTTTCGGCCTTGGACAAACTCCTGGATGCATATGCAACTGGTTGCAAAATTCCTGATTCATTAGTCTGTTGTAACACACACTGACCCCGTATGACGACGTATCGCAAGCTAGCACCAATCGTTTACATAGGTTAAACAGGACAAGCAGTTTCTTTGAACATAATAAGTTTCTGGCTTTCTTAAAGGCAGCCTCTTGTGAATTACCCCATACCCAGTCGTCTCCCTTGCGCAGTAGCGCATGTAGGGGTTCTAGCAGGGTGCTTAACCAAGGTAGGAAATTACCAAAATAGTTAAGGAGTCACAGGAACGACCGCGGCTCCGTCATGTTCTGTGGTCGCGGCGCGTTCTTGATGGCCTCCATCTTGGCATTGGTGGGTCTGATGCCGTCTGCTGCGATTCTCCTTCCTAAGAATTCGACGTCCTGTGCCAGGAAAACATACTTCGAGTGTTTCAAACTGAGCCCCACGTGATCCAACCGACTAAGAACCTCCTCCAGATTCTTCAAGTGCTCCATGGGTCCCAACCTGTAACCAATATGGCGTCCTGGAAGACCACTGTGCAAGGAACCGACTTTAGCAGGCTTTCCATGTTCCGTTGGAAGATCGCTACGGCCGACCGAATCCGGAATGGGCACTGGTTGTAGATAAACAGACCTTTGTGCGTGTTGATGCAGGTGAAGCCTTTCGAAGTCTCCTCCAGCTCTTGGGTCATGTGGACCGAGGTCAGGTCCAGCTTGGTGAATGACTTCCCTCCGGCCAGGGTCGCGAATAGCTCATCTGCCTTGGGTAGCGGGTACTAGTCCTGCACCGGAAAATGGTTAATCGTTGCCTTATAGTCCCGCAAATTCTAACCGCACCGTCCTCCTTGAGTACCGTAACAATCAGATTGGCCCAGTCGTTGAATTCCACTGGCACGATGATGCCTTCACGTTGCAGTCTGTCCAGCTCGATTTGCACTTTTTCACACATCATGTACGGTCCTGCCCGAGCCTCGTGGTGGATGGGTCGCGTACCGGGAACCAAATGGATCTGCACTTTCACTCCCGAAAAGCTTCCAATGCCTGGCTCGAATAAAGAAGGGAACTTCTTAGAACCTGGGTACATGCAGTGTCGTCGACGGACGAAAGCGCTCGGATGTCATCCCAGTTCCAGCGGATTTTCCCCAGCCAGCTTCTGCCAAACAACTTGGGGCAATCCCCTGGCACAATCCACAGCGGGAGTTCGTGCACTGCTCCATCATAGGAGACTTTGACTTCAGCACTTAAAAGGATTAGTTCCTTGGTGTAAGTCCTTAGTTTGGTGTGAATGGGGCTGAGCTTGGGCCTGTGTGCCTTCTTTCCCCTCAGCCTTTCGAAGGCCGTTTTACTCATTATGGACTGACTTGCCCCCGTGTCCAGCTCCAGAGACACTGCAATAATGTTCAATTAAACTTTCAACATTATTGGTGGACATTTCGTCGTCAACGTGTGACCCCGTAACCTCTGCCTCCTCAGTACAAGTTTGCAATTCCGTCTGAACCAATTTGGATCGATCTTCCTTTGCAACGTGGTGGTTTGCAGAGTTTGCAGCTCGCCTGCACATTCGTTGGAAGTGTCCCATTGTTCTGCAGCCATTGCACGCACAGAGCATAAAGCGGCATTGATGGGGCCGATGATCACCTCCGCAGCACCAACGGGGTGCTAACTGCCTCGCATTAACAGATGATGGCGGACTCTGGGTCAATTGAGGTGGGGCCACAGCAGCCGGCGTGTACGTTCTGTCCTGTACATTGCTGCTCAAAACCGACGTTACTTTATACACTGTACTGGCCGAAACTTCTTTGTTCTGCAAAATCTGCTTGGTATTGTCGCTGGTGGACATAAATGCCTGGGCTATCGTTATGACTTTACTCAGATTTTGAGTTTCTACAGTCAACACTTTGCGAAGGGTTGTTTCATGTCTGATGCCCAGCACAAAGAAGTCTCTGAGCATTTGTTCTAGGAATCCCTCAAACTCACAATGTCCTGCAAGGTGCCTTAGTTCGGCGACGTAGCTCGCCACTTCCTGGCCCTCCAATCGTTGACACATGTAGAACCGATATCTCGCCATCAAAACGCTTTCCATACGATTTAGGTGCTCCCGGACGAGTGTACACAGTTCTTTGTAGGATTTCTCTGTTGGTTTTGCTGGGGCCAGGAGATTCTTCATGAGGCCATAGGTTGTTGCCCCACAGAGAGTTAGGAGGAGCGCCCTTCATTTGGTCTCATTCACTTCCCCTTCCAGCTCGTTGGCCACGAAATATTGGTCAAGTCTCTCCACGAAGGCCTCCCAATCATCTCCCTCTGAGAACTTCTCCAGGATGCCGACTCATCTTTGCATTTTTGCGCGGTTGTTCATTACCTCGTCGCCAATTGTTAAAGTCACAATAAATGGTCAGACTGAGTACTGTGTGTAATGAGCAAGTGTGACCTTAGCTCCTTTATTAAGATTCCAGTGTGCAGGTAACTCGTGGGTGGCTTGCTTATATACGGTGCTCCCAAGGGTTGCTGGAATCCCTTGGCACTCCAACAGGTAGGCCCTCAGGGGGACGTTTCCCCTGGCTGGGGAAGGAAATTTAGGACTGAGATGAAGAGAAATTTCTTCACTCAGCGGGTGGTGAACCTGTGGAATTCTCTACCACAGAAGTCTGTGGAGGCCAAGTCACTGAATATATTTGAGAAGGTGATAGATAGATTTCTAGACACAAAAGGCATCAAGGAGTATGGGGAGAAAGCGGGAATATGGTGTTGTGATGGGGGGTCAGCAATGATCATATTGAATGGCAGTGCAGGTTCGAAGGGCCGAATGGCCTACTACTGCTCCTATTTTCTGTGTTTCTATGTTTCTAATATGGCACCTCATGAGTGAGACTCAGGACATTCAGGATTCCCAATCCATTTCCGGTTTGTGCTGGGTTTTGGTTAGAGAAGTCCTTGGGCTGGTTAAACCTCTGACCCTGAGTGAGCAATGTCTTCACCGAGCGGTTAGATATATTTGCAGGTGCTCTTCAATTGCTCCACGTTGTCCATGACCATGCTGAACGGTGAGCCCCAGTCTCGCTCGAACATGTCTCACAGCGGCTGTGTGACCGTGGACCCTGGGGGTGGTGTGGGGGAATTGGTCTGGTTTACCCCCAGGCCCACTCCTGCTGGATTCTCAAAGTGCTCACCAAACCAGTTGGAAGTCCCTGAAACACAGAAAAACATCTGGGGCTGGATTTTTGACTGTCTAACGCCTGAGTCAGCAGCCAGAGGGGGCGTTAATGGGAGCGTACGAGGTTACTGACTGGGTACGCAGCGTTTAGCGCCCCAACCGGAAATTCATTCAATGCTCAAAGGGGCGCAAAGCAGTAACACCCGGCTGCTGATGATCACTCCGATCAGGACACATTCCTGGTGCAACGCCCATACTTGTGCCCCGGTCAGTAAATTAGGTGCAGCACCAAGCTCAAAAACTGGAATGATTCACTTTCACTCATAGGTTCCAGATCTTTGGGATAGGAGCGGGTAAGATCTGCTGCAGCTTGCTTGATCTCATGCGTCGAGAGAATGGCTCGCTTGGACAGGAATCCAAACACAGTTGATTCCCTTGTCTGCTTTAGACGGTGTTTCAAGCTACTGATTCATTGATCAATGATGACAAGGAACACTTCAGGTTTAATTTTCTCCTTGGGAGACAGCGCAGTGTTTTCAGCATCTCCATCGTCATAGCGATGGGTGCGTACCCAGACGCGCCTCTGAGCTGAATTATACTCGTGGCCACACACTTTAATCCCTCCGTCTTCAAAGTCCTCAAACTCTGTCGGCTGGGTCTTGACAAAATCAACAAGGGACTCGACTAAGGAAACCATGACATTCCGATTCAAGCCGGGCTCTTGAAGTGAGAGATTGGTCAGGTGAAAGTGCTTCCAGACCCTGTTCCAAATAACAATGAGAATCGCTGAATCCTGTTCACCCAGTTTGTCAAGGAACAACTGAGCTTCATTTCAGCATTCAACTTTCTGTTCCCCGTCAGTTGCCAGGGATTCCAACACTTTGCATATATGAGTGTAACCTTTGAGCAGGGCTAACACTGCTTAATACATTGCTGACCATCGAGTAGTAGAAAATTGTTTGACCTCAGACAGACCTCAAGCCTTTAGTTTTTCATAAAGCAGTCACCAGCGATGCGTCGATGCAGAGAGAAAAGTGTACAACTTTTGTACAATGTCAAACAATCTGAGGATCACTGGGCTGCACTCAGCACTGTTTATCCCCACAAGGTTGAGTGAGTGCGTGTTGTTGCCAAATTAAGTTAATCTAGGGGTTAAGTCATGGCAGGAGAGCTCGGACATGTGTTATGCTCTTCCTGTGTTATGTGGGAACTCAGGGACGCTTCCAGCATCCCTGACGACTACATGTGCGGGAAGTGTATCAGTCTGCAGCACCTGACAGACCGCATTGCGGCACTGGAGCTGCGAGTGGATTTACTCTGGAGCATCCGCGATGCTGAGGATGTTGTGAGTAGCACGTTTTGTGAGTTGGCCACACCGCAGGTAAAGGGTACACAGCCAGATCGGGGATGGGTGACCAACAGGAAGAGCAGTGGAAGGAAGGTAGTGCAGGGGTCCCCTGTGGTCTTCACCCTGCAAAACAGATACACCGCTTTGGGTACTGTTGAGGGGGATGACTCATCAGGGGAGAGCAGTAGCAGCCAAGTTCATGGCACCGTGGGTGGCTCTGCTACACAGGAGGGCAGGAAATAGAGTGGGAGAGCTATAGTGGTCAGGGATTCTATTGTAAGGGGAATAGAATCAAGACTCCAGGATGGTATGTTGCCTCCCTGGTGCAAGGGTCAAGGATGTCTCGGAGCCGGAGCGAGTGCAGGACATTTTGAAAAGGGAGGGTGAACAGCCAGTTGTCGTGGTGCATATCGGTACAAACGATATCGGGATGAGATCCTACAAACTGAATTTAGGGAGCTAGGAGTTAAATTAAAAAGTAGGACCTCAAAGGCAGTAATCTCAGTATTGCTACTGAGAATGTTGGAAAATGTATACAGACATTGAAGTTGAGAATGTGGGAAAATGTATACAGACAGTGAAATTGAACAAAGGATTCATGGAGGAATAGCCTTAAGAATGTCAGACTGCAAATGTTACAACATTGGCACAAATAACAAACTGGCTCAAGGTCTTGCAAAGTCACACCAGTAAACTTGAAACAATAAAGGGTGAGAAAGGCTCTGATAGGCTCTTTGTGTAAAAACAGCCTATACAGATGTCGGCTCATGAGTGTACAAAGGGAAGGAGGGATCATAAGGGGATAGGCTGAACTGAATGTCACTCTAATTGTATCATGTACTGAAAATGTATAACCGTTGTGACCCTACATTGTAACAGGACTTGTCCGTAGGGAGTGGGTGCACTCTAGAGGGAGAGCATTCCTTCTTTCTGATAAGTCCCGGCTGGTGAAACAATTAATAAAGTCTGCTTTGTTATAAGTGGCAACGGTGTTCGACTCAGTGAATTCGCTGAACCAGATTGAGGGAAAAGAATCCGTATTTACATTTGGTGTCAGAAGTTGGATCTCAACAGATGACTGCCGAAAACTTGTGAATTAAGAGCCAGACTAGCCTTGGACGAGACGGGAGGAAAGTGGCCACTGGAGTGAGTATAATTTAAATACCGCTCCAGTTTCCTTCGGTTTCAAAAGTCTGAGGAAAGTTTGGCCACTCGCTGGTTCTCATGTAGCTTCTGAATGAGATTTAGGACAATCTTTTAAACTTAGAATAGGGAAGGATAGGGAAATCGTGTGGCGACGTGAACTGCGCGGCGACGCGGAAGGATAAGTAGGGCTTAGAATAGGTAAATCTGGAACCTAGAACAAATTAAGTAAGGCTTACCACGCGGCGACACGGAGGGATAGACAATCGCGCGGCGATACGAACAGGAAAACCGCACGGCGACGCGGAGGGATAGATAATCGCACGAACCGCGCAGAGACGCGGAGGTTAGGGAGTTAGGGAAATTAAGCCGCGGGGTGATGCGGGGCTGTGTAAATTTTGAATTGTACTTATACCAGGTACGGCGTCGATTTTGTATATCACTTGGTCCGCCTCGGCTCTGGATAAGATAACTTCAACCACCGCGGGGTGACGCGGGGACAATCGGGATTAATTAGGAACCGGATCCAACGCGGGGCGACTTGAGGGATTGGGATTAATTAGGACATCCTAAGCAGGGCGACGCGAGGATGGGTAATCATTTAGATAGAACCACGAATACCGGTAGTCCACTACAAAAGTTATGTGAGGAATTCCCTGAAAAAGCTGGACAATTTAGACTGTTATCTGGAACTTTGAACAAATTACTAGGAGATGATCAATGGCCACTAGGGGACACCAAAAGCTTGGAGGTAGCAAAACGGGCGCAGGGATTAATTTGGAAGAGGGGACGGGGGAAAGTGGATAGGGATCTAATGGCCGCATGGAGGCATTACTGTCAAAAGCTAAAAGATGCATCAATTCTGTCGAGTTGGCAGGAAAACGCCACTAAATTAGGACTTTCATTGACAGAAGGAGGACATATTAAACCCGTAGACATCTTAAAGAAAGAGTGCGCGCACGAGAAACATACTAAGAGTTCCACTGCGACCTCTGAGAAAGGTATTGACCGACTACGTAGTCAAATGGTTGGACTTGCGTTGACCGAGGCTGACGAGGAAATTGATGAATGGTCACTGACTCGGCGCCCAACGGCGCCTCCCGCAGCCCCTGGCCTCTTCCTGTCCACCTCCACCTTACACTCCGGCGGTAGGAGGTAAAGATAAAGATAACCCCACAGCAATGAACCGACAAGCCCAGACGGACCCTTCATCCTCTGATAGCGACTCAGATCCCCAGTTCACGAGCCATGTAGCTGAGAGGAGCAGATCACACACCCGGAAAGGCAGGTCTACATCTCGAAAGCACAGGCAGTCCCGTGAATCCGCTAGTCAGAATACCAGTCGTGAAAGGCAAAACAAACCCTCCCGCTGATCGGGATGTGGAGGTGCTGCGCAGTCAGACGGCTCCGAGCCACCCTCCGACCCAGAAACATCTTCCGAGGTTGACGCCCCCATCCCAAAGCCCCGGCAACAATTCCCAGTCCGACCAATGCCAAACCCTGATGCACAACAAGCTGCAGACCACCCCACCATAGATATCTATGTGCCTTGGAAACCGAACGAAATTATGGCCATTCTGGCCACCATGCCAGATCGAAAGAGAGAACCTGTCAAGTTTATAGATCATCTTCGAACTACTGTCGCAGTTTATAATGCAGAGTCAAGGGACCTGTGGGCCCTGGTACAGCAGACCCTGAGCCCAACTGAGCATGCCCGATTTCTAACTCACCTAAGACGGGCAACCCATATCGCGTTGGTGGCTGCACATCCTAACAATGCCCAGGACCACCTAAATGCTGTTTTTACAGCTCTCGGCATGACCCTTCAGAAGCCCATCAGTATGGCCGCAGTATTAGAAACTAAACCCAAACGAGACGAAACTGCCGACGAATTCATGGAAAGATTCATTGAAATATATGGAGGTCAATCAGGAGATAATGCCTTCAGGGTGGGAGAGGATTCACCTCAATTCTGCGCTATCCTACTTCAGTGCCTGCCCCATTCGATTGCTCACGTTATCCGAACCAATAATATGAATTGGGCAGATAACAGTAAAGCCCAGATGGAAAGGGCGGTGAAATATTATTGGCAGGAAAAGAAAGGAGAGCGGGAGGTGCGCTCCAAACCTGGGTCAAGACTGAATACGTGACTAGAAAGGGAGAGCCTCCTCAAGGGGAAAGACCGACACCCGACCCGAGAGAATATCAAATGGAACCACAGTACTGTGTAAGGGGTTGGGTAGATAACCGGGGATATGGGTATACCCAACACCCCAACGGCCCCAGCCCTGCAAAGTATGGACCATCCACATGGTCCTCCCCGATCAGGAAGAGGAAGCGGTCGGGGCTGGGGAAGGAGAGGGCAATGCTTCAAATGTGGGCAAGAAGGACATTGGAAGGGAGAGTGCCAATTCGATCGGCACGAAAGAGGAAGAGGAGGAAGAGGATTAAGAGGAGGGGGGCAAGGGGGGAGAGGACGGGGATCTTATACTAACTTCTCCCAGAACAAACCCTTTGGCCAACAGTCCCCTGATTATTCGTATTGACCACGTAGCTTGATTGTACAGGGAACCTCCCCGGATGACGAATCGATGATATCGTTAAAAATTCGGAATGAGTGGCAACCCTTCTTGATCGATACGGGAGCCTCTATGTCTTCTGTACAGTCGAAGCTTAAACTCCCCGCCTCCACTGAGACACAGGGACTGTCGGGGTTCCTGAGACAAGTCTCTACATTCCCGGTATCAGAACCAGTTAAAGTAGGTTACCAGGAAGAATCGGTGGAACATCGATTTGTTATCACAACCAATCTGGACTGTAACTTGATGGCTAGAGACCTCCTCTGCAAATTCCATTTGCATTTGGAGTGCGGAGATGATGGGATTATTGTAAAACAGGGAACCCTTAAGCGACAGTATTATACCATTAGGACCCCTCAATGGTGGCCTCTGGACCTGCCACAGGCACCTTATCACGTGACCCTAGCATACGATCCCAGCGGCAAGTATCAGGATCTCCAGAACCTTTATCAGGATCACGAAGGGGAAGAGAAGGAAATGATAGACTGGTCATGAAGGTTAAAGTCCATGGAATCCAGGTCAAAGTGGCAAGTTGGATCCAAAATAGGCTTGGAGGTAGGAAGCAAAGTGTAATGGTTGATGGATGTTTTTGTAACTGGAAAGATGTTTCCAGTGGGGTTCCGCAGGGCTCAGTACTGGGTCCCTTGCTTTTTGTGGTATATATCAATAATTAGATTTGAATATAGGGAGTATGATTAAGAAGTTTGCAGACAACATTAAAATTGGCTGTGTGGTTGATAATGAAGAGGAAAGTCATGGGCTGCAGGAGGATATCAATCTACTGGTCAGGTGGGCAGAGCAGTCGCAAATGGAATTTAATTCAGAGAAGTGTGAGGTGATGCATTTTGGAAGGCTAATATGGAAAGTGTATACACATTAAACGGTAGGCCACTTAATAGTGTAGATGAACAAAGGAACCTTGGAGTGCTTGTCCACAGATCACTGAAAGTAGCAGGCCATGTGGATAAGGTGTTTAAGAAGGCATAAGAACAAAAGAACATAAAAACATAAGAAATAGGAGCAGGAGTATGCCATACGGCCCGTCGAGCCTGCTCCGCTATTCAATACGATCATGGCTGATCCGATCATGGACTCAGAGCCACCTCCCTGCCCGCTCCCCATCACCCTTTATTCTCTTATCATTCAAAAAACTGTCTATTTCTGTCTTAAATTTATTCAATATCTCAGCTTCCACAGCTCTCTGAGGCAGTGAGTTCCACAGATCCACAATCCCCTGAGAGAAGAAATTTCTCCTCAATCAGTTTCAATGGGTGTCCCGTTATTCTAAGATTTTGCCCTCGAGTTCTCGTCTCCCCGATCAGTGGAAATTAATTGAAGCTATCATTAAGGAAGAAATAGCGGGACATCTAGATAGGAATAGTGCAATCAAGCAGACGCAACATGGATTCATGAAGGGGAAATCATGTTTAACTAATTTACTGGAATTCTTTGAGGATATAATGAGCATGGTGGATAGAGGTGAACCGATGGATGTGGTGTATTTAGATTTCCAAAAGGCATTCGATAAGGTGCCACACAAAAGGTTACTGAGGAAGATAAAGGTACGCGGAATCAGCGGAAATGTATTAGCATGGATAAAGAATTGGCTGGCTAACAGAAAGCAGAGAGTCGGGATAAATGGGTCTTTTTCAGGTTGGAAATCGGTGGTTAGTGATGTTCCACAGGGGTCGGTGCTGGGACCACAACTGTTTACAATATACACAGATAACCTGGAGGAGGGGACAGAGTGTAGTGTAACAAAATTTGCAGATGACACAAAGATTAGTGGGGTTGCGGGTTGTGCAGAGGACACAGAGAGGCTGCAAAGAGATTTAGATAGGTTAAGCGAATGGGCTAAGGTTTGGCAGAGGGAATACAATGTCGGAAAATGTGAGGTCATCCACCTTGGAAAACAAAATAGTAAAAGGGAATATTATTTGAATGGGGAGAAATTACAACATGCTGCGGTGCAGAGGGACCTGGGGGTCCTTGTGCATGATTCCCAAAAAGTTAGTTTGCAGGTGCAGCAGGTAATCAGGAAGGCGAATGCAATGTTGGCCTTCATTGCAAGAGAGATGGAGTACAAAAGCAGGGAGGTTCTGCTGTAACTGTACAGGGTATTGGTGAGGCCGCACTTGGAGTACTGTGTGCAATTTTGTTCACCTTACTTAAGGAAGGATATACTAGCCTTGGAGGGGGTACAGAGACGATTCACGAGGCTGATTCCGGAGATGAGGGGGTTACCTTATGATGATAGATTGAGTAGACTGGGTTTTTACTCGTTGGAGTTCAGAAGGATGAGGGGTGATCTTATAGAAACATTTAAAATAATGAAAGGGGTCGACAAGATAGAGGCAGAGAGGTTGTTCCACTGGTCGGGGAGACTAGAACTAGGGGGCACAGCCTCAAAATACGGGGGAGCCAATTTAAAACTGAGTTGAGAAGGAATTTGTTCTCACAGGCGGATATGAATCTGTGGAATTCTCTGCCCAGGGAAGCAGTTGAGGCTAGCTCATTGAATGTATTCATATCACAGATAGATAGATTTTTAACCAATAAGGGAATTCAGGGTTATGGGGAGCGGGCGGGTAAGTGGAACTGAGTCCACGGCCAGATCAGCCATGATCTTTTTAAATGGCGGAGCAGGCTCGAGGGGCTAGATGGCCTACTCCTGTTCCTAATTTTTATGTTCTTATCCTTTTTTAAATATGGAAACCAAAACTGTACTAAGTACTCCAGGTGTGGCCTCACCAATAACCTGTATAATTGTAGCAGGACTTCCCAGCTTTTTTATACCATCCCCTTTGCAATAAAGGCCAAGATTCCATTGGCTTTCCTGACCACTTGCTTTACCTGCAGATTAACCTTTTGTGTTTCTTGCACAAGTACCCCAAGACCCCGCTATACTGCAGCACTGTGCATTCTCTCTCCATTTAATTAATAACCTGCTCTTTGGTTTTTTCTGCCAAAGTGCATGAACTTTGCACTTTCCAACATTATACTCCATCTGTCAAATTTTTGCACACTCACTTAGCTTGTCTATGTCTTTTTGCAGATTTTTTGTGTCCTCCTCACACATTGCTTTTCCTCCCATCTTTGTATCGTCAGCAAACTTGGCTATGTTACACTCGGTCCCTTCTTCCAAGTCGTTAATATAGATTGTAAATAGTTGGCGTCCCAGCACTGATCCCTGCGGCACACCACCAGTTACTGATTGTCAACATGAGATTAAACCATTTATCCTGACTCTCTGTTTTCTGTTTGATAGCCAATCCTCTATCCATGCTATTATATTACCCCCAACACCATGAACTTTTATCTTGTGCAGTAACCTTTTATGTGGCACCTTGTCAAATGCTTTCTGGAAGTCCAAATACACAACATCCACTGGTTCCCCTTTATCCACCCTGTTCATTACATCCTCAAAGAACTCCAGCAAATTTGTCAATCATGACTTGCCCTTCATAAATCCATGCTGACTCTGACTGACCGAATTTTGCTTTTCCAAATGTCCTGTTATTGCTTCTTTAATAATGGACTCCAACATTTTCCCAACCATAGATGTTAGGCTAACTCGTCTATACTCTCCTGCTTTTTGTCTGCCTCCTTTTTTCAATAGGGGCGTTACATTTGCAGTTTTCCAATCTGTTGCGACATCCCCAGAATCCAGGGAATTTTGGTAAATTACACCCAATGCATCCACAATCCCTGTCGCTAATTCTCTTAAGACCCTAGGATGCAATTCATCAGGTCCAGGGGATTTGTCTGCCTTTAGTCCCATTATCTTACTGAGTACCACCTCCTTAGTGATTGTGATTGTGTTAAGTTCCTCCCCGCTATAGCTCCTTGACTTTCCACTGTTGGAATATTGTGCATGTCCTCTGCCGTAAAGATCGATACAAAATGTTTGCCTTTACTGACCGAGTCATAGAATATAAGAGCAGGGAGCTTATGCTTCAATTCTATAATACTTTGTTTCGGCCACAGCTGGAGTACTGCATGCAGGAGATTTACAAGGATGCTGCGTGGAATGGAGAATCTTAATTATGAGGACAGATTGGATAGGCTGTGTTTCTTCTCATTGGAACAGAGAAGGTTGAGAGGAGACCTCATTGAGGTGTACAAAATATTGAGCGTCCTGGACACAGTGGATAGTAAGGGCCTATTTCCATTGGTGGAGGGGTCTATTACGAGGGGGCATAGTTTTAAGGTGGTTGGTGGAAGGTTTAGAGGGGATTTGAGGTGGGCGGGGGGCTTCTTTCTGCAGAGGGTTGTGTGGATCTGAAACTTGCTGCCTGGAAGAGTGGTGGATGCAAAGACCCTCACCACTTTAAAGAGATGGTTGGATGGGCACTTAAAGTGCCGTAACCTGCAGGGTTACGGACCTAGAGCTGGTAATTGGGATTAGACTGGATGACCTTTTGTTGGACGGCACAGATATAATGGCAAGTACTGCGTGGAATAGAATACGGCCAGGGTGATTTCCTGGAGCAGTTTCGATCGCCTGGATGGGTCGGAGAGGAATTTTCCCAGATTTATTCTGCATAAATTGGCCTGGATTTTTTTCTGGTTTTTGCCTATCCCAGGAGATCACACGACTCCGGTTGGGATGGAGTGTAGAATGTTTCAGTGTAAGGAGTGTCGCAGTTGTGTGCGGTGGACTGGTTGGGCTGGGTGCTCTTTGCCTTTCCGTCATCATTCATAGGTTTATATGTAACCTTTAGGGCTGCTGACCAAGGGCTATGCAGCTCTTTGTCGGCCGGCGTGGACACGATGGGCCGAAATGGCCTCCTTCTGCGCTGAAAATTTCTATGTTTCTATCTTTCTAAAACATTGGTGGGAGTTGTCTATTGGCATCCAAACAGTAATGGTAATGTAGGGGACGGCATCAAAGAGGAAATTAGAGAAGCATGTAACAAGGTTACTGTGGTGTATGCAGCACTCAAATCACTGACTCTGCACAGTCTGGTGTTGTAGTAACTGCTGTGACCTTAGTCGTTTATTGTGTAACTCCAGAGTGCCTCTCAGGTGTGGTGGGCAGCCTTTTATACTCTGTCTTGCAGGTACTTTTGGGTCTCCCACCACAGCGCCCTCTGTGGCACATCATTGTAACTACACATAAAATGTACCAGGACAATACATAACATCTCACTCCCCACCCCAGCAGTTCCACAAGCACATTGCATGTAAACTTGGCCTTGTTCGTCCTGGTTGATTTGTGTCTGTCAGTCCATGACCATCCATTTCCTTCTTCTCCCCCCATGTAGAGATGATGCTTGCGAACCGGTGCAAGTATGTGGTATTTGCAGACCTTACATGGGTGATGAAGTACACAAGCATAATCTCCAGCAGAAAGCAGGTATACCTAGACAGTACATTTGTGCAGTACCTATGGATGCTTTGAAGAGTTACATCAAAAGGTTGCAGGTACACTGAACAGTTATTTAATCCCCGCTCCACTGGGCGACGTATGGTGGCGGCATACTGCCCCTTTTTGCCCGAGGTAGTGGGCTGAGCTGAGACAGGGTATCGCAACGAGTGCGTTGCCTCTGTTCTCAGAAAGTAGTCGCCTTTGCGGCTCATCTGCAGCCGCTGAACCATTACATGAATCACATGAAATCGGAAATCGCATTAATCCATTAGTCATGTTAGTCACAGATCCATTAACCCTTTTACTTGAGCATTGTGATACTAACCCTTTTTGTCGATCATATCAATCATTTTAAACACAGTAGTCATTTTAGCATCAAAATATTAACTCTTGTCATAAATCGCGTCATCATACAAATCACATTAATCATTTTGACTCACTCTTGCTCTTACAAAAGTCTCTTGGTGGGGACCGCCAATGGTGTAAGGCCCTTTTAAGGCTCCCGGGTACATTTCCCTTTTAAGACGCCATCTTGTTTTTCCACGATGTTTCCGCAGTGGGGGGGCCGCCATTTTCGGTGCTGTGCTGGTCCTGCCTCTCTCTCTGCACAACTCTGCTGCCACGAGGCTCGCCGCCATCTTAACTTCTTCAGCAAGGTCATTACTTTATCATCACCAGTTCTAGGTTGCTGGTCCAGTACTCTGTGACGGGCTCGGCACAGTGAGTCTTTATCTTCCTGACGAAATGCAGAGCACACTTGTTTACATTTGGTGTCAGAAGTGGGATCTCAACAGACGACTACCAAAAACTTGCGAATTAAGAGCCAGACTAGCCTTGGACGAGACGGGAGGAAAGTGGCCACTGGAGTGAGTATAATTTAAATACCGCTCCAGTTTCCTTCGGTTTCAAAAGTCTGAGGAAAGTTTGGCCACTCGCTGGTTCTCAGGTAGCGTCTGAACGAGATCCAGGACAATCTGGTGAATACCTTTTAAACTTAGAATAGGGAAGGATAGGGAATTTGCGCAGCGATGCAGAAGGATAAGTTGGGCTTAGAATAGGTAAATCTGGAACCTAGAACAAATTAAGTAAGGCTTACCGCGTGGCGACGCGGAGGGATAGACAATCGCGTGGCGACGCAAACAAGAAAACCGCACGGCGACGCGGAGGGATAGATAATCGCGCGAACCACGCGGAGACGCAGAGGTTAGGGAGTTAGGTAAATTAAGCCGCGGGGCGACGCGACACTGTGTAAATTTAAAATTGTACTTATTCCAGGTACGGCGTCGATCTTGTATATCACTTGGTCTGCCTAGGCTCTGGGTAAGATAAGTTAAACCACTGCGGGGTGACGCGGGGACAATCGGAATTAATTAGGACCCGAATCCAACGCGGGGCGACGCGAGGGATCGGGATTAATTAGGACATCCTGCGCGGGGCGATGCAAGGATGGGTAATCATTTAGATAGAACCACGAATACCGGTAGTCCACTATAAAAGTTATGTGAGGAATTCCCTGAAAAAGCTGGACAATTATACTGTTATCTGCAACTTTGAACAAATTACTAGGAGATGATCAATGGCCACTAGGGGGCACCAAAAGCTTGGAGGTAGCAAAATGGGCGCAGGGATTAATTTGGAAGAGGGGACGGGGGAAAGGGGATAGGGATCTAATAGCCGCATGGAGGCATTACTGTCAAAAGCTAAAAGATGCATCAATTCTGTCGAGTTGGCAGGAAAACGCCACTAAATTAGGAATTTCATTGACAGAAGGAGGACATATTAAACCGTAGACATCTTAAAGAAAGAGTGCGCGCATGAGAAATGTACTAGGAATTCCACTGGGACCTCTGAGAAAGGTATTGACCGACTACGTAGTCAAATGGTTGGCCTTGCATTGACCGAGGCTGACGAGGAAATTGATGAATGGTCACTGACTCGGCGCCCAACGGCGCCTCCCGCAGCCCCTGGCCCCTTACCACAGTCCTCTTCCCGTCCACCTCCACCTTACACTCCGGCGGTAGGAGGTAAAGATAAAGATAACCCCACACCAACGAACCGACAAGCCCAGACGGACCATTCATCCTCTGATAGCGACTCAGATCCCCAGTTCACGAGCCATGTAGCTGAGAGGAGCAGATCTCACACCCGGAAAGGCAGATCTACATCTCGAAAGCACAGGCAGTCCCGTGAATCCGCTAGTCAGAATACCAGTCGTGAAAGGCAAAACAAACCCTCCCGCTGATCGGGATGTGGAGGTGCTGCGCAGTCAGACGGCTCCGAGCCACCCTCCGACCCAGAAACGTCTTCCGAGGTTGACGCCCCCATCCCAAAGCCCCGGCAACAATTCCCAGTCCGACCAATGCCAAACCCTGATGCACAACAAGCTGCAGACCACCCCACCATAGATGTCTATGTGCCTTGGAAACCGAACAAAATTATGGCCATTATGGCCACCATGCCAGATCGAAAGAGAGAACCTGTCAAGTTTATAGATCATCTTTGAACTACCGTCGCAGTTTATAATGCAGAGTCAAGGGACCTGTGGGCCCTGGTACAGCAGACCCTGAGCCCAACTGAGCATGCCCGATTTCTAACTCACCTAAGACGGGCAACCCAACGCGTTGGTGGCTGCACACCCTAAAAATGCCCAGGACCACCTAAATGCTGTTTTTACAGCTCTCGGCACGACCCTTCAAAAGCCCATCAGTATGGCCGCAGTATTAGAAACTAAACCCAAACGAGACGAAACTGCCGACGAATTCATGGAAAGATTCATTGAAATATACGGAGGTCAATCAGGAGATAATGCCTTCAGGGCGGGTGAGGATTCACCTCAATTCTGCGCTATCCTACTTCAGTGCCTGCCCCATTCCATTGCTCACGTTATCCGGACCAATAATATGAACAGTAAAGCCCAGATGGAAAGGGCGGTGAAATATTACTGGCAGGAAAAGAAAGAAGATGGGGGAGGTGCGCCCCCAACCTGGGTCAAGACTGAATACGTGACTAGAAAGGGAGAGCCTCCTCAAGGGGAAAGACCGACACCCGACCCGAGAGAATATCAAATGGAACCACAGTACTGTGTAAGGGGTTGGGTAGATAACCGGGGATATGGGTATACCCAACACCACAACGGCCCCAGCCCTGCAAAGTATGGACCATCACATGGTCCTCCCCGATCAGGAAGAGGAAGCGGTCGGGGCTGGGGAAGGAGAGGGCAATGCTTCAATTGTGGGCAAGAAGGACATTGGAAGGGAGAGTGCCCCTTCGATCGGCACGAAAGAGGAAGAGGAGGAAGAGGAGGAAGAGGAGGGGGGCAAGGGGGGAGAGGACGGGGATCTTATACTAACTTCTCCCAGAACAACCCCTTTGGCCAACCGTCCCCCGATTATTCATATTGACCACGTAGCTTGATTGTACAGGGAACCTCCCCGGATGATGAACCGATGATATCGTTAAAAATTCGGAATGAGTGGCAACCCTTCTTGATCGATACGGGAGCCTCTATGTCTTCTGTACAGTCGAAGCTTAAACTCCCCGCCTCCACTGAGACACAGGGACTGTCGGGGTTCCTGGGACAAGTCTCTGCATTCCCGGTGTCAGAACCAGTTAAAGTAGGTTACCAGGAAGAATCGGTGGAACATCGATTTGTTATCACAACCAATCTGGACTGTAACTTGATGGCTAGAGACCTCCTCTGCAAATTCCATTTGCATTTGGAGTGCGGAGATGATGGGATTATTGTAAAACAGGGAACCCTTAAGCGACAGTATTATACCATTAGGACCCCTCAATGGTGGCCTCTGGACCTGCCACAGGCACCTTATCACGTGACCCTAGCATACGATCCCAGCGGCAAGTATCAGGATCTCCTGAACCTTTATCAGGATCACGAAGGGGAAGAGAAGGAAATTCTCTTAAGGACTAGAGTGACTGGACCGGAAGGGAAGGCAGATTTTCTGGAAATGGATAAGAATCTGTGGAGACAGCCCCCGACGGTGGCACCACATGTTACTCGTGAAGTATTACCTCCCCAACACACTAAAGATTTAGGAATTATGGTGCGCCAAGCTATAGACGAGGCTGACCCTACCAGCCGAGATTTGCAGATTGTAAAACATGGCCAAACAGTCCAATTCCACAGGGACCCCGAGAAGGTCCTAACGACTCTGCAGCATCATACTGGCTCGAACATACCCGACTATGTGGATCCTCATGTATGGGCAGAGGACCCCTCCCAAGTGGGTTATACTCCCATTGATCCGATTGAGATCCCGGTGCAGGGCAACATGGATTGGCCCTCTATCCGACAGTACCCACTGAAACTACAGGCAATACCAAGTATCCGCCGATTGATCAAGGGACTAGTGGAACAGGGGATTTTGGACCAATGCCAGTCCCCGTGTAATACCCCTATACTGGCAGTCCCTAAGCCAGGCAAGCCAAACGAATACCGTTTAGTCCAACACCTTCGAACTATCAATGCTATCGTCCAGCCCCTGCACGCTCTGGTTCCCAACCCAGCGCAGATACTGTCATTAATCCCAGCAAACGCCAAGATCTTCACAATAATAGACCTCCAACACGCCTTCTTCGCTTTGCCGCTAGCCCAGGCGAGTCAGTACCTATTCGCCTTCACTTACCAGGGACAGCAATATACATGGACTAGACTTCCCCAAGGGTTCATCCACTCCCCGACCTTATTCTCAAGGTGCCTGCAGAGACAGTTACAGTCCCTCACGCTGACTAAGGGATCCACTTTAATTCAGTATGTGGACGATTTACTGGTAGCCAGCGCAGATGAACCAAGTAATCAGGAGGATGCTAATCAGTTACTGAATTACTTGTCCTCCCTGGGATACATAGTTTCCCCATCAAAGGTCAAAATTGGCCAGTCTCAAGTCAAGTTCCTTGGGATCATTTTATCAGGCACCCACCAAGCCTTGGAGGCTAGCCGAGTCGAACCGATTTGCCAGTTTCCAGTCCCTAGCACGGCTAAACAAATGCGACAGTGGTTGGGGATGATCAATTACTGTAGATCCTGGATCCCTAATGTTGCCCTGATAACTAAGCACCTCACACCGTACACAACCAAGGAAGGCAGCTTTAAAATAAATACCGCAGACGTCCAAGCCTTTAAGGAACTAAAGACAGCCCTGCTGCAAGCTCCGGCTTTGGGCCGGCCCCTCTATGACCGGCCCTTTCAACTGTATTGTACGATCCTGAAAGACTGTGCTACAGCTGTCTTAACTCAGAAACACGGGGATAAGCATAGGCCTGTTGCCTACTACTCTTCCAAAATAGACCCCGTTGCCTTGGGGCACCCTGTATGTACTCAAATATTAACCGCCATCTACAGTAGCATTCAATCCGCCGCCAACCTTACCCTCCAGCAGGATATTGTTGTATACACCTCTCACTCCGTAGCTGCCCTCCTGGGTCAGCTGCAGACTCAACACCTTACCATCGCCAGGCAAAGTAGGTATGACATCTACCTACTAAATAATCCTAAGCTGACCTTTCGGCACTGTACTGCCATTAATCCGGCCTGTTTTCTTACCGAGCCACCCCAAGATGAGGAAGAACCCAGTCATGGCTGTTTATCTTTAATTCAAGAGGCCACCTCGGTTAGGGAAGATTTAGTTGATGTACCAATGGAGGACCCCGACTGTATTATGTATGTTGACGGAAGCTCTTCCATTGACCTAGAAGGTGGACGAATTTCGGGATACGCCATAGTAAACCAGGAGAATCAGGTCTTGGAATCTGCCGGCTTTGAAACCGCCTATTCCGCCCAACAAGCTGAACTATTTGCCCTCACCCGAGCCTGAATCTTGGCTAAACACCTCAAGGTCAATATCTATACTGACTTTAGGTATGCCTTTGTGGTAGCCCATGATTTCGGACAATTATGGAAAAATAGGGGATTCCTAACCTCACAAGGAATGAGATATCCCATAGGCAACTCGTATCTGACTTGTTGCAAGCCCTCATGCTCCCCAAGCGCATTGCCATTGTTAAATGTACCGCCCACACCACCGGAAAACCCCCGGTTGATATAGGGACCCACTGTGCTGACAAAGAGGCCAAACAGGCCTCTCGTGGACAACAAATGGTAGTGCCCAGAATGATGAGTCAAACTAAAAGTCCTGCAAAGGATAAGTTAGCCTCGAAAAAACCAATGCCAACCATCCAAGATGTCATTAAAGCACAGGAGGACGCTCCTGAAAAAGATAAACTGTTGTGGAAAAATTATGGATGTACTTATGACAATGTTTCTAAACTCTAGACCACTCCCGCGGAACAGACTTGCATGTCTGACGAGTTGGCCCTATGGGTTATTGAATGTATGCATTTTGCTGCTCATTGTGGAGCAAGGACAACAAGTGACACACTTTTGGCCACTTGGTGGCACCCTAGAATCCAGGCGCTCGCCCAGAACATCAGGAGTCGCTGCCTGGTTTGCCAACAGCAGAATCCAGGGAAGGGACTTTCCTGTGATTGGGGTATGACGCCCCTACCCGAAGGTCCCTTTGAGACATTGCAGTTGGACTACATTGAGTTGCAAAGAGTTCAGTCTTACAAACATGTGTTAGTAATAGTAGATGTGTTTAGCAAATGGATCAAAGCCTACACTACCCTGGACAATAAGGCTCAAACTGTTGTTAAAGTGTTAATGAGGGAAATTGTTCCGAGATATGGTATCCCAGCTCGACTGAGTTCCGATAATGGCCCTCACTTTATTGGCCAAGTTAACAAAGAATTCTGTTCCCAGATGCGCATTAACCAGCAGCTGCATTGTGCCTACCGACCCCAAGCTGCGGGACTAGTTGAACGTGCTAATCAAACTCTTAAAACCAAGCTTACAAAACTGGTAGCATTAACCAGACTCAATTGGCTCAAACTCCTTCCTATAGCCCTATTCCAGATCCGAACTACTCCCACCGGTAAGGCTGGACTGACCCCCGCTGAGGTCATTTATTTTTAGTCCTGACCAATACCTCGGGGATCGGGAGGCCAACCGGGAACATATGTTTAACCCGAAATGACATCCAGTAACAAGGGACAGATCATAGGGTACAGCAATTGCCCACACAGTCTCAACATCACAACAGGTGCACGAGTCACTATCCTCTCTCACCTTCCGAATAAAACAGGTGGAGGTCTGTGGGCCCAGTCTTGGGACCCCAACACAATATATCAGAAGGCAGTGTATAACGCCACTTATTTTGTGTGCGGGCATAGGGCATATCCCTGGTTGCCTAGGCAATGGACAGGGTCCTGCTATCTGGGATATGTGGTGCCATTTGTGCAGATGCACATGCCTCCAGCCGACACAGGCGAGCCCTCATCCCGCCGACAGGTTCTTTGGGGTCATGATGTTCCCATTCGGGATAGGACGCACCATGGATGAAGTACAGAACCTAGAGAGGGTATTGGAACTGATAGCTAAATTTACCGCTGAAGCTCTGGAGGACATCACTGCTGAAATGGTAGCAATGCGGACCGTAGCATTACAAAACCGAATGGCCCTTGATTACCTGTTAGCTGAGAAAGGGGGAACATGTGCCCTGATAGGATCTGAATGTTGCACTTACATTCCCGATAGTTCAGAAAACATAACCAATCTCGCTGATCACATAAGAAGGGAGGTGAAGAAGTTATCCACGCCAGCAGGAGGATCTAGCTGGTTTGATTGGCTATTAGGTGGATCCTGGGGATCCTATCTAATGCATGGGGCAATTATTCTCATCGAAGTAATAATTACCTGTTGCTTGATTGTTGGTTGCTTTAACCTTTGTTGTAAAGTCATGATGGCAAGGTTAGCAAACGCTCTTGTGGCCACGGGCTCCCGGGTTATGATCCAGCAAACTAAAGAACTACTCGACAAGGAGGATCAGGAAAGACAGTGTGAATGGCTGAATTGAATACTCCTAGAATAATTCTAAAGGTTATCATGGAATGATAAAAGGGGGGAATGAGAATGTTGGAAAATGTATACAGACATTGAAGTTGAGAATGTGGGAAAATGTATACAGACATTGAAGTTGAGAATGTTGGAAAATGTATACAGACAGTGAAATTGAACAAAGGATTCATGGAGGAATAGTCTTAAGAATGTCAGACTGCAAATGTTACAACATTGGCACAAATAACAGACTGGCTCAAGGTCTTGCTAAGTCACACCAGTAAACTTGAAACAATAAAGGGTGAGAAAGGCTCTGAAAGGCTCTTTGTGTAAAAACAGCCCATACAGATGTCGGCTCATGAGTGGACAAAGGGAAGGAGGGATCATAAGGGGATAGGCTGAACTGAATGTCACTCTAATTGTATCATGTACTGAAAATGCATAACCGTTGCGACCCTACATTGTAACAGGACTTGTCCATAGGAAGTGGGTGCACTCTAGAGGGAGAGCATTCCTTCTTTCTGATAAATCCCGGCCGGTGAAACAATTAATAAAATCTGCTTTGTTATAAGCGGCAACGGTGTTCGACTCAGTGAATTTGCTGAACCAGATTGAGGGAAAAGAATCTGTATTTACACTACCAGTGCCACTAGTAAGAGTAGGAATCACAGGATCGCTCAGATGAATACGTGGCTTGAGGAGTGGTGCAGAAGGGAGGGATTCAAATTCCTGGGACATTGGAACCGGTTCTGGGGAAGGTGGGACCAGTACAAACTGGACAGTCTGCACCTGGGCAGGACCGGAACCAATGTCCTCGGTGGAGCGTTTGTCAGTGCTGTTGAGGAGGGGTTTAACGACTGAAAAAGGGCCACATTGCAGCAAAATTCTAAAAGGGCAAAATGTGTTAAAAAGACACCCCTAAAGGCTCTGTGCCTCAATGCGAGCAGTATTCGTAATAAAGTGGACAAATTAACTGCACAGGCAGCAATTAATGAATATGATATAATTGGCATCATGGAGACATGGCTCCAGGGTGACCAAGGCTGGGAACGCAACATCCAGGGGTATTCAACATTCAGTAAGGATAGACAAAAAGGTAAAGGAGGTGGGGTAGTGTTGCTAGTAAGGAAGGACATTAGCTTGAATGATGTGGAATCTGTATGCGTGGAGCTGCGGAATACCAAAGGGCAGAAAACACTAGTGGGAGTTGTGTGCAGACCACCAAACAGTAGTAGTGAGGTTGGGGACAGCATCAAACAAGAAATTAGGGATGCGTGCAATAAATGCGTGCAGTTATCATGGGCAACATTAATCTCCACAAAGATTGGGCTAACCAAACTGTAGCAATACAATGGAGGAGGATTTTCTGGAGTGTATTAGGGATGGTTTTCTGGACCAATATGTTGAGGAACCAACTAGAAGGCTGGCCATCCTAGAATGGGTGATGTGTAATGAGAAAGGACGAATGAGCAATCTTGTTGTGCGAGGCCCCTTGGGGAAGAGTGACCATAATATGGTAGGATTCCTTATTAAGATGAAGAGTGACACAGTTAATTCAGAGACTAGAGTCCTGAACTTAAGGAAAGGTAACTTCGATGGCATGAGACGTGAATTGGCAAGAATAGACTGGCAAATAATACTTAAGGGGTTGACGGTGGATAGGCAAAGGCAAACATTTAAAGATCACATGGATGAACTTCAACAATTGTACATCCCTGTCTGGAGTAAAAATAAAACGGGGAAGGTGGCTCAAGCGTGGCTAACAAGGAAAATTAAGGATATTGTTAAATCCAAGGAAGAGGCATATAAATTGGCCAGAAAAAGCAGCAAACCTGAGAAATTTAGAATTCAGCAGAGGAGGACAAAGGGTTTAATTATGAGGGGGAAAATAGAGTATGAGAGGAAGCTTGCCGGGAACATAAAAACTGACTGCAAATGCTTCTATAGATATGTGAAGAGAAAAAGAATCGTGAAGACAAACGTAGGTCCCTTGCAGTCAGATTCAGGTGAATTAATAATGGGGAAGAAAGAAATGGCAGACCAGTTGAACAAATGCTTTGGTTCTGTCTTCACGAAGGAAGACGCAAATAACCTTCTGGAAGTACAAGGGGACCGAGGGTCAAGTGAAAAGGAGGAACTGAAGGATATCCTTATTATGTGGGAAATTGTGTTAGGGAAATTGATGGAATTGAAGGCCGATAAATCCCTGGAGCCTGATAGTCTGCATCCCAGAGTACTTAAGGAAGTGGCCCTAGAAATAGTGGATGTATTGGTGATCATTTTCCAAAAGTCTATCGACTCTGGATCAGTTCCTATGGACTGGAGGATAGCTAATGTAACACCACTTTTTAAAAAAGGAGGGAGAGAGAAAATGGATAATTATAGATCGGTTAGCCTGACATCAGCAGTGGGGAAAATGTTGGAATCAATTACTAAAGATGAAAAGCAGTGACAGGATCGGTCCAAGTCAACATGGATTTCTGAAAGGGAAATCATGCTTGACAAATCTTCTGGACATTTTTGAGGATGTAACTAGCAGAGTGGACAAGGGAGAACCAGTGGATATGGTGGACTTGGACTTTCAAAAGGCTTTTGACAAGGTCCCACACAAGAGATTGGTGTGCAAAATTAAAGCACATGGTATTGGGCGTAATGTACTGACATGGAAAGAGAACTGGTTGGCAGACAGGAAGCAGAGTCGGGATAAATGGGTCCTTTTCAGAATGGCAGGCAGTGACTAATGGGGTGCCACAGGGCTCAGTGCTGGGACCCCAGCTCTTTACAATATACATTAATGATTTAGATGAAGGAATTGAGAGTAAAATCTCCAAGTTTGCAGATGACACTAAACTGGGTGGCGGTGTGAGCTGTGAGGAGGACGCTAAGAAGCTGCAGGGTGACTTGGACAGGTTAGGTGAGTGGGCAAATACATGGCAGATGCAGTATAATGTGGATAAATGTGAGATTATCCACTTTGGGGGCAAAAACACGATGGCAGAATATTATATGAATGGCGGCAGATTAGAAAAAGGGGAGGTGCAACAAGACCTGGGTGTCATGGTACATCAGTCATTGAAAGTTGGCATGCAGGTACAGCAGGCGGTGAAGAAGGCAAATGGCATGTTGGCCTTCATAGATAGAGAATTTGAGTATAGGAGTAGGGAGGTCTTACTGCAGTTCTACAGGGCCTTGGTGAGGCCTCACCTGGAATATTGTGTTCAGTTTTAGTCTCCTAATCTGAGGCAGGACGTTCTTGCTATTGAGGGAGTGCGGCGAAGGTTCACCAGACTGATTCCCAGGATGGCTGGACTGACATATGAGGAGAGACTGGATTGACTGGGCCTTTATTCACTGGAGTTTAGAAGGATGAGAGGGCACCTCAGAAACATATAAAATTCTGACGGGACTGGGGAGGTTCGAAACAGGAAGAATGTTCCCGATGTTAGGGAAGTCCAGAACCAGGGGACATAGTCAAAGGATAAGGGGTAAGCCATTTAGGACTGAGATGAGGAGAAACTTCTTCACTCAGAGTGTTGTTAACCTGTGGAATTCCCTACCGCAGAGAGTTGTTGATGCCAGTTCGTTGGATAAACTCAATAGGGAGTTAGATGTGGCCTTTACGGCTAAATGGATCAAGGGGTATGGAGAGGAAGCAGGAAGAGGGTACTGAGGTGAATGATCAGCCATGATCTTATTGAATGGTGGTGCAGGCTCGAAGGGCCTAATGGCCTACTCCTGCACCTATTTTCTATGTTTCTATGTTTCTATGGGCATTGCTCTTTGATGGTAGCTTGGGCACCAATGTATTTCCCACTCATATTTGAAGCATTATCATACAATTGACCGCAGCAATTTTGTAGGTCGATCCTGTTCTCATCCAGAAAGGCCAGTATTATTTCTGCTATTTTTTGTCCCATATGACCGATTATCGGCAAGAACTTAAGGAACCTTTCCTCAGGACCAGTCGTTAGAACTAGGCAGACGACAAATGTCAGCTGATCTGAGTGTGTGACGTCTGGCGTTGAATCAACAGATATTGAATAGAACTGGGGGATTGGGTGGGCAAGCCTGCAGCGTCCCATCCTAGGGCAAGGAATTGCTGGCCAGCCAGGCCCAGCACTCACCTGTACGAACCCTGCCTGTATATCTGATGCCCAAATACAAGGACTTTGCTCCCGGGGCAGAGTCTTGCTTGACGGGAGCACAGAGCAGTGAATCAGGCATTGAGGGCCAGCGCACCTAACCCGTGGCTCTCCCCAATATCTCACCGTTAAAATCAACACCCGGGAATAATCAGGAACACAAGGTATCCAGCGTGATGACCTCCGACCTGCGCTGTCACTGGGCGAGACGCAGAGCCAGGATGGGAGAGCCACAATGTCGGTACTAGAAACACTTGGGATCTCTGAGTGATGATGGCATTTAGTTTTTGGCTGTTTTTTTTAGCCGGTGTCATGGTGAAGGCCAATAGATACAATTAGGTACCACTGATGCAGGCAAACGGACATCCAGACTGAAGGATGAACCATTCTAATGTGCATTGATTGAGTGAGGATCAATAGTTGATGATCAGGAAAACACACGGGCTCGAATTTCCTCTCAAATTGCCCATTTACCGTCCAGTTACCACCCGTTTTGATAAAAAATGGAAATTAGCACCCGTTACCGCCGTTACCACCCCCGATTAGCACCGGCGGTAAATTGGGCCCACCATTACCCGCCGCTACCACCCAGTCACCACCGTTACCGCCCCCGATTAGCGCCGGTGGTAACTTGGGATGCCCGTTACCACAGTTACCGCCCCCGATTAGCGCCGGTGGTAATTTGAGCCGCCCGTTACCACAGTTACCGCTCCCAATTAGCGTGGCGATAATTTGGGCCACCCATTACCGCCGCCGATGCTGCAAAGCCCCCGCCCACTTTGCAGATCCCAAACAGTCGGAAAACTCCCTCCCAGCCCGAAATTCCATTAAAATGTGTTTTTAAGGCCTGCTACCTCCTGTTAACGCTGCGCTGGATACCGCCCATTGCTGGAGGACTGACCTGACTTGGGCCCAGCGACATCACTCCCTCCATTTTGCTGCAGCTTCACAGTGGCCCAGAAGATGGTGGATAATGAAGAAAAGCCATTGTTGATGCAAATGTAATGAAATGTGTTGTACATATTAACAGATATGTGAGGTTTGTTCAACATGACCAGCACTACTGTACTGAGTGATTCTATGCGGATAATGAACTTTTGTATCATTTGAATGTGATTGGGAGAACTTTTCTTCAGTCGGCTTTGGGCTGACATATATGCGGAGTTCCTGCTATAAATCGGTTGTGTGTTCGCTGATTGACACTTGAGCTCTGTGGTGGACGGAACATCACCTCACCAACGTGCAAACATTGTATCAGCAAGTCTATGAAGGATTGTGACCTGTAAAAGCCTTGCAAATGATTGGACAGTGCAGTCAAAAAGTTCTCCTATTCTAACGGCTATTCAAAGAGGCTCGTTGTCTCAGACCCACACCAGGCACAGAATTAAATCCCAGTACAGGATTGGAGAGAGAAAGGGGCTCACTGTCCCACACCGAGGGGGGAGGGGTTGTGTCCACGCAATGGGGGCTCATCCAAGTGTGTACATAACGGCCCGAAGGGGGCGGGGGGTCACTGTGTGTACATAATGACCCGAGGGGGGGGTCACTGTGTGCACATAACGGCCTGAGGGGGTGGTCACTGTGTGTACATAATGACCCGAGGGGGGAGTGACTGTGTGCACATAATGACCCGAGGGGGGGAGTCACTGTGTGTACATAACAGCCTGAGGGAGGAGTGGTCACTGTGTGTACATAATGACCCTAGGGGGGAGGTCACTGGGTGTACATAATGACCCTAGGGGAGGGGGTCACTGTGTGTACATAATGACCCGAGGGGGGAGGTCACTGGGTGTACATAATGACCCTAGGGGGGAGGTCACTGGGTGTACATAACGACCCGAGGCGGGAATCACTGGGTGTACATCCAAGTAACCATACTTCACGCGGCTTTACAGTGTGGCCGTGGGGCTATCCAGCTGTAGCAGGCGTCACACTGTAATGTATGCCCCGGTGAGGATGCTCACAGGTTGCTGGAGCTGTTGCATTGGGAGGGGCTGACCCAGTTACGTGATGTTCACAAGACTCAGGGAAATCCCGGTCAGTTGGGTCTGGGCCATCCAGGATAAGGTCTGAGTTTACAAGGGACGCCCTCAATCATACATTTACAGTTGTCTTTCATAAAAGTTGTCAATGTCCCAGGAGTGAGTGAGACACAGTACAATAATGGTTTCATTGAATAAAATTTTATCTAAAAGTAGCAATTTTTTAAAACGTCAACAAAGTAATAAAATAACATATTTTTGAAGAATATAAATTCTCACAGCAACAAACATTATAAAGAACAAACAACAACAGTATAAACAGCACGGAAAAGACCCTGCCCCCTCCCACAATTCTACCTGCGCCCACCTTTCCCAACACCTTTCCCCAATCCCCCCTGACCCTTGACCCTGACCCCCTCCTGCTCCTCCTCCCACGAACAATCCCCCTGGCCCTGCCCACGTGGGGACCACAACATTCTGCACCAGCACAGCACCTCCATTTATTATTGTTATTATTCTTTTTCACATATATGATTATTATTACTTACATTATGAGTTATATTCTTATATAATATTATATAATTGTGAAAATTGTAAAGAATGCTCAGAAATCCAGCAAATGCTCCCAGCTCCTCGCCAACGGACATCCAAACGCTCCAGCCTCCCCTCCCCACTCCTCTGCCCCCACTCCCCACTCCTCTGCCCCCACTCCCCACTCCTCTGCCCCCACTCCCCACTCCTCTGCCCCTACTCCCCACTCCTCTGCCCCCACTCCCCACTCCTCTGCCCCCATTCCCCCGTCCTCTGCCCCCACTCCCAACTCCTCTGCCCCACTCCCCACTCCTCTGCCCCACTCCCCAGTCCTCTGCCCCCACTCCCCACTCCTCTGCCCCCACTCCCCACTCCTCTGCCCCCATTCCCCCGTCCTCTGCCCCCACACCCCACTCCTCTGCCCCCACTCCCCACTCCTCTGCCCCCACTCCCCACTCCTCTGCCCCCATTCCCCCGTCCTCTGCCCCCACTCCCCACTCCTCTGCCCCCACTCCCCACTCCTCTGCCCCCACTCCCCACTCCTCTGCCCCCCCTCCCCACTCCTCTGCCCCCACTCCCCACTCATCTGCCTCCCCTCCCCACTCCTCTGCCGCCCCTCCCCACTCCTCTGCCGCCCTCCCCACTCCTCTGCTCCCTCCCCACTCCTCTGCCCCCACTCCCCACTCCTCTGCCCCCACTCCCCACTCCTCTGCCCCCCACTCCCCACTCCTCTGCTCCCCACTCCACTCTCCTCTGCTCCCCACTCCTCTGCCCCCACACCCCACTCCTCTGCCCCCACACCCCACTCCTCTGCCCTCCACTCCTCTGCTCCCCACTCCCAATTCCTCTGCTCCCCACTCCTCTGCCCGCACTCCCCACTGCTCTGCCCCCACTCCCCACTCCTTTTCTCCCCACTCCTCTGCCACCCACTCCTCTGCTCCCCACTCCTCTGCTCCCCACTCCTCTGCTCCCCACTCCTCTGCTCCCCACTCCCAACTCCTCTGCTCCCCACTCCTCTGCTCCCCACTCCCCACTCCCCTGCATTCCTTCCCCACTCCCCTGCCTCCTCTCCCCACTTCCCTTCCCCACTCCTTTGCCCCCCTCCCCACTCTCACTCTCACTCTCACTCTCCCCTCTCCACTCCTCTCACTCTCACTCTCCCCTCCCCACTCCTCTCACTCTCACCTCCCCACCCCTCTCACTCTCCCCTCCCCACTTCTCTCACTCGCACTCTCCCCACTCCTCTCACTCTCCCCTCCCCACTCCTCACTCTCCCCCTCCCCATACTTCTCACTCTCCACCCCCCACTTCTCACTCTCCCCCCCCACTTCTCACTCTCCCCCCCCACTCTCCCCCCCCACTCTCCCCCTCCCCCACTCTGCTCACTCTCCCCCTTTCCCTACTGTCCCCCCCTCTCCCCCACTGTTCCCCTCCCCCTCTCGCTCCCCACTCTCTCCCACTCCCCCCACTCTCCCCCTCCCCCACACTCTCCCCCTCCCCCCACTCCCCCCCCACCCACTCCTCTCACTCTCCCCCTCCCCCACTCCTCTCACTCCCCCCTCCCCCCCACTCCTCTCACTCCCCCCTCCCCCACACTCCTCTCACTCCCCCTCCCCCCACTCCTCTCACTCTCCCCCTCACTCTCGCCCTCGCCCCCACTCTCCCCCTCCCCCCACTCTCCCCCTCCCCCTCACTCTCCCCCTTCCCCCCACTCCTCTCACTCTCCCCCTCCCCCTCCCAGCCCCCCACACCTCTCACTCTCCCCCTCACTCTCGCCCTCCCCCCCACTCTCCCCCTCCCCCCCACTCTCCCCATCCCCTCCCCACTCCTCTCACTCACTCCTTCTCCCCCACTCACTGCTTCTCCCCTCCCCCCACACTCACTCACTCATTCTCCCCCCCACTCACTCACTCGTTCTCCCCCTCCCCGCCCCCACTCACTCACTCGTTCTCCCCCTCCCCCCACTCACTCACTCGTTCTTCACCTCCCCCCCACTAACTTGTTCTCCACCTCCCCCCCCCACTCCCTCGTTCTCCCCCTCCCCCCCACTCACTCGTTCTCCCCCTCCCCCCACTCACTCGTTCTCCCCTCCCCCCACTCACTCGTTCTCCTCCTCCCCCCCACTCAATCGTACTCCCCCTCCCCCCCACTCACTCGTTCTCCCCTCCCCCCCACTCACTCGTTCTCCTCCTCCCCCCCACTCACTCGTTCTCCCCCTCCCCCACCACTCTCTCATTCTCCCCTACCCCCCACCCCCCACTCACTCATTCTCCCCCTCTCCCCCACTCACTTGTTCTCCTCCTCCCCTGCAACTCACTCGTTCTCCCCCGCAACTCACTCATTCTCCTCCTCCCCCGCAACTCACTCGTTCTCCCCCTCCCCCCCCACTCACTCGTTCCCCCCCCACTCACTCATTCTCCCCCACCCCCGCACCCCCCACACACACGTTCCCCCCCACTCACTCGTTCTCCACCTCCCCCGCAACTCACTCGTTCTCCCCCTCCTCCCCCACTCTCTCGTTCTCCCCCCCACTCATTCGTTCTACCCCTCCCCCCACCACTCACTCGTTCTCCCCCTCCCCCCCACCAACTCGTTCTCCCCCCACTCACTCGTTCTCCCCCTTCCCCCCCACTCACTCGTTCTCCCTCTCCCCCCAACCCACTTGTTCTCCCCCCCCACTCACTCGTTCTCCCCCTCCCCCCTCACTCACTCATTCTCCCCATCCCACCACCCATTCACAGTTTTCCCCCTCCCCCTCACACTCACTCGTTCTCCCCCTTCCCCTCCCACTCACTCGTTCTCCCCCTTCCCCTCCCACTCACTCGTTCTCCCCCTCACTCACTCGTTCTCCTCATCCCACCACCCATTCACAGTTTTCCCCCTCCACTTCCCATTCACTCGTTCTCCCCCTCCCCCCCACCCACTCATTCTCCCCCCCCCACTCACTCGTTCTCTCTCAACCTCCACCCCCGACTCACTCGTTTCCCCCCCCACTCACTCGTTCTCCCCCTCACTCTCGCCTCCCCCACTCTCCCCCTCCCCCCCACTCTACACATCCCCTCCCCACTCCTCTCACTCACTCCTTCTCCCCCACTCACTCCTTCTCCCCCTCCCCCTCTCACTCACTCACTCGTTCTCCCCGCCCACTCACTCACTCGTTCTCCCCCTCCCCCCCACTCACTCGTTCTCCCCCTCCCCCCACTCACTCGTTCTCCCCCTCCCCCCCACTCACTCGTTCTCCCCCTCCCCCCCACTCACTCGTTCTCCCCCTCCCCCCCACTCACTCGTTCTCCCCCTCCCCCCAACTCACTCGTTCTCCCCCTCCCCCCAACTCACTCGTTCTCTCCCTTCCCCCTCACTTACTTGTTCTCCCCCCCACTCACTCGTTCTCCCCCTCCTCCCCCACTCTCTCGTTCTCCCCCCCCACTCACTTGTTCTCCCCCTCCTCCCCACTCTCTCGTTCTCCACCCCCCACCACTCACTCGTTCTCCCCCTCCCCCCACCACTCACTCGTTCTCCCCCTCCCCCCCACCAACTCATTCTCCCCTCCCACTGACTCGTTCTCCCCCTCCCCCCCACTCACTCGTTCTCCCCCTCGCACTCACTCGTTCTCCCCCCTACTCACTCGTTCTCCCCTTCCCCCCCCACTCACTCGTTCTCCCCCTCGCACTCACTCGTTCTCCCCCCCACTCACTCGTTCTCCCCCCCCACTCACTCATTCTCCCCCACCCCCGCACCCCCCACACACAGGTTCCCCCCCCACTCACTCGTTCTCCACCTCCCCCGCAACTCACTCGTTCTCCCCCTCCTCCCCCACTCTCTCGTTCTCCCCCCCACTCATTCGTTCTACCCCTCCCCCCCCCACTCACTCGTTCTCCCCCCCCACTCACTCGTTCTCCCCCTCCCACTCACTCGTTCTCCCCCTCCCACTCACTCGTTCTCCCCCCCCACTCACTCGTTCTCCCCCTTCCCCTCCCACTCACTCGTTCTCCCCCTCACTCACTCGTTCTCCCCATCCCACCACCCATTCACAGTTTTCCCCCTCCACTTCCCATTCACTCGTTCTCCCCCTCCCCCCCACCCACTCATTCTCCCCCCCCCACTCAATCGTTCTCTCTCAACCTCCACCCCCGACTCACTCGTTTCCCCCCCACTCACTCGTTCTCCCCCTCACTCTCGCCTCCCCCACTCTCCCCCTCCCCACTCTCCCCCTCCCCCCCACTCTACACATCCCCTCCCCACTCCTCTCACTCACTCCTTCTCCCCCACTCACTCCTTTTCCCCCTCCCCCTCTCACTCACTCACTCGTTCTCCCCGCCCACTCACTCACTCGTTCTCCCCCTCCCCCCAACTCACTCGTTCTCTCCCAAACCCCCCACTCACTCGTTCTCTCCCAAACCCCCCACTCACTCGTTCTCTCCCAAACCCCCCACTCACTCGTTCTCCCCCTCCCCCCAACTCACTCGTTCTCTCCCAAACCCCCCACTCACTCGTTCTCCCCCCCCCACCCACTCACTCGTTCTCCCCCCCCCACTCACTCGTTCTCGCCCCCCACTCACTCTCCCACTCCCCTCCCCCCACTCACTCGTTCTCCCCCTCCCCCCAACTCACTCGTTCTCTCCCTTCCCCCTCACTCACTCGTTCTCCCCCTCCTCCCCCACTCTCTCGTTCTCCACCCCCCACCACTCACTCGTTCTCCCCCTCCCCCCACCACTCACTCGTTCTCCCCCTCCCCCCCACCAACTCATTCTCCCCTCCCACTCACTCGTTCTCCCCTCCCCCCCACTCACTCGTTCTTCCCCTCGCACTCACTCGTTCTCCCCCTCCCCCCACTCACTCGTTCTCCCCTTCCCCCCCCACTCACTCGTTCTCCCCCTCACTCACTCGTTCTCCCCATTCCACCGCCCATTCACTCGTTCTCCCCCTCCCCTTCCCATTCACTCGTTCTCCCCCTCCCCTCCACCCACTCATTCTCCCCCCCACTCACTCGTTCTCTCCCTCCCCTCCACACCCGACTCACTCGTTTCCCCCCCCACTCACTCGTTCTCCCCCTCACTCTCGCCCCCCCCACTCTCCCCCTCCACCCCACTCTCCCCATCCCCTCCCCACTCCTCTCACTCATTCCTTCTCCCCCTCCCCCTCTCACTCACTCACTCGTTCTCCCCACCCACTCACTCACTCGTTCTACCCCTCCCCCGCACTCACTCGTTCTCCCCCTCCCCCCAACTCACTCGTTCTCCCCCTCTCCCCCACTCACTCGTTCTCCCCCTCCCCCCAACTCACTCGTTCACCCCATCCCCCCCACTCACCCTCCACCTCCCCTTCCCCCCACTTACTCGTTCTCCCCCTCCCCCTCCCACTCACTCGTTCTCCCTCCCCACTCATTCGTTCTCCCTCGACCCCTCCCACTCACTCGTTCTCCCCTTCCCACACACCCGTTTGCCCCCTCCCCCTCCCACTCACTCGTTCTCCCCCTCCCCCCCATTCACTCGTTCTCCTCCTCCCCCTCCCACTCACTCATTCTCCACCTCCTCCCCCACTCACTCGTTCTCCCCCTCCCCCCCACTCACTCGTTCTCCGCCTCCCCCCACTCACTCGTTCTCCCCCTCCCCCCCACTCACTCGTTCTCCACCTCCCCCCAACCTCTCGTTCTCGCCCCACCCACCAATCACACGTTCTGACCCTCCTCCCCCACCCACGTGTTCTCCCCCTCGCCCAATTACTCATTCTCCCCCTTCCCCCCACCCCCCCTCATTCTCCCCCTCCCCCCACTCACTCGTTCTCCCCCTTCCCCCCACTCACTCTCCCCGTCCCTCTCCTCCCACTCACTCGTTCTCCCCCTCCCGCTCCACTCACTCGTTCTCCCCACACCCCCACTCGCTCATTTTCCCCCTCCCCTCCACGCCCCACTCACTCGTTCTCCCCCTCCCCCTCCACTCACTCTTTCTCCCCCTCCCCCCCACCCCCATTCACTCGTTCACCCCCTACCCCCCACTCACTCATTCTCCCCCTCCCCCCCACTCACTCGTTCTGCCCCTACCCTCCAGTCACTCATTCTCCCCCCCACTCACTCGTTCTCCCCCTCCCCCCACTCACTCGTTCTCCCCCCCAACCACTCGTTCTCCCCCTCCCCCCACGCACTCGTTCTCCCCTCCCCCCACCCCCCATTCACTCGTTCTCCCCCTCCCCCCCAACTCACTCGTTCTCCCCCTCCCCCCCAACTCACTCGTTCTCCCCCTCCCCCCCACTCACTCATTCTCCCCCTCCCCCCCACTCACTCGTTCTCACCTCCCCCCCACTCACTCATTCTCCCCCTCACCCCCCACTCACTCATTCCCCCCCACTCACTCGTTCTCCCACTCTTCCCCTACTCACTCGTTCTCCCCCTCCCCCCACTCACTCGTTCTCCCCCCCACTCACTCGTTCTCCCCCTCCCCACCCCACACTCGTTCTATCCCTCCCCCCTCACCCCACTCACTCGTTCTCCCCACCCACTCCCCCCCACTCACTCGTTCTCCCCCCTACTCACTCGTTCTCCCCCTCCCCCACCCACTCACTCATTCTCCCCCTCCCCCCCGCTCACTCGTTCTCCCCCTCCCCACCCCACACTCGTTCTATCCCTCCCCCCTCACCCCCACTCACTCGTTCTCCCCCTCCCACCCCACCCCCACTCACTCGTTCTCCCCCTCCACCCCACTCACTCGTTCTCCCCCCCACTCACTCGTTCTCCCCACCACCCCCACTCACTCATTCTCCCCCTCCTCCCCCACTCACTCGTTCTCCCCCTCCCCCCCACTCACTCGATCACCCCCTCCACACCCACTCACTCATTCTCCCCTTCCCCCCACTTACTCGTTCTCCCTCTCCCCCCCACTCACTCTCCCCCTCCCCCTCCCCCACTCACTCATCCTCCCCCACCCCCCACCCCCCTCTCGTTCTCCCCCCCCTACTCACTCATTCTCCCCCTCCCCCCCCACACCCCCCTCACTTGTTCCCCCCCCACTCACTCGTTCTCCCCCACCACCCCCACTCACTCGTTCTCCCCCTCCTCCCCCACTCACTCATTCTCCCCCTACCCCCACTCACTCGTTCTCCCCCTCCCCCCCACTCACTCATCTCCCCCTCCACACCCACTCACTCATTCTCCCCCTCCCCCCCACTTACTCGTTCTCCCCCTCCCCCCACTCACTTGTTCTCCCCCACCCCCTCACCCCCTCACCCCCCACTCACTCGTTCTCCCTCCCCACCCACTCGTTCTCCCCCTTCCCCCCACCCACTCATTCTCCCCCTCCCCCCCACACTCACTCGTTCTCCCCCTCCCCCCCACTCACTCTCCCCCTCCCCCTCCCCCCACTCATTCGTTCTCCCCCTCCCCCCCACCCACTCCCCCCCACCCCCCACCCACTCCCACTGCCCCACCACCCCCCACCCACTCTCTCCCTCACCCCCTACCCACTCCCTCCCATCCCCCCACCCACTCCCCCCTCACTCCCCCCTCCCCCCACTCCCTCCCCACCTCCCCCCCGACTCCCTCCCCCCCTCTCCCAGCCCCTCTCCCACGGAGACGCACCAACCTCTGCAGCTTCAAACTGTTGAGTGCGGTCCTTCTGTTGCCTGTGCATGCGCGGGTCAGCTTTGACCCCGGAATGGCGGGAGAATGGCGGGAGAATGGCGGGAGAATGGCGGGAGAATGGCGGGAGAATGGCGGGAGAATGGCGGGAGAATGTGCAGACAAGCGTTTGCGGCCCTGTCACACAACGGTTCAGCTTCCCTTTATACAGGAAAGCTGATCCCGACTTTGGCCCCGCTGCGCTCCGCTCCCGCACCGCATCGCCGCCGTCGACATGGACCGTCCGAAAACCTCGGGAGCGCGCACCAGCAGCATTCCGGCCGTGGGAAAGACCCAACCGCCCCAATACCGCGTAGGATCGGGCGCGGGCGATCTCCAGGCAATTTCTAGCCCACAGGCAGCTTATTTATGAAGGGTATTGGTAGAAAGTTAGATTACACAATAAACACTGAGAAAGGCAGAAATCGGCCAAGGGAGGGTTTGCAGCCATGTTTGATAGTGACAGAGAATAAACAGACAGTGCTCCCCACACAGCCCACCCACTCCTTGCAGATGGATATTAGGTTTTGAAGTACACGGAGTTCTTTGTGGACTCTGCTTTCTGCTTCACCAAACTGAGGATAAGAGAGGATTCCCTGAGACAGGTGGGTGAACATGTTGGTGGTGCAACAAACTGTACCAAGGGGTGGTGGGCGCTGGGTTTGTGCCCACAGCAAGTCCTCAATCGCCACTGGGCTGTCGGGGAGGGAGGGGATCTGACAGGAGATAGACCCTTCCCCACAGGGAGTAACACCCCTCCCCCGACCACTGCCGGTTTAATGTGGGCGGGCCCGGGGGGGATTGCAGCCAACCTGCTCATAGGAGGTGGGGGGTTCATTTAAATATTATAATGCGGCTGGCATGCCTCAGATTTAACCTCCATTTCAAATGTAACCCTGGCTGGTCGGGTTTCTCAGGCCTCGGGGAATCAACCAGCGAAAGTACGGCGAGACCTGCTGGATCCAGGAGGTAAGTGCCGATCCAGCATCCCTGCCTCACCCACACCCCCGCCCCATGATGGGAGACCTCCCCCAAGGCCTCCAATCCACCTCCGAGGGCTCCCATCCCCCCTATCCCACAGGCCTCGCATTACCCCCATGAGGCCTACAAACCCCCTCCTCCCCCGAAGTTTCCGATTACCCCACGAGGCAACGATTCTCACCTCACCCTCGCCCATCCCGGCCTGCCATTCTTACAATCCCCCTCCCACTCCCCCTCCCCCGATACCCCGCCCAGGATCACTCCCTCCTCCCCCTCCCCCGATGCCCCGCCCAGGATCACTCCCTCCTCCCCCTCCCCCGATGCCCCGCCCAGGATCACACTCTCCATCTCCCTCCCCCCATGCCGCGGCCAAATCCCTTCCCCCTCCCCTTTCCCCCTTTTGCCTATTTTGGGTCTGCGAATTTTTGGACCTCAGACTCATTTCCAAACACACTACGAACGCATACATTACAATAATTTTGTTCTGATGGTCCCTAATACATGTAGAGGTATCGCATCGCCTTGGCTGCTTTCGTTCTGACATCTTGCTCGTGATCTGACAGCAAGGCAATAATCTGCTCACAAATCTGAGCTGCAGACTGTGATGTGTAATAATGTGGTGGGGCATTGTACATGAGGAAAGCGAGGAATGTCAATGCGTTCCCTCTGACCGCAGGAAGCACATCCCTTAGGAAGGCGGCACAGCTCCTTATGTACAAGGGGATCTGGTTGTCCAAGTCTTTGGCAATGTGCCTGGAGATGTTGCTTAAATAGTTCTCATAATCCAGGGTGGTCTCCTCCGAGGAAAGTTCTTGGAACATCTTGGTTATGTTTGCTGACTCCATTACTGGAGCGTAGGAATTCAGCACGGATTTGCAGACGTTGGTGACTTCAATGCTCTCAGCGTTGAGATGTAGCAGCAAGCGGATCAAGGTGGACTTGATGTGCTCCATATGTGGAGGGTTCATTTCCACACTCCCAAATCTTATTAGCTTGCCAAGAACGTTAAACGCCGCAGCTCTCATTGTCTCATGCTGATGTTCCAAGTAAGGCTGAACTGCCAGTGCCACATCACCAAGAATGGGATTTGTATAATCCTCCTGGAGCTGACCCAGAACTTTGCACATGCTCGACATTGCCTCAACTGCAATGAGATTCTCGGGTTTGGACTTCTGGTCAATCACAGATAACATTGTGGACAACAGTTTGGTGCAGTATGTGTCTATCCGTTGAGAAGCTCCAATTGCAGCATTTCCCAAACCTTGTACAGCGAGCCATTGGACAATTGGGGACTCATCAAGCAAACATCGAAACAAACTCTCCAGAAGGGTATCCATCAGCAACAAGTCCCACACCACGGAATGATTTAAAAGCTCCCCAAAGAAGGCAGCTATTGTGATCCTCTGACTCTCTCCTATGTTGACAAGGCAAGGAGTGAGGTGCTCCACAATGCTGATCAGATGCGGGGCAGCACACGCGGTCAATGTGCTTGCCAGCAGTGTAACCCCCTCATGGTGCTTTCTTGGGCTCACGATGAGATCCCAACCTCCCATTTCTCTCATGATGCGATCATCTCCCTTTCCCTGTGACAGGACAGCTTGAAGAATCTCAGCTGAGTAATGGCAAGCGTCGGCATAATTCAGTCTTAGAGCAGGGCCGAAGGTGTTCCCAGCCTTTGGAATTGTCAGAAAGTTGGTCGGAAAGCGAACCCAGACACTGAAGCTGAGATGAATCAGAAGGGTGCTGACTAACTGGGGGTAGAGAATGTTTATCACGTGCCCTGAGTCAGGCTCACATACCACATCACGAAGAGCACAGAGGACAGCTAAAGACTGCTGAGTTGCTGAATCTTTTGTATCTGTGACATGGCAATATCTGCCGTCATCATACAATGATTTGATGTTGTTCAGTAAGAATTTGGCCGGTGCTAATGCATTACGTGTCAGGAGGGATCGCCATATGTCACAAATATATCCATCAAATGGAATGGGGTAAGTGAGGAGAGCGGACAAAACTGCTGGCAGATGGTGTGAGGCCAGAATGGAGATTGAATGCGTCACTGCATTTCTCACCCGCGGCTCAGTAATTGAACTCAAGTGACGGCTCAATACTTTGATTGTTCCCCAAACGTCTGCAAGGGTGGTTCCACGTGTTGTAATGAGGACATTTGTCACAATAGAAGCTGTGCAGGAAATGTTCCGGTGCTTGTCTGTCAGCCCTTTAAAGACTGTGAAGAGTAGAGTGTTCAACTGCTCATGGGCTATGCACTTGGATAAAACGTTACCGACAGCAGTGCAGGTTTGAAAGAGGGCCTGACTGGTAAATTGCTTCAATCCGCCTTTGATGGCTTTCAGATGCTCCACTTCCTTATCTTGATGACCCACTGGAAAGCCTTCAAGGTGTAACTGGATATACAGCAATCCATACAAGCTTTTAATGGCTGCCTCCCTTACAACATGCGATGGATCTGCACATTGAAGCCCCACACATCCAATAATCCTCACCAAGTTATGGGATGGCATCTTATTGCTAACTTGCAGTTTCTCCAGGTAAAATGTCACCAGCTGTAAAGTGCTCTCCATTGCCTTTTCTCGCTCATGGTCCCGTGTGGATTGGATCTCAGTCTCCATGGTTTTAAATACAGAATGAAGCCCATCAGGAGACAGATCCAAAAGTAAGCATTGCTTCAGGAGACCCTGCACAGAGGCCATTGTGTCGGTGTGAAGCTTCTGTCTCTCTGCCATGTCCATGTTTGTACTTTGGTCGGCAGTGCTGCTCTCCCAATCTGGCAAACTGAAGACACGATTCAAACAGATGCTAATCAGCTCAGTCTCACTGCTCAGTGAAGGCTGCAATTTGATGAGAGCTGCACAGGCGTCCATGGCAGACTTTCGAACCCAAGTGCTCAATATCTCCTTTGGTTCGGCAGTGATCAGCTCCTGCATGCAACTCAGCAATTCTGCCTTTCTGCTCAGAGTGTAGGGTGGGTGTTCTTCGCTGGGTTGGAGAGCTTTGGCCAACAGTGTCACAGTGTTTGTCAAACTTAATTTCAGTGTCAAGTCCTTCACCTTGGATTTCAGTCCAAACATCTTGGTGTTGAAAAGAGCCAACACATTGTGCAGAATGTCGGTCTCGATTCTGGGCAGAATGAGGTCCCGAGGACAACGTGACATAATCTGCCCATAGCATAAAATGAGCGTGCTTTTAACTTTCATTATGTGATTGTCAACCTGGTGAAAGGGACTTGATATGCACAAACGATTGAACTCCATGAAAGCCTTCAGTGTGGTGAGCGTGGTATCTAAGTGTGTTACAGCACAGTCACCAATTCCAGCGGCTACCCTGTCTCTCTCGAAATCTTCATTGTGCTCAACACTCTGAAGCATCTGATGAAGACTTTTACTGACGATGTCTTTGTCTTGGGTCAGTCGGAGCACTCTCCCTAAACACTTGTACAGAAAAGCCCTCTCTGTTGGATACAGGCGATAGGTGTGAATGCAGTGGGTCATTTCTGCAATGAGCTGGGTGATCCACACCTTATCCGCGATTGCCTCCAGAGTCTGGGACACAACCCCCAACAGTTTCTCTTCCCACTCATTCTGGAGATTGGGCTTCTCTGAATTCTCCTCCAGAAAGTTACATAACATTGGGAATTCCTTGTCCCATACTCTCACTGATGCTGGGTGGATGTCCATTGCCAGGAGATATAGTAAGCCCAGAGCAGGAACACCTCTGCCTTTTCCATGGCACAGAGAAGAAGACACAATCAATAGCCGCGTCAGCAGTGTACGAGGCTCAGGAAGATTTGGATAGTCCTCATAATTAAGAACAAATTGTGTATTGCTGGCCATCAATCTCTTTATTCCAACGCAATATGAGGAACCACAGACTATTGTAAAGGCTTCAGTGTACTTTACTGTGATCACAAACTCCAGTAGGTAGGACCAGAGGACATCGCCAATCGGTAAAGTTCCCACCATCAATTTCAGCAAACCTTCGCACTGTCTCCTTAAATCCTTATCCGTAACCACGGCCGCCATTACGCTGCAGAACTCCTCTTCGCTTTCAGTACTCTCCTCGTTCTCCTCGGTGGGCAGAGCACACTGTTGGATGATAAATTCCACCAGCTGCTTTCCTCCCTCTCGCTCCAAGTAATTGTGACAGGCCATGGTGTATATTATCTGGGCAAGGATTCCCTTCACTCTGTTACTCCCAGTTAAAAGTGATCGTCGCACACAATTCAGAATCTGATCCTTCTGACTCTCCATGTTTGAAGGGACAGTATCGAGAAGGTACTTCAGCACGGCCAGTGCCCCGAGTTGAATTTGCTCATTGTCAATTGCCAGTTGCATCCGAAGGATCTCTAGTATCTGGCTTGTAAATGCCGGAGCTAGAACTCTGAAGCAGCAAAGGATTTCATTTAGCTGCTTCTCAGAAAAGGTGTTTTGGGGTTGTTCCATCACAATACAGATCTGCTCATGGAAAGTGATCAGCAGAATCTGCATTTGTGTCACGAGTACTTCACTGTTCCTCTCGATGGCAGTGCGCAGGACACTGCACAGACACCGAGTGACAGAAACATGGGGAAAGGTTTCCTGGTACACCAAGAGAAGGGTTGGAATTAAGCTGGGGAGCTCCTTGTCCAGTTTGTCATTGGGTAGTAGCTGGATTATCTGGGCGACTGTTTCTAGTATTGCTCTGCTCACCTTGGGCTCTTTCATGGGCAGCCAGGAATTCAAAAGCAGATCGTAAGCCGCAGAAATCTCATGAAAGAACATCTTCTTCTCAAGTTTAGGTTTTCTGGTCCCCTCTGGGTTTGACAGGTACATTTGAATGCTCTCACTAAAAAGCCCCAATGAAACACAGAGAGTCCACTTCATTTCCCCATCAGTTACTCCATGCAATGTGGGGAGCATGTTTCTCAAGACAGGCTTGAGCCGAGGTACCAAGCAATGCACGTTTGCTCTACACAGCCTTGCCAGTGTCAGCACCATGTAGAAATATGCTTGGGTCCATGGTTGGCACCCCGACTCGATGTGCTTGAAAATTTCAATGGGAAACCTGGCACCCAGACTAACCAGGAGGCAACTTGCCGCTTCCTGATGGTCAACATGCTCTGATCTGATCATGTTCATCAAAGCCAAGTTGCTCAGTTTTTTAGCCAGCCGTGTGTGTAAGTGTCCAAGGTTATCCTTTATTACCAACGTCATCGCCGTTAGTAAGGCCCAACGTGGGGCCGGCCGCAACTTGTTTTTGGTCAGATACTTATGGCAGTACGTAAGGACGTATTTATGATTGATCCTTCCCAGTTCTTGCAATGACTCAGTTAATCTCATTGGAACAAAGTCATCTTCATCAGAAAACAGACTGATAATCATGGCCATCGAACACTTTATTCTGTTTGTCACCATTTTGCTGGAATTCAATCACTTCTCTTGTTTCACACAATGTGTCCTAGTGATAAACAGACTTGTAACAACACAGAGCTCTCTGCTTTTACTCACCGATTATCACCAGTATTGCTGCTGTTATGTTGTCGATTTGATATTTCGACCTGTATTTGTCTCGACCCGAACACGGGCTCTTTCTCTCCTGTGAATGGAACTTCTCACACACAGAGATGTCCGTCCTATGCAGACCTTTCTTTGTAGATTCCTAATTCGATGGTCTTGAATTAATTTAATGCTTTAAAGCTTTTGGTTGATTGCTTTGAAAAAAATTCTTTGAAAAACTCTCTCCCTCCTTCTCCTCCTGGTCAAACACAAAGTTTAACTGCTGGATGACCAAGCAGCCGACAGCTGTATGTGGAAAAGGCACCGTGTCATTATTTCCTGCTTTTGTGAAGTCACGAATTTCATTGTGACGTCTTGTGACTCGAGCTGTCACATGACCAGCCAGGTGATGACCTCACTGGTGAGGGTGAGCTCACAATTGATTGAGTCGTGTATCTATGGGTTGATTGTTAAACTGCTTTTACAATGATTGTTCAGAAAGCTAATGATCAATAATACAGATTGAAGTGTAGAATGTATCAATGTGTGTTGCTGACAGGGTGCACGGACCCTCCATGCCTCAGATTCCCATTATGAGCTCCCAACGGGTGAAGCTCAACACTGGGAGTCTGAGCCTGTAATATCTCCCTTACACAGCACCATTGCCGGGGTTCAGCTCCAAGCATTAACCATGGGCTATATGGATTGCAGTCAGGTGTATCAGTTATACCAGGGTTTCAATTCTTTCTCCGAGCGACTATTGGCCACGCTGCCCACCTGCAGCATCAGAAATGGTTGTGACCCCATCAGAGTGGACCAATAGTGTAAGGGTAAGCCCCAGGGCACGCACAGCAATGTTTGCTCATCTCTGGCCTCATTTCTGCAACTGTGCTTGAGGTAGATTCATAAGAACATAAGAACATAAGAAATAGGAGCAGGAATCGGCCATACGTCCTCTCAAGCCTGCTCCGCCATTTAATCCGATAATGGCTGATCCGATCATGGACTCAAGCTCACTTCCCTGCCCACTCCCCATAACTCTTTAGTCCCTTATCGGTTCAGAGACTGTCTATCTTTGTCTTAAATTTATTCAATGACTCAGCTTCCACAGCTCTCTGAGGCAGCGAATTCCACAGATTTACAAACCTCAGAGAAAAGAAATTCCTCCTCATCTCAGTTTTAAATGGGCGGCTCCTTATTCTAAGATTATTCCCCCTAGATCTAGTCTCTCTCATCAGTGGAAACATCCTCTCTGCATCCACCTTGTCAAGCCCCCTCATAATCTTATATGTTTCGATAAGATCACCTCTTATTCTTATTAATTCCAATGAATAGAGGCCCAACCAACTCAACTTTTCCCCATAAGACAACCCCCTCATCTCCGGAATCAACCTTGTGAACTTTCTCTGAACTGCCTCCAAAGCAAGTATATCCTTTCTTAAAAATGGAAACCAAAACTGCACGCAGTATTCCAGGTGTGGCCTCACCAAAACCCTGATAAACTGTAGCAAAACTTTACTGCTTTTATACACCATCCCCTTTGCAATAAAGGCCAAGATTCCATTGGCCTTCCTGATCACTTGCTTTACCTGCGTACAAACCTTTTGTGTTTCTTGCACAAGTACCCCCAGGTCCCGCTGTACTGCAGCAATTTGAAATTTTTCTCTATTTAAATAATAACTTGCTCTTTGATTTTTTTTTCTGCCAAAGTGCATAACCTCACACGTTCCAACATTACACTCCATCTGCCAAATTTTTGCCCACGCACTTAGCCTAACTATGTCATTTTGCAGGCTTTTTGTGTCCTCCTCACACATTGCTTTTCCTCCCATCTTTTTATCGTCAGCAAACTTGGCTATGTTACACTCGATATCTTCTTCCAAGTCATTAATATAGATTGTAAATAGTTGGGGTCCCAGCACTGATCCCTGCGGCACTCCCCTAGTTACTGATTGCCAACCCGAGAATGAACCATTTATCCCGACTCTCTGCTTTCTGTTAGTTAGCCAATCCTCTATCCATGCATATATATTACTCCCAAACCCCTGAACTTTTATCTTGTACAGTAACAGTTTATGTGGCACCTTGTCAAATGCCTTCTGCAAGTCCAAATACACCAAATGGACTCCAACATTTTCCCAACCACAGATATTTGGCTAACTGGTCTATAATTTCCTGCTTTTTGTCTGCCTCGCTTTTTTAAATAGGGTCATTACATTTGCACTTCTCCAATCAGCTGGGACCTCTCCAGAATCCTGGGCATGTTGGTAAATTACAACCAATCCATCATCTATCCCTGCCTTTACTTCTCTTAAGACCCTAGGATGCAGACTCTCCACTGTGATGGATGTCGTGCATGAGTTCAATATGATGCACTCGATCCACTTCGAGTATGCATCGACTACGATCAGGAACATTTTCTCCATTAACGGGCCCGCATAGTCTACGTGAATGCGTGACCATGGCCTGGTGGGCCAAGGCCATGGGCTGAGTGGAGCCTCCCTGGGGGCATTGCCCAGTTGGGCACACATCGTGCACTTGCGAACCCAGTGTTCCAGGTCTGAGTCAATCCCCGGCCACCATACATGTGACCGGGCAATGGCCTTCATTAACACGATGCCAGGCTGCTCGCTGTGGAGTTCCCTGATGAATGCTTCCCTTCCTTTCTGGGGCATGACTACCCGGCTGCCCCATGACAGGCAGTCGGCTTGAATGGAGAGCTCATCCATCCGTCTCTGAAACAGCCTGACTTCCTCGGGGCACGGCCTGTGTGCGTGCGCCCAATTCCCAGTCAGGACACATTTCTTTCTCATGGACAGGAGGGGATTCCTGTTGGTCCAGAGTTTGATCTGTCGGGCTGTGATGGGGGTGCCCGCATTGTCAAAAGCCTCAACGGCCATGACCATCTCGGCGCTCTGCTCCGACGCCCCCACGGTGGTGGCCAGTGGGAGTCTGCTGAATGCGTCAGCGCAATTTTTGGTGCCTGGCCGGTGCCGTATGGTGTAGTCATACGCAGCCATCGCTGTATGCGAGCTGACATGTTAGCGTTGACAACCTTGGTGTCAGACAACAGGGATGTTAACGTCTTGTGATCCGTCTCTAGCTCGAACTGTCTGCCGAAAAGGCACTGGTGCATCTTTTTCACACCGTACACACACGCGAGTGCCTCCTCCTCGATCGTGCCGTATCCATGCTCTGCCTGGGAGAGCGACCTGGAGGCGTAAGCCACTGGTTGGAGTCGGCCGTCATCGTTACCCTGATGCAATACACACCCAACTCCGTAGGATGATGCATCGCATGTTAAAACCAGTTTTTTACAGAGCTCATGCAAAGTCAACAGTTTGTTGGAACTCAACAGGTTCCTCCCCTTATTGAAAGCCCGTTCTTGACAATCCCTCCAAAACCATTCACAACCTTTATGGAGGAGCATGTGTAATGGCTCCAACAATGTGTTTAAGTTCAGCAGAAAGTTCCCAAAATAGTTCAAAAGTCCCAGGAATGATCGCAATTCCGACGTGTTGCCGGGACTGGGCGCCCGGCGAATCGCCTCAGTTTTTGATTCAGTGGGCCGGATCCCGTCTGCGGCAACTCTCCTGCCCAGGAACTCGACCTCTGGGGCCAAAAACACACGCTTGGCCTTTTTCAGCCGCAAACCTACCCGATCCAATCGGCGTAGCACCTCCTCCAGGTTGCGGAGGTGTTCCTCGGTGTCTCGACCCATTATAAGGATGTCGTCTTGGAATACGACCGTTCCAGGGATGGACTTGAGCAAGCTTTCCATGTTTCGCTGAAAGATAGCCGCTGCCGAACGAATGCCAAACGGGCACCTGTTGTAGACAAATAATCCTTTGTGCGTCGTGATGGTGGTCAGAAGCTTGGAATTTTCCGCCAGTTCCTCAGTCATGTCGGCCGAAGTGAGGTCCAGCTTCGTGAACAGCTTTCCACCTGCCAGTGTGGCAAAGAGGTCCTCCGCTCTCGGAAGCAGGTATTGGTCTTGCAGCGACACTCGGTTGATGGTGGCTTTGTAGGCGCCACAAATCCTAACCGAGTCATCTGCTTTGAGGACGGAAACGATGGGACTTGTCCAGTCGCTGAATCCAATGGCCGAAATTATGCCCTCTCTGAGCAGCCTGTCCAGTTCACTTTCAATTTTCTCACGCATCACGTACGGCACCGCTCTGGCTTTGTGGTGCACTGGTCTGGCGTCCGGAGTGATGCGTATCACTACTTTAGTGCCCTTGAACGTACCGACACCGGGTTAAAACAGTGACGCGAATTTTTGCAAGACCTGCGAGCATGAACTTCGCTCCACGGATGAAATGGCGTGCACATCCCCCCATTTCCAATACATCTCAGCTAGTCAACTCCTTACCAAAAGTGCCGGGCCATTTTCTGGAACAATCCAGAGTGGCAGCCGGTTCTGTAATCCATTATGCGTTACCATCAAGTTTGCGCTGCCCAGCACTGGGATGATCTCTTTGGTGTTCGTACGTAGCTGCGTCTCAATGCGTTCCAGTTTCGGCCTGCTAGCTCTGTGTGACCATAGTCTCTTAAACTGTTGGGCGCTCATGAGAGACTGGCTAGCTCCCGTATCCAGCTCCATGTGCACCGGGATGCCATTCAGTAAGATTTTCATCTTCATGGGTGGTGTTTTAGTGTATGAGCTGTGGTCGTCAGCCACATGAACTCTTTGAACTTCCGCATCCATGGTTGTTCCCCAGGCCTCATCCTGCATTGCAGACCCCTCGTCTGGTTCCTCTGTCTCGCAGACTAGCCTCGCTACTGCCTTTTTGCACATCCTGGCCAAGTGTCCACTGACATTACAAATCCTACAGGTGTAAAGCTGGAACCTGCAGCTTTTGGCAGTGTGTTATTGCTGTTAACAAAAGGACTATTCCCAGGCATTCCTCTCTGATGGCCCGTTTAGCTGTTTCTAAGCACTCTGAATGGTCCCATCACAGGATGCATTGTTCCTCGTGATGGCATGAATTGCCGATCCCCTTTCCATTGTCCCTGTTGTGGGCCCAACCTGGAGCTTGTTGCTGCCTGGGCAGTGTTGAATTTCCCTTGCCTGTCTGCCTGGGCGGTGTCGAATTGCCCTTGCCTGCCTGCGGTTCTGTGTTCTGGGTTCTGTATCACTTTACAACATTAACTTCCTGGTTCATCGCAACGTTAAAACCAGGGCTGCGTGTGTAAATTAGCTTGGTCTCCTCTTCCCCTGCCATAAAGGTCTGAGCTATCAACGCCACCCCTTCTAAAGTCAGGTCCTTTGTCTTTATAAGCTTCCTGAAAATGCCAGCATGATTAATGCCCTCAATGTAAAAGTCCCTTAATATCTCCCCACTGCAGACATCGGAGAACTTACAGAGACTGGCCAAACGCCGCAGTTCCGCCACCAAGTCCGAGACGTTTTGACCCTCCAGACGCCGGTGAGAGTAGATCAGGCCATGTGTCCACCACTTGCCGGCTTGAGATGCTCACTGATCAGCTGGCTGAGCTTTTCGAAATACTTGTCCACTGGCTTTTGGGGTGCGAGCAGGTCTTTTATCAGCGCATACGTCTGTGCACCACAGCTGGTCAGTAGATGCGCCCTCCGCTTGTCAGCCGCTGTCTCTTCCAGCCAGTCCTTTGTGACAAAGCTCTGCTGGAGTCTTTCCACAAAGTCGTCCCAGTCCTCACCCACACAGTCGCGTTTCTCTGTGCCACCGGTGGCCATCCTCGTGGTTCGGTGATTCCCGTTTCTCGTCGCCACATGTAGTGTCTCTGCACCTTGTTACAAACTCACACGAGGCATGTATATAGCAGACACGGTCACTCTGTGACCTTCACTTTATTCCCAGGATCAAAGAGTGCTGACCCTGGATGGGACCTCGCTCATTGAATGTATTCAAATCACAGATAGATAGATTTTTAACCAATAAGGGAATTCAGGGTTATGGGCAGGTAAGTGGAACTGAGTCCACGGCCAGATCAGCCATGATCTTTTTAAATGGCGGAGCACGCTCGAGGGGCTAGATGGCCTACTCCTGTTCCTAATTTTTATGTTCTTATGTTCTTATCCTTTTTTAAATATGGAAACCAAAACTGTACTAAGTACTCCAGGTGTGGCCTCACCAATACCCTCTATAACTGTAGCAGGACTTCCCAGCTTTTTTATTCCACTCCCTTTGCAATAAAGGCCAAGATTTCATTGGCTTTCCTGATCACTCGCTTGACCTGCAGATTAACCTTTTGTGTTTCTTGCACAAGTACCCCAAGACCCCGCTGTACTGCAGCACTTTGCATTCTTTCTCCATTTAAATAATAACCTGCTCTTTGTTTTTTTTCTGCCAAAGTGCATGACCTTACACTTTCCAACATTATATTCCATCTGTCAAATTTTTACCCACTCACTTAGCTTGTCTATATCTTTTTGCAGATTTTTTGTGTCCTCCTCACACGTTGCTTTTCCTCCCATCTTTGTATCATCAGCAAACTTGGTTGTGTTACAATTGGTCCCTTCTTCCAAGTCCTTAATATAGATTGTAAATAGTTGGCGTCCCAGCACTGATCCCTGCGGCACACCACCAGTTACTGATTGCCAACCCGGAATAAACCATTTATCCCGACTCTCTGTTTTCTGTTTGGTAGCCAATCCTCTATCCATGCTATTATATTACCCCCAACCCCGTGAACTTTTATCTTGTGCAGTAACTTTTTATGTGGTACCTTGTCAAATGCTTTCTGGAAGTCCAAATACACAACATCCACTGGTTCCCCTTTATCCACCCTGTTCATTACATCCTCAAAGAACTCCAGCAAATTTGTCAATCATGACTTGCCCTTCATAAATCTATGCTGACTCTGCCTGACCGAATTTTGCTTTTCCAAATGTCCTGTTATTGCTTCTTTAATTATGGACTCCAACATTTTCCCAACCATAGATGTTAGGCTAACTCATCGATACTCTCCTGCTTTTTGTCTGCCTCCTTTTTTAAATAAGGGCGTTACATTTGCAGTTTTCCAATCTGTTGGGACATCCCCAGAATCCAGGGAACTTTGGTAAATTACAACCAATGCATCCACAATCCCTGTCGCTAATTCTCTTAAGACCCTCAGATGCAATTCATCAGGTCCAGGGGATTTGTCTGCCTTTAGTCCCATTATCTTACTGAGTACCACCTCCTTAGTGATTGTGATTGTGTTACGTTCCTCCCCGCTATAGCTCCTTGACTTTCCACTGTTGGAATATTGTGCGTGTCCTCTGCCGTAAAGATTGATACAAAATGTTTGTCTTTTTCTGGCCGAGTCATAGAATATAAGAGCAGGGAGCTTATGCTTCAATTCTATAATACTTTGTTTCGGCCACAGCTGGAGTACTGCATGCAGGAGATTTACAAGGATGCTGCGTGGAATGGAGAATCTTAATTATGAGGACAGATTGGATAGGCTGTGTTTCTTCTCATTGGAACAGAGAAGGTTGAGAGGAGACCTCATTGAGGTGTACAAAATATTGAGGGGCCTGGACACAGTGGATAGTAAGGGCCTATTTCCATTGGTGGAGGGGTCTATTACGAGGGGGCATAGTTTTAAGTTGGTTGGTGGAAGGTCAGGAGGGGATTTGAGGTGGGCGGTGGACTTCTTTCTGCAGAGGGTTGTGTGGATCTGGAACTTGCTGCCTGGAAGAGTGGTGGATGCAAAAACCCTCAACACTTTTAAGAGATGGTTGGATGGGCACTTAAAGTGTCGTAACCTGCAGGGTTACGGACCTAGAGCTGGTAATTGGGATTAGACGGGATGACCTTTTGTTGGACGGCACAGATATAATGGTAAGTACTGCGTGGAATAGAATACGGCCAGGGTGATCTCCTGGAGTAGTTTCGATCGCCTGGATGGGTCGGAGAGGAATTTTCACAGATTTATTCTCCATAAATTGGCCTGGGTTTTTATCTGGTTTTTGCCTATCCCAGGAGATCACACGGCTCCGGTTGGGATGGAGTGTAGAATGTTTCAGTGTAAGGGGTGTCGCAGTTGTGTGCGGTGGACTGGTTGGGCTGGGTGCTCTTTGCCTTTCCGTCATCATTCATAGGTTTATATGTAACCTTTAGGGCTGCTGACCAAGGGCTATGCAGCTCTTTGTCAGCCGGCGTGGACACGATGGGCCGAAATGGCCTCCTTCTGCGCTGTAAATTTCTATGTTTCTATCTTTCTAAAACATTGGTGGGAGTTGTCTATTGGCGTCCAAACAGTAATGGTAATGTAGGGGACGGCATCAAAGAGGAAATTAGAGAAGCATGCAACAAGGTTACTGTGGTGTATGCAGCACTCAAATCACTGACTCTACACAGTCTGGTGTTGTAGTAACTGCTGTGACCTTAGTCGTTTATTGTGTAACTCCAGAGTGCCTCTCAGGTGTGGTGGGCAGCCTTTTATACTCTGTCTTGCAGGTATTTTTGGGTCTCGCACCACAGCGCCCCCAGTGGCACATCATTGTAACTATACATAAAATGTACCAGGACAATACACAAAGTTCACTAACCGTGGGGAGAGAGTAGGTGTCTCCGCGGCCCCACTGTGCTAACATGGAAGATAACACGATGGGGATGTGGGGTGGTGGGTAGGGATCAGTGACATGTTTGTGTAAAGGGCAGCGGAGGAGAAGGATTGACAGCTGTCAGTGAGGGACAGAAGTTGTTTAAGGTGAGCCAACACATTCCCGATCAGCACAGAAGGCATTCACTGGTCAGCTGCCCTCTGCTGTACTTCTGGTCAGAGCGGTTTCCGCAGTGGAGCCGTTATCACGTTTGCTTTCCACGTGAAAGGATCCCGTGCAGGAAGATTATGTTTAAACTTGCTGTGGATGAACAGCCATGGGCGAGTTTATTCTCCTGTCAAAAGGGTGACAGTGGCTTCTCCCTTATTCTTTAATTGCTCTTTATTTCACTTCACTTAATAGATATATTTGAGTGAGAGAAATTGTTCCAGAGTGTCGCCCACTTCATCTTTTGTTCCCTTTTAAACACATAAAATGAGGCCGGGGAATAAATACAGAAAACAAAGCAGAGGGATAGAGACAAGTGGAAGAGAGAAGGGGAAATATTGTCCCCACCCAGAACTAATGCAGAAACCCCTCTGCTGCGCTCGGGGTGGCCACCCACAGCCTGGATACACTAACGTCCCAACAGCTCATTGACTGTCGGAGTGGGATCATGCGGCGCTTCAGAAGACAGGTCGAAAAAGCAAAGTCACTGATTCGATCTCATGTGCTCCTTCTGCCAAGATTAGCTACACACAAAAAATGCTTTTATAAAAGTTACACCTGATCTCCAGGTTTGTCAAAAAGTTAGCTCGTTGGTCAAGGGGTATGATTCTCGTTTCTGGCTTGTTAATTGAAATTTGCGAGAGATCCTGGCCGAGCCCATTATTCTGCCGCAAATTTTGAAATTGCATCGAACTTTTGCAAAGAAGGACTTACATTTCTGCAGTGCCTTTCAGGAACTCATGTCGCCCCAAAGCACTTTACAGCCGTTGAGTTATGTTTGAAGTGTTGTAGTGTGGGGAAAGATGTGACCAAATCACCCCACACGAACCTCAACTCATTGCGAAGGAATTCGGTGCAAATAATCAGATGCCTCAGGGACTTAGACTTTCTTTGAATGAGTTCTGCTTGTACCTGCATTCAAGCTTGAAACAGCAACTGGGCTTCCATCTCACGGGAGCAGCGTGTAGCGGTTAGCGAGTAGGTGACGAGGTTTGGGGTTGATGTGCATCACTTTCAATCTTTGCAATTTCACCAAGCAAAGATATGATGAATCCAACTGTCCCTGTCAGCATTTTGTTTGGGTTTAATCACAGGAATATCTGCAGTCAGGGGCTGAAAATGAATTAAAACATAAGACTGGCTTCGGGACAATCAGAATACTTCGTCACAGACAAGGCACCGGAAGGCTGGAAGGTAGATCACACCGGTTGTGGGAGAGCTGGTTGGCGGTGACATGGAAGTGTCTGCAGTGTGCGGGACTAGACTGCTTCCTTGCATCCACAATGAATGTCCCTCCATTTATTTGGGAAAACTACAACTGAGAGTGGACAAGTTCCATACCGGTCGGAGCAATCTGAAGCTTTAACTGACTGACACACTGGTTTGGGATGTCTTGCAATGTACATTTAAGTTAGTCTCTGTGGCGCAATCGGTTAGTGCGTTTGGTTATTAACCAAAAAGTTGGTGGTTCGAGCCCACCCAGGAGCGAAGCATTAAACTGTTATTTGGTGCCGCACAATTCCAGGTTGTCATTGTGCATTTTGGCTGCACGAATATATTCTGCAAACATTGCCAGCTGTGCTGCTATCCAGTGAGTTCCCACTCTAATACTTTTAGGAACATTCATTTCATGTAATAACAATTTTTTGCATGGATCATGTTCCTCCATCCAGTCCACCAGAAATAAATTACGTTATTGGGTTTAAAGGAAATGGTGGAAATTGTCTGACCTATCGTTGTGGCTTTGCTCAGATTCTGAGTTTCAACAGTCAACAGTTTGCGAAGGATTACCTCATGGCCAATGCCAAGCACAAAAAGTCTCTCAGCATTCGTTTTGGAATCCGTCAAATTTGCAATGTCCTGCGAGGCGCCTTAATTCGACGACATAGCTCGCCACTTCCTGGCCCTCCGACCGTTGGCACGTGTAGAACCGATACCTCGCCATCAGATCGCTTTCTTTAGGATTTAGATGCTCGCAGACCAGTGTACACAATTCTTCATAGGATTTAGTTGTTGGTGTCACCAGAGCTAGAAGATTCTTCATGAGGCCATAGATTGTTGCCCCACAGACGGTAAGGAGGATCGCCCTTCATTTGGCAGCGTTTACGTGCCCTTCCAGCTCGTTGGCCACGAAGTATTGGTCGAGTCTCTCCACGAAGGCTTCGCAATTGTCCACTTCTGAGAACTTCTCCAGGATACCAACTGGTCTTTGCATTTTCACGTGGTTGTTCATTGTCTCGTCGCCAATTGATATGCTCATAATAAAGGATGAAACTGAGTACTGTGAACAATGAGTAATTGTGACCTTAGCTCCTGTAGTAAGACTCCAGAGTGCAGGTACCTCATGGGATCCCTTGGGACTCCAACAGGTAGGCCCTCTGGTGGTGGTGTGATACAGGTGGCCAAGGGTTAAATACATAACACAAGGTGTGTATGGAAATCAACCATCAAAAGCCCTGTCATTAACCACAGGGGTTTCCTGCAATTTTCTGATCGCAAAGCGCTTTCAGTCCTTGTCCTTAAAATTGCAGACGTGGAAATTGGGAAGTTTAATGACTTTGAAAGGAGAACATTGTTGTTTGGTGCAGTTCAGGTCAGAGAAATGTTTGTGAAAGGAACTTTTTGCAGAGAGAGGGTTTGAGCATTTCAGCTTGTTGCTGAACACTCCTCTCTGGGCGCTGAGCTAAGCAGCAGTTTCTGTCGTGTAGTGGTTATCACATTTCCCTCACACGTGAAAAGTTCCTGGTTCAAGCCTGGGCAGAAACATTATTTCTCAAGCAAAAACGTGTCTGCAATAAAATTGAATAAAAGCTGTTTTGGACACATTGTTGCATGAGCAATGAACATTTAAAACCAGTCTCCTCAAATACAGATTGTATAAAATCAGATCGGGGATAAAACTTCTTCAAGGATTAAAGTTTCATGAAATATTGAAGTTCAGTTGTTGAAGTTTCAGCTATCTATTCACATTTATTTCATTCTGTGAAACAGCACGATCGGTTTATACCAGCAGATCTAAGCTGTATTTGAAACCTGCAAACAACTCATTAATTATTCGCTCTTCCCCAGTTCCAGAGCTCAGAGGGTTATTGTCCATCCCTGGGATGCAAGCTACCTCAGACCCAGGCAAAAGCTCCCCGTGCAACGAGCACAGGCTCAGGAAAACCCCGGGGGAGAGGGTATCCCGGTCACTGGGCCTTCCAGCAACAGTGAATAAGTGCCCGGTCTGAAACGTTCCAGAGTAATAACTTGCAACTTCAGCATCGAACAGTAAGGATGGCCGAGTTATCTCAGGCGCTGCTTTCATTATTTGATTAAATTATCAACTCTCCCTCAGTTCGCATTCTTTTCATTGTGCAAAAGAAGATCATGGGTTCGTTAATGATGTTTTCCTCTGAAAGCAACATAAAAGTTTCAGGAAAAGTAATCGCCCAATGTTGGGGCTCGATCCCACCACCCTGCAAGTAAGAGTCTCATGTTCTACCGACTGGGCTAGCCAGGCTTCGTAACATTTAACCTGTCAATCCCTTTCAGAATATTGTCCGGTTCAATGAGATCACCTCTCATTCTTCTAAACTCCAGAGAGTATCGGCATATTCTACACAATCTCTCACCATAGGACAGTCCTCTCATCCCAATCTGGTGAACCTCCGTTGTACCACCTCCCAGGCAAGTGTATCCTTCCTCAGATAAGGAGACCAAAACTGTGCGCAGTACTCCAGGTGTGGTCTCACCAGGGCCCTGTACAATTGTAGCAAGACTTCCTTACTCTTGTACTGTGGGCTATATATTTGGTACTATGGGCCGAATATCCTGTTTTTCCTCTGATTCTGCGGTTGTGTGAAAAGTTATTAAAATTCGACAGTCGCTCAGCAAACAATTTGTATTTTCTTCAGTGTGCAACACATGTGGTGGATTAATGATGATTGAAACAATTATTCATTATTTCGCAGACTTGAATTATTTTTGTCAATTTGCTCTGTAAAAATGCTTTCCCTGACCAGGAATCAAACCCAGACCACGGCAGTGAGAGCACCAAATCCTAACCACTAGACTACCAGGGAACACTGCTTGCAGCCTCTGCGATAGCTTTAAATATAGTCAGCTTACAATCACAGCTGAGAATTGTGCGGTGACACGGCGTGTAACTGGATTTGCTGGGAGCAGCGTGGAGGCCCCGACCTGCGTGAGAACACCAGCGGCAGGTCGGGGCCATAAAAGGAGCGGTAAGCGGCGGCCTGGGAGCAGCGTGGTGGTGTACCACGGCAAGGTACAGCGCGAGCTGGTGCAGGAGGGCGACGGCAGCGAAGTGTGATGTCATCAAAGTCCAGGTCGGTGATTGGAGCGTGGGCAGGTACAGCAGGAGCAGCGAGAGACTGTGGAGGGATGTGATCGGGGCCCAGGGGTGGTGTGAGTTCAGGGCCAGGGGCCCAGGGGCAGCACGGACCCAGCCCACACTGCGATATGTGTGGGCACTGGGTCCGTGCAGCAGAGCTGGTCTCCAGTCGTCTTGGATAACCCTTGCCACTGGACCAAGACCTCGCTCTGTCAAGCCCGTGTGATGGCTGGGGTGCAACGGCCACCAAACGTTAAAAAAATCCACGCAAGGCATCTTCCACCCTTCAACATGCAGCTCGGGACCTGGAATATTAGGTCCATCATTGAAACACCTGTGAACTCATCCTTTTTTGGCGTGGAAGCAAGTCATCCTCGCTTCGAGGGACTGCCTGTGATGATGATGAACTGGATTTGCTGCAGTCCGCAGGCAGCAGGTGATGAAAGCGGGCGTGAGAGGGTGAGTGACAGGTGGGCACTGCTTCTGATGCTGTCTGACCCACGGTGGGAGTGGCCGGGGATTTTAAAGCCCTTTCATTGCACCAATGCAGGGTAAATGAAACTGTGTTTCAGGAACCTTCATGTATACAAACATGGGCACTCTGCACTGTGGACCTCGTGGTGTAACGGTAGTGTGTCTGACTCCAGATCAGAAGGCTGCGTGTTTATATCATGTCAGGGTCACTGTCCTTTTCCATATTGTTCTTCCGGAATTGAGATTTACTTTGCTGTATCACAATTAACTTTCCCACCCATCTTTGTATCATCAGCAAACTTGGCTCCATTACACTCGGTCCCTGTATCCCTGGGATAGGGGAGGGAAGACACACCGGAGAAGTGTGAGCTTGTGGACCGGAGAAGTTGCAGCTGCTGGAGCTGTGCGTTTTATCGGGGAGGGACGGGGGGAGAGCCCGCCGAGCGACCGGAGAAGCTGAGAAGCTGCTGTGCTTTTCATCGGGTTTGACACTGTTTAAAAATGGCAGAGTGCCAAGTTTTCTCTCCCTACTGCCCATGTGCGAAGGTGCCGGCAGTGTTTTCGGTGCAGGCATTTGGCTCCGCCCCCCACTTCACCATCGACACCACGCCAGGACTCCGGGGACTGTACACAGCGGCCAGGATGGGGCGAGTTTTTCCCCGAGCCGTTTCCAGCGCGCAAAGTCGGTGCGCTTGAGGTCAGTGCGCCGACAAAACTGCTTGGGGAAAATCTAGCCCTTGAAGAGTAAGGAGTACACTGAAGGAAATACAAATATGTTTGCCGAGCAACTGTCAAATTTTAATAACTTTTTATACAACCATCGAATCAGCAAAAAAACAGGGCACTCGGCCCATAGTACCTAATATATAGCCCACAGTACAAGAGTAAGGAAGTCTTGCTACAATTGTACAGGGCCCTGGTGAGTCCACACCTGGAGTACTGCGCACGGTTTTGGTCTCCTTATTTAAGGAAGGAAATATTTGCCTGGGAGGTGGTACAACAGAGGTTCACTAGATTGATTCCTAGGGTGAGAGGACTGTCTTAAGTTGAGAGATTGTGTAGAATGGGCCGATACTCTCCGGAGTTGAGAAGAATGAGAGGTGATCCCATTGAAACACACAATATTCTGAAGGGGATTGACAGGGTAGATGCTGGGAGGTTGTTTCCCCCGGGCTGGAGTGTCTAGAACCAGGGGGCACAGTCTCAGGTTAAGGGGTCGACCATTTAAGACAGAGATGAGAAGGAATTTCTTCACTCAGAGAGTTATGAATCTGTGGAATTCTCTGCCCCACAGGCCTGTGGATGCTGAGTCTCTGAATATATTCAAGGCTGCGTAAGATAGATTTTTGGAGTCTCGGGGAATCAAGGGATCGGGAGATCGAGCGGGGAACGTGGAGTTGAGATCAACGATCAGTCATGATCTTATTGAATGGTGGAGCAGGCTTGAGGGGCCGTATAGCCTACTACTACTCTGATTTCTTATGTTGTTATCTGTGCTGTCTCTGTGAAAGAAATTTCCAATTAGTCCCATTCCTCAGCACCCTGCAAATGTTTCTTTTTCAACGATATTTCCCTTTGGAAAGTTAATGTTAAATCTGCTTCCAAAACCCTGTCAGACAGAAAAATATTCACATTTATTTTATACAGTTCCATTTTAAACAGGCTTTGCATGTCATGAATTATTATCCCTTCCCATTTTACATACAGCATTTTAAGACCTTGCTTTAAAATATTTGATGCATGTGACACCAGCCATTGTTAGATTTAGTCACACACCATCCTGACTTAGAAACATAGAAACATAGAAAATAGGTGCAGGAGCAGGCCATTCAGCCCTTCTAGCCTGCACCGCCATTCAATGAGTTCATGGCTGAACATGAAACTTCAGTACCCCCTTCCTGCTTTCTCGCCATAACCCTTGATCCCCCGAGTAGTAAGGACTTCATCTAACTCCCTTTTGAATATATTTAGTGAATTGGCCTCAACTACTTTCTGTGGTAGAGAATTCCACAGGTTCACCACTCTCTGGGTGAAGAAGTTTCTCCTCATCTCGGTCCTAAATGGCTTACCCCTTATCCTCAGACTGTGACCCCTGGTTCTGGACCTCCCCAACATTGGGAACATTCTTTCTGCATCTAACCTGTCTAAACCCGTCAGAATTTTAAACGTTTCTATGAGGTCCCCTCTCATTCTTCTGAACTCCAGTGAATACAAGCCCAATTGATCCAATCTTTCTTGATAGGTCAGTCCCGCCATCCCGGGAATCAGTCTGGTGAACCTTCGCTGCACTCCCTCAATAGCAAGAATGTCCTTCCTCAAGTTAGGAGACCAAAACTGTACACAATACTCCAGGTGTGGCCTCACCAAGGCCCTGTACAACTGTAGCAACACCTCCCTGCCCCTGTATTCAAATCCCCTCGCTATGAAGGCCAACATGCCATTTGCTTTCTTAACCGCCTGCTGTACCTGCATGCCAACCTTCAATGACTGATGTACCATGACACCCAGGTCTCGTTGCACCTTCCCTTTTCCTAATCTGTCACCATTCAGATAATAGTCTGTCTCTCTGTTTTTACCACCAAAGTGGATAACCTCACATTTATCCACATTATACTTCATCTGCCATGCATTTGCCCACTCACCTAACCTATCCAAGTCACTCTGCAGCCTAATAGCATCCTCCTCGCAGCTCACACTGCCACCCAACTTAGTATCATCCGCAAATTTGGAGATACTGCATTTAATCCCCTCGTCTAAATCATTAATGTACAATGTAAACAGCTGGGGCCCCAGCACAGAACCTTGCGGCACTCCACTAGTCACTGCCTGCCATTCTGAAAAGTACCCGTTTACTCCTACTCTTTGCTTCCTGTCTGACAACCAGTTCTCAATCCACGTCAGCACACTACCCCCAATCCCATGTGCTTTAACTTTGCACATTAATCTCTTGTGTGGGACCTTGTCGAAAGCCTTCTGAAAGTCCAAATATACCACATCAACTGGTTCTCCTTTGTCCACTTTACTGGAAACATCCTCAAAAAATTCCAGAAGATTTGTCAAGCATGATTTCCCTTTCACAAATCCATGCTGACTTCGACCTATCATGTCACCATTTTCCAGATGCACTGCTATGACATCCTTAATAATTGATTCCATCATTTTACCCACTACTGAGGTCAGGCTGACCGGTCTATAATTCCCTGTTTTCTCTCTCCCTCCTTTTTTAAAAAGTGGGGTTACATTGGCTACCCTCCACTCCATAGGAACTGATCCAGAGTCAATGGAATGTTGGAAAATGACTGTCAATGCATCCGCTATTTCCAAGGCCACCTCCTTAAGTACTCTAGGATGCAGGCCATCAGGCCCTGGGGATTTATCGGCCTTCAATCCCATCAATTTCCCCAACACAATTTCCCGACTAATAAAGATTTCCCTCAGTTCCTCTTCCTTACTAGACCCTCTGACCCCTTTTATATCCGGAAGGTTGTTTGTATCCTCCTTAGTGAATACCGAACCAAAGTACTTGTTCAATTGATCCGCCATTTCTTTGTTCCCCGTTATGACTTCCCCTGATTCTGACTGCAGGGGACCTACGTTTGTCTTCACCAACCTTTTTCTCTTTACATACCTATAGAAACTTTTGCAATCCGCCTTAATGTTCCCTGCAAGCTTCTTCTCGTACTCCATTTTCCCTGTCCTAATCAAACCCTTTGTCCTCCTCTGCTGAGTTCTAAATTTCTCCCAGTCCCCAGGTTCGCTGCTATTTCTGGCCAATTTGTATGCCACTTCCTTGGCTTTAATACTATCCCTGATTTCCCTAGATAGCCACGGTTGAGCCACCTTCCCCTTTTTATTTTTACGCCAGACAGGAATGTACAATTGTTGTACTTCATCCATGCGGTCTCTAAATGTCTGTCTAAATATATCGGTCGTTCCTTCATCGTCACTGGGTTAAAAGCCTAGAACTCCCTCCCTAACAGCTCTGTGGGAGCATCTTCACCACACGGACTGCAGCGGTTCAAGATGGTGCTCACCACTATTGTGTTCCTCACACAGATGAGGCTGCACACAGAGAGATTAAAGTAACAGTGACCTCAGTCTTTAATAAGACATTCCAGTGTGAGGAACAGGCCTCAGGGGCCGGCTTATATATAGTGCTCCCAAGGGATCCCTTGGGACTTCAGGAGATGAGCTCCCTGGTGGCGGAACATGGGAGTGCATGCTTTACAGATACACAACATCACTCCCTGCAAAGTCAAAGTGAAAAGTATTTACAAGGTGAGGCGGTCGGGAGCCTTTCTTTCCCTGGTGGACTGCCTCGGTACAAATGTCTGTTCTGGTGTGCTGGCTGTGCCCTCGCTGGGCTGGCGTGTTGTTAGCCCTGCAGGGCTGCTGGGTGAGCCTGGCCTTCCTGCGTCATGTAAACCGAAGTCAGGTCGAGCTTGGTGAACGTCTTGCCTCCTGCCAGCGTCGCAATTAGGTCGTCTGCCTTAGGTAGCGGGTATTGGTTCTGTAGCGAGAAACGATTAATAGTTATTTTATAATCGCCGCAAATCCTGACTGTGCCATCACTTTTGAGTACTGGAACAATCGGGCTGGCCCACTCGCTGAATTCCACTGGGGAGATGATGCCCTCGAGTTGCAGCCTGTCCAGCTCCATTTCCACTCTCTTCCTCATCATGTGAGGTACTGCTCGCGCCTTGTGGTGAATGGGTCGTGCCTCTGGGACCAAGTGGATCCGCAACTTCGCCCCGGAAAAGTTTCGAAATCCTGGCTCAAAAAGGGAAGGAAATGTTTTAAGAACCTGGATACATGAGGCCTCATCGACATGTGATAGCGCTCGGATGTCATCCCAGTTCCAGCGGATTTTGCCCAGCCAGCTCCTTCCAAGCACTGTGGGGTCATCGCCCGGGACAATCCAGAGTGCCAGTTCATGCACCATGCCCTCGTAGGTGACCTTGACCATGGCGCTGCCCAGGACAGTGATAAGCTCTTTGGTGTATGTTCTCAGTTTCGTGTGGATGTGGCTCAGGGCTGAGCTGAATGGCTTGTTGCATCACAGTCTCTCAAACATCTTTTTACTCATGATGGATTGGCTGACGCCAGTGTCCAGTTCCATGGCTACGGCTAAGCCATTCAATTTTACGTGCAGCATAATAGGTGGACATTTCGTCGAAAATGTGTGCACCCCGTGTACTTCAGCATCTGCCTCCTCTCTTGAAGGCTCTAAATTGCTTTGATCCACCATGGACCAATCTTCCTCCGCCACGTGGTGGTTAGCAGGTTTTGCAGAGCTTGTAGCTCGTTTGCAAGCTCATTGGAGGTGCTCCATTGTTCTACAGCACTTGCAAACATACCCTTTGAAGCGTCATGAAAAGGCTGAATGGATGCCTCCACAACGCCAACAAGCTGTGAATTGCCTTGCATTTATTCTTTGTTGGGGACTCTGAGTCATCTGGATCACCTGAGCCCTGCTGGAAGTTACAAACTCGTGGCTTCTGCCCTGTACATTTCTGCTCGCAAACACAGTTCCAGTTAATTTATGAACATTGCTAGCACTTGTGTGCTGAGAGATTTGTTGGGTGTTATCACTGGTGGACATAAACGCCTGTACTGTTGCAATGGCCTTATTGAGGGTCGGTGTCTCTACAGTCAAAATTTTTCGCAGGATGGTCTCTTGGCCAATGCCCAGTACAAAAAAGTCTTTGAGCATTTGCTCCGGGCAGCCATCAAACTCACATTGTCCTGCAAGTTGCATGAGCTCGGCGACGTAGCTCGCCACTTCCTGACCGTCAGATCGCTGGCACGTGTAGAACCGATACCTCTCCATCAGCACGCTCTCCCTCGGGTTAAGATGCTCCCGAACCACGGTACACAGCTCCTCATATGACTTATCTGTGGGTTCCACCGGAGCCAGAAAATTCTTCATGAGGCTGTAGGTCGGTGCCCCACACACTGTGAGGAGGACCGCTCTCCTTTTTGCAGCGCTTCCTTCTCCATCCAGCTCGTTGGCTACAAAGTACTGGTCTAGCCGTTCGACATAAGCTTCCTCCGAGCTTGCTACCTCCGAGAACTTCTCCAGGATGCCCACAGTTTGCTGCATCTTTGCGTTGGATTCGTATTCTCGTCGTCAGTTATTGTGTTCCTAACACAGATGAGGCTGCACACAGGGAGGTTAAAATAACAGTGACCTCAGTCTTTAATAAGACACTCCAGAGTGAGGAATAGGCCTTGGGGGCCGGCTTATATACAGTACTCCAAAGGGATGCTGAGATCCCTTGGGACTTCAAGGGATGAGCTCCCTAGTGGTGGAACATGGGAGTGCATGCTTTACAGATACACAACAACCACCAGCTTCTCAAGGGCAATTAAGGTTGGGCAATAAATTCTGGCCTTGCCAGTGACACCCAGATCCTGTGAACTCATATAAAAAAACACTATTTTAGGAGTCTGGTTCAAAATATTCATTGCTGACGACACCAGGAATCTGGGGCAACTTTTGTCAAATTGGGCTCAAAACTGGAGCGGTAATTCCTACCGTGCACAGATAATAGAATCAGTATTGAAGGTAAAATCACATGGTGCTCATTTTCAGAATCAACGCAGTAAGATTTGAAATAAAGTGAAGGAATTTTATGGTGAAAGAATTTGGAAATTAAATGTGACTTGTACTTCGGTCTTTAATTAAACTTTGTGGCGTCTGTCTGCCATTCATGTCTCTGTTGAATAAGGAAGAAGGGGTTTAACATTGACCAGACTGCACTGCTCCTGATATTTGTGAGCTCATCGGTTATAATGAGATGTCTTTACCCATTGGTCAGTGCCAACTTTAGCTCAGCTGTTACTCCGTGACACCAACTTTGTGAAAAGTTTGAATTGGTCTTAATGCAGTCACTGCCTGGTGTTTTTGTTGTCATTGCAATCCCCTTCTTTCACACTGGAACAAATCGTAACCGTGTTTTTAAATTAGCAGTGTGAGATTTTTAGAGAGCATCTTCAAATGCTTCACAAAACCATTTCAATCCCTTCAGCTTCCCTGGTTCGATTCCCAGTTAGGGAAATCATTTTGCGACCACCGTTTTTAATTAAAGTGAAGTAATTTAACTAAATTACAGAGATGACCCAAAGCACTTCAGAGTGGTGTCAAAATAAATGAGTTAGTAATTAGAAATAAGGAATGTCAGAAGTTGGACTTGAGTTTCTGGGATGGAGTATAAATAATCCTCTGTGCACTGGAACTGGGAAGGGTGAATAATGAATGAGTTGTTTCCGGGTTTGAAATGCGGCTTAGATCTGCTGGTATTAACCGATAGCATTGTTGAGCAGAATGAAAGAAATGCGAACATGATCACTGAGGGTCAGTCGAAACTTCAACAACTTCATTTTAATAATTTGTGAAACTTTAATCATTGAGGAAGTTTTATTCCCTCTCTGATTTTACACACTCTGTATTTTAGGAGACTGGTTTTAAATGTTCTTTATGGAATCAGAGAAGTTTACAGCACAGAAGGAGGCCATTGTCACATGAGCAATGAACATTTAAAACCAGTTTTTGTTTCAAAAATAATGTTACCACCCGGGCTTGAACCGGGGACTTTTCGCGTGTGAGGCAAACGTGATAACCGCTACACTACGGAAACTGCTGCCTAGTGCAGTGCCCAGAGAGAAGTGTTCAGCGACAAGCTGAAATGCTGAATCCCTTTTTCTGAAAAAATTCCTTTCACAAACATTTCTCTGACCGAAACGGCACAAAACAAAAATGTTCCTTTCAAATGTGCCAATTATTTTCGTTAAACTTTTATTTTGCTTTCATGGGATAACATAATTAATGATTCGATAATTTTCTTTTGCACAATGAAAGAAATACTAACTGAGGGAAAGTCACTACGTCAATAATTTGTTCTGTGCTCTGCATGTTTGTAATGTCGCCAAGTTTGCTGATGATACAAAGATAGGTGGGAAAGCAAGTTGTGAGGAGGACGCAAACAATCTGCAAAGCGATATAGATAGGGTCAGTGAGTGGGCAGAAATTTGTCAGATGGAGTATAATGTGGGAAATATGAGGTTATCCACTGTGGTAGCAATAATAAAAAAGCAAATAATTATTTAAATGGGGAGAGATTACGAAATGCTGCGGTGCAGAGGGGCCTGGGGGTCCTTGTACATGAAACACAAAAGGTTAGTATGCAGAAACATCCTCTCTGCATCCACCTTGTCAAGCCCCCTCATAATCTTACACATTTCCATAAGATCACCTCTCAATCTTCTGAATTCCAATGAGTAGAGGCACAACCTACTCAACCTTTTCTCATAAGTTAGCCCCCTCATCTCTGGAATCAACCTAGTGAACCTTCTCTGAACTGCCTCCAAAGCATCTATATCCTTTCTTAAATATGGAAACCAAAACTGCACGCAGTGTTCCAGGTCTGGCCTCACCAATACCCTGTATAACTGCAGCAAGACTTCTTTGTTTTATACTCCATCCCCTTTGCAATAAAGGCCAAGATTCCATTGGCCTTCCTGATCACTTGCTGTACCTGCATACTAACCTTTTGTGTTTCATGCACAAGTACGCGCAGCTCCCGCTGTACTGCAGCACTGTGCAATTTTTCTCCTTTTAACTAATAACTTGTTCTTTGATTGTTTTCTGCCAAAATGCATAATCTTGCACTTTCCAACATTATACACCATCTGCCAAATTTTTCCCCACTCACTTAACCTGGCAATGTCTTTTTGCAGATTTTTTGTGTCCTCCTCACACATTGCTTTTCCTTCCATCTTTGTATCATCAGCAAACTTGGCTACATTTCACTCAGTCCCTTCATCCAAGTCGTTAATATAGATTGTAAACAGTTGGGGTCCCAGCACTGATCCCTGCAGCACCCCACTAGTTCCTGATTGCCAACCAGAGAATGAACCATTTATTCCGACTCTCTGTTTTCTGTTCGTTAGCCAATCTTCTCTCCATGCTAATATATTACCCCCAACCCCGGGAACTTTTATCTTGTGCAGTAATCTTTTATGTGGTACCTTGTCAAAATGCCTTCTGGAAGTCCAAGTACACCACATCCACTGGTTCCCCTTTATCCACCCTGTTCATTACACCCTCAAAGAATTCCAGCAAATTTGTCAAACATGACTTCCCTTTCATAAATCTATGCAGACTCTGCCTGACTGAATTATTTTTTTCCAAAAGTGGGAGGAGCAGTGACCGGAGGAGGTGTGAGCAGCGGCCTATAAAGGCCCAGCGGGAGTCCGGGGATCGGCGGCAGTCGGAGGAGCAGCGGCTGGAGGAGCAGCGAGCAGCGAGCTGCAGCTGGTGCAGGGTCAAAAGTAAGAAAGAAGTCACAAGTAATCAAAGGGTGACGTCACAGCCAAGAGGGTAAGTGATTGGCTGGTTGAGTGGTGAGTAGTTTTCTGTTTCTTTGATTTCTTCTTGTTCTTAGCAGCAAAGAAACTTTGGAATTGTTGCCAAATTAAGTAAATCTAATGGTTAAGTCATAGCAGGAGAGCTCAGACACATGTCATGCTCCTCCTGTGCTGTGTGGGAAGTCAGGGACGCTTCCAATGTCCCTGATGACTACATGTGCAGCAAGTGTATCCATCTGCAGCTCCTGACAGGCCACATTGCGGCACTGGAGCTGCGCACGGATTCATCCGCAATGCTGAGGATGTCGTGAATTGAACACACCGTAGGTAAAGGTTACTCAGGCAGAGAGGGAATGGGTAAACATCAGGAAGAGCAGTGGAAGGAAGACAGTGCAGGAGTCCCCTGCCGTCATCCCCCTGCAAAACAGATACACTACCTTGGGTACTGTTGGGGGAGATGACTCATCAGGGGAAGGCAGCAGCAGCCAAGTCCATGGCACCAGGGGTGGCTCTGCTGCACAGGAGGGCAGGAAAAAGAGTGGGAGAGCTATAGTGATAGGGGATTCTATTGTAAGGGGAATAGATAGATGTTTCTGCGGCTGCAATCGAGACTCCAGAATGGTATGTTGCCTCCCTGGTGCAAAGGTCAAGAATGTCTCGGAGTGACTGCAGCGCATTCTGGAGGGGGAGGGTGAATAGCCAGCTGTCGTGGTGTATATAGGCACCAATGATATCGGGAAAAATGGGATGAGGTCCTACAAGCTGAGTTTAGTGAGCTAGGAATTAAATTAAAAGGTAGTAATCTCAGAATTGCTACCAGTGCCACGAGCTAGTCAGAATAGGAAATGCAGGATAGCTCAGATGAATATATGGTTTGATGAGTAGTGCAGGAGGGTGGGATTCAAATTCCTGGGACATTGGAACCGGTTCTGGGGGAGATAGGACAAGTACAAATCGGGCGGTCTGCACCTGGTCAGGACCGGAACCAATGTCTAGGGGAATGTTTGCTCGTGCTGTTGGGGAGGGGTTAAACTAATATGGCAGGGGGATGGGAACCTATGCAGGGAGATAGAAAGAAGTAAAATGGGGGCAGAAGCAAAAGATAGAAAGAACAAAAGTAAAAGTGGAGGGCAGAGAAACACAAGGCAAAAATCAAAAAGGGCCACATTACAGCAAAATTCTAAAGGGACAAAGTGTATTAAAAAGACAAGCCTGAAGTCTCTGTGCCTCAATGCGAGGATTATTCGTAATAAGGTGGATGAATTCACTCAGATGCAGCAATTCACGAATATGTTATAATTGGGATTCCAGAGACATGGCTCCAGGGTGACCAAGGCTGGGAACTCAATATCCTGAGGTATTCAACATTCAAGAAGGATAGACTGAAAGGAAAAGGAGGTCGAGGACCGATGCTGGTTAAAGAGGAAATTAACGCAATATTAAGGAAGGACATTAGCTTGGATGGTGTGGACTCTGGATGGATAGAGCTGCAGAATACCAAAGGGCAGAAAACACGAGTGGGAGTTGTGCACAGACCACCAAACAGTAGTAGTGAGTTTGGGGACAGTATCAAACAAGAAATTATAGATGCGTGCAATAAAGATACAGCAGTTATCATGGGCGACTTTAATCTACATATAGATTGGGCTCACCAAACTGGTAGAAATACGGTGGAGGAGGATTTCCTGGAGTGTATTAGGGATGGTTTTCTAGACCAATATGTCGAGGAACCAACTTGAGGGCTGGCTATCCTAGACTCGGTGATGTGTAATGAAAAAGGACTAATTAGCAATCTTGTTGTGCGAGGCCCCTTGGAGAAGAGTGACCATAATATGGTAGAATTCTTTATTAAGATGGAGATTGAAACATTTAATTCAGAGACCAGGGACCTGAATTTAAGGAAAGGTAACTTCGATTGCATGAGATGTGAATTGGCTAGAATAGACTGGCAAATGAGACTTAAAAGGTTGACGCTGGATAGGCAATGGCAAACATTTAAAGATCACATGGATGAACTTCAACAATTGTACATCCCTGTCTAGAGAAAAAATAAAATGGGGAAGGTGGCTCAACCGTGGCTAATAAGGGAAATTAGGGATTGTGTTAAATGCAAGGAAGAGGCCTATAAATTTGCCAGAAAAAGCAGCAAACCTGAGGACTGGAAGAAATTTAGAATTCAGTAGAGGAGGACAAAGGTTTTAATAAGGAGTGGGAAAATAGAGTATGAGAGGAAGTATGCTGATAACATAAAAACTGACTGCGAAAGCTTCTATAGATATGTGAAGAGAAAAAGATTAGTGAAGACAAACGTAGGTCACTTACAGTCAGAATCAGGTGAATTTATAATGGAGAACAAAGAAATGGCGGACCAGTTAAACAGATACTTTGGTTCTGATTTCACGAAGGAAGACACAAATAACCTTCCTAATGTACTCAGGGACCGAGGGTCCAGCGAGAAGGAGGAACTGAAGGAAATCTTTATTAGTCAGGAAATTGTGTTCAGGAAATTGTTGGGATTGAAGGCTGATAAATCCCAGGGCCAGATAGTCTGCATCCCAGAGTAGTTCAGGAAGTAACCCTCGAAATAGTGGATGCATTGGTGATCATTTTCTAACAGTCGATCAACTCTGGATCAGTTCCTATGGACTGGAGGGTAGCTAATATAACACCACTTTTTTAAAAAGAAGGAAGAGAGAAAATGGGTAATTATCGACCGGTTAGCCTGACATCAGTAGTGGGGAAAATGCTGGAATCAATTATTATGGATGAAACAGCATAGCATTTGGAAAGCAGTGACAAAATCGGTCCAAGTGAGCATGGATTTAGGAAAGGGAAATCATGCTTGGCAAATCATCTAGAATTTTTTGAGGATGGAACAAGGAGAGTGGACAAGGGAAAACCAGTGGATGTAATGTATTTGGACTTTCAAAAGGCCTTTGACAAGGTCCCACACAAGAGATTAGTGTGCAAAATTAAAGCACATGGTATTGGGGGTAATGTATTGACATGGATAGAGAACTGGTTGGCAGACAGGTAGCAGAGAGTCGGGATAAATGGGTCCTTCTCAGAATGACAGGAAGTGACTAGTGGGGTGCTGCAGGGCTCAGTGCTGGGACCCCAGCTATTTACAATATACATCAATGATTTCGATGAAGAAATTGAGTGTTATATCTCCAAGTTTGCAGGTGACTCTAAGCTGCGTGACGGTGTGAGCTGTGAGGAGGATGCTAAGAGGCTGAAGAGTGACTTGGAAAGGTTAGGTGAGTGGGCAAATACATGGCAGATGCACTATAATGTGGATAAATGTGATGTTATCCACTTTGGTGGCAAAAACGTGAAGGCAGATTATTATCTGAATGGCGGCAGATTAGGAAAAGGGGAGGTGCAACGAGACCTGGGTGTCATGGTACATCAGTCATTGAAAGTTGGCATGCAGGTACAGCAGGCGGTGAAGAAGGCAAATGGCATGTTGGCCTTCATAGCTGGGAGATTTGAGTATTGGAGCAGGAAGGTCTTACTGCAGTTGTACAGGGCCTTGGTGAGGCCTCACCTGGAATATTGTGTTCAGTTTTGGTCTCCTAATCTGAGGAAGGATGTTCTTGCTACTGAGAGAGTGCAGTGAAGGTTCACTAGACTGATTCCCTAGATGGCAGGACTGACATATGAGGAGAGACTGGATTGACTGGGCCTGTATTCACCGGAGTTTAGAAGAATGAGAGGGGATCTCAAAGAAACATATAAAATTCTGACGGGACTGGACAGGTTAGAGGCAGGAAGAATGTGCCCGATGTTGGGGAAGTCCAGAACCAGGGGTCAGAGTCTCAGGGATAATGGGTAAGCCATTTAGGACCGAGATGAGGAGAAACTTCTTCACTCAGAGAGTTGTTAACCTGTGGAATTCTCTGCCGCAGAGAATTGTTGATGCCAGTTCATTTGATATATTCCAGAGGGAATTAGCTGTGACCTTTATGGCAAAAGGGCTCAAGGGGTATGAAGAGAAAGTAGGAAAGGGGTACTGAGGTGAATGATCAGCCATGATCTTATTGGAATGTAGAAACATAGAAAATAGGTGCAGGAGTAGGCCATTCGGCCCTTCTAGCCTGCACCACCATTCAATGAGTTTATGGTTGAACATGCAACTTCAGTACCCCATTCCTGCTTTCTCGCCATACCCCTTGATCCCCCGAGTAGTAAGGGCTACGTCTAACTCCTTTTTGAATATATTTAGTGAATTGGCCTCAACAACTTCCTGTGGTAAAGAATTCCACAGGTTCACCACTCTCTGGGTGAAGAAGTTTCTCCTCATCACGGTCCTAAATGGCTTACCCCTTATCCTAAGACTGTGAGCCCTGGTTCTGGACTGCCCCAACATTGGGAACATTCTTCCTGCATCTAACCTGTCTAAACCCGCCAGAATTTTAAACGTTTCTATGAGATCCCCTCTCATTTGTCTGAACTCCAGTGAATCCAGTCTTTCTTGATATGTCAGTCCCGCCATCCTGGGAATCAGTCTGGTGAACCTTCGCTGCACTCCCTCAATAGCAAGAACGTCCTTCCTCAAGTTAGGAGACCAAAACTGTACACAATACTCCAGGTGTGGCCTCACCAAGGCCCTGTACAACTGTAGTAACACCTCCCTGCCCCTATACTCAAATCCCCTCGCTATGTTGGCCAACATGCCATTTGCTTTCTTAACCGCCTGCTGTACCTGCATGCCAACCTTCAATGACTGATGTACCATGGCACCCAGGTCTCGTTGCACCTCCCCTTTTCCTAATCTGTCACCATTCAGATAATAGTCTGTCTCTCTGTTTTTCAACCGAAGTGGATAACCTCACCTTTATCCACATTATACTTCATCTGCCATGCATTTGCCCACTCACCTAACCTATCCAAGTCACTCTGCAGCCTCATAACATACTCTTCGCAGCTCACACTGCCACCCAACTTAGTGTCATCTGCAAATTTGGAGACACTACATTTAGTCCCCTCGTCTAAATCATTAATGTACAATGTAAACAGCTAGGGCCCTTGTGTTACCCCACTAGTCACTGCCTGCCATTCTGAAAAGTACCCATTTACTCCTACTCTTTGCTCCCTGTCTGCCAACTAATTTTCAATCCACGTCAGCACACTACCCCCAATCCCATGTGCATTAACTTTGCACACTAATCTCTTGTGCGGGACCTTGTCGAAAGCCTTCTGAAAGTCCAAATGCACCACATCAACTGGTTCTCCCTTGTCCACTCTACTGGAAACATCCTCAACAAATTCCAGAAGATTTGTCAAGCATGATTTCCCTTTCACAAATCCATGCTGACTTGGACCTATCATGTCACCTCTTTCCAAATGCGCTGCTATGACATCCTTAATAATTGATTCCATCAATTTCACCACTACTGATGTCAGGCTGACCGGTCTATAATTCCCTGCTTTCTCTCTCCCTCCTTTTTTAAAAAGTGGGGTTACATTGGCTATCCTCCACTCCATAGGAACTGATCCAGAATCTATGGGGTGTTGGAAAATGACTGTCAATGCATCCGCTATTTCCAAGGCCACCTCCTTAAGTGCTCTGGGATGCAGACCATCAGGCCTGGGGATATATCGGCCTTCAATCCCATCAGTTTCCCCAACACAATTTCCCGACTAATAAGGATTTCCCTCAGTTCCTCCTTCTTACTAGAACCTCTGACCCCTTTTATATCCGGAAGATTGTTTGTGTCTTCCTTCGTGAATACCGAACCAAAGTACTTGTTCAATTGGTCTGCCATTTCTTTGTTCCCAGTTATGACTTCCCCTGATTCTGACTGCAGGGGACCTACGTTTGTCTTTACTAACCTTTTTATCTTTACATATCTATAGAAGCTTTTGCAGTCCATTTTAATGTTCCCTGCAAGCTTCCTCTCGTACTCTATTTTCCCTGCCCTAATCAAACCCTTTGTCCTCCTTTGCTAAGTTCCAAATGTCTCCCAGTGCCCGGGTTCGCTGCTATTTCTGGCCAATTTGTATGCCACTTCCTTGGCTTTAATACTATCCCTGATTTCCGTTGATAGCCACGGTTGAGCAACCTTCCCTTTTTTATTTTTACACCAGACAGGGATGTACAATTGTTGCAGTTCATCCATGCGGTCTTTAAATGTCTGCCATTGCCCATCCACTGTCAACCCCTTAAGTATCATTCGCCAATCTATCCTAGCCAATTCATGCCTCACACCTTCAAAGTTACCCTTCTTTAAGTTCTGGACCCCGGTCTCTGAATTAACTGTTTCATTCTCCGTGGTGGTGCGGCTCGAAGGGCCGAATGGCCTTCGCCTGCACCTATTTATTTCTGCACGCAGAGGGTTGTGGGGGTCTGGAACTCACTGCCTGAAAGGGTGGTAGAGGCAGAAACACTCACCACATTTAACAAGTGCTTGGATGTGACCTGAAGTGTTGTAACCTGAAGGGTTATGGACCTTGAGCTGGAAAGTGGGATTAGGCTGGATAGCCTCTTGTTGGCCGGCGTGGACACGATGGGCCGAATTGGCCTCCTTCCGTGCTGTAAACTTCTATGATTCTATGAACTCCTTCACAAAGAGTTGAGGTGCGTGTGGGGTGATTTGGGCACATCTTTACTCAAGTGACAACATTTCAAAGGTAACTCAACGGCTGTAAAGCGCTTTGGGGCGTTATGAGCTCCTGACAGACGCTGCAGAAATGCAAGTGCTTCTTTGCAAAAGTTCGATGCAAATTCAAAATTCATGGCAAAAAAAGGGCTCGCCCGGGATCTCTCGCAAATTTCAAGTAACAACCCCAAAGTGAGAATCATACAACTAGACCAACGAGCCAACTGCTTAGCAAATATGGAGATAAAGGCCTTACGAAGTGCTATCTGTTAATAAACCTCCAGTCAAATCTTCTCAGATTCTTAAAAGCATTGCCAAAGGAAAAGAATGAGTTTTACCCTCTATCTCAAGGGATATCTTGGTGACTGCAATCAAGAGTTGCCACAACAAAGTAGCACAAATAGAACTTTGATGGGAAGAATGTATTCACACTACCATTGTGGTGTCTTTAGACTGTAGAGGCTGCACGGAGATAAAGTGTAACCATCATTGAAGCATTTTTAGTGTGTGTTGTTATTCTTGATCGGAGGAGCAAATGAGACGGAATCAGTGACTTTGCCTTTTCGACATGTTTTCTGAAGTGCCGCACGGTCCCACTCCTGCAGTCAATGAGCTGTTGGGACGTTAATGTATCCATCATCATCATCATCATAGGCGGTCCCTCGAAACGAGGATGACTTGCTTCCACGCCGAAAAAGGATGAGTTCACAGGTATTTTAATGAAGGACCCGAACTACATCCCGAAGGGTGGAAGATATCTGTGCGTGGATTTTTTTCAGTTGTGATGGCCGTTGCACCCCAGCCATCACACGGGCTTGACAGAGCGAGGTCTTGGTCCAGTGACAAGGGTTAAACAGGTCGACTGGAGACCAGTTCTGCTGCACAGACCCAGTGCACACATATCGCAGTGTGGGCTGGCCCGTGCTAACCCTGGGCCACTGGCCCCGAACTCATGCCTCCCCTGGGCCCCGATCACGTCCCTCTACAGTCTCTCACCGCTCCTTCGCCCCGATCTCGCCGCTCCTGCTGTATCTGCCCACGTTCCAATCACCGACCTGGACCTTGATGACGTCACACTTCGCTGCCGCCGCCCTCCTGCACCAGCTCGCGCTGCTCCCTGGAGTAGTCTCCCGGGACCTCCAAGCTGCTCCCAGGGCCGCTCAGCGTTCCTTTTATGGCCCCGACCTGCCGCTGGTGTTCTCCCGTTAGTGTATCCAGGCTGTGGGTGGCCACCCCGAGCGCAGCAGAGGGGTTTCTGCATTAGTTCTGGGTGGGGACAGTATCTTTCCCCTTCTCTCTTCCTCTTGTCGATATCCCTGTGCTTTTATTTCTCTATTTATTCCCCCTGTCTCAGTTTCTCGTGTTTAAAAGGGAACAAAAGATGAAATGGGTGTCACTGTGGAACAATTTCTCTCGCTCAAAGTTAGACGCACGACCGTTGCACCATGAGGTCTAGGTAGCTCGCCACTGATATTCCGGTTCATATATAAATATATATAAATATATCGACATGTATCATAACCGTTCCCTGGTGGTCGAGGGGTTAAGATCCGGTGCACTAACCTGGTTTCAATTGTCGATCAATTCATTGCGTAAAAATAATTGAGTTCTGTGAGACGATTAATAATTGCTATAATCACCATGAATACCAATACTTTCTGTGATAGACCGATCTTACAGACGATCTGGCTTCTCCTGCCCTTTGCCGAGCACGTGTTCGGGGTTTAATTTTGTAAACTGGGCGAGTTCACTGATCGCGGGGAGACGGTAGGAGCCTCTGTGGCCCCACTGTGAGGATGTGGAAGTGAACACGGTGGCTGGGTGATCCGTGACATTTCTGTAAAGGGCAGCGGAGAAGAAGGATTGAGAACTTTCAGTGTGGGACAGAAGTTGTTTAAGGTGAGCCAACACATTCCTGATCAGCACAGAGGGAGCTCACTGGTCAGCTCCCCTCTGTTGTGCCAGCTGTGCCAGAGGTTTCTGTCGTGTAGTGGTTATCACGTGTGCTTATCATGTTTGCATTACACATGAAAGGTATGAGGTTCGATCCCGGGAAGGAGCATTATATTTAAACTTGCTATAGAGGAACAATCAGAGGCGAGTTTCGTCTCCTGGCAAATGCTGCCTGACCTGCTGAGATTTCCAGCATTTGCTGTTTTTATTTGCTTTTTATTCTCCTGGCAAAAGTGATCCCTTATTCCTTAAGTGCTCTTTAATTCACTTCAATAAATAGATAACTTTGAGTGAGAGAAAACGGATCCACCGGGGACCTTTCGCGTGTGAGGCCAACGTGATATCCGCCACACTGCAGCCCATCAAAGGGCGAGAAACCACTGAATATAAAGGATGAGCTCACAAATATCAGGGGCAGTGCAGTCTGGTCAACGTCAAACCCTCCTTTCTTATTCAGCAGAAGCATGAACGGGAGTCAGACGCCACAAAGTTTAATTAAAGACACAAATACAAGTAACACTTCTAAATCTTTTCACTGTAAAATTCTTAAAATTTATTTGAATCTGAAAATGAGCACCATGGGCTTTTATCTTCACTACTGATTCTATTTTCTGTGCATGGTCGGAATAACCGGTGCTGTGAAATTTGACAAAAGTTGCCCCAGATTCCTGATGTCATCGGCAATGAAGATTTTGAACCAGATCCTAGAATACAGTGTGTAAAATGGGTTAATATGCAGAAGAACATAAGAACATAAGAAATAGGAGCAGGAGACGGCCATACGCCCCTCGAGCCTGCTCCGCCATTTAATACGATCATGGTCGATGTGATCATGGACTCGGGTCCACTTCCCTGCCCGCTCCCCAAAGCACAGGACAAATGATTGAAGTATCGACTGTCCCTCAGTTAGCATTTCTTTATTGTGCAAAAGAAGGTGAGGGGTTAATTAATGATGCTTTCCCGTGAAAGCAACACAAAAGTTTAAGAAAAAAACATACAGTGACTGGCAGGTGAGCGCTGCTTCTGACACCAGGTGGGAATGGGCGGAGATTTTAAAGCTCCTTGTATTGTGACACCTTCATATAGACGAACATCTGAGTCTTATGACGTAGACCTCGTGGCGCAATGGTAGCGTGACTGATTTCAGTTCCGAAGGTAGCGTGTTTAAATCACATCAGGGTTACTGTACTTTTAGATATTGTTCTTCCAGAATTAATATATTCTTTGCTGTTTGCCAATAACCAGACCCTTGCTCCAAGGTCTGTCTCACTGTTTCCCCGGTGTCAGGCAGAGATACGCCTGCTACCCTCATTTATTTCATGTGACAGGATACAAAAGTTCAAAATCAACCTGCAGATGGCCACATACAGCATTAAATAGTCAGGATGGCCGAGCGGTCTCAGGTGCTGTGTTCAGGTTGCAGTCTTCTCTCGAGGTCTGTGTTTAAATCTGACATTTCTTATTTTTAATCATTAAGTGAAACTCATTGTTTGACACCACGATCAACTCCTTCAAAGTAGGATTCAGCAGTTCACCTGCTCGCTTAACATTTCCGTCTGACCGGGTGCTGAAAGTGGCGATGTTTCCGCAGTGTAGCGGTTAACACGTTCGTCTCACACGCGAAAGCTCACCGGGTGGGAATATTTTCTGGAGCTATCTCCTCATGCATGTCCAGGGGCGAGTTTGTTCTCCTGTGAAAGGTCATAAGGTCAAAAACATGTAAGGATTAGGGGCCGGAGTAGGCCATTCAGCCCCTCGAGCCTGGTCCACCATTCAAGAAGATCCTGGCAGTTCCTTGACAGCAAGTTTAAACATCTGGGGCGGAGCCAACAGGCACCTGGCTGCAATCAACGACAAAAACGTCTATTTGGTAGAAGCCCCGTGAGATCAATCGGTCGAGCATGAGAATCTTAATCTCGAATTTGGGGGCTCGAGCCCCACGTTAACTGTTAAAGCATGTCCCAATTTGCACAGTGTGTTTTCGGTGTCTGGTTCAAAATGTTCATTGCTGGTAACATCAACAGGAGACTGGGGAAACAGTGAGAAAGACTTTAGAGCAAAGGTCTGGTTATTGTGAAACACCAAAGGAAATATAAATTCAAGAAACATGGAAAACATAGAAAATAGGTGCAGGAGTAGGCCATTCGGCCCTTTGAGCCTGCACCGCCATTCAATGAGTTCATGGCTGAACATGCAACTTCAATACCCCATTCCTGCTTTCTCGCCATAGCCCTTGATCCCCCTAATCTGAAGGACTACATCTAACTCATTTTTGAGAAGAATAACCTCGAAAGGAAATGTGACCCCGACACCCAGGAAGAAGTGTTAAGGCAGAAGATTAAATGCTGCATTCCTCTGTTCAAAAAATTCCTTTCACAAACATTTTTCTGACCGTAACTGCACAAAACAAAAATGTTCCTTTCAAAGTCATTAAACTTCCGAATTTCCGTGCCCCCCGAATCTCCTGAATCAGATGCCTCTAGTTTTGCCGACTCAATCCATGTCCCTTTGAAATGTTCTGCTTCCACCCACACTATGAAATGTGCCACTAACTTATAGAATCATGGAATGGTTACAGCACGGAAGGCCATTCGGCCCGTCGAGCCCGTGCCGACTCTCAGCGAGTCCCACTCCCCCGCCCTTTCCCTGTAGCCCTGCAATTGTTTTTCCTTCAGACACTGATCCAGCTCCTGTTTGAAAGATAAGATTGAGTCTGCCTCCACCACCCTTTCAAGCCGTGCATTCCAGATCCTAACCACTCTCTGCTAAATGGCCACCTCCTGTTCCTATGCGTAAAGTCTGGGAAACACTGGATCAATTCCTGCCACACTCACAGCCTTCCTAAATATAGCACCGTCTTTCTATTCTCATAAAACCAGCTCCTGAAGTATAGGCCAGCTGTGCAGGCTAAAGCTCTGGTTATGTTCCGAACATTGCTGCAGTATTTCCGTAATGTAGTGGTTATTAGATTCACCTCACACGCGAAATGTCCCTGGTTCAAAACTGCGCGGAAACATTTTGAAAACATGTTCAATTAAATATTTGAAGAAATGGATTTATTCATATTAGTGGTTCAATATTAACAAAAAACAATGTCCCACAACCTTGTTAAATTTTCTGATATCTCTGTTCAGTTCTGTATACACTCAAACTGAATGCTCATAAAAGTATTGGAGTGGGAACTCACTGGATAACAGCACAGCTGGCAATGTTTGTGGAATATATTCGCGCAGCCAAAACGCACAATGACAACCTGGAATCGTGCAGCACCGAATCCACGGGGAAAAACAGTTAAATGCTTCGTCCCTGGGTGGTCTCGAACCACCAACCTTTCAGTTAACAGCCGAACGCGCTAACCCATTGCGCCACAGAGACTGACGCAATTGCACACTGCAAGACATCCCAAACCAGGGTGTCAGTCAGTTAAAGCTTCAGATTGCTCTGACCGGGATGGAACTTGTCCACTCTCAGTTGTACTTTTCCCAAGTAAAGGGTGGGACATTCATTGTGGATGTGTGGAAGCCAAACACTTTAATCTTTTTTAACTGGACACTCTCCACTAAGGACTGCCGTGTCTCTGTCCATCCTCCTGTCATTGTTTCCTGTCTTATCCCATAAGTTCCCCCTTTCAACTCAATCCATTCATTAAGAAATGACTGGACTTCAACTGGAATATCCCCTGAGCCTCCCATTACTAACTGAAGATCCCTTTAATCACGACAACTAAGAGAATGCTCACCCCTCGAACTGATGTGTGGGAAACACTTCTTCCAACAACTCAGCCAACTTTCTGCTTCATGTCGGGGGCTTCGAATGAGCTAACGAACTTTTGAAAATCACGTCGGGGTCACCAAAATGTTGTAAACGGCTGTCTTGCTCTTTTCACTTCTTTGCTTTTAACGTCGAATTACCCGCACACACTCCGTTGTAGGAAAGGCAGGATCGGGTCTTTTAGTTAAACATTCATACTCAGCAAACCAAATATGAAAGTTACTGAGAACACTTCACAAAGGCAGCTTGCTTCGATTTCCGTGTCTGCTTGAGACACACACCTTCCAAATGTCTAGTGTCTCTGATGTCTGTGTCTCTGCAGTCCATACTGCAGTCATCTTTATACTGAAAAAGCCTTTGAACTCTTATTCTTTGCATTTAGACAATCCAGACGAACTGCTTTCTGAATCGTTTAACAGACAGACTTAATATTGCTTGTTTAACCTACAGATCTCATTATATAGTTACAAGTTTAAACTCAAATACAGAACATACAGACATCGTCAAATCGTTTAGTCCTGAATTTCCATTATTCCCACCGTAACAAGGTACTCAAATATATAACATCCAGACAATGACCAGTTACTCATCTCACTGGCTGAAGGCACCACATTGTCGAACAGTCTCTTTTCCATCCAAACTTCAATCTTCCTGTTTTTTAATCCAAACTTCAGACTGCGTACTGAAGCAAAGAGTTCAGCAATGCGGGACTGTGCTCCCACAGAGCACAGGATTTGACAACGAGACTTGTCGATCAAGCATCAATGATAAAGGCAATAAAATTGCCCACCAGCACCAGGTGTCTTTTACTTGTTTGTCCCAAATTTTCAGCAGCTGGGACAACAAGAATTGAGGTTCCACTGAGATTTGAACTCAGATTGCTGGATTCAAAGTCCAGAGTGCTCACCATTACACCATGGAACCAACCATACAAAAATCTTTGAAAAAATTCTCAAAAACAACAAAATCATCGCCACCATTACACTTTGGCTCGGCCTTTTCTCATGTCTCGCATCAGTTTTCCCTCTTTACGCTCTGCTAATTATCGATGCAGAGCAATTCACACAGATGCTGTCGAGGCTATGGTTTCTCAAGTAGCTGTTTCTGTTTCACACTGTTCATCACAGCTTGTACTTCAGTCTTGCCAGGTAAAAAGTGCGTTTGCATTGCAATGCATTAATGTAAAATGCTTGGCATGAAAAGAAAACGTTTTGTCGAGTGCGAAGATTCACTAGACTGATTCCCGGGATGGCAGGACTGACATATGAGGAGAGACTGGATCGACTGTGCCTTTATTCACTGGCGTTTAGAAAGATGAGATGGGATCTCATAGAAACATATAAAATTCTGATGGGACTGGACAGGTTAGATGCAGGAAGAATGTTCCCAATGTTGGGGAAGTCCAGAACCATGGAACACAGTTAAAGCCATTTAGGACCAAGATGAGGAGAACCTTCTTCACTCAGAGAGTTGTTAACCTGTGCAATTCACTACTGCAGAGAGTTTTTGATGACAGTTCGTTGGATATATTCAAGAGGGAGTTAGATGTGGCCCTTACGGCTAAAGGGATCAAGGGGTATGGAGACAAAGCAGGAAATGGGTACTGAGGTGAATGATCAGCCATGATCTTATTGAGTGATGGTGCAGGCTCGAAGGGTCGAATGGCCTACCCCTGCAAGTATTTTCTGTGTTTCTTTGTTTCTATGCAGTGCCTGCATTTCAAACAGCATTGCTTTTATTGATCCTGCGGAATGCATATTGCACAGATAATCTCAGCACACATTGTGCAGACAAAGGTAGCATTAGACAACAAAGTGATTTGTCCTCCGCTGATTTGTAGCAGATGACTGACGGTTGAACACACGATTTGACAACTAGACTTGTAGATCAAGCATCAATGACAAAGGCAACAAAACTGCCCACCAGCACCAGGTGTCTTTCACTTGTTTGTCCCAAATTTTCAGCAGCTGGGACAACAAGCATTCAGGTTCGACTGAGATTTGAACTCAGATCATTAAATTTAGAGTCCAGAGTGCTCACCATTACACCATGGCAACAACCATGACAAAATCTTTGAAACATTTCTCAAAAACAACAAAACCATCTCCAACATTACACTTTGGCTCGGCCTTTTCTCATCCACACCGTCAGTTTCCCCACTTTACGCTCTGCTAATTATCGATGCAGAGCAATTCACACAGATACCGTCGAGGCTATGGGTTCTCAAGTAGCTGTTTCTGTTTCATTCTGTTCATCACAGCTTGTACTTCAGTCTTGCCAGGTAAAAAGTGCGTTTGCATTGCAATGCATTAATGTAAAATGCTTGGCATGAAAAGAAAATGCAAATTTTTTCGAGTACAAAACATGCAGTGCCTGCATTTCAAAAGCGTTGCTTTTATTCATCCTGCTGAATGCATATTGCACAGATAATCTCAGCACACATCGTGCAGGTAAAGGCAGCATTAGATAAAAAACTGGTTTCTCCTCCGCTGATTTGTAACAGGTAACTGATGGTTGAACACATGATTTCACAACTAGACCAAGCAACACTGACAAAGGCAACAAAACTGCCCCCCAACACCAGGTGTCTTTCACTTGTTTGTCCCAAATTTTCAGCAGCTGGGACAGCAAGAATTGAGGTTCCACCACAATGTGAACTCAGATCACTGGTTTACTGAGTCCAGAATGCTCACCATTACACCATGGAACTAATCATGCCAAAGTTTTTGAAACATAGAAACATCGAAACATAGAAACATAGAAAATAGGTGCAGGAGTAGGATGGCAAAAATTCGTGGGACAACCTCCCCTGTGTTTGGACTCATTGGAAAGGAAATTTAATTTAGAACTATCAACCAGAAAGTTTGGGATCCTAACTGGAAGAAACTACGAGTTTTAATCGAATTTGGGATTTTACAAGGCAGATTGGGTCCGTGTGGAAAGGGCTGAGAACTAAAGGATCGTTCAAAGAAACCAGTTTGAGTATTGAAACTGTCTGGGATATTGAAGCTGAACAAATTGTCTGGGGAATTGTGTAAACTCGAAAACCCATCTCCCCGGGAGACATTAACATAGCAACAATCAACCCAGAGATAGCCAGCCATCACTCAGAGCAGGAAACCCATCCAGCGTATACATAATGACAATGGCCCATCCAGCCCGCATGGAAAATCCAGGACATTGCAAACACCAAAAATCTAATTTTCCCGATCAAGAAACAAATTCAAAAGATCGACACATCCGAGACAGGTTACCATTAATGGGCCCGCCAAAATATAACAAAGAGATATCAAGCCCGCCAAAATTAAAATCAAAGAATCGGGGCTCATTTAGCGCGCAGATTAGAACGGCTCCCAAAGTATAACTGGGGCCCTGTTTTTTAACGAAAGAAGGAGAAGGGGAACGAGGGAAAAAGAAGAGAGACCACTGCAGCAGTTTGTAATAAGCCTTCCAGAGAGCTTGCTACACAGCCTCCTATGCAGGTCTTCTGAGCTCCAACATCTTCAGCCTCGACGACACTCCTGGACCACACTGCCCTGCGACCGAAGGAGAAGAAAGAACATCATCACAGCAGAGAAAGCAGTTCCCAGTAACTTCCGACATCATCATCACAGCAGCAACTGACCACAGCCAACGTGGTAACATCGAAAACACCGCGACCGACAAATTCTAAGATAAACAGTCCTCAAGAAGAAACCAAAGATTCGAAAGTTTCCCCTCTACAATCTGTTCCTCGATACCAACAGGTGAAACATTACCCAAAAGAACTTTAAAACCAATTGCTGACGGAAGAAAGTGGGTACTTACCCATAAATCCAATACGCGCCCTACCGCATCAGCGGACACCACCCAACTGAAGACTACGCAGCAAGAAGTCTTTCACAACATTCAGGGTATGGCAAGCAGAACTTACAGAGTCCAGTGAACCCCAAAATTGCGAACCACCGCCAACTGACAATAAGAGGATTGGTGAGCATAATCCCTGTTTGCCCGAGAGTTTGACCTAGTCAGAGTTAGGCATTGGGATGTGGGAGGTGTATTATTATTCTGTAACCCCATGAATGTTTGGTAAAGTGTTTTTTTATTCTAGTAATTACAAGCTTGACATTGTACATTCTTATTCTTGTTAAAATTGAGGTTCTTTGCACCAAAACTAGTTGTCTCTTGTTCTTTGTCACATCGCCAAATAAATCTAAAGTCTAGAACCCAGGAAGTGCGAGCGATTCAATCTGCTCAGAAGGTCAGAGATGAACCTGATCCCACACACCACCCCCTGCGACCGCGGCAGGACTTTGGTGTAAAGGATGTGATGCAGAGATTGCTGTTTTGGAGGAAAGAACCAAGATGACAGAAAGGATTTCCTCCGATGTGTATAAGAAAGTGAATGTCACTCATCAATGCTTGAAACTATCATTAAGGAAGAAATAGCGGGACATCTAGATAGGAAGAGTGCAATCAAGCAGACGCAGCATGGATTCATGAAGGGGAAATCATGTTTAACTAATTTACTGGAATTCTTTGAGGATATAATGAGCATGGTGGATAGAGGTGTACCGATGGATGTGGTGTATTTAGATTTCCAAAAGGCATTCGATAAGGTGCCACACAAAGGTTACTGCAGAAGATAAAGGTACGTGGAGTCAGAGGAAATGTATTAGCATGGATAGAGAATTGGCTGGCTAACAGAAAGGAGAGAGTCGGGATAAATGGGTCCTTTTCGGGTTGGAAATCGGTGGTTAGTGATGTGCCACAGGGATCGGTGCTGGGACCACAACTGTGCACAATATACATAGATGACCTGGAGGAGGGGACAGAGTGTAGTGGAACAAAATTTGCAGATGACACAAAGATTACTGGGAAGAAAGCGGGTTGTGTAGAGGACACAGAGAGGCTGCAAAGAGATTTAGATAGGTTAAGCGAATGGGCTAAGGTTTGGCAGATGGAATACAATGTCGGAAAATGTGAGGTCATCTACCTTGGGAAAAAAAACAGTAAAAGGGAATATTATTTGAATGGGGAGAAATTACAACATGCTGTGGTGCAGAGGGACCTGGGGGTCCTTGTTCATGAATCCCAAAAAGTTAGTTTGCAGGTGCAGCAGGTAATCAGGAAGGCGAATGGAATGTTGGCCTTCATTGCGAGAGGGATGGAGTACAAAAGCAGGGAGGTCCTGCTGCAACTGTAAAGGGTATTGGTGAGGCTGCACTTGGAGTACTGCGCGCAGTTTTGGTCACCTTACTACAGGAAGGATATACTAGCTTTGGAGGGGGTACAGAGGCGATTCACTAGGCTGATTCCGGAGATGAGGGGGTTACCTTATGATGATAGATTGAGTAGACTGGGTCTTTTCTCGTTGGAGTTCAGAAGGATGAGGGGTGATCTTATAGAAACATTTAAAATCATGAAAGGGATAGACAAGATAGAGGCAGAGAGATTGTTTCCACTGGTCTGGGAGACTAGAACTAGGGGACACAGCCTCAAAAGATGGGGGAGCCAATTTAAAAGCGAGTTGAGAAGGAATTTCTTCTCCCAGAGGCTTGTGAATCTATGGAATTCTCTGCGCAAGGAAGCAGTTGAGGCTAGCTCATTGAATGTATTCAAGTCACAGATAGATAGATTTTTAACCAATAAGGGAATTAAGGGTTATGGGGAGCGGGCGGGTAAGTGGAGCTGAGTCCACGGCCAGATCAGCCATGATCTTGTTGAATGGCAGAGCAGGCTCGAGGGGCTAGATGGCCTACTCCTGTTCCTAATTCTTATGTTCTTATTTAATGGGTGCTTGGTCTGTTGCGCGCTGAGCATCCAGGATACGCTGCGGCCCTGGACACCCAGCAAGGACCATAAGGAATCAGTAGAAAAGGCAATTTGGTTGGCCTGCCTGCAGCGACAGGTCCAACTCCGAGATAAGAACATCGAGTCACTGCAGGCAGAACGATGTGAATGTGCAGAAACATCACATGACAGGGCTATGGCAGAAGAAATGTGTGGAGAGAACTCCGGAAGCTAAAACATGGAAAGACACAGCGAATGGAAAGGTTGAAAAACAGCCAGAACTATTTACAGTGTCAGGTTACCGAGGCTAAGAATAATGAAAAGATACTGTGGGAGGAAAACACTCGCCTCACCCTTCAAGTAAAAGAGTTGGAGGAGAAGTTAAGAGACGTACAGCAGCTTATAAAGTAGCCAGCACGATTGAGTCAGGAGATCACGGTCCCTGCCAGCAACAAATCAAAAGTTTAACCCTTGCTCTGTCCAAGGCAAAAGGCATGGTATTCCTAATAAACCCGGGTACGGCCCGGGTAAACCTGGAACAGAAGAGGAAACTGTTCAACCACCACCTGTGGTGCCGGTGACTATACCGGTTCGGCAGCAGGAGGGTGAACGAGTTGTGGGGCGGACAGGGACAGCGGACCACCACCACCTGTGGCACCGAGTTTGAGCTTGGCTTGGCAGCAGGGAGGAGGGGCAGGCGAGCCAGAACAGGAAGGGCCAGAACCAGGGCCAATGTGCCCGGTCCGGCAATAAATGTTTGGCCCGCCCACCGGTGCTGGGGGTCTGGGGCCCCTGGAAAGTCAGTTTGTGGTTCCCCACACGACCCAACAGCTTAGGGCTATGATAAGTCACCTGGGAAAGCTCACTCCAAAGGGGGACACCTCGGTCCACTTTATGGAAGTGGAACAGGCAGGGGATATTAACGCGTGTGATGATGCCGAGATAGCAAAGATGCACCTCCTCTCACTGGACAGCAAGCTGTACAGGTTCCTATCTGCCGAGAGCAAAAGGGGGCAGAGGACATGTGCTGCTGTCCAGGAAGATATTCGAGAAGCCATGGGCTGTAATGATGGGAGTCCCTTCTCCAGACCCATGGAAGTGTAGCGCAGGGAAGAGTTCTCCTGCCCCTGCCCAAAAGACCGAGACTGAGAAGCCAGCCCCTCCCCACCCGTTTGATACATTTCTGACTGCGCTGCGAACAATGCTGGATGGCTCTGGGAGGGTAGCCACCGCCACCGGTACCGAAATCCCATCTGCCCCATCCCAGCCAAAACAGTGACTAGAACAGACACAGCCTGTCCACCTGTGTTCCCTCGAGTACGATGCGTGGGGCAGACCGACCGTTCAGATGGAGGTGGAAAAGGTGAAAGGGACTGACCTGCTGGATACCGGTGCATCAAGCACCCTTGTCTATGTAAATAACCCCGCCGCCTCACCTCTGTCTAGCGGGGTCCCCTAGAGCTTGGTGGGTTTCACAGGCACCGAGAAGGTTGGCTCTTTCTCCGTTCCGTTCTCTATTCGTTTCGGAACACTCCACACCAAATGGACTTGTGTCCTGATGAAGTGGGAACAGGAAGGGAGAGGGATCCTGGGGGCTGACTTCATTCGAGGCCATGGGATCCTCGTGGATTTAAGAAACCATTGTCTTTCGGGGTCAGTATGTATGGGACAGGAGAGTGATGTGATGGTTATCCCAGAAAAATGGGGAAAAGGGACGGTGTGTACCATGAAGCCAAGGAGTGTTACAACCTTGAATCACTGGTCAGTAACACTCCGATGGAGTACCAAGAGTATGTAAGGGCAAACCTTGCAGCTTTTGCCACTCACAAACACGACTGTGGGAGGATAAACGGGGTCGAGGTTAGCATAGATGGTGACCCTATGACCCGACCGTAGAAACAGTATAACTTCCCCAGGGAGGCGGAGGCAGACATGGAAACAGCCTTGGGTTCTTTAGTGAAACAGGGGTATTGAGACCAATAGCTACCCATGTGAACTCTCCGTTGTGGCCGGTTAAGAAACGGGACAACACCTGGAGAGCCACGGTGGACTATCGAGTACTCAACCGTAACATCCCCGCCTGTGCACCCACGGTTGCTGCCGTTGGATGACCTCATTGGAAGTATCCCAGCCTCCGCGACCACCTTCACGGTGCTGGATATTTCCAACGGGTTCTGGTCCATACCTTTAAGAAGAGAAGGTCTGTACAAGTTTGCTTTTACCTTTAAAGGACAGCAATACACTTGGAACTGTCTCCCTCAGGGCTTCCACAACAGCCCCAGTATTTTCCATCAATGTATGGCCAACTGTTTAAAGAGCTTCAGCAGACCCCAGCAGCTGGTACAGTATGTGGACGACCTGCTCCTGTTCACCGATGAGGGGGAGGAGCATGGTCCACTGCTGGCTGAACTGCTGGAGCTGCTGAAAGAAGAAGGGTTTAAAGTGAATCCCACAAAGGCACAGATCGGCCTGAAGGAAGTAAAATTCCTGGGACTGGCTGTGCGCGCTGGGGAAAGGGCCATTAACAAAGCTAGAAGGGAAGCAGTGCAGAAGTTACCAGCTCCCGACACAGTGACAGGAGTAAGATCTTTTCTCGGGCTAACCGGGTACAGCAGAGATCTCATTGAGGATTATGCAGCCACAGCAGCCTCTCTGCTCCGACTCCGACACAAGGGAGTGGAGTGGGAATGGGACGAAGGTTGCGAGGCAGCATTTATCCAACTCAATAAAGACCTGCAGACCGTGCCAGCTCTCGGGGCTATTGTTGGGGGTAAAGAGTTTTCCTGGAGGTAGCAGCCAGTGGGGACAGCCTGAGTGCAGTACTGCTCCAAGAGCGGCACGGCCGGCTGAGGCCAGTGGTCTACTCCTCCAGGATACTCACGGATGTGGAGAAGGGATACTCCAACTTTGAGAGGCACCTCCAAGCCACTCACTGGGCTGTGAAAAGATCACTGATCTTCACAGGGGATCCCCTATCACACTCCTTACCTACCATACGCCCATCCAAATGCTCCTGGACGGGAGGATCAAGGACGGGACAGAGAGCAGTGCCCGCATTGCTCGCTGGACCCTACTCCTCTCCCAGATGGACTTAAGGGGTAAGAGTCTCTGCGAGCCAAGACTCGCAGCCAACATGATCTATCCAGGGACTGCCCACCGGTGTACGGTGGGAAATTAACATAGGTTTTCGGGCTGGGTTACACCGCAGAGGCCGAGAGGTCCTTGTGGGCGGTTCAAGCACGGATCTGCGGGTGAACGACTCACAGGCTGTGGAGTTTATGACCCAGAGGCAGGCATTGCCCTGGTGATTAAACTCCCCAGTACGATGAGTGCCCAGCACGCTGAACTGTCTGCGGTGGTATATGTAGTCACACACCCCGAAGAATTCCCCACCTGACACACGATTTTCTCGGACAGTATGTTCACATGCAATTCGTGTCTGGAGTACTTGGCTATCTGGTCCCGTCGCGGATACACATCTGCAGACGGGAGACCCCTGGCAATTAAGCCCCGACTGGAAAAGATCATGACAGCCGTGGGGGAGGAAGGGAAGATCTATATACATAAAGTGAAGGCACATTCCACCACTGAACCCCGTAGTGAGGGAAACCAGCAGGCTGACATGTTGGCCAAGCAAGGTGCGCGCACGGGCAAGCTCTAGGATCCGTACAACCCAGGCCCCATCGCAGCAGTCAGGGGCAGGATTGGGATGACAGGGAGGGTAGGGGTAGCATTGTCCCCGGACCTAAAAATGGTTCAGATCCAAGACCCCGTCCCTAAAACTGTCCTGAACACGCTAGAAAAAGGGGAAAGGGTAGACGGCCCGTACAGAAGGCATGCTGTTCAGGGGGGAGCAATGGGTAGTACCCCAACAACAGCGGAGAGAATTCCTCCAGCTGGCCCACGAGGGTCCAGGAGCAGGACATCCTGGACCTGAGACCACTTGGCAATGGGTGGTACAGGCAGGGTGGTGGCCGGGACTCAGGGAAGACGTCCGCGAGTTCTGTGCCAGCTGTCTGGTGTGCGCTGCCAACAACCCCGACCCCCAGAAAAGGAAGGTGTCTATGGGACATATCAGGAGGGTAGAGGGATCCTGGCAGTCGATCCAGGTCGATTACATTGGGCCTCTACCCATCGCCCAGGGAGGTTACCAGTACTGTCTCGTGTTGGTGGATGTATTCACCAAATGGGTGGAAGCCTTCCCATGCCGAACAGCCACTACCCTGGGAACAGCCAGGATCCTGGTCAGGGAGGTGTTCTCCCGATGGGGACTACCCCAGTACGTGGATTCCGACCAGGGGAGCCACTTCACCCGGCAGGTGATGCAGGAGACCATTAAGGTGCTCAGCATCAAAGGTAAATGGCATGTCGCCCACAACCCACAGTCATCCGGGCCTGTGGAGCGTTTAAACCGCAACATCAAAGAAAGGCTGCGAAAGTAGACAGGGGACTCACCCAAGAGGTGGGTAGAGGTCCGACCACTGGTCCTCATAGGGATCCGGGCCAGCCAGTCAAAGATCACGGGGTACTCCCCGTATGAGCTCATGACCGGCAGAGCCAGGCGAACCCCCACCCATGTATTAGCCCCGGTACTCACGGAAGGTCAGCTTAGGGAAGCGAGCCGGGACAGCTTTGTCAGGAATCTGATTGAACACATTAAACAGATTCACTGGCAGGCTGCTGACAATATGGGAAAACAGCATCGGAGCAACTGACTGCTGCTCGAGCCCCGCAAACACCACGAATGGGAGATAGGGGACCAGGTTATGGTCAGCAACTACGCTCGAGTAGGGGTTTTTGAGGCACTGTACATGGGGCCGTACCACATTGTCGACAAGGCAAGCCCCATGATCTGTGCCGTGAAAATGCCTCGCCGTACAAAGTGGTTCCACATAAACCAGTGCAAACTTTTCAACCCCGGGACAGCAGCGAAACGTAAGGGACAGCCAGGAACAGGGAACTGTGCTAAAGGCAGGGACCCTCAGCCAGCAGCCTCTGACTGTGGAAATCCCACAGGGGACGTGGCAGACCCATAGACTGTACCCAGAGGGGCGGTGGACTGAGTTACTGGAGGAGCTGGGACTTGGACGCACCCCCAGGGGTCAAAACCCTGAGAAGGACTCTCCGCACGCCACGGCCTAAGGCACCGTGGTCACCAGCGCCCCAATTTAAGTGGTTCAGCCCCGGGAGAGGGACCTGCCGTGAAAGGGTACCTAAGATCAGGGACCAGCCTGCGAGCAGGGACACCCAGCCGGTAGCCTCGGGCGACGAGGGAGCCCCAGAAGAGATAGTGGTGGACCAGCCACTAATTGGGGGTCCCCAGCCCACGGCCTCAACCAGGCAGAACCCCCAGGGGACAAAATGAACCAGGCAGCCACCCCCAAAGGAGCGGTGTGCTGTATCACCGGAGGGGACATTCCCCCAATAGTGTGGGACTCAGACCCACCTCCGGTCAGGACACTCCAGGTCCTGCGGTACAGTCCGACCTACTACCGGCCCCGCTGGAAACACAGAGGCCAGGGAAGAAAAGAGAAGGACAGGAATTAACCTGGCCACCCGGAGATGGGTGGCAGATGTACATAAATAATACGATATGTGTTAAGGTATGTTTAGTAAGAATCTAGCGTAGTGTAGATTATGCGTGTAATGATTTCAGGCACCACAACTGAAAAGAAACCACACATATGGAAGGTGTGAAACGAGTAGAATAGGATAAGGATGTTTATATGAATATAGAAGTTAAGAGTTTCAGCCGACAGCCGGTGACTAAATAGTGACATATGTATTGGGGAAAGGAAAAGACCCCACCTTGTCGGCAGTAAAAGAGGCACTACAAGATCGATAACAACATGAACAGGGTCCTGTTCCTGCTCGCCCTGATAAGGATGAGCAGTGACAGCTGAGGAGACGTGGAAGAATCCCCCATTTATGGTCTCAGGAGAGAGAGCACCGATCGTGACTGCAGCGGGTGACACCCCGGGTGTGGAAGAGCTCACCGTGTACGCCCACGAGGGAAGGTGGCCAGGGTGGATGGGGTCTCATTCCACCCACTACTCCAGCCAGGAAGGGTTTACCTCTGGGGAGGCCTCCGTTCCATGCCCCAGGATACGGGTCGTTGCTGCGTGGGTCAGTGTCACGGAGGGAAAACGTGTATGTTTGACTTGTAAAGGAAAGATTCCCCTGGGTAGATGGTGCTGGCTCAGGAAGCTGAGCAAGGATGTGGGGGATCAGCACTCTGACTGGGAAAGACTCGGGAATGACACGTACCGTACCATCACGGGGACACGGGGAGGAGTGAAGGTGTGTTAGAACAAGTGGTGGGAGTCTGAACAGGGAATTTACGTCTGCATGTGGTGGTCAGAGGAGATCTGTCCTGCAGACATATCAATCGCCTTTGCCAGGCAATGGCAAGATGAGGGGGAAGGGATGGGGTGGGATTCCAGCCTACACGGGTGTGTGGTCCCACACTCCCCACTCCCAATTAACACCACCGAACTTATAGCACACATTAAGAAACCCCTGCCCACGACCCCGCCAGTGAGAACAATAATAGAAAGGTGTCCGACCACCACCAAGTGACTCGGGAATGGATTAGTATTGGTACCAACCGAAAAGGTGTTATACCAGGGGCTACATTATGCAGTAGCTTCAGTTATTTTAAACTTTACCGAGGTGCATATACCTGACTGGTGCCCGAAGGAAACAGAGCAGCTATACCAGGCCCTACTCAGAGAAATGTTCAAGAACTTTTATGAGTTAGAATTTGAGAATGTAGACAAAACAGATATATACATCCTATACGCTAGGGACACCAGGGGCACGGGAAGACCTAGAAGGGGCACCTTGAACGACATTTTAACTGCATATCATGCAGGATCCTCTGTGATAAATAGCCTGGACGATATAGAACGACACATGCAGATAAATGGTCTACAGAACCAACTGAGAAACATCATGAAAGAAGAAAACACAGGAGAAGGCTCAGAGCTACACGAGGACCAGGCTATGATGATCCATTGAAAGGAAATCGTGGCTGAGCTGGAAAAACATGCACAGACAGGGAATGCACTCATACGGGAGGATAGGAATGCTTCTGACCAGGTTGCACAGAACGAGGTGTGTGTGCTGTACGGGGCATGGTTGTTGGGCGAGGGCCGCAACAACCTGGAGGATTTAAAACAAGGTTTAGTCCCCTCCTGGATCAGTAACAAGCACCTCGCAGCCCTCCACCCGTACAGTAACTCACTAAGCCCGTGCCAGCTCGGCCTAGCTTCTGAAACTTACCCTGTCCCAGTCGATCGCGATGTTCTAATCACACCATCATGGGGATAGTACTGAGGATGTCGGTCATGGGTGGGACAGCCCTTCCCACACTGTATACAGGGTGGAGAACATTGGAGTCATTCAAGGAGGTGCACATGCTCATTTCACAGCAGTCCCACCCTATGTCATAAAGTGGGAACACGCTGTGACGGGTACTGACCTCTCCGGGTGCACACATAATACTGTGTCCCCAGCACTTGAACACCTATTCTAAACCACAGTGTGGGTTTAAAGCTGCTGGTGCACAGTCTATCAACTGTACCATGGAGGTAATGGCACAAAACCATGTCCCTCCACAGGGAGCATACATCGGGGGTGGGACATATTGTGTCACCACCAGTGCGCCCCACTACCAACATGGACACTTCTGGTGTCCGGTCAGTGACAGCAGTTTTTGCTTTATACCCGAGGCAGAAGTTCAAGTGGCCCAGGAACGGATTGTCCCCATTCCCGAACCCTCCACTGTTCACCTCACTGTGAGAGAAAACATCACAAACCTGCAGGATTATGTTGTACATTTGGCGATGAAATTCCCCCACTACCCGAACAACTTACTGCTCTGCTAGCAGCTGTAGTAATCTCACAAAAACATTTTGATTCTCGAGAACAGAAAACAATTGAGATAGGGAGAAAGATTCTAGAGATCACAATTTCACCTTGGTGGGACATTTTCAGAAATATAGAAGTTCCTACCGGGATCAGAATAGCTTCCCACTTTTTGGTTGTCTGTCAACTCGCGATTATTCTTTACTTATGGTGTCTCACTTGTTGAGTGAAATGCAGAGGCCGTCAGGTCAGGCACCAAAGGTGCTGTACGCTCCCTGGCCAAACTTGGGCATCACACAGGGAGAAGTAACACCATACTACCATGAACTCATCCTTTTTTGGCGTGGAAGCAAGTCATCCTCATTTCGAGGGACCGCCTATGATGATGATGATGATGGATAAATTAACGTCCCGACAGCTCATTGACTGCAGGAGTGGGACCGTGTGGCGCTTCAGAAGACATGTCAAAAAGACAAAGTCACTGATTCCGTCTCATGTGCTCCTCCAATCAGGAATAGCAACAAACTAAAAATGCTTAATAATGGTTACACCTTATCTCCAAATAAACTACATAGTTGGCTTGTTGGTCTAGAGGTATGATTCTCACTTCGGGGTTGTGATTTGAAATATGCGAGAGATCCCGGGTTCAAATCACGGACGAGCCCTCATTTTGCCGCGAATTTTGAATTTGCATCGAACTTTTGCAAAGAAGGACTTGCATTTCTGCAGCGTCTGTCAGGAACTCATGATGCCCCAAAGTGCTTTACAGTCGTTGAGTTGCCTTTGAAATATTGTCACGTGAGGAAAGATGTGCCCAAGTCACCTCACACGCACCTCAACTCTTTGTGAAGGAGATCATAGAATCATAGAAGTTTACAGCACGGAAGGAGGCCATTTCAGCCCATCGTGTCCGCGTTGGCCAACAAGAGGCTATCCAGCCTAATCCCACTTTCCAGCTCTAGGTCCATAACCCTGCAGGTTACGGCACTTCAGGTGCACATCCAAGCACTTTTAAAATATGGTGAGGGTTTCTGCCTCTACCACCCTTTCAGGCAGTGAGTTCCAGACCCCCACAACCCTCTGCGTGAAGAAATTTCCCTTCTAAACTTTCTACCAATTACTTTAAATTTATGCCTCCTTGTTGATGACCCCTCTGCTAAGGGAAATAGGCCCTTTCTATCCAGTATATCTAGGCCCCTCATAATTTTATACACCTCAATGAAGTCTCCCCTCAGGCTCTGTTCCATGGAAAACAAATCCAGCCTATCCAATCTGTCCTCATGGCTAAGATTCTCCACTCCCGGCAACAGACTCGTAAATCTCCTCTGTATCCTCTTCAGTGCAATCATGTCCTTCCTGTAATATGGCGACCAGAACTGCACGCAGTACTCCAGCAGTGGCCAAACCTGCCCCACCGACCACATCTCTTGTATTCTATTCCTCGGATAATAAAGGCAAGCATTCCATATTCCTTCTTAACCACCTTATCGACCTGGCCTGCTACTTTCAGGGATCTGTGGACATGCACTGCCTGGATTCTGGGGAGGACCCAGCAGATTGGAAAACTGCAAATGTAATGCCCCTATTTAAAAAAGGAGGAAGACAAAAAGCAGGAAACTATAGAGCAGTTAGCCTAACGTCTGTGGTTGGGAAAATGTTGGCGTCCATTATTAAAAAAGCAGTAGCAGGACATAGAAACATAGAAACGTAGAAAATAGGTGCAGGAGAAGGCCATTCGGCCCTTCGAGCTTGCACCACCATTCAATAAGATCATGGCTGATCATTCAGCTCAGTACCCCTTTCCTGCTTTCTATCCATACCTCTTGATCCCTTTAGCCTTAAGGGCCACATCTAACTCCCTCTTGAATATACCTAACGAACTGGCATCAACAACTCTCTGTGGCAAAGAATTCCACAGGTTAACAACTCTCTGAGTGAAGAAGTTCTCCACATCTCGGTCCTAAATGGCTTCCCCCTTATCCCTTAGACTCTGACCCCTGGTTCTGGACTTCCCCAAACATCGGGAACATTCTTCCTGCCTCTAACCTGCCCAGTACCGTCAGAATTTTATATGTTTCTCTGACATCCCCTCTCATTCTTCTAAACTCCAGTGAATGCAGGCCCAGTCGATCCAGTCTCTCCTCATATGTCAGTCCTGCCATCCCGTCTGGTGAACCTTCGCCGCACTCCCTCAATTGCAAGAACATCCTTCCTCAGATTAGGAGACCAAAACTGATACACAATATTCCAGGTGACGCCTCACCAAGGCCCTTTAAATCTGCAGTAAGACCTCCCTGCTCCAATACTCAAATTCCCCAGCTATGAAGGCCAACATGCCATGTGTCTTCTTCACCGCCTGCTGTACCTGCATGCCAACTTTCAATGATTGATGTACCATGACACCCAGGTCACGTTGCACCTCCCCTTTTCCTAATCTGTCACCATTCAGATAATATTCTGCCTTCACGTTTTTGCCACCAAAGTGGATAACCTCACATTTATCTACACTATACTGCATCTGCCATGTATTTGCCCACTTACCGAACCTGTGCAAGTCACCCTACAGCCTATTAGCATCCTCCTCACAGCTCACACCGCCACCTAGCTTAGAGTCACCTGCAAACTTGGAGATATTACAATCAATTCCGTTGATTCCATCTAAATCGTTGATGTATATTGTAAATAGCTGGGGTCCCAACACTGAGTCCAGTGGCATCCCACTAGTCACTGCCTGCCATACTGAGAAGGACCCATTATCCCTGCTCCCTGCTACCTGTCTGCCAACCAGTTCTCTACCCACGTCAATACATTACCCCCAATACCATATGCTTTAATTTTGCAAACTAATCTCTTGTGTGGGACCTTGTCAAAAGCCTTTTGAATGTTCAAACACATTACATCCACTGGTTTTCCCTTGTCCACTCTGCTAGTTGCATCCTAAAAAAATTCTCGAAGATTTTTCAAGCATGATTTCCCTTTCATAAATCCTTGCTGACTTGGACAGATCTTGTCACTGCTTTCCAAATGTGCTGCTATTTCATCTTTAATAATTGATTCCAGCATTTTCCCCACTACTGATGTCAGGCTAATCGGTCTATAATTATACATTTTCTCTCTCCCTCCTTTTTTAAAAAGTGTTGTTACATTAGTCCCCCTCCAGTCCATAGGAACTGATCCAGAGTCGATAGACTGTTGGAAAATGATCACCAATGCATCCACTATTTCTAGGGCTACTTCCTTAAATACTCTGGGATGCAGACTATCAGGCCCTGTGGATTTATTGGCCTTCAATCCCATCAATTTGCCTAACACAATTTCCTGACTAAGAAAGATTTCCTTCAGTTCCTACTTCTCGCTAGACCCTCGGTTTCCAAGTATTTCCGGAAGGTTATATGTATCTTCCTTCGTGAAAACAGAACTAAAGTATTTGTTCAATTGGTCTGCCATTTCTTTGTTCCCCATTATAAATTCACCTGATTCTGACTGCAAGTGACCTACGTTTGTCTTCACTAATCTTTTTCTCTTCACATATCTACAGAAGCTTTTGCAGTCAGTTTTTATGTCCCCTGCAAGCTTCCTCTTATACTCTATTTTTCCGCTCCTAATTAAACCCTTTGTCCTCCTCGACTGAATTCTAAATTTCTCCCAGTCCTCAGGTTTGTTGCTTTTTCTGGCCAATTTATATGCCTCTCCTTGGAATTAACACTATCCCTAATTTCCCTTCTGAGCCACGGTTGAGCCACATTCCCCATTTCAGTTTTTTCTCCAGACAGGGATGTACAATTGTTGAAGTTCATCCATATGATCTTTAAATGTTTGCCATTGCCTATCCACCGTCAACCCTTTAAGTCTCATTTGCCAGTCTATTCTAGCCAATTCACATCTCATACCATTGAAGTTACCTTTCCTCAAGTTCAGGATTCTCGTCTCTGAATTAACTGTGCCACTCTCCATCTTAATAAAGAATTGTACCATATTGTGGTCACTCTTCCCCAAGAGGCCTCGCACAACAAGATTGCTATTAGTCCTTTCTCATTCCACATCACCGAGTCTAGGATAGCCAGCCCTCTAGTTGGTTCCTTGACATATTGGTCAAGAAAACCATCCCTAATACACTCCAGGAAATCCTCCTCCACTGTATTTAGAAACATAGAAAAATAGAAAATAGGTACAGGAGTAGGCCATTCGGACCTTCTGGCCTGCACCACCATTCAATGAGTTCATGGCTGAACATGCACCTTCAGTACCCCATTCCTGCTTTCTCACCATACCCCTTGATTCCCCTAGTAGTAAGGACTTCATCTAACTCCTTTTTGAATATATTTAGTGAATTGGCCTCAACAACTTTCTGTGGTAGAGAATTCCACAGGTTCCCCACTCTCTGGGTGAAGAAATTCCTCCTCATCTCGGTCCTAAATGGCTTACCCCTTATCCTTAGACTGTGTCCCCTGGTTCTGGACTTCCCTCACATTGGTAACATTCTTCCTGCATCTAACCTGTCTAAACCCGTCAGAATTTTAAATGTTTCTATGAGGTCCCCTCTCATTCTTCTGAACTCCAGTGAATACAAGCCCAGTTGATCCAGTCTTTCTTGATAGGTCAGTCCCGCCATCCCAGGAATCAGTCTGGTGAACCTTCGCTGCACTTCCTCAATAGCAAGAATGTCCTTCCTCAGGTTAGGAGACCAAAATTGTACACAATACTCCAGGTGTGGCCTCACCAGGGCCCTGTACAACTGTAGCAACACCTCCCTGCCCCTGTACTCAAATCCCCTCGCTATGAAGGCCAACATGCCATTTGCTTTCTTAACCGCCTGCTGTACGTGCATGCCAACCTTCAATGACTGATGTACCATGACACCCAGGTCTCGTTGCACCTCCCCTTTTCCTAATCTGTCACCATTCAGATAATAGTCTGTCTCTCTGTTTTTACCACCAAAGTGGATAACCTCACATTTATCCATATTATACTTCTTCTGCCATGCATTTGCCCACTCACCTAACCTATCCAAGTCGCTCTGCAGCCTCATAGCATCCTCCTCGCAGCTCACACTGCCACCCAACTTAGTGTCATCTGCAAATTTGGAGATACTACATTTAATCCCCTCGTCTAAATCATTAATATACAGTGTAAACAGCTGGGGCCCCAGCACAGAACCTTGTGGTACCCCATTAGTCACTGCCTGCCATTCTGAAAAGTCCCCATTTACTCCTACTCTTTGCTTCCTGTCTGACAACCAGTTCTCAGTTCATGTCAGCACACTACCCCCAATTCCATGTGCTTTAACTTTGCACATTAATCTCTTGTGTGGGACCTTGTCGAAAGCCTTCTGAAAGTCCAAATATACCACATCAACTGGTTCTCCCTTGTCCACTCTACTGGAAACATCCTCAAAAAATTCCAGAAGATTTGTCAAGCATGATTTCCCTTTCACAAATCCATGCTGACTTGGACCTATCATATCACCTCTTTCCAAATGCACTGCTATGACATCCTTAATAATTGATTCCATCATTTTACCCACTACCGATGTCAGGCTGACCGGTCTATAATTCCCTGTTATCTCTCCCTCCTTTTTTAAAAAGTGGGGTTGCATTGGCTACCCTCCACTCCATAGGAACTGATCCAGAGTCAATGGAATATTGGAAAATGACTGCTAATGCATCCACTATTTCCAAGGCCACCTCCTTAAGTACTCTGGGATGCAGTCCATCAGGCCCTGGGGATTTATCGGCCTTCAATCCCATCAATTTCCCCAAAACAACTTCCCGACTAATAAGGATTTCCCTCAGTTCCTCCTCCTTACTAGACCCTCCGACCCCTTTTATATCCGGAAGGTTGTTTGTGTCCTCCTCAGTGAATACCAAACCAAAGTACTTGTTCAATTGGTCTGCCATTTCTTTGTTCCCCGTTATGACTTCCCCTGATTCTGACTGCAGGGGACCTACGTTTGTCTTTACTAACCTTTTTCTCTTTACATATCTATCGAAACTTTTGCAATCCGTCTTAATGTTCCCTGCAAGCTTCTTCTCGTACTCCATTTTCCCTGCCCTAATCAAACCCTTTGTCCTCCTCTGCTGAGTTCTAAATATCTCCCAGTCCCCAGGTTCACTGCTATTTCTGGCCAATTTGTATGCCACTTCCTTGGCTTTAATACTATCCCTGATTTCCCTTGATAGCCACGGTTGAGCCACCTTCCCTTTTTTATTTTTACGCCAGACAGGCATGTACAATTGTTGTAGTTCATCCATGCGGTCTCTAAATGTCTGCCATTGCCCATCCACAGTCAACCCCTTCAGTATCATTCGCCAATCTATCCTAGCCAATTCACGCCTCATACCTTCAAAGTTACCCTTCTTTAAGTTCTGGACCATGGTCTCTGAATTAACTGTTTCATTCTCCATCCTAATGCAGAATTCCACCATATTATGGTCACTCTTCCCCAAGGGGCCTCGCACAACGAGATTGCTAATTAATCCTCTCTCATTACACAACACCCAGTCTAAGATGGCCTCCCCCCTAGTTGGTTCCTCGACATATTGGTCTAAAAAACCATCCCTTATGCACTCCAGGAAATCCTCCTCCACCGTATTGCTTCCAGTTTGGTTAACCCAATCTATGTGCATATTAAAGTCACCCATTATAACTGCTGCACCTTTATTGCACGCACCCCTAATTTCATGTTTGATGCCCTCACCAACATCACTACTACCGTTTGGAGGTCTGTACACAACTCCCACTAATGTTTGTTGCCCTTTGGTATTCTGCAGCTCTACCCATATAGATTCCACATCATCCAAGCTAATGTCCTTCCAACCTATTGCCTTAATTTCCTCCTTAACCAGCAATGCTACCCCACCTCCTTTTCCTTTTATTCTATCCTTCCTGAATGTTGAATACCCCTGGATGTTGAGTTCCCAGCCCTGATCATACTGGAGCCACGTCTCCGTAATCCCAATCACATCATATTTGTTAACATCTATTTACACAGTTAATTCATCCACCTTATTACGGATACTCCTTGCATTAAGACACAAAACCTTCAGGCTTGTTTTTTTAACACCCTTTGTCCTTTTAGAATTTTGCTGTACAGTGGCCCTTTTTGTTCTTTGCTTTGGGTTTCTCTGCCCTCCACTTTTCCTCATCTCCTTTCTGTCTTTTGCTGTTGCCTCCTTTTTATTTCCCTCTGTCTCCCTGCATTGGTTCCCATCCCCCTGCCATATTAGTTTAAATCCTCCCCAACAGCACTAGCAAACAGTCGCCCGAGGACATTGGTTCCGGTCCTGCCCAGGTGCAGACCGTCCGGTTTGTACTGGTCCCACTTCCCCCAGAACCGGTTCCAATGCCCCAGGAATTTGAATCCCTCCCTGCTGCACCACTGCTCAAGCCATGTATTCATCTGCGCTATCCTGCGATTCCTACTCTGACTATCCCGTGGCACTGTTAGCAATCCCGAGATTACTACTTTTGAGGTCCTACTTTTTAATTTAGCTCCTAGCTCCTTAAATTCGTTTTGTAGGACCTCATCCCTTTTTTTACCTATGTCGTTGGTACCAATGTGCACCACGACAACTGGCTGATCTCCCTCCCTTTTTAGAATGTCCTGCACCCGCTCCGAGACATCCTTGACCCTTGCACCAGGGAGGCAACATACCATCCTGGAGTCTCAGTTGCGGCCGCAGAAACGCCTATCTATTCCCCTCACCATTGAATCCCCTATCACTATCGCTCTCCCACTCTTTTTCCTGCCCTCCTGTGCAACAGAGCCAGCCACGGTGCCATGAACTTGGCTGCTGCTGCCCTCCCCTGATGAGTCATCCCCCTCAACAGTACCCAAAGCAGTGTATCTGTTTTGCAGGGGGATGACCACAGGGGACTCCTGCACTACCTTCCTTGCACTACTCTTCCTGCTGGTCTTCCATTCCCTAGCTGGCTGTGGACCCTTCTCCTGCGGTAAGACCAACTCGCTACACGTGATACTCACGTCATTCTCAGCATCGTGGATGCTCCAGAGGGAATCCACCCTCAGCTCCAATTCCGCAACACGGACCGTCAGGAGCTTGAGGTGGATACACTTTCTGCAGATATAGTCGTCAGGAACACTGGAGTTGTCCCTGAGTTCCCACATGGTACAGGAGGAGCATAACACCCGACCGAGCTCTCCTGCCATGACTTAACCCTTAGATACATTTAAATTGGCAACAACAATGTTAAAAGTTACTCACTGATATAGAAGAGAAAAAAGAAAAGAGAAAAACTACTCACCAATCACTTACCCTCTTGGCTGTGACGTCACCTTTTGATTTCTTTCTACTTCTTTTTTGCCTTCTCTCCCCGCTGCAGCTGCACAGGTCACGCCTCTCGGACTGCCGCCGCCTCTCGGACTGCCGCTGGGTCTTTATAGGCCTCACCAACCATGCACTCCAGCCTCTCGGACTGCCGCCGCCTCGCGCTGCCGCTGGGTCTTTATAGGCCTCACCAACCACGCACTCCTGCCTCTTGGACTGCCGCCGCCTCGTGCTGCCGCTGGGTCTTTATAGGCCTCACCAACCACGCACTCCCGCCTTTCGGTTTGGTTAGCCCAATGTCAATGCAGATTAAAGTTGCCCATGATAACTGCTGTACCTTTACGCATCCGTAATTTCTTGTTTGATGCTGTCCCCAAACTCACTACTACTGTTTGGTTGTCTGTGCACAACTCCCACGAGCGTTTTCTGCCCTATGGTATTCCGCAGCTCTATCCATACAGATTCCACACCATCCAAGCTAATGTCCTTCCTTAATATTGCATTAATTTCCTCTTTAACCAGCAACGTTACCCGACCTCCTTTTCCTTTCTGTCTATCCTTCTTGAATGTTGAATACCTCTGGATGTTGAGTTCCCAGCCTTGGTCACCCTGGAGCCATGTCTCTGTAATCCCAATTATATCATATTTGTTAATTGCTGTTGATGCAGTTAATTCGTCCATCTTATTACGAATACTCCTCGCATTGAGGCACAGAGCCATCAGGCTTGTCTTTTTAATATACTTTCTCCCTTTAGAATTTTGCTGTAATGTGGTCCTTTTTGATTTTTGCCTCGTGTTTCTCTGCCCTCCACTTTTATTTTTCTTCTTTCTATCTTTTGCTTCTGCACCCATTTTACTTCCTTCTATCTCCCTGCATAGGTTCCCATCCCCCTGCCATATTAGTTTCACCCCTCCTTAACAGCACTAGCAAACACTCCCCTAGACATTGGTTCCGGTTCTGACCAGGTGCAGACCGTCCGGTTTGTATTGGTCCCACCTCCCCCAGAACTGGTTCCCTTGTCCCAGGAATTTGAATCCCTCCCCGCTGCACTACTCATCAAGCCACATAGTCATCTGAGCTGTCCTGCAATTTCTACTCCGACTAGCACGTGGCACTGGTAGCAATCCTGAGATTACTACCTTTGAGATCCTACTTTTTAATTTAACTCCTAGCTCCCTAAACTCAGCTTGTAGGACCTCATCCTGTTTTTCCCTATATCGTTGGTACCTATATGTACCACGACAGCTGGCTGTTCACCCTTCCCCTCCAGAATACACTGCAGCCGCTCCGAGACATCCTTGACTTTTGCACCAGGGAGGCAACATACCATTCTGGAGTCTCGATTGCAGCCGCAGAAACATCTAACTATTCCCCTTACAATAGAATCCCCTATCACTATAGTTCTCCCACTCTTTTTCCTGCCCTCCTGTACAGCAGAGCCACCCCTGGTGCCATGGACTTGGCTGCTGCTGCCTTCCCCTGATAAGTCATCTCCTCCAACAGTACCCAAGATGGTGTATCTGTTTTGCAGGGGGATGACACCAGGGTACTCCTGCACTACCTTCCTTCCACTGCTCTTCCTGATGGTCACCCATTCCCTATCTGCCTGAGTAACCTTTACCCGCGGAGTGACCAACTCACTAAACGTGCTATTCACGACATCCTCAGCATCGCGGATGCTCCAGAGTGACACCTTGCGCAGCTCCAGTGCCGCAATGCGGCCTGTTAGGTGCTGCAGCTGGATACACTTCCTGCACATGTAGTCATCAGGAACACTGGAAGCGCCCCTGACTTCCCACATAGCACAGGAGGAGCATGACACGTGTCCGAGCTCTCCTGCCATGACTTAACCATTAGATTACTTAATTTGGCAACATGCCAAAGGTTTCTTGCTGCTAAGAACAAGAAGAAAGACAAAGAAACAGAAAACTACTCACCACTCAACCAGCCAATCACTTACCCTCTTGGCTGTGACGTCACCCTTTGATTACTTGTGACTTCTTTCTTACTTTTGACCCTGCACCAGCTGTAGCTCGCTGCTCGCTGCTCCTGTAGCCGCTGCTCCTCCGACTGCCGCCGATCCCCGGACTCCCGCTGGGCCTTTATAGGCCGCTGCTCACACCTCCTCCGATCACTGCTCCTCCGACTTTTGGAAAAAAAATAATTCAGTCAGGCAGAGTCTGCATTGATTTATGAAAGGGAAGTCATGTTTGACAAATTTGCTGGAATTCTTTGAGGATGTAATGAACAGGGTGGATAAAGGGGAACCAGGGGATGTGGTGTATTTGGACTTCCAGAAGGCATTTTGACAAGGTTCCACATAAAAGATTACTGCACAAGATAAAAGTTCACGGGGTTGGGGGTAATATATTAGCATGGATAGAGGATTGGCTAACTAACAGAAAACAGAAAGTCGGGATAAATGGTTCATTCTCTGGTTGGTAAACAGTAAATAGTGGGGTGCTACAGGGATCAGTGCTGGGACCCCAACTATTTATAATCTATATTAACGACTTGGAAGAAGGGACCGAGTGTAACGTAGTCAAAGATTGGAGGAAAAGCAATGTGTGAGGAGGACACAACAAATCTGCAAAACAACATAGCCAGGCTTAGTGAGTGGGCAAAAATTTGGCAGATGGAGTATAATGTTGGAAAGTGCAAGGTTATGCACTTTGGCAGAAAAAATCAAAGACAAGTTATTATTTAAATGGAGAAAAATTGCACAGTGCTGCAGTAACAGCGGGACCTGCGGGTACTTGTGCATGAAACACAAAAGGTTAGTATGCAGGTACAGCAATTGATCAGAAGGCCAATGGAATCTTGGCCTTTATTGCAAAGGGGATGGAGTATAAAAGCAGAGAAGTCTTGTTGCAGTTATAAAGGAGATTGGTGAGGCAAGACCTGGAATACTGCGTGCAGTTTTGGTTTCCATATTTAATACTGCTTTACTTGCTTTGGAGATGTAGAATTTACCAATATTTCGCAAAGATTCCTTGTACCTGTTCCCCTGCAGAGGAGAAGAATCCCTTTCTGGACTTTTAAAATGGAAGGACAAACTTGGGGACACAAATGAGTTTAAAGAGGAAGACGAGGCCTGCAGGGGATAAAAGGGGATGCATTCATGGAGCCCCCACAGTGTTTGAACTCATAAGCAAGGGAATTTAATTTGTACCTAAATTACAGAAGCCTGAGATCCCCTAAACATCTCTGGGAAGCAGCATATCAATTTTAAGATTCTACAACATTTTGGCTGCGAAAAAAGAGTTACCGAATACATGACATGGGGCTAACCTCTGTGAAGCAAATTCGTGTATTAAGGATCCCAGACTGTCTGGGGGAACTATGCAACACCAATTCACCCCCTAATAGATAATCAAATTACCAACCATTATCTGAACGACACAACTCAATCAAATTACTGCTGAACAAGCCCGACAAATTCTGACAAAGAAGAGAGCTCAAAACTAATGAGCAGCTCCCTTGAAACAAAGAGCTGGGCCAGATTTGGTGGGAGATAAGGAAGCCTTTTTGGGATATATCTATTCCCAGTTTTACAAGGAAAAGAACACAAGCAGCCGGAGGTGGGGAGTGAAGAAATGGAGTAGTGGAGAAAACTGCAAGAAATCATCAAGGACCGACCGAGCATGCAAACAGCACGAGGCCCACGAAACGGAAGGTTGTCAGCAACCAAATTGACAACCCGGGCCACCACAACCAGCGAAACGACCAACCGAAACCAACTCAGCAAAAACCGAAGAATCGACATTTATTTCCACTCTACAATCTACTTCTGAACGACCAACGGGTGAGAAATTACCAAAAAGGACTAACTAAAACTATTCCTAACCAAAGAAAGTGGGTACTTACTCCATACATCCAAAACACAACTTACTGCATCACCCCAACTGAAGACTACGCAGTCTGAAGTCCTCTCCTCCGTCCGGGATACGGCTCGCCTAGAAGGCCAAGTGCAGTGAACCCCGAAACCGCGATTCACCGGCAACTGTCAAAATCGATTGGTGAGCATAGCTCCTGAACCCCCAGAGCTATAACTTAGTTAGTCAGGGGAATTGAAAGTGGGGGAGGCTAGGATAACTCGTGTAAATGTATCTGCATTCTCCTCTTTACCCCATTTAGAGTTTAAGCTGTATTCTTTTCTCCATAGGCTGTATGTTGACAATTTATTCAACATGTTGTACCCCTTAGTGTCTATTGCTATTACTATTCTGTGTGTGTTATTAAAGATGTGCCTTTTACTTCCTTTTAAACACAATAAAGCCATACCTGCTTCCTATCTTGAAACCGATTGTTTGCCCAAGTCTGTCACAGCCCCTTTATAATTCAAGTGTCGAGAACCAAGGGTGTGGGAGCGATTCATTTAAGGGCAGAAGGGAAAGCTGACCCTCCGAAAACCACCCCTTACATAATGGTGACCACCAAGGGACTCTGGGGCAAGGGACGTGATAAGAGAGAGAGTGGTTTCATGAAAAGAAGCAAAAAGGAAGAGGGAATTTCCTCGTATGTGTTTAAGAGGGTAAATGTGGCTAAGGAGTGGGTACTCGATCTATTGTATGCTGAGCGTCCAGAAGATGCTGCAGCTCAATGGACCGAGAGCAAGGACCATAAAAAGTCAATAGAGAAGGCCATTTGGCTAATTTGCCTTCAGCGACAGATCCGGCTTCTAGATAAGGAGAATGAGAAATTAAAGGGAGTATTGAGGCAGGCAGAAGAGAGGTCCAGTGCAAGGGACACAGTCGGGGAAAGGCTGTGGACTGAGGTAGGACAGTGAAAGGAAAGTAGAGAGCTCACTAAAGAAAGGCACAAAACCCAACTGGACCTTTTACAGTGTCAGATTATTGAAGCCAAGAATAGCGAACTTGCATTGCGGGAATATAATTCCTGCCTCGCCAAGCAAGTTAAAGATTATGGGGAGAGGGTGAAAGACATTCAGGTAGCCTATAAGGTAGCCAGTACCAGGGAATTTGAGGCTGGTGACCATGGCCCCTGCCAGCAGCTGATCCAAGGCTTGAACCTTGCTCTATCCCGGGCTAAAGGCATGGTGTGCCTGATAAACCCGGGTTTAGCCCAGGAACACCTGGTAGAGCAAGGAGAAACCCCGCAGTCACCGCCTGCAGCTCCCGGGAACAGCCCAGAGCAGCGGGGGTGTCAACCAGAGTGTAGGGCAGGTAACGATTGCGAACTACCAACACCGGCGGCCCCGAGTTTTAAATCAGTTTGGTAGCAGGGGGAAGCAGGCAAGCCAATACAAGGAGGGCTGGAACCAGGGCCAATGCACTCGGTCCGGCAGCAGACGTTTGGCCCACCTGGTGCAAATGGAGCAGCAGGACCCCTAGTAAGCAATTTCATAGCCCCCATTGACACCCAAAAACTGAGCGCTATGATAGGCCACCTAAATAAGCTCACCCAACAGGGAGATCCCTCGGTACACTTCCTGGAAGTGGAACACACAGGGGATATTAACGGGTGCAATGATTCAGAGCAGGCTAAGCTGTTGCTCCTCTCACAAGACACCAAGCTGTGCCATTCCCTCTCTGCAGACAGCAGAAAGGGGCGAAACACGTACGCTACGGTTAAGGAGGAGGTTATAGAGGCCATGGGTATGAACGACGGGAGTCCTTTCTCCCGAGTGGAGAAAACAGTGCAGCTCTATGGGGAGACTCCACAGGCTTGCGCCGACAGGTTGTGGCCGGTCTACGAAAGGGCCTGTAGTGGGGTTCTTGACCGGGCCCACCTGACCCCTAACCAGTTGGCTCACTGGCTCCGCAGCCTGGTGGCAAACAGCTTACCTGGAGTAAAGGCAAAAGCCCAGGTCTGGTTCGATCCAAGAGATCCCAGAACCACCAAGGAGACAGTGGTCAGACAGTTGACCCTGGCTTACCGGAACGGGAAGGTCCATCAGATTAAACCCAGCCAAGGCAAGAGAGAGTGGCATCAGGAAGGTGGGAACCCTCCCCACAAAGGGGGTGAATGTTTTGGGTGTGGGAAAAGTGGGCACTGGAGGAAGGACTGTAGGAACCCATGGAAAGAGACTAAGGGAAAGGCCACTTCAGCCCCAGCCCGTAAGGCCGGGGCAGGAACACCCGACTCATATGAGACACTCGTAGCCACCCTACAGACACTTATAAATGGACTGGGAGCAGTAGCTACCGCAACCGGTACAGTAGCCGGTACGGTAAATCCCTCTGCTCCAACCCACCCATGTGTATGACTAGAGCCAGCGCAGCCTGTGTACCTGTGTTCCCTAGAGTACGATGCCTGGAAGAGACCGTGCGTTACAATGGAGGTGGAGAAAGTGAACGGGACCTACCTGCTAGATACTGGTGCTTCCTGCACCCCTGTACATGCAGATAACCCGGCTACCTCACCTCTATCGAACGGGGTCCCGTACAGTCTAGTGGGGTTCACAGGCAACGAGCAAACTGGTTCGTTTCCCATCCCGCTCACCATTCAGTTAGGGACACTCAAAACCAAATGGAAGTGTGTCCTGATGAAATGGGAGCAGGAGGGAAAATGTATCCTGGGGGCTGATTTTATCATTAGCCACTAGATCCTTTTGGATCTGAGGAACCACTGTCGATGGGGAGCCATAGAGACAGACAGGGAAGGTGAGGTGGCGGTGATCCCAGAAAAAGAGGCCAAGGGAACGTTGTGTACCGTGAAGCCAAAGGAGGGTTATGACTTGGAATTACTGGTCAGTAACACCCCAGTGGAGTACACCTTGCAGCACACCTTGCAGCATTCGCCACCCACAAACATGACTGTGGCAGGGTAACGGGGGTGGAAGTTAGTATAGAAGGGGACCCCATGACCCAACCACAAAAGCAATATAACTTCCCCAGGGAGGCAGAGGTAGTCCTGACAACGGCGCTGGGATCACTGGTAGAGCAAGGGGTGTTAAGACCGATAGCAACACATGTGAACTCTCCACTGTGGCCGGTTAAGAAATGGGACAACTCATGGAGGGCCACCGTGGACTATCGAGTGCTAAATAAGAATATCCCTGCCTGTGCACACACTGTAGCAGCCGTAGCGGACCTCAGAGGGAGTATTCCAGCATCCGCGACCACTTTCACGGTGTTGGACATTTCAAATGGGTTCTGGTCCATTCTTTTAAAACGGGAGGACCAGTACAAGTTCGCCTTTACCTTTAAGGGCCAACAATACACGTGGAACTGTCTTCCCCAGGGCTTCCACAACAGCCCAGCATTTTTCACCAACGCATGGCGAACTGGTTAAAGGGCTTTAGCAGACCCCAGCAGTTGGTGCAGTATGTGGATGACCTGCTCCTGTTTACCGATCAGGGGGAGGAGCATGGCCCACTGCTGGCTGAACTGCTGGAGCTGCTAAAAGAAGAAGGGTTTAAAGTAAACCCGAATAAGGCACAGATCGGCCAGAAGGAAGTCAAATTCCTGGGGCTGACTGTGCGCGCTGGGGAAAGGGCCATAGACAAGGCTAGAAGGGAGGCAGTACAGGAGTTACCAGCCCCCAACACAGTGACAGGGGTAAGATCCTTTCTAGGGCTCACTGGGCACTGCAGAGACTTCATTGAGGATTATGCAGCCACCGCAGCCCCTCTGCTCAGGCTCCTACACAAGGGGGTAGAGTGGGACTGGGATGAGGGTTTGTGAGGCAGCATTTAATCAGCTCAAGAAGGACTTGCAGACCGCGCCAGCCTTAGGAGCGAAAGATGTAGGAAAGGAGTTTTTCCTGGAGGTGGCAGCCAGCGGGGACAGTTTGAGCTCAGTGCTGCTTCAAGAGCGGCACGGCCAGCTGAGACCGGTGGTTTACTCCTCCAGGATCCTCACAGATGTGGAGAAGGGGTACTCCAACTGTGAGAGACACCTCCTCGCCACACATTGGGCAGTGAAAAGATCCTTGATCTTCACGGGAGGGTCTCCTCTAACACTCCTAACCCACCACACACCTATTCAGATGCTCCTAGATGGGATGACCCGCATTGCTCGCTGGACCCTGCTCCTCTCCCAGATGGACGTCAGAGTAGAAGGCCCCCATGAGCCAAGGCTCGCAGCCAACCTAATCTACCCAGGGAAAGCCCACAGGTGCTCCATAGAAGGGGTATGGGAGGTGAACATTGGCCTTCGGGCTGGGTTACACCCTACAGGCCGGGACATCTACGTGGACGGATCCAGCATGGTATCTGCTGGCAAACGACTCACTGAGTGCGGAGCCTATGACCCAAGGTCAGGTATTGCCCGGGTAATCAAGCTCCCCAGCATCATGAGCGCCCAGCATGCTGAACTGTCCGCCGTAATGTACATGGTGTCCCACCCCGAGGAATTACCTACCCCGTACACGATTTGCTCGGACAGGATGTTCACCTGCAATTCATGTACACAGTACCTGGCTATATGGTCCCGTCGCGGATACACGTCCGCTGACGGGAGACCCCTGGCAATCAAGCCCCTGCTGGAGAAAATCATGACAGCGGTAGGGGAAGAAGGAAAGGTCTACATACATAAGATGAAGGACCATTCAAAAACCGAACCCCGTGCAGAGGGAAACCAACAGGCTGACAAACTGGCCAAAGAAGGTGCCCGCACGGGAAAGTTCTGGGACCCCTATGACACTGGCCGCATAGCAGCGGTCAAGAATAAGAACAGGGCAGCAGAGAGTACAGGGATAGCTTTGGCCCCGGACTTAAAAACAGTTCAGGCACAGGACCCGGTCCTGAAAGCTGTCCTGAACGCGCTAGCTAGAGGAGAGAGAGTAGAAGGTCCGTACGGCACAGCAGCCATTACCGTTAAGGAAGGCCTGCTGTTTAAAGAGGGACAATGGTTCGTGCCACAGCAGCACCAGAGGGAATTCCTAAAACTGGCCCGTGAGGGTCCAGGAGCGGGACACCCCGGGCCTGAGACCACCTGGCAACGGGTGGAACAGGCAGGATGGTGGCCGGGACTCAGGGAGGATGTCCGTGGGTTCTGTGTGAACTGCCTGGTGTGTGCTGCGAACAACCCTGACCCCCAGAAAAGGAAGGTGTCCCTAGGACACGTCAGGAGGGTAGAGGGACCATGGCAGTCAATCCAAATTGACTACATCGGGCCCCTACCCACCGCCCAGGGTGGCTACAAATACTGCCTAGTCCTGGTGGACGTGTTCTCAAAATGGGTTGAAGCCTTCAACTGCCGAACAGCCACCGCACTAGGGACAGCTGAGATTCTAGTGAGGGAAGTGTTCTCCCGGTGGGGACTCCCACAGTATGTGGAGTCGGACCAGGGGAGCCATTTCACCGGGCAGGTAATGCAGGCAACCCTTAAGGTGCTCGGCATTGAGGGGAAATGGCACATTGCCCACAATCCACAGTCATCGGGTAATGTGGAGCTTTTAAACCGCACCATAAAAGAAAGGCTGCGGAAGGAAACGGGAGACTCACCCCAAAAGTGGGTGGAGGTCTTACCGTTGGTCCTAATGGGGATCCGAGCCAGCCAGTCAAAGAGCACGGGGTATTCCCCATGCGAGCTCATGACTGGCCGGATCATGCGGACCCCCACCCATGTCCTAGCCCCGGTGCTCACAGAAGGTCAGCTCAGAGAGGTGAACTGGGACTGGTTTGTCAGGAACCTGTTTGAACACCTCAAACAGATTCACTGGCAGGCTGCTAGTAACATGGGCAGACAGCATCAGAGTAACCGATTGCTGCTAGAACCCAGCAAACACCACGAATGGGAGATAGGAGGCCAGGTCATGGTGAGGAACCATGCTCGGGTCGGGGTTTGTGAAGCATTATATATGGGGCCATACAGCATTGTCGACAAGGCAAGCCCGATGGTCTATGCCATAAAGCTGCCCCGCTGCACTAAGTGGTTCCACAGCAACCAGTGCAAGCTGTACAACCCAGGGTCAGCTAACCACAGAGGGCAGCCGGGATGTGTGAACCGTCCTCAGGACAGGGATCCTCCGTTGGCCGCCTCCGACGGTGGAGGGCCCACAGGGAATGTGGCAGGCTCAGAAACCGTGCCTATAGGGACGGTGAATTGCAGTACTGGAGGGGCTATCTCACCCATCGTTTGGGATTCGGACGCACCCCCAGTAACCCAAGCCCTGAGAAGGACCCTCCGTACACCACGGCCAAAGATACCGTGGTCACCGGCATCTGAGCCTCAGCGATTCTACCCTAGGAGAAGGGCAGCCCGACAGGAAAGGCCGAAGGTCAGAAGTACAGAGGCCGCTCAGAGTAGGGACCACCAGCCAGCCGCCTCCAGCGGTGAGGGTCTCACAGGAGCAGTAGCATCGAGCTGTCCCAGAGACAAGGGTCTCCAGCTCACCGGCTGCGGGGAAACCCTAGCATCCAGGCGGCTATCAGACCGCACCAGGCATGGGCCTGACAGGGACTAACCAGGCCTCCCGGAGACGGGTGGCGGCTGTACATAGCTCTAATTTTTAGTCTAAGGTAGCTGACTGCACCATTTTACATTTTAAGGTTTAGTTTAGAATTGAGGGTAATGTTGCAGTAATGTTTAGGTGATTGTTTTGAGTTTGTCTTGTGTGTCAGCCAGCCTGAGAGCAGTTCTCAAGGGCAGGATCCAGACATTACCAGACAAACCTCAGGAGACCAATTGATGTTGTTTAATTTTAATCTATGTTCTTCCTTCTGTAATGTGGTTGTACGTTGACTACATGCTGGTGAATATAATGTAATTGAAATGAAATGTAACTGTGCTGAAATGCAATTGTAGGGATGGAACCCCCTCCAAGCTGGGAGGGTGTAAACGTAAAAAGTTTGTACCTGTAAAGGGAAAAGTGTGTATCTGTGGTGATGTTGCATAAGTGTAATGCATATTTTGGTATTAGTTTAGTTAATTTACAGGGAAGGTTATTTCTTGAGAGACAGGAACTTTGCTCACCTGTAAGATGATACCATAAATGACATGGTATCACAGGGGGGAATGTAGAATTTACCAATATCTCGCAAAGATGCCTGGTACCTTTCCCCTGCAGAGGAGAAGAATCCCTTTCTGGGCTTTTAAAATGAGTTTAAAGGGGCAGACGATGCCTGCGGGGGATAAAAGGGAATGCATTCATCGAGACCCCCCCCCAGTGTTTGGACTCATAGGAAAGAGAATTCAAAATGGACCTAAATTTCAGAAGCCTGAGATCCCCTAAACATCTATGGAAAGGAGCAGATCAATTTTAAGATTCTACAACATTTTGGCTGCGAAAAAGAGTTACCGAGTACAGAAGGTGGGGCTAAACTCTGTGAAGCAAATTCATGTATTAAGGATCCCAGACTGTCTGGGGGGAACTATTCACCCCCTAAGAGATAATCGAATTACCCAATCAAGCACAATGGAAATCATGGTCAGGAAACTGGACAATCCTCAAACAATGCAAAACCAGTGATAGCACATTCTCACACCCTAATCGAGTTACTGCCGACAAAGGAGACATTTGAAAATCAATGGACAGAACAGTTTAAACAGAACCCAAGAGATTTGATGGGAGATAATGGAGCCTTTTTTTGTGGATGTATCTATCCCCCAGTTTTACAAGGAAAAACTAACAGAACACAGACTGGAACTCGCACTGACTCGAACAAGGACATAGACTGGAACACAGACACAGACACAAGCAGCCTGCTTCCTCTGCAGTGAAGAAATGGAACAGTGAAGGAAACTACCAGAATTCATCAAGAACTGACCGAGCACGAGGCCCACGAAACGGAAGGTTGTCAGCAACCAAATTGACAACCACTCTACAATCTACTTCTGCACGAGCCAACGAGGGAGAAATTACCAAAAGGGACTAACTAAAACTATTCCTAACCAAAGAAAGTGGGTACTTACCCCATACATCCAAAACGCAACTTAGCGCATCAACGGACGCACCCCAACCGAAGACTACGCAGTCCGAAGTCCTCTCCTCTGTCCGGGGTACGGCTTGCCGAGAAGGCCAAGTGCAGCGAACCCCAAAACCGCGAATCACCGGCAACTGTCTAAAGGGATTGGTGAGCATCGCCCCTGAACGCTAAGAGCTATAACTTAGTTAGTTAGGGGAATTGGGAGGTGGGAGGCTGGGATAACTTGTGTAAATGTATCTGCATTCTCCTCTTTACTCCATTTAGAGTTTAAGCTGTATTCTTTTCCCCACAGGCTGTAATTTGACAATTTATTCAATGTGTTGTACCCCTCAGTGTGTATTGGTCTGTGTGTGTTATTAAAGGTGTGCCTTTTACTTCTTTATAAACACAATAAAACCATACCTTCTTCCTACCTTGAAACCGATTGTCTGTCCAAGTCTTTTACAGTCCCTTCATAATTCCAGTGTCGAGAACCAAGGGTCAGCGAGCGATTCGGAACCGCTCATATAAGGTCAGAAGGGAAAGCTGACCCCCTGAAAACCACCCCTTACACTGCCGGCCACAACTCCTTCATAACCGATCTTATTCCTCTCACTACTTCTTTACCCATGGATTCCTCGTGAGGTTGTGGTGACCTGAAATTTCTAAAATCTTAATTTAAAACTTGAACTCTTCAACATTCTTAAACTCATATCGTGCTATTATATACATCTGCCATCTGTCTCTGACTGGCCAAGTTAATCCCTGTTCTTCTCCTTCCCTTATTCAGCCTCTGGTTTGCCTGTGTGGCCGGCGGTAAGGCGGTCTGTACCGCAGGACCCAGAGTGTTCTGACTGGAGGTGTGCCTGAGTCCCACATTATCGGGGGAATGGCCCCTCTGGGGCAACAACACACTTCCCCTTTAGGTGTGGCTGCTGAGTTCATTTCATTAACTGAGGGTTCTGCACAGCCGGGGGCTGTAGGCTGGGGACTCTCAGTTAGTGGCTGGTCCACCACGACCTCTCCTGTGAGTCCCTCACCTCCGAAGGCTGCCGGCTGGGGATCCCTGTCCATAGGCTGATCCCTGATCTTGGGTATTCTCTAACGGATGGCCAACCTCCCGGGGCTGACCCACTGAAACTGGGGCACTGGTGACCACGGTGTCTCCGGGAAGCGAGCCGGGACAGCTTTGTCAGGAATCTGTTTGAACACCGAAAACAGATTCACTGGCAGGCTGCTAACAACATGGGCAATGATCTCAGCACTTTAGCTCGAGTGTTCAGGACAGAACGCGCCCCTGAGCATGTATGAGGAAAAAGCTCCAGAAAATATTCTCGGCCAGGGAGCTTTCGCTTGTGAGGTGAACGTGTTAAGCGCGACACTGCGGAAACATCTCCACTTTCAGCACCAGGTCAGACAGAAATGTGAAGCGAGCAGGTGGACTGCAGAATCCCACTTTTAAGGAGTTGGTCGTGGTGTCAAACAAAGAGTTTCACTAAATGATTAAAAATAAGAAATGTCAAAGTCGAACATGCATCTCCAGAGGAGACTGCGATCTGAACACAGCACTTTAAACCACTCCGCCTCCCTGAGTATTCAATGCTAGATGTGGCCACCTGCAGGTTGATTTTGAACTTTTGTGTCCTGACACATGAAATAAATGAGGGCAGCAGGCGTATCTCTGCCTGACACCGGGGAAACAGTGAGACAGATCTTGGAGCAAGGGTCTGGTTATTGCCAAACAGCAAAGAAAATATTTTCTGGAAGAACAATGTTGAAAATAATTGCAACCCCAACATGATTAGAACACACAACCTTTCGATTTGGAGTCAGGCATGCTACCATTGCCTGACAAGGTCCACACATGAAGTCTGAGATGTTCGGCGATATGAAGGTTTCACAATACAAGGGGCTTTAAAATCCCCGTCCATTCCCACCAGGTATCAGAAGCAGCGCTCACCTGCCAGTCACCGTATGTTTTTTTCTTAAACTTTTGTATTGTTTTCACGGGAAAACATCATCAATTAACCCATCACCTTCTTTTGCACAATGAAAGAAATGCTAACTGATGGAGAGTCAATACTTCAATCATTTGTCCTGTGCTTTGGGGAGTGAGCAGGGAAGTGGACCTGAGTCCATGATCGCATCGGCCATGATCGTATTAAATGTCGGAGCAGGCTCGAGGGGCGTATGGTCGACTACTGCTCCTATTTCTTATCTTCTTATGTTCTTATGCATGTTGACCCATTTTACTCACTGTATTTTAGGAGTCTGGTTCAAAATCTTCATTGTTGATGACACCAGGAATCTGGGGCAACTTTTGTCAAATTTAACAGCACCGGTTATTCCGACCGTGCACAGAAAATAGAATCAGTCGTGAAGATAAAATCCTACGGTGCTCATTTTCAGATTCAATGCAGCAGGATTTCAAATAAAGTAAAATAATTTTACAGTGAAAAGATTTAGAAGTGTTACTTGTATTTGTGTCTTTAATTAAACTTTGTGGCATCTGACTCCCGTTCATGCCTCTGCTGAATAAGGAAGGAGGGTTTGACGTTGACCAGACTGCACTGCCCCTGATATTTGTGAGCTCATCCTTTATATTCAGTGGTTTCTCGCCCTTTGATAGGCTGCAGTGTGGCGGATATCACGTTGGCCTCACACGCGAAAGGTCCCCGGTGGATCCGTTTTCTCTCACTGAAAGTTATCTATTTATTGGTTAAATAAAGAGCAATTCAGGAATAAGGGAGCCCTTTTGCCAGGAGAATAAATAGCAAATAAAAACAGCAAATTCTGCAAATCTCAGCAAATCAGGCAGCATTTGCCAGGAGACTCAACTCGCCTCCGATTGTTCTCATTTGGCAAGTTTAAACAAAATGTTTCTGCCTGGGATCGAACCAGGGACCTTTTGCATGTAAAGCAAACATGATAACCACTACACTACAGAAACCACTGGTACAACAGCCCCAACAGAGGGGAGCTGACCAGTGAGCTCCCTCTGCGCTGATCGGGAATGAGGAGGCTCACCTGAAACAACTTCTGTCCCACACTGAAAGTTCTCAATCCTTCTCCTCCACTGCCCTTTACAGAAATGCCACGGATCACCCAGCCACCGTGTTCACTTCCACATCCTCACAGTGGGGCCACAGAGGCTCCTACCGTCTCCCCGCGATCAGCGAACTCGCCCAATTTACAAAATTAAACCCGGAACACGTGCCCGGCAAAGGGCAGGAGAAGCCAGATAGTCTGTAAGCTCGGTCTATCACAGAAAGTATTGGTATTCATGGTGCTTACAGCAATTATTAATCGTCTCACAGACCTCAATTATTTTTATGCGATGAATTGATCGAGTATCGTTACCAGGTCAGTGCGACGGATCTTAACCCCTCGACCACCAGGGAACAGTTGTGATAGATGTTGATATATTTATATATATTTATATAAGAACCTGAATATCAACGGCTAGCTATCTTGACCTCATGGCGAACAGCAGTGCATCTAACTTTGAGTGAAGTAAATTGTTCCACAATGAAACCCATTTCATCTTTTGTTCCCTTTTAAACACTAGAAACTGAGACAGGGGGAATAAATAGAGAAATAAAAGCACAGGGATATAGACAAGAGGAAGAGAGAAGGGGAAAGATACTGTCCCCACCCAGAACTAATGCAGAAACCCCTCTGCTGCGCTCGGGGTGGCCACCCACAGCCTGGATACACTAACGGGAGAACACCAGCGGCAGGTCGGGGCCACAAAAGGAATGGCGAGCGGCCCTGGGAGCAGCTTGGAGATCCCGGGAGACTACTCCAGGGAGCAGCGCGAGCTGGTGCAGGAGGGCGGCGGCAGCGAAGTGTGATGTCATCAAGGTCCAGGTCGGTGATTGGAGCGTGGGCAGATACAGCAGGAGCGGCGAGATCGGGGCGAAGGAGCGGCGAGAGACTGTGGAGGGATGTGATCGGGGCCCAGGGGAGGCATGAGTTCAGGGCCAGGGGCCCAGGGTTAGCACGGGCCAGCCCACACTGCGATATGTGTGTGCACTAGGTCCGTGCAGCAGAACTGGTCTCCAGTCGTCTTGGATAACCCTTGCCACTGGACCAAGACCTCGCTCTGTCAAGCCCGTGTGATGGCTGGTGTGCAACGGCCATCACACGTTAAAAAAATCCACGCACAGGCATCTTCCACCCTTCAACATACATTTCAGGGCCTGGAATATTGAAACACCTGTGAACTCATCCTTTTTTGGCGAGGAAGCAAGTTATCCTCTCTTCGAGGGACTGCCTATGATGATGATGAACTGGATTTGCTGCAGTCCGCGGGCAGCAGGTGATGAAAGCGGGCGTGAGAGGGTGAGTGACAGGTGGGCACTGCTTCTGATGCTGTCTGACCCACGCTGGGAGCGGCCGGGGATTTTAAAGCCCTTTCATTGCACCAATGCAGGGTAAATGAAACTGTGTTTCAGGAACCTTCATGTTTCCAAACATGGACAATTTGCACTGTAGACCTCGTGGTGCAACGGTAGTGTGTCTGACTCCCAATCAGAAAGCTGTGTATTCAAATCATGTCGGGATCATTGTTCTTCAAAAGTTGCAAACTTCTTTGCTGTTTGGCAATAACCTGACACTTGCTCCAATGTTTGTCTCACTGTTTCCCCAGTGTCAGGCACAGATATGCCAGATGCCTTCATTTACTTCATGTAACAAGACACAAAAGTTCAAAATTTAAATGAACTTACAGTCTGGATGGCCGAGCCGTCGAAGGTGCTGCGTTCAGTTTGCAGTCTGCTCTTAAAGCGCGGTTTCAAATCCCTTTTCTTATTTTTAGTCATTAAGCAAAACTCATTTGCTTGGCACCACGACCAGCTCCTTAAAAGTGGGATTCAGCAGTTCACCTGCTCGCTTAACGTTTCTGTCTGACCGGGTGCTGAAAGTGGAGATGTTTCCGCAGTGTAGCGGTTAACACGTTCGCCTCACACGTGAAAGCTCACCGGGTGGGAATATTTTCTGGAACTTTCTCCTCATGCATGCTCAGGGCGAGATTGTTCTCCTGTGGAAGGTCATATGATCAGAAACATGTAAGGATTAGGAGCTGGAGTAGGCCATTCGGCCCCTCGAGCCTGGTCCACCATTCAAGAAGATCCTGGCAGTTCTTCGACATCAAGTTTAAACATCTGGGGCGGAGCCAACAGGCGCCTGGCTGCAATCAGTGACAAAAACGTTTGCTTTAGCAGAAGCACAGCGAGCTCAGTTGATACAGCGTGAGATTTTTAATCTCAGATTCTCGGGTTCGAACACCAAGTTTGTTGATTACTTTTTAACTACATTTTATGTTGCTTTCACGGGAATACATCGTTAATTAACCGATGATCTTCTTTTGCACAAATAAAGAAATTCTAACTGAAGGAGAGTCCATAATTGGATAATTTATCTATGCTCTGCAAGTTAACTCTTAAACCATAAACCATTTTACACACTGCTTTCGGGGTCTGGTTCAAAATGTTCATTGCTGGTAACATCAACAGGAGACTGGGGAAACAGTGAGACTGACTTTAGAGCAAGGGTCTGGTTATTGTGGAACACCAAAGCAAATATACATTCTGGAAGAATAACATCGAAAGGAAATGTGACCCGACACCCAGAAAGAAGTGTTAAGACAGAAGATGAAATGCTGCATCCCTTTCTGCAAAAAATTCCTTTCACAAACATTTCTCTGACCGAAGCTGCACAAAACAAAAATGTTCGTTTCAAAGTCATTAAACTCCCGAATTTCCGCTTCACCAGAATCTCCTGAATCAGATGCCTCTAGTTTTGCCGACTCAATCCATGTCCCTTTGCAATGTTCTGCTTCCACCCACACTATGAAATGTGCCACTAACTTATAGAATCATGGAATGGTTACAGCACGGAAGGCCATTCGGCCCGTCGAGCCCGTGCCGACTCTCAGCGAGTCCCACTCCCCGGCCCTTTTAACGTAGCCCTGCAATTGTTTTTCCTTCAGACACTTATCCAACTCCCGTTTGAAAGATAAGATTGAGTCTGCCTCCACCACCCTTTCAAGCCGTGCATTCCAGATCCTAACCACTTGCTGCTAAATGGTCATCTCCTGTTCCTATGTGTAAAGTCTGGGAAACACGAGATCAATTCCTGCCACACTCACAGCCTTCCTAAATATAGCACCGTCTTTCTATTCTCATAAAACCAGCTCCTGAAGTGTAGGCCAGCTGTGTAGGTGAAAGCTCTGGTTATGTTCCTAACATCACTTCAATTGCAGTGTTTCCGTAGTGTAGTGGTTGTCACATTTTCTTCACCCGCGAATGATCTTTGGTTCGAAACTGGGCGGAAACATTTTGAAAACCCGTTTAATTAAATATTAGAAAAAATGGATTTATTCGTATTAATGTTTCAATATTAACAAAACACAATGTCCCACAGCCTTGTTAAATTTTCTGATATCTATGTTCAGTTCTGTATACACTCAAACTCGACACTTGAACTGAATGCTCATATAAGTATTGGAGTGGGAACTCACTGGATAACAGCACAGCTGGCAATGTTTGCAGAATATATTCGTGACACCAAAGCACACAATGACAACCTGGAACTGTGCGGCACAGTATCCTCGGGGAAAACAGTTGAAGTCCCTGAGAGGGCTTAAACCACCAACTTTTTGGTTAACAACCGAACACGCTAACCCATTGCGCCACAGAGACTGACACAAGTGCATACTGCAAGAAATCCCAAACCAGGGCGTCCGTCAGTTAAAGCTTCAGATTGCTCCGATCAGTTGGAACTTGTCCACTCTCAGTTGCACTTTTCCCAAATAAAGGGTGGGACATTCATTGTGGATGTGTGGAAGCAGTCTGATCCCGCACACTGCAGACACTTCCATGTCACCACCAACCAGCTCTCCCGCAACCGGTGTGATCTACCTTCCAGCCTTCCGGTGCCTTGTCTGTGACAAAGTATTCTGATTGTCCCGAAGCCTTATTAGGTTTGAATTCCTTTTCAGCTCCTGACTGCGGATATTCCTGTGATTAAACGGGAACTAAATGCTTGCAGGGACAGTTGGATTCACCATTTCTTTGCTTGGTGAAATTTCAAAGATTGAAAGCGACACACATCAACCCCAAACCTCGTCACCTGCTCACTAACCGCTACACGCTGCTCCCGTGAGATGGAAGCCCAGTTGCTGTTTCAAGCTTGAATGCAGGTACAAGCAGAACTCATTCAAAGAAAGTCCAAGTCCCTGAGGCACCTGATTATTTGCACCAAACTCCTTTGTAAAGAGTTGAGGTTCGTGTGGGGTGATTTGGGCACATCTTTCCCCATACTACAACACTTCAAACATAACTCAACGGCTGTAAAGCGCTTTGGGGCATCATGAGTTCCTGAAAGGCACTGCAGAAATGCAAGTCTTCCTTTGCAAAATTTCTATGCAAGTTCAAAACTCGCCGGCAAAATAATGGACTCGTCCAGGATTGGAACCCAGGACTTCTCACAAATTTCATTTAACTTCGACTCATCCAAAGTCACACCTTTAGATCAATGAACCAACTGCTTGACAATCATAACGGTAATGTATAGCCATTATAAAAGCAAGTTTTTGTGTGTGGCTACTCTTGATTAGAGAAGCACGTGAGACCGAATCAGTGACTTTGCTTTTTCGACCTGTCTTCGGAAGCGCCGCGCGGTCCCACTCCGACAGTCAATGAGCTGTTGGGACGTTAGTGTATCCAGGCTGTGGGTGGCCACCCCGAGCGCAGCAGAGGGGTTTCTGCATTAGTTCTGGGTGGGGACAGTATTTCCCCTTCTCTCTTCCTCTTGTCTGTATCCCTGTGCTTTTATTTCTCTATTTATTCCCCCTGTCTCAGTTTCTAGTGTTTAAAAGGGAATAAAAGATGAAATGGGTGTCACTGTGCAACAATTTCTCTCGCTCAAAGTTAGATTCACGACCGTTGTGCCATGAGGTCTAGACAGCTTGCCGTTGACATACAGGTTCATATATAAATATATATTTTTATATTGATACAAATTATCGAAGCTGTTCCCTGGTGGTCGAGGGGTTAAGATCCCGAGCATTAACCCTTTCCATTCTCAATCAGATCATCGCAGAAACATAATTGAGGTGTGTGAGAGGATTAATGATTGCTGTAATCGCCGTTAATAACCCCACTACTATCTGTTACAGAATGAGCTTACACACTCTCCCGCTTCTCCTGCCCTTTGCCGGACACATGTCCCGGGTTTAATTTTACAAACTGGGCGAGTTCGCTGATCGCGGGGAGATGGTAGGAGCCTCTGTGGCCCCACTGTGAAGATGTGGAAGTGAACACGTGACATTTCTGTAAAGGGCAGCAGAGGAGAAGGATTGAGAACTTTCAGTGTGGGACAGAATTTGTTTAAGGTGAGCCAACACATTCCTGATCCTCCTCTCTTCTTAGGTAATCCCGGAGTCGAGGATGACTTGCTTCCACATTAAAAATCAGTGGTGATCAGCACAGAGGGAGCTCACTGGTCAGCTCCCGTCTGTTGAGGTCACTGTGCCAGAGGTTTCCCCAGTGTCGTGGTTATCACGTTTGCTTTACATATGCAAGGTCACCGGTTCGATGCCGGGCGAGAACATTGTGTTGAAATTTCCTTTCGGGGAACAATCGGAGGTGAGTCTTATTTCCTGGCAAATGCTAACTGACCTGCTGAAATTTCCAGCATTTGCTGTTTTTATTTGCTCTTTATTCTCCTCGCAAAAGGAATCCCTTATTCCTTAATTGCTCTTTATTTCACCAATAAATAGATAACTTTTAGCGAGAGAAAATGGATCCACTGGGGAACTTTGGCGTGTCGGAATAACCGGTGCTGTTAAATTTGACAAAAGTTGCACCAGATTCCTGGTGTCGCCAGTGATGAGGATTTTGAACCAGACTCCTAAAACACAACGTGTAAAATGGGATATGGTTGAACAGTTAACATGCAAAGCACAGAACAAATGATTGAAGTATCGACTGTCCCTCAGTCAGCATTTCTTTCATTGTACAAAAGAAGATGACGGGTTAATTAATGATGCTTTCCCGTGAAAACAACACAAAAGTTAAACAAAAACATACGGTGACTGGCAGGTGAGCGCTTCTTCTGATACCTGGTGGGAATGGGCAGGGATTTTAAAGCCCCTTGTATTGCGGAATCTTCATATAGACGAACATCTCAAGCTCTCTGTGTAGACCTTGTGGCGCAACGGTAGCGCGTCTGACTCCAGATCAGAAGGTTGTGTGTTCAAATCACGTCGAGGTCACTGCTCTTTTGGGTAATCCCGTAATTAATATTTTCTTTGCTGTTTGGCAATAACCAGACCCTTGCTCCAAGGTCTGTCTCACTGTTTCCCCGATGTCAGGCAGAGAAACACCTGTTGCCCTCATTTATTTCTTGTGACAAGACACAAAAGTTCAAAATCAACCTGCAGGTGGCCATATACAGCACTGGATAGTCAGGACAGCCGAGCGGTCTAAGCTGTTGTGTTCAGTCTGCTCTGAAAGTGTGGGTTTGAATCCCACTTCTAGCACCTTTTATTTTTAGTCATTAAGCAAAACTCATTTGCTTGGCACAACGATTAGCTCCTAAAAAGTGGGATCCTGCAGTTCACCTGCTCACTCAGCATCTCCGTCTGACCTGGTGCTGAAGGTGGAGATGTTTCCGCAGTGTGGCCGTTCACACGTTCACCTTACTGTCATGTATCTCACACCACTCTACAGTTCTAAGTCATTTTGCACATCTCTTTCAGCCTTCAAAGGGGCTAAAGTTAAAATCTACATCACACAGGATGCCAGACCGGTCCATCACAAGGCTAGAGCTGTGCCTTATGTGATGAGGGAAAAGATTGAACACGAACTGGACCTGCGGGAAGGCATTATCTCATCCGTGGAATTTAGCGACTGGTCAAGTCCCATCATCCCCGTCATGAAGCCTGATGGATCCGTACAAATCTGTGGGGATTACAAGTCTACCATAAACAGAGTCTCCCTGCAGGACCAATACCCGCTGCCCAGAGCAGAGGACCTATTTGCCACGTTGGCTGGAGGAAAACTTTTCTCGAAACTAGATCTTACATCTGCGTATATGACGCAAGAACTGACCGAAGAGTCTCAGCTACTCACCACCATCAACACACATCGAGGCCTTTTTATGTACAATCGATGCCCATTCGGCATCAGGTCGGCAGCTGCTATATTCCAGCGCAACATGGAGAGTCTGCTCAAGTCCATCCTGGGGACGGTTGTGTTTCAAGATGACATACTCATCAGGGGCAGGGACACCGACTCCCATCTCCGCAATTTGCAGGAAGTACTAAGTCGATTGGATCGAGTAGGCCTAAGAGTTAAGAAATCCAAGTGTCTGTTTCTCGCGCCTGAGGTTGAATTTTTGGGCAGAAGGATTGCCACTGATGGAATCCGTCCAACAGAATCAAAAACCGAAGCAATTCGTCTGGCACCCAGGCCCTGGAATATCTCGGAACTGCCTGCCTTTCTCGGGCTATTCAATTACTTTGGGAACTTTATGCAGAACTTGAGCACGCTGCTGGAGCCTCTCCACATGCTACTCAGAAAGGGGTGCGATTGGTTTTGGGGCGACGCCCAAGAACGCGCCTTCAATAAAGAACTCAATCTTCTATGTTCCAACAGTGTTTTAGCCTTTTTTGACCCAGGTAAAAAGTTAGTTCTTACATGTGATGCGTGTACAGGGTCGGGTGCGTTTTACAGCATGTCAATGATGCGGGTAAATTACAACCTATTGCTTATGCCTCCAGGTCACTTTCGCGGGCGGCGTGCGGGTACGGTATGGTTGAGAAGGAGGAGCTCGCGTGCGTGTACGATGTCAAAAAGATGCACCAATACCTTTTCGTGGCCAAGTTCGGGTTAGAAACCAACCACAAACCCCTCACGTCCCTGCTATCTGAGTGCAAGGCAATAAACGTCAAAGCCTCGGCACGCATTCAGCGGTGGGCACTCATGCTGGTGTCTTACGACTACACAATAAGGCACAGACCAGGCACAAACAACTGTGCCGATGCGCTTAGCAGGCTACCCCTGGCGACCACAGAAGGTTCGGACGAACAGGACTGTGAGATGGTCATGGCAATCAGTGCCTTTGAATCCACAGGTTCGCCCATGATGTCGCACCAAATCAGAGCCTGGACGAAAGATGCGTTTTAACTGGTGACTGGGCAGAGACCCGCGATGCCTGCCCCGAGGAGATCAAACCTTTCCATAGGCGCAGGCATGAACTATCACTACAGGCAGACTGCCTGATGTGGGCAGCCGAGTAGTTATGCCCTTGCGTCCGGGAGCTCCACCGCGAGCACCCGGGGATCGTCCTAATGAAGGCCATAGCCAGATCCCACGTCTGGTGGCCTAGCATTGACGCGGACTTGGAGCTCTGCATCCGTCGGTGCACCATTTGTGCCCAACTCAGTAATGACCCCAGGGAGGCCCCCCTAAGCCCCTGGCCCTGGCTCACAAAAACCGTGGTCGCAGGTGCATGTAGACTATGCGGGCCCATTCATGGGCAAAATGTTCCTCGTAGACGTTGATGCATTTTCAAAATGGATCGAGTTCGCCATTTTAAACTCGAGCACCACCTCCACCACTGTGGAGAGCCTGAGAACCATGTTTGCAATGCACGGAATTCCTGACATATTGGTCAGTGATAATGGTCCGTGCTTCACTAGCGCAGAATTTCAAGAATTTATAGTTGACCACGGCATAAATCACGTTAAGACGGCACCGTTAAAGCCGGCCTCCAATGGCCAGGCGGAGCAAGCAGTGCAGATCATTAAACAAGGCATGCTCAGAATCCAAGGTCCCACGCTGCAGAGCCGCCTGTCGCGACTGCTGCTGGCATACAGATCTCGTATCCCATTCGTTGACTGGGGTTCCTCCCGCGCAACTATTGATGAAATGAACCTTAAAGACCAGGCTCTCGTTAATCCTCCCAGACATGCATGAAATTGTTGAGGCTAAGCGCCGGAAGCTAACTGAGTACCATGACCTAAATTTGAGGGGGAGGTGGAATGAGATAGGGGACAAAGTGCTTGTGCTAAACTATGGCAGGGGTCCCAAATGACGTACAGGGACAGTAACAGGCAAGGAAGGAAACAGGCTACTGGTTGTACAAATGGACAATCGCCAAACCTGCCGGAGGCATGTAGACCAAGTAAAAAGTAGATTCACCAACAATACTGCAGGACGAGAGGCAGACTACAGTATGGAACTCACACCACACCTGGTGGACAGACAGAGGGAACAACCTGAGGAAAGGGCAGTCTCAACAGACAGCCCAGGCGAGATACCAGCAATCACACTGAAAGAAAAACAGGCACCAAGGCAAACAACTGAACCACAACTAAGACGCTCCACGCGAGAGCGTAGACCACCTGAGAGTCTGAATCTATAAAGACAATAAGACCTTGGGGGAGTTTGATGTCATGTATCTCACACTACTGTATATAACTGTATCTTACCATGCATTACATGACTGTAACTAGATATGACCTGTAACCACAAGCATACGTTACCACCAGAGGTGCACTTGCAGGAGACACTGCATACCTGTTCCACACAGGTATATAAAGGCAGGTCTCAGGCAAGTGTGGCACTTGAGAGCTGTGAAATAAAGGTGCAGGTCCTGAGTGACCTTGACTTCAGCATGTGCCTCGTCTGAGTCTGTACTGCAGGGTCAGGACTTTACACTTACAAGCGAAAGCTCACCGGGTGGTAATATTTTCTGGAGCTTTCTCCTCATGCATGCTCAGGGGCGAGTTTGTTCTCCTGTGAAAGGTTATAAGATCATAAACATGTAAGGATTCGGAGCCGGAGTAGGCCTTTCGGCCCCTCGAGCCTGGTCCACCATTCAAGAGGATCCTGTCAGTTCCTCGACAGCAAGTTTAAACATCTGGGGCGGAGCCAACAGGCGCCTGGCTGCAATCAGCGACAAAAAGGTGCATTTGGCAGAAGCCCGGCGAGGTCAATCAGTCGAGCATGAGAATCTTAATCTTGGATTCAGGGGTGTGAGCCCCACGTTAATTGTTAAATCATGTCCCATTTTACACACTGTGCTTTAGGGGTCTGATTCAAAATGTTCATTGCTGGTAACATCAACAGGAGACTGGGGAAACAGTGCGACTGACTTTAGAGCAAGGGTCTGGTTATTGTGAAACAGCAAATGAAATATCAATTCTGGAAGAATGACATCGAAAAGAAATGTGACCCCGACACCCAGAAAGAAGTGTTAAGGCAGAAGATTAAATGCTGCATTCCTCTGTGCAAAAAATTCCTTTCACAAACATTCCTGTTTGAAAGATAAGATTGAGTCTGCCTTCAGTACATTCCAGATCCTAACCACTCGCTGCTAAATAGCCAGCTCCTGTTCCTATGTGTAAAGTCTGGGAAACACTGGATCAATTCCTACCACACTCACAGCCTTCCTAAATATAGCACCGTCTTTCTATTCTCGTAAAACCAGCTCCTGAAGTATAGTCCAGCTGTGTAGGTTAAAGCTCTGGTTATGTTCCTAACATTACTTCAAATGCAGTGTTTCCGTAGTGTAGTGGTTGTCACATTTGCCTCACACGCAAAAAGTTCCTGGTTCAAAATTGGGTGGAAACATTTTGAAAACTTGCTCAATTAAATATTGGAAAAAATGGATTGATTCATATTCGTGGTTCAATATTAACAAAACACAATGTCCCACAACCTTGTAAAATTTTCTGATATCACTGTACAGTTCTGTTTCCACTCAAACTCTACACTTGAACTGAATGCTCATAAAAATATTGGAGTGGGAACTCACTGGATAACAGCACAGCTGGTAATGTTTCCGGAATATGTTTGTGCAGTCAAAACGCGCAATGACAAACTGGAACCGCGCGGCACCGAATCCTCGGGGAAAACACAGTTAAAAACTTCGCTTCTGGGTGGGCTTGAACCACCAACTTTTAGGTTAATAGCCCAAAGCGCTAAACCATTGCGTCACAGAGACTGACGCAAGTGCACACTGCACGACATCCAAAACCAGGGTGTCAGTCAGTTAAACCTTCAGATTGCTCCTACCGGGATGGAACTTGTCCACTCTCAGTTGTACTTTTCCCAAATAAAGGGTGGACATTCAGTGTGGATGTATGGAAGCAGTCTGGTCCCGCACACTGCAGACACTTCCATGTCACCGCCAACCAGCTCTCCCACAACCGGTGTGATCTACCTTCCAGCCTTCCGGTGCCTTGTCTGTGACGAAGTATTCTGATTGGCCCAAAGACGGTATTAGGTTGTAATTCCTTTTCTGCTCCCGACTGCAGATATTCCTGTGAATAAACGCGAACAAAGTGCTTACAGGGTCAGTTCGATTGACCGTTTCTTTGCTTGGTGAAATTTCAAAGATTGAAAGCAACGCACATCAACCCCAGAAAATGCTGGAAACACTCAGCAGGTCGGGCAGTATCTGTGGAGGTGGGGAAGTGGGAATAATCGATGGGTTTGTTTGTGGCTTTGATCTGTTGCTGGGAAGTGAGGCAGCGCTGCAGGATGCTTTTTTTCGAGGTGTAAGCAGAGGTTTCCGTCGTGTAACGGTTATCACCTTCGCTGCACATGTGAAATATCCTCGGTTTGAGCACGGACAGAAACATTATTTTGGAGAATATTTTTCTGTGGAATACATTTCAAAAAGTAGCCCCAGGTTCCTTGTATCATGAGCGATGGGCATTTTAACTCACTCTCCTAAAATACAGTGTGTGTAAAATCAGATAGGGGATAAAACTTCATCAATGATTAAAGTTCCTTAACTCAGTAAAGTTCAGTTGTTGAAGTTTCCATCAATTCATTTCATAAACATAATTGAAGTGTGTGAGAGAATTAATAATGGGCTTTAATCGTTAAGGACCCCATTACTTTATGTTATAGACCCAGGTTACACACTCTCTTGCTTCTGAAAGAGTTGAGGTCCATGTGGGGGTGATTTGGGCACATCTTTCCCCACATTACAAGTGTGTCAGGAAATCAACCACCCAAAGCCCTTTCATTAACCACAGGGGTTCCTGCAATTGTCTGGTCTCAAAGCAGTTTTAGTCCTTGTCAATATCTCTTGTCCATTTCCCGATGTTTCCTGATCCTGTCGGTCTCCCTGGCTCTCTTCAATCTGTGTGTGGCCACCTACAGATTGGATTTCAATGAATACCTGTGTTTGTGTTTTCAATAACAACAGAAAATGTTTCTTATATATTTCTTATGTTCTCTCCAAATCCTCGATATCCTTCCTAAATTGTGATGCCCAGAACTATAAACAGAATCCAACTGAGGCCTAAGCAGGGATTTATAAAGCTTTGGTGTAAGTTCCTCACCGGTGTAATCTATTTCACGTTATAAAGCCAAGGGCCCTGTATTCTTTTTTAATAACCTTATCAACTTGTCTACCCACCTTCAAATATTGCTGTGTGTAAATCTCTCGGTCACTCTGTTTCTGCATCCCCTTTAAAACAACACCATTTAGTTGAAGTTTCCACAGATCACCACCGTGTGTTTCCCAGACCTTACACAGAGGAACATAGGAACAGGAGGAGGACATTTAGCCCCTCGAGCCTGTTCCACCATTCCGTGAGATCATGGCTAATCTGATCTTGGCCTCAGCTCCACTTCCCTACCATCTCCGCCGAACCCTTGACTCCCATATCGTTCAAAAATCTGTCTACCTCCACCTTAAATATATTCAATGACCGAGCCTTCACAGCTCTCAGGGGTAGAAATACAAAGATTCACGCCCCTCTGAGAGAAGAAATTCCTCCTCATCCCCATTTTAAATGGGCAACCCCTTATTCTGAAACTATGTCCCCTAGTTCTAGATTCCCCCACGAGGGGAAACATCCTCTCTGCATCTACCCTGTCTAGCCCCCTCAGAATCTTACACCTTTCAAAGATATCATCTCTCACTCTGCTAATCTCCAATAGGTAGATCCCAACCTGTTCAACCATTCTTCATAAGACAACCTTGTGAACCTTCTGTGAAATGCCCCCAATGTAAGTTTATCCCTCCTGAAATGAGGAGAGCAAAACTGTACGCAGTACTCCAGGTGTGGTTTCACCCGTGCTCTGTACAGTTGTAGCAGGACTTCCGTACTTTTATATTCCATCCCCCTTGAAATAAAGGCCAACTTTCCATTTGCCTTCCTAATTACTTGCTGTATCTGCATGCTAACTTTTTGTGATCAGGAAGGCCAATGGTATCTTGGCCTTTATTGCAAAGGGGATGGAGTATAAAAGCAGGGAAGTCCTGCGACAGCTGTATAACGTATTGGTGAGGCCACACCTGGAATACTGCATGCAGTTTTGTTTTCCATATTTACGAAAGGCTATACTTGCTTTGGAGGCAGTTCAGAGAAGGTTCACTAGTTTAGAAACATAGAAACATAGAAAATAGGTGCAGGAGCAGGCCATTCAGCCCTTCTAGCCTGCACCGCCATTCAATGAGTTCATGGCTGAACATGAAACTTCAGTACCCCCTTCCTGCTTTCTCGCCATAACCCTTGATCCCCCGAGTAGTAAGGACTTCATCTAACTCCCTTTTGAATATATTTAGTGAATTGGCCTCAACTACTTTCTGTGGTAGAGAATTCCACAGGTTCACCACTCTCTGGGTGAAGAAGTTTCTCCTCATCTCGGTCCTAAATGGCTTACCCCTTATCCTCAGACTGTGACCCCTGGTTCTGGACCTCCCCAACATTGGGAACATTCTTTCTGCATCTAACCTGTCTAAACCCGTCAGAATTTTAAACGTTTCTATGAGGTCCCCTCTCATTCTTCTGAACTCCAGTGAATACAAGCCCAATTGATCCAATCTTTCTTGATAGGTCAGTCCCGCCATCCCGGGAATCAGTCTGGTGAACCTTCGCTGCACTCCCTCAATAGCAAGAATGTCCTTCCTCAAGTTAGGAGACCAAAACTGTACACAATACTCCAGGTGTGGCCTCACCAAGGCCCTGTACAACTGTAGCAACACCTCCCTGCCCCTGTATTCAAATCCCCTCGCTATGAAGGCCAACATGCCATTTGCTTTCTTAACCGCCTGCTGTACCTGCATGCCAACCTTCAATGACTGATGTACCATGACACCCAGGTCTCGTTGCACCTTCCCTTTTCCTAATCTGTCACCATTCAGATAATAGTCTGTCTCTCTGTTTTTACCACCAAAGTGGATAACCTCACATTTATCCACATTATACTTCATCTGCCATGCATTTGCCCACTCACCTAACCTATCCAAGTCACTCTGCAGCCTAATAGCATCCTCCTCGCAGCTCACACTGCCACCCAACTTAGTATCATCCGCAAATTTGGAGATACTGCATTTAATCCCCTCGTCTAAATCATTAATGTACAATGTAAACAGCTGGGGCCCCAGCACAGAACCTTGCGGCACTCCACTAGTCACTGCCTGCCATTCTGAAAAGTACCCGTTTACTCCTACTCTTTGCTTCCTGTCTGACAACCAGTTCTCAATCCACGTCAGCACACTACCCCCAATCCCATGTGCTTTAACTTTGCACATTAATCTCTTGTGTGGGACCTTGTCGAAAGCCTTCTGAAAGTCCAAATATACCACATCAACTGGTTCTCCTTTGTCCACTTTACTGGAAACATCCTCAAAAAATTCCAGAAGATTTGTCAAGCATGATTTCCCTTTCACAAATCCATGCTGACTTCGACCTATCATGTCACCATTTTCCAGATGCACTGCTATGACATCCTTAATAATTGATTCCATCATTTTACCCACTACTGAGGTCAGGCTGACCGGTCTATAATTCCCTGTTTTCTCTCTCCCTCCTTTTTTAAAAAGTGGGGTTACATTGGCTACCCTCCACTCCATAGGAACTGATCCAGAGTCAATGGAATGTTGGAAAATGACTGTCAATGCATCCGCTATTTCCAAGGCCACCTCCTTAAGTACTCTAGGATGCAGGCCATCAGGCCCTGGGGATTTATCGGCCTTCAATCCCATCAATTTCCCCAACACAATTTCCCGACTAATAAAGATTTCCCTCAGTTCCTCTTCCTTACTAGACCCTCTGACCCCTTTTATATCCGGAAGGTTGTTTGTATCCTCCTTAGTGAATACCGAACCAAAGTACTTGTTCAATTGATCCGCCATTTCTTTGTTCCCCGTTATGACTTCCCCTGATTCTGACTGCAGGGGACCTACGTTTGTCTTCACCAACCTTTTTCTCTTTACATACCTATAGAAACTTTTGCAATCCGCCTTAATGTTCCCTGCAAGCTTCTTCTCGTACTCCATTTTCCCTGTCCTAATCAAACCCTTTGTCCTCCTCTGCTGAGTTCTAAATTTCTCCCAGTCCCCAGGTTCGCTGCTATTTCTGGCCAATTTGTATGCCACTTCCTTGGCTTTAATACTATCCCTGATTTCCCTAGATAGCCACGGTTGAGCCACCTTCCCCTTTTTATTTTTACGCCAGACAGGAATGTACAATTGTTGTACTTCATCCATGCGGTCTCTAAATGTCTGCCATTGCCCATCCACAGTCAACCCCCTAAGTATCATTCGCCAATCTATCCTAGCCAATTCACGCCTCATACCTTCAAAGTTACCCTTCTTTAAGTTCTGGACCATGGTCTCTGAAATTACTGTTTCATTCTCCATCCTAATGCAGAATTCCACCATATTATGGTCACTCTTCCCCAAGGGGCCTCGCACAATGAGATTGCTAATTAATCCTCTCTCATTACACAACACCCAGTCTAAGATGGCCTCCCCCCTAGTTGGTTCCTCAACATATTGGTCTAGAAAACCATCCCTTATGCACTCCAGGAAATCCTCCTCCACCGTATTGCTTCCAGTTTGGCTAGCCCAATCTATGTGCATATTAAAGTCACCCATTATAACTGCTACACCTTTATTGCATGCACCCCTAATTTCCTGTTTGATGCCCTCCCCAACATCCCTACTACTGTTTGGAGGTCTGTACACAACTCCTACTAACGTTTTTTGCCCTTTGGTGTTCTGCAGCTCTACCCATATAGATTCCACATCATCCAAGCTAATGTCTTTCCTAACTATTGCATTAATCTCCTCTTTAACCAGCAATGCTACCCCACCTCCTTTTCCTTTTATTCTATCCTTCCTGAATGTTGAATACCCCTGAATGTTGAGTTCCCAGCCCTGATCATCCTGGAGCCACGTCTCCGTAATCCCAATCACATCATATTTGTTAACATCTATTTGCACAATTAATTCATCCACCTTATTGCGGATACTCCTTGCATTAAGACACAAAGCCTTCAGGCTTGTTTTATTAACACCCTTTGTCCTTTTAGAATTTTGCTGTACAGTGGCCCTTTTTGTTCTTTGCCTTGGGTTTCTCTGCCCTACACTTTTCCTCATCTCCTTTCTGTCTTTTGCTTTTGGCTCCTTTTTGTTTCCCTCTGTCTCCTGGAGATGAGGGGGTTGACTTATGAGGAAAGGTTGAGTAGGTTGGGCCTCAACTCATTGGAATTCAGAAGAATAAGAGGTGATCTTATCGAAACGTGTAAGATTATGAGGGGGCTTGAGAAGGTGGATGCAGAGAGAATGTTTCCACTGATGGGGAGACTAGAACTAGAGGGCATGATCTTAGAATAAGGGGCCACCCATTTAAAACTGAGATGAGGAGAAATTTCTTCTCTCAGAGGGTTGTAAAACTGTGGAATTCCCTGCCTCAGTGAGCTGTGGAAGCTGGGACATTGAATAAATTTAAGAGAGAAATTGACAGCTTTTTAAATGATAAGGGGATAAGGGGTTATGGGGAGCGGGCAGTGAAGTGGAGCTGAGTCCATGATCGGATAAGCCATGATCTTATTGAATGACGGAGCAGGCTCGAGGGGCCGTATGGCCTACTCCTGCTCCTATTTCTTATGTTCTTCTGTAAAAGTACTCCCAGATCCCTCTGCTCGACAGCATTTTGTAATCTCTCCCCATTTAAGTAATTATTAGCCTTTTTTTTTTACCGACCAAAGTGGATAACCTCATATTTCCCACATTATACTGCAGCTGCCAATTTTTTGCTCACTCACTGACCCTATCTATATCGCTTTGCAGATTGTTTGCGTCCTCCTCACAACTTGCTTTCCCACCATATCTTTGTATCAGCAGCAAATTTGTCTACATTACAAACATGCAGAGCCCAGAACAAATTATTTTGCACCCTGGCGATGTTTTCCCATTGCCTTTGAAGGCGTATATCGCAGATTACCCAGAATGAAACCGTACATTTAAGATTTATACTATGAGGGAAAATTGCACCTTATTTTATTAGTTCGAGGTGTTTCATTAATTGATTTGACATGCTGTATTTGTTTGAGGTGCTGTGGAAAAATGGATCCTTACTCATTGCTGACTCTAAGTTAGAACAAATGAGTGTTCGACAGTAAAATGAGCACTGCACTTTAATTGAGAATTACATATCCAGAGTTATAGTAGGCAGCCGCATATCGCAGTGAAGTAGAGCAGACCCGAGAGACTCAGCTAACATTTGGAAAGTAATCACTGAATTAACACAGAAGAGTGCAAAACATTCATCAGAACAATATACAATCAATACAATGCGTCTGATTGTGTTTGAAGGAACACGGCCATTGGAGAGAGAGAGCATCGTTTCCAATTACATTATATAATAAGTCTGATCAACATTTTCCAGTTTTGGGACGTTTAGCTTCAATTTCGGAATTTTGCATTTAAACATATTCTATGTCATGAGGGACTCAAATCAGCGGCCGTAATGTGTTTGTTCAAACAACTGAAACTAATTTCAACTCTGTTGCATCTTGACTGTCCCAGTGGGGAGCCCACAGGATATAATTGAAAGGCTCCGGGAATATTTCAGAGTTTAATTCAGAGAGATTGCCTAAAGCATGAAGAGGCAGCATCGCTTAACACAGAAAATGCCTGATACGTCCTTACTACACAGTATAAATACACACGAGGCCCATGCTTGAGAGAAGGTCAGTCTGTGACCTGTCCTTTATTCCTTCGCACTCAAGTGATGAAGGTGGGTGGAGCTTCCCCTTTTATACCTGAAGGTCCAGGTTAGGAGTATCTCCCACCTAGTGGTCAGTGTTCTCACGGTGTACAACTTAGGTCAGTTTATACATGGGTTACAATGCTGGTTGAATACATGACATCACCTCCTACCCCAAAGTCTTATTGGGATCACAGGTTGAGTCTCTCTGGTGGTTTACGCTCCCTTGTAGAGCGCCTGAGTTGGGGCTCCAGTTGTTGGGCGCTGGCCTGAGTGTCTGCTGTTTGCAGTGCTCAGGCCTGTCCGGACTGCCCACAGTGACTGGGCTCTCCTCCCTTTGGTTCCGGTGTTCGGTCACCTGTGGTGGAGTGAACTCTATATCGTTCTCTTCCTCTGCTTCTTCTATGGGGTTGCTGAACCTCCTTTTTGTTTGATCCACATGTTTGCGGCAGATTTATCCATTGGTAAGTTTAACTACCAGAAACCTATTTCCCTCTTTGGCAACCACAGTGCCTGCGAGCCATTTGGGCCCTGCAGCGTAGTTGAGGACAAAAACAGGATCATTTACATCAATACATCATGCCCTCGCATTCCTGTCATGGTAGTAATATTGTGACTGGTGCCTGCTCTCGACAATTTCTTTCATGGTGGGGTGTATAAGGGATAATCGGGTTTTGAGCGTCCTTTTCATTAGTAGCTCTGCGGGTGGAACCCCTGTGAGCGAGTGTGGTCGGGATCTGTAGGCCAACAGGAGGCGTGATAAGCAGGTTTGTAGGGAACCCCCTTGGAATCTGAGCATCCCCTGTTTGATTATCTGCACTGCTCATTCTGCCTGGCTGTTTGAGGCCGGCTTGAACGGTGCCGTTCTAACATGGTTAATTCCATTGCCTGCCATGAAGTCCTGGAATTCAGTGCTTGTGAAGCACGGGCCATTGTCACTGACCAAGATGTCCGCTAGACTGTGGGCGGCGAACATTGCCCGTAGACTTTCTACCGTGGCAGAGGATGTGCTTGAATTAAAAATGTCACACTCGATCCATTTGGAGTAGGCGTCTACTACAACCAAAAACATTTTCCCCATGAAAGGATCTGCGTAGTCCACATGGATGCGTGACCAAGGCTTGGCCAGGGGCTAAGGGGGGCTTCCCTGGGCGCATGGCCCAGCTGGGCACATGTGTTGCACCTGCGAACACAAAGTTCCAGATCTGCGTCTATCCCTGGCCACCAAACGTGTGACCTGGCAATTGCCTTCATCGTGACAATGCCCAGGTGCCCATTGTGGAGTTCTCTGATGAACACCTCTCTGCCCATCTGAGGCATGACTACGCGGTTTCCCCACAGTAGGCAATCGGCTAATGGTTTAAATTCCTCAGGGCATGCCCTGTACGTGGCTGCCCAGTCCCCATTCAGGACACATTTCTTGACTAGAGACAATAGCGGGTCTCTATTTGTCCAGACTTTAATCTGACGGGCTGTCACTGGTGAGCCTTCGCTTCCGAAAGCTTCAACAGCCATGACCATCTCAGCACCATGCTCGGTAGCCCCCTCAGTGGTGGCTAGTGGGAGCCTGCTGAGTGCATCGGCACAGTTTTCAGTGCCCGGTCTGTGCCGAATTGTGTAGTCATAGGCAGCTAATGTGAATGCCCACCTCTGTATGCGGGCCGATGCGTTTGCATTTATGGCCTTGTTGTCGGCCAAAAGGGACGTTAGGGGTTTGTGATCTGTCTCCAGCTCAAATTTCCTGCCAAACAGGTACTGGTGCATTTTCTTTACCACATATACACATGCGAGCGCCTCCTTTTCTACCATCCCGTAGCCCCTTTCTTCCTGGGACAGACTTCTGGAGACATAAGCTACCGGCTGTAACTGACCCTTGGCATTGACATGCTGCAACACACACCCGACACCACAGGACGACAGATCGCACGTTAACACAAGTTTCTTACATGGGTCATATAGCGTTAACAGATTGTTGGAACATAACAAATTGCGTGCTCTATTAAAAGCCCTTTCCTGGCTGTCCCCCCAGACCCATTCACGACCTTTGCATAGGAGCACGTGCAGCGGCTCCAGCAGCGTGCTCAATTTGGGAAGAAAGTTGCCAAAATAATTCAGGAGCCCCAGGAACGAATGCAGTTCCGTCGTGTTACGGGGTCTGGGTGCTCTCTGGATCGCTTCCGTCTTGGATGCAGTTGGGCTGATCCCGTCTGCTGCTACCCTCATCCCCAGGAATTCTACCTCTGGAGCTAGGAAGACGCACTTCGCAGTTTTCAGGCGCAGACCTACCCGGTCCAGTCTGCGTAGCACCTCTTCCAGGTTGTGGAGGTGTTCTTCAGTATCGTAACCCGTAATAGAAACATAGAAACATAGAAAATAGGCGCAGGAGTAGGCCATTCGGCCCTTCTAGCCTGCACCGCCATTCAATGAGTTCATGGCTGAACATTCAACTTCAGTACCCCATTCCTGCTTTCTCGCCATACCCCTTGATCCCCCTAGTAGTAAGGACCTCATCTAACTCCTTTTTGAATATATTTAGTGAGGATGTCGTCCTGAAAAACCACCGTCCCTGGAATCGACTTGAGGAGGTTTTCCATATTTCGTTGGAAGATTGCGGCGACCGAGCGAATCCCGAACGGACATCTGTTGTACTCAAACAACCCCTTGTGTGTCGTGATGGTGGTCAGCTTCTTCAACTCTCTCGCCAGCTCCTGGGTCATGTAAGCTGAGGTCAGGTCCAATTTTGAAAAAAGTTTGCCACCGGATAGCGTCGCAAAGAGGTCCTCCGCTCTCGGTAGTGGGTACTGGTCTTGGAGTGACACCCGATTGATGGTGGCCTTGTAATCGCCACATATCCTGACTGACCCATCCGCCTTGAGCACCGGCACAATCGGGCTCGCCCAGTCACTGAATTCGACTGGCGAGATGATGCCTTCCCTCAGGAGGCGGTCCAATTCGCCTTCTATCTTTTTCCGCATCACGTACGGCACCGCTCTGGCCTTGTGGTGTACTGGTCTGGCGTCCGGGTTTATGTGAATCACTACCTTGGCCCCCATGAAAGTGCCAATGCCGGGTTGAAATAATGAGTCAAATTTGTCCAGGACCTGTGAGCATGATACTCGCTCCACAGAGGAAATTGCATTGACATCGCCCCATTTCCAGTTCATGACAGCAAGCCAACTCCTCCCCAGTAGTGCGGGACCATCCCATGGGACAATCCAGAGTGGCAACCTGTTCTCTGAATCTTTGTGGGTCACGACTACCGTGGCGCTGCCTTCCACCGGAATGATCTACTTGGTGTAAGTCCGTAGCTGTGCGTCAATCGGCGATAATTTTGGCCTCCTGGCCTTGGATGCCCACAACTTTTTGAACTGTTTGATACCCATCAGGGACTGGATGGCACTCGTGTCTAACTCCATTGATACTGGGATGCCATTGAGGACCACTTTCATCATTATTGGTGGCGTCCTGGTGTATGAACTGTATACGTGCTCCACATGAACTCGCTGAACTTCAGCTTCCAGCGATTTCCCCCAGTGTCCATTTCTGCAATTTCTGCAGGCATTTTGCTCATCTCTGCAAACTCCGGCTGAATGTATGCCTCCACGCCTCCAGCATGAGTTACGGTTTGAAACAAAAGGTCCCTTGCCAGTCGATCGTCCCTGACTGCCCCTGTTATTGTCCTTGAGTGCACCATTAACAGGTGTTGATGGCCCCATTACTGGCCGCATTGTCCCTTGCAATGGCGTGAATCGCTGTTTAGCTTGCCATTGTCTCTGTCGAACTCCCCCTCTGGGTTCGACTACATGTTGGGGCATGCCTGACTGCCCTTGTCTGCCTGGAGAACTGTGTGCTGCTTTAACAATGTTGAATCTCTGTCCCAACCATTCCTTAACACAGTACCTCTCGTCTGTTCTGCTAGTGGCCATGCTCGCGTGGTTTAAATCCCAGTTTCTTGTCGCCATTGATACGTCCTTACTTCACAGTATAAATGCACACAAGGCCTATGCTTGAGAGAAGGTCAGTCTGTGACCTGTCCTTTATTCCATAGCACTCAAGTGATGAAGGTGGGTGGAGCTTCCCCTTTTATACCTGAAGGTCCAGGTTAGGAGTGTCTCCCACCTAGTGGTCAGTGTTCTCACGGTGTACAACTTAGGTCAGTTTATACATGGGTTACAATGCTGGTTGAATACATGACAATGCCTGCGACATTTTCCAACATTGATAAAATATTCTAAGTGATCCTTGCAGTCACTGCTCTTCCTGGTCAGTGATTATAGTCATTGACGTTGTGTAACTCTGTGTGTGATCCATATTTGGCCTTGTTCTGTATCTGACAATGTAGTGATGACCATTAAATGATAGGGGCAGTGACATAATTTCAATAAACGGAAGTCCACATTAGCCAAATTCCCACTGCTCATTTATGCCGTTCCTTTAACAGAAACCGTAACTCTGTACTCTGCAGACACACAAATGATGCAGTTATTGCTGTTGTTGGAACACTTTGTATACTTGCACCTGCCCTCGGCACTAAAAGTTCTCTAAAGTTTGTTTCTTACTGGGATTCGCTGTCACAATAGAGTTGTGAGAACTGAGAGGCACTGGGCAGACTGCAATATCTGACCGGACTGAATCTGTATTACTGGGACTATCTGTCATTGTACAACTGTATTGAGTGTCGTTCATTGACTGGGGTCGAACATCTGACCATAGTGGCCATGTAATTACTGGAATTCTTTGAGGATACAACGAGCATGGTGGATAGAGGTGTACCGATGGATGTGGTGTATTTAGATTTCCAAAAGGCATTCGATAACGTGCCACACAAAAGGTTACTGCAGAAGATAAAGGTACGCGGAGTCAGAGGAAATGTATTAGCATGGATAGAGAATTGGCTGGCTAACAGAAAGCAGAGAGTCAGGATAAATGGGTCCTTTTCCGGTTGGAAATCAGTGGTTAGTGGTGTGCCACAGGGATCAGTGCTGGGACCACAACTGTTTACAATATACATAGATGACCTAGAAGAGGGGACAGAGTGTAGTGCAACAAAATTTGCAGATGACATTAAGATTAGTGGGAAAGCGGTTTGTGTAGCGGACTCAGAGAGGCTGCAAGGAGATTTGGATAGGTTAAGCGAATGGGCTAAGGTTTGGCAGATGGAATACAATGTCGGAAAGTGTGAGGTCATCCACCTTGGGGAAAAAAACAGTAAAAGGGAATATTATTTGAATGGGGAGAAATTACAACATGCTGTGGTGCAGAGGGACCTGGGGGTCCCTGTGCATGATTCCCAAAAGGTTAGTTTGCAGGTGCAGCAGGTAATCAGGAAGGCAAATGGAATGTTGGCCTTCATTGTGAAAGGGATGGAGTACAAAAGCAGGGAGGTGTTGCTGCAACTGTATAAGGTATTGGTAAGGCCGCACTTGGAGTACTGCGTGCAGTTTTGGTCACCTTACTTAAGGAAGGATATACTAGTTTTGGAAGGGGTACAGAGACGATTCACTAGGCTGATTCGAGAAATGAGGAGGTTACCTTATGATGATAGATTGAGTAGACTGGGTCTTTACTCCTTGGAGTTCAGAAGGATGAGGGGTTATCTTATAGAAACATTTAAAATCATGATAGGGAGAGATAAGATAGAGGCAGAGAGGTTGTTTCCATTGGTGGGGGAGACTAGAACTAGGGGACACAGCCTCAAAATACGGTGGAGCCAATTTAAAACCGAGTTGAGAAAGAATTTCTTCTCCCAGAGGGTTGTGAATCTGTGGAATTCTCTGCCTAAGGAAGCAGTTGAGGCTAGCTCATTGAATGTTTTCAAGTCAAAGATCGATAGATTTTTAAGCAATAAGGGAATTAAGGGTTACGGGGAGAGGGCAGGTAAGTGGAGCTGAGTCCACGACCAGATCAGCCATGATCTTATTGAATGGCGGAGCAGGCTCGAGGGGCTAGATGGCCTACTCCTGTTCCTAATTCTTATGTTCTTATGTTCTTATGTAATATTGGAAGTTTCTGCCATTGTTGAATTGTACTGAGTGTGGGTCACGAACTGAAGTGGATCATTTTACCCCAGTTGTCATGTAACACTGGGCGTATATGCCACTATAGAACTGCACTGGTTGTGGGTCATTAACTGCAGTGGAACCCCTGATTCCATTGGCGATGTATTAGTGGAGGTATCTGTCATTGGAGAATTGTATTATATGTGGGTTACTAACCGGCGTTGAACACCAGACTCCAGTGCCAATGTATTGCTAGGTTTATCTGTCACTAGAGAATTATTCTGAATGTGAGTCACATATAGAATGACATATTATATACAGCTCAGCAATAGCCCATTTGGTGTTTATATTCCACTCGAGCCTCCTCATGTCTTTTCACATCTAACTCTATCAGTGTAACTCTCTATTCCCTGATTGCTCAGTTGCTTATCTAGCCTCCCCTTAAATTAATCTATACTTTTCGCCTCAACTACTTCCTCACCAATCTCTGTGTAATGACACTTTTGCTGAATTCCCCACTTGGTTTCTTGGTGACTCTCTTATATTGATAGTTCCAGTGTTGTTCTTCCCCACACATGAACACGCTCTCTCTGTGTCAACTCAATCAAAACCTTTCATCATATTATACACCTCAATTAGGTCACACCTCAGACTTTGCTTTTCAAAAGAAAAGAGATCCAGTCTCTTCATCCCTTTCTGATAGGTATAAAGTCGTATTTCTGGTATCATTCTTGTAAATCGTGTTTGCAACCTCTCCAGTGCCTCTATATCCTTTTTATAAGGATATAAAGGCAAGAAACAAAAAGGGCCACTGAATATAAAAGGGCTGCAGGAGGGGTCAAAACTAAAAATCATGGTTTAAAAACTAGGATGAAAACACTCTATCTGAATGCACTCAGCATTCGAAATAAAGTAAATGAGATGATGGCACAAATCATTACAAATGGGTATGATTTGGTGGCCATTACAGAAACATGGTTGCAGGGTGACCAAGACTGGGAATTAAACATACAGTGGTATCTGACAATTCAGAAAGATCGACAAGAAGGGAAAGAAGGTGGGGTAGCTCTGTTAATAAAAGATGATATCAGGGCAGTTGTGAGGGATGATATTGGCTCCAATGAACAAAATGTTGAATCATTGTGGGTGCAGATTAGAGACAGTAAAGGGAAAAAGTCACTGGTCAGCGTAGTTTATAGGCCCCCAAATAATAACTTCACGGTGGGGCGGGCAATAATCAAGGGAATAATGGAGGCATGTGAAAAAGGAACGGCAGTAGTCATGGGGGATTTTAACCTACATATCGATTGGTTAAATCAAATCGCACGGGGTAGCCTGGAGGAGGAATTCATAGAATGCATACGGGATTGTTTCTTAGAACAGTATGTAACAGAACCTACAAGGGAGCAAGCCATCTTAGATCTGGTCCTGTGTAACGCAACAGGAAAAATAAATGATCTCCTAGTAAAAGACCCTCTCGGAATGAGTGATCACAATATGGTTGAATTTGTAATACAGATTGAAGATGAGGAAGTTGTGTCAGAAACGAGCATACTATGCTTAAACAAAGGGGACTACAGTGGGATGAGGGCAGAGTTGGCTAAAGTAGACTGGAAACAAGGACTAAACGGTGGCACAATTGAGGAACAGTGGAGGACTTTTAAGGAGCTCTTTCATAGTGCGCAACAAAAATATATTCCAGTGAAAAAGAAGGGCGGCAAGAGAAGGGATAACCAGCTGTGGATAACCAAGGAAATAAAGGAAAGTATCAAATCAAAGACCAATGCGTATAAGGTGGCCAAGGTTAGTGGGAAACTAGAGCATTGGGAAAATTTTAAGCAACAGCAAAGAATGACTAAAAAAGCAATAAAGAAAGGGAAGATAGATTACGAAGGTAAACTTGCGCAAAACATAAAAACAGATAGTAAAAGCTTTTACAGATTTATAAAACGGAAAAGAGTGACTAAAGTAAATGTTGGCCCCTTAGAAGATGAAAAGGGGGATTTAATAATGGGAAATCTGGAAATGGCTGAGACCTTAAACAATTATTTTGCTTCCGTCTTCACAGTGGAAGACACAAAAACCATGCCAAAATTTGCAGGCCACAGGAATGTGGGAAGGGAGGACCTTGAGACAATCACTATCACTAGGGGGGTAGTGCTGGACAGGCTAATGGGACTGAAGGTAGACAAGTCCCCTGGTCCTGATGAAATGCATCCCAGGGTATTAAAAGAGATGGCGGAAGTTATAGCAGATGCATTCGTTATAATCTACCAAAATTCTCTGGACTCTGGGGAGGTACCAGCGGATTGGAAAGCAGCTAATGTAACGCCTCTGTTTAAAAAAGGGGGCAGACAAAAGGCAGGTAACTATAGGCCGGTTAGTTTAACATCTGTAGTGGGGAAAATGCTTGAAACTATCATTAAGGAAGAAATATCGGGACATCTAGATAGGAATAGTGCAATCAAGCAGACGCAGCATGGATTCATGAAGGGGAAATCATGTTTAACTAACTTATTGGAATTCTTTGAGGATATAACGAGCATGGTGGATAGAGGTGTACCGATGGATGTGGTGTATTTAGATTTCCAAAAGGCATTCGATAAGGTGCCACACAAAAGGTTACTGCAGAAGATAAAGGTACGCGGAGTCAGTGGAAATGTATTAGCATGGATAGAGAATTGGCTGGCTAACAGAAAGCAGAGAGTTCGGATAAATGGGTCCTTTTCCGGTTGGAAATCGGTGGTTAGTTGTGTGCCACAATGATCAGTGCTGGGACCACAACTGTTTACAAGATACATAGATGACCTAGAGGAGGGGACAGAGTGTAGTGCAACAAAATTTGCAGATAACACCAAGATTAGTGGGAAAGCGGGTTGTGTAGAGGACTCAGAGAGGCTGCAAAGAGATTTGGATCGGTTAAGCGAATGGGCTAAGGTTTGGCAGATGGAATACAATGTCGGAAAGTGTGAGGTCATCCACCTTGGGGAAAAAAACAGTAAAAGGGAATATTATTTGAATGGGGAGAAATTACAACATGCTGTGGTGCAGAGGGACCTGGGGGTCCCTGTGCATGAATCCCAAAAGGTTAGTTTGCAGGTGCAGCAGGTAATCAGGAAGGCGAATGGAATGTTGGCCTTCATTGCGAGAGGGATGGAGTACAAAAGCAGGGAGATCTTGCTGCAACTGTATAAGGTATTAGTAAGGCCGCACCTGGAGTACTGCGTGCAGTTTTGGTCACCTTACTTCAGGAAGGATATACTAGCTTTGGAAGGGGTACAGAGACGATTCACTAGGCTGATTCCAGAAATGAGGGGGTTACCTTATGATGATAGATTGAGTAGACTGGGTCTTTACTCGTTGGAGTTCAGAAGGATGAGGGGTTATCTTATAGAAACATTCCAGTGAAAAACAAGGGCGGCAACACCGATAGTGTTGTTTCACAGAATGAAAGAAATGCGAACAGGGACAATCGAAATTTCAATAACTGAACTTTAATAATGAGTGAAACTTTAACCCTTGATGAAGTTTTATCCCCGATCTGATTTTACACACTCTGTATTTGAGTAGATTAGTTTTAAAATGTTCATTGCTCATGCGACAATGTACCCCGGACTGCTTTTGTTCAATTTTATTGCAGACAAGTTTTTGCTTCACAAATAATGTTTCCGCCCAGGCTCGCAACAGAGACCTTTCGCGTGTGAGGCAAACATGATAACCGCTACACTACGGAAACTGCTGCTTAGCTCAGTGCCCAGAGAGAAGTGTTCAGCAACAAGCTGAAATGCTCAATCCCTCTCTCTGCAAAAAGTTCCATTCACAAACATTTCTCTGAACGGAACTGCACCAAACAACAATGTTCTCCTTTCAAAGTCATTAAACTCCCCAATTTCCACATCTGCAATGTTAAGGACAAGGACTGAAAGCGCTTTGCGATCAGAAAATTGCCGGAAACCCCTGTGGTTAATGACAGGGCTTTTGATGGTTGATTTCCGTACACACCTTGTGTTATGTATTTAACCTTTGGCCACCTGTATCACACCACCACCAGAGGGCCGACCTGTTGGAGTCCCAAGGGTTCCCAGCATCCATTGGTATGTATAAGCACGCTGGAGTCTTATTAAAGGAGCTAATGTCACACTTACTCATTGTTCTTTATTATGAGCGTATCAATTGGCGACGAGACAACGAACAACCACGCGAAAATGCAAGTAACAGTTGGTATAACTTGATAACAGCACAGCTGGCAACGGTTGCGGAATATATTCGTGCAGCCAAAACGCACAATGACAACCTGGAACTGCACGGCACCGAATCCTCAGGGAAAAACAATTAAAGGCTTTGTCCCTGAATGGGCTACGATCCACCAACCTTGCAGTTAATAGCTGAACGCACTAATCCATTGCACCACAGAGACTGATAGATGCACATATTGCAAGACATCCCTGTGATATCTTCACAGAGCACAGCACACACAGCTTCCTAACATGCAGGCTGCTCTCTCGGAACTCTCCGGAAAGAGCCTGTTCTGTTTAATGATTAACTGTACAGTTGCAGTACACAATACGTCCACATCCACAGTGTGGCGCTACAAGCATTACATGCTGACAGACATTACAATCCCAAACCAGGGTGTCAGTCAGTTAAAGCTTCAGATTGCTCTGACCGGGATGGAACTTGTCCACTCTCAGTTGTACTTTTCCCAAATAAAGGGTGGGACATTCATTGTGGATGCGTGGAAGCAGTCTGGTCCCGCACACTGCAGACACTTCCATGTCACCGCCAACCAGCTCTCCCACAACCGGTGTGATCGACCTTCCAGCCTTCCGGTGCCTTGTCTGTGACGAAGTATTCTGACTGTCCCGAAGCCGGTATCCTTTGTCATCAATAGGGTTTTAAGTTGTTTCGGTAATTTTTACCTGCTGGACAGTCGAGGCACAAATTGTAGAGTGGAACACTTGCGTGGACCCCGGTTTCCTAGTGGTTGATTTTCCTGGTTGGGTCCGTCGGTCGCGGTGGTCCGGTTGATGCCTGTTACCAAGTCAGTTGGTATTGATGTTCCACTGATTGGTTTTTTGAAGTTCTTTTCTCTGATGTCGTGATGTCTCTTCCTGTGTTTTCTCGCCGTGTGCTCTCGATCTTGATCTTATTGTTCCAAAGTAATGGTCAGAAAAATAGGTTGCTCTTGGTACGATAGGCCCCCAGTTATACTCTGAGAGGCTGCTTAATCTTCGTGCCAAATCTAACGTTTCTTTTGTTTAAGTTTTGCTGCCCATTGATTTAAGTGGTCTTCTTTGTATAAGTTTTGGCGGACTAGCTAACTGAGACTTGATTAAATGTTTTAATCTGGTGTTGATAGACTTTGGGACGGCTATACTCCTTCTTTATGAACTGATGAACTCTTGTCCATTGTAATAGCACTGCTTTGGCTTCGGGAAGTCTGGGCTGAGCCAGATATTTCTATACATGTTGAAAAGGTTTTGGAATATGGATGTGATATTTGGGTCCTGTGGGTAAGGTGGATAATGTTTCTTCCGTGGTCGATTGTTTAAATGCTAATGTTTTCTGGGAGCCTGACTATGGTTAAAGAGCTCCCCTAGACAAACTGATTAGCTACAATATCCAAACTCTAAATCCCACCCCTCTGTCACTGCAGCATTTCCCCACAGGCCCAAACATGTCTTTTAAAATCCCAAACTTGATTAAGACTTGTAGATTTCTTCCATATGCTTTTTAGAATCCCAAACTTTATGTTTACTCGTCCCAAATCGAATTTCCTTTTCAGTGAGTCCAAACACTGGGGGGTTTCCACGAATTTTGGAATCTGCATTGGCAGTCCCTCGGAATCGAGGAAGACTTGCTTCCACTCCGAAAATGAGTTCTTTGGTGGCTGAACAGTCCAATACTAGAGCCACAGACCCTATCACAGGTGGGACAGATAGTCGTTGAGGGAAGGGATGGGTGGGACAGGTTTGCCGAACGCTCTTTCTGCTGTCTACACTTGATTTCTGCATGCACTCGGCGATGAGACTCGAGGTGCTCAGCGCCCTCTCGGATGCACTTTCTCCACTTAGGGTGGTCTTGGGTCAGGGACTCCTGAGTGTCAGTGGGGATGTTGCACTTTATCAGGGAGGCTTTCATTGTGTCCTTGTAGAGTTTCTGCTGCCGACCTTTGGCTCGTTTGCCATGACGGAGCTCCGAGTAGAGCACTTGCTTTAGGAGTCTCTTGTCTGGCATGAGGACAATGTGGCCTGCCCAGCGGAGCTGATCGAGTGTGGTCAGTGCTTCAAAGCTGGGGATGTTAGCCTGAATAAGGTCGTTGATGTTGGTGCGTCTGTCCTCCCAGGGGATTTGTTGCATCTTGCGGAGACATCGTTGGTGATATTTCTTCAGCAACGTGAGGTGTCTACTGTACATGGTCCATGTCTCTGAGCCTTACAGGAGGGCAGGTATTACTACAGCCCTGTAGACGATGAGCTTGGTGGCAGTTTTGAGGGCCTGGTCTTCAAACACTCTTTTCCTCAAGCGGCCGAAGGCTGCACTTGCGCATGGAGGCCGTGTTGAATCTCGTCGTCGATGCCTGCTCTTGTTGATAGGAGGCTCCCGAGATATGGGAAGTGGTCCATGGTGTCCAGGGCCGCGCCGTGGATCTTGATGATTGGGGGGTAGTGCTGTGCGGTGAGGACAGGCTGGTGGAGGACCTTTGTCTTACGGATGTTTAACGTAAGGCCCATGCTTTCATAGGCCTCAGTAAATACGTCGACGATGTCCTGGAGTTCAGCCTCTGTATGTGCGCGGACGCAGGCCTTGGTGAGGCCACACCTGGAATATTGTGTACAGTTTTGGTCTCCTAATCTGAGGAAGAACGTTCTTGCTATTGAGGGAGTGCAGCGAAGGTTCACCAGACTGATTCCTGGGAGGGCAGGACTGACATGTAAAGAAAGACTGGATCAACTCGTCTTATATTTACTGGAATTTAGAAGAATGAGAGGGGATTACATGGAAACATAAAATTCTGACGGGATTGGACAGGTTCGATGCAGGAAGTATGTTCCCGATGTTGGGGAAGTCCAGAACCAGGGGTCACAGTCTAAGGAAAAGGGGTAAGCCATTTAGGACCGAGATGAGGAGAAACTTCTTCACTCAGAGAATTCTGAACCTGTGGAATTCTCTACCACAGAAAGTTGTTGAGGCCAGTTCGTTCGATATATTCAAAAGGGAGTTAAATGTGGCAATTACAGCTCAAGGTATCAAAGGTATGGAGAGAAAGCAGGAAAGGAGTACTGAGGTGCATGATCAACCATGATCATATTGAATGGTGGTGCAGGCTCGAAGGGCCGAATGGCCTACTCCTGCACCTGTTTTCTATGTTTTTATGTTTCTATGTTTCTATGCAAAGCACAGAAAAAAATGGTTGAAGTATCGACTCTGCCTCAGTTAGCATTTCTTTCATTGTGCAAAAGAAGGTGACAGATTAATTAATGATGCAATCCCGTGAAAGCAACACAAAAGTTTAACAAAAAAACATACGGTGACTGGCAGGTGAGCACTGCTTCTGACGCCCGGTGGGAATGGGCGGGGATTTTAAAGCCCCTTGTATTGTGAAACCTTCATATAGTCAAACATTTCCGATGTGCTGTATCGACCTCGTGGCGCAACGGTAGCGCGTCTGACCCCAGATCACGTCGAGGTCACTGTTCTTCAGGGTAATTCGGGAATTAATATTTTCTTTGCTGTTTGGCAATAACCAGACTCTTGCTCCAAGGTCTGTCTCACTGTTTCCCCGGTGTCAGACAGAGATACGCCTGCTGCCCTCATTTATTTCATGTGGCAGGACACAAAAGGTCAAAATAAACCTGCAGTTGGCCACATATTGCCCTAAATAGTCAGGATGGCCGAGCGGTCCAAGGTTCTGTGTTTAGGTCGCAGTCTCCTCTGGAGGTGTGGGTTCACATCACACTTCTGACACTTCCTGTTTTTAATCATGAAGTGAAACTCATTGTTTGACACCACGACCAACTCCTAAAAAGTGGGATTTTGCAGTCCACCTGCTCGCTTAACACTTCCGTCTGACCTGGTGCTGAAAGTGGAGATGTTTCCGCAGTGTAGCGGTTAACACGTTCGCCTCACACGTGAAAGCTCACCAGGTGGGATTATTTTCTGGAGCTTTCTCCTCATGCATGCTCAGGGGCGAGTTTGTTCTCCTGTGAAATGTCATAAGATCATAAGCATGTAAGGATTAGGGGCCAGAGGAGGCCATTCGGCCCTTCAAGCCTGGTCCACCATTCAAGAAGATCCTGGCAGTTCCTCGACAGCAAGTTTAAACATCTGGGGCAGAGCTGTAATCAACGACAAAAAGGTGCATTTTGCAGAAGCCCAGCGAACTCAGTCAGTAGATCATGAGATTCTAAATCTCAGGGTCACAGGCGCGAGCCCACGTTTGGTGATTATTTTTCATCGAATTATATAATCAGAAGTTTACAGCAGGGAAGGAGGCCATTTCGGCCCATCGTGACCGTGCCGGCCAATAACAGGCTCTCCAGCCTAATCCCACTTTCCAGCTCTCGGTCCATAACCCTGCAGGTTACGGCACTTCAGGTGCACATCCAAGCACTTTTTAAATGTGGTGAGAGTTTCTGCCTCTCCCACCCTTTCAGGCAGTGAGTTCCAGACCCACACAACCCTCTGCATGAAGAAATTTCCCCTCAAATCCCCCCTACACTTTCTACCAATGACTTAAAATTTATGCCCCATTGTTGTTGACCCCTCTGCTAAGGGAAATGGGCCCATTCTATCCACTATATCAAGGCCCTTCATAATTGTATACATTTCAATGATGCCTCCCCTCAGCCCACTTTGTTCCAAGAAAAACAACCCCAGCCTATCCAATCTGCCCTCATAGCTAAGATTCTCCACTCCCGATAACATCCTCGAAATCTCCTCTGTAAGTCTCCAGTGTAATCACAGTCTTCTTCCTGTAAAGTGGTGACGAGAACTGCACGCAGTACTCCAGCTGTGGCCTAACCAGTGTTTTATATTCAAGCATAATCCACCTGCTCTCTTATTCTAGGCCTCGGCTAATAAAGGCCAGCATTCTGTATGTCTTCTTAACCAGCTTATCCACCTTGCCTGCTACCTTAAGGGATCTGTGGACATGCACTCCCAGGTCGCTTTGTTACTCTACATTTCTCAATGTCCTACCATTTAATGTTTAATCTCTTTCTATTGTGTCTGTAAGCACTCAAGTAATGACTCCATGAGGCAAGGTATTGTACTTGAACTGTGGTGACCTTCGTTCATTTATTGCAGTTCCTGAGTGAGGGTACAGTATGGTGAGCTCCGTTTTATACCTGGTTACCTGTCGTGTACCGGTGACCCTGAGGTCTCCACCAGTTGCACCCTCTGGTGGTACAGGCATAGTGTATACAGTGTGAAGTTACATCCAGTAGTATTATGTAACTGTACATTGAGTGTACAGGGAGTATACTTATATTATACAGACACAACATCACTCTCCCCTAAGTCTTGTGCCACTTGCCTTTGCATTGTGTGCTCTGGCCCGAGACTTGAGTGCCCAAAGCCCTTGCACCTTGTCAATGCTTTGGCTTGGTTCTCTCCTTGTGGACCCCCAAGTCCTTATTGCCACGACATTGGGAAATGGTCAGCAGTGGATGGTTGGAGGTTGCAGTGGGGGTTGTGTGGGTTCTGGGTGTGATCCATGTGTGTCCATGGCTACATACATCCATTTCCCCCCCCCGCCATACATAGACCATGTGTGTGGCTCAACACCTGCATGTGCAGACCTGTACAGACAGAAAGAACAAAAAACATCGGATTAGTTACATCACTGTTTGGGTTCTGCAGTAGTGGAACAAGTACATTTTACAGGTAAGGTACATACGTGGTATCACAGTCTTGCCCCTGGGTTGTGTAGGTGCAGGTGGGTGAGGACACTAGTTCCAGAGTAACCAGACTGTGCCCAGATTGTCTGATGACGGAGCTGTGTCCCCTGCCAGCTGGGTGGGCTCAGATCGCTCACCTGGCTGAGTCTCAGAGCCTTTGCCGTTGCCTACTGAGGGGCAGAGCCACAGGAGTGTGTGGCCTCCTTGTCCTCCTTTGAGGGCTGCGGTGTCTCCCTGCTGCTCTTCAACGATAGTGGGAGCCTGGTCATCCCAGGTCCTGTTGGGAGGGCAGGAGGGTGATATCCGCTCGCTCCCAGTACTGGCCCTGGTGGCCAGAGAGGTGGAGCCGATCGGGGGCAGGGTACCGGTCGTGGTGCCTTTGCCGTCCGCTGATCACTGGCCCTGCAGCTGGTATGCTCCCTCTGTGTGTGGCCACACTCCCTGGGGTATCACATTGGTCCCGGAGGGGCAGGCTACATGATCGCTGGACCTGGTTGCTGACGGGAGATTGCCCTTGGTTTTGTCGGCATGCTTGTAAATCCCAGCATCGCACGTCATCACTTCGTTTACTCTCACAATACATTGGTTCTGACCGCAATTGCCCGACTTATCATGATTAGTTACATTTACAAACTTGAAATTGTCAGTTACATCTTTTACATATGTATCACCATCATCGCTGTATAAAGTGTGGAACTGTCCCTTTAATTGTGATGGGTTGCCGGTCTCCTTTAAGAGGGTCTTTCAATCTTTACCCCAATCCGGTTCGCCGCTCGGCATCACGTGTTGCTCCCTTGTGGTCTGGCTGCCGCCATCTTGACTTCAGGCCCTTCACCTCGTGGTTCAGACGCCATCTTCTTTCTCTCCATGGGGTAGGCTGCGGTGATCCTTTTCTCCCCAGGCTCTGCCACGGAAGCCGGGAAGTTACCTTCTGCGTGAATTTTCTTCTCCGGAGTCCTGCCACTGGAGCCTGGAAGGTGAGGTCGGGTTGTTTGGGCTGGATCATCTCGCCGTTGGGTTGAGCGGTCTGTGTCGTAACCTCACAGTCGAGTTGGGCGGTTGGTTTTTCAGGTGTTGTGCTGGATCCAACTTCGGGGTCATGGGGGATGTCGATCGCTGGAGGTTGGAGCTATTCCCAGCTCCAAGTGATCTTTTTCATCCACCTTCTTCCTAATAGCTTTGGACCATCCCCAGCAATGATCCACAAAGGTAACCTGTACATCTCGCCGCCATGGGACACCTGGACATCCACGCTGCCAACGACTGGGATGTATCGTTTGTGTAGGTGAGCAGTTTCACTTCGATCGGGATCATTTTAGGTCGTTCGATTGGATTGTCCCAGAGTTTCTCAAAGGCCGCCTGATTCATCAGTGACTGGCTCGCCCCTGTGTCCACCTCCATCGTGACTGGAACATAGTTGACTTCAACTTCCATTTTCACCGTGGAACTCTCGGTGGTGCAGGTTAACACTCCGTACACCTCATTGTCGCTGGACTCCGGATGATCGGCCAACTCTTCATCGACTCGGTGAGTACGATTTCTCTTGCATATTCGCTGGAGGTGGCCCTTCATGTTACAGCCTTTGCAAGTATAGTCTTTATAGCGGCACTGATGGGCCCTGTGATTTCCTCCACAGCGCCAGCATGGGGTTGGCCGGTTGGCCCCATGTGGCGGACTCAGGATTGTGGGACTCGGGGTTCTGTTCTCTCTTCCCTGAGAGAGACTGCTAGCAGCAGCCCTGCCTCTAAAAGGCACCTTTTGGTTCACAGTACTTGCCGGGTTAGAGTCCTGGGGGTGAGACATCCACTTGGAATCGCAGGCCGAGATCATGAACACCTGGCTCACGTTAATTGTCTTCTGCAGGGTGACCGTGGTGTCCGCAGAGAGCAGCCTGTGGAGAAGGCCCTTGTGACCGATTCCAATAACAAAGATGTCCCTTAGTGGTTCGGTGAGGTGATCACTAAAATCACATGGTGCAGCCAATCGTCTCAGGTCTGCAGCATATTTTGCGATTTCTTGGCCTTCGGATCCACCGGTGGGGAGAGAACCGGTGTCTGGCTGTGAGGATGCTCTCTTTAGGTTTGAGCTGTTCCTGTACCAGCGTCACGAGCTCAAGATATGTTATTGTCTTCTCTGGGACTAGCAGGTCCCTGACAAGGCCATAGACGGTGGGCCCACAACTACTGAGCAGGATAGCTCTGCACTTATCAGCCAGCGAGGTCGGGTCGTCTCCCCCCATGTCATTCGCAATAAAGAAGTGTTCGAGCCTTTCCACAAAGGCCTTCCAATCTTCCCCATCGGCGAATTGTTCAAACGTGCCAAGGTTAGCCATTGTCACATGGAAATTCGTATTCTCGTCACCAGTTATTGTGTCTGTAAGCACTCTAGTAATGACTCCACGAGGTGAGGTATTGTACTTGAACTGTGGTGACCTTAGTCCACTTATTGCAGTTCCTGAGTGAGGGTACAGGACTGTGAGCTCCCTTTTATACCTGGTTACCTGTTGTGTGCAGGTGACCCCGAGGTCTCCACCAATTGCACCCTCTGGTGGTACAAGCATAGTGCATACAGTGTGAAGATACATCCAGTGGTCTTATGTAACTGTACATTGAGTGTACAGGGTGTGTACTTATTTTATACATGCACAACAAAGATCATCGGTTAATTAATGGTGTTTTCCCGTGAAAGCAGGATAAAATTTAACAATGATTTAATTTCTGCATTTAAAAAGACATGGGTTAATCACGGATAGTCAGCATGGATTTGTTCAGGGAAGGTTTTGTCTGACTCACTTGATTGAATTTTTTGAGGAGGTAACCAAGTGGATTGATGAGGGCAGTGCGTATGATGTAGTGTATAAGGATTTTAGCAAAGCTTTCGCCAAGTTCCCACATGGAAGACTGGTCACGAAAGTAAAAGCCCATGGGACCAGGGCAAAGTGGCAAGTTGGATCCAAAATTGGCTCAGAGGCAGGAAGCAAAGGGTAATGTTTGATGGGAGTGTTTGGGACTGGAAGGATGGTTCCAGTGGGGTTCCACAGGGCTCAGTGCTAGGTCCCTGACTTTTAGTGGTAACATCAATGATCTAAACTTAAATATAGGAGGTATGATTAAAACGTTTTCAGGTGACACTAATTTAATCCAGAGAAGTGTGAGGCTGTGCATTTGGGGAGGGCAAACAAGGAAAGAAACACACATTAAATGGTCAGACATTGAGAAGTGTGGAAGAACAAAGGGACCTTGGAGTGCATGTCCACAGATCCCTGAAGGTAGCAGGCCAGTTGGATAAGGTGGGTAAGAAGACATACGGAATGCTGGCCTTTATTGGCTGAGGCATGGGATAGAAGAGCAGGTTGGTTATGCTTGAAATGTATAAAACACTAGTTTGGCCACAGCTGGAGTATTGCATGTAGTTCTGGTCACTGTATTACAGGAATTATGTGATTGTACGAGAGGGTACAGAGGAGATTTACGAGGATGTTGCCAGGTGTGGAGAATCTTAGCTATGAGGACAGATTGGATCGGCTGGGTTTGTTTTCATTGGAACAGAGGAGGCTGAGGGGAGACAACATTGAGATGTATAAAATTATGAGGGGCGTAGATATAGTGGATAGCAGAGGGGTCAACAATCAGGGGGCATATATTGAAAGTAATTGGTAGAAGGTTTAAAGAGGATTTGAAGGTAAAATTCTTCATGCAGAGGTTTGTGGGGGTCAGGAACTCGCTGCCTGAAAGAATGGCGGAGGTAAATACCACAAGTAAAAAGTATTTGGATGTGCACCTGAAGTGCCGTAACCTGCAGGGTTATGGACCCAGAGCTGGAAAGTGGGATGAAGCTGGATCGCCTCTTGTTGGCCGGGGTGGAAGTGATTGGCCAAAATGGCCTCCTTATGTGCTGCAAACTTCTATCATTCTATGAAAAATGTAAATGTCCAATGTGGGTGTCGAAACCACGACCCTGAGATTAAAAGTCTTATGTTTCACTGACTGAGCTCGCCAGGCTTCTGCCAAACATACCGTTCTCTCACTGATTGCAGACAGTCGCCTGTTGGCTCCGCCCCAGATGTTTAAACTTGCTGTCGAGGAACTGCCAGGATCTTCTTGAATGGTGGACCAGGCTCGAGGGGCCGAATGGCCTATTCCGGCCCCTAATTCTTACATGCTTATCATCTGATGAACTTTTCACAGGAGAACAAACTCGCCCCTGAGCATGCATGAGGAGAAAGCTACAGAAAATATTCCCGCCTGGTGAGCTTTCGCGTGTGAGGCGAACGTGTTAACCGCGACACTGCGGAAACATCTCCACTTTCAGCACCAGGTCAGACGGAGATGTTAAGCGAGCAGGTGAACTGCTGAATCCCAGTTTTAAGGAGTTGGTCGTGGTGTCAAACAATGAGTTTCGCTGAATGATTAAAAATAAGAAATGTCAGAAGTTGGATTCAAACCCACACCTCCAGAGAAAACTGCGATCTAATCACAGCACCTCAGACCACTCGGCGGTGTGTGTGGTCACCTGCAAGTTGATTTGGAACTTGTGTGTCCTGTCACATGAATTAAATGAGGGCAGCAGGCGTATCTCTGCCTGACACCGGGGAAACAGTGAGACAGACATTGGAACAAGGGTCTGGTTATTGCCAAACAGCAAAGAAAACATTAATTCTGAAAGAACAGTGACCCCGACGTGATTTGAACACGCAACCTTCTGATCTGGAGTCAGACGCGCTACCGTTGCGCCACGAGGCCTACACAATGTGTTTGAGATGTTCCTCTATATGAAGCTTTCACAATACAAGGGGCTTTAAAATCCCCGCCCATTCCCACCAGGTGTCAAAGCAGCGCTCACCTGCCAGTCACCGTATGTTTTTTTCTTAAACATTTGTGTTGCGTTTATGGAAAAGCATCATTAATTAACCCCTCACCTTCTTTTGCACAATGAAAGAAATGCTAACTGAGGGACAGTCGATACTTCAAACATTTGTCCTGTGCTTTGCGGAGCGGGCAGGGAAGTGGACCTGAGTCCATGATCGCATCGATCATGATCGTATTAAATGGCGGAGCAGGCTCGAGGGGCGTATGACCGACTCCTGCTCCTATTTCTTTTGTTCTTATGTTCTTCAGCATGTTGACCCATTTTACACACAGTATTGCCGATGTCACCAGGAATCTGGGGCAACTTTTGTCAAATTTAACAGCACCGGTTATTCCTTCCGTGCAGAGAAATTAGAATCAGTCGTGAAGATAAAATCCCATGGTGATCATTTTCAGATTCAACGCAGTAGGATTTCAAATAAAGTGAAAGAATTTTACAGTGAAAAGATTTGGAAGTTTTACTTGCATTTGTATCTTTAATTAAACTTTGTGGCGTCTGACTCCCGTTCATGCCTCTGCTGAATAAGAAAGGAGGGTTTGACATTGACCAGACTGCACTGCCCCTGATATTTGTGAGCTCATCCTTTATATTCAGTGGTTTCTCGCCCTTTGATGGGCTGCAGTGTGGCGGATATCACGTTGGCCTCACACGCAAAAGGTCCCCGGTGGATCCGTTTTCTCTCACTGAAAGTTATCTATTTATTGGTTAAATAAAGAGCAATTCAGGAATAAGGGAGCCTTTCTACCAGGAGAATAAATAGCTAATAAAAACAGCAAATGCTGGAAATCTCAGCAGGTCAGGCAGCATTTTCCAGGAGACTAAACTCTCCTCCGATTGTTCCCTTATAGCAAGTTTAAACATCATGTTTCTGCCCAGAATCAAACCGGGTACTTTTCACGTATAAAGCAAATGTGATAACCACTGCACTACAAAAACCTCTGGCACAGCAGCCCCAACAGAGGGGAGCTGACCAGTGAGCTCCCTCTGTGCTGATCGGGAATGTGTTGGCTCACCTTAAACAACTTCTGTCCCACACTGAAAGTTCTCAATCCTTCTTCTCCGCTGCCCTTTACAGAAATGTCACGGATCACCCAGCCACCGTGTTCACTTCCACATCCTCACAGTGGGGCCACAGAGGCTCCTACCATCTCCCCGCGATCAGCGAACTCGCCCAGTTTACTAAATTAAACCCCAAACACGTGCCCGGCAAAGGGCAGGAGAAGCCAGATAGTCTGTTAGCTCGGTCTGTCGCAGAAAGTATTGGTATTCATGGTGATTACAGCAATTATTAATCGTCTCACAGACCTCAATTATTTTTATGCGATGAATTGATCGAGAATTGAAACCAGTTTAGTGCGCCGGATCTTAATCCCTCGACCACCAGGGAACGGTTATGATACATATAGATATATTTATATATATTTATATATGAACCTGAATATCAACGGCTAGCTACCTAGACCTCATGGTGCAACGGTAGTGCGTCTAACTTTGAGTGAGAGAAATTGTTCCACAGTGACACCCATTTCATCTTTTGTTCCCTTTTAAACACTAGAAACTGAGACAGGGGGAATAAATAGAGAAATAAAAGCACAGGGATACAGACAAGAGGAAGAGAGAAGGGGAAAGATACTGCCCCCACCCAGAACTAATGCAGAAACCCCTCTGCTGCGCTCGGGGTGGCCACCCACAGCCTGGATACACTAACGGGAGAACATCAGCGGCAGGTCGGGGCCATAAAAGGAACGGCGAGCGGCCCTGGGAGCAGCTTGGAGGTCCCGGGAGACTACTCCAGGGAGCAGCGCGAGCTGGTGCAGGAGGGCGGCGGCAGCGAAGTGTGATGTCATCAAGGTCCAGGTCGGTGATTGGAGCGTGGGCAGATACAGCAGGAGCGGCGAGATCGGGGCGAAGGAGCGGTGAGAGACTGTAGAGGGATGTGATCAGGGCCCAGGGGAGGCATGAGTTCGGGGCCAGGGGCCCAGGATTAGCACGGGCCAGCCCACACTGCGATATATGTGTGCACTGGGTCCGCGCAGCAGAGCTGGTCGCCTGTCGTCTTGGATAACCCTTGCCACTGGACCAAGACCTCGCTCTGTCAAGCCCGTGTGGTGGCTGGTGTGCAACAGTCACCACACGTTAAAAAAATCCACGCACAGGCATCTTCCACCCTTCGGGATGTCGTTCGGATCCTTCATTGAAACACCTGTGAATTCATCCTTTTTCAGCGTGGAAGCAAGTCATCCTCGTTTCGAGGGACCGCCTATGATGATGATGATGATGGATACATTAACGTCCCAACAGCTCATTGACTGCAGGAGTGGGACCGTGCGGCGCTTCAGAAGACATGTCGAAAAGGCCAAGTCACTAATTTCGTCTCATGTGCTCCTCCGATCAAGAACAGCAACACACATTAAAAATGCTTCAATAATGGTTACATCTTATCTCCACATTTGCTAAGCAGGTGGTTTGTTGGTCTAGGGGTATGATTCTTGCTTCGTTGGTTGTTACTAGAAATTTGCAGAAAGATCCTGGCTTCAAATCCCAGACCAGCCTTGAGATTGCATTGAAATTTTGCAAAGAAGGACTTGTATTTCTGCAGCGTCTGTCAGGAACTCATGATGCCCCAAAGCGCTTTACAGCCGTTGAGTTGCCTTTGAAATGTTGTCATGTGAAGAAAGATGTGCCCAAATCACCTCAACTCTTTGCAAACGAGTTCATAGAATCAAAGAAGTTTACAGCACGGAAGGAGGCCATTTCGGCCCATCGTGTCCGCGCCGGCCAACTCGAGGCTATCCAGCCTAATCCCACTTTCCAGCTCGAGGTCCATAACCCTGCAGGTTACGGCACTTAAGGTGCACATCCAAGCACTTTTTAAATGTGGTGAGGGTTTCTGCCTCTACCACCCTTTGTGAGTTCCAGACCCCCACAGTCCTCTGCATGAAGACATTTCCCCTCTAAACTTTCGGCCAATTACTTTAAATTTATGCCTCCTTGTTTCCCTCTGCTAAGGGAAATAGGTCCTTTCTATCCACTATATCTCGGAACCTCATCATTTTATACACCTCAATGAGGTCTCCCCTCAAGCTCTGTTCCATGGAAAACAAACCCAGCCTATCTAATCTGTCCTCATGGCTAAGATTCTCCACTCCCAGCAACATCCTCGTAAATCTCCTCTGCACCATCTTCAGTGCAATCATGCCCTTCCTGTAATATGGCGACCAGAACTACACGCAGTACTCCAGCTGTGACCTAACCTGCCCCACCGACCCCATCTCTTGTATTCTATGTCTCGGCTAATAAAAGCAATCATTCCATATTCCTTCTCAACCACCTTAGCTACCTGGCCTGCTACTTTCAGTGATCTGTGGACATGCACTCGCTGGATTCTGGGGAGGACCCAGCAGATTGGAAAACTGCAAATGTAATGCTCCTATTTAAAAAAGGAGGCAGACAAAAAGCAGGAAACTATAGACCAGTTCGCCTAACATCTGTGGTTGGGAAAATGTTGGAATCCATTATTAAAGAAACAGTAGCAGGACACAGAAACATCGAAACATAGAAAATAGGTGCAGGAGTAGGCCATTCGGCACTTCGAGCCTGCACCACCCTTCACTAAGATCATGGATGATCATTCAGCTCAGTACCCCTTTCCTGCTTTCTCTCCATACCCCTTGATCCCTTTAGCTATCAGGGCCACATCACCCTCTTGAATATATCTAACATCTGGCATCAACAACTCTGCGGCAGAGAATTCCACAGGTTAATAACTCTCTGAGCGAAGAAGTTTCTCCTCATCTCAGTCCTAAATGGCTTACCCCTTATCCCTTAGACTCCGACCCCTGGTTCTGGGCTTCCCCAACATCGGGACCTGTCCAGTCCCGTCAGAATTTTATATGTTTCTATGAGATCCCCTCTCAGTCTTCCAAACTCCAGTGATCTCTCGATCCCTTGATTCCCCGAGACTCGAAAAATCTATCTAACGCAGCCTTGAATATATTCAGAGACTCAGCATTCACAAGCATGTGGGGCAGAAAATTCCAAAGATTCATATCCCTCTGAGTGAAGAAATTCCTCCTCATCTCTGTCTTAAATGGCCGACCCCTTAACCTGAGACTGTGGCCCCTGGTTCTAGACACTCCAGCCCGGGGGAAACAACCTCTCAGCATCTACCTTGTCAATCCCCTTCAGAATATTGTGTGTTTCAATGAGATCACTTCTCATTCTTCTAAACTCTGGAGAGTATCGGCCCATTCTACACAATCTCTCAACTTAAGACAGTCGTCTCATCCCAGGAATCAATCTGGTGAACCTCTGTTGTACCACCTCCCAGGCAATTATTTCCTTCCTCAAATAAGGAGACCAAAACTCTGCGCAGTACTCCAGGTGTGGTCTCACCAGGGCCCTGTACAATTGTAGCAAGACTTCCTTACTCTTGTACTGTGGGCTATATATTAGGTACTATGGGCCGAGTGCCCTGTTTTTTGGCTGTTTCGATGGTTGTATAAAAAGTTATTAAAATTTGACAGTTGCTCGGGAAATATATTTGTATTTCCTTCAGTGTACTCCTTACTCTTCAAGGGCTAGATTTTCCCCAAGCAGTTTTGTCGGCGCACTGACCTCAAGCGCATTGACTTTGCGCGCTGGAAATGGCTTGGGGAAAAACTCGCCCCATCCTGGCCGCTGTGTACAGTCCCCGGAGTCCTGGCGTGGTGTCGATGGTGAAGTGGGGGGCGGAGCCAAATGCCTGCACCGAAAACACTGCCGGCACCTTCGCACATGGGCAGTAGGGAGAGAAAACTTGGCACTCTGCCATTTTTAAACAGTGTCAAACCCGATGAAAAGCACAGCAGCTTCTCAGCTTCTCCGGTCGCTCGGCGGGCTCTCCCCCCGTCCCTCCCCGATAAAACGCACAGCTCCAGCAGCTGCAACTTCTCCGGTCCACAAGCTCACACTTCTCCGGTGTGTAGAGGCAGTATTTCCCCTTCTCTCTTCCTCTTGTCTATATCCCTCGGCTTTGTTTTCTGGATTTATTCCCCCGGCCTCATTTTATGTGTTTAAAAGGGAACAAAAGATGAAGTGTGTGACACTCTGGAACAATTTCTCTCACTCAAATATATCTATTTAGTGAAGTGAAATAAAGAGCAATTGAAGAATAAGGGAGAAGCCACTGTCACCCTTTTGACAGGAGAATAAACTCGCCCATGGCTGTTCATCCACAGAAAGTTTAAACATAATCTTCCTGCACGGGATCCTTCCGCGCGGAAAGCAAACGTGATAACGGCTCCACTGCGGAAACCGCTCTGACCAGAAGTACAGCAGAGGGCAGCTGACCAGTGAATGCCTTCTGTGCTGATCGGGAATGTGTTGGCTCACCTTAAACAACTTTTGTCCCTCACTGACAGCTGTCAATCCTTCTCCTCCGCTGCCCTTTACACAAACATGTCACTGATCCCCACCCACCACCCCACATCCCCATCGTGTTATCTTCCATGTTAGCACAGTGGGGCCGCGGAGACACCTACTCTCTCCCCACGGTTAGTGAACTCAGTCAGTCTGTAAAATTAAAGGGGAACAAGTGTCCCGCAAAGGGCAGGGGAAGGGAGAGAGTCTGTAACCTGGGTTTAATTGTTTGTCAAAGGCTACCCGTCCTGTTGTGTATTTCCAGCAGTTTCCTACTTTCACAGGTGGAGATACCGGGGCTGGACCATGTTCCTTAAATACAATGAGGTCGGGATAAAAGTTCCTCACATACTCAGGGCAAATTAAATGATTGAAGTTCTACAATGGATTAATTAATGATGTTTAAATCAATGAATCTTTTTTTCCACATGAGATGCATGTAACTCTTTCTTCTAAGGTTTTAATTTTGATGGAAGTGCAATTTCCCTGGCCGGAAATCGACCCAGGGCCGCGGTGGTGAGAGCGCCGAATCCTAATCACTGGACCACCAGGGAACGCTGCATTGCTGCATCGCTGCATCGCTGCATCGTAATGCTTGGTGTCATTATTGTTCTTTTCAATCCACTTGTTTCACAACGAAACACATTGTAACCGTGATCTGAATTTAACGCCACGTCATTCTTTGAAATCACCTTTAAATGATTGGGTAAAACCACTCCTTGTACCACCGAAAAACAGCTTCGATTCCAGGTCAGGGCGGTAACTTCTGAAACAGATTTTTTCAATTCAAAACCTTATAAAATTGAAGACATGCAGCTAATAAGAAAAAATAAGAATTAATTAAATCACAGTTAAATAACCGATAACCTTTTTCAGGATGAAATAAATATTAATATAGCTACTGAGGGACAGTAGTATCTTTAATCATTCATTTTCTCTTTACATGTGATGAATTTTTATCCCGATCTCATTTACATGCTGTATGAGAAATTGTAAGTGTTTATGACTCAATTGTAAAACCATTGATTGTGTGTGTGTCTATTCTTGATAGGAGGAGCACTTGAGACCAAAGTTCCAGTTCGATATATGCATCAATAGAATCAATTTTCACCAGTTCCTTTAAACCCAATAACATAATTTATTTTGATTGGACTGGATGAAAGAACATGATCCATGTAAATTTTTTTTATCGTTTTACTTGTGCTGAATGCTCATAAAAGTATTGGAGTGGTAACTCACTGGATGACAGCAAAGCTTGCAATGTTTGCGGAATATATTCGTGCAGCCAAAATGCACAATGACAACCCGGAACTGTGCGGCACCGAATCCTCCCGGAGATGGGTTTGGATTACCCACCTTTCAGTTACCAGCCGAATGCGCTGAACCATTGAAACACAGATACACACTGCAAGACATGCAAAACCAGGGTGTCAGTCAGTTAAAGCTTCAGATTGCTCCGACCGGGATGGAACTTATCCACTCTCAGTTGTACTTTTCCCAAGTAAAGGGTGGGACATTCATTGTGGATGTGTGGAAGCAGTCTGGTCCCGCACACTGCAGACACTTCCATGTCACCACCAACCAGCTCTCCCACAACCGGTGTGATCTACCTTCCAGCCTTCCAGTGCCTTGTCTGTGACGAAGTATGTTTCAAAAGTTTTGGAATAGTTGGTTCCATGGTGTAATGGTGAGCCCTCTTGATTTTAAATCTAGCGATCTGAGTTTAAATCTCGGTCAAACCTAAATTCTTGTTGTCCCAGCTGCTGAAAATTTGGGACAAACAAGTGAAAGACACCTGGTGCTGGTGGGCAGTTTTGTTGCCTTTTTCATTGATGCTTGATCTACAAGTCTAGTTGTCAAATTGTGTGCTCAACCGTCAGTTATCTGCTACAAATCAGCGGAGGACAAATCACTTTGTTGTCTAATGCTGCCTTTGCCTGCACAATGTGTGCTGAGATTATCTGTGCAATATGCATTCCGCAGGATGAATAAAAGCAATGCTTTTTGAAATGCAGGCACTGCATGTTTTGCACTCGACAAAACATTGCATTTTCTTTTCATTAATTTTACATTAATGCATTGCAATGCCAACGCACTTTTTACGTGGCAAGATCGATAATTAGCAGAGCGTAATGAAGACATCGCAAAGTTTCTGTTTAAAGAATGGACTCAGTCGAGAATATTTTGTGGATTTTATTTTTCTGAGGCTATTTTCCCTGTGCTGGGAACACCCTGCGCAGATATGTGAAAAAGCTGGTTTTGTTAAAACTCCAGAGACCGCATGGCAGTTCGCTGGGACAAAAGAGCTGTCAGTCATCCATTGACAAAAGAGCTGTCGGCCAGGAAGGGGGGCCACTGACAAAGCCACTCTAAGTTGTAAAAGCACTTCTCACCTCCATCTCAGAAGGAGACACAGAACAATGAACCCACCAGCCTGGCCAGCCAAGGAGGAGCTGGGTCTTTCCCAACACAAAGGCTCAGCGAGATGCCCAGACTAAGAGCCATCAGCCCAATGCATGGGTGGGATGGCCCATCACTGACTAAGTACCCGTGCTTAGAAACAAAGGGGTTTTAAAGATTGGCGGGAAAGATAGGGGTAGCAAGACTCCCAGAAAGACAGGGTCCTTTCCACTTTATTTTTAGCTTGGAGCTTGGTGTGAAGCTTGGAGCTTGCAGCTTGCAGCTTGTGTCGAGAGAGACCCCCCTCTCCCTCTCGCTCTCGCTCCACCGATCGATGTACCAGAGGAAGGGGCCGCAGTACTGCAGAAGAAGCCACCGAGACTGAAGACCAGGCAGTGACTTCCCACAGCTGAGCTGAGCAAGGAAACGGGCTGCGTGTGGTGGTGAACATGGTCGCGAGTGTCCCAAGCCAGTAACCAGATATCCCAGGCCAGCTGGGTAAGGGCTCAGGGTATTCTTAGAAGTGAAGCTTTCCAGGGCTATTCTGGGGAGGGTAATTCATTGGTAGGGGTGGGGTTAGAATCCACCAGGGAATTACTGCGTGTTTCTCAACAGAGACAGTGATTTCGTTTAGCAGTGCATGTTTTAGACAGTGTATGTTAGACCAAATAAATATACTACGATTTATCACTGAAGCATCCCTTTCCGTGACTCATTTAATTTGCACTCTGAATAATAATTCCCGGATCTAGAACTTTCGTAAGGTGGGGGCGATTCAAACCGTCCGTCTGGCAATTGGGCGAGAATCACAAACATTTACAATATTTACGAAAGGATACACTTGCTTTGGAGGCAGTTCAGAGAAGGTTCACTGGGTTGACTCCGGAGATGAGGGGTTGACTTATGAGAAAAGGTTGAGTAGGTGGGGCCTCTACTCATTGGAATTCAGAAGAATGAGAGGTGATCTTATCGAAACGTATAAGATAATGAGGGAGCTTGATAAGGTGGATGCAGAGAGGATGGTTCCACTGATAGGGGAGACTAGAAGTAGGGGGCATAATCTCAGAATAAGGGGCTGCCCATTTAAATCTGTGATGAGGAGGAATTTCTTCTCTCAGAGGGTTGTAAATCTGTCGAACTCACTGCATCAGAGAGCTGAGAAAGCCACGACATTTAATAAATTTAAGACAGAGATAGCTTCTTAACTGATAAGGGAATAAGGCTTATGGGGAATGGGCAGGGATGTGGACCTGAGTCCATGATCGGATCAGCCATGATCATATTAAATGGCGGAGCAGGCTCGAGGGGCCATATGGCCTACTCCTGCTCCTAGTTCTTAAGTTCTTATGTTCTGAATAGCGACACACAAAAAAATGCTTTGATCATGGTTACACCTTATGTTCACGTTTGTCAAACAGTTGGCTCGTTGGTCTCGGGCTGTGATTTCCCTTCGGAGTTGTTCATTGAAATTTACGAGGGGTCCCAGAGGAGCCCTGATATTGCTCGCATATTTTGAAATTGCATCGAACTTTTGCAAAGAAGGACTTGCATATCTGCAGCGCCTTTCAGGAACTCATGACGCCCCAAAGCGCTTTACAGCCATTGAGTTATGTTTGAAGTGTTGTAGTTTGGGGAAAGATGTGCCCAGATCACCAAACATGCACCACAACTCTTTGCAAAGAGTTTGGTGCAAATAATCAGGCGTCTCAGGGACTTGGACTTTCTTTGAATAAGTTCTGCTTGTACCTGCATTCAAGCTTGAAACAGCAACTGGGCTTCCATCTCACGGGACGTTTGGGGTTGATGTGCGTTGCTTTCAATCTTTGAAATTTCACCAAGCAAAGAAACGGTGAATCCAACTGTCCCTGTAAGCATTTAGTTCCCGTTTAATCACAGGAATATCCGCAGTCAGGAGCTGAAAAGGAATTCAAACCTAATACCGGCTTCGGGACAATCAGAATACTTTGTCACAGACAAGGCACCGGAAGGCTGGAAGGTAGATCACACCGGTTGTGGGAGAGCTGGTTGGCGGTGACATGGAAGTGTCTGCAGTGTACGGGACCAGACTGCTTCCACGCATCCACAATGAATGTCCGTCCATTTATTTGGGAAAAGTACAACTGAGAGTGGACAAGTTCCATCCCGGTCGGAGCAATCTGAAGCTTTAACTGACTGACATCCTGGTTTGGGATGTCTTGCACCTTCGACTTCCATCAGTCTCTGTGGCGCAATGGGTTAGCGCGTTCGACTGTTAACCGAAAGGTTGGTGGTTCGAGCCCACCCAGGGACGAAGTGTTTAACTGTTTTTCCCCGAGTATTTGGTGCCGCACAGTCCCAGGTTGTCACTGTGCGTTTTGGCTGCACGAATCTATTCCGCAAATGTTGCCAGCTGTGCTATTATCCAATTAGTTCCCACTCCAATATTTTATGAGCATTCAGTTCAAGTAAAACGATAACAATTTTTTACATGGATCATGTTCCTCCATCCAGCCCATTAGAAATAAATTATGTTATTGGGTTTAAAGAAACTGGTGGAAATTGATTCTATTGGTACATATATAGAACTGGAACTTCGGTCTCAAGTGCTCCTCCTATCAAGTCTCGACACACACACAATCAATGGTTTTACAACTGAGTCATAAACACTTACAATTTTAAACCATTCTCATACAGCGTGTAAATGGGATAGGGATAAAACTTCATCACATGTAAAGAGAAAATGAATGATTGAGGATACCACTGTTCCTCAGTAATTATATTATTATTCATTTCATTCTGAAGAAGGTTATCGGCTAATTAACGGTGATTAAAAGAATTCTTACTTTTGCACGTTGGCTGCATGTCGTCAATTTTATCAGGTTTTGAATTTAAAAATGGGTTACAATGCTGGTTGAATACATGACCCCAAAGTCTTTTTGGGATCACAGGTTGAGTCTCTCTGGTGGTTTACGCTCTCTTGTAGAGCGCCTGAGTTGGGGCTCCGGTTGTTGGGCGCTGGCCTGTGTGTCTGCTGTTTGCGGTGCCTCAGGCCTATCCGGACTGCCCACAGTGACTGGGCTCTCCTCCCTTTGGTTCCGGTGTTCGGTCACCTGTGCTGGAGTGAACTCTGTATCGTGTTCTTCCTCTGCTTCTTCTATGGGGTTGCTTAACCTCCTTTTTGTTTGATCCACATGTTTGCGGCAGATTTGTCCATTGGTTGGTTTAACTACCAGAACCCTATTGCCCTCTTTGGCAATCACAGTGCCTGCGAGCCATTTAGGCCCTGCAGTGTAGTTGTGGACAACAACAGGGTCGTTTACACCAATATATCGTGCCCCCACATTCCTGTCATGGTAGTTATATTGTGATTGGCGCCTGCTCTCAACAATTTCTTTCATGGTGTGGTGTATAAGGGATAACGGCATTTGAGCATCCTTATCATTAGCAGCCCTGCGGGTGGAACCCCTGTGAGCGAGTGTGGTCGGGATCTATTGGCCAACAGGAGGCGTGATAAGTGGCTTTGTAGGGAACCCCCTTGGATTCTGAGCATCCCCTGTTTGATTATCTGCACTTTTCGTTCTGCCTGGCCGTTTGAGGCTGGCTTGAACGGTGCCTTTCTGACATGGTTAATTCCATTGCCTGCCATGAAGTCCTGGAATTCAGTGCTTGTGAAGCACAGGCCATTGTCGCTGACCAAGATGTCCGGTAGACCGTGGGCGGCGAACATTGCCTGTAGACTTTCTACCGTGGCAGAGGATGTGCTTGAATTTAAAATGTCACACTCGATCCATTTGGAGTGAGCGTCTACTACAACCAAAAACATTTTTCCGATGAAAGGACCTGTGTAGTCATCATGGATGCGTGACCAAGGCTTGGCGGGCCATGGCCAGGGGCTAAGGGGGGCTTCCCTGGGCGCATTGCCCAGCTGGGCACACATGTTGTACCTGCGAACACAAACTTCCAGATCTGCATCTATCCCTGGCCACCAAACATGTGACCTGGCAATTGCCTTCATCATGACAATGCCCGGATGCTCATTGTGGAGTTCTCTGATGAACACCTCTCTGCCCATCTGGGGCATGACTACGCGGTTTCCCCACAGTAGGCAATCGGCCTGAATCGAGAGTTCATCCCTGCCCCTGTGAAATGGTTTAAATTCCTCAGGGCATGCCCTGTACGTGGCTGCCCAGTCCCCATTCAGGACACATTTCTTGACTAGAGACAATAGCGGGTCTCTATTTGTCCAGACTTTAGTCTGACGGGCTGTCACGGGTGAGCCATCGCTTGCGAAAGCTTCAACAGCCATGACCATCTCAGCGGCATGCTCGGTAGCCCCCTCAGTGGTGGCTGGTGGGAGCCTGCTGAGTGCATCGGCGCAGTTTTCAGTGCCCGGTCTGTGCCGAATTGTGTAGTCATAGGTGGCTAATGTGAGTGCCCACCTCTGTATGCGGACCGATGCGTCTGCATTTATGGCCTTGTTGACGGCTAAAAGGGACGTGAGGGGTTTGTGATCTGTCTCCAGCTCAAATTTCCTGCCAAACAGGTACTGGTGCATTTTCTTTACCGAATATACACATGCGAGCGCCTCCTTTTCTATCATCCCGTAGCCCTTTCTGCCTGGGACAGACTTCTGGAGGCATAAGCTACCGGCTGTAACTGACCCTTGGCATTGACATGCTGCAACACACACCCGACACCATAGGACGACGCATCGCACGTTAACACAAGTTTCTTACATGGGTCATATCGCGTGAACAGATTGTTGGAACATAACAAATTGTGTGCTCTATTAAAAGCCCTTTCCTGGCTGTCCCCCCAGATCCATTCGAGACCTTTGCTTAGGAGCACGTGGAGCGACTCTAGCAGCGTGCTCAATTTGGGAAGAAAGTTACCAAATAGTTCGGGAGCCCCAGGAACAAACGCAGCTCCGTCGTGTTACGGGATCTGGGTGCTCTCTGGATCGCTTCCGTCTTGATCGCAGTAGGGCGCATCCCGTCTACTCCTAGCCTCATCCCCAGGAATTCTACCTCTGGAGCTAGGAAGATGCACTTCGCCTTTTTCAGTCGCAGCCCTACCCGGTTCAGTCTGCGTAGCACCTCCTCCAGGTTGTGGAGGTGTTCTTCAGTCTCGTAACCCGTGATGAGGATGTCGTCCTGAAAAACCACCGTCCCTGGAATCGACTTGAGGAGGCTTTCCATATTTCGTTGGAAGATCGCGGCGGCCGAGCGAATCCCGAATGGACATCTGTTGTACTCAAACAACACCTTGTGTGTCGTGATGGTGGTCAGCTTCTTCAACTCACTCGCCAGCTCCTGGGTCATGTAAGCTGAGGTCACGTCCAATTTTGACAAAAGTTTGCCACCGGATAGCATCGCAAAGAGGTCCTCCGCTCTCGGTAGTGGGTACTGGTCTTGGAGTGACACCCGATTGATGGTGGCCTTGTAATCACCACATATCCTGACCGACCCATCCACCTTGAACACCGGTACAATCGGGCTCGCCCAGTCACTGAATTCGACTGGCAAAATGATACCTTCCCTCAGCAGGCGGTTCAATTCACCTTCTATCATTTCCCGCATCACGTACGGCACCGCTCTGGCCTTATGGTGTCCTGGCCTGTCCGGGTTTATGTGAATCACTACCTTGGCCCCCATGAAAGTGCCAATGCCGGGTTGAAATAATGAGTCAAATTTTTGCAGGATCTGTGAGCATGAAACTCGCTCCACAGAGGAAATAGCATTAACATTGCCCCAGTTCCAGTTCATGACAGCAAGCCAACTCCTCCCCAGTAGTGCGGGACCGTCCCCCGGGACAACCCAGAGTGGCAACCTGTTCTCCAAATCTTTGTGGGTCACGATTATCGTGGCGCTGCCAAGCACCGGAATGATCTCCTTGGTGTATGTCCGTACCTGTGCGTCAATCGGTGATAATTTTGGACGCCCACAACTTTTCAAACTATTTGATACCCATCAGGGACTGGCTAGCCCCCGTGTCTAGCTCCATTGATACTGGGATGCCACTGAGGAGCACTTTCATCATTATCGGTGGCGTCCTGGTGTTTGAACTGTATACGTGCTCCACATGAACTCACTGAACTTCAGCTTCCAGCGATTTCCCCCAGCGTTGATTTCTGCAATTTCTGTAGGTATTTTGTTCATCTCTGCAAACTCCGGCTGAGTTTGTGCCTCCATGCCTCCAACATGAGCTGTTGTTGGAAACAAAAGATCCCTTGCTCATCAATCGTCCCTGACTACCCCTGTGACTGTCCTTGAGTGTGCCATTAACAGGTGTTGATAGCCCCATTACTGGCCACATTGTCCCTTGCAATGGTGTGAATCGCCGTTCTGCTTGCCATTATCTCTGTCGAACTCCCCCTCTGGGTTCGACTACATGTTGGGGCATGCCCGATTGCCCTTGTCTGCCTGGAGAACTGTGTGCTGCTTCAACAATGTTGATTCTCTGTCCCAACCATTCCTTAACACAGTATCTCTCGTCTATTCTGCTAGCAGCCATGCTCACGTGGTTTAAATCCCAGTTTCTCGTCGCCATTGATACATCCTTACTATACAGTAGAAATGCACACGAGGCCCATGCTTGAGAGAAGGTCAGTCTGTGGCCTGTCCTTTATTCCTTAGCACTCAAGTGATGAAAGTGGGTGGAGCTTCCCCTTTTATACCTGAAGATCCAGGTTAGAAGTGTCTCCCACAAGTTCACCACCTAGTGGTCATTGTTCTCACAGTGTACAACTGAGGTCAGATTATATATGGGTTACAATGTTGGTTGAATACATGGCAATAAGCACTTAAAATTTTAAACCATTCTCCTAAAATACAGTGTGTAAACGAGATAGGGATAAAAGTTCATCACATGTAAAGAGAAAATTAATGATTGAAGCTAGTAAAAGATCCTCTCGGAATAAGTGATCACAGTATGGTTGAATTTGTAATACAGATTGAGGGTGAGTAAGTAGTGTCTCAAACGAGCGTACTATGCTGAAACAAAGGGGACTACAGTGGGATGAGGGCAGAGTTGGCTAAAGTAGACTGGAAACACAGACTAAACGGTGGCACAATTGAGGAACAGTGGAGAACTTTTAAGGAGCTCTTTCATAGTGCTCAATAAAAATATATTCCAGTGAAAAAGAAAGGCGGTAAGAGAAGGGATAACCAGCCGTGGATAACCAAGGAAATAAAGGAGAGTATCAAATTAAAAACCAATGCGTATAAGGTGGCCAAGGTTAATGGGAAAATAGAAGATTGGGAAAATTTTAAACGACAGCAAAGAATGACTAAGAAAGCAATAAAGAAAGGAAAGATAGATTACGAAGGTAAACTTGTGCAAAGCATAAAAACGGATAGTTAAAGCTTTTACCGATATATAAAACGGAAAAGAGTGACTAAAGTAAATGTTGGTCCCTTAGAAGATGAAAAGGGAGATTTAAAAATGGGAACTGTGGAAATGGCTGAGACCTTAAACAATTATTTTGCTTCGGTCTTCACAATGGAAGACACAGAAACCATGCCAGAAATTGCTGGTCACAGGAATGTGGGAAGAGAGGACCTTGAAACAATCACTATCACTAGGGGGCTAGTGCTGGACAGGCTAATGCGACTCAAGGTAGACAAGTCCCCTGGTCCTGATGAAATGCCAGGGTATTAAAAGAGATGGCGGAAGTTATAGCAGATGCATTCGTTATAATCTACCAAAATTCTCTGGACTCTGGGGAGGTACCAGCGGATTGGAAAGCAGCTAATGTAATGCCTCTGTTTAAAAAAGGGGGCAGACAAAAGGCAGATAACTGTAGGCTGGTTAGTTTAACATCTGTAGTAGGGAAAATGCTTGAAACTATCATGAAGGAAGAAAGAGCGGGACATCGAGATAGGAATAGTGCAATCAAGCAGACGCAGCATGGATTCATGAAGGGGAAATCATGTTTAACTAATTTACTGGAATTCTTTGAGGATATAATGAGCATGGTGGATAGAGGTGTACCGATGGATGTGGTGTATTTAGATTTCCAAAAGGCATTCGATAAGGTACCACACAAAAGGTTACTGCAGAAGATAAAGGTACGCGGAGTCAGTGGAAATGTATTAGCATGGATAGAGAATTGGCTGGCTAACAGAAAGCAGAGAGATGGGATAAATGGGCCCTTTTCGGGTTGGAAATCGGTGGTTAGTGGTGTGCCACAGGGCTCGGTGCTGGGACCACAACTGTTTACAATATACATAGATGACCTGGAAGAGGGGACAGAGTGTAGTGCAACAAAATTTGCAGATGACACAAAGATTAGTGGGAAAGCAGGTTGTGTAGAGGACACAGAGAGGCTGCAAAGAGATTTAGATAGGTTAAATGAATGGGCTAAGGTTTGGCAGATGGAATACAATGTCGGAAAGTGTGAGGTCATCCACCTTGGGAAAAAAAACAGTAAAAAGGGAATATTATTTGAATGGGGAGAAATTGCAACATGCTACAGTGCAGAGGGACCTGGGGGTCCTTGTGCATGAATCCCAAAAAGTTAGTTTGCAGGTGTAACAGGTAATCAGGAAGGCGAATGGAATGTTGGCCTTCATTGCGAGAGGCATGGAGTACAAAAGCAGGGAGGTCCTGCTGCAACTGTATAGGGTATTGGTGAGGCCGCACCTGGAGTACTGCGTGCAGTTTTGGTCACCTTAATTAAGGAAGGATATACTAGCTTTGGAGGGGGTACAGAGACAATTCACTCGGCTGATTCCGGAGATGAGGGGGTTACCTTATGATGATAGATTGAGTAGACTGGGTCTTTGCTCGTTGGAGTTCAGAAGGATGAGGGGTGATCTTGTAGAAACATTTAAAATAATGAAAGGGATAGACAAGATAGAGGCAGAGAGATTGTTTCCACTGGTCGGGGAGACTAGAATTTGGGGGCACAGCCTCAAAATACGGGGGAGACATCCATTGTGGATGTGTGGAAGCAGTCTGGTCCCGCACACTGCAGACACTTCCATGTCACCGCCAACCAGCTCTCCCACAACCGGTGTGATCTACCTTCCAGCCTTCCGGTGCCTTGTCTGTGACAAAGTATTCTGATTGTCCTGAAGCCGGTATTAGGTTTTAATTTCTTTTCAGCTCCTGACTGCGAATATTCCTGTGATTCAACGTGAACAAAATGCTGACAGGGACAGTTGGATTCAGCGATTCTTTGCTTGGTGAAATTTCAAAGATTGAAAGTGACGTACATCAACCCCAAACCTCGTCACCTACTCGCTAACCGCTACACGCTGCTCCCGTGAGATGGAAGCCCAGTTGCTGTTTCAAGCTTGAATGCAGGTACAAGCAGAACTCATTCAAAGAAAGTCCAAGTCCCTGAGGCATCTGATTATTTGAACCGAACTCCTTCGCAAAGAGTTGAGGTTCGTGTGGGGTGATTTGGGCACATCTTTCCCCACACTACAACACTTCAAACATAACTCAACGGCTGTAAAGTGCTTTCTCTCTTCCTCTTGTCTGTATCCTGTGCTTTTATTTCTCTATTTATTCCCCCTGTCTCAATTTCTAGTGTTTAAAAGGGAACAAAAGATGAAGTGGGTGTCACTGTGGAACAATTTCTCTCGCTCAAAGTTAGATGCACGACCGTTGCTCCATGAGGTCTCGGCAGCTAGCCGTTGATATTCAGGTCCATAAATAAATATATTTTTTTGTATTTATACAAATTATCGAAGCTGTTCTCTGGTCGCGTGGTTAAGATCTCGAGCATTAAACCTCTTTCCATTCTCAATCAGTTCATCGCAGAAACATAATTGAGGTGTGTGAGAGGATTAATGATTGCTGTAATCGCCGTTAATAACCCCACTACTATCTGTTACAGAACGAGCTTACACACTCTCCCGCTTCTCCTGCCCTTTGCCGGGCACATGTCCCGGGTTTAATTTTACAAACTGGGTGTGTTCGCTGATCGCGGGGAGATGATAGGAGCCTCTGTGGCCCCACTGTGAGGGTGTGGAAGTGAACACTGTAGCTGGGTGATCCGTGACATTTCTGTAAAGGCAGCAGAGGAGAAGGATTGAGAGCTTTGAGTGTGGGACAGAAGTTGTTTGAGGTGAGCCAGCACATTCCCGATCAGCACAGAGGGAGCTCACTGGTCAGCTCCCCTCTGTTGGGGCTGCTTTGCCAGAGGTTTCCATAGTGTAGTGGTTGTCACGTTTGCTTTATATGTATACGATCACTGGTTCGATCCCAAGTGCGAACTTTATGTTTAAACTTGCTGTGGATGAACAATTGGAGCCGAGTTGAGTCTCCTGGCAAATACTGCCTGACCTGCTGAGATTTCCAGCATTTGCTGTATTTATTGATTAAAGTATCAACTCTCCCTCAGTTAGCATTTCTTTGTGCAAAAGAAGGTGATGGGTTAATTAATGATGCTATCCCGTGAAAGCAACACAAAAGTTTAACAAATAAACATATGGTGACTGGCAGGTGAGCGCTGCTTCTGACACCCGGTGGGAATGGGCGGGGATTTTAAAGCCCCTTTTATTGCAGAACCTTCATATAGATCAACATCTCAGACTCAGTGTTTCGGCCTCGTGGTGCAGCGGTGGTGTGTCTGCCTGTTGATCAGAAAGTTGCATGTTTAAATCATGTTGAGGTCCCTGTTCATTTGGGCAATTACAGAATTAATATTTTCTTTGCTGTTTGGCAATAACCAGACCCTTGCTCCAAGGTCTGTCTCAATGTTTCCCCGGTGTCAGGCAGAGATAGCCTGCTGTCCTCATTTACTTCATGTGACAGGACACAAAAGTTCAAAATCAAACTGCAGGTGGCCACACATAATATTGAGCAGTCAGGATGGCCGAGCGGTCTAAGTTGCTGCAGCAGGTTGCAGTCTGCTTTGAAAGCGTGGGTTCCGTAGTGTAGTGGTCATGACATTCGCTTAACACGCAAAAGGCTCCTGTTTCAAAACCAGCTGAAAACGTGTTCAATTAAATATGAGAAGCATTGAATAATGTGCATTTCTGGTTCAGTATTAACAAAGCACAATGTCTCCCAGCCCTGCTACATTTGTTGAATACTCTGTACAGTTCGGTACACATTCAAACTCTACAGTTTCCAGCCCTGACGGTGCAGAAAGCCCCTCTCAAAGCTGCACATTCCGGCTGCTTTCAGTTGAGTTGTGAGAGATTATTGACGGATCCTGCAGCTGTGAAAAGGAAAGATGTGTTAGAGGGGTCATCAAACGAGGCCATGTGGGTTGAATTAAAGAACAAAAATGGGGCGATCACACTACTGGGAGTGCACTATAGACCCCCAGGCAGTTAGAGGGAGATAAAAGAACAAATATATGGGCAGATTGTTGAGAAGTGCAAAACCTATCGAGCTGTAATAGTGGAGGATTTTAACTACCCGAATATTAACTGGGAAAATGATAGTGTGAATGGTACAGATGGTGGAGAATTCCTAAAATGCATTCAGGAGAACTTCTTTATCCAGTATGTAACAAGCCCATCAAGGGAGGGGCGGTTCTGGACTGGGTCTTGTGATCGAAGAGGGGCAGGTAGAAGGGGTATCAGTGGGAGAGCATTTTGGTGCGAGTGATCAGACTCAGTAAGATTTAGGGTAGTTATAGAAAAGGACAAAGGGGACCAGGAATAAAAGTTCTCAATTGGGGTAAAGCCAATTTTGCTGAGCTGAGATGGAATTTGGCCAAAGTGGACTGAGAACGGCTACTTGCTGGTAAATCAGTGTCAGAGCAGTGGGAGGCATTCAAGGAGGAGATCCTGAGGGTACAGAGCAAGTATGTTCCCTTAAAACAAAGGTGGGACTAACAAATCTAGAGCTCCCGGGATGTCAGGGGACATACAGGGAAAGTTAACGAAAAAAAGGGAAGCTTATGACAGATACCGATAACTCAATACTGCAGAAACTCTAGAGATGCAGAGGTGCAATTAAAAAATATATCAGGAAAGCAAAGAGAGAGCATGAGAAAATGTTGGCAATTAAATCTGGGAAAACCCAAAGATGTTTTATAAATACATTAAGAGCATGATGATAACAAGATAAAGAGTGGGGCCTATTAGCGTCCATAAAGGGAATCTGTACGCGGAGGCGGAAGGCTTGGGTAGGATTCTTTATGAATACTTTGCATCTGTTTTCACAAAAGAGAGGGGCGATGTGGACTTTGCAATGAGGGTGGAGAAGTGTGAAATATTAGATGAAATAAACAGAGTGAGAGAGGAAGTATTGGTGGTTTAGCAGCTTAGAAAGTGGATAAATCCCCAGGCCAGGATGAAATGTATCCCAGGCTGATAAGAGCAGCAAAAGAGCAAATAGCAGAGGCTCTGACCACCATTGTCCAATCCTCACTGGCTACAGGTGCGGGGCCAGAGGATTGGAGCACTGCTAACTTTGTACCTTTGTTTAAAAAGGGAGAAAGGGATTGAGTAAATACAGGCTGGCCAGCCGAACCTTTTACAATTATTTGTAAAAATCCTGAGGGACAGGATAAATCTTCATTTGGAAAGTCATGGATTAATCAAGGATAGTCAACATGAATTTGTCAAGGGAAGGTCGTGTCTGACTAAATAGATTGCATTTTTCGAGGAGGTAACCAGGAGGGTTGATGAGGGCAGTGGTATGATGTAATGTATATGCACTTTAGCAAAGCTTTTGATAAGGTTGCACTTGGAAGACTGGTTACGAATGTAAAAGCCCATGGGATTCAAGGGCAAAGTAGCAAGTTGGGTCCAAAATTTGTTCAGAGGCAGGAATCAAAGCATAATGGTTGATGGGTGATTTTGTGATCCAGTGGGGTTCCGCAGGGCTCAGTGCTGGGTCCCTTGCTTTTTGTGGTATACATCAATGACTTGGACTGAAATGTTGAGGGTATGAGTAAGAAGTTTGCAGATGACACTAAAACAGGCTGAGTGGTTGATAATGAAGAAGAAAATGGCGGACCACAGGAAGATATCAATGGATGTCTCAAGGCGCTTTGCAGCCAATGAAGTACTTTTTGAAGTGCGGTCACTCTTGTAGTGTGGGAGACACAGCCGCCAATTTGCACACGGCAGGCTCCTATAGGCAGCAGTGTGATGATGACCAGATCATCTGTCTCTGTGATGTTGATTGAGGGATAAATATTGACCAGGACACGAATCCTGGCCACATTGATCCTCCCACCACTTCACACTGTTCTCCGAGGGACCAGCGCGATGATACTAAAACAACAAGCGAAGTTGGTAAGCTATCCATGCAGTCCATCGGAATCCAGCCACACCACCTTATACCACGGGTAACATCTCTCCATGGATTCTGGAATCTGGATCAACAAACCATAATCCCATCTTATAAGGAATTCCGGGAGGTGCTTCAAGCTTTATTCCATATATGTGAACAGTTTTAAGGTATTTAAACAAATACCGACGTTTTTGAGATGGGCGTCTGGGGGACGTCATCAAAACCATGGTCGTCATTTTGGAGCGTGAGCAGGAACATCGGCAGGGCCCAGGTACAGAGGAGTGGGAAGGTCGGGGCGGATGAGCGGTGAGTGTTTGTGGCGAGATGCGGTGAATGTTTATGGTGGAGGAGCGGCGACAGATCGTGGAGGAGGTGCGACAGATGAGGGGACGGGGCCCAGAAGAGCCGAGGGCCCAGGGACAGCACGGGCCAGCCCACACTGCGATATGTGTGGGCACTGGGTCCATGCAGCAGAGCTGGTCTCCTGTCGTCTTGGTTAACCCTTGCCACTGGACCAAGACCTCGCTCTGTCAAGCCCATGTGGTGGCTGGTGTGCAACGGTCACCCCACGTTAAAAAAATCCACACAAAGGCATCTTCCACCCCCTCAATTGGATTCAGGACTGGAACATCGGGTCCTTCATCGAAACACCTGTGAACTCATGGAAGCAAATCGTCCTCGATCGAGGGACCGCCTATGATGATGATGATCAATGTACTGGTCAGGTGGGCAGAACTGTGGCAAATGGAATTCAATCCAGATAAGTGTGAGGTGATGCATTTGGGGAGGTTTAACAAGGCAAGGGAATATACATTAAATGGTATGACACTGAAAAGTGTAGAGGAACAAAGGGACCTTGGAGTGCAGGTCCGCAGATTCCTGAAGGTAGCAGGCCAGGTAGTTAATGTGGTTAAGAAGGCATATGGAATATTTGTCTTTATTAGTCAAGGCATGGAGTACAAGAGCAAGGAGGTTATGCTTGAACTGTACAAAACACTGGCTACACCACAGCTGGAATACTGCATGCAGTTCTGGTCACCACATTACAGGAAAGATGTGATTTCACTGAAAAGGGTGCAGAGGAGATTTACTAGAATGTTGCCTGGACTGGAGAATTTTGGCTATGAGGATAGTTTGGAGATGCTGAATTTGTTTTCTTTGCAACAGAGGCATCTGAGCGGAGACCTGATTGAGGTGCATAAAATTGAGGGGCCTGGATAGAGTGGATATGACGGTCCTGTTTCTCTTGGCAGAGGGGTCAACAAACAGGGGGCGTAGATTTTAAGTAATTGGGGAAGGTTTAGAGGAGATATGAGGGGACATTTCATCACCCAGAGGGTGGTGGGGTCTGGAACTCAATGCCTGAAAGGTTGGTAGAGGGAGGGACCCTCACCACAGTTAAAAGATACGTGGATGTGCACTTAAAGTGCCGCAACCTACAGAGCTCTGGACCGAGAGCTGGAAAGTGGGATTAGGCTGGATAGCTCTTGGTCGGCCGGCGTGGACACGATGGGCCGAAATGGCCTCACTCTGTGCTGAAACTTTCTGATTCTATGATTCTATTAATATATATATATATATATATATATAATATATACAATTATCGTAATTTTCCCTTGGTGGTCGAGTGGTTAAGATCCCGAGCACGAACCCTCTTTCTATTCTCAATCAGTTTATCACATGAATATAAGTGAGGTCTGTGAGAGGATGAATAATTGCATACCTCGGGAGCCTATTATCAGCGAGGGCAGGCATCGACGACGAGGTTCAACACTGCCTCCAGTGCGCCAGTGCAGCCTTCGGCCGCCTGAGGAAGAGAGTGTTCGAAGATCAGGCCCTCAAATCTGCCACTAAGCTCATGGTCTAACGGGCTGTAGTGAGACCCGTCCTCCTGTATGGCTCAGAGACGTGGACCTTATACAGTGGGCACCTCAAGTCGCTGGAGAAATACCACCAATGATGTTTCTGCAAAATCCTGCAAATCCCCTGGGAGGACAGACGCACCAACATTCGCGTCCTCAATCAGGCCAACATCCCCAGCATCGAAGCACTGACCACACTCGACCAGCTCCGTTGGACGGGCCACATTGTTCGCATGCCTGACACAAGACTCCAAAAGCAAGCGCTCTACTCGGAACTCCGACACGGCAAGCGAGCCCCAGGTGAGCAGGGGAAACGTTTCAAGGACCCTCAAAGCCACTTCATAAAATGCAACATCCCCACCAACACCAGGGAGTCCCTGGATAAAGACCACCCTCAGTGGAGGAAGAGCATCTGGAGAGCGCTGAGCACCTCGAGTCTCATCGCCGAGAGCATGCAGAACACATGCACAGGCAGCGGAAGGAGCGTGTGGCAAACCAGTCCCATCCACCCTTTCCTTCAACCACTGTCTGTCCAACCTGTGACAGAGACTGTAATTCCTGTATTGGACGGTTCAGTCACCTGAGAACTCACTTTTAGAGTGGAAGCAAGTCTTCCTCGATTTCGAGGGACTGCCTATGATGATGATGAATTGCTGTAATCACCGTTAATAACCCCGTTACTTTCTGTTACACACTGAGTTTACAGACTCTCTGGCTTCTCCTGCCCTTTGTGGGACACTTGTAACTTTACAAACTGGGTGAGTTCGCGGCCCCTTATTCTAAGATTATGCCCCTTAGTTCTAGTCTCCCCTATCAGTGGAAACATCCTCCTTGTCAAGCCCCCTCATAATCTTATACATTTTGATCAGATCACCACCCATTCTTCTGAATTCCAATGAGTAGAGGCCCAATCTACACAACCTTTCCTCATAAGTCAGCCCCCTCATCTCCAGAATCAACCGAGTGAACCTTCTCTCAACTGCCTCCAGAGCAAGTATATCCTTTCGTAAATATGGAAAACAAAACTGCACGCAGTATTCCAGGTGTGACCTCACCAATACCCTGTATAACTGTAGCAAGATTTCCCTGCTTTTATACTCCATCCCTTTTGCAATAAAGGCCAAGATTACATTGGCCTTCCTGATCACTTGCTGGTGATCGAGTTTGCTAGATATGAAGGCCAGCTTAACATTCGTCTTATTTGATTATTTTCTGTACCTGCCCATGACATTTACATAAAACCATGTTGACTCTGTCGAATCATGTTATAATTTTCAAAGTGCCCTGACACCACTTCCTTAACAATGGATTACAGCATTTTCCCGATGACTGATGTCAGACTAACTGTCCTGTAGTTCCCGGTTTTCTCTCTCCCTCCTTTCTTGAATAGCGATGTTACATTTTCTACCTTCCGATCCGCTGGGACTGTTGTAGAATCTGGACATCGTGGTGCAAAGGTTACGGGTCTAACTCCCGATCAGGAGGCTGTGTGTTCAAATCAGTTAATTTAGCTGTTGTTCTTCCGGAATTGATACTGTGTTTGCTGTTTCACAATAACCAGACCCTTGCTCTAAAACCTGTCTCACTGTTTCCCCAGGGGCACATTCATGTTACAATAAACATTCTGAATCAGATGCCTGAAGTACAGTGTGTAAAATGGGATATGGTTTAACAGTTAACATGCAAAGCACAGAACCAATTATTCAATTATCGACTTTCCCTCAGTTAACATTACTTTCACTGTGCAAAACAAGCTGATTGGTTAATTAATAAAGTTTGCCCGAGAAAGCGACATAAAATTTAACGATAATGATTCGCCCAACATGGGGCTCAAACCCACAATAGTGAGATTAAGAGTCTCATGCTGTATCTACTGAGCTAGCCAAGATTATGTAAATCACACATCCCTGTCGGTGATTGCTGCCAGGCGCCTGTTGGTTTCGTCCCATTTCCCGGTGTTTCCCGATCCTGTCTGTCTCTCTGGCTCTGTTCAATCTGTGTGTGGCCACCTCCAGTTTGATTTTGAACAAATACCTGTGTTTGTGTATTCAGTAAAACAGAAAATGCTGGAAACACTCAGCAGGTCGGGCAGTATCTGTGGAGGTGGGGAAGTGGGAATAATCGATGGGTTTGTTTGTGGCTTTGATCTGTTGCTGGGAAGTGAGGCAGCGCTGCAGGATGCTTTTTTTCGAGGTGTAAGCAGAGGTTTCCGTCGTGTAACGGTTATCACCTTCGCTGCACATGTGAAATATCCCCGGTTTGAGCACGGACAGAAACATTATTTTGGAGAATATTTTTCTGTGTAATACATTTTTTAAAAGTAGCCCGAGGTTCCTTTTATCATGAGCGATGAACATCTTAACTCACTCTCCTAAAATACAGTGTGTGTAAAATCAGATAGGGGATAAAACTTCTTCAATGATAAAAGTTCCTTAACTCAGTAAAGTTCAGTTATTGAAGTTTCCATCAATTCATTACATAAACATAATTGAGGTGTGTGAGAGGATTAATAATGGGCTTTAATCGTTAATGAGCCCATTACTTTATGTTATTGACCCAGGTTACACACTCTCTTGCTTCTGAAAGAGTTGAGATGCGTGTGGGGTGATTGGGGCAGATCTTTCCCCACATTACAAGGCTCCATCGGTACTTCATTGACTTTAAATCACTTGGGGACACCCTGAGTTGTTGAAAGGCCACGTAAAAATGCAAGTCATTCTTTGCAAAAGTTCTAACCGCAAGTTCAAACTTCGCCGGCAAATGGAGGCTCACCCAGAATTTGTTCTGACACCACGACAAAGTCCTTAAAAGTGGGATTCAGCAGTTCAGCTGCTCGCTTAACATTTCCGTCTGACCTGGTGCTGCAAGTGGAGATGTGTCCGCAGTGTAGCGTTTAACATGTTCACCTTACACACGGGAAAGCTCACCGGGCAGAAATATTTTGTTGGAACTTTCTCCTCAAACTTTTTCAGGGGAGGGATTGTTCTCCAGTGAAAGGACATAAGATCATAAGAACGTAAGAATTAGGAACAGGAGTCGGCCATTCGGCCCATTTTAATGTTTTCAAAGTGATTTCACCCGGGGACCTTTGGTGTGTTTGGGGAACATGATAACCGCTACACTACAGACACACGGTGGTAGATGTTGTCTTAGGAACATAACCAGAGCTCTAACCAACACAGCTGGCCGATACTTCAGGAGCTGGTTTTACGAGAATAGAATGACGGTGCTATATTTAGGAAGGCTGTGAGAGTGGCAGGAATTGATCTCGTATTTCCCAGACTTTATACACAGGAACATAGGAACAGGAGGAGGCCATTTGGCAGCGAGTGGTTGGGATCCAGAATGCGCTGCCTGAAAGGGTGGCGGAGGCAGAATTAACCTTATCTTTCAAAATGGATTTGGATAAGTATCTGAAGGTACAATATCTCAGGGGTACGGGTAAAGGCCGGAGGAGTGGGACTAGCTGAGAGTCGGCACGGGCTCGACAGGCCGAACGGCCTACTTCCGTGCTGTAACCGTTCCACGATTCTATATTATGTTTAAACTTGCTGTGGATGAACAATCGGAGGCGAGCTTAGTCTCCTGGTAAAAACGCTGATGCTGTCTGACCAGCTGAGATTTCCAGCATTTTCTGTTTTTATTTGCTATTTATTCTCCTGGCAAAAGGGTTCCCTTATTCCTTAATTGCTCTTTATTTCACTTCAATAAATAGATAACTTTCAGTGGGAGAAAACGGATCCACCGGGGACCTTTCGTGTGTGAGGCCAACGTGATATCCGCTACACTGCAGCCCATCAAAGGGCGAGAAACCACTGAATATAAAGGATGAACTCACAAATATCAGGGTCAGTGCAGTCTGGTCAACGTCAAACCCTCCTTTCTTATTCAGCAGTGGCATGAACGGGAGTCAGATGCCACAAAGTTTAATTAAAGACACAAATACAAGTAACACTTCCAAATCTTTTCACTGTAAAATTATTTCACTTTATTTGAAATCCTACTGCGTTGAATCTGAAAATGAGCACCATGGGATTTTATCTTCACTACTGATTCTATTTTCTCTTCACTACTGATTCTATTTTCTGTGCACGGAAGGAATAACTGGTGCTGTTAAAGTTGACAAAAGTTGCCCCAGATTCCTGGTGTCATCGGCAATGAAGATTTTAAACCAGACTCCTAAAATACAGTGTGTAAAATGGGTTAACATGCACAAGAACATAAGAACATAAGAAATAGGAGCAGGAGTCGGCCATACGCCCCTCGAGCCTGCTCCGTCATTTAATACGATCATGGCCGATCCGATCATGGACTCAGGTCCACTTCCCTGCCCGCTCCCCAAAGCACAGGACAAATGATTGAAGTATCCGACTGTCCCTCAGTTAGCATTTTTTTCACTGTGCAAAAGAAGGTGAGGGGTTAATTAATGATGCTTTCCCGTGAAAGCAACACAAATGTTTCAGAAAAAAACATACAGTGACTGGCAAGTGAGTGTTGCTTCTGATTCCTGGTGGGAATGGGCAGGGATTTTAAAGCCCCTTGTATTGTGAAACCTTCATATCGACGGACATCTTAGGCTCCCTGCGTAGGCCTCGTGGCGCAAAGGTAGCGTGTCTGACTCCAAATCAGAAGCTTGTGTGTTCAAATCACATCTGGGTCACTGTAATTTTTGATATTGTTCTTCGAGAAGTAATACATTCTTTGCTGTTTCACGATAACCAGACCCTTGCTCCAAGGTCTGTCTCACTGTTTTCCCGGTGTCGGGCAGAGATACGCCTGCTGCCCTCATTTATTTCATGTGACAGGACACAAAAGTTCAAAATCAACCTGCAGGTGGCCAGATGCAGTTTTAATACTCAGGATGGCTCAGGTGTTGTGTTGAAATTGTAATCTGCTTTGTAAAGCTTGGCTTCTCATCCCACTTCTGACATATGTTATTTTTAATCATTAAGCAAAACTTATTTGACACCACAACGAGCTCCTAAAAACTGGGATTCAGCAGTTCAGCTGCTCACTTAATATTTCTGTCTGACCGGGTGCTGAAAGTGGAAATGTTTCCGCAGTGTCGCGGTTAACACGTTCGCCTCACACGCGAAAGCTCACCGGGTGGGAATATTTTCTGTAGCTTTCTCCTCATGCATGCTCAGGGGCGAGTTTGTTCTCCTGTGAAAGGTCATAAGATCATAAACATGTAAGGATTTGGAGCCGGAGTGGGCCATTCGGCCCCTCGAGCCTGGTCCACCATTCAAGAAGATCCTGGCAGTTCCTCGACAGCAAGTTTAAACATCTGGGGCGGAGCCAACAGGCGCCTGGCTGCAATCAGCGACAAAAAGGTGCATTTGGGCAGGAGCCCCGTGAGATCAATCGGTAGATCATGAAACTCTTAATCTCGAATTTGTGGGTTGGAGTTAAAACATGTCCCATTTTGCACAGTGTGTTTCCGGGGTCTGGTTCAAAATGTTCATTTTTGGTAACATCAACAGGAGACTGGGGAAACACTGTGACTGACTTTAGAGCAAGAATCTGGTTATTGTGAAACACCAAAGGAAATATAAATTCTAGAAGAAGATCAAAAAGAAATGTGACCCCGACACCCAGAAAGAAGTGTTAAGGCAGAAGATTAAATGCTGCATTCCTCTGTGCAAAAAATTCCTTTCACAAACATTTCTTTGACAGAAACTGCACAAAACAAAAATGTTCCTTTCAAAGTCATTAAACTTCCGAATTTCCGCGCCCCCCGAATCTCCTGAATCAGATGCCTCTAGTTTTGCCGACTCAATCCATGTCCCTTTGCAATGTTCTGCTTCCACCCACACTATGAAATGTGCCACTAACTTATAGAATCATGGAATGGTTACAGCACGGAAGGCCATTCGGCCCGTCGAGCCCATGCCTACTCTCAGCGAGTCCCACTCCCCCGCTCTTTCCCCTGAGGCCTGCAATTATTGTTCCTTCAGACACTTATCCAGCTCCTGTTTGAAAGATAAGATTAAGTCTGCCTCCACCGCCCTTTCAAGCAGTACATTCCAGATCCTAACCACTCGCTGCTAAATGGTCACCTCCTGTTCCTATGTGTAAAGTCTGGGAAACACTAGATCAATTCCTGCCACACTCACAGCCTTCCTAAATATAGCACCGTCATTCTATTCTCATAAAACCAGCTCCTGAAGTATAGGCCAGCAGTGTAGGTTAAAGCTCTGGTGATGTTCCTGACATTGCTGTCGTGTTTCCGTAATGTAGTGGTTATCAGCTCACACGTGAAATGTCCCTGGTTCGAAACTGGGCGGAAGCATTTTGAAAACTTGTTGAATTAATTTTTATAAAAAATGAATTTATTCATATTAGTTGTTCAATATTAACAAAACACAATGTCCCACAGCCTTGTTAAATTTTTTGATATCTCTGTACAGTTCTGCACACACTCAAACTCGACACTTGAACTGCATGCTCATAAAAGTATGGGAGTGGGAACTCACTGGATAACAGCACAGCTGGCAATGTTTGCAGAATATATTCGTGACACCAAAGCACACAATGACAACCTGGAACTGTGCGGCACCGAATCCTCAGGAAAAAACAGTTAAAGGGATCTTCCCTGGGTGGGCTCAAACCACCAACCTTTCTGTTAACAACCAAACAGCGGTAACCCATTGCGCCACAGAAACTTACGCAAATGAACATCGCAAGACATCCCAAACCAGGGTGTCAGTCAGTTAAAGCTTCAGATTGCTCCGACCGGGATGGAACTTGTCCACTCTCAGTTGTATTTTTCCCAAGTAAAGGGTGGGACATTCATTGTGGATGTGTGGAAGCAGTCTGGTCCCACACACTGCAGACACTTCCATGTCACTCCAACCAGCTCTCCCACAACCGGTGTGATCTACCTTCCAGCCTTCCGGTGCCTTGTCTGTGACGAAGTATTCTGAATGTCCCGAAGCCAATATTTGGTTTTAATTCCTTTTCAGCTCCTGACTGCGGATATTCCTGTGATTAAATGTGAACACAATGCTTACAGGGACAGTTGGATTCACCGTTTCTTTGCTTGGTGAAATTTCAAAGATTGAAAGCGACGCACATCAACCCCAAACCTCATCACCTACTCGCTAACTCGACAAAATGTTGCATTTTCTTTTCATGCCAAGCATTTTGCATTAATGCATTGCAATGCCAACGCACTTTTTACCTGGCAAGACTGAAGTACAAGCTGTGATGAACAATGTGAAACAGAAACAGCTACTTGAGAACCCATAGCCTCGACGGTATCTGTGTGAATTGCTCTGCATCGATAATTAGCAGAGCGTAAAGTGGGGAAACTGACGGTGTGGATGAGAAAAGGCCGAGCCAAAGTGTAATGTTGGAGATGATCTTGTTTTGGAGAAATGTTTCAAAGATTTTACATTATCTGTTCAATGGTGTAATGGTGAGCACTCAGGATTCTGAATCCAGTGATCTGAATTTAAATCTTTGTGGGACCTGATTCCTTGTTGTCCCAGCTGCTGAAAATTTGGGACAAACAAGTGACAGACACCTGGTGCTGGTGGGCAGTTTTGTAGCCGTTGTCATTGATGCTTGATCGACAAGTCTAGTTATCAAATCGTGTGCTCAACCATCAGTTACCTGTTACAAAATGTTGTAAACGGCTGTCTTGCTCTTTTCACTTCGTTGCTTTTAACCTCGAATTACCCACACACACTCAGTTGTAGTAAAGGCAGGATCAGGTCTTTTCTTTAAACATTCATACCAAACAAACCAAGTATGAAAGTTACTGAGAACACTTCACAAAGGCAGCTTGCTTCGATTTCCGTGGCTGCTTGAGACACACACCTTCCGAATGTCCAGTGTCTCTGGTGTCTGCGTGTGTGAGTCTCATCTTTATACTCTTATTTCTTTGCATTTAGACAATCACGGCTAACTGCTTTGTGAATTGTTTAACATACAGACTTAATATTGCTTGTTTAACCTGCAGATGTCATTAAATAGTAACAAAGGTACAATCAAATATTTAACATACAGACAATGACCAATTACTCATTTCAATGGCTGAAGGCACCACATTGTCTAACAGTCTCTTTCGATCCAAACTTCAATCTTCCTGTTTTTTAATCCAAACTTCAGACTGCGTGCTGAAGCAAAGAGTTCAGCAATGCGGGACTGTGCTCCCACATTCCCCCACTTCTTCTCCTCGCCTCTCTGCAGGTCTTATCTGGGTAACATACATTTGCATGGTGGCTCGAGCTCATTCAACAGCATTGTCCAGTTGTTGTCCTTGTTTTCCAACACGACATCCACAGTAAATCAAAATGACCAGCACGACCAGCTGAACCAGCACCAGCATAAGGACAGGGTGTATCATTGTGTTCATCACACCTGTTGCCGTCAGGCTCCATCCCAACAATGACTCCCACCAGCTTACATGTTCAATCTGGTCCAAAGTTGTGTGAACATTCTCGATTTCCGCAGTGTGATGGTTAATGTCCACAACGATTTCTTGATTCAAACTCTGTAGCTGTTGAAATGTTGTATTCCATTTCCGTATTTCCTTCTTCCAAATAGCAGCACGCTTCGGGTCAAAGTAGGGTTGTTGTAGATTCAGATTCTCAGGATGCCATTTTAAAGTCCGTTGGTCTGTGATCACCATATCCATTTTTACTTAAAAGTCAATTTTCAATTTTTGATGTTTCCAACTGAATTCCATGCTGTTTACATTCAGAAATGTAAACTCACAATCGGTGTCTTCGACTAAGTCTGTTACCCTCTGCACAGGTTTTAACAATTTCCTCTGCTTTGTGGGAGAAGTGTAACAACATGCAGTAAAGGATGACGGAAATGCTGAATTGTCAGTCGAGAGACCCAGTCCTTCTCTCAGTTCACCCTTCGGAACTGCTGTCATTCACTCTCTCGACATTTGCAACGATCCAACTTCTATTTCACATCCTTTAAGATCATGTTTGTAACTCCAACATTTCAGGTTTTCACTGAACATCTCATCAGTTCTGAGACAGCCCATTCCTGCAGAAACTTTAAATGTTTCTGAACAAGCTTCTCCCACTGCTTTCATCTCTGACTGTTCAGTAACTGCTCCTCGTGTATCTGGGGTGTTGGGGAACTGTCTCTGAAGAGGGGAATCCCCTTCCTCCAGGAGCACCTTCATTTGTCCGGCAGACCCGGTGTCCATTTCCCGCTGCCCTTCCACACAAGCCTCGATAAGGGTATGGCCACCCCTATCCTGAAGTAAGGGTCCTAAAGGAACGACATGTGTGGTTGAGGCACGGCATCCCTATAGGGATCCTCCCTCACCTGCGGAATCTACCCCAACCTCAGCAACTGAACCGAGGTATCATTCCTGTCTGTGTCTCCAGCTTCTCTTTCCTGATTCTTCAACTTTTCTTTTAACTTTTCTAATTCTTTAGCCAGTCTCTCCCTGTCCTCTATCAACTGACAGCCACCACCTGGTCCTGCTCCTTTTATGTGACTCCTCGCGGGATTCATCCACTCAGGCCCTTCTGTCTTCCATCGCTGTAACCCCTGTCTCACTTCCATGACTGAAATTCCTGCAGCTCCCTGATACAAGCTTTCTACCCTTGCCAACCATTTATCAAAATGATCGTCCCCACCCCAGGCATCTACTTCCAGAACTACTGACGGGGATAGGAGAGTCAAAATGATCTCTCTATGTGTACCATCCCCGTAATGACTGATATCAATCCAATTACTTCCCAAACTTTTACACAACTGGAATATACGTTCCCCAGCTTCCCTGGGTCCTTCCCCTGGTAATAATGCAAGCCGCTTTATTAACTGTGGCCCTGAGTGAGTAACAAAGGTTGCAGCTATTATTCTACCAAGCATGAGACCTGGAAGTTGTTTCAAAACCTATTACCTTTCCCCGGTGATTCCCAAAAGCTCACAGAACCATGTGAACCCTCGGTTTCTCTGATATGTTCCCAGACTGCCACCATCCCAGAATATTACACCACCATTGGGCAAACTTTTTAAGATCCTGAAGAGGTGCAGGTCCCACTTCACGAAGGATAGCTCTCATGTCCTGTAACTGTACCCCTCCTCGCTCATACCAGGTATCCCCAAAACCACTTAAGGTCGTGTTCCCTTCACGAGCTCCACAGGGAGTAGAGGAATCATGATCCTGCTCTCGCCTTGTCCGCTCGAGCGTGCTTCCCCCACTCTCCACATTACCGGAAGGTCGTGTGTAATGTTTTGGGGTGTTAAGCGTCTGAGTAACCGAAGAGGCATCCAACTGCTCCGCCTCCGTACCTAACGTTGCCATGCGAACCACACGGGTTCGAGGCTCCGAAGTCAGAGAAGACAAAGGAGCTGTGGATGGGAACGGTGGGCATTCTCCCTGTCCCTTCATCCCCTTTTCAACTCTCAGACCCGGAGAATCCTCCGAATACCACCCGGCTTTATCAATTGCTGTCTCCGCTGGCTAACCTAATACCACCATCTGCTGCAGCTTAGATATTCCTTTCTCTAGATCTTGTTTACGCTTCTGTTCATCAGCAAGATGCTGATCCAGTGTCAGAACAGTCCTGGCTGCCCCGAGTGCCTGAAATCACCAATTCTCTACTTCTTTACTCACTGCTGTTAGCTGCTCTCTGAGTTCTGAGACTTCCCTATCTCGAGCCTCAGCCTCTTCTCCTAACGTTTGAATCCCCAGCATGAGACACTGCAACACGAACGCTTTTCTCTTTTTATCACTTTTTAACCCAAACACTTTAATCTTTTTTAACTGGACACTCTCCACTAAGGACTGCCGTGTCTCTCTCCATCCTCCTGTCATTGTTTCCTGCCTTATCCCATAAGTTCCCCCTTTCAACTCAATCCATTCATTAAGAAATGACTGGACTTCAACTGGAATATCCCCTGAGCCTCCCATTACTAACTGAAGATCCCTTTAATCACGACAACTAAGAGAATGCTCACCCCTCGAACTGATGTGTGGGAAACACTTCTTCCAACAACTCAGCCAACTTTCTGCTTCACGTCGGGGTCTTCGAATAAACTAACGAACTTTTGAAAATCACGTCGGGATCACCAAAATGTTGTAAACGGCTGTCTTGCTTTTTTCGCTTCGTTGCTTTTAATAACGAATTACCCGCACACACTCCGTTGTAGTAAAGGCAGGATCGGGTCTTTTATTTAAACATTCATACTAAACAAACTAAGTATGAAAGTTACTGAGAACACTTCACAAAGGCAGCTTGCTTCGATTTCCGTGGCTGCTTGACACACACACCTTCCGAATGTCCAGTGTCTCTGCTGTCTGTGTCTCTACAGTCCACAAAAGTCTCATCTTTACACTGAAAAAGCCTTTGAACTCTTATTCTTTGCATTCAGACAATCCTGACTAACTGCTTTCTGAATCGTTTAACAGACAGACTTAATATTGCTTGTTTAACCTACAGATGTCATTAAATAGTAACATAGGTTACACTCAAATACTGAACATACAGACATCGTCAAATCGTTTAGTCCTGAATTTCCATTATTCCCACCGTAACAAGGTACTCAAATATTTAACATCCAGACAATGACCAGTTACTCATCTCACTGGCTGAAGGCACCACATTGTCTAACAGTCTCTTTTCCATCCAAACTTCAATCTTCCTGTTTTTTAATCCAAACTTCAGACTGCGTGCTGAAGCAAAGAGTTCAGCAATGCAGGACTGTGCTCATACAGAGCACACGATTTGACAACGAGACTTGCAGATCAAGCATCAATGACAAAGGCAACAAAATTGTCCACCAGCACCAGGTGTCTTTCACTTGTTTGTCCCAAATTTTCAGCCACTGGGACAACAAGAATTGAGGCTCCACTGAGATTTGAACTCAGATTGCTGGATTCAAAGTCCAGAGTGCTCACCATTACACCATGGAACCAACCACGCAATAACCTTTGAAACAGTTCTCAAAAACAAAAAAGTCATCTCCAACATTACACTTTGGCTCGGCCTTTTCTCATGTTTCGCGTCAGTTCCCAATATTGGGGATGTCCAGAACCATGGAACACAGTCTAGGAATAATGGGTAAGCCATTTAGGACCGAGATGAGGAGAACCTTCTTCACTCAGAGAGTTGTTAACCTGTGCAATTCACTACTGCAGAGAGTTTTTGATGACAGTTCATTGGATGCATTCAAGAGGGAGTTAGATGTGGCCCTGACGGCTAAAGGGATCAAGAGGTATGGAGACAACGCAGGAATTGGGTACTGAGGTGAATGATCAGCCATGATCTTATTGAGTGATGGTGCAGGCTCGAAGGGCTGAATGGCCTACTCCTGCAAGTATTTTCTATGTTTCTATGAAGTGCTTGCATTTCAAAAAGCGTTGCTTTTATTCATCCTGCGGAATGCATATTGTACAGATAATCTCAGCACACATTGTGCAGGCAAAGGCAGCATTAGACAACAAAGTGATTTCTCCTCCGCTGATTTGTAAAAGGTAACTGATTGTTGAGCAGACGATTTGACAACGAGACTTGTGGATCAAGCATCAATGACAAAGGCGACAAAACTGCCCTCGAACACCAGGTATCTTTCACTTGCTTGTCCCTAAATTTCAGCAGTTGGGACAACAAGCATTCAGGTTCTACTGAGATTTGAACTCAGATAATTGGATTCAAAGTCCAGAGTGCTCACCATAACACCATGGAACCAACTACACCAAAATCTTTGAAACATTTCTCAAAAACAGCAAAATCATCTCCAACATTACACTTTGGCTCGGCCTTTTTTTATCTATCGTGGCAGTGCCTGCATTTCAAAAAGCGTTATTTTTGTTCATCTTGCTGAATGCATATTGCACAGATAATCTCAGCACACATTGTGCAGGTAAAGGCAGTATTTTAGACAATAAACTGATTTCTCCTCCGCTGATTTGTAACAGGTAACTGATGGTTAGCAACATAGAAAAATAGAAAAAAACAGGTGCAGGATTAGGCCATTCGGCCCTTCGAGCCTTCCCCGCCATTCTATAAGATCATGGCTGACCATTCCTTCAGTACCCCTATCCTGCTTTCTCTCCATACCCCTTGATCCCCTTAACCGTAAGAGCCATATCTAACTCCCTCTTGAATATATCCAATGAACTGGCATCAACAACTCTCTGCGGCAGGGAATTCCACAGGTTAAGAACTCTCTGAGTGAAGACGTTTCTCCTCATCTTGGTCCTAAATGGCCTACCCCTTATCCGAAGACTATAACCCCTGGTTCTGGACTTCCCAAACATCGGGAACATTCTTCCTGTATCTAACCTGTCCAGTCCCGTCAGAATCTTATACGTTTCTATGAGATCCCCTCTCATCCTTCTAAACTCCAGTGAATGAACACACGATTTGCCAACGAGACTTGTCAATCAAGCATCAATGACAAAGGCAACAAAACTGCCCACCAGGTGTCTTTCATCTGTTTGTCCCAAATTTTCAGCAGCTGGGACAACAAGCATTCAGGTTCCCCCAAGGTTTGAACGCAGATCGCTGAATTCAGAGTCCTTACCATTACACCATGGAACCAACAATGCAAAAATTATTTGAAACATTTCTCAAAAACAATAAAATCATCTCCAACATTACACTTTGGCTCAGCCTTTTCTCTTCCATAGTGTTCCCCTCTTTACGTTCTGCTAATTATCGATGCAGACCAATTCACACAGATGCTGTCGAGGCTATGGGTTCTCAAGTGCCTATTTCTGTTTCACACTGTTCATCACAGCTTGTACTTCAGTCTTGCCAGGTAAAAAGTGCATTGGCGTTGCAATGCATTAATGTAAAATGCTTGGCATGAAAAGAAAATGCAAATTATTTTGAGTACAAAACATGCAGTGCCTGCATTTCAAAAAGCATTGCTTTTATTCATCCTGCTCAAAGCATATTGCACAGATAATCTCAGCACACATTGTGCAGGTAAAGGCAGCATTAGATAAAAAAACTGGTTTATCCTCCGCTGATTTGTAACAGGTAACTGATGGTTGAACACGCGATTTGACAACTGGACTTGGAGATCAAGCATCACTGACAAAGGCAACAAAACTGCCCACCAACACCAGGTGTCTTTCACTTGTTTGTCCCAAATTTTCAGCAGCTGGGACAGCAAGAATTGAGGTTCCACCACAATGTGAACTCAGATCACTGGTTTACTGAGTACAGAATGCTCACCATTACACCATGGAACCAATCATGCCAAAGTTTTTGAAACATAGAAACATAGAAAATAGGTGCAGGAGTAGGATTGCAAAAATTCATTGGACAACCCCCCAGTGTGTGGACTCATTGGAAAGGAAATTTAATTTGGAACTATCAACCAGAAAGTTTGGGATCCTAAAGTGCACATGGAAGAAACTACAAGTTTTAATCGAATTTGGAATTTTACAAGGCAGATTGGGTCCGTGTGGAAAGGGCTGAGAACTAAAGGATCGTTCAAAGAAAGCAGTTTGGGTATTGAAGCTGTCTGGGATATTGAAGCTGAACAAATTGTCTGGGGAATTGTGTAAACTCGAAAACCCATCTCCCCGGGAGACATTAACATAGCAACAATCAACCCAGAGATAGCCAGCCATCACTCTGAGCAGGAAACCCATCCAGCGTATACATAATGACAATGGCCCATCCAGCCCGCATGGAAAACCCAGGCCTCGGCTGACATTGCAAATACCAAAAATCTAATTTTCCCGATCAAGAAACAAATTCAAAAGATCGACACATCCGAGACAGGTTACCATTAATGGGCCCGCCAAAATATAACAAAGAGATATCAAGCCCGCCAAAATTAAAACAAAGAATCGGGGCTCATTTGGCACGCAAATTAGAACGGCTCCCAAAGTATAACTGGGGCCTTGTTTTTTAACGAAAGAAGGAGAACGGGAAGGAGGGAAAAAGGAGAGAGATCGCCGCAGCAGTTTGTAACAAGCCTTCCAGAGAGCTTGCTACACAGCCTCCTATACAGCTCTTCTGAGCTCCAACATCTTCAGCCTCGACGACACTCCTGGACCACACTGCCCTGCTACCGAAGGAGAAGGAAGAACATCATCACAGCAGAGAAAGCAGTTCCCAGTAACTTCGGACATCATCATCGCGGCAGCAACTGACCACAGCCAACGTGGTAACATCGAAAACACCGCGATCGGCAAATTCTAAGAACAAAAGTCCTCAAGAAGAAACCGAAGCTTCGAAAGTTTCCCCTCTACAATCTGTTCCTCGATACCAACAGGTGAAACATTACCTAAAGAACTTTAAAACCTACTGCTGACGGAAGAAAGTGGGTACTCACCCCATAAATCCAATACGCACCCTACCGCATCAGCGGACACCACCCAACTGAAGACTACGCAGTAAGAAATCTTCCACGATGTTCGGGGTACGGCAAGCAGAACTTACAGAGTCCAGTGAACCTCGAAACTGCAAACCACCGCCAACTGACAATAAGAGGATTGGTGAGCATAATCCCTGTTTGCCCTCGAGTTTCACCGAGTCAGAGTTAGGCATTGGGAGGTGGGAGGTGTATTATTTTTCTGTAACCCCTTTAAAGTGTGATAAGTGTTTTTTTATTCGAGTAATTACAAGCTCGACATTTTACGTTCTTGCACTTAATAAAATTGAGGTTCTTTGCACCAAAACCAATTGTCTCTTGCACTTTGTCACATCCCCAAATAAATCCAAAGTCTAGAACCCAGATAGTGCGAGCGATTCAAACCGCTCAGAAGGTCAGAGGTGAACCTCACCCCACACACCACGCCCGACAGAATGGCGACCACGGCAGGACTTTGGTATAAAGGATGTGATGTAGAGATTGCTGTTTTGGAGGAAAGAACAAAGATGGAAGAGAGGATTTCCTCCTATGTGTACAAGAAAGTGAATGTCACTAAGGAATGGGTGCTTGGTCTGTTGCGCGCTGAGCGTTCAGGAGACGCTGCGGCCCAGTGGACAGCCAGCAAGTACCAGAAGGAATCAGTAGAAAAGGCAATTTGGTTGTCCTGACGACAGCAACAGGTCCAACCCCTAGATAAGAACATTGAGTCACTGCAGGCAGAACGATGTGAATGTGCAGAAACATCACATGACAGGGCTATGGCAGAAGAAAGGTGTGGGGGGAACTCCGTAAACTAAAACATGGAAAGACACAGCGAATGGAAAGGTTCAAAAACAGCCAGGACTGTTTTCAGTGTCAGGTTACCGAGGCTAAGAATAATGAAAAGATACTGTGGGAGGAAAACACTCGCCTCACCCTTCAAGTAAAAGAGCTGGAGGATAAGTTAAGAGACGTACAGCAGCTTATAAAGTAGCCAGCACTAATGGGTTTGAGTCAGGAGACCACGGTCCCTGCCAGCAACAAACAAAAGTTTAACCCTTGCTCTGTGCAAGGCAAAAGGCAAGGTATTCCTAATAAACCCGGGAATGGCCCGGGTAAACCTGGAAGAGAAGGAGGAAACTGTTCAACCACCACCTGTGGTGCCGGTGACTATACCGGTTCGGCAGCAGGAGGGGTGAACGAGTTGTGGGGCGGACAGGGATAGCAGACCACCACCACCTGTGGCACCGAGTTTCAGCTTGGCTTGGCAGCAGGGAGGAGGGGTAGGCGAGCCAGAACAGCAAGGGCCAGAACCAGGGCCAATGTGCCTGGTCCGGCAACAAACGTTTGGCCCGCCCACCGGTGCTGGGGGTCTGGGGCCCCTGGAAAGTCAGTTTGTGGTTCCCCACACGACCCAACAGCTCAGGGCTGTGATAAGTCACCTGGGAAAGCTCACCCCAAAGGGGGACACCTCGGTCCACTTTATGGAAGTGGAACAGGCAGGGGATATTAACGTGTGTGATGATGCTGAGATAGCAAAGATGCACCTCCTCTCACTGGACGGCAAGCTGTACCAGTCCCTCTCTGCCGAGAGTAAAAGGGGGCAGAGGACATGTGCCGCTGTCCAGGAAGATATTCTAGAAGCCATGGACTGTAATGATGGGAGTCCCAACAGTGCAGCTCACAGGGAAAACCCGACAGGTTTTCGCAGACAGGCTGTGGCCTGTGTACCAGAGCGTCTGTGGAGGGGACCTCGACCGGAATCACCTAAGCCGGGATGAGAGAGCCCACTGGCTCCGAAGCCTGGTGACAAACAATTTACCACGTATAAGGACAAAGGCTGAGGCCTGGTTTGACCCAAGAGATCCCCAGGCCACCGAACAGGGAGTGGTCAGGGAACTGACCCGAGCTTACTGGAACGGCAGGGGGATGGAAGAGCACCCACCCAAGGGAAGGGTCCTCGAAATCAGACCTAGTCAGGACAAGAGGGAATGGTGCCACGAGGGGGGCAATCCCTCCGGTACAAAACGTACCTGTTTTGGGTGCGGAAAGAGTGGGCACTGGAGAAAGGATTGTAGAAACCCATGGAAGAGTAGCGCAGGGAAGAGTTCTCCTGCCCCTGCCCAAAAGACCGAGACCGAGAAGCCAGCCCCTCCCCACACGTTTGATACCTTTCTGACTGCGCTGCGAACAATGCTGGATGGCTCTGGGAGGGTAGCCACCGCCACCGGTACCGAAATCCCATCTGCCCCATCCCAGCCAAAACAGTGACTAGAACAGACACAGCCTGTTCCCCTGTGTTCCCTCGAGTACGATGCGTGGGGGAGACCGACCGTTCAGATGGAGGTGGAAAAGGTGAAAGGGACTGACCTGCTGGATACCGGTGCATCACGCACCCTTGTCTATGTAAATAACCCCGCCGCCTCACCTCTGTCTAACGGGGTCCCCTAGAGCCTGGTGGGTTTCACAGGCACCGAGCAGGTTGGCTCATTCTCCGTTCCGCTCTCTGTTCATTTAGGAACACCCCACACCAAGTGGACTTGTGTCCTGATGAAGTGGGAACAGGAAGGGAGAGGGATCCTGGGGGCTGACTTTATTCTCGGCCACGGGATCCTAGTGGATTTAAGAAACGACTGTCTTTGGGGGTCAGTCTGTACGGGACAGGAGAGTGAGGTAATGGTTATCCCAGAAAAACGGGGAAAGGGGACAGTGTGCACCATGAAGCCAAAGGAGTGTTACGACCGTGAATCACTGGTCAGTAACACTCCGATGGAGTACCAAGAGTATGTAAGGGCAAACCTTGCAGCTTTTGCCACTCACAAACACGACTGTGGGAGGATAAACGGGGTCGAGGTTAGCATAGATGGTGACCCTATGACCCGACCGTAGAAACAGTATAACTTCCCCAGGGAGGCGGAGGCAGACATGGAAACAGCCTTGGGTTCTTTAGTGAAACAGGGGTATTGAGACCAATAGCTACCCATGTGAACTCTCCGTTGTGGCCGGTTAAGAAACGGGACAACACCTGGAGAGCCACGGTGGACTATCGAGTACTCAACCGTAACATCCCCGCCTGTGCACCCACGGTTGCTGCCGTTGGATGACCTCATTGGACGTATCCCAGCCTCCGCGACCACCTTCACGGTGCTGGATATTTCCAACGGGTTCTGGTCCATACCTTTAAGAAGAGAAGGTCTGTACAAGTTTGCTTTTACCTTTAAAGGACAGCAATACACTTGGAACTGTCTCCCTCAGGGCTTCCACAACAGCCCCAGTATTTTCCATCAATGTATGGCCAACTGTTTAAAGAGCTTCAGCAGACCCCAGCAGCTGGTGCAGTATGTGGACGACCTGCTCCTGTTCACCGATGAGGGGGAGGAGCATGGTCCACTGCTGGCTGAACTGCTGGAGCTGCTGAAAGAAGAAGGGTTTAAAGTGAATCCCACAAAGGCACAGATCGGCCTGAAGGAAGTAAAATTCCTGGGACTGGCTGTGCGCGCTGGGGAAAGGGCCATTGACAAAGCTAGAAGGGAAGCAGTGCAGAAGTTACCAGCTCCCGACACAGTGACAGGAGTAAGATCTTTTCTCGGGCTAACCGGGTACAGCAGAGATCTCATTGAGGATTATGCAGCCACAGCAACCCCTCTGCTCCGACTCCGACACAAGGGAGTGGAGTGGGAATGGGACGAAGGTTGCGAGGCAGCATTTATCCAACTCAATAAAGACCTGCAGACCGTGCCAGCTCTCGGGGCTATTGTTGGGGGTAAAAGAGTTTTCCTGGAGGTAGCAGCCAGTGGGGACAGCCTGAGTGCAGTACTGTTCCAAGAGCGGCACGGCCGGCTGAGACCAGTGGTCTACTCCTCCAGGATACTCACGGATGTGGAGAAGGGATACTCCAACTTTGAGAGGCACCTCCTAGCCACTCACTGGGCTGTGAAAAGATCACTGATCTTCACAGGGGATCCCCTATCACACTCCTTACCTACCATACGCCCATCCAAATGCTCCTGGACGGGAGGATCAAGGACGGGACAGAGAGCAGTGCCCGCATTGCTCGCTGGACCCTACTCCTCTCCCAGATGGACTTAAGGGGTAAGAGTCTCTGCGAGCCAAGACTTGCAGCCAACATGATCTATCCAGGGACCGCCCACCGGTGTTCCATAGAAGGGGTATGGGAAATTAGCATAGGTTTTCGGGCTGGGTAACATCCCACAAGCCGAGAGATCTTTGTGGACGGTTCAAGAACGGATTTGCAGGTGAACGACTCACAGGCTGTGGAGTTTATGACCCAGAGGCAGGCATTGCCCTGGTGATTAAACTCCCCAGTACGATGAGTGCCCAGCACGCTGAACTGTCTGCGGTGGTGTATGTAGTCACACACCCCGAAGAATTCCCCACCCGACACACGATTTTCTCGGACAGTATGTTCACATGCAATTCGTGCCTGGAGTACTTGGTATTCTGGTCCCGTCGCGGATACACATCTGCAGACGGGAGACCCCTGGCAATTAAGCCCCGACTGGAAAAGATCATGACAGCCGTGGGGGAGGAAGGGAAGATCTATATACATAAAGTGAAGGCACATTCCACCACTGAACCCCGTAGCGAGGGAAACCAGCAGGCTGACATGTTGGCCAAGCAAGGTGCGCGCACGGGCAAGCTCTGGGATCCGTACAACCCAGGCCCCATCGCAGCAGTCAGGGGCAGGATTGGGATGACAGGGAGGGTAGGGGTAGCATTGTCCCCGGACCTAAAAACGGTTCAGATCCAAGACCCCGTCCCTAAAACTGTCCTGAACACGCTAGAAAATGGGGATAGGGTAGACGGCCCGTACAGAAGGCATGCTGTTCAGGGGGGAGCAATGGGTAGTACCCCAACAACAGCGGAGAGAATTCCTCCAGCTGGCCCACGAGGGTCCAGGAGCAGGACACCCTGGACCTGAGACCACTTGGCAACAGGTGGAACAGGCAGGGTGGTGGCCGGGACTCAGGGAAGACGTCCGTGAGTTCTGTGCCAGCTGTCTGGTGTGCGCTGCCAACAACCCCGACCCCCAGAAAAGGAAGGTGTCTATGGGACATATCAGGAGGGTAGAGGGATCCTGGCAGTCGATCCAGGTCGATTACATTGGGCCTCGACCCACCGCCCAGGGAGGTTACCAGTACTGTCTCGTGTTGGTGGATATATTCACCAAATGGGTGGAAGCCTTCCCATGCCGAACAGCCGAACAGCCACTGCCCTGGGAACAGCCAGGATCCTGGTCAGGGAGGTGTTCTCCCGATGGGGACTACCCCAGTACGTGGATTCCGACTAGGGGAGCCACTTCACCAGGCAGGTGATGCAGGAGACCATTAAGGTGCTCAGCATCAAAGAGAAATGGCATGTCGCCCACAACCCGCAGTCATCCGGGCCTGTGGAGCGTTTAAACCGCAACATCAAAGAAAGACTGCGAAAAGAGACAGGGGACTCACCCAAGAGGTGGGTAGAGGTCCGACCACTGGTCCTCATAGGGATCTGGGCCAGCCAGTCAAAGATCACGGGGTACTCCCCGTATGAGCTCATGACCGGCAGAGCCAGGCGAACCCCCACCCACGTATTAGCCCCGGTACTCACGGAAGGTCAGCTTAGGGAAGCGAGCCGGGACAGCTTTGTCAGGAACCTGTTTGAACACATTAAACAGATTCACTGGCAGGCTGCTGACAATATGGGAAAACAGCATCGGAGCAACTGACTGCGGTTAGATTCCCGCGAACACCACGAATGGGAGATAGGGGACCAGGTTATGGTAAGGAACGACGCTAGAGTAGGGGTTTATGGAGCACTGTACATGGGGCTGTACCACATTGTCGACAAGGCAAGCCCCATGATCTGTGCCGTGAAAATGCCTCGCCGTACAAAGTGGTTCCACATAAACCAGTGCAAACTTTTCAACCCCGGGACAGCAGCGAAACGTAAGGGACAGCCAGGAACAGGGAACTGTGTTAAAGGCAGGGACCCTCAGCCAGCAGCCCCCGACTGTGGAAATCCCACAGGGGACGTGGCAGACCCACAGACTGTACCCAGAGGGGCGATGGACTGAGTTACTGGAGGAGCTATCCCCCCAATCATTTGGGACTTGGACGCACCCCCAGGGGTCAAAACCCTGAGAAGGACTCTCCGCACACCACGGCCTAAGGCACCGTGGTCACCAGCGCCCCAATTTAAGTGGTTCAGCCCCGGGAGAGGGACCTGCCGTGAAAGGGTACCTAAGATCAGGGACCAGCCTGCAAGCAGGGACACCCAGCCGGTAGCCTCGGGCGTCGAGGGAGCCCCAGAAGAGATAGTGGTGGACCAGCCACTAATTGGGGGTCCCCAGCCCACGGCCCTCAACCAGGCAGAACCCCCAGGGGAAAAAATGAACCAGGCAGCCACCCCCAAAGGAGCGGTGTGCTGTATCACCGGAGGGGACATTCCCCCAATAGTGTGGGACTCAGACCCACCTCCGGTCAGGACACTCCAGGTCCTGCGGTACAGTCCGACCTACTACCGGCCCCGCTGGAAACACAGAGGCCAGAGATGAAAAGAGAAGGACAGGAATTAACCTGGCCACCTGGAGATGGGTGGCAGATGTACATAAATAATACGATATGTGTTAAGGTATGTTTAGTAAGAATCTAGCGTAGTGTAGATTATGCGTGTAATGATTTCAGGCACCACAACCGAAAAGAAACCACACGTCTGGAAGGTGTGAAACGAGTAGAATAGGATAAGGATGTTTATATGAATATAGAAGTTAAGAGTTTCAGCCGACAGCCGGTGACTAAATAGTGACAAATGTATTGGGGAAAGGAAAAGACCCCACCTTGTCGGCAGTAAAAGAGGCACTACAAGATCGATAACAACATGAACAGGGTCCTGTTCCTGCTCACCCTGATAAGGATGAGCAGTGACAGCTGAGGAGACGTGGAAGAATCCCCCATTTATGGTCTCAGGAGAGAGAGCACCGATCGTGACTGCAGCGGGTGACACCCCGGGTGTGGAAGAGCTCACCGTGTACGCCCACGAGGGAAGGTGGCCAGGGTGGATGGGGTCTCATTCCACCCACTACTCCAGCCAGGAAGGGTTTACCTCTGGGGAGGCCTCCGTTCCATGCCCCAGGATACGGGTCGTTGCTGCGTGGGTCAGTGTCACGGAGGGAAAACGTGTATGTTTGACTTGTAAAGGAAAGATTCCCCTGGGTAGATGGGGGTGGCTCAGGAAGCTGAGCAAGGATGCGGGGGATCAGCACTCTGACTGGGAAAGACTCGGGAATGACACGTACCGTACCATCACGGGGACACGGGGAGGAGTGAAGGTGTGTTAGAACAAGTGGTGGGAGTCTGAACAGGGAATTTACGTCTGCATGTGGTGGTCAGAGGAGATCTGTCCTGCAGGCATATCAATCGCCTTTGCCAGGCAATGGCAAGATGAGGGGGAAGGGATGGGGTGGGATTCCAGCCTACACGAGTGTGTGGTCCCACACTCCCCACTCCCAATTAACACCACCGAACTTATAGCACACATTAAGAAACCCCTGCCCACGACCCCGCCAGTGAGAACAATAATAGAAAGGTGTCCGACCACCACCAAGTGACTCGGGAATGGATTAGTATTGGTACCAACCGAAAAGGTGTTATACCAGGGGCTACATTATGCAGTAGCTTCAGTTATTTTAAACTTTACCGAGGTGCAAATACCTGACTGGTGCCCGAAGGAAACAGAGCAGCTATACCAGGCCCTACTCAGAGAAATGTTCAAGAACTTTTATGAGTTAGAATTTGAGAATGTAGACAAAACAGATATATACATCCCATACGCTAGGGACACCATGGGCACGGGAATACCTAGAAGGGGAACCTTGAACGACATTTTAACTGCATATCATGCAGGATCCTCTGTGATAAATAGCCTGGACGATATAGAACTACACATGCAGATAAATGGTCGAAAGAACCAACTGAGAAACATCATGAAAGAAGAAAACACAGGAGAAGGCTCAGAGCTACACGAGGACCAGGCTATGATGATCCATTGAAAGGAAATCGTGGCTGAGCTGGAAAAACATGCACAGACAGGGAATGCACTCATACGGGAGGATAGGAATGCTTCTGACCAGGTTGCACAGAACGAGGTGTGTGTGCTGTACGGGGCATGGTTGTTGGGCGAGGGCCGCAACAACCTGGAGGATTTAAAACAAGGTTTAGTCTCCTCCTGGATCAGTAACAAGCACCTCGCAGCCCTCCACCCGTACAGTAACTCACGAAGCCCGTGCCAGCTCGGCCTAGCTTCTGAAACTTACCCTGTCCCAGTCGATCGTGATGTTCTAATCACACCATCATGGGGATAGTACTAAGGATGTCGGTCATGGGTGGGACAGCCCTTCCCACACTGTATACAGGGTGGAGAACATTGGAGTCATTCAAGGAGGTGCACATGTTCATTTCACAGCAGTCCCACCCTATGTCATAAAGTGGGAACACGCTGTGACGGGTACTGACCTCTCCGGGTGCACACATAATACTGTGTCCCCAGCACTTGAACACCTATTCTAAACCACAGTGTGGGTTTAAAGCTGCTGGTGCACAGTCTATCAACTGTACCATGGAGGTAATGGCACAAAACCATGTCCCTCCACAGGGAGCATACATCGGGGGTGGGACATATTGTGTCACCACCAGTGCGCCCCACTGCCAACATGGTCACTTCTGGTGTCCGGTCAGTGACAGCAGTTTTTGCTTTAAACCCGAGGCAGAAGTTCAAGTGGCCCAGGAACGGATTGTCCCCATTCCTGAACCCTCCACTGTTCACCTCACTGTGAGAGAAAACATCACAAACCTGCAGGATTATGTTGTACATTTGGCGATGAAATTCCCCCACTACCCGAACAACTTACTGCTCTGCTAGCAGCTGTAGTAATCTCACAAAAACATTTCGATTCTCGAGAACAGAAAACAATTGAGATAGGGAGAAAGATTCTAGAGATCACAATTCCACCTTGGTGGGACATTTTCAGAAATATAGAAGTTCCTGCCGGGATCAGAATAGCTTCCCACTTTTTGGTTGTCTGTCAACTCGCGATTATTCTTTACTTATGGTGTCTCACTTGTTGAGTGAAACGCAGAGGCCGTCAGGTCAGGCACCAAAGGTGCTGTACGCTCCCTGACCAAACTTGGGGATCGCACAGGGAGGAGTAACACCATACTACCATGAACTCATCCTTTTTTGGCGTGGAAGCAAGTCATCCTCATTTCAAGGGACCGCCTATGATGATGATGATGATGGATACATTAACATCCCGACAGCTCATTGACTGCAGGAGTGGGACCGTATGGCGCTTCAGAAGACATGTCAAAAAGACAAAGTCACTGATTCCGTCTCATGTGCTCCTCCAATCAGGAATAGCAACAAACTAAAAATGCTTAATAATGGTTACACCTTATCTCCAAATAAACTACATAGTTGGCTTGTTGGTCTAGAGGTATGATTCTCGCTTCGGGGTTGTTATTTGAAATATGCGAGAGGTCCCGGGTTCAAATCCCGGACGAGCCCTTATTTAGCCGCGAATTTTGAATTTGCATCGAACTTTTGCAAAGAAGGACTTGCATTTCTGCAGCGTCTGTTAGGAACTCATGATGCCCCAAAGTGCTTTACAGTCGTTGAGTTGCCTTTGAAATGTTGTCACGTGAGGAAAGATGTGCCCATGTCACCTCACACGAACCTCAACTCTTTGTGAAGGAGATCATAGAATCATAGAAGTTTACAGCACGGAAGGAGGCCATTTCGGCCCATCGTGTCCGCGTCGGCCAACAAGAGGCTATCCGGCCTAATCCCACTTTCCAGCTCTAGGTCCATAACCCTGCAGGTTACGGCACTTCAGGTGCACATCCAAGCACTTTTAAAATGTGGTGAGGGTTTCTGCCTCTGCCACCCTTTCAGGCAGTGAGTTCCTGACCCCCACAACCCTCTGCGTGAAGAAATTTCCCCTCTAAACTTTCTACCAATTACTTTAAATTTATGCCTCCTTGTTGATGACCCCTCTGCTAAGGGAAATAGGCCCTTTCTATCCACTATATCTAGGCCCCTCATAATTTTATACACCTCAATGAAGTCTCCCCTCAGGCTCTGTTCCATGGAAAACAAATCCAGCCTATCCAATCTGTCCTCATGGCTTAAATTCTCCACTCCCGGCAACAGACTCGTAAATCTCCTCTGTATCCTCTTCAGTGCAATCATGTCCTTCCTGTAATATGGCGACCAGAACTGCATGCAGTACTCCAGCAGTGGCCAAACCTGCCCCACCGACCACATCTCTTGTATTCTATTCCTCGGATAATAAAGGCAAGCATTCCATATTCCTTCTTAACCACCTTATCGACCTGGCCTGCTACTTTCAGGGATCTGTGGACATGCACTGCCTGGATTCTGGGGAGGACCCAGCAGATTGGAAAACTGCAAATGTAATGCCCCTATTTAAAAAAGGAGGAAGACAAAAAGCAGGAAACTATAGACCAGTTAGCCTAACATCTGTGGTTGGGAAAATGTTGGCGTCCATTATTAAAAAAGCAGTAGCAGGACATAGAAACATAGAAACGTAGAAAATAGGTGCAGGAGAAGGCCATTCGGCCCTTCGAGCTTGCACCACCATTCAATAAGATCATGGCTGATCATTCAGCTCAGTACCCCTTTCCTGCTTTCTATCCATACCTCTTGATCCCTTTAGCCTTAAGGGCCACATCTAACTCCCTCTTGAATATATCTAACGAACTGGCATCAACAACTCTCTGTGGCAAAGAATTCCACAGGTTAACAACTCTCTGAGTGAAGAAGTTTCTCCACATCTCGGTCCTAAATGGCTTCCCCCTTATCTCTTAGACTCTGACCCCTGGTTCTGGACTTCCCCAAACATCGGGAACATTCTTCCTGCCTCTAACCTGCCCAGTACCGTCAGAATTTTATATGTTTCTATGACATCCCCTCTCATTCTTCTAAACTCCAGTGAATGCAGGCCCAGTCGATCCAGTCTCTCCTCATATGTCAGTCCTGCCATCCCGTGAATAAGTCTGGTGAACCTTCGCCGCACTCCCTCAATAGCAAGAACATCCTTCCTCAGATTAGGAGACCAAAACTGATACACAATATTCCAGGTGACGCCTCACCAAGGCCCTTTAAATCTGCAGTAAGACCTCCCTGCTCCAATACTCAAATTCCCCAGCTATGAAGACCAACATGCCATGTGTCTTCTTCACCGCCTGCTGTACCTGCATGCCAACTTTCAATGATTGATGTACCATGACATCCAGGTCACGTTGCACCTCCCCTTTTCCTAATCTGTCACCATTCAGATAATATTCTGCCTTCACGTTTTTGCCACCAAAGTGGATAACCTCACATTTATCTACACTATACTGCATCTGCCATGTATTTGCCCACTTACCGAACCTGTGCAAGTCACCCTACAGCCTATTAGCATCCTCCTCACAGCTCACACCGCCACCCAGCTTAGAGTCACCTGCAAACTTGGAGATATTACAATCAATTCCGTTGATTCCATCTAAATCGTTGATGTATATTGTAAATAGCTGGGGTCCCAGCACTGAGTCCAGTGGCATCCCACTAGTCACTGCCTGCGATACTGAGAAGGACCCATTTATCCCTGCTCCCTGCTACCTGTCTGCCAACCAGTTCTCTACCCACGTCAATACATTACCCCCAATACCATATGCTTTAATTTTGCAAACTAATCTCTTGTGTGGGACCTTGTCAAAAGCCTTTTGAATGTTCAAACACATTACATCCACTGTTTTTCCCTTGTCCACTCTACTAGTTGCATCCTAAAAAAATTCTCGAAGATTTGTCAAGCATGATTTCCCTTTCATAAATCCTTGCTGACTTGGACAGATCTTGTCACTGCTTTCCAAATGTGCTGCTATTTCATCTTTAATAATTGATTCCAGCATTTTCCCCACTACTGATGTCAGGCTAATCGGTCTATAATTATACATTTTCTCTCTCCCTCCTTTTTTAAAAAGTGTTGTTACATTAGTTCCCCTCCAGTCCATAGGAACTGATCCAGAGTCGATAGACTGTTGGAAAATGATCACCAATGCATCCACTATTTCTAGGGCTACTTCCTTAAATACTCTGGGATGCAGACTATCAGGCCCTGTGGATTTATTGGCCTTCAATCCCATCAATTTGCCTAACACAATTTCCTGACTAATAAAGATTTCCTTCAGTTCCTACTTCTCGCTAGACCCTCGGTTTCCAAGTATTTCCGGAAGGTTATATGTATCTTCCTTCGTGAAAACAGAACCAAAGTATTTGTTCAATTGGTCTGCCATTTCTTTGTTCCCCATTATAAAGTCACCTGATTCTGACTGCAAGTGACCTACGTTTGTCTTCACTAATCTTTTTCTCTTCACATATCTATAGAAGCTTTTGCAGTCAGTTTTTATGTTCCCTGCAAGCTTCCTCTTATACTCTATTTTTCCGCTCCTAATTAAACCCTTTGTCCTCCTCGACTGAATTCTAAATTTCTCCCAGTCCTCAGGTTTGTTGCTTTTTCTGGCCAATTTATATGCCTCTCCTTGGAATTAATACTATCCCTAATTTCCCTTCTTAGCCACGGTTGAGCCACATTCCCCGTTTCAGTTTTTTCTCCAGACAGGGATGTACAATTGTTGAAGTTCATTCATATGATCTTTAAATGTTTGCCATTGCCTATCCACCATCAACCCTTTAAGTCTCATTTGCCAGTCTATTCTAGCCAATTCACATCTCATACCATTGAAGTTACCTTTCCTCAAGTTCAGGATTCTCGTCTCTGAATTAACTGTGCCACTCTCCATCTTAATAAAGAATTGTACCATATTGTGATCACTCTTCCCCAAGAGGCCTCGCACAACAAAATTGCTATTAGTCCTTTCTCATTCCACATCAACGAGTCTAGGATAGCCAGCCCTCTAGTTGGTTCCTCGACATATTGGTCAAGAAAACCATCCCTAATACACTCCAGGAAATCCTCCTCCACTGTATTTAGAAACATAGAAACATAGAAAATAGGTGCAGGAGTAAGCCATTCGGACCTTCTAGCCTGCACCACCATTCAATGAGTTCATGGCTGAACATGCACCTTCAGTACCCCATTCCTGCTTTCTCACCATACCCCTTGATTCCCCTAGTAGTAAGGACTTCATCTAATTCCTTTTTGAATATATTTAGTGAATTGGCCTCAACAACTTTCTGTGGTAGAGAATTCCACAGGTTCCCCACTCTCTGGGTGAAGAAATTCCTCCTCATCTCGGTCCTAAATGGCTTACCCCTTATCCTTAGACTGTGTCCCCTGGTTCTGGACTTCCCTAACATTGGGAACATTCTTCCTGCATCTAACCTGTCTAACACCGTCAGAATTTTAAACGTTTCTATGAGGTCCCCTCTCATTCTTCTGAACTCCAGTGAATACAAGCCCAGTTGATCCAGTCTTTCTTGGTAGGTCAGTCCCGCCATCCCGGGAATCAGACTGGTGAACCTTCGCTGCACTCCCTCAATAGCAAGAATGTCCTTCCTCAGGTTAGGAGACCAAAATTGTACACAATACTCCAGGTGTGGCCTCACCAGGGCCCTGTACAACTGTAGCAACACCTCCCTGCCCCTGTACTCAAATCCCCTCGCTATGAAGGCCAACATGCCATTTGCTTTCTTAACCGCCTGCTGTACCTGCATGCAAACCTTCAATGACTGAAGTACCATGACACCCAGGTCTCGTTGCACCTCCCCTTTTCCTAATCTGTCTGTCTCTCTGTTTTTACCACCAAAGTGGATAACCTCACATTTATCCATATTATACTTCTTCTGCCATGCATTTGCTCACTCACCTAACCTATCCAAGTCGCTCTGCAGCCTCATAGCATCCTCCTCGCAGCTCACACTGCCACCCAACTTAGTGTCATCCGCAAATTTGGAGATACTACATTTAATCCCCTCGTCTAAATCATTAATATACAGTGTAAACAGCTGGGGCCCCAGCACAGAACCTTGCGGTACCCCACTAGTCACTGCCTGCCATTCTGAAAAGTCCCCATTTACTCCTACTCTTTGCTTCCTGTCTGACAAACAGTTCTCAATTCATGTCAGCACACTACCCCCAATCCCATATGCTTTAACTTTGCACATTAATCTCTTGTGTGGGACCTTGTCGAAAGCCTTCTGAAAGTCCAAATATACCACATCAACTGGTTCTCCCTTGTCCACTCTACTGGAAACATCCTCAAAAAATTCTAGAAGATTTGTCAAGCATGATTTCCCTTTCACAAATCCATGCTGACTTGGACCTATCATATCACCTCTTTCCAAATGCACTGCTATGACATCCTGAATAATTGATTCCATCATTTTACCCACTACCGATGTCAGGCTGACCGATCTATAATTCCCTGTTATCTCTCCCTCCTTTTTTAAAAAGTGGGGTTGCATTGGCTACCCTCCACGCCATAGGAACTGATCCAGAGTCAATGGAATATTGGAAAATGACTGTTAATGCATCCACTATTTCCAAGGCCACCTCCTTAAGTACTCTGGGATGCAGTCCATCAGGCCCTGGGGATTTATCGGCCTTCAATCCCATCAATTTCCCCAACACAATTTCCCGACTAATAAGGATTTCCCTCAGTTCCTCCTCCTTACTAGACCCTCCGACCCCTTTTATATCCGGAAGGTTGTTTGTGTCCTCCTCAGTGAATACCAAACCAAAGTACTTGTTCAATTGGTCTGCCATTTCTTTGTTCCCCGTTATGACTGCCCCTGATTCTGACTGCAGGGGACCTACGTTTGTCTTTACTAACCTTTTTCTCTTTACATATCTATAGAAACTTTTGCAATCCGTCTTAATGTTCCCTGCAAGCTTCTTCTCGTACTCAATTTTCCCTGCCCTAATCAAACCCTTTGTCCTCCTCTGCTGAGTTCTAAATATCTCCCAGTCCCCAGGTTCGCTGCTATTTCTGGCCAATTTGTATGCCACTTCCTTGGCTTTAATACTATCCCTGATTTCCCTTGATAGCCACGGTTGAGCCACCTTCCCTTTTTTACTTTTACGCCAGACAGGCATGTACAATTGTTGTAGTTCATCCATGCGGTCTCTAAATGTCTGCCATTGCCCATCCACAGTCAACCCCTTCTGTATCATTCGCCAATCTATCCTAGCCAATTCACGCCTCATACCTTCAAAGTTACCCTTCTTTAAGTTCTGGACCATAGTCTCTGAATGAACTGTTTCATTCTCCATCCTAATGCAGAATTCCACCATATTATGGTCACTCTTCCCCAAGGGGTCTCGCACAACGAGATTGCTAATTAATCCTCTCTCATTACACAACACCCAGTCTAAGATGGCCTCCCCCCTAGTTGGTTCCTCGACATATTGGTCTAAAAAACCATCCCTTATGCACTCCAGGAAATCCTCCTCCACCGTATTGCTTCCAGTTTGGTTAACCCAATCTATGTGCATATTAAAGTCACCCATTATAACTGCTGCACCTTTATTGCATCATGCACCCCTAATTTCATGTTTGATGCCCTCACCAACATCACTACTACCGTTTGGAGGTCTGTACACAACTCCCACTAACGTTTGTTGCCCTTTGGTATTCTGCAGCTCTACCCATATAGATTCCACATCATCCAAGCTAATGTCCTTCCAAACTATTGCCTTAATTTCCTCCTTAACCAGCAATGCTACCCCACCTCCTTTTCCTTTTATTCTATCTTTCCTGAATGTTGAATACCCCTGGATGTTGAGTTCCCAGCCCTGATCATCCTGGAGCCACGTCTCCGTAATCCCAATCACATCATATTTGTTAACATCTATTTGCACAGTTAATTCATCCACCTTATTGCGGATACTCCTTGCATTAAGACACAAAATCTTCAGGCTTGTTTTTTTAACACCCTTTGTCCTTTTCGAATTTTGCTGTACAGTGACCCTTTTTGTTCTTTGCCTTGGGTTTCTCTGCCCTCCACTTTTCCTCATCTCCTTTCTGTCTTTTGCTGTTGCCTCCTTTTTGTTTCCCTCTGTCTCCCTGCATTGGTTCCCATCCCCCTGCCATATTAGTTTAAATCCTCCCCAACAGCACTAGCAAACACTCGCCCGTGGACATTGGTTCCGGACCTGCCCAGGTGCAGACCGTCCGGTTTGTACTGGTCCCACCTCCCCCAGAACCGGTTCCAATGCCCCAGGAATTTGAATCCCTCCCTGCTGCACCACTGCTCAAGCCACGTATTCATCTGTGCTATCCTGCGATTCCTACTCTGACTATCCCGTGGCACTGTTAGCAATCGCGAGATTACTACTTTTGAGGTCCTACTTTTTAATTTAGCTCCTAGCTCCTTAAATTCGTTTTGTAGGACCTCATCCCTTTTTTTACCTATGTCGTTGGTACCAATGTGCACCACGACAACTGGCTGATCTCCCTCCCTTTTTAGAATTTCCTGCACCCGCTCCGAGACATCCTTGACCCTTGCACCAGGGAGGCAACATACCATCCTGGAGTCTCGGTTGCGGCCGCAGAAACGCCTATCTATTTCCCTCACCATCGAATCCCCTATCACTATCGCTCTCCCACTCTTTTTCCTGCCCTCCTGTGCAACAGAGGCAGCCACAGTGCCATGAACTTGGCTGCTGCTGCCCTCCCCTGATGAGTCATCCCCCTCAACAGTACCCAAAGCAGTGTATCTGTTTTGCAGGGGGATGACCACAGGGGACTCCTGCACTACCTTCCTTGCACTACTCTTCCTGCTGGTCTTCCATTCCCTAGCTGGCTGTGGACCCTTCTCCTGCGGTAAGACCAACTCGCTACACGTGATACTCACGTCATTCTCAGCATCGTGGATGCTCCAGAGTGAATCCACCCTCAGCTCCAATTCCGCAACGCGGACCGTCAGGAGCTTGAGGTGGATACACTTTCTGCAGATATAGTCGTCAGGGACACTGGAGTCGTCCCTGAGTTCCCACATGGTACAGGAGGATCATAACACCCGACCGAGCTCTCCTGCCATGATTTAACCCTTAGATACACTTAAATTGGCAACAACAATGTTAAAAGTTACTCACTGATATAGAAGAGAAAAAAGAAAAGAGAAAAACTACTCACCAATCACTTACCCTCTTGGCTGTGACGTCACCTTTTGATTTCTTTCTACTTCTTTTTTGCCTTCTCTCCCCGCTGCAGCTGCACAGGTACGCCTCTCGGACTGCCGCTGGGTCTTTATAGGCCTCACCAACCACGCAGTCCCGCCTCTCGGACTGCCGTCGCCTCTCACTGCCGCTGGGTCTTTATAGGCCTCACCAACCACGTACTCCCGCCTCTCGGTTTGGTTAGCCCAATGTCAATGCAGATTAAAGTTGCCCATGATAACTGCTGTACCTTTACGCATCTGTAATTTCTTGTTTGATGCTGTCCCCAAACTCACTACTACTGTCTGGTTGTCTGTGCACAACTCCCATGAGTGATTTCTGCCCTATGGTATTCCGCAGCTCTATCCATACAGATTCCACACCATCTAAGCTAATGTCCTTCCTTACGATTGCGTTAATTTCCTCTTTAACCAGCAACGTTACCCAACATCCCTTTCCTTTCTGTCTATCCTTCTTGAATGTTGAATACCTCTGGCTGTTGAGTTCCCAGCCTTGGTGACCCTGGAGCCATGTCTCTGTAATCCCAATTATATCATATTTGTTAATTGCTGTTGATGCAGTTAATTCGTCCATCTTATTACGAATAATCCTCGCATTGAGGCACAGAGCCATCAGGCTTGTCTTTTTAACATACTTTCTCCCTTTAGAATTTTGCTGTAATGTGGTCCTTTTTGATTTTTGCCTTGTGTTTCTCTGCCCTCCACTTTTATTTTTCTTCTTTCTATCTTTTGCTTCTGCACCCATTTTACTTCCTTCTATCTCCCTGCATAGGTTCCCATCCCCCTGCCATATTAGTTTAACCCCTCCTTAACAGCACTAGCAAACACTCCCCTAGACATTGGTTCTGGTTCTGACCAGGTGCAGACCGTCCGGTTTGTACTGGTCCCACCTCCCCCAGAACCGGTTCCCATGTCCCAGGAATTTGAATCCCTCCCCCCTGCACTACTCATCAAGCCACATAGTCATCTGAGCTGTCCTGCAATTTCTACTCCGACTAGCACGTGGCACTGGTTGCAATCCTGAGATTACTACCTTTGAGATCCTACTTTTTAATTTAACTCCTAGCTCCCTAAACTCAGCTTGTAGGACCTCATCCCATTTTTTCCTATATCGTTGGTACCTATATGTACCACGACAGCTGGCTGTTCACCCTTCCCCTCCAGAATACACTGCAGCCGCTCCGAGACATCCTTGACTTTTGCACCAGGGAGGCAACATACCATTCTGGAGTCTCGATTGCAGCCGCAGAAACATCTATCTTTTCCCCTTACAATAGAATCCCCTATCACTATAGTTCTCCCATACTTTTTCCTGCCCTCCTGTGCAGCAGAGCCACCCCAGGTGCCATGGACTTGGCTGCTGCTGCCTTCCCCTGATGAGTCATCTCCTCCAACAGTACCCAAGGTGGTGTATCTGTTTTGCAGGGGGATGACACCAGGGTACTCCTACACTATCTTCCTTCCACTGCTCTTCCTGATGGTCACCCATTCCCTATCTGCCTGAGTAACCTTTACCCGCGGAGTGACCAACTCACTAAACGTGCTATTCACGACATCCTCAGCATCGCGGATGCTCCAGAGTGACACCATGCGCAGCTCCAGTGCCGCAATGCGGCCTGTTACGTGCTGCAGCTGGATACACTTCCTGCACATGTAGTCATCAGGAACACTGGAAGCGCCCCTGACTTCCCACAAAGCACAGGAGGAGCATGACATGTGTCCGAGCTCTCCTGCCATGACTTAACCATTAGATTACTTAATTTGGCAACATGCCAAAGGTTTCTTGCTGCTAAGAACAAGAAGAAAGACAAAGAAACAGAAAACTACTCACCACTCAACCAGCCAATCACTTACCCTCTTGGCTGTGACGTCACCCTTTGATTACTTGTGACTTCTTTCTTACTTTTGACCCTGCACCAGCTGTAGCTCGCTGCTCGCTGCTCCTCCAGCCGCTGCTCCTCCGACTGCCGCCGATCCCCGGACTCCCGCTGGGCCTTTATAGGCCGCTGCTCACACCTCCTCCGGTCACTGCTCCTCCGACTTTTGGAAAAAAATAATTCAGTCAGGCAGAGTCTGCATGGATTTATGAAAGGGAAGTCATGTTTGACAAATTTGCTGGAATTCTTTGAGGATGTAATGAACAGGGTGGATAAAGGGGAACCAGGGGATGTGGTGTATTTGGACTTCCAGAAGACATTTTGACAAGGTGCCACATAAAAGATTACTGCACAAGATAAAAGTTCCCGGGGTTGGGGGTAATATATTAGCATGGATAGAGGATTTGCTAACTAACAGAAAACAGAAAGTCGGGATAAATGGTCATTCTCTGGTTGGTAAACAGTAACGAGTGGGGTGCTGCAGGGATCAGTGCTGGGACCCCAACTATTTGTAATCTATATTAACGACTTGGAAGAAGGGACCGAGTGTAACGTAGTCAAAGATTGGAGGAAAAGCAATGTGTGAGGAGGACACAACAAATCTGCAAAACAACATAGCCAGGCTTAGTGAGTGGGCAAAAATTTGGCAGATGGAGTATAATGTTGGAAAGTGCAAGGTTATGCACTTTGGCAGAAAAAATCAAAGACAAGTTATTATTTAAATGGAGAAAAATTGCACAGTGCTGCAGTAACAGCGGGACCTGCGGGTACTTGTGCATGAAACACAAAAGGTTAGTATGCAGGTACAGCAATTGATCAGAAGGCCAATGGAATCTTGGCCTTTATTGCAAAGGGGATGGAGTATAAAAGCAGAGAAGTCTTGTTGCAGTTATAAAGGAGATTGGTAAGGCAAGACCTGGAATACTGCGTGCAGTTTTGGTTTCCATATTTAATACTGCTTTACTTGCTTTGGAGATGTAGAATTTACCAATATTTCGCAAAGATTCCTTGTACCTGTTCCCCTGCAGAGGAGAAGAATCCCTTTCTGGACTTTTAAAATGGAAGGACAAACTTGGGGACACAAATGAGTTTAAAGAGGAAGACGAGGCCTGCAGGGGATAAAAGGGGATGCATTCATGGAGCCCCCACAGTGTTTGAACTCATAAGAAAGGGAATTTAATTTGTACCTAAATTACAGAAGCCTGAGATCCCCTAAACATCTCTGGGAAGCAGCATATCAATTTTAAGATTCTACAACATTTTGGCTGCGAAAAAAGAGTTACCGAATACATGACATGGGACTAACCTTTGTGAAGCAAATTCGTGTATTAAGGATCCCAGACTGTCTGGGGGAACTATGCAACACCAATTCACCCCCTAATAGATAATCAAATTACCAACCATTATCTAAACTACACAACTCAATCAAATTACTGCTGAACAAGCCCGACAAATTCTGACAAAGAAGAGAGCTCAAAACTAATGAGCAGCTCCCTTGAAACAAAGAGCTGGGCCAGATTTGGTGGGAGATAAGGAAGCCTTTTTGGGATATATCTATTCCCAGTTTTACAAGGAAAAGAACACAAGCAGCCGGAGGTGGGGAGTGAAGAAATGGAGTAGTGGAGAAAACTGCAAGAAATCATCAAGGACCGACCGAGCATGCAAACAGCACGAGGCCCACGAAACGGAAGGTTGTCAGCAACCAAATTGACAACCCGGGCCACCACAACCAGCGAAACGACCAACCGAAACCAACTCAGCAAAAACCGAAGAATCGACATTTATTTCCACTCTACAATCTACTTCTGAACGACCAACGGGTGAGAAATTACCAAAAAGGACTAACTAAAACTATTCCTAACCAAAGAAAGTGGGTACTTACTCCATACATCCAAAACACAACTTACTGCATCACCCCAACTGAAGACTACGCAGTCTGAAGTCCTCTCCTCCGTCCGGGATACGGCTCGCCTAGAAGGCCAAGTGCAGTGAACCCCGAAACCGCGATTCACCGGCAACTGTCAAAAGCGATTGGTGAGCATAGCTCCTGAACCCCCAGAGCTATAACTTAGTTAGTCAGGGGAATTGAGAGCGGGGGAGGCGAGGATAACTCGTGTAAATGTATCTGCATTCTCCTCTTTACCCCATTTAGAGTTTAAGCTGTATTCTTTTCTCCATAGGCTGTATGTTGACAATTTATTCAACATGTTGTACCCCTTAGTGTCTATTGCTATTACTATTCTGTGTGTGTTATTAAAGATGTGCCTTTTACTTCCTTTTAAACACAATAAAGCCATACCTGCTTCCTATCTTGAAACCGATTGTTTGCCCAAGTCTGTCACAGCCCCTTTATAATTCAAGTGTCGAGAACCAAGGGTGTGGGAGCGATTCATTTAAGGGCAGAAGGGAAAGCTGACCCTCCGAAAACCACCCCTTACATAATGGTGACCACCAAGGGACTCTGGGGCAAGGGACGTGATAAGAGAGAGAGTGGTTTCATGAAAAGAAGCAAAAAGGAAGAGGGAATTTCCTCGTATGTGTTTAAGAGGGTAAATGTGGCTAAGGAGTGGGTACTCGATCTATTGTATGCTGAGCGTCCAGAAGATGCTGCAGCTCAATGGACCGAGAGCAAGGACCATAAAAAGTCAATAGAGAAGGCCATTTGGCTAATTTGCCTTCAGCGACAGATCCGGCTTCTAGATAAGGAGAATGAGAAATTAAAGGGAGTATTGAGGCAGGCAGAAGAGAGGTCCAGTGCAAGGGACACAGTCGGGGAAAGGCTGTGGACTGAGGTAGGACAGTGAAAGGAAAGTAGAGAGCTCACTAAAGAAAGGCACAAAACCCAACTGGACCTTTTACAGTGTCAGATTATTGAAGCCAAGAATAGCGAACTTGCATTGCGGGAATATAATTCCTGCCTCGCCAAGCAAGTTAAAGATTATGGGGAGAGGGTGAAAGACATTCAGGTAGCCTATAAGGTAGCCAGTACCAGGGAATTTGAGGCTGGTGACCATGGCCCCTGCCAGCAGCTGATCCAAGGCTTGAACCTTGCTCTATCCCGGGCTAAAGGCATGGTGTGCCTGATAAACCCGGGTTTAGCCCAGGAATACCTGGTAGAGCAAGGAGAAACCCCGCAGTCACCGCCTGCAGCTCCCGGGAACAGCCCAGAGCAGCGGGGGTGTCAACCAGAGTGCGGGGCAGGTAACGATTGCGAACTACCAACACCGGCGGCCTCGAGTTTTAAATCAGTTTGGTAGCAGGGGGAAGCAGGCAAGCCAATACAAGGAGGGCTGGAACCAGGGCCAATGCACTCGGTCCGGCAGCAGACGTTTGGCCCACCTGGTGCAAATGGAGCAGCAGGACCCCTAGTAAGCAATTTCATAGCCCCCATGACACCCAAAAACTGAGCGCTATGATAGGCCACCTAAATAAGCTCACCCAACAGGGAGATCCCTCGGTACACTTCCTGGAAGTGGAACACACAGGGGATATTAACGGGTGCAATGATTCAGAGCAGGCTAAGCTGTTGCTCCTCTCACAAGACACCAAGCTGTGCCATTCCCTCTCTGCACACAGCAGAAAGGGGCGAAACACGTACCCTCCGGTTAAGGAGGAGGTTCTAGAGGCCATGGGTATGAACGACGGGAGTCCTTTCTCCCGAGTGGAGAAAACAGTGCAGCTCTATGGGGAGACTCCACAGGCTTTCGCCGACAGGTTGTGGCCGGTCTACGAAAGGGCCTGCAGTGGGGTTCTTGACCGGGCCCACCTGACCCCTAACCAGTTGGCTCACTGGCTCCGCAGCCTGGTGGCAAACAGCTTACCTGGAGTAAAGGCAAAAGCCCAGGTCTGGTTCGATCCAAGAGATCCCAGAACCACCAAGGAGACAGTGGTCAGACAGTTGACCCTGGCTTACCGGAACGGGAAGGTCCATCAGATTAAACCCAGCCAAGGCAAGAGAGAGTGGCATCAGGAAGGTGGGAACCCTGCCCACAAAGGGGGTGAATGTTTTGGGTGTGGGAAAAGTGGGCACTGGAGGAAGGACTGTAGGAACCCATGGAAAGAGACTAAGGGAAAGGCCACTTCAGCCCCAGCCCGTAAGGCCGGGGCAGGAACACCCGACTCATATGAGACACTCGTAGCCACCCTACACACACTTATAAATGGACTGGGAGCAGTAGCTACCGCAACCGTTACAGTAGCCGGTACGGTAAATCCCTCTGCTCCAACCCACCCATGTGTATGACTAGAGCCAGCGCAGCCTGTGTACCTGTGTTCCCTAGAGTACGATGCCTGGAAGAGACCGTGCGTTACAATGGAGGTGGAGAAAGTGAACGGGACCTACCTGCTAGATACTGGTGCTTCCTGCACCCCTGTACATGCAGATAACCCGGCTACCTCACCTCTATCGAACGGGGTCCCGTACAGTCTAGTGGGGTTCACAGGCAACGAGCAAACTGGTTCGTTTCCCATCCCGCTCACCATTCAGTTAGGGACACTCAAAACCAAATGGAAGTGTGTCCTGATGAAATGGGAGCAGGAGGGAAAATGTATCCTGGGGGCTGATTTTATCATTAGCCACTAGATCCTTTTGGATCTGAGGAACCACTGTCGATGGGGAGCCATAGAGACAGACAGGGAAGGTGAGGTGGCGGTGATCCCAGAAAAAGAGGCCAAGGGAACGTTGTGTACCGTGAAGCCAAAAGAGGGTTATGACTTGGAATTACTGGTCAGTAACACCCCAGTGGAGTACACCTTGCAGCACACCTTGCAGCATTCGCCACCCACAAACATGACTGTGGCAGGGTAACGGGGGTGGAAGTTAGTATAGAAGGGGACCCCATGACCCAACCACAAAAGCAATATAACTTCCCCAGGGAGGCAGAGGTAGTCCTGACAACGGCGCTGGGATCACTGGTAGAGCAAGGGGTGTTAAGACCGATAGCAACCCATGTGAACTCTCCACTGTGGCCGGTTAAGAAATGGGACAACTCATGGAGGGCCACCGTGGACTATCGAGTGCTAAATAAGAATATCCCTGCCTGTGCACACACTGTAGCAGCCGTAGCGGACCTCAGAGGGAGTATTCCAGCATCCGCGACCACTTTCACGGTGTTGGACATTTCAAATGGGTTCTGGTCCATTCTTTTAAATCGGGAGGACCAGTACAAGTTCGCCTTTACCTTTAAGGGCCAACAATACACGTGGAACTGTCTTCCCCAGGGCTTCCACAACAGTCCCAGCATTTTTCACCAACGCATGGCGAACTGTTTAAAGGGCTTTAGCAGACCCCAGCAGTTGATGCAGTATGTGGATGACCTGCTCCTGTTCACCGATCAGGGGGAGGAGCATGGCCCACTGCTGGCTGAGCTGCTGGAGCTGCTAAAAGAAGAAGGGTTTAAAGTAAAGCCGAATAAGGCACAGATCGGCCAGAAGGAAGTCAAATTCCTGGGGCTGACTGTGCGTGCTGGGGAAAGGGCCATAGACAAGGCTAGAAGGGAGGCAGTACAGGAGTTACCAGCCCCCAACACAGTGACAGGGGTAAGATCCTTTCTAGGGCTCACTGGGCACTGCAGAGACTTCATTGAGGATTATGCAGCCACCGCAGCCCCTCTGCTCAGGCTCCTACACAAGGGGGTAGAGTGGGACTGGGATGAGGGTTTGTGAGGCAGCATTTAATCAGCTCAAGAAGGACTTGCAGACCGCGCCAGCCTTAGGAGCGAAAGATGTAGGAAAGGAGTTTTTCCTGGAGGTGGCAGCCAGCGGGGACAGTTTGAGCTCAGTGCTGCTTCAAGAGCGGCACGGCCAGCTGAGACCGGTGGTTTACTCCTCCAGGATCCTCACAGATGTGGAGAAGGGGTACTCCAACTGTGAGAGACACCTCCTCGCCACACATTGGGCAGTGAAAAGATCCTTGATCTTCACGGGAGGGTCTCCTCTAACACTCCTAACCCACCACACACCTATTCAGATGCTCCTAGATGGGATGACCCGCATTGCTCGCTGGACCCTGCTCCTCTCCCAGATGGACGTCAGAGTAGAAGGCCCCCATGAGCCAAGGCTCGCAGCCAACCTAATCTACCCAGGGAAAGCCCACAGGTGCTCCATAGAAGGGGTATGGGAGGTGAACATTGGCCTTCGGGCTGGGTTACACCCTACAGGCCGGGACATCTACGTGGACGGATCCAGCATGGTATCTGCTGGCAAACGACTCACTGAGTGCGGAGCCTATGACCCAAGGTCAGGTATTGCCCGGGTAATCAAGCTCCCCAGCATCATGAGCGCCCAGCATGCTGAACTGTCCGCCGTAATGTACATGGTGTCCCACCCCGAGGAATTACCTACCCCGTACACGATTTGCTCGGACAGGATGTTCACCTGCAATTCATGTACGGAGTACCTGGCTATATGGTCCCGTCGCGGATACACGTCCGCTGACGGGAGACCCCTGGCAATCAAGCCCCTGCTGGAGAAAATCATGACAGCGGTGGGGGAAGAAGGAAAGGTCTACATACATAAGGTGAAGGACCATTCAAAAACCGAACCCCGTGCAGAGGGAAACCAACAGGCTGACAAACTGGCCAAAGAAGGTGCCCGCACGGGAAAGTTCTGGGACCCCTATGACACTGGCCGCATAGCAGCGGTCAAGAATAAGAACAGGGCAGCAGAGAGTACAGGGATAGCTTTGGCCCCGGACTTAAAAACAGTTCAGGCACAGGACCCGGTCCTGAAAGCTGTCCTGAACGCGCTAGCTCGAGGAGAGAGAGGAGAAGGTCCGTACGGCACAGCAGCCATTACCGTTAAGGAAGGCCTGCTGTTTAAAGAGGGACAATGGTTCGTGCCACAGCAGCACCAGAGGGAATTCCTAAAACTGGCCCGTGAGGGTCCAGGAGCGGGACACCCCGGGCCTGAGACCACCTGGCAACGGGTGGAACAGGCAGGATGGTGGCCGGGACTCAGGGAGGATGTCCGTGGGTTCTGTGTGAACTGCCTGGTGTGTGCTGCGAACAACCCTGACCCCCAGAAAAGGAAGGTGTCCCTAGGACACGTCAGGAGGGTAGAGGGACCATGGCAGTCAATCCAAATTGACTTCATCGGGCCCCTACCCACCACCCAGGGAGGCTACAAATACTGCCTAGTCCTGGTGGACGTGTTCTCAAAATGGGTTGAAGCCTTCAACTGCCGAACAGCCACCGCACTAGGGACAGCTAAGATTCTAGTGAGGGAAGTGTTCTCCCGGTGGGGACTCCCACAGTATGTGGAGTCGGACCAGGGGAGCCATTTCACCGGGCAGGTAATGCAGGCAACCCTTAAGGTGCTCGGCATTGAGGGGAAATGGCACATTGCCCACAATCCACAGTCATCGGGTAATGTGGAGCTTTTAAACCGCACCATTAAAGAAAGGCTGCGGAAGGAGACAGGAGACTCACCCCAAAAGTGGGTGGAGGTCTTACCGTTGGTCCTAATGGGGATCCGAGCCAGCCAGTCAAAGAGCACGGGGTATTCCCCATGCGAGCTCATGACTGGCCGGATCATGCGGACCCCCACCCATGTCCTAGCCCCGGTGCTCACAGAAGGTCAGCTCAGAGAGGTGAACTGGGACTGGTTTGTCAGGAACCTGTTTGAACACCTCAAACAGATTCACTGGCAGGCTGCTAGTAACATGGGCAGACAGCATCAGAGTAACCGATTGCTGCTAGAACCCAGCAAACACCACGAATGGGAGATAGGAGGCCAGGTCATGGTGAGGAACCATGCTCGGGTCGGGGTTTGTGAAGCATTATATATGGGGCCATACAGCATTGTCGACAAGGCAAGCCCGATGGTCTATGCCATAAAGCTGCCCCGCTGCACTAAGTGGTTCCACAGCAACCAGTGCAAGCTGTACAACCCAGGAGCAGCTAACCACAGAGGGCAGCCGGGATGTGTGAACCGTCCTCAGGACAGGGATCCTCCGTTGGCCGCCTCCGACGGTGGAGGGCCCACAGGGAATGTGGCAGGCTCAGAAACCGTGCCTATAGGGACGGTGAATTGCAGTACTGGAGGGGCTATCTCACCCATCGTTTGGGATTCGGACGCACCCCCAGTAACCCAAGCCCTGAGAAGGACCCTCCGTACACCACGGCCAAAGATACCGTGGTCACCGGCATCTGAGCCTCAGCGATTCTACCCTAGGAGAAGGGCAGCCCGACAGGAAAGGCCGAAGGTCAGAAGTACAGAGGCCGCTCAGAGTAGGGACCACCAGCCAGCCGCCTCCAGCGGTGAGGGTCTCACAGGAGCAGTAGCATCGAGCTGTCCCAGAGACAAGGGTCTCCAGCTCACCGGCTGCGGGGAAACCCTAGCATCCAGGCGGCTATCAGACCGCACCAGGCATGGGCCTGACAGGGACTAACCAGGCCACCCGGAGACGGGTGGCGGCTGTACATAGCTCTAATTTTTAGTCTAAGGTAGCTGACTGCACCATTTTACATTTTAAGGTTTAGTTTAGAATTGAGGGTAATGTTGCAGTAATGTTTAGGTGATTGTTTTGAGTTTGTCTTGTGTGTCAGCCAGCCTGAGAGCAGTTCTCAAGGGCAGGATCCAGACATTACCAGACAAACCTCAGGAGACCAATTGATGTTGTTTAATTTTAATCTATGTTCTTCCTTCTGTAATGTGGTTGTACGTTGACTACATGCTGGTGAATATAATGTAATTGAAATGAAATGTAACTGTGCTGAAATGCAATTGTAGGGATGGAACCCCCTCCAAGCTGGGAGGGTGTAAACGTAAAAAGTTTGTACCTGTAAAGGGAAAAGTGTGTATCTGTGGTGATGTTGCATAAGTGTAATGCATATTTTGGTATTAGTTTAGTTAATTTACAGGGAAGGTTATTTCTTGAGAGACAGGAACTTTGCTCACCTGTAAGATGATACCATAAATGACATGGTATCACAGGGGGGAATGTAGAATTTACCAATATCTCGCAAAGATGCCTGGTACCTTTCCCCTGCAGAGGAGAAGAATCCCTTTCTGGGCTTTTAAAATGAGTTTAAAGGGGCAGACGATGCCTGCGGGGGATAAAAGGGAATGCATTCATCGAGACCCCCCCCCCAGTGTTTGGACTCATAGGAAAGAGAATTCAAAATGGACCTAAATTTCAGAAGCCTGAGATCCCCTAAACATCTATGGAAAGGAGCAGATCAATTTTAAGATTCTACAACATTTTGGCTGCGAAAAAGAGTTACCGAGTACAGAAGGTGGGGCTAAACTCTGTGAAGCAAATTCATGTATTAAGGATCCCAGACTGTCTGGGGGGAACTATTCACCCCCTAAGAGATAATCGAATTACCCAATCAAGCACAATGGAAATCATGGTCAGGAAACTGGACAATCCTCAAACAATGCAAAACCAGTGATAGCACATTCTCACACCCTAATCGAGTTACTGCCGACAAAGGAGACATTTGAAAATCAATGGACAGAACAGTTTAAACAGAACCCAAGAGATTTGATGGGAGATAATGGAGCCTTTTTTTGTGGATGTATCTATCCCCCAGTTTTACAAGGAAAAACTAACAGAACACAGACTGGAACTCGCACTGACTCGAACAAGGACATAGACTGGAACACAGACACAGACACAAGCAGCCTGCTTCCTCTGCAGTGAAGAAATGGAACAGTGAAGGAAACTACCAGAATTCATCAAGAACTGACCGAGCACGAGGCCCACGAAACGGAAGGTTGTCAGCAACCAAATTGACAACCACTCTACAATCTACTTCTGCACGAGCCAACGAGGGAGAAATTACCAAAAGGGACTAACTAAAACTATTCCTAACCAAAGAAAGTGGGTACTTACCCCATACATCCAAAATGCAACTTAGCGCATCAACGGACGCACCCCAACCGAAGACTACGCAGTCCGAAGTCCTCTCCTCTGTCCGGGGTACGGCTTGCCGAGAAGGCCAAGTGCAGCGAACCCCAAAACCGCGAATCACCGGCAACTGTCTAAAGGGATTGGTGAGCATCGCCCCTGAACCCTAAGAGCTATAACTTAGTTAGTTAGGGGAATTGGGAGGTGGGAGGCTGGGATAACTTGTGGAAATGTATCTGCATTCTCCTCTTTACTCCATTTAGAGTTTAAGCTGTATTCTTTTCCCCACAGGCTGTAATTTGACAATTTATTCAATGTGTTGTACCCCTCAGTGTGTATTGGTCTGTGTGTGTTATTAAAGGTGTGCCTTTTACTTCTTTATAAACACAATAAAACCATACCTTCTTCCTACCTTGAAACCGATTGTCTGTCCAAGTCTTTTACAGTCCCTTCATAATTCCAGTGTCGAGAACCAAGGGTCAGCGAGCGATTCGGAACCGCTCATATAAGGTCAGAAGGGAAAGCTGACCCCCTGAAAACCACCCCTTACACTGCCGGCCACAACTCCTTCATAACCGATCTTATTCCTCTCACTACTTCTTTACCCATGGATTCCTCGTGAGGTTGTGGTGACCTGAAATTTCTAAAATCTTAATTTAAAACTAGAACTCTTCAACATTATTAAACTCATATCGTGCTATTATATACATCTGCCATCTGTCTCTGACTGGCCAAGTTAATCCCTGTTCTTCTCCTTCCCTTATTCAGCCTCTGGTTTGCCTGTGTGGCCGGCGGTAAGGCGGTCTGTACCGCAGGACCCAGAGTGTTCTGACTGGAGGTGTGCCTGAGTCCCACATTATCGGGGGAATGGCCCCTCTGGGGCAACAACACACTTCCCCTTTAGGTGTGGCTGCTGAGTTCATTTCATTAACTGAGGATTCTGCACAGCCGGGGGCTGTAGGCTGGGGACTCTCAGTTCATGGCTGGTCCACCACGACCTCTCCTGTGAGTCCCTCACCTCCGAAGGCTGCCGGCTGGGGATCCCTGTCCGTAGACTGATCCCTGATCTTGGGTATTCTCTAACGGATGGCCAACCTCCCGGGGCTGACCCACTGAAACTGGGGCACTGGTGACCACGGTGTCTCCGGGAAGCGAGCCGGGACAGCTTTGTCAGGAATCTGTTTGAACACCTAAAACAGATTCACTGGCAGGCTGCTAACAACATGGGCAATGAACTCAGCACTTTAGCTCGAGTGTTCAGGACAGAACTCGCCCCTGAGCATGTATGAGGAAAAAGCTCCAGAAAATATTCTCGGCCAGGGAGCTTTCGCTTGTGAGGTGAACGTGTTAAGCGCGACACTGCGGAAACATCTCCACTTTCAGCACCAGGTCAGACAGAAATGTGAAGCGAGCAGGTGGACTGCAGAATCCCACTTTTAAGGAGTTGGTCGTGGTGTCAAACAAAGAGTTTCACTAAATGATTAAAAATAAGAAATGTCAAAGTCGAACATGCATCTCCAGAGGAGACTGCGATCTGAACACAGCACTTTAAACCACTCCGCCTCCCTGAGTATTCAATGCTAGATGTGGCCACCTGCAGGTTGATTTTGAACTTTTGTGTCCTGACACATGAAATAAATGAGGGCAGCAGGCGTATCTCTGCCTGACACCGGGGAAACAGTGAGACAGATCTTGGAGCAAGGGTCTGGTTATTGCCAAACAGCAAAGAAAATATTTTCTGGAAGAACAATGTTGAAAATAATTGCAACCCCAACATGATTAGAACACACAACCTTTCGATTTGGAGTCAGGCATGCTACCATTGCCTGACAAGGTCCACACATGAAGTCTGAGATGTTCGGCGATATGAAGGTTTCACAATACAAGGGGCTTTAAAATCCCCGTCCATTCCCACCAGGTATCAGAAGCAGCGCTCACCTGCCAGTCACCGTATGTTTTTTTCTTAAACTTTTGTATTGTTTTCACGGGAAAACATCATCAATTAACCCCTCACCTTCTTTTGCACAATGAAAGAAATGCTAACTGAGGGAGAGTCGATACTTCAATCATTTGTCCTGTGCTTTGGGGAGTGAGCAGGGAAGTGGACCTGAGTCCATGATCGCATCGGCCATGATCGTATTAAATGTCGGAGCAGGCTCGAGGGGCGTATGGTCGACTACTGCTCCTATTTCTTATCTTCTTATGTTCTTATGCATGTTGACCCATTTTACTCACTGTATTTTAGGAGTCTGGTTCAAAATCTTCATTGCTGATGACACCAGGAATCTGGGGCAACTTTTGTCAAATTTAACAGCACCGGTTATTCCGACCGTGCACAGAAAATAGAATCAGTCGTGAAGATAAAATCCTACGGTGCTCATTTTCAGATTCAATGCAGCAGGATTTCAAATAAAGTAAAATAATTTTACAGTGAAAAGATTTAGAAGTGTTACTTGTATTTGTGTCTTTAATTAAACTTTGTGGCATCTGACTCCCGTTCATGCCTCTGCTGAATAAGGAAGGAGGGTTTGACGTTGACCAGACTGCACTGCCCCTGATATTTGTGAGCTCATCCTTTATATTCAGTGGTTTCTCGCCCTTTGATAGGCTGCAGTGTGGCGGATATCACGTTGGCCTCACACGCGAAAGGTCCCCGGTGGATCCGTTTTCTCTCACTGAAAGTTATCTATTTATTGGTTAAATAAAGAGCAATTCAGGAATAAGGGAGCCCTTTTGCCAGGAGAATAAATAGCAAATAAAAACAGCAAATTCTGCAAATCTCAGCAAATCAGGCAGCATTTGCCAGGAGACTCAACTCGCCTCCGATTGTTCCCATTTGGCAAGTTTAAACAAAATGTTTCTGCCTGGGATCGAACCAGGGACCTTTTGCATGTAAAGCAAACATGATAACCACTACACTACAGAAACCACTGGTACAACAGCCCCAACAGAGGGGAGCTGACCAGTGAGCTCCCTCTGCGCTGATCGGGAATGAGGAGGCTCACCTGAAACAACTTCTGTCCCACACTGAAAGTTCTCAATCCTTCTCCTCCGCTGCCCTTTACAGAAATGTCACGGATCACCCAGCCACCGTGTTCACTTCCACATCCTCACAGTGGGGCCACAGAGGCTCCTACTGTCTCCCCGCGATCAGCGAACTCGCCCAATTTACAAAATTAAACCCGGAACACGTGCCCGGCAAAGGGCAGGAGAAGCCAGATAGTCTGTAAGCTCGGTCTATCACAGAAAGTATTGGTATTCATGGTGCTTACAGCAATTATTAATCGTCTCACAGACCTCAATTATTTTTATGCGATGAATTGATCGAGTATCGTTACCAGGTCAGTGCGACGGATCTTAACCCCTCGACCACCAGGGAACAGTTGTGATAGATGTTGATATATTTATATATATTTATATAAGAACCTGAATATCAACGGCTAGCTATCTTGACCTCATGGCGAACAGCAGTGCATCTAACTTTGAGTGAAGTAAATTGTTCCACAATGAAACCCATTTCATCTTTTGTTCCCTTTTAAACACTAGAAACTGAGACAGGGGGAATAAATAGAGAAATAAAAGCACAGGGATATAGACAAGAGGAAGAGAGAAGGGGAAAGATACTGTCCCCACCCAGAACTAATGCAGAAACCCCTCTGCTGCGCTCGGGGTGGCCACCCACAGCCTGGATACACTAACGGGAGAACACCAGCGGCAGGTCGGGGCCATAAAAGGAATGGCGAGCGGCCCTGGGAGCAGCTTGGAGATCCCGGGAGACTACTCCAGGGAGCAGCGCGAGCTGGTGCAGGAGGGCGGCGGCAGCGAAGTGTGATGTCATCAAGGTCCAGGTCGGTGATTGGAGCGTGGGCAGATACAGCAGGAGCGGCGAGATCGGGGCGAAGGAGCGGCGAGAGACTGTGGAGGGATGTGATCGGGGCCCAGGGGAGGCATGAGTTCAGGGCCAGGGGCCCAGGGTTAGCACGGGCCAGCCCACACTGCGATATGTGTGTGCACTAGGTCCGTGCAGCAGAACTGGTCTCCAGTCGACTTGTTTAACGCTTGCCACTGGACCAAGACCTCGCTCTGTCAAGCCCGTGTGATGGCTGGGGTGCAACGGCCACCACACGTTAAAAAAATCCACGCACAGGTATCTTCCACCCTTCAACATACAGTTCGGGACCTGGAATATTGAAACACCTGTGAACTCATCCTTTTTTGGCGAGGAAGCAAATTATCCTCTCTTCGAGGGACTGCCTATGATGATGATGGATTGGATTTGCTGCAGTCCGCGGGCAGCAGGTGATGAAAGCGGGCGTGAGAGGGTGAGTGACAGGTGGGCACTGCTTCTGATGCTGTCTGACCCACGGTGGGAGTGGCCGGGGATTTTAAAGCCCTTTCATTGCACCAATGCAGGGTAAATGAAACTGTGTTTCAGGAACCTTCATGTTTCCAAACATGGACAATTTGCACTGTAGACCTCGTGGTGCAACGGTAGTGTGTCTGACTCCTGATCAGAAAGCTGTGTATTCAAATCATGTCGGGATCATTGTTCTTCAAAAGTTGCAAACTTCTTTGCTGTTTGGCAATAACCTGACACTTGCTCCAATGTTTGGCTCACTGTTTCCCGGGTGTCAGGCACAGATATGCCAGATGCCCTCATTTACTTCATGTAACAAGACACAAAAGTTCAAAATTTAAATGAACTTGCAGTCTGGATGGCCGAGCCGTCGAAGGTGCTGCGTTCAGTTTGCAGTCTGCTCTTAAAGCGCGGTTTCAAATCCCTTTTCTTATTTTTAGTCATTAAGCAAAACTCATTTGCTTGGCACCACGACCAGCTCCTTAAAAGTGGGATTCAGCAGTTCACCTGCTCGCTTAACATTTCCGTCTGACCGGGTGCTGAATGTGGAGATGTTTCCGCAGTGTAGCGGTTAACACGTTCGCCTCACACGCGAAAGCTCACCGGGTGGGAATATTTTCTGGAACTTTCTCCTCATGCATGCTCAGGGCGAGATTGTTCTCCTGTGAAAGGTCATATGATCATAAACATGTAAGGATTAGGAGCCGGAGTAGGCCATTCGGCCCCTCGAGCCTGGTCCACCATTCAAGAAGATCCTGGCAGTTCTTCGACATCAAGTTTAAACATCTGGGGCGGAGCCAACAGGCGCCTGGCTGCAATCAGTGACAAAAACGTTTGCTTTAGCAGAAGCACAGCGAGCTCAGTTGATACAGCGTGAGATTTTTAATCTCAGATTCTCGGGTTCGAACACCAAGTTTGTTGATTACTTTTTAACTACTTTTTATGTTGCTTTCACGGGAATACATCGTTAATTAACCGATGATCTTCTTTTGCACAAATAAAGAAATTCTAACTGAAGGAGAGTCCATAATTGGATAATTTATCTATGCTCTGCAAGTTAACTCTTAAACCATAAACCATTTTACACACTGCTTTCGGGGTCTGGTTCAAAATGTTCATTGCTGGTAACATCAACAGGAGACTGGGGAAACAGTGAGACTGACTTTAGAGCAAGGGTCTGGTTATTGTGGAACACCAAAGCAAATATACATTCTGGAAGAATAACATCGAAAGGAAATGTGACCCGACACCCAGAAAGAAGTGTTAAGACAGAAGATGAAATGCTGCATCCCTTTCTGCAAAAAATTCCTTTCACAAACATTTCTCTGACCGAAGCTGCACAAAACAAAAATGTTCGTTTCAAAGTCATTAAACTCCCGAATTTCCGCTTCACCGGAATCTCCTGAATCAGATGCCTCTAGTTTTGCCGACTCAATCCATGTCCCTTTGCAATGTTCTGCTTCCACCCACACTATGAAATGTGCCGCTAACTTATAGAATCATGGAATGGTTACAGCACGGAAGGCCATTCGGCCCGTCGAGCCCGTGCCGACTCTCAGCGAGTCCCACTCCCCCGCCCTTTCCCCGTAGCCCTGCAATTGTTTTTCCTTCAGACACTGATCCAACTCCCGTTTGAAAGATAAGATTGAGTCTGCCTCCACCACCCTTTCAAGCCGTGCATTCCAGATCCTAACCACTTGCTGCTAAATGGTCATCTCCTGTTCCTATGTGTAAAGTCTGGGAAACACGAGATCAATTCCTGCCACACTCACAGACTTCCTAAATATAGCACCGTCTTTCTATTCTCATAAAACCAGCTCCTGAAGTGTCGGCCAGCTGTGTAGGTGAAAGCTCTGGTTATGTTCCTAACATCACTTCAATTGCAGTGTTTCCGTAGTGTAGTGGTTGTCACATTTTCTTCACCCGCGAATGATCTTTGGTTCGAAACTGGGCGGAAACATTTTGAAAACCCGTTTAATTAAATATTAGAAAAAATGGATTTATTCATATTAATGTTTCAATATTAACAAAACACAATGTCCCACAGCCTTGTTAAATTTTCTGATATCTATGTTCAGTTCTGTATACACTCAAACTCGACACTTGAACTGAATGCTCATAAAAGTATTGGAGTGGGAACTCACTGGATAACAGCACAGCTGGCAATGTTTGCAGAATATATTCGTGACACCAAAGCACACAATGACAACCTGGAACTGTGCGGCACAGTATCCTCGGGGAAAACAGTTGAAGTCCCTGAGAGGGCTTAAACCACCAACTTTTTGGTTAACAACCGAACACGCTAACACATTGCGCCACAGAGACTGACACAAGTGTATACTGCAAGACATCCCAAACCAGGGCGTCCGTCAGTTAAAGCTTCAGATTGCTCCGACCAGTTGGAACTTGTCCACTCTCAGTTGCACTTTTCCCAAATAAAGGGTGGGACATTCATTGTGGATGCGTGGAAGCAGTCTGGTCCCGCACACTGCAGACACTTCCATGTCACCACCAACCAGCTCTCCCACAACCGGTGTGATCTACCTTCCAGCCTTCCGGTGCCTTGTCTGTGACAAAGTATTCTGATTGTCCCGAAGCCGGTATTAGGTTTTAATTCCTTTTCAGCTCCTGACTGCGGATATTCCTGTGATTAAACGGGAACTAAATGCTTGCAGGGACAGTTGGATTCACCATTTCTTTGCTTGGTGAAATTTCAAAGATTGAAAGCGACACACATCAACCCCAAACCTCGTCACCTACTCACTAACCGCTACACGCTGCTCCCGTGAGATGGAAGCCCAGTTGCTGTTTCAAGCTTGAATACAGGTACAAGCAGAACTCATTCAAAGAAAGTCCAAGTCCCTGAGGCACCTGATTATTTGCACCAAACTCCTTTGTAAAGAGTTGAGGTTCGTGTGGGGTGATTTGGGCACATCTTTTCCCCACACTACAACACTTCAAACATAACTCAACGGCTGTAAAGCGCTTTGGGACGTCATGAGTTCCTGAAAGGCACTGCAGAAATGCAAGTCTTCCTTTGCAAAATTTCTATGCAATTTCAAAACTCGCCGGCAAAATAATGGACTCGTCCAGGATTGGAACCCAGGACTTCTCACAAATTTCATTTAACTTCGACTCATCTAAAGTCACACCTTTAGATCAATGAACCAACTGCTTGACAATCATAATGGTAATGTATAGCCATTATAAAAGCAAGTTTTTGTGTGTGGCTACTTTTGATTGGAGAAGCACGTGAGACCGAATCAGTGACTTTGCTTTTTCGACCTGTCTTCTGAAGCGCCGCACGGTCCCACTCCGACAATCAATGAGCTGTTGGGACGTTAGTGTATCCAGGCTGTGGGTGGCCACCCCGAGCGCAGCAGAGGGATTTCTGCATTAGTTCTGGGTGGGGACAGTATTTCCCCTTCTCTCTTCCTCTTGTCTGTATCACTGTGCTTTTATTTCTCTATTTATTCCCCCTGTCTCAGTTTCTAGTGTTTAAAAGGGAATAAAAGATGAAATGGGTGCCACTGTGGAACAATTTCTCTCGCTCAAAGTTAGATTCACGACCGTTGTGCCATGAGGTCTAGACAGCTTGCCGTTGACATACAGGTTCATATATAAATATATATTTTTATATTGATACAAATTATCGAAGCTGTTCCCTGGTTGAGTGGTTAAGATCCCGAGCATTAACCCTTTCCATTCTCAATCAGTTCATCGCAGAAACATAATTGAGGTGTGTGAGAGGATTAATGATTGCTGTAATCGCCGTTAATAACCCCACTACTATCTGTTACAGAATGAGCTTACACACTCTCCCGCTTCTCCTGCCCTTTGCCGGACACATGTCCCGGGTTTAATTTTACAAACTGGGCGAGTTCGCTGATCGCGGGGAGACGGTCGGAGCCTCTGTGGCCCCACTGTGAGGATGTGGAAGTGAACACGTGACATTTCTGTAAAGGGCAGCAGAGGAGAAGGATTGAGAACTTTCAGTGTGGGACAGAAGTTGTTTCAGGTGAGCCAACACATTCCTGATCCTCCTCTCTTCTTAGGTAATCCCGGAGTCGAGGATGACTTGCTTCCACATTAAAAATCAGTGGTGATCAGCACAGAGGGAGCTCACTGGTCAGCTCCCGTCTGTTGAGGTCACTGTGCCAGAGGTTTCCCTAGTGTCGTGGTTATCACGTTTGCTTTACACATGCAAGGTCACCGGTTTGATCCTGGGTGGGAACATTGTGTTGAAATTTCCTATAGGGGAACAATCGGAGGCGAGTCTTGTCTCCTGGCAAATGCTAACTGACCTGCTGAGATTTCCAGCATTTGCTATTTATTCTCCTAGCAAAAGAGCTCCCTTATTCCGTAATTGCTCTTTATTTCACCAATAAATAGATAACTTTTAGCGAGAGAAAATGGATCCACCGGGGAACTTTGGCGTGTCGGAATAACCGGTGCTGTTAAATTTGACAAAAGTTGCATCAGATTCCTGGTGTCGCCAGCGATGAGGATTTTGAACCAGACTCCTAAAACACAGTGAGTAAAATGGGATATGGTTGAACAGTTAACATGCAAAGCACAGAACAAATGATTGAAGTATCGACTGTCCCTCAGTCAGCATTTCTTTCATTGTACAAAAGAAGATGACGGGTTAATTAATGATGCTTTCCCATGAAAACAACACAAAAGTTAAACAAAAAACATACGGTGACTGGCAGGTGAGCGCTTCTTCTGATACCTGGTGGGAATGGGCAGGGATTTTAAAGCCCCTTGTATTGCGGAATCTTCATATAGACGAACATCTCATGCTCCCTGTGTCGGCCTTGTGGCGCAACGGTAGCGCGTCTGACTCCAGATCAGAAGGTTGCGTGTTCAAATCACGTCGAGGTCACTGCTCCTTTGGGTAATCCCGGAATTAATATTTTCTTTGCTGTTTGGCAATAACCAGACTCTTGCTCCAAGGTCTGTCTCACTGTTTCCCCGGTGTCAGTCAGAGAAACACCTGTTGCCCTCATTTATTTCTTGTGACAAGACACAAAAGTTCAAAATCAACCTGCAGGTGGCCATACACAGCACTGGATAGTCAGGACAGCCGAGCGGTCTAAGCTGTTGTGTTCAGTCTGCTCTGAAAGTGTGGGTTTGAATCCCACTTCTAGCACCTTTTATTTTTAGTCATTGAGCAAAACTCATTTGCTTGGCACAACGATCAGCTCCTAAAAAGTGGGATCCTGCAGTTCACCTGCTCGCTCAGCATCTCCGTCTGACCTGGTGCTGAAGGTGGAGATGTTTCCGCAGTGTGGCCGTTCACACGTTCACCTTACTGTCATGTATCTCACACTACTCTGCAGTTCTAAGTCGTTTTGAACATCTCTTTCAGCCAGGTGTGGGTACCTTCAAAGGGGCTAAAGTTAAAATCTACATCACACAGGATGCCAGACCGGTCCATCACAAGGCTAGAGCTGTGCCTTATGTGATGAGGGAAAAGATTGAACACGAACTGGACCTGCGGGAAGGCATTATCTCATCCGTGGAATTTAGCGACTGGTCAAGTCCCATCATCCCCGTCATGAAGCCTGATGGATCCGTACAAATCTGTGGGGATTACAAGTCTACCATAACAGAGTCTCCCTACAGGACCAATACCCGCTGCCCAGAGCAGAGGACCTATTTGCCACGTTGGCTGGAGGAAAACTTTTCTCAAAACTTGATCTTACATCTGCGTATATGACGCAAGAACTGACCGAAGAGTCTCAGCTACTCACCACCATCAACACACATCGAGGCCTTTTTATGTACAATCGATGCCCATTCGGCATCAGGTCGGCAGCTGCTATATTCCAGCGCAACATGGAGAGTCTGCTCAAGTCCATCCTGGGGACGGTTGTGTTTCAAGATAACATACTCATCACGGGCAGGGACACCGACTCCCATCTCCGCAATTTGCAGGAAGTACTAAGTCGATTGGATCGAGTAGGCCTAAGAGTTAAGAAATCCAAGTGTCTGTTTCTCGCGCCTGAGGTTGAATTTTTGGGCAGAAGGATTGCTGCTGATGGAATCTGCCCAACAGAATCAAAAACCGAAGCAATTCGTCTGGCACCCAGGCCCTGGAATATCTCGGAACTGCCTGCCTTTCTCGGGCTATTCAATTACTTTGGGAACTTTATGCAGAACTTGAGCACGCTGCTGGAGCCTCTCCACATGCTACTCAGAAAGGGGTGCGATTGGTTTTGGGGGGACGCCCAAGAACGCGCCTTCAATAAAGAACTCAATCTTCTATGTTCCAACAGTGTTTTAGCCTTTTTTGACCCAGGTAAAAAGTTAGTTCTTACATGTGATGCGTCAGTGTACGGGGTCGGGTGCGTTTTACAGCATGTCAATGATGCGGGTAAATTACAACCTATTGCTTATGCCTCCAGGTCACTTTCGCGGGCGGCGTGCGGGTACGGTATGGTTGAGAAGGAGGAGCTCGCGTGCGTGTACGATGTCAAAAAGATGCACCAACACCTTTTCGTGGCCAAGTTAGGGTTAGAAACCAACCACAAACCCCTCACGTCCCTGCTATCTGAGTGCAAGGCAATAAACGCCAAAGCCTCGGCACGCATTCAGCGGTGGGCACTCATGCTGGTGTCTTACGACTACACAATAAGGCACAGACCAGGCACAAACAACTGTGCCGACGCGCTTAGCAGGCTACCCCTGGCGACCACGGAAGGTTCGGACGAACAGGACTGTGAGATGATCATGGCAATCAGTGCCTTTGAATCCACAGGTTCGCCCATGATGTCTCACCAAATCAGAGCCTGGACGACCAGCGACCCCACGTTATCCTTAGTCAAAATATGCATTTTAACTGGTGACTGGGCAGAGACCCACGATGCCTGCCCCGAGGAGATCAAACCTTTCCATAGGCGCAGGCATGAACTATCACTACAGGCAGACTGCCTGATGTGGGGCAGCTGAGTAGTTATGCACTTGCGAGGCTGAGAGGCGTTTGTCCGAGAGCTCCACCGCGAGCACCCGGGATCGTCCTAATGAAGGCCATAGCCAGATCCCACGTCTGGTGTCCTGGCATTGACGCGGACTTGGAGCTCTGCATCCGTCGGTGCACCATTTGTGCCCAACTCAGTAATGCCCCCAGGGAGGCCCCCCTAAGCCCCTGGCCCTGGCTCACAAAAACCGTGGTCGCAGGTGCATGTAGACTATGCGGGCCCATTCATGGGCAAAATGTTCCTCGTAGCCGTTGATGCATTTTCAAAATGGATCGAGTTCACCATTTTAAACTCGAGCACCACCTCCACCACTGTGGAGAGCCTGAGAACATGTTTGCAATGCACGGAATTCCTGACATATTGGTCAGTGATAATGGTCCGTGCTTCACTAGCGCAGAATTTCAAGATTTTATAGTTGACCACGGCATAAATCACGTTAAGACGGCACCGTTAAAGCCGGCCTCCAATGGCCAGGCGGAGCAAGCAGTGCAGATCATTAAACAAGGCATGCTCAGAATCCAAGGTCCCACGCTGCAGAGCCGCCTGTCGCGACTGCTGCTGGCATACAGATCTCGTCCACATTCGTTGACTGGGGTTCCCCCCGCGCAACTATTGATGAAATGAACCTTAAAGACCAGGCTCTCATTAATCCTCCCAGACATGCATGAAATTGTTGAGGCTAAGCGCCGGAAGCTAACTGAGTACCATGACCTAAATTTGAGGGGGAGGTGGAATGAGATAGGGGACAAAGTGCTTGTGCTAAACTATGGCAGGGGTCCCAAATGACGTACAGGGACAGTAACAGGCAAGGAAGGAAACAGGCTACTGGTTGTACAAATGGACAATCGCCAAACCTGTCGGAGGCATGTAGACCAATAAAAAGTAGATTCACCAACAATACTGCAGGATGAGAGGCAGACTACAGTATGGAACTCACACCACACCTGGTGGTCAGACAGAGGGAACAACCTGAGGAAAGGGCAGTCTCAACAGACAGCCCAGGCGAGATACCAGCAATCACACTGAAAGAAAAACAGGCACCAAGGCAAACAACTGAACCACAACTAAGACGCTCCACGCGAGAGCGTAGACCACCTGAGAGTCTGAATCTATAAAGACAATAAGACCTTGGGGGAGTTTGATGTCATGTATCTCACACTACTGTATATAACTGTATCTTACCATGCTATACATGACTGTAACTAGATATGACCTGTAACCACAAGCATACGTTACCACCAGGGGTGCACTTGCAGGAGACACTGCATACCTGCTCCACACAGGTATATAAAGGCAGGTCTCAGGCAAGTGTGGCACATGAGAGCTGTGAAATAAAGGTGCAGGTCCAGAGTGACCTTGACTTCAGCATGTGCCTCGTCTGAGTCTGTACTGCAGGGTCAGGACTTTACACTTACAAGCAAAAGCTCACCGGGTGGTAATATTTTCTGGAGCTTTCTCCTCATGCATGCTCAGGGGCGAGTTTGTTCTCCTGTGAAAGGTTATAAGATCATAAACATGTAAGGATTCGGAGCCGGAGTAGGCCTTTCGGCCCCTCGAGCCTGGTCCACCATTCAAGAGGATCCTGGCAGTTCCTCGACAGCAAGTTTAAACATCTGGGGCGGAGCCAACAGGCGCCTGGCTGCAATCAGCGACAAAAAGGTGCATTTGGCAGAAGCCCGGCGAGGTCAATCGGTCGAGCATGAGAATCTTAATCTTGAATTCAGGGGTGTGAGCCCCACGTTAATTGTTAAAACATGTCCCATTTTACACACTGTGCTTTAGGGGTCTGATTCAAAATGTTCATTGCTGGTAACATCAACAGGAGACTGGGGAAACAGTGCGACTGACTTTAGAGCAAGGGTCTGGTTATTGTGAAACAGCAAATGAAATATCAATTCTGGAAGAATGACATCGAAAAGAAATGTGACCCCGACACCCAGAAAGAAGTGTTAAGGCAGAAGATTAAATGCTGCATTCCTCTGTGCAAAAAATTCCTTTCACAAACATTTCTCTGACCAAAACTGCACAAAACAAAAATGTTCCTTTCAAATTCATTAAACTCCCGAATTTCCACACCCCCCGAATCTCCTGAATCAGATGCATCTTGTTTTGCCGACTCAATCAATGTCCCTTTGCAATGTTCTGCTTCCACCCACACTATGAATTGTGCCACTAACTTATAGAATCATGGAATGGTTACAGCACGGAAGGCCATTCGGCCCGTCGAGCCCGTGCCGACTCTCAGCGAGTCCCACTCCCCTGCTCTTTCCCCTGAGGCCTGCAATTGTTTTTCCTTCAGACACTTATCCAACTCCTGTTTGAAAGATAAGATTGAGTCTGCCTTCAGTACATTCCAGATCCTAACCACTCGCTGCTAAATAGCCAGCTCCTGTTCCTATGTGTAAAGTCTGGGAAACACTGGATCAATTCCTACCACACTCACAGCCTTCCTAAATATAGCACCGTCTTTCTATTCTCGTAAAACCAGCTCCTGAAGTATAGTCCAGCTGTGTAGGTTAAAGCTCTGGTTATGTTCCTAACATTACTTCAAATGCAGTGTTTCCGTAGTGTAGTGGTTGTCACATTTGCCTCACACGCGAAAAGATCCTGGTTCAAAATTGGGTGGAAACATTTTGAAAACTTGCTCAATTAAATATTGGAAAAAATGGATTGATTCATATTCGTGGTTCAATATTAACAAAACACAATGTCCCACAACCTTGTAAAATTTTCTGATATCACTGTACAGTTCTGTATACACTCAAACTCTACACTTGAACTGAATGCTCATAAAAGTATTGAAGTGGGAACTCACTGGATAACAGCACAGCTGGTAATGTTTGCGGAATATGTTTGTGCTGTCAAAACGCGCAATGACAAACTGGAACCGTGCAGCACCGAATCCTCAGGGAAAACACAGTTAAAAACTTCACTTCTGGGTGGGCTTGAACCACCAACTTTTAGGTTAATAGCCCAACGCGCTAAACCATTGCGTCACAGAGACTGACGCAAGTGCACACTGCACGACATCCAAAACCAGGGTGTCAGTCAGTTAAACCTTCAGATTGCTCCGACCAGGATGGAACTTGTCCACTCTCAGTTGTACTTTTCCCAAATAAAGGGTGGACATTCAGTGTGGATGTATGGAAGCAGTCTGGTCCCGCACACTGCAGACACTTCCATGTCACTGCCAACCAGCTCTCCCACAACCGGTGTGATCGACCTTCCAGCCTTCCGGTGCCTTGTCTGTGACGAAGTATTCTGATTGTCCCGAAGACGGTATTCGGTTTTAATTCCTTTTCTGCTCCCGACTGCGGGTATTCCTGTGAATAAACGCGAACAAAGTGCTTACAGGGTCAGTTCGATTGACCGTTTCTTTGCTTGGTGAAATTTCAAAGATTGAAAGCGACGCACATCAACCCCAGAAAATGCTGGAAACACTCAGCAGGTCGGGCAGTATCTGTGGAGGTGGGGAAGTGGGAATAATCGATGGGTTTGTTTGTGGCTTTGATCTGCTGCTGGGAAGTGAGGCAGCGCTGCAGGATGCTTTTTTTCGAGGTGTAAGCAGAGGTTTCCGTCGTGTAACGGTTATCACCTTCGCTGCACATGTGAAATATCCTCGGTTTGAGCACGGACAGAAACATTGTTTTGGAGAATATTTTTCTGTGGAATACATTTTTTAAAAGTAGCCCCAGGTTCCTTGTATCATGAGCGATGGGCATTTTAACTCACTCTCCTAAAATACAGTGTGTGTAAAATCAGATAGGGGATAAAACTTCATCAATGATTAAAGTTCCTTAACTCATTAAACTTCAGTTCTTGAAGTTTCCATCAATTCATTTCATAAACATAATTGAAGTGTGTGAGAGAATTAATAATGGGCTTTAATCGTTAAGGACCCCATTACTTTATGTTATAGACCCAGGTTACACACTCTCTTGCTTCTGAAAGAGTTGAGGTCCATGTGGGGGTGATTTGGGCACATCTTTCCCCACATTACAAGTGTGTCAGGAAATCAACCACCCAAAGCCCTTTCATTAACCACAGGGGTTCCCGCAATTGTCTGGTCTCAAAGCGGTTTTAGTCCTTGTCAATATCTCTTGTCCATTTCCCGGTGTTTCCCGATTCTGTCGGTCTCCCTGGCTCTCTTCAAGCTGTGTGTGGCCACCTACAGGTTGGATTTCAATAAATACCTGTGTTTGTGTTTTCAATAACAACAGAAAATGTTTCTTATATATTTCTTATGTTCTCTCCAAATCCTCGATATCCTTCCTAAATTGTGGTGCCCAGAACTGTAAACAGGATCCAACTGAGGCCGAAGCAGGGATTTATAAAGCTTTGGTGTAAGTTCCTCACCGGTGTAATCTATTTCACGTTATAAAGCCAAGGGTCCTGTATTCTTTTTTAATAACCTTATCAACTTGTCTACCCACCTTCAAATATTGCTGTGTGTAAATCTCTCGGTCACTCTGTTTCTGCATCCCCTTTAAAACAACACCATTTCGTTGAAGTTTCCACAGATCACCACCGTGTGTTTCCCAGACCTTACACAGAGGGACATAGGAACAGGAGGAGGACATTTAGCCCCTCGAGCCTGTTCCACTATTCAGTGAGATCATGGCTGATCTGATCGTGGCCTCAACTCCACTTCCCTACCATCTCCGCCTAACCCTTGACTCCTATATCGTTCAAAAATCTGTCTACCTCCACCTTAAATATATTCAATGACCGAGCCTTCACAGCTCTCAGGGATAGAAATACAAAGATTCACGCCCCTCTGAGGGAAGAAATTCCTCCTCATCCCCATTTTAATTGGGCAACCCCTTATTCTGAAACTATGTCCCCTCGTTCTAGATTCCCCCACGAGGGGAAACATCCTCTTTGCATCTACCCCTGTCTAGCCCCCTCAGAATCTTACACCTTTCAAAGATATCATCTCTCACTCTGCTAATCTCCAATAGGTAGATCCCAACCTGTTCAACCATTCTTCATAAGACAACCTTGTGAACCTTCTGTGAAATGCCCCCAATGTAAGTTTATCCCTCCTGAAATGAGGAGAGCAAAACTGTACGCAGTACTCCAGGTGTGGTTTCACCTGTGCTCTGTACAGTTGTAGCAGGACTTCCGTACTTTTATATTCCATCCCCCTTGAAATAAAGGCCAACTTTCCATTTGCCTTCCTAATTACTTGCTGTATCTGCATGCTAACTTTTTGTGATCAGGAAGGCCAATGGTATCTTGGCCTTTATTGCAAAGGGGATGGAGTATAAAAGCAGGGAAGTCCTGCGACAGCTGTATAACGTATTGGTGAGGCCACACCTGGAATACTGCGTGCAGTTTTGTTTTCCATATTTACGAAAGGCTATACTTGCTTTGGAGGCAGTTCAGAGAAGGTTCACTAGTTTGATTCTGGAGATGAGGGGGTTGACTTATGAGGAAAGGGTGAGTAGGTTGGGCCTCTATTCATTGGAATTCAGAAGAATGAGAGGTGATCTTATCGAAACGTGTAAGATTATGAGGTGGCTTGAGAAGGTGGATGCAGAGAGGATGTTTCCACTGATGGGGAGACTAGAACTAGAGGGCATGATCTTAGAATAAGGGGCCACCCATTTAAAACTGAGATGAGGAGAAATTTCTTCTCTCAGAGGGTTGTAAAACTCTGGAATTCCCTGCCTCAGTGAGCTGTGGAAGCTGGGACATTGAATAAATTTAAGAGAGAAATTGACAGCTTTTTAAATGATAAGGGGATAAGGGGTTATGGGGAGCGGGCAGTGAAGTGGAGCTGAGTCCATGATCGGATAAGCCATGATCTTATTGAATGGCGGAGCAGGCTCGAGGGGCCGTATGGCCTACTCCTGCTCCTATTTCTTATGTTCTTCTGTAAAAGGACTCCCAGATCCCTCTGCTCCACAGCATTTTGTAATCTCTCCCCATTTAAGTAATTATTAGCTTTTTTTGTTTTACCGACCAAAGTGGATAACCTCATATTTCCCACATTATACTGCAGCTGCCAATTTTTTGCTCACTCACTGACCCTATCTATATCGCTTTGCAGATTGTTTGCGTCCTCCTCACAACTTGCTTTCCCACCATATCTTTGTATCAGCAGCAAATTTGTCTACATTACAAACATGCAGAGCCCAGAACAAATTATTTTGCACCCTGGCGATGTTTTCCCATTGCCTTTGAAGGCGTATATCGCAGATTACCCAGAATGAAACCGTACATTTAAGATTTATACTATGAGGGAAAATTGCACCTTATTTTATTAGTTCGAGGTGTTTCATTAATTGATTTGACATGCTGTATTTGTTTGAGGTGCTGTGGAAAAATGGATCCTTACTCATTGCTGACTCTAAGTTAGAACAAATGAGTGTTCGACAGTAAAATGAGCACTGCACTTTAATTGAGAATTACATATCCAGAGTTATAGTAGGCAGCCGCATACCGCAGTGAAGTAGAGCAGACCCGAGAGACTCAGCTAACATTTGGAAAGTAATCACTGAATTAACACAGAAGAGTGCAAAACATTCATCAGAACAATATACAATCAATACAATGCGTCTGATTGTGTTTGAAGGAACACGGCCATTGGAGAGAGAGCATCGTTTCTAATTACATTATATAATAAGTCTGATCAACATTTTCCAGTTTTGGGACGTTTAGCTTCAATTTCAGAATTTTGCATTTAAACATATTCTATGTCATGAGGGACTCAAATCAGCGGCCGTAATGTGTTTGTTCAAACAACTGAAACTAATTTCAACTCTGTTGCATCTTGACTGTCCCAGTGGGGAGCCCACAGGATATAATTGAAAGGCTCCGGGAATATTTCAGAGTTTAATTCAGAGAGATTGCCTAAAGCATGAAGAGGCAGCATCGCTGAACACAGAAAATGCCTGATACGTCCTTACTACACAGTATAAATACACACGAGGCCCATGCTTGAGAGAAGGTCAGTCTGTGACCTGTCCTTTATTCCTTCGCACTCAAGTGATGAAGATGGGTGGAGCTTCCCCTTTTATACCTGAAGGTCCAGGTTAGGAGTATCTCCCACCTAGTGGTCAGTGTTCTCACGGTGTACAACTTAGGTCAGTTTATACATGGGTTACAATGCTGGTTGAATACATGACATCACCTCCGACCCCAAAGTCTTATTGGGATCACAGGTTGAGTCTCTCTGGTGGTTTACGCTCCCTTGTAGAGCGCCTGAGTTGGGGCTCCAGTTGTTGGGCGCTGGCCTGAGTGTCTGCTGTTTGCAGTGCTCAGGCCTGTCCGGACTGCCCACAGTGACTGGGCTCTCCTCCCTTTGGTTCCGGTGTTCGGTCACTTGTGGTGGAGTGAACTCTATATCGTTCTCTTCCTCTGCTTCTTCTATGGAGTTGCTGAACCTCCTTTTTGTTTGATCCACATGTTTGCGGCAGATTTGTCCATTGGTAAGTTTAACTACCAGAAACCTATTTCCCTCTTTGGCAACCACAGTGCCTGCGAGCCATTTGGGCCCTTTTTGGGACAAAAACAGGATCATTTACATCAATACATCATGCCCTCGCATTCCTGTCATGGTAGTAATATTGTGACTGGCGCCTGCTCTCGACAATTTCTTTCATGGTGGGGTGTATAAGGGATAATCGGGTTTTGAGCGTCCTTTTCATTAGTAGCTCTGCGGGTGGAACCCCTGTGAGCGAGTGTGGTCGGGATCTATAGGCCAACAGGAGGCGTGATAAGCAGGTTTGTAGGGAACCCCCTTGGAATCTGAGCATCCCCTGTTTGATTATCTGCACTGCTCGTTCTGCCTGGCTGTTTGAGGCCGGCTTGAACGGTGCCGTTCTAACATGGTTAATTCCATTGCCTGCCATAAAGTCCTGGAATTCAGTGCTTGTGAAGCACGGGCCATTGTCACTGACCAAGATGTCCGCTAGACTGTGGGCGGCGAACATTGCCCGTAGACTTTCTACCGTGGCAGAGGATGTGCTTGAATTTAAAATGTCGCACTCGATCCATTTGGAGTAGGCGTCTACTACAACCAAAAACATTTTCCCCATGAAAGGACCAGCGTAGTCCACATGGATGCGTGACCAAGGCTTGGCCAGGGGCTAAGGGGGGCTTCCCCCTGGGCGCATGGCCCAGCTGGGCACATGTGTTGCACCTGCGAACACAAAGTTCCAGATCTGCGTCTATCCCTGGCCACCAAACGTGTGACCTGGCAATTGCCTTCATCGTGACAATGCCCGGGTGCCCATTGTGGAGTTCTCTGATGAACACCTCTCTGCCCATCTGGGGCATGACTACGCGGTTTCCCCACAGTAGGCAATCGGCTTGAATCGAGAGTTCATCCCTGCCCCTGTGAAATGGTTTAAATTCCTCAGGGCATGCCCTGTACGTGGCTGCCCAGTCCCCATTCAGGACACATTTCTTGACTAGAGACAATAGCGGGTCTCTATTTGTCCAGACTTTAATCTGACGGGCTGTCACTGGTGAGCCTTCGCTTCCGAAAGCTTCAACAGCCATGACCATCTCAGCACCATGCTCGGTAGCCCCCTCAGTGGTGGCTAGTGGGAGCCTGCTGAGTGCATCGGTGCAGTTTTCAGTGCCCGGTCTGTGCCGAATTGTGTAGTCATAGGCAGCTAACGTGAGTGCCCACCTTTGTATGCAGGCCGATGCGTTTGCATTTATGGCCTTGTTGTCGGCCAAAAGGCACGTTAGGAGTTTGTGATCTGTCTCCAGCTCAAATTTCCTGCCAAACAGGTATTGGTGCATTTTCTTTACCACATATACACATGCGAGCGCCTCCTTTTCTACCATCCCGTAGCCCCTTTCTGCCTGGGACAGACTTCTGGAGGCATAAGCTACCGGCTGTAACTGACCCTTGGCATTGACATGCTGCAACACACACCCGACACCATAGGACGACAGATCGCACGTTAACACAAGTTTCTTACATGGGTCATATAGCGTTAACAGATTGTTGGAACATAACAAATTGCGTGCTCTATTAAAAGCCCTTTCCTGGCTGTCCCCCCAGACCCATTCACGACCTTTGCATAGGAGCACGTGCAGCGGCTCCAGCAGCGTGCTCAATTTGGGAAGAAAGTTGCAAAAATAATTCAGGAGCCCCAGGAACAAACGCAGTTCCGTCGTGTTACGGGGTCTGGGTGCTCTCTGGATCGCTTCCATCTTGGATGCAGTTGGGCTGATCCCGTCTGCTGCTACCATCATCCCCAGGAATTCTACCTCTGGAGCTAGGAAGACGCACTTCGCAGTTTTCAGGCGCAGACCTACCCGGTCCAGTCTGCGTAGCACCTCCTCCAGGTTGTGGAGGTGTTCTTCAGTATCGTAACCCGTAATGAGGATGTCGTCCTGAAAAACCACCGTCCCTGGAATCGACTTGAGGAGGTTTTCCATATTTCGTTGGAAGAGCGCGGTGACCGAGCGAATCCCGAACGGACATCTGTTGTACTCAAACAACCCCTTGTGTGTCGTGATGGTGGTCAGCTTCTTCGACTCACTCGCCAGCTCCTGGGTCATGTAAGCTGAGGTCAGGTCCAATTTTGAAAAAAGTTTGCCACCGGATAGCGTCGCAAAGAGGTCCTCCGCTCTCGGTAGTGGGTACTGGTCTTGGAGTGACACCCGATTGATGGTGGCCTTGTAATCGCCACATATCCTGACTGACCCATCCGCCTTGAGCACCGGCACAATCGGGCTCGCCCAGTCACTGAATTCGACTGGCGAGATGATGGCTTCTCTCAGGAGGCGGTCCAATTCGCCTTCTATCTTTTCCCGCATCACGTGCGGCACCGCTCTGGCCTTGTGGTGTACTGGTCTGGCATCCGGGTTTATGTGAATCATTACCTTGGCCCCCATGAAAGTGCCAATGCCGGGTTGAAATAATGAGTCAAATTTGTCCAGGACCTGTGAGCATGATACTCGCTCCACAGAGGAAATTGCATTGACATCGCCCCATTTCCAGTTCATGACAGCAAGCCAACTCCTCCCCAGTAGTGCGGGACCGTCCCATGGGACAATCCAGAGTGGCAATCTGTTCTCTGAATCTTTGTGGGTCACGACTACCGTGGCGCTGCCTTGCACCGGAATGATCTCCTTGGTGTAAGTCCGTAGCTGTGCGTCAATCGGCGATAATTTTGGCCTCCTGGCCTTGGATGCCCACAACTTTTTGAACTGTTTGATACCCATCAGGGACTGGCTGGCACTCGTGTCTAACTCCATTGATACTGGGATGCCATTGAGGAGCACTTTCATCATTATTGGTGGCGTCCTGGTGTATGAACTGTATACGTGCTCCACATGAACTCGCTGAACTTCAGCTTCCAGCGATTTCCCCCAGTGTCCATTTCTGCAATTTCTGCAGGCATTTTGCTCATCTCTGCAAACTCCGGCTGAATGTATGCCTCCACGCCTCCAGCATGAGTTACGGTTTGAAACAAAAGGTCCCTTGCCAGTCGATCGTCCCTGACTGCCCCTGTTATTGTCCTTGAGTGCACCATTAACAGGTGTTGATGGCCCCATTACTGGCCGCATTGTCCCTTGCAATGGCGTGAATCACTGTTTAGCTTGCCATTGTCTCTGTCGAACTCCCCCTCTGGGTTCGACAACATGATGGGGCATGCCTGACTGCCCTTGTCTGCCTGGAGAACTGTGTGCTGCTTTAACAATGTTGAATCTCTGTCCCAACCATTCCTTAACACAGTACCTCTCGTCTGTTCTGCTAGTGGCCATGCTCGCGTGGTTTAAATCCCAGTTTCTTGTCGCCATTGATACGTCCTTACTTCACAGTATAAATGCACACAAGGCCTATGCTTGAGAGAAGGTCAGTCTGTGACCTGTCCTTTATTCCATAGCACTCAAGTGATGAAGGTGGGTGGAGCTTCCCCTTTTATACCTGAAGGTCCAGGTTAGGAGTGTCTCCCACCTAGTGGTCAGTGTTCTCACGGTGTACAACTTAGGTCAGTTTATACATGGGTTACAATGCTGGTTGAATACATGACAATGCCTGCGACATTTTCCATCATTGATAAAATATTCTACGTGATCCTTGCAGTCACTGCTCTTCCTGGTCAGTGATTATAGTCATTGACGTTGTGTAACTCTGTGTGTGATCCATATTTGGCCTTGTTCTGTATCTGACAATGTAGTGATGACCATTAAATGATAGGGGCAGTGACATAATTTCAATAAATCGGAAGTCCACATTAGCCAAATTCCCACTGCTCATTTATGCCGTTCCTTTAACAGAAACCGTAACTCTGTACTCTGCAGACACGCAAATGATGAAGTTATTGCTATTGTTGGAAAACTTTGTATACTTGCACCTGCCCTCGGCACTAAAAGCTCTCTAAAGTTTGTTTCTTACTGGGATTCGCTGTCACAATAGAGTTGTGAGAACTGAGAGGCACTGGGCAGACTGCAATATCTGACCGGACTGAATCTGTATTACTGGGACTATCTGTCATTGTACAACTGTATTGAGTGTCGTTCATTGACTGGGGTCGAACATCTGACCATAGTGGCCATGTAATTACTGGAATTCTTTGAGGATACAACGAGCATGGTGGATAGAGGTGTACCGATGGATGTGGTGTATTTAGATTTCCAAAAGGCATTCGATAACGTGCCACACAAAAGGTTACTGCAGAAGATAAAGGTACGTGGAGTCAGAGGAAATGTATTAGCATGGATAGAGAATTGGCTGGCGAACAGAAAGCAGAGAGTCAGGATAAATGGGTCCTTTTCTGGTTGGAAATCAGTGGTTAGTGGTGTACCACAGGGATCAGTGCTGGGACCACAACTGTTTACAATATACATAGATGACCTGGAAGAGGGGACAGAGTGTAGTGCAACAAAATTTGCAGATGACACTAAGATTAGTGGGAAAGCGGGTTGTGTAGAGGACTCAGAGAGGCTGCAAGGAGATTTGGATAGGTTAAGCGAATGGGCTAAGGTTTGGCAGATGGAATACAATGTCGGAAAGTGTGAGGTCATCCACCTTGGGGAAAAAAAACAGTAAAAGGGAATATTATTTGAATGGGGAGAAATTACAACATGCTGTGGTGCAGAGGGACCTGGGGGTCCTTGTGCATGAATCCCAAAAGGTTAGTTTGCAGGTGCAGCAGGTAATCAGGAAGGCGAATGGAATGTTGGCCTTCATTGCGAGAGGGATGGAGTACAAAAGCAGGGAGTTCCTGCTGCAACTGTATAAGGTATTAGTAAGGCCGCATCTGGAGTACTGCGTGCAGTTTTGGTCACCTTACTTAAGGAAGGATATACTAGCTTTGGAAGGGGTACAGAGACGATTCACTAGGCTGATTCCAGAAATGAGGGGGTTACCTTATGATGATTGATTGAGTAGACTGGGTCTTTACTCATTGGAGTTCAGAAGGATGAGGGGTTATCTTATAGAAACATTTAAAATCATGAAAGGGATAGACAAGATAGAGGCAGAGAGGTTGTTTCCACTGGTAGGGGAGACTAGAACTAGGGGGCACGGCCTCAAAATACGGAGGAGCCAATTTAAAACCGAGTTGAGAAAGAATTTCTTCTCCCAGAGGGTTGTGAATCTGTGGAATTCTCTGCCCAAGGAAGCAGTTGAGGCTAGCTCATTGAATGTTTTCAAGTCAAAGATAGATAGATTTTTAACCAATAAGGGAATTAAGGGTTACGGGAAGAGGGCGGGTAAGTGGAGCTGAGTCCACGACCAGATCAGCCATGATCTTATTGAATGGTGGAGCAGGCTCGAGGGGCTAGATGGCCTACTCCTGTTCCTAATTCTTATGTTCTTATGTTCTTATGTTCTTATAACACGGCGATGAGAATTGTACAGTGTACTGCAAGTGTGGCCCAAAGAAAGTTTGATACCAGTTTAACAGAACTTCACTACTTTTCAACACTATCCATCTTGAATTAACCCTTGGTGCTCCATTTTCTTTTTATGGATGTATAACCCGCATCACGACCTTTACTGTTTATTTGTATTTCTACTCTGAGATCCCTTTGCTCCTTGACCTCACTTAGATTCTTATTCTCACGTAGTATTTGACCTTATCTTTCTTACCAAAGTACATGACCTCACTCTGTCTGTGTTGGATTGAATTTGCCAATTCAATGTCCAGTCTACAAGATTATTAATGTCTTGTTGTAGTTTGGTGCAGTCCTCCTCAATAATGTCTATCAGCCCCACCCCAATTTGGCCTCATCTGAAAGTGTAGAAATTGTTTTTTTGATTCCAAAGTCTAAATGGACAATTTAAATTGTGAACAGCATTGGTCCCACACTGATCCTCATGGGAGCCCACTTTACACCTTCTGCACTCAGAATAACAGTCCTTTACTTCTGCTTTCTGTCTTGGGGTCAGCTCGCTATACATTCCACGACTTGTCCCCTAACACCGCAAGCTCTGACCTTATTCATTATTCTAATATGTGGTACCTCATCAAAGACTTTTTGGAGATTTAAGTATATTATATCCCCCACATTACCCTGGTCTACTCTCCCTGTTACTTCTTCAATGAAATCAAAGAAGTTGGTCAAGCAAGACTTTTGCTTTTGAATCCACGCTGATTATACATAATTATATTTTTTGGTTTATAGATATTCTTCTATTCTCTACTTTAGAAGGGATTCCATTATTTTCCTACCACCGAAGTTCCACTGACTGGTCTATAGTTCCCCGGACATGTTCTATCTTCCATCTCAAATATAAGTATTACGTTAGCTATCCGCCATTCCTCTGACACTACACATTTTTCAAACTAATCATTAAATATTTGTAATAGTGCTCCTGCTATCTCTTCGCTGAATTATTTTAAAGTGTATGGATGTAATCCATCCAGACCAGGGGTTCAATCCTCCTTTCATTTGGTTTTTCATTTAATATTTCTCCTCTTTACTTATTGCAGTTATATAATTTCCCATACATTATTCCACCGTCATGTCCATCTGCCCTGTGTCCCTGGTAAATACAGAGGCAAAGTAATTATTTCATATTTTATGTAATTTTTCCATCGCTTCATGTGATTTAATATTGTCCATCGATTTGTGGCCCTATTCCCATCCGACATTCTTTTTTAAATGAATGTGCCTGTAGAAAGTTAGATGAGCGATTATGTTATCGGCCACCAAATAGTGGGAAGGATAAAGAGGTGTAAATTTAGGTAAAATGCAGAAAGATTCAAGATCTGTCGTGATAATGTGGGACTTCAACGTAAACTGGGAAAATAACCATGCAAAGGGAAAATGCAGGGGAGGATTTCCTGAAATCTGTATTAGAACTTTCTCCATCAGTATGTTTCCAGCACGATGGGGAAGAAAGCAGTTCTGGATCTCGGAAATGGATTAAGTAGAACATGTTTCTGTGGAGGAGCATTGAGGAAACAGTGATCACAATATCATTAGGTTTAGAGTAGTTATGGAAAAGGAGAAGGTATAATCATGTGTGAAAATACCCAACTGTAGGAGGACTAATTTTTTGAGTTGAAAGGGATCCGGCCCAGGTAGATTGAAACCAAAGATTTCTCGGTAAAACAGTAAATGCACATTGGGAGACTTTCAAAAAGGAGATAGATCGGGTAACGACTAGACACGTTTTCATGCAGGGTGCAGAAATAGCATGATAGCTAGCTACAGCTCGGTGGATGAATGAAGATCAACTAAAACACAAAAACGGAAGCTTGTGATAAACTTCAGGCTCATATTTCAGCAGAGAACCAAGCAGAATACAGAATGTACAGAGAAGGACTATCAAAGGAGGAGGAAGTAGAATCAGCAGAAAAACAGGATATTCGCCCATAGTACTTATCTGAGGAAGGACACACTTGCCTTGGAGGTGGTGCAACAGAGGTTCAACAGATTGATTCCTGGGATGAGAGGGCTGTCCTATGATGAGAGATTGTGTAGAATATGCCGATTCTCTCTGGGGTTTCGAAGAATCGGAGGTGATCTCGTTGAAACGGACAATATTCTGAAGGGGATTGACAGGGTAGATGTTGAGAAGCCTGGCTAGCTCAGTCGGTAGAGCATGAGACTCTTAATCTCAGGATCGTGGGTTTGAGCCCCATGTTAGTCGATTACTGTTCCTTAAAATTTATGTTGCTTTCACGGGAAAACATCATTAATGAACACATTATCTTCTTTTACACAATGAAAGAAATACGAACTGAGGGAGAGCTGATAATTTAATCATCTGTTCTGTGCTCTGCATAAGAACACAAGAACCAGGAGCAGGAGTCGGCCATTTGGCCCTTCGAGCCTGCCTTCTTTTGCACTGAAACAAATTATAACCGTGAGTTTAAATTAGCAGTGCGAGATATTTACAGGGCACCTTTCAATGCTTCACAAACCCATTCCTTTCGCTACAGCCACCCGGGATCGTTTCCCAGTTTGGGAAGTAGATTTGATATCACCATTTGTAATTGAAGTGGAGTAATTTTATTATGTTAGATGGATGTCCCAAAGCACTTCAGAGTGGTGTCAAAACAAATGAGTTTGCAATTAAAAACACTGAATGTCAGGAGTGGGATTTGAACCCACGCCTCCAGAGGAGACCGCGACCTGAACACAGCGCCTTAGACCGCTCGGCCATCCTGACTGTTGGATGCTTCAGTTACAAGTTATTACTCAGGAAAGTTTCGGACCGGGCGCTTGTTCAGTGTTGCTGGAAGGCCCAGTGACCGGGATATCCTCTCCCCCGGGGTTTTCCTGAGCCTGTGCTCGGTGCACGGGGAGGTTTGGCCCGGGTTGGAGGTATATTACATCCCAGGGATGGACAATAACCCTCTGAGCTCTGGAACTGGGGAAGAGCGAATAATTAATGAGCTGTTTGTGGGTTTCAAATGCAACTTCGATCTGATGGAAGAAACCGATAGTGTTGTTTCACAGAATGAAAGAAATGCGAACAGGGACAATCGAAATTTCAATAACTGAACTTTAATAATGAGTGAAACTTTAACCCTTGATGAAGTTTTATCCCCGATCTGATTTAACACACTCTGTATTTGAGTAGATTAGTTTTAAAATGTTCATTGCTCATGCGACAATGTACCCTGGACTGCTTTTGTTCAATTTTATTGCAGACAAGTTTTTGCTTCACAAATAATGTTTCCGCCCAGGCTCGCAACAGAGACCTTTCGCGTGTAAGGCAAATATGATAACCGCTACACTACGGAAACTGCTGCTTAGCTCAGTGCCCAGAGAGAAGTGTTCAGCAACAAGCTGAAATGCTCAATCCCTCTCTCTGCAAAAAGTTCCTTTCACAAACATTTCTCTGACCGGAACTGCACCAAACAACAATGTTCTCCTTTCAAAGTCATTAAACTCCCCAATTTCCACATCTGCAATGTTAAGGACAAGGACTGAAAGCGCTTTGCGATCAGAAAATTGCCGGAAACCCCTGTGGCTAATGACAGGACTTTTGATGGTTGATTTCCGTACACACCTTGTGTTGTGTATTTAACCTTTGGCCACCTGTATCACACCACCACCAGAGGGCCTACCTGTTGGAGTCCCAAGGGTTCCCAGCATCCATTGGTATATATAAGCACGCTGGAGTCTCATTAAAGGAGCTAATGTCACACTTACTCATTGTTCTTTATTATGAGCGTATCAATTGGCGACGAGACAATGAACAACCACGCGAAAATGCAAGTAACAGTTGGTATAACTTGATAACAGCACAGCTGGCAATGATTGCGGAATATATTCGTGCAGCCAAAACGCACAATGACAACCTGGAACTGCACGGCACCGAATCCTCAGGGAAAAACAATTAAAGGTTTTGTCCCTGAATGGGCTACGATCCACCAACCTTGCAGTTAATAGCTGAACGCCCTGATCCATTGCACCACAGAGACTGATAGAGCATATATTGCAAGACATCCCTGTGATATCTTCACAGAGCACAGCACACACAGCTTCCGAACATGCAGGTTGCTCTCTCGGAACTCTCCGGAAAGAGCCTGTTCTGTTTCATGATGAACTATACAGTTGCAGTACACAATACGTCCACATCCACAGTGTGGTGCTACAAGCATTACATGCTGACAGACATTCCAATCCCAAACTAGGGTGTCAGTCAGTTAAAGCTTCAGATTGCTCTGACCGGGATGGAACTTGTCCACTCTCAGTTGTACTTTTCCCAAATAAAGGGTGGGACATTCATTGTGGATGCGTGGAAGCAGTCTGGTCCCGCACACTGCAGACACTTCCATGTCACCGCCAACCAGCTCTCCCACAACCGGTGTGATCTACCTTCCAGCCTTCCGGTGCCTTGTCTGTGACGAAGTATTCTGACTGTCCCGAAGCCGGTATCCTTTGTCATCAATAGGGTTTTAAGTTGTTTCGGTAATTTTTACCTGCTGGACAGTCGAGGCACAAATTGTAGAGTGGAACACTTGCGTGGACCCCGGTTTTCTAGTGGTTGATTTTCCTGGTTGGGTCCGTCGGTCGCGGTGGTCCAGTTGATGCCTGTTACCAAGTCAGTTGGTATTGATGTTCCACTGATTGGTTTTTTGAAGTTCTTTTCTCCGATGTCGTGATGTATCTTCCTGTGTTGGTCAGAAAAATAGGTTGCTCTTGGTACGATAGGCCCCCAGTTATACTCTGAGAGGCTGCTTAATCTTCGTGCCAAATCTAACGTTTCTTTTGTTTAAGTTTTGCTGCCCATTGATTTAAGTGGTCTTCTTTGTATAAGTTTTGGCGGACTAGCTAACTGAGACTTGATTAAATGTTTTAATCTGGTGTTGATAGACTTTGGGATGGTGATACTCCTTCTTTATGAACTGATGAACTCTTGTCCATTGTAATAGCACTGCTTTGGCTTCGGGAAGTCTGGGCTGAGCCAAATATTTCTATACATGTTGAAAAGGTGTTGGAATATGGATGTGATATTTGGGTCCTGTGGGTAAGGTGGATAATGTTTCTTCCGTGGTCGATTGTTTAAATGCTAATGTTTTCTGGGAGCCTGACTATGGTTAAAGAGCTCCCCCAGACAAACTGATTAGCTACAATATCCAAACTCTAAATCCCACCCCTCTGTCACTGCAGCATTTCCCCACAGACCCAAACATGTCTTTTAAAATCCCAAACTTGGTTAAGACTTGTAGATTTCTTCCATATGCTTTTTAGGATCCCAAACTTTATGTTTACTCGTCCCAAATTGAATTTCCTTTTCAGTGAGTCCAATCACTGGGGGGTTTCCACGAATTTTGGAATCTACATAGGCAGTCCCTCGGAATCGAGGAAGACTTGCTTCCACTCCGAAAATGAGTTCTTTGGTGGCTGAACAGTCCAATACTAGAGCCACAGACCCTATCACAGGTGGGACAGATAGTCGTTGAGGGAAGGGATGGGTGGGACAGGTTTGCCGAACGCTCTTTCTGCTGTCTACACTTGATTTCTGCATGCACTCGGCGATGAGACTCGAGGTGCTCAGCGCCCTCTCGGATGCACTTCCTCCACTTAGGGTGGTCTTGGGTCAGGGACTCCTGAGTGTCAGTGGGGATGTTGCACTTTATCAGGGAGGCTTTGAGTGTGTCCTTGTAGAGTTTCTGCTGCCCACCTTTGGCTCGTTTGCCATGACGGAGCTCCGAGTAGAGCACTTGCTTTGGGAGTCTCTTGTCTGGCATGAGGACAACGTGGCCTGCCCAGTGGAGCTGATTGAGTGTGGTCAGTGCTTCAAAGCTGGGGATGTTAGCCTGAATAAGGTCGTTGATGTTGGTGCGTCTGTCCTCCCAGGGGATTTGTTGCATCTTGCGGAGACATCGTTGGTGATATTTCTTCAGCAAATTGAGGTGTCGACTGTACATGGTCCATGTCTCTGAGCCTTACAGGAGGGCAGGTATTACTACAGCCCTGTAGACTATGAGCTTGGTGGCAGTTTTGAGGGCCTGGTCTTCAAACACTCTTTTCCTCAAGCAGCCGAAGGCTGCACTTGCGCATGGAGGCCGTGTTGAATCTCGTCGTCGATGCCTGCTCTTGTTGATAGGAGGCTCCCGAGATATGGGAAGTGGTCCATGGTGCCCAGGGCCGCGCCGTGGATCTTGATGACTGGGGGGTAGTGCTGTGCGGTGAGGACAGGCTGGTGGAGGACCTTTGTCTTACGGATGTTTAACGTAAGGCCCATGCTTTCATAGGCCTCAGTAAATACATCGACGATGTCCTGGAGTTCAGCCTCTGTATGTGCGCGGACGCAGGCCTTGGTGAGGCCACACCTGGAATATTGTGTACAGTTTTGGTCTCCTAATCTGAGGAAGAACGTTCTTGCTATTGAGGGAGTGCAGCGAAGGTTCACCAGACTGATTCCCGGGAGGGCAGGACTGACATGTAAAGAAAGACTGGATCAACTCGACTTATATTCACTGGAATTTAGAAGAATGAGAGGGGATTACATGGAAACATAAAATTCTGACGGGATTGGACAGGTTAGATGCAGGAAGTATGTTCCCGATGTTGGGGAAGTCCAGAACCAGGGGTCACAGTCTAAGGACAAGGGGTAAGCCATTTAGGACCGAGATGAGGAGAAACTTCTTCACTCAGAGAATTCTGAACCTGTGGAATTCTCTACCACAGAAAGTTGTTGAGGCCAGTTCGTTAGATATATTCAAAAGGGAGTTCAATGTGGCCATTACGGCGAAAGGGATCAAGGATATGGAGAGAAAGCAGGAAAGGGGTACTGAGGTGCATGATCAGCCATGATCATATTGAATGGTGGTGCAGGCTCGAAGGGCCGAATGGCCTACTCCTGCACCTGTTTTCTATGTTTCTATGTTTCTATGTTTCTATGCAAAGCACAGAAAAAAATGGTTGAAGTATCGACTCTGCCTCAGTTAGCATTTCTTTCATTGTGCAAAAGAAGGTGACAGATTAATTAATGATGCAATCCCATGAAAGCAACACAAAAGTTTAACAAAAAAACATACGGTGACTGGCAGGTGAGCACTGCTTCTGATACCCGGTGGGAATGGGCGGGGATTTTAAAGCCCCTTGTATTGTGAAATCTTCAGATAGTCAAACATTTCCGATGTGCTGTATCGACCTCGTGGTGCAACGGTAGCGCGTCTGACCCCAGATCACGTCGAGGTCACTGTTCTTCAGGGTAATTCGGGAATTAATATTTTCTTTGCTGTTTGGCAATAACCAGACCCTTGCTCCAAGGTCTGTCTCACTGTTTCCCCGGTGTCAGGCAGAGATACGCCTGCTGCCCTCATTTATTTCATGTGACAGGACACAAAAGTTCAAAATCAACCTGCAGATGGCCACATACAGCATTAAATAGTCAGGATGGCCGAGCGGTCTCAGGTGCTGTGGTCAGTTTGTAGTTTTTTTTCTGGAAGCGTGGGTTCAAATCCCACTTCTTCATTCTCGTCATTGAGCAAAACTCATTGTTTGACACCACGACCAACTCCTTAAAAGTGGGATTCAGCAGTTCACCTGCTCGCTTCACATTTCTGTCTGACCTGGTGCTGAAAGTGGAGATGATTCCGCAGTGTCGCGGTTAACACGTTCACCTCACACGCGAAAGCTCACCGGGTGGGAATATTTTCTGGAACTTTCTCCTCGTGCTCAGGGGCGAGTTTGTTCTCCTGTGAAAGGTCATAAGATCATAAACATGTAAGGATTAGGGGCCGGAGTAGGCCATTCAGCCCCTCTAGTCTGGTCCACCATTCAAGAAGATCCTGGCAGTTCCTCGACAGCAAGTTTAAAAATCTGGGGCGGAGCCAACAGGCACCTGGCTGTAATCAACGACAAAAAGGTGTATTTTGCAGAAGCCCAGCAAACTCAGTCAGGAGATCATGAGATTCTAAAACGAGCCCCACGTTGGGTGATTATTTTTCATAGAATTATATAATCAGAAGTTTACAGCACGGAAGGAGGCCATTTCGGCCCATTGTGACCGTGCCGGCCAATAACAGGCTCTCCAGCCTAATCCCACTTTCCAGCTCTCGGTCCATAACCCTGCAGGTTACTTCACTTCAGGTGCACATCCAAGCACTTTTTAAATGTGGTGAGCGTTTCTACCTCTACCACCCTTTCAAGCAGTGAGTTCCAGACCCCCACAACCCTCTGCGTGAAGAATTTTCCCCTCAAATCCCCCCTACACCTTCTACCAAGACTTTAAATTTATGCCCCATGGTTGTTGACCCCTCTGCTAAGGGAAATGGGCCCATTCTGTCCAATATATCACGGCCCCTCATAATTGTATACACTTCAATGATGCCTCCCCTCAGCCCACTTTGTTCCAAGAAAAACGACCCCAGCCTATCCAATCTGTCCTCATAGCTAAGATTCTCCACTCCCGATAACATCCTCGAAATCTCCTCTGTAAGTCTCCAGTGCAATCACAGTCTTCTTCCTGTAAAGTGGTGACGAGAACTGCACGCAGTACTCCAGCTGTGGCCTAACCAGTGTTTTATATTCAAGCATAATCCACCTGCTCTCTTATTCTAGGCCTCGGCTAATAAAGGCCAGCATTCTGTATGTCTTCTTAACCAGCTAATCCACCTTGCCTGCTACCTTAAGGGATCTGTGGACATGCACTCCCAGGTCGCTTTGTTCCTCTACAATTCTCAATGTCCTACCATTTAATGTTTAATCTCTTTCTATTGTGTCTGTAAGCACTCAAGTAATGACTCCATGAGGCAAGGTATAGTACTTGAACTGTGGTGACCTTAGTCCATTTATTGCAGTTCCTGAGTGAGGGTACAGGATGGTGAGCTCCGTTTTATACCTGGTTACCTGTCGTGTCCAGGTGATCCCGAGGTCTCCACCAGTTGCACTCTCTGGTGGTACAGGCATAGTGTATACAGTGTGAAGTTACATCCAGTAGTCTTATGTAACTGTACATTGAGTGTACAGGGAGTATACTTATATTATACAGACACAACATCACTCTCCCCTTAGTCTTGTGCCTCTGGCCTTTTAATTGTGTGCTCTGGCCCGAGACTTGAGTGCCCAAAGCCCTTGCACCTTGTCAATGCTTTGGTTTGGTTCTCTCCCTGTGGACCCCCAAGTCCTTATTACCACGACATTGGGAAATGGTCAGCATTGGATGGTTGGAGGTTGCAGTGGGGGTTGTGTGAGTTCTGGGTGTGATCCATGTGTGTCCATGGCTACATACATCCATTCCCCCGCCCCATACATAGACCCTGTGTGTGGCTCAACATCTGCATTGAAATTCTACCTGTACAGGCAGAAAGAACAAAAAAACATCGGATTAGTTACATCACTGTTTGGGTTCTGCAGTAGTGGAACAAGTACATTTTACAGGTAAGGTACATACGTGGTGTCACAGTCTTGCCCCTGGGTTGTGTAGGTGCAGGTGGGTGAGGACACTAGTTCCAGAGTAACCAGACTGTGTCCAGGTTGTCTGATGGCGGCGCTGTGTCCCCTGCCAGCTGGGTGGGCTCAGATCGCTCACCTGGCTGAGTCTCAGAGCCTTTGCCGTTGCCTCGTGGTGGGCAGAGCCACAGGAGTGTGTGGCCTCTCTGTCCTCCTTTGAAGGGTGTGGTGTCTCCCTGCTGCTCTTCAGCGATAGTGGGAGCCTGGTCATCCCAGGTCCCGTTGGGAGGTCAGGAGGGTGCTATCCGCTCGCTCCCAGTACTGGCCCTGGTGGCCAGAGAGGTAGAGCCGAACGGGGGCAGGGTACCCGTAGTGGTGCATTTGCCGTCCGCTGATCACTGGCCCTGCAGCTGGTATGCTCCCTCTGTGTGTGGCCACACTCCCTGGGGTATCACATTGGTCCCGGAGGGGCAGGCTACATGGTCGCTGGACCTGGGTGCTGACGGGAGGTTGCCCTTGGTTTTGTCGGCAGACATGTAAATCGCACGTCATCACTTCGTTTACTCTCACAATACATTGGTTCTGATCGCAAGTGCCCGACTTATCATGATTAGTTACATTTACCAACTTGAAATTGTCAGTTACATCTTTTACATATGTATCACCATCATCGCTGTATAAACATAGAAACATAGAAACATAGAAAATAGGTGCAGGAGTAGGCCATTCGGCCCTTCGAGCCTGCACCGCCATTCAATGAGTTCATGGCTGAACATGCAAATTCAGTACCCCATTCCTGCTTTTTCGCCATACCCCTTGATCCCCCTAGTAGTAAGGACTTCATCTTCTCCCTTTTGAATATATTTAGTGAATTGGCCTCAACTACTTTCTGTGGTAGAGAATTCCACAGGTTCACCACTCTCTGGGTGAAGAAGTATCTCCTCATCTCGGTCCTAAATGGCTTACCCCTTATCCTTAGACTGTGACCCCTGATTCTGGACTTCCCCAACATTGGGAACATTCTTCCTGCATTCAACTTGTCTAAACCCATCAGAATTTTAAACGTTTCTATGAGGTCCCCTCTCATTCTTCTGAACTCCAGTGAATACAAGCCCAGTTGATCCAGTCTTTCTTGATAGGTCAGTCCCACCATCCCGGGAATCAGTCTGGTGAACCTTCGCTGCACTCCCTCAATAGCAAGAATGTCCTTCCTCAAGTTAGGAGACCAAAACTGTACACAATACTCCAGGTGTGGCCTCACCAAGGCCCTGTACAACTGTAGCAACACCTCCCTGCCCCTGTACTCAAATACCCTCGCTCTGAAGGCCAACATACCATTTGCTTTCTTAACCGCCTGCAGTACCTGCATGCCAACCTTCAATGACTGATGTACCATGACACCCAGGTCTCGTTGCACCGCCCCTTTTCCTAATCTGTCACCATTCAGATAATAGTCTGTCTCTCTGTTTTTACCACCAAAATGGATAACCTCACATTTATCCACATTATACTTCATCTGCCATGCATTTGCCCACTCAAGAGTGGAACTGTCCCTTTAATTGTGATGGGTTGCCGGTCCCCTTTTAGAAGGTCTTGCAAACTTTACCCCAATCCGGTTCGCCGCTCGGCATCACGTGTTGCTCCCTTTTGGTCTGGCTGCCGCCATCTTGACTTCAGGCGCTTCACCTCGTGGTTTGGACGCCATCTTCTTTCTCTCCATGGGGTAGGCTGCGGTGATCCTTTTCTCCCCAGGCTCTGCCACGGAAGCCGGGAAGTTACCTTCTGCGTGAATTGCTTCTCTGGAGTCCTGCCACTGGAGCATGGAAGGTGAGGTCTGGTTGTTTGATCATCTCGCCGTTGGGTTGAGCGGTCTGTGTCGTCGCCTCACAGTCGAGTTGGGCGGTTGGTTTTTCAGGTGTTGTGCTGGATCCAACTTCGGGGACATGGAGGACGTCGATCGCTGGAGGTTGGAGCTATTCCCAGCTCCAAGTGATCTTTTTCATCCACCTTCTTCCTAATAGCTTTGGACCATCCCCAGCAATGATCCACAAAGGTAACCTGTACATCGCGCCGCCATGGGACACCTGGACATCCACGCTGCCAACGACTGGGATGTATCGTTTGTGTAGGTGAGCAGTTTCACTTCGATTGGGATCATTTTAGGTCGTTCGATTGGATTGTCCCAGAGTTTCTCAAAGGCTGCCTGATTCATCAGTGACTGGCTCGCGCCTGTGTTCACCTCCATCGTGACTGGAACATAGTTGATTTCAACTTCCATTTTCAACGGGGAACTCTCGGTGGTGCAGGTAAACACTCCGTACACCTCATTGTCGCTGGACTCCGGATGATCGGCCAACTCTTCATCGACTCGGTGAGTACGATTTCTCTTGCATATTCGCTGGAGGTGGCCCTTCATGTTACAGCCTTTGCAAGTATAGTCTTTATAGTGGCACTGGTGGGCCCTGTGATTTCCTCCACAGCGCCAGCATGGGGTTGGCCGGTTGGCCCCATGTGGTGGACTCAGGATTGTGGGACTCAGGGTTCTCTTCTCTCTTCCCTGAGAGAGACTGCTAGCAGCAGCCCTGCCTCTAAAAGGCACCAGTCGGTTCACAGTACTTGCCGGGTTAGAGTCCTGGGGGTGAGACATCCACTTGGAATCCCAGGCCGAGATCATGAATGCCTGGCTCACGTTAATTGCCTTCTGTAGGGTGACCGTGGTGTCCGCAGAGAGCAGCCTGTGGAGAAGGCCCTCGTGGCCGATTCCAATAACAAAGATGTCCCTCAGTGCTTTGGTGAGGTGATCGCTAAAATCACATGGTGCAGTCAATCGTCTCAGGTCTGCAGCATATTTTGCGATTTCTTGGCCTTCGGATCCACCGGTGGGGAGAGAACCGGTGTCTGGCTGTGAGGATGCTCTCTTTAGGTTTGAGCTGTTCCTGTATCAGCGTTATGAGCTCCACATATGTTGTTGTCTTCTCTGGGACGAGCAAATCCCTGACAAGGCCATAGACGGTGGGCCCACAACTGCTGAGCAGGATAGCTCAGCACTTATCAGCCAGCGAGGTCGGGTCGTCTCCCGCCAGGTCGTTCGCAATAAAGAAGTGTTCAAGCCTTTCCACAAAGGCCTCCCAATCTTCCCCATCGGCGAATTGTTCAAACGTGCCAAGGTTAGCCATTGTCGCGTGGAAATTCGTATTCTCGTCACCAGTTGTTGTGTCTGTAAGCACTCTAGTAATGAATCCACGAGGTAAGGTATTGTACTTGAACTGTGGTGACCTTAGTCCATTAGTCAGGGAAAGCATTTTTACAGAGCAAGTTGTCAAAAATAATTCAAGTCTGTGAGAGACTGTGACAATAATTGTTTCAATCATCATTAATCCAGCCACATGCGTTGCACACTGAAGGAAATACAAATATGTTTGCTGAGCGACGGCCGAATTTTAATAACTTTTTATACAACTGTAGAATCAGCAGAAAAACAGGTTATTCGGCCCATAGTACCTAATATATAGCCCATAGTGCAAGAGTAAGGAAATCTTGCTACAATTGTACAGGGCCTTGGTGAGACCACACCTGGAGTACTGCGCACAGTTTTGGTCTCCTTATCTGAGGAAGGATACACTTGCCTTGGAGGTGGTACAACAGAGGTTCACCAGATTGATTCCTGGGATGAGAGGACTGTCCTATGGTGAGAGATTGTGTAGAATATGCCGATACTCTCTGGAGTTTAGAAGAATGAGAGGTGATCTCATTGAAACGGATAATATTTTGAAGGGGATTGACAGGGTAGATGTTGAGAAGCCCGGCGAGCTCAGTCGGCAGAGCATGAGATTCATAATCTCAGGGTCGTGGGTTCGAGTTGGGCAAATTATTTTCCTTAAACTTTATGTTGCTTTCACGGGAAAACATCTTTAATGAACCCATGATCTTCTTTGCACAATAAAAGGAATGCGAACTGAGGGAGAGTTGATAATTTAATCATTTGTTCTGTGATCTGCATAAGAACACAAGAACCAGGAGCAGGAGTCTACCATTTGGCCCTTCGAGCCTGCCTTCTTTTGCACCGAAACAAATTATAACCGTGTTTTTAAATTAGCAGTGCGAGATATTTAGAGGGCACCTTCACAAACCAGGATTCGATCCCAGGTGGCTGTCGCGAAAGGAACGTGCTCCAGCCACCTGGGATTGATTCCTGGTTTGGGAAGTAAATTTGATATCACCGTTTGTAATTGAAGTGGAGTAATTTTATGAAGTTAGATGGATGTCCCAAAGCACTTCAGAGTGGTGTCAAAACAAATGATTTTGAAATTAAACACAATGAATGTTCGGAGTGGGATTTAAACCCATGCCTCCAGAGAAGACTGTGACCTGAGCAGTGCCTTCGACCGCTCGGCCATCCTAACGGTTGGATGTATTTGTTACAAATTATTACTCTGGAAAGTTTCAGACCGGGCACTTGTTCAGTGCAGCTGGAAGTCCCAGTGACCGGGATATCCTCTTCCCTGGGGTTTTCCTCAGCCTGTGCTCGGTGTACAGGGAGCTTTGGCCCAGGCCTGAGGTAGTTTGCCTCATGAGTCAATGTACCCTGGAATGCTTTTGTTCAATTTTATTGCAGACATGTTTTTGTTTCAACAACAATGTTTCTGTCCATGATCGAGCTGCGGACTTTTCACATGTGAGGCGAACGTGATCACCACTGAACTTCGCAAGCTGCTGCTTAGCTCAGTGCCCAGAGAGAAGTGTTTAGCAACAAGCTGAAATGCTCAATCCCTCTCTCTGCAAAAAGTTCCTTTCACAAACATTTCTCTGACCGGAGCTGCACAAAACAACAATGTTCTCCTTTCAAAGTCAAAAACTCCCGAATTTCCACGTCTGCAATTTTCTGGACAAGGACAAGGACTGAAAGTGCTTTGTGATCAGAAAATTGCCGGAACCCCTGTGGTTAATGACAGGGCATTTGATGATTGATTTCCGTACACACCTTGGAATTCAGGAGAACCGAGTTCGTGGTTTGAAGTTCGAGGGAAACCCACGGGGCGGAGCCAACAGTCATCTGTCAGCAATCAGCGACAGGAACATGCAACTTAAGCAGGCCCGGCTATCAACGGCATTCCCATCGCCGAATCCCCCACCATCAACATCCTGGGGGTCACCATTGACCAGAAACTTAACTGGACCAGTCACATAAATAGTGTGGCAACAAGAGCAGGTCAGAGGCTGGGTATTCTGCGGTGAGTGTCTCAACTCCTGACTCCCCAAAGCCTTTCCACCATCTACAAGGCACAAGTCAGGAGTCTGATGGAATACTCTCCACTTGCCTGGATGAGTGCGGTTCCAACAACACTCGAGAAGCTCGACACCATCCAGGAAAAAGCAGCCCACTTATTGGGCACCCCATCCACCACCTCCAACATTCACTCCCTCCACCACCGGTGCACCGTGGCTGCAGTGTGTACAATCTACAAGATGCACTGCAGCAACTCACCAAGGCTTCTTCGGCAGCACCTCCCAAATCCGCGACCTCTACCGCCTAGAAGGACAAGGGCAGCAGGCGCATGGGAACACCATCTCCTTCATTCTCCGGGGAGTGGGTGAACAGCCAGAGGTCGTGGTCCATATCAGGACCAATGACATGGGTAGCAAGAGAGATGAGGTCCTGCAGGCAGAGTTTAGGGAGCTAGGAGAGAGATTAAAAAGCAGGACCTCAAAGGTAGTAATCTCCGGATTACTCCCGGTGCCACGAGCGAGTGAGTACAGAAATAGGAGGATAGAGAGATGAATACGTGGCTGGAGAGATGGTGCAGGCAGGAGGGCTTTAGTTTCCTGAGGCATCGGGACCACTTCTGGGCGAGGTGGGATCTGTACAAGCCGGACAGTTTGCACCTAAACAGAGCCGGGACCAATATCCTCGCGGGGTGGTTTGCTCGTGCTGTTGGGGAGGGTTTAAACTAGTTTGGCAGCGGGATGGGAACCTGAGAATAGATTCAGTAGGGAGGGAAGTAATGCTGGAATTAGAAAGCAAAAATAAAGAAAGTAAGTTTGAAAGAGAGAGGAAACAAGCAGGTAAAAAGTGTAAATAAACAAATTGAAAGACACTGTTGTAGGAAGGCAAAGGCACCTGCTGAATATATAAATGTATGTATGTTTAAAATGTTAGCCAAATATAAAATGGCTGCCAGGGGGCTTAGCAAAGCATGATGGGGACTCGGTAAGCCAAGTTAGCTAAAACTGCTGACTGAGCGCTGACCCTGCAGAGCCTGGTACCAGGAATGTGTTGAATCAACAACTTGAGGCAAGATAGTATACAGAACACTGCGGTACCTAGTACGGAATGTCCTCAAGTCAGTGACCCCCAGATGGGGTGCCTAGCAACCACGGAGATAAGGAGCTAGGCACCGGTGGAACAAATGATTAACGAAGATAAGGGAGGTCTGGAAAACATCACACGGATATGAATCAGCCCCCAACTGTCATGAACTGATCGTGCAGCCCCCTGATGTACCGGGGTTAATTCTATTGGCCCATTTAAACCTATATGTAATCTATAATCATTATGATTGGATTATGTCCAGCCAAAGTGGGCTGAGTAACTGTAATGAACTATTGTAAAACATATAAATATCGATGAATTTTTTTGTTCGGCGGAGAAGAGTGCCTGGAGTTGGACCAGAGGCTCTCTCCTTGCCGGCGTAATAAAGGCCATTTTTGCATTGGAACCGACCCCGAGTGTCGAGTGATTCTTCCATGAAAACATTTGCGCTTACAGTGGCGTCATGAACAGGATTTCGCGGAGTCGCTGGAAGTCCTTGGAAAAACCTGGGTGAGTATCAAAAAATTTTAATTATAAAGGGTGCGGAAGGTGGAGGCCGGTTGATCGACACGAGGAGATGGTGTAATATCTCAAACGCCTAGCCTGAGCCTGAATTAAGAGGACTTTTGTCCCACGTGACGGCCAGGAACTAAGTAGGCGTAGGGCACACACTTAGACCGTGGGATCGTGATACCGAGCGACATCTCCTGGACCCAGTCGTGTGATTTGTAAATATACCCCGGAGACCAGGCGGTGCAGAGCGACCAAAGGAAACCAAACCTGTGAACAGGGTCGGACCGACAGACAAAACGGTGGTAGGTAGTCGTTAAGGAGGCATGGGGCACTGCGGGAATTGCTTAAACGCATTTTAAGAATTGTATAAGTTTGTGTAATTGCAGAACTTGTGACCTGACAGTAGCCAGGAGACAGTCTGCTACAAGTCACACTAGGAAGAAAGTGGACCTCTGAGAGTCCATTCCTAACGGTTCTAGTCCTACCCAGGAATGGTCAATAAATCAAGTAATCTCGAGTGGGGACTAGAAGGGTCCCTTACCTGCCACAAACAAAAGAAACTAATTGAGAAGATGATTAAGTCAGGATGGAACCCCCAGGACCCGCCAGCAAATCAACGGGAATGGTGGGAGAAGGAAAGGAAAGATAAAGATGAGAAAGCCGTGGTCTTGATTCTTCAAGCCCACATAAAATTAACAGAGGAGGTTCATCAACATGTAAGAAATAAAAAAACCTGATAGTGATGATCTTAAGTGAAGTATGGATCCAAGAATAGAGCCAGCCAAACAATAAACTTTGCTGAATGAAAAGAGACTTTTGTGAATGTCTGTCCAGGAATGAGATAAAGAATGGAGAAGGGAAGCTGTAATGTCTTTAAAAAAAGCCTGTGTCTCTGGAGGCTGCAGGCTGGGGAAGTACACTCCCATTTTTCCTTTGTGTAAAACCTTGATGCGAAAGCTTTTAGCTCAGGAAAGAGATTTTTAAATTACAGATTGGCAGTACAATATTTGAATTGTGATTTTGAGATATTTCAGGTGATTCTCATTGATAAACATTTTGGTTGTATAGGAAAATCTTGGGTTTGGAAGCCTTTTTATAAAAGTACACATACTGCGTCAGGAACTGAAACTTAAAAAAGATGTAATTTATGAGATATAGTACCACAAAATTGAAGTTACAGAGCAAAAGATTAGAGTATTTGATCAGCTTCTAAAACGGAAGTTAGGCAAAAAAATCCAGTAATACCATATTTGACATTTTGTAATTCAACAATAAATACAAATTCTACAAAAGGGGAGCAGAAATTAGGATGGGAACAGTGAAGAGTTAATTTTGTTGTGAAGGTTTCAAGTACCACTGGTAAAGAAAAGGCACAACAAAATGCGATACATTTAAAACAAAAAGTTAAATCTGATCTCTTTTAAAAAATAAAACTAAAAAGTTTGGAAAAAAAGACGTAACGTACTAAATAAGTGCTGAAAAAAAAAGTGTTTGCGATGGAAAAATAAATAAAAGGGGTCAGAGGGTGTAGTAAGGAGGAGGAACTGAGGGAAATCCTTATTAGTCGGGAAATTGTGTTGGGGAAATTGATGGGATTGAAGGCCCATAAATCCCCAGGGCCTGATGGACTGCATCCCAGAGTACTTAAGGAGGTGGCTTTGAAAATAGCAGATGCATTGACAGTCATTTTCCAACATTCCATTGACTCTGGATCAGTTCCTATCGAGTGGAGTGTAGCCAATGTAACCCCACTTTTTAAAAAAGGAGGGGGAGAAAAAACAGGGAATTATCGACCGGTCAGCCTGACCTCAGTAGTGGGTAAAATGATGGAATCAATTATTAAGGATGTCATAGCAGCGCATTTGGAAAGAGGTGACATGATAGGTCCAAGTCAGCATGGATTTGTGAAAGGGAAATCATGCTTGACAAATCTTCTGGAATTTTTTGAGGATGTTTCCAGTAGAGTGGACAAGGGAGAACCAGTTAATGTGATATATTTGGACTTTCAGAAGGCTTTCGACAAGGTCCCACACAAGAGATTAATGTGCAAAGTTAAAGCACATGGGATTGGGTGTAGTGTGCTGACATGAATTGAGAACTGGTTGTCAGACAGGAAGCAAAGAGTAGGAGTAAATGGGCACTTTTCAGAATGGCAGGCAGTGACTAGTGGGGTACCTCAAGGTTCTGTGCTGGGGCCCCAGCTGTTTACACTATACATTAATGATTTAGACGAGGGGATTAAATATAGTATCTCCAAATTTGCGGATGACACTAAGTTGGGTGGCAGTGTGAGCTGCGAGGAGGATGCTATGAGGCTGCAGAGTGACTTGGATAGGTTAGGTGAGTGGGCAAATGCATGGCAGATGAAGTATAATGTGGATAAATGTGAGGTTATCCACTTTGGTGGTAAAAACAGAGACAGACTATTATCTGAATGGTGACAGATTAGGAAAAGGAGAGGTGCAACGAGATCTGGGTGTCATGGTACATCAGTCATTGAAGGTTGGCATGCAGGTACAGCAGGTGGTTAAGAAAGCAAATGGCATGTTGGCCTTCATAGCGAGGGGATTTGAGTACGGGGCAGGGAGGTGTTGCTGCAGTTGTACAGGGCCTTGGTGAGGCCACACCTGGAGTATTGTGCACAGATTTGGTCTCCTAACTTGAAGAAGGACATTCTTGCTATTGAGGGAGTGCAGCGAAGGTTCACCAGACTGATTCCCGGGATGGCGGGACTGACCTATCAAGAAAGACTGGATCAACTGGACTTGTATTCACTGGAGTTCAGAAGAATGAGAGGGGACCTCATAGAAACGTTTAAAATTCTGATGGGTTTAGACAGGTTAGATGCAGGAAGAATGTTCCCAATGTTGGGGAAGTCCAGAACCAGGGGTCACAGTCTAAGGATAAGGGGTAAGCCATTTAGGACCGAGATGAGGAGAAACTTCTTCACCCAGAGAGTGGTGAACCTGTGGAATTCTCTACCACAGAAAGTTGTTGAGGCGAATTCACTAAATATATTCAAAAAGGAGTTAGATGAAGTCCTTACTACCACGGAGTTCAAGGGGTATGGCGAGAAAGCAGGAAGGGGGTACTGAAGTTGCATGTTCAGCCATGAACTCATTGAATGGCGGTGCAGACTAGAAGGGCCGAATGGCCTACTCCTGCACCTATTTTTCTATGTTTCTATGTTTCTATAACTTACTAAATACTAGTTGATATTGGCTGTGAAAAAGATATTGGTTTAATTGGGAAAAGGAAAAAAAAATTGGAGGAGGTAAAAGACACTGTCCATTGATAATGATTTTAAATTACGAGAAAGTTTCACTGCAGTTTGAAAAGATTTCCAGAATAGACGTTATTAATCAAGAAAAGTCCCGAACAGTCTAAACAAGCAGAAGGATTTTGAAAATAACAAGGAGAAAAGATCTAAGCTATGCGAACTCAGCAGAGAGAGAAATAAAACACAAGATTTGCCCATTGAACGGGACTGTTAAAAAAACCCCGAAATGTTGGCATGTTAACAGCTTGTGTGAACATTGGATTTCAGTAAACAAAATAGCTATTAAAAATGTGTGTTCTTATTTCAACAAAAATATTTGGCAAGTACTTGAATTAGATGTTAAGCAAAAAAATTGGAGTTTAATCTAAAATGCTGTCTTTCCCGATGAGAAGATTTTTATTGTGACCACTTTACGAATGATTTCTGCTGTTTTAACGGATTCCTAATTTCTAAGCAAGTTTTGAAGGCACAAAGATTTGGATGATTACGCAAAGTCACGTAATGACATCAGGCCTTCTTACAAACCTGTAAAGGAGTTAATCCTTTCCATTGACAGCTGTTTTACACTGGACCTTACTCATTTGAATTTCTTACTAAAATAAAGAAGACTCACCTGGCAGACTGTGGAAATGGTGGGACAGTCAGAATAAAAATAAAACAGAACTAGCTGGTCAAGAGTTAAAAGCGAAGATAAATAAGCTGGAAGAGATTTTAAAAAACAGGACCAGACGGATAGTGCAGTGTGCAGCCAAAGCACCATCACCTGTGGCAATCGAGCCAATGTATCCCACGGTGGGTCGGTGTAGTCCACAAACCCAACCTAACAGTAAAGCAGACTGGGATGTTTGGAGGAATAGTGGTGGCATTGGTGTTGATTAGAGTTTGGATAATATTTAGATGGGTCATCGTGCAGGCTCGAGCACAGCAGGCTCAAATACAAAACCGACGGCAGCCCAGACAGGGACATGAAGTGATCGAGATGGTACGACTATAAAGAATATGGATAACCAAACCCTTACCTCCGATTCCACAGAGTGACCGCGACACAAGTAGACCAGAACCTAACACCTGGTGACGACCAGGCTATCTGTTTAAAATTTGCAGATAAAACCATCGCCGAGATGGGACCGCAGTGGTGACTTCGACTCTGGGGACTCATGATATTGGGAACCTTGAGGCCCACACAAGCACTGGATAATACAGACCGACTACGAGAGATGCAGCACACGCAAGAAAGACACAACTGTATCAACTATAGGGTTTTGTTTACTTTGACTGACGGAATATGCATTCCAGCAATCAAGGACTGGAGCAAGGACAGAAGTTATTTTAACGCGTGGCTGCAAATGAATCCGGATAAGAATAGAGTATGTGTGCAATGCTCCACGGGTACAAGAGGCAGTTGCATTAGACGAAGGGAGGCCGGGGGGGCCCGATGAATGTACCTTTGGAATAATTTGCGCGCCTCCTGCCCAGCCACAACCACAAGTCACCCACAAAGAGGGGGTGGGGCTGTGTGGATACTATGAGGAGGTAGAGGCTGCCGCAATATCATTGTATGTATGCTTCTCACCCCCTCAGACACCACGCCCCATAAGAACCACCACACTGCCCATGGAATTGCCATGTCCAACAATTACAAGGGGACCGGAAAATGGGATTGTGCTGTCCAACGAGGGTGAACTATTGTATGATAATGTTAAGCATGAAATTGTGCCTGTCCTGATCAATATCTCAGGTATACAGATGCCGGAATATTGTACAGAGCAGGCAAGAAATATGTATAATGTATTAAGTAAAGTTGTAATGCAGCAGGCTGCCGATGCCATGGGTGCCAGTAGATTCCGAGGACAGGAGCCAGTTCATAGGACTAAGAGGGAAATAGTTAATGATGTTGCTACCGGTTTTAATGCCGGAACCTCCATAGTAAACTCACTGGACATACAAAGGCTAAATGAAAGGGTGGAGCAGCTTAAAGGGGTGATGAAGGGATTATTAGAACGGTCAGAGCGGACTCAGGAAGGTCAATCCGAACTTGGAAGAGAGGGTGCCGAAATCCAATTGGATGGCCTCTCGGTCCTGGAAGCTCAGGCAAAAACAATCAATCACCTTTTCGACAGAGAGAGAGAAGATACCGCAAAACTGAGACAGGGACAACTCTGTCACGCTTATGGCCTATGGATGGTCGGACAGATACGGCACAACCACGATCATATCCAAAGGGGGGAGTTGCCAGACTGGATAGACAGCCCACATCTGGCTCAGTTGGCCAAACTGAAGGGGACACTGGGTAATTGCACTCTGAAGGGACTAACCAGAGTATGCCCAGTGATCCCAAACTGCCGAATGAGCAAAGCTGCCGGAGTGGGAATAGCCCTGATGATACCTATAGTCACACAAGACTCAGGACCGTTTCCCCTTTATCAACTGTAGAATATCGGGATCATACGGGAAAACACCTCCCTCCATTACTATCTGACCGCAGCCCCTGCTGTCCGCAGAGACAACACACTCGATGGGATCTCCCTGACGGGATGCAAGCAGACGGGTGACATTACGGTGTGCCCTCACCCGGTGGGACAGGGAGAACTAGTCGATTGTGGATTTAATCCAACCGATGGATGTGTATTGGAAATAGTACCTGCCCCCACACATTTTGCCAGAACAGGTTATGGGGGCAAAGGGAAATACTGTGTCTCTACCATGGCACATTCATATCGGTACAATGGCTTACAATGCCAGATCTCGCAACCAAACTTTTGCTTCACGGCCCTACGACCTCACAATAGGACAAGCCCGCATTATCCAGGTTAGACACCGAGGCCCAAAATCATTAACGCCATCGATCAGCTCCACGATCACCTGCAGGATTATGACGAGCCAGAGCAGGCCCCTATCCCACATTTAGTTGCAGTATTAAGGGGACTAAGACTCAGAGTAGGCCAGTGTGTCAGACTCTACCACCAACTACAGACAAAGATTGAAATACTGGAGAAGGATACTGACCAAGAGTTACAAAACCAGAGTTGATGGAGGAGGGTCTGGGACTGGGGCATGAACGTAAACATCCACCCCTGGATTGGAATAATATCACACATACTGGTAGGGATACAGCTGGTCTTAGCACTAACATGGAGAGTCATGGCCTGTCGATCCTGCAGGCATTATGCACGACAAAGGAGTATCAGAACAAGGGCTCAAGTAAATAAAGTGACTTGTCCAGCAGAGGGACAGGGGAATCTGAACTATATCAATTTGATCTAAGCAACTGGGACTTCTGACACCACGTGACTGGCCAGCACGTTGAGGCAGGAAGTACCGGGTGGTACATAAAAATATAAGTCGAGTAACAAATAATGTTGTTGGTTAAAGGAGACTAGGATTAGTCCATTACCGAAAGGGGGGATTGTTGTAGGGCAAAGGCAAAGGCACCTGCTGAATATATGTATGCATATATGTATGTGTAAAATGGTAGCCAGATATAAAATGGCTGCCAGGGATTCTGCAAAGCACTAGGGGAATTCAGCTAACAGTTAGCTTGAATACATTTTTGGGTGGCTGATGACACTGCAGTTCCGTGCACAGGAACACTGGAAAGAGCGAGCTCAGCAGAACGTCCTTAATCAACAAACCACAGAAAGATGTCCTAGCAGAATACTGAACAAAGAAATTCCTGTGACTGTGTAAGGATAAGGTGGTTAGGTGCAGACAGAACCCAAGGACAGTAGAGATAAGGGGATCTGGAGAATATCACGAGGCCATGAATAAGCCCCAGCTAAAACATGAGGTGATCACACAGTCCCCTGGTGCCTGGGGGCCAATTCCATTGGCCCAGTGGAATCGATTTGTAATTTATAGTCGTTATGATTGGATTGTGTCCAGCCGACATGGGCTAAGTAATTGTAATGAACTGTTGTAAAACATGTAAATATCGATGAATTTCTTTGTTCGGTGGAGTGGAATGCCTGGAGTTGGACCAGGGGCTCTCTCCCCGCCGGTGCAATAAAGGCATTTTGGCGTTGGAACCGACCCCGAGTGTCGAGTGATTCTTCCAGGAAAACATTTGTGCTAACATAACCCGTGCTGTACCAGCCCTGGGAGAGATTGATGGGACAGTGTAGAGGGAGCTTTACTCTGTATCTAACCCCGTGCTGGATCTGCCCTGGGAGAGATTGATGGGACAGTGTAGAGGGAGCTTTACTCTGTATCTAACCCCGTGCTGGATCTGTCCTGGGAGAGATTGATGGGATAGTGTAGAGGGAGCTTTACTCTGTATTTAACCCCGTGCTGGACCTGTCCTGGGAGAGATTGATGGGACAGTGTCGAGGGAGCTTTACTCTGTATCTAACCCCGTGTTGTACCTGTCCTGGGAGAGATTGATGGGACAGTGTAGAGGGAGCTTTACTCTGTATCTAACCCCGTGCTGGATCTGTCCTGGGAGAGATTGATGGGATAGTGTAGAGGGAGCTTTACTCTGTATTTAACCCCGTGCTGGACCTGTCCTGGGAGAGATTGATGGGACAGTGTCGAGGGAGCTTTACTCTGTATCTAACCCCGTGTTGTACCTGTCCTGGGAGAGATTGATGGGACAGTGTAGAGGGAGCTTTACTCTGTATCTAACCCCGTGCTGGATCTGTCCTGGGAGAGATTGATGGGATAGTGTAGAGGGAGCTTTACTCTGTATTTAACCCCGTGCTGGACCTGTCCTGGGAGAGATTGATGGGACAGTGTCGAGGGAGCTTTACTCTGTATCTAACCCCGTGTTGTACCTGTCCTGGGAGAGATTGATGGGACAGTGTAGAGGGAGCTTTACTCTGTATCTAACCCCGTGCTGCACCTGCCCTGGGAGAGATTGATGGGACAGTGTAGAGGGAGCTTTACTCTGTATCTTACCCCGTGCTGGATCTGTCTTGGGAGGATTTGATGGTACAGTGTAGAGGGAGATTTATTCTATATCTAACCCATGCTGTACTTGCCCTGGGAGAGATTGATGGGACAGGTGAGAGGAAGCTTTACTGTATATCTTCGATGGGCTGTACCTGCTCTGTGATTCTTTGATGGGACAATATAGGGGGAGCTTTAATCTGTATATAACACATACTGTACCTGCCCTGGGAGGGTTTGATGTGACAGTGTAGAGGAAGCTTTAGTCTGCACCTGCCCTCTGAGTCTTTGATGAGACAATGTAGAGGGGGCTTTAATCTGTATCTAATCCGAACTGTACCTGCCCTGACGGGTTTGATGGGACAGTATAGTGGGAGCTTTGCTCTGTATCTATCCTGTGCTGTGCCTGCCCTCGGAGGGTTTGATGGGACAGTGTAGAGGGAGATTTAAACACGTGCTGCACTGTAATGTATATATGCCCGGGTTTACCTGCCACCAGGGGGACCGACCGTCGAAGGTCATTGGGCCACAGGCACACACATGCAACTCTTGTATATAAAGAAAGCCTCCATGTTTAATCCTTTGTTCGAGAGCTAGAAAAGTACGGTCAGGATGCACCTGATTGAGTTCACGGTAGTAAGCCTACTGAGTTATTGCAAACTGGAAGAGTTTGATGGGACTGTGTAGCAGGAGAATTATGTTGTAACTAATTTGTGCTGGACATGCCCTGAGAGTTTGATGGGAAAATGTAGAGGGAGCTTTCCTCTGGATCTAACCCCGTGGTGCATCTGCCCTAGGAGCGTTTGATGGGACAGTTTAGAAGAATCTTTACTCTGTATTTAACGCATGCTGTACCTGCTCTTGGAGAGTTTCATGGGACAGTGTTGAGGGAGCTTTACTCTGTATCTAACTCGTTCTGTACCAGCCCTGGAAGTGTTGATGGGTCAGTACAGAGGGAACATTACTCTGTATCTAACGCGGACTGTACCTGACCTTGGAGAGTTTCATGGGACAGTGTTGAGGAAGCTTTACTAAGTATCTAACTCGTTCTGTACAAGCCCTGGAAGTGATGATGGGTCAGTGCAGAGGGAGCATTACTCTCTATCTAACACATGCTGTACCTGTCCTGGGAGATTTTAGAAACTTAGAAACATAGCAAATAGGTGCAGGAGTAGGCCATACGGCCTTTCTAGCCTGCACCGCCATTCAATGAGTTCATGGCTGAACATGCAACTTCAGTACCTCATTCCTGCTTTCTCGCCATACCCCTTGATCCCCTTCGTAGTAAGGACTTCATCTAACTCCTTTTTGAATATATTTAGTGAATTGGCCTCAACTACTTTCTGTGGTAGAGAATTCCACAGGTTCACCACTCTCTGGGTGAAGAGGTTTCTCCTCATCTCAGTCCTAAATGGCTTATCCCTTATCCTTAGACTGTGACCCCTGGTTCTGGACTTCCCCAACATTGGGAACATTCTTCCTGCATCTAACCTGTCTAAACCCGTCAGAATTTTAAACGTTTCTATGAGGTCCCCTCTCATTCTTCTGAACTCCAGTGAATACAAGCCCAGTTGATCCAGTCTTTCTTGATAGGTCAGTCCCGCCATCCCGGGAATCAGTCTGGTGAACCTTCGCTGCACTCCCTCAATAGCAAGAATGTCCTTCCTCAGGTTAGGAGACCAAAACTGTACACAATACTCCAGGTGTGGCCTCACCAATGCCCTGTACAACTGTAGCAACACTTCCCTGCCCCTGTACTCAAATCCCCTCGCTATGAAGGCCAACATGCCATTTGCTTTCTTAATCGCCTGCTGTACCTGCATGCCAACCTTCAATGACTGATGTACCATGACACTCAGGTCTCGTTGCACCTCCCCTTTTCCTAATCTGTCACCATTCAGATAATAGTCTGTCTCTCTGTTTTTACCACCAAAGTGGATAACCTCGCATTTATCCACATTATACTACATCTGCCATGCATTTGCCCACTCACCTAACCTATCCAAGTCGCTCTGCAGCCTCATAGCATCCTCCTTGCAGCTCACACTGCCACCCAACTTCGTGTCATCCGCAAATTTGGAGATACTACATTTAATCCCCTCATCTAAATCATTAATGTACAGTGTAAACAGCTGGGGCCCCAGCACAGAACCTTGCGGTACCCCACTAGTCACCGCCTGCCATTTTGAAAAGTACCCATTTACTCATACTCTTTGCTTCCTGTCTGACAACCAGTTCTCAATCCATGTCAGCACACTACCCCCAATCCCATGTGCTTTAACTTTGCACATTAATCTGTTGTGTGGGACCTTGTCGAAAGCCTTCTGAAAGTCCAAATATACCACATCAACTGGTTCTCCCTTGTCCACTCTGCTGGAAACATCCTCAAAAAATTCCAGAAGATTTGTCAAGCATGATTTCCCTTTCACAAATCCATGCTGACTTGGACCTATCATGTCACCTCTTTCCAAGTGGGCTGCTATGACATCCTTAATAATTGATTCCATCATCTTACCCACTACTGATGTCAGGCTGACTGGTCTATAATTCTCTGTTTTCTCTCTCCCTCCTTTTTTAAAAAGTGGGGTTACAATGGCTATCCTCCACTCGATAGGAACTGATCCAGAGTCAATGGAATGTTGGAAAATGACTGTCAATGCATCCGTTATTTCCAAGGCCACCTCCTTAAGTACTCTGGGGTGCAATCCATCAGGCCCTGGGGATTTATCGGCCTTCAATCCCATCAATTTCCCCAACACAATTTCCCGACTAATAAGGATTTCCCTCAGTTCCTCCTCCTTACTAGACCCTCTGACCCCTTTTATATCCGGAAGGTTGTTAGTGTCCTCCTCAGTGAATACCAAACCAAAGTACTTGTTCAATTGGTCCGCCATTTCTTTGTTCCCCGTTATGACTTCCCCTGATTCTGACTGCAGGGGACCTACGTTTGTCTTTACTAACCTTTTTCTCTTTACATATCTATAGAAACTTTTGCAATCCGTCTTAATGTTCCCTGCAAGCTTCTTCTCGTACTCCATTGTCCCTGCCCTAATCAAACCCTTTATCCTCCTCTGCTGAGTTCTAAATTTCTCCCAGTCTCCGGGTTCGCTGCTATTTCTGGCCAATTTGTATGCCACTTCCTTGGCTTTAATACTATCCCTGATTTCCCTTGATAGCCATGGTTGAGCCACCTTCCCTTTTTTATTTTTACCTCAGACAGGAATGTACAATTGTTGTAGTTCATCCATGCGGTCTCTAAATGTCTGCCATTGCCCATCCACAGTCAACCCCTTAAGTATCATTCGCCAATCTATCCTAGGCAATTCAGGCCTCATATCTTCAAAGTTACCCTTCTTTAAGTTCTGGACCATGGTCTCTGAATTAACTGTTTCATTCTCCATCCTAATGCAGAATTCCACCATATTATGGTCACTCTTCCCCAAGGGGCCTCGCACAACGAGATTGCTAATTAATCCTCTCTCATTACACAACACCCAGTCGAAGATGGCCTCCCCCCTCATTGGTTCCTCGAAATATTGGTCTAGAAAACCATCCCTTATGCACTCCAAGAAATCCTCCTCCACTGTATTGCTTCCAGTTTGGTTAGCCCAATCTATGTGCATATTAAAGTCACCCATTATAACTGCTGCACCCTTATTGCATGCACCCCTAATTTCCTGTTTGATGCCCTCCCCAACATCACTACTACTGTTTGGAGGTCTGTACACAACTCCTACGAACGTTTTTTGCCCTTTGGTGTTCTGCAGCTCTACCCATATAGATTCCACATCATCCAAGCTAATGTCTTTCCTAACTATTGCATTAATCTCCTCTTTAAACAGCAATGCTACCACACCTCCTTTTCCTTTTATTCTATCCTTCCTGAATGTTGAATACCCCTGGATGTTGAGTTCCCAGCCCTGATCATCCTGGAGCTACGTCTCCGTAATCCCAATCACATCATATTTGTTAACATCTATTTGCACAGTCAATTCATCCACCTTATTACGGATACTCCTTGCATTAAGACACAAAGCCTTCAGGCTTGTTTTTTTAACACCCTTTGTCCTTTTAGAATTTTGCTGTACAGTGGCCCTTTTTGTTCTTTGCCTTGGATTTCTCTGCCCTCCACTTCTCCTCATCTCCTTTCTGTCTTTTGCTTTTGTCTCCTTTTTGTCTCCCTCTGTCTTCCTGCATTGGTTCCCATCCCCCTGCCATATTAGTTTGACTCCTCCCCAACAGCACTAGCAAACACTCCCCCTAGGACATTGATTCCTGTCCTGCCAGATGCAGACCGTCCGGTTTGTACTGGTCCCACCTCCCCCAGAACCGGTTCCAATGCCCCAGGAATTTGAATCCCTCCCTGCTGCACCACTGCTCAAGCCACGTATTTATGTGCGCTATCCTGCGATTCCTACTCTGACTAGCACGTGGCAGTGGTAGCAATCCCGAGATTACTACTTTTGAGGTCCAACTTTTTAATTTAGCTCCTAGCTCCTTAAATTCGTTTCATAGGACCTCATCCCTTTTTTACCTATGTCGTTGGTACCAATGTGCACCACGACAACTGGCTGTTCTCCCTCCCTTTTTAGAATGTCCTGCACCCGCTCCGAGACATCCTTGACCCTTGCACCAGGGAGGCAACATACCATCCTGGAGTCTCGGTTGCGGCCGCAGAAACGCCTATCTATTCCCCTTACAATTGAATCCCCTATCACTATCGCTCTCCCACTCTTTTTCCTGCCCTCCTGTGCAGCAGAGCCAGCCACGGTGCCATGAACTTGGCTGCTGCGACCCTCCCCTGATGAGTCATCCCCCTCAACAGTCCTCAAAGCAGTGTATCTGTTTTGCAGGGGGATGACCATGCTTGCACTGCTCTTCCTGCTGGTCTTCCATTCCCTATCTGGCTGTGGACCCTTCACCTGTGGTATGACGAACTCGCTACACGTGCTACCCTCAGCTCCAACTCCGCAACGCGGTCCGTCAGGAGCTGGAGGCAGATGCACTTCCCACACACGTAGTCGTCATGGACACTGGAGTCGTCCCTGAGTTCCCACATGGTACAGGAGGAACATAACACGTGACCGAGCTCTCCTGCCATGACTTAACCCTGAGATAGGCAACAACAATGTTAAAGTTTACTCACTGTTATGGAAGAGAAAAAAGAAAAACGACTCACCAATCACCAGCCAATCACTTTCCCCCTTGGCTGTGACGTCATCTTTCCGTTTCTTTCTTCTTCTTTTTTGCCCTCTCACTGTAACTTCACAAGTCACGCCTTTTATAGGCCTCACCAATGGAGCTCCTCGACGCTGCTCCCGACTGCCGCCGACGCTGGGCCCCGGACTCCCTGCTGTGCCTTTTATAGGCCTCACCAACGGACCTCCTCGACGCTGCTCCCGACTGCCGCCGACGCTGGGCCCCGGACTCCCGGCTGTGCCTTTTATAGGCCTCACCAACGGACCTCCTCAACGCTGCTCCCGACTGCCGCCGACGCTGGGCCCCGGACTCCCTGCTGTGCCTTTTATAGGCCTCACCAACGAACTCCCGACGCCTCTCCACGCACCTCTCGCCGACGTTTGATGGGACAATGTAGAGGAAGCTTTACTCTGTGTCTAACACGTACTGTACCTGCCCTGGGAGGCTTTGATGTGACTGTGTAGTTGTAGCTTTACTCTGTATTTAACATTATTGTCCTTTTCAATTCACTTGTTTCACACCGAAACAAATGGTAACCGTGATGTGAATTTAACGCCACGTGATTCTTTGAAATCACCTTTTAATGATTGGGTAAAACCACTCCTTATGCCACCGAAAAACAGCTTTGATTCCAGGTCTCGGCGATAACTTTTGTAACACCATTTTTAAATTCAAAACCTTATAAAATTGATGACTTGCAGCCAACGTGCAAAAGTAAGAATTCTTTTAATCACCGTTAATTAGCCGATAACCTTCTTCAGAATGAAATAAATAATAATATAATTACTGAGGAACAGTGGTATCCTCAATCATTCATTTTCTCTTTACATGTGATGAAGTTTTATCCCTATCTCATTTACACGCTGTATGAGAATAGTTTAAAATTGTAAGTGTTTATGACTCAGTTGTAAAACCACTGATTGTGTGTGTGTCTATTCTTGATAGGAGGAGCACTTGAGACCAGAGTTCCAGTTCTATATATGTATCAATAGAATCAATTTCCACCAGTTTCTTTAAACCCAATAACTTCATTTATGTCCAGTGGGCTGGATGGAGGAACATGATCCATGTAAAAAATTGTTATCGTTTTACTTGAACTGAATGCTCATAAAATTATTGGAGTGGGAACCAACTGGATAATAGCACAGCTGGCAACATTTGCGGAATAGTTTCGTGCAGCCAAAACGCACAATGACAACCTGGGACTGTGCGGCACTGAATACTCGGGGAAAAACAGTTAAAAGAAGGACTTGCATTTCTGCAGTGCCTTTCAGGAACTCATGTCGCCCCAAAGCACTTTACAGCCATTGAGTTATGTTTGAAGTGTTGTAGTGTGGGGAAAGATGTGCCCAAATCACCCCACACAAACCTCAACTCTTTGCGACGGAGTTCGGTGCAAATAATCAGGTGCCTCAAGGACTTGGACTTTCTTTGAATGAGTTCTGCTTGTTCCTGCATTCAAGCTTGAAACAACAACTGGGCTTCCATCTCACGGGAGCAGCGTGTAGCGGTTAGTGAGTAGGTGACGAGGTTTGGGGTTGATGTGTGTCGCTTTCAATCTTTGAAATTTCACCAAGCAAAGAATCACTGAATCCAACTGTCACTGTAAGCATTTTGTTCACGTTTAATCACAGGAATATCCGCAGTCAGGAGCTGAAAAGGAATTCAAATCTAATCCTGGCTTCAGGACAATCAGAATATTTCGTCACAGACAAGGCACCGGAAGGCTGGAAGGTAGATCACACCGGTTGTGGGAGAGCTGGTTGGCGGTGACATGGAAGTGTCTGCAGTGTGCGGGACCAGACTGCTTCCACACATCCACAATGAATGTCCCACCCTTTATTTGGGAAAAGGACAACTGAGAGTGGACAAGTTCCATCCCGGTTGGAGCAATCTGAAGCGTTAGCTGACTGGCACCCTGGTTTTGGATGTCTTGCACAAAACGTGTGCGTCAGTCTCTGTGGCGCAATGGGTTAGTGCGTTTGGCTATTAACTGAAAAGTTGATGGTTCAAGCGCACCCAGGGACTCCTTTAACTATTTTTCCCCAAGGTTCCAGGTTTTGGACTGCGTTTTGGCTGCACGAATATATTTTGCAAACATTGACAGCTGTGCTGTTATCTAGTGAGTTCCCACTCCAATACATTTCTGAGCTTTAAGTTCATGTAAAACGATAACAATTTTTTACATGGATCATGTTCCTCCATCCAGTCCACTCGAAATAAATGAAGTTATTGGGTTTCAAGAAATTGGTGGAAATTGATTCTGTTGATACATATATAGAACTGGAACTTCAGTCTCAAGTGCTCTTCCTATCAAGAATCGGCACACACACAATTAATGGTTTTACAACTGAGTCATAAACACTTATAATTTTAAAATATTCTCATAAAATACAGCGTGTAAATGAGATAGGGATAAAAGTTCATCACATGTAAAGAGAAATTGAATGATTGAAGAAACCACTGTCCCTCAGTAACTATATTATTATTTCTTTCATTCTGATAAATGCTATCGGTTAATTAATGGTGATTAAATGAATTCTTATTTTGTCACATTTACTGCATGTCGTCAATTTTATATGGTTTGAATTTAAAAACGGTGTTACAAAAGTTACTGCCCTGACCTGGAATCGAAGCTGTTTTTCGGTGGTATAAGGGTTTTACCCAATCATTTCAAGGTGATTTCAAAGAATCACATGATGTTAAATTCAGATCAAGGTTACGATGTGTTTCGGTGTGAAACGAGTGGATTGAAAAGGCCAATAATAACATCAAACATTACGATGCAGCGATGCAGCAATGCAGCGTTCCCTGGTGGTCCAGTGATTAGGATTCGGCGCTCTCACCACCGCGGCCCTGGGTCGATTTCCGGCCAGGGAAATTGCACTTCCATTAAAATTAAAACGTTATCAGAAAATGTTACATGCATCTCATGTGGAAAAAAAAGATTCATTGATTTAAACATCATTATTTAATCCATTGTAGAACTTCAATCATTTATTTTGCCCTGAGTACGTGAGGAACTTTTATCCCGACCTCATTGTATTTTAGGAACATGTTCCAGCCCCGGTATCTCCACCTGTGAAAGAGGAAACTGCTGGAAATACACAACAGGACGGGTAGCCTTTGACCAACAATTAAACCCAGGTTACAGACTCTCTTCCTTCCCCTGCCCTTTGCGGGGCACTTGTTCCCCTTTAATTTTACAGACTGACTGAGTTCACTAACCGCGGGGAGAGAGTAGGTGTCTCCGTGGCCCCACTGTGCTAACATGGAAGATAACACGATGGGGATGTGGGGTGGTGGGTGGGGATCAGTGACATGTTTGTGTAAAGGGCAGTGGAGGAGAAGGATTGACAGCTGTCAGTGAGGGACAGAAGTTGTTTAAGGTGAGCCAACACATTCCCGATCAGCACAGAAGGCATTCACTGGTCAGCTGCCCTCTGCTGTACTTCTGGTCAGAGCGGTTTCCGCAGTGGAGCCGTTATCACGTTTGCTTTCCACGCGAAAGGATCCCACGCAGGAAGATTATTTTTAAACTTGCTGTGGATGAACAGCCATGGGCGAGTTTATTCTCCTGTCAAAAGGGCGACAGTGGCTTCTCCCTTATTCTTTAATTGCTCTTTATTTCACTTCACTAAATAGATATATTTGAGTGAGAGAAATTGTTCCAGAATGTCGCACACTTCATCTTTTGTTCCCTTTAAACACATAAAATAAGGCCGGGGGAATAAGTGCAGAAAACAAAGCAGAGGGATACAGACAAGAGGAAGAGAGAAGGGGAAATACTGCCTCTACCCAGAACTAATACAGAAATCCCTCTGCTGCGCTCGGGGTGGCCACCCGCAGCCTGGATACACTAATGTCCCAACAGCTCATTGACTGTCGGAGTGGGACCGTGCGGCGCTTCAGAAGACAGGTCGAAAAAGCAAAGTCACTGATTCGATCTCATGTGCTCCTTCTGCCAAGAAAAATGCTTTTATAAAAGTTACACCTTATCTCCAGGTTTGTCAAAAAGTTAGCTCGTTGGTCTTGGGGTACGATTCTCGCTTCTGGGTTGTTAATTGAAATTTGCGAGAGATCCCAGCCGAGCCCATTATTCTGCCGTGAGTTTTGAAATTGCATCGAACTTTTGCAAAGAAGAACTTGCATTTCTGCAACGCCTTTCAGGAACTCATAGAAACATAGAAACATAGAAAATAGGTGCAGGAGCAGGCCATTCAGCCCTTCTAGCCTGCACCGCCATCCAATGAGTTCATGGCTGAACATGAAACTTGAGTACCCACTTCCTGCTTTCTCGCCATACCCCTTGATCCCCCGAGTAGTAACGACTTCATCTAACTCCCTTTTGAATATATTTAGTGAATTGGCCTCAACTACTTTCTGTGGTAGAGAATTCCACAGGTTCACCACTCTCTGGGTGAAGAAGTTTCTCCTCATCTCGGTCCTAAATGGCTTACCCCTTATCCTTAGACTGTGACCCCTGGTTCTGGACTTCCCCAACATTGGGAACATTCTTCCTGCATCTAACCTGTCTAAACCCGTCAGAATTTTAAACGTTTCTATGAGGTCCCCTCTCATTCTTCTGAACTCCAGTGAATACAAGCCCAGTTGATCCAGTCTTTCTTGATAGGTCACCATCCCGGGAATCAGTCTGGTGAATCTTCGCTGCACTCCCTCAATAGAAAGAATGTCCTTCCTCAAGTTAGGAGACCAAAACTGTACACAATACTCCAGGTGTGGCCTCACCAAGGTCCTGTACAACTGTAGCAACACCTCCCTGCCCCTGTACTCAAATCCCCTCGCTATGAAGGCCAACATGCCATTTGCTTTCTTAACCGCCTGCTGTACCTGCATGCCAACCTTCAATGACTGATGTACCATGACATCCAGGTCTCGTTGCACCTCCCCTTTTCCTAATCTGTCACCATTCAGATAATAGTCTGTCTCTCTGTTTTTACCACCAAAGTGGATAACCTCACATTTATCCACATTATACTTCATCTGCCATGCATTTGCCCACTCACCTAACCTATCCAAGTCATTCTGCAGTCTCATAGCATCCTCCTTGCAGCTCACACTGCCACCCAACTTCGTGTCATCCGCAAATTTGGAGATACTACATTTAATCCCCTCGTCTAAATCATTAATTACAATGTAAACAGCTGGGGCCCCAGCACAGAACCTTGCGGTACCCCACTAGTCACTGCCTGCCTTTCTGAAAAGTACCCATTTACTCCTACTCTTTGCTTCCTGTCTGACAACCAGTTCTCAATCCACGTCAGCACACTACCCCCAATCACATGTGCTTTAACTTTGCACATTAATCTGTTGTGTGGGACCTTGTCGAAAGCCTTCTGAAAGTCCAAATATACCACATCAACTGGTTCTCCTTTGTCCACTTTACTGGAAACATCCTCAAAAAATTCCAGAAGATTTGTCAAGCATGATTTCCCTTTCACAAATCCATGCTGACTTGGACTTATCATGTCACCTCTTTCCAAATGCGCTGCTATGACATCCTTAATAATTGATTCCATCATTTTACCCACTACTGAGGTCAGGCTGACCGGTCTATAATTCCCTGTTTTCTCTCTCCCTCCTTTTTTAAAAAGTGGGGTTGCATTGGCTACCCTCCACTCGATAGGAACTGATCCAGAGTCAATGGAATGTTGGAAAATGACTGTCAATGCATCGGCTATTTCCAAGGCCACCTCCTTAAGTACTCTGGGATGCAGTCCATCAGGCCCTGGGGATTTATCGGCCTTCAATCCCATCAATTTCCCCAACACAATTTCCCGACTAATAAAGATTTCCCTCAGTTCCTCCTCCTTACTAGACCCTCTGACCCCTTTTATATCCGGAAGGTTGTTTGTGTCCTCCTTAGTGAATACCGAACCAAAGTACTTGTTCAATTGGTCTGCCATTTCTTTGTTCCCCGTTATGACTTCCCCTGATTCTGACTGCAGGGGACTTACGTTTGTCTTTACTAACCTTTTTGTCTTTACATACCTATTGAAACTTTTGCAATCCGCCTTAATGTTCCCTGCAAGCTTCTTCTCGTACTCCATTGTCCCTGCCCTAATCAAACCCTTTATCCTCCTCTGCTGAGTTCTAAATTTCTCCCAGTCCCCGGGTTCGCTGCTATTTCTGGCCAATTTGTATGCCACTTCCTTGGCTTTAATGTTATCCCTGATTTCCCTCGATAGCCACGGTTGAGCCACCTTCCCTTTTTTATTTTTACGCCAGACAGGAATGTACAATTGTTGTAATTCATCCATGCGGTCTCTAAATGTCTGCCATTGCCCATCCACAGTCAACCCGTTAAGTATCATTCGCCAATCTATCCTAGCCAATTCACGCCTCATACCTTCAAAGTTACCCTTCTTTAAGTTCTGGACCATGGTCTCTGAATTAACTGTTTCATTCTCCATCCTAATGCAGAATTCCACCATATTATGGTCACTCTTCCCCAAGGGGCCTCGCACAATGAGATTGATAATTAATCCTCTCTCATTACACAACACTCAGTCTAAGATGGCCTCCCCCTTAGTTGGTTCCTCGAAATATTGGTCTAGATAACCATCCCTTATGCACTCCAGGAAATCCTCCTCCACCGTATTGCTTCCAGTTTGGCTAGCCCAATCTATGTGCATATTAAAGTCACCCATTATAACTGCTGCACCTTTATTGCATGCACCCCTAATTTCCTGTTTGATGCCCTCCCCAACATCACTACTACTGTTTGGAGGTCTGTACACAACTCCCACTAACGTTTTTTGCCCTTTGGTGTTCTGCAGCTCTACCCATATAGATTCCACATCATCCAAGCTAATGTCTTTCCTAACTATTGCATTAATCTCCTCTTTAACCAGCAATGCTACCCCACCTTTTATTCTATCCTTCCTGAATGTTGAATACCCCTGGATGTTGAGTTCCCAGCCTTGATCATCCTGGAGCCACGTCTCCGTAATCCCAATCACATCATATTTGTTAACATCTATTTGCACAGTTAATTCATCCACCTTATTGCGGATACTCGTTTCATTAAGACACAAAGCCTTCAGGCTTGTTTTTTTAACACCCTTTGTCCTTTTAGAATTTTGCTGTACAGTGGCCCTTTTTGTTCTTTGCCTTGGGTTTCTCTGCCCTCCACTTTTCCTCATCTCCTTTCTGTCTTTTGCATTTTCCTCCTTTTTGTCTCCCTCTGTCTCCCTGCATTGGTTCCCATCCCCCTGCCATATTAGTTTAACTCCTCCCCAGCAGCACTAGCAATTACTCCCCCTAGGACATTGGTTCCGGTCCTGCCCAGGTGCAGACCGTCCGGTTTGTACTGGTCCCACATCCCCCAGAACCGGTTCCAATGCCCCAGGAATTTGAATCTCTCCCTGCTGCACCACTACTCAAGCCACGTATTCATCTGCACTATCCTGCGATTCCTACTCTGACTAGCACGTGACACTGGTAGCAATCCCGAGATTACTACTTTTGAGGTCCTACTTTTTAATTTAGCTCCTAGCTCCTTAAATTCGTTTCGTAGGACCTCATCCCTTTTTTTCCCTATGCCGTTGGTACCAATGTGCACCACAACAACTGGCTGTTCTCCCTCCCTTTCAGAATGTCCTGCAACCGCTCCGAGACATCCTTGACCCTTGCACCAGGGAGGCAACATACCATCCTGGAGTCTCGGTTGCGGCAGCAGAAACGCCTATTTATTCCCCTCACCATCGAATCCCCTATCACTATCGTGCTCCCATTCTTTTTCCTGCCCTCCTGTGCAGCAGAGCCAGCCACGGTGCCATGAACTTGGCTGCTGCTGCCCTCCCCTGATGAGTCATCCCCCCCAACAGTACTCAAAGCTGTGTATCTGTTTTGCAGGGGGATGACCACAGGGGACCCCTGAACTACCTTCCTTGCACTACTCTTCCTGTTGGTCTTCCATTCCCTATCTGGCTGTGGACCCTTCTCCTGCGGTAAGACCAACTTGCTACACGTGATACTCATGTCATTCTCAGCATTGTGGATGCTCCAGAGTGAATCCACCCTCAGCTCCAATTTCGCAACACGGACCGTCAGGAGCTCGAAGTGGATACACTTCCCGCACACGTAGTCGTCAGGGACACTGGAAGTGTCCCTGAGTTCCCACATGGTACAGGAGGAGCATAACACCCGACCGAGCTCTCCTGCCATGACTTAACCCTTCGATACACTTAAATTGGCAAAACAATGTTAAAAGTTACTGACTAATATAAAAAAGAAAAAGAAAAACTACTCACCAATCACCAGCCAATCACTTACCCCCTCGGCTGTGACGTCACCTTTCTGTTCCTTTCTACTTCTTTTTTGCCTTCTCATGACGTCCCAAAGCACTTTACAGCTGTTGAGTTATGTTTGAAGTGTTGTAGTGTGGGGAAAGATGTGCCCAAATCACCCCACACGAACCTCAACTCTTTGCGACGGAGTTTGGTGCAAATAATCAGGTGCCTCAGGGACTTGGACTTTCTTTGAATGAGTTCTGCTTGTACCTGTATTCAAGCTTGAAACAGCAACTGGGCTTCCATCTCACGGGAGCAGCGTGTAGCGGTTAGCGAGTAGGTGACGAGGTTTGGGGTTGATGTACGTCACTTTCAATCTTTGAAACTTCACCAAGCAAAGAAATGTTGAGTCCAACTGTCTCTGTAAGCATTTTGTTCGGGTTTAATCACAGGAATATCTGCAGTCAGGAGCTGAAAAGGAATTAAAACCTACGACCGACTTTGGGACAATCAGTATACTTTGTCACAGATAAGGCACCGGAAGGCTGGAAGGTAGATCACACCGGTTGTGGGAGAGCTGGTTGGTGGTGACATGGAAGTGTCTGCAGTGTGCGGGACCAAACTGCTTCCACACATCCACAATGAATGTCCCTCCATTTATTTGGGAAAAGTACAACTGAGAGTGGACAAGTTCCATCCCGGTCGGAGCAACCTGAAGCTTTAACTGACTGACACCCTGTCTTGCAATGTATATTTAAGTTAGTGGCGCAATGGGTTGGCGCGTTCTGCTTTTAACCTCAACATTGGTGGTTTGTGCCCACCCAGGGACGAGGCCTTCAACTGTTTTTCGCCGAGGATTCGGTGCCGCACAGTTCCAGGTTGTCATTGTGCGTTTTGGCTGCACGAATATATTCCGCAAACATTGCCAGCTGTGCTGTTATCCAGTGAGTTCCCACTCTAATACTTTTATGAACATTCAGTTCAAGTAAAATTATAACAATTTTTTACATGGATCATGTTCCTCCATCCAGTCCACTAGAAATAAATTGCGTTATTGTGTTTAAGAAACTGGTGGAAATTGTCTGACCTATCGTTATGGCTTTGCTCAGATTCTGAGTTTCAACAGTCAACAGTTTGCGAAGGATTACCTCATGGCAAATGCCAAGCACAAAAAGTCTCTCAGCATTCGTTTTGGAATCTGTCAAATTTGCAATGTCCTGCGAGGCGCCTTAATTCGGCGACATAGCTCGCCACTTCCTGGCCCTCCGACCGTTGGCACGTGTAGAACCGATACCTCGCCATCAGAACGCTTTCTTTAGGATTTAGATGCTCCCGGATCAGCGTACACAATTCTTCATAGGATTTAGTTGTTGGTTTCAGCAGAGCTAGAAGATTCTTCATGGGGCCATAGGTTGTTGCCGCACAGACGGTAAGGAGGATCGCCCTTCATTTGGCAGCGTTCACGTGCCCTTTCAGCTCGTTGGCCACGAAGTATTGGTCGAGTCTCTCCACAAAGGCTTCGCAATCGTCCACTTCTGAGAACTTCTCCAGGATACCAACTGTTCCTTGCATTTTCACGTGGTTGCTCATTGTCTCGTCGCCAATTGATACGCTCATAATAAAGGATGAAACTGAGTACTGTGAACAATGAGTAATTGTGATATTAGCTCCTTTAATAAGACTCCAGAGTACAGGTACCTCATGGGTGGCCTGCTTATATACCATGTTCCCAAGGGATGCTGGGGTCCCTTGGGACTCCAACAGGTAGGCCCTCTGGTGGTGGTGTGATACAGGTGGCCAAGGGTTAAATACATAACACAAGGTTTGTACAGAAATCAAGCATCAAAAGCTCTGTCATTAACCACAGGGGTTTCCTGCAATTTTCTGATCGCAAAGCGTTTTCAGTCCTTGCCCTTAAAATTGCAGATGCGGAAATTGGGGAGTTTAATAACTTTGAAAGGAGAACATTGTTGTTTGGTGCAGTTCTGGTCAGAGAAATGTTTGTGAAAGGAACTTTTTGCAGAGAGAGGGATTGAGCATTTCAGCTTGTTGCTGAACACTTCTCTCTGGGCACTGAGCTAAGCAGCAGTTTCCGTAGAGTCGCAGTTATCAGGTTTGCTTCACGAACGAAAGGTCCCTGTTTCGAGCCCGCGCGGAAACATTATTGTGGAAGCAAAAACTTGTCTGCAATATAATTGAACAAAAGCAGTCCGGGTACATTGTTGCTTGAGCAATGAACATTTAAAACCAGCCTCCTCAAATGCACAGTGTGTACAATCAGATAGGGGATAAAACTTCATCAATAATTAAAGTTTCACGAATTATAAAAGTTCAGATATTGAAGTTTTTACTGTGCCTGTTAGCATTTCATTCATTCTGCTAAACAACGCTTTCGGTTGATACCAGCAGGTCTAAGCTGCATTTGAAACCCGCAAACAACTCATTAATTATTATTTCTTCCCCAGTTCCAGAGCTCAGAGGGTTATTGTCGATCCCTGGGATGGAAGCTACCTCAGACCCGGGCCAAAGTTCCCCGTACACCGAGCACAGGCTCAGGAAAACCCCGGGGGAGAGGATATCCCGGTCACTGGGCCTTCCAGTAACACTGAACAAGTGCCAGGTCTGAAACTTTCCAGAGTAACAACTTGTAACTGTCGCAGCCAACAGTCAGGATGGCCGAGCGGTCTAAAATACTGTGTTCAGATCGCAGTCTCTTCTGAAAGACGTGGGTTTGAAATGTTTGTGAAAGGAACTTTTTGGTGAACACTTCTCTCTGGGCACTGAGCTCAGCAGCAGTTTCTGTCGTGTCGTGGTTATCACATTTGCCTCACACGTGAAAAGTTCCTGGTTCAAGCCTGGGCAGAAACATTATTTCTCAAGCAAAAACTTGTGTGCAATAAAATTGAAGAAACCTTGTTTTGAATACCTTGTTGCATGAGCAATGAACATTTAAAACCAGTCTCCTCAAATACAGAGTGTGTAAAATCAGAAAAGGGATAAAACTTCTTCAAGGATTAAAGTTTCATGAATTATTGAAATTCAGTTGTTGAAGTTTCAACTGTCTCTATTCGCATTTCTTTCATTCTATGAAACAACACGATCGGTTTATACCAGCAGCTCTAAGCTGTATTTGAAACCCGCAAACAACTCATTAATTATTCGCTCTTCCCCAGTTCCAGAGCTCAGAGGGTTATTGTCCATCCCTGGGATACAAGCTACCTCAGACCCGGGCCAAAGCTCCCCGTGCACCGAGCACAGGCTCAGGAAAACCCCGGGGAAGAGAGTATCCCGGTCACTGGGCCTTCCAGCAACAGTGAATAAGTGCCCGGTCTGAAACGTTCCAGAGTAATAACTTGCAACTTCAGCATCGAACAGTAAGGATGGCCAAGCGATCTCAGGCGCTGCTTTCAGTATTTGATTAAATAATCAACTGTCCCTCAGTTTGCATTTTTTTCATTGTGCAAAAGAAGATCATGGGTTCATTAATGATGTTTTCCTCTGAAAGCAACATAAAAGTTTAAGGAAAAGTAATCGGCCAACGTTGGGGCTCTATCCCACGACCCTGCAAGTAAGAGTCTCATGATCTACCGACTGGGCTAGCCAGGCTTCGCAACATCTACCCTGTCAATCCCTTTCAGAATATTGTCCATTTCAATGAGATCACCTCTCATTCTTCTAAACTCCAGAGAGTATCGGCATATTCTACACAATCTCTAACCAAAAGACAGTCCTCTCATCCCAGGAATCAATCTGGTGAACCTCTGTTGTACCACCTCCAAGGCAAGTGTATCCTTCCTCAGAAAAGGAGACCAAAACTGTGCGCAGTACTCCAGGTGTGGTCTCACCAGGGCCCTGTACAATTGTAGCAAGACTTCCTTACTCTTGTACTGTGGGCTATATATTAGGTACTATGGGCCGAATATCCTGTTTTTCCTCTGATTCTACGGTTGTATAAAAAGTTATTAAAATTCGGCCGTCGCTCACCAAACATTTTTGTATTTCCTTCAGTGTGCAACACATGTGGGTGGATTAATGATGATTGAAACAATTATTCAGTATTTCACAGACTTGAATTATATTTGTCAACTTGCTCTGTAAAAATGCTTTCTCTGACCAGGAATCAAACCCAGACCACGGCAGTGAGAGCACCAGACCCTAACCACTAGACTACCAGGGAACACTGCTTGCAGCCTCTGCGATAGCTTTAAATATAGTCAGCTTACAATCACAGCTGAGAATTGTGCGGTGACACGGGGTGTAACTGGATTTGCTGGGAGCAGCGTGGAGGCCCCGACCTGCGTGAGAACACCAGCGGCAGGTCGGGGCCATAAAAGGAGCGGTGAGCGGCGGCCTGGGAGCAGCGTGGTGGTGTACCACGGCAAGGTACAGCGCGAGCTGGTGCAGGAGGGTGACGGCAGCGAAGAGTGATGTCATCAAAGTCCAGGTCGGTGATTGGAGCGTGGGCAGGTACAGCAGAAGCAGCGAGAGACTGTGGAGGGATGTGATCGGGGCCCAGGGGCGGCGTGAGTTCAGGGCCACGGGCCCAGGGGCCCAGGGGCAGCACGGGCCAGCCAACACTGCGATATGTGTGGGCACTGGGTCTGTGCAGCAGAGCTGGTCTCCAGTCGTCTTGGATAACCCTTGCCACTGGACCAAGACCTCGCTCTGTCAAGCCCGTGTGATGGCTGGGGTGCAACGGCCACCACACGTTAAAAAAATCCACGCACAGGCATCTTCCACCCTTCAACATGCAGTTCGGGACCTGGAATATTAGGTCCATCATTGAAACACCTGTGAACTCAACGTTTTTTGGTGTGAAAGCAAGTCATCCTCGCTTCGAGGGACTGCCTATGATGATGATGAACTGGATTTCTTGCAGTCCGCGGGCAGCAGGTGATGAAAGCGGGCGTGAGAGGGTGAGTGACAGGTGGGCACTGCTTCTGATGCTGTCTGACCCACGGTGGGAGTGGCCGGGGATTTTAAAGCCCTTTCATTGCACCAATGCAGGGTCAATGAAATTGTGTTTCAGGAACCTTCATGTATACAAACATGGGCACTCTGCACTGTAGACCTCGTGGTACAACGTTCGTGTGTCTGACTCCAGATCAGAAGGCTGCGTGTTTATATCACGTCGGGGTCACTGTACTTTTCCATATTGTTCTTCCGGAATTGAGATTTACTTTGCTGTCTCACAATTTGCTTTCCCACCCATCTTTGTATCATCAGCAAACTTGGCTCCATTACACTCGGTCCCTGTATCCCTGGGATAGGGGAGGGAAGACACACCGGAGAAGTGTGAGCTTGTGGACCGGAGAAGTTGCAGCTGCTGGAGCTGTGCGTTTTATCGGGGAGGGACGGGGGGAGAGCCCTCCGAGCGACCGGAGAAGCTGAGAAGCTGCTGTGCTTTTCATCGGGTTTGACACTGTTTAAAAATGGCAGAGTGCCAAGTTTTCTCTCCCTACTGCCCATGTGCGAAGGTGCCGGCAGTGTTTTCGGCGCAGGCATTTGGCTCCACCCCCCACTTCACCATCGACACCACGCCAGGACTCCGGGGACTGTACACAGCGGCCAGGATGGGGCGAGTTTTTCCCCGCGCCGTTTCCAGTGCGCAAAGTTGGTGCGCTTGAGGTCAGTGCGCCGACAAAACTGCTTGGGGAAAATCTAGCCCTTGAAGAGTAAGGAGTACACTGAAGGAAATACAAATATGTTTCCCGAGCAACTGTCAAATTTTAATAACTCTTTATACAACCATCGAATCAGCAAAAAAACAGGGCACTCTCCCCATAGTACCTAATATATAGCCCACAGTACAAGAGTAAGGAAGTCTTGCTACAATTGTACAGGGCCCTGGTGAGACCACACCTGGAGTACTGCGCACAGTTTTGGTCTCCTTATCTGAGGAAGGATATACTTGCCTGGGAGGTGGTACAACAGAGGTTCACCAGATTGATTCCTGGGATGAGAGGACTGTCTTAAGTTGAGAGATTGTGTAGAATGGGCCGATACTCTCCGGAGTTTAGAAGAATGAGAGGTGATCTCATTGAAACACACAATATTCTGAAGGGGATTGATGGGGTCGATGCTGAGAGGTTGTTTCCCCCGGGCTGGAGTGTCTCGAACCAGGGGGCACAATCTCAGGTTAAGGGGTCGGCCAATAAGACAGAGATGAGGAGGGATTTCTTCACTCAGAGGGTTATGAATCTGTGGAATTTTCTGCCCCACAGGCCTGTGGATGCTGAGTCTCTGAATATATTCAAGGCTGCGTTCGATCGATTTTTGGAGTCTCGGGGAATCAAGGGATCGGGAGATCACTGGAGTTTAGAAGAATGAGAGGGGATCTCATGGAAACATATAAAATTCTGACGGGACTGGACAGGTCCCGATGTTGGGGAAGTCCAGAAGCAGGGGTCAGAGTCTAAGGGATAAGGAGTAGGCCATTTAGGACTGAGATGAGGAGAAACTTCTTCACTCAGAAGTTGTTAAACTGTGGAATTCTCTGCCGCAGAGAGTTGTTGATGCCAGTTCGTTAGATATATTCAAGAGGGAGTTAGATGTGGCCCTTATGGCTAAAGGGATCAAGGGGTATGGAGAGAAAGCAGGAAAGGGGTACTGAGCTGAATGATCAGCCATGATCTTATTGAATGGTGGTGCAGGCTCGAAGGGCCGAATGGCCGACTCCTGCACCTATTTTCTATGTTTCTATGTTTCTGTGTCCTGCTACTGCTTCTTTAATAATGGATTCCAACATTTTCCCAACCACAGATGTAAGGCTAACTGGTCAGTAGTCTCCTGCTTTTTGTTGCCTCCTTTTTAAAATAGGGGCATTACATTTGCAGTTTTCCAATCTGCTGGGTCCTCCCCAGAATCCAGCGAGTGTATGTCCACAGATCCCTGAAAGTAGCAGGCCAGGTAGCTAAGGTGGTTAAGAAGGAATATGGAATGCTTGCCTTTATTAGCGGAGGCGTAGAATACAAGAGATGGGGTCGGTGGGGCAGGTTAGGTCACAGCTGGAGTACAGCGTGCAGTTCTGGTCGCCATATTACAGGAAAGACATGATTGCACTGAAGAGGGTACAGAGGAGATTTATGAGGATGTTGCTGGGAGTGGAGAATCTTAGCCATGAGACAGATTAGATAGGCTGGATTTGTTTTCCATGGAACAGAGCCTGAGGGGAGATCTCATTGAGGTGTATAAAATTATGAGGGGTCGAGATATAGTGGATAGAAAGGGCCTATTTCCCTTAGCAGAGGGGTCAACAACAAGGAGGCATAAAGTTAAAGTAATTGGTCGAAAGTTTAGAGGGTTGTGGTGGTCTGGAACTCACTGCCTGAAAGGGTGGTAGAGGCAGAAACCCTCACCACATTTAAAAAGTGCTTGGATGTGCACCTGAAGTGCCGTAACCTGCAGGGCTATGGACCTAGAGCTGGAAAGTGAGATTAGGCTGGATAGCCTCTTGTTAGCCGGCGCGGACACGATGGGCCGAAATGATTCCTTCTGTGCTGTAAACTTCTATGATTCTATGAACTCCTTTGGAAAGAGTTGAGGTGTGTGTGAGGTGATTTGGGCAAATCTTTCCTCACATGACAACACTTCAAAGGCAACTCAACGGCTGTAAAGTGATTTGGGGCGTCATGAGTTCCTCACAGCCGCTGCAGAAATACAAGTACTTCTTTACAAAAGTTTGATGCAAATTCAAAGTTGGTCTGGGATTTGAAACCAGGATCTCTCACAAATTTCAAGTAACAAACCCAAAGCAACAATCATACCCCTAGACCAATGAGCTTAGCAAATGTGAAGGTAAGATTTCATCAGTATTGAAGCATTTTTAGTGTGTGTTGCAATTCTTGATCGGAGGAGCACATGAGACGGAATCAGTGACTTTGCCTTTTCGACATGTTTTCTGAAGCGCCGCACGGTCCCACTCCTGCAGTCAATGAGCTGTTGGGACGTTAATGTATCCATCATCATCATCATCATCATAGGCGGTCCCTCGAAACGAGGATGACTTGCTTCCACGCCGAAAAAGGATGAGTTCACAGGTGTTTCAATGAAGGACCCGAACTACATCCCGAAGGGTGGAAGATCCCTGTGCGTGGATTTTTTTAACGTGTGGTGGCCGTTGCACCCCAGCCATCACACGGGCTTGACAGAGCGAGGTCTTGGTCCAGTGGCAAGGGTTATCCAAGACGACTGGAGACCAGCTCTGCTGCACGGACCCAGTGCACACACATATCGCAGTGTGGGCTGGTCCGTGCTGCCCCTGGGCCCCTGGCCCCGAACTCATGCCTCCCCTGGGCCCTGATCACATCCCACCACAGTCTCTCGCCGCTCCTTCGCCCCGATCTCGCCGCTCCTGCTGTATCTGCCCACGCTCCAATCACCGACCTGGACCTTGATGACATCACTCTTCGCTGCCGCCGCCCTCCTGCACCAGCTCGCGCTGCTCCCTGGAGTAGTCTCCCGGGACCTCCAAGCTGCTCCCAGGGCCGCTCGCCGTTCCTTTTATGGCCACAACCTGCCGCTGGTGTTCTCCCGTTAGTGTATCCAGGCTGTGGGTGGCCACCCCGAGCGCAGCAGAGGGGTTTCTGCATTAGTTCTGGGTGGGGGCAGTATCTTTCCCCTTCTCTCTTCCTCTTGTCTATATCCCTGTGCTTTTATTTCTCTATTTATTCCCCCTGTCTCAGTTTCTAGTGTTTAAAAGGGAACAAAAGATGAAATGGGTGTCACTGTGGAACAATTTCTCTCACTCAAAGTTAGATGCACTGCTGTTCGTCATAAGGTCTAGGTAGCTAGCCATTGATATTAAGGTTTATATTTAAATATGTATAAATATATCTACATGTATCATAACTGTTCCCTGGTGGTCAAGGGGTCAAGATCCGGGCACTAACCTGCTTTCAATTCTCGATCAATTCATCGCATAAAAATAATTGAGGTCTGTGAGACGATTAATAATTGCTGTAATCACCATGAATACCAATACTTTCTGTGATAGACCGAGCTTACAGACTATCTGGCTTCTCCTGCCCTTTGCCAGGCACGTGTTCCGGGTTTAATTTAGTAAACTGGGCGAGTTCGCTGATCGCGGGGAGACGGTAGGAGCCTCTGTGGCCCCACTGTGAGGATGTGGAAGTGAACACGGTGGCTGGGTGATCCGTGACATTTCTGTAAAGGGCAGTGGAGGAGAAGGATTGAGAACTTTCAGTGTGGGACAGAAGTTGTTTCAGGTGAGCCAACACATTCCCGATCAGCACAGAGGGAGCTCACTGGTCAGCTCCCCTCTGTTGGGGCTGCTGTGCCAGAGGTTTCTGTAGTGTTGTGGTTTTCATGTTTGTTTTACATGCAAAAAGTGGCCAGTTCAATCCCGGGCAGGAACATTATGTTTAAACTTGCTATGGAGGAACAATCAGAAGCGAGTTTAGTCTCCTGGCAAATGCTTCCTGACCTGCTGAGATTTCCAGCATTTCTGTTTTTATTTGCTATTTATTCTCCTGGCAAAAGGGCTTCCTTATTCCTTCATTGCTCCTTTTCACTTCAATAAATAGATAACTTTCAGTGAGAGAAAACGGGTCCACCGGGAACCTTTCGCGTGTGAGGCCAACGTGATATCCGCTACACTGCAGCCCATCAAAGGGCGAGAAACCACTGAATATAAAGGATGAGCTCACAAATATCAGGGGCAGTGCACTCTGGTCAACGTCAAACCCTCCTTTCTTATTCAGCAGAGGCATGAACGGGAGTCAGACGCCACAAAGTTTAATTAAAGACACAAATACAAGTAACACTTCCAAATCTTTTCATTGTAAAATTCTTTCACTTTATTTGAAATCCTACTGCGTTGAACCTGAAAATGAGCACCATGGGATTTTACCTTCACTACTGATTCTATTTTCTGTGCACGGAAGGAATAACCAGTGCTGTTAAATTTGACAAAAGTTGCCCCAGATTCCTGGTGTCATCGGCAATGAAGATTTTGAACCAGACTCCTAAAATACAGTGTGTAAAATGGGTTAACATGCAGAAGAACATAAGAACATAAGAAATAGGAGCAGGAGTAGGCCATATGCCCCTCGAGCCTGCTCCGCCATTTAATACGATCATGGTCGATGTGATCATGGACTCAGGTCCACTTCCCTGCCCGCTCCCCAAAGCACAGGACAAATGATTGAAGTATCGACTGTCCCTCAGTTAGCATTTCTTTCATTGTGCAAAAGAAGGTGAGGGGTTAATTAATGATGCTTTCCTGTGAAAGCAACACAAAAGTTTAAGAAAAAAACACACAGTGACTGGCAGGTGAGCGCTGCTTCTGACACCAGGTGGGAATGGGTGGGGATTTTAAAGCCCCTTGTATTTTGAAACCTTCAAATAGACGAACATCTGAGACTCGCTGCGTCGAGCTCGTGGTGCAATAGTGCGTCTGACTCCAGATCAGAAGGTTGTGTGTTCAAATCATGTTGGTGTCACTGTATTCTTGGATATTGTTCTTCGAGAATTAATATATTCTTTGCTGTTTGGCAAATACGAGACCCTTGCTCCAAGGTCTGTCTCACTGTTTCCCCGGTGTCAGGCAGAGATACGCCTGCTGCACTCATCTATTTCATGTGACAGGACACAAAAGTTCAAAATCAACCTGCAGGTGGCCACACATAGCACTAAATAGTCAGGATGGCCGAGCGGTCGAAGGTGTTGTGTTCAGGTTACAGTCTGCTCTGAAATCCTGGCTTCTCTAAGGACAGCTCTCATGTCCTGTAACTGTACCCCTCCTCGCTCATACCAGGAAACCCTAAAACCACTTAAGGTTGTGTTCCCTTCACGAGCTCCACAGGGAGCAGAGGAATCATGATCCTGCTCTCGCCTTGTCCGCTCGAGCGTGCTTCCCCCACTCTCCACATTACCGGAAGGTCGTGTGTAATGTTGTGGGGTGTTAAGCGTCTGAGTAACCGAAGAGGCATCTAACTGCTCCGACTCTGAACCTCGCATTGCCACGTAAACCACACGGGTTTGAGGCTCCGAAGTAAGAGAAGACAAAGGAGCTGTGGATGGGAACGGTGGGCATTCTCCCTGTCCTTTAATCCCCTTTTCAACTCTCAGACCCGGAGAATCCTCCGAATACCACCCGGCTTTATCAATTGCTGTCTCCGCTGGGCAACCTAATACCACCATCTACTGCAGCTTAGATATTCCTTTCTCTAGATCTTGTTTACGCTTCTGTTCATCAGCAAGATGCTGATCCAGTGTCAGAACAGTCCTGGCTGCCCCGAGTGCCTGAAATCACCAATTCTCTACTTCTTTACTCACTGCTGTTAGCTGCTCTCTGAGTTCTGAGACTTCCCTATCTCGAGCCTCAGCCTCTTCTCCTAACGTTTGAATCCCCAGCATGAGACACTGCAACACTAACGATTTTCTCTTTTTATCACTTTTTAACACAAACACTTTAATCTTTTTCAACTGGACACCCTCCACTAAGGACTGCCGTGTCTCTCTCCATCCTCCTGTCATTGTTTCCTGTCTTATCCCATAAGTTCCCCCTTTCGACTCAATCCACTCATTAAGAAATGACTGGAGCTCAACTGGAATATTCCCTGAGCCTCCCATTACTAACTGAAGATCCCTTTAATCACGACAACTAAGAGAATGCTCACCTCTCGAACTGATGTGTGGGAAACACTTCTTCCAACAACTCAGCCAACTTTCTGCTTCACGTCGGGGACTTCGAATAAGCCAACGAACTTTTGAAAATCACGTCGGGGTCACCAAAATGTTGCAAACAGCTGTCTTGCTCTTTTCGCTTCGTTGCTTTTAATATCGAATTACCCGCACACACTCCGTTGTAGTAAAGGCAGGATTGGGTCTTTTATTTAAACATTCATACTAAACAAACCAAGTATGAAAGCTACTGAGAACACTTCACAAAGGCAGCTTGCTTCGATTTCCGTGGCTGCTTGAGACACACACCTTCCGAATGTCCAGTGTCTCTGCTGTCTATGTCTCTACAGTCCATAAAAGTCTCATCTTTACACTGAAAAAGCTTTTGAACTCTTATTCTTTGCATTTAGACAATCCTGACTAACTGCTTTCTGAATCGTTTAACAGACAGACTTAATGTTGCTTGTTTAACTTACAGATGTCATTAAATAGTAACAAGGTGACACTCAAATACTGAACATACAGACATTATCAAATCGTTTAGTCCTGAGTTTTCATTATTCCCACCATAACAAGGTAATCAAATATTTAACATCCAGACAATGACCAGTTACTCATCTCACTGGCTGAAGGCACCACATTGTCTCACAGTCTCTTTACCATCCAAACTTCAATCTTCCTGTTATTTAATCCAAACTTCAGACTGCATGCTGAAGCAAAGAGTTCAGCAATGCAGGACTGTGCTAACACAGAGCACAGGATTTGACAACGAGACTTGGAGATCAAGCATCAATGACAAAGGCAACAAAACTGCCCACCAGCACCAGGTGTCTCTCACTTGTTTGTCCCAAATTTTTAGCAGCTGCGACAGCAAGCATTCAGTTTCCACCGAGATTTAAACTCAGATCGCTGGATTCATGTCCAGAGTGCTCACCATTACACCATGGAATCAACGATGCCAAATTCTTTGAAACATTTCTCAAAAACAAGATCATCTGCAACATTACACTTTGGCTCGGCCTTTTCTCATCCACACCGTCAGTTTCCCCACTTTACGCTCTGCTAATTATCGATGCAGAGCAATTCACACAGATACCGTCGAGGCTATGGGTTCTCAAGTAGCTGTTTCTGTTTCACACTGTTCATCACAGCATTCAGTCTTGCCAGGTAAAAAGTGCGTTGGCATTGCAATGCATTCATGTAAAATGCTTGCAATGAAAAGAAAATGCAACGTTTTGTTGAGTGCAAAACATGCAGTGCCTGCATTTCAAAAAGTGTTGCTTTTATTCATCCTGCTGAATGCATATTGCACAGATAATCTCAGCACACATTGTGCAGGCAAAGGCAGCATTAGACAACAAACTAGTTTCTCCTCCGCTGATTTGTAACAGGTAACTGACGGTTGAGCACACGATTTGATAACTGGACTTGTAGATCAAGCATCAATGACAAAGGCAACAAAACTGCCCACCAGCACCAGGTGTCTTTCACTTGTTTGTCCAAAATTATGAAATTATTGACTCTCATTCAGTTAGCATTTCTTTAATTATGCAAATGAAGATCATCGGTTAATTAATGATCCGTTGAATGCAGGATAACCTTGAACAAAAAGCCCCCACGTGGGGCTCGACCCTAAGATTAAGAGTTTCATGCTCTCCCAATTGATCGAGCGGGGCTTCTGCCAAATGCGGGTTTTTGTCGCTGATTGCAGCCAGGCGTCTGTTGGCTCCGCCCCAGATGTTTAAACTTGCTGTCGAGGAACTGCCAGGATCTTCTTGAATGGTGGACCATGCTCGAGGGGCCGAATGGCCTACTCGGGCCCCTAATCCTTACATGTTTATCATCTCATGACTTTTCACAGGAGAACAAACTTGCCCCTGAGCATGCATGAGGAGAAAGCTCCAGAAAATATTCCCACCCGGTGAGCTTTCGTGTGTGAGGTGAACGTGTTAACCGCTACACTGCGGAAACATCTCCACTTTCAGCACCAGGTCAGACGGAAATGTTAAGCGAGCAGGTGAACTGCAGAATGCCACTTTTAAAGAGTTGGTCGAGGTGTCAAACAATGAGTTTCGCTTAATGATTAAAAGCAGAAAGTGTCAGACATTGGATTTGAACCCACTCCTTCACATGCAATTGCAATCCAAACACAGCACCTTCGACTGCTCAGCCATCCTGACTCGGTGCTGTTGTGTTTGGCCACCTGCAGGTTGATTTTGAACTTTTGTGTCCTGTCACATGAAATAAATGAGGGCAGCAGGCGTATCTCTGCCTGACACCGGGGAAACAGTGAGACAGACCTTGGAGCAAGGGTCTGGTTATTAAGACACAGTAAAGAAAATATTGATTCCGGAATTATCCCAAAGGTCAGGAACCCTGACATGATTTCGATAGCAGTGTCCTCATCTCGAGTGAGATGTGTTACCGTTGCACCACTAGCTCTACACAACGAATATGAGATGTTTATCGATATGAACGTTCCTCAAAATAAGGGCTTTAAAATCCCCGCCCATTCCCACTCGGAGTCAGAAGCAGCGCTCACTTGCCAGTCACCGTCCGTTTTTTTGTTGAACTTTTGTTTTTATTTCATGGGAAAGCATCATTACTTAACCCAATGTCATCTTTTGCAGAATGAAAGAAATGCTGACTGAGGGACAGTCTGTACTTCAATCATTTCTTCTGTGTTTTGCATGTTAACTGTTAAACTATATCACATTTTACACAATTTTTGTCGGGGATTCTTTCAAAATCTTCATTGCTGATGACACCAGGAATCTGGGGCAACTTTTGTCAAATTTAACAGCATCGGTTATTCCTTCCGAGCACAGAAAATAGAATCAGTAGTGAAGATAAAATCCCATGGTGCTCATTTTCAGATTCAACACAGTAGGGTTTCAAATAAAGTGAAAGAATTTTACAGTGAAAAGATTTGGAAGTGTTACTTGTATTTGTGTCTTTAATTAAACTTTGTGACGTCTGACTCCCGTTCATGCCTCTGCTGAATAAGAAAGGAGGGTTTGATGTTGACCAGACTGCACTGCCCGTGATATTTGTGAGCTCATCCTTTATATTCAGTGGTTTCTCGTCCTTTGATGGGCTGCAGTGTAGCGGATATCACGTTGGCCTCACACGCGAAAGGTCCCTGGTGGATCCGTTTTCTCTCACTCAAAGTTATCTATTTATTGAAGTGGAATAAAGAGCAATGAAGGAATAAGGGAGCCCTTTTGCCAGGAGAATAAATAGCAAATAAAAACGGCAATTGCTGGAAATCTCAGCAGGTCAGGCAGCATTTGCCAGGAGACTAAACTCACCTCGGATTGTTCCACTATAGCAACTTTAAACATAATGTTTCCGCCCGGGATTGAAACAGGGACCTTTCGCGTGCAAAGCGAACGTGATAACCACTACACTACAGAAACCTCTGGCACAGCAGCCACAACAGAGGGGAGCTGACCAGTGAGCTCCCTCTGTGCTGATCGGGAATGTGTTGGCTCACCTGAAACAACTTCTGTCCCACACTGAAAGCTCTCAATCCTTCTCCTCCGCTGCCCTTTACAGAAATGTCACGGATCACCCAGCCACCGTGTTCACTTCCACATCCTCACAGTGGGGCCACAGAGGCTCCTACTGTCTCCCCACGATCAGCGAACTCGCCCAGTTTACAAAATTAAACCCAGAACACGTGTCCAGCAACGGGCAGGAGAAACAAGAGAATCTGTAAGTTCGGTCCGTAACAGAAAGTAATGGGGTTATTCATGGTGATTACAGCAATTACTAATCGTCTCACAGACCTCAATTATTTTTATTTGACGAATTGATCGAGTATCGTTCCCAGGTTAGTGCGCCGGATCTTAACCCCTCGACCACCAGGGAACAGCTACGATGCATGTAGATATATTTATATATATTTATATATGACCGTGAATATCAACGGCGAGCTGCCTAGACCTCAGGGCGCAACGGAAGCACGTCTAAATTTAAGTGAGAGAAATTCTTTTCGAGAGTGAAACCCATTTCATCGTTTGTTCCCTTTTAAACACTAGAAACTAAGACGAGGAATAAATAGAGAAATCAAAGCACAACGATATAGACAAGAGGAAGAGAGAAGGGGAAATACTGTCCCCACCCAGAACTAATGCAGAAACCCCTCTGCTGCGCTCGGGGTGGCCACCCACAGCCTGGATACACTAACGTCCCAACAGCTCATTGACTGTCGGAGTGGGACCGTGCGGCGCTTCAGAAGACAGGTCGAAAAAGCAAAGTCACTGATTCGGTCTCATGTGCTCCGGCTACAAAGAATAGATACACACAATAACATGCTTTTATAATGGTTACACATTATCGCCATTCTTGTCAAGCAGTCGTTTCGTTGGTCCAGGGGTATGATTCTCACTTCAGGGTTGTTAATGGCAATTTGCGAGAGATTCCACGTTTAAGTACCGAATGAGACCTTTCAATTTGCATAGAACTTATGCAAACAAGTGTTATGTATGTAAACCTGTAAATACCATGTTTAACCACCAGAGGGCTCATCCCCTGGAGTCCCAAGAGATCCCACAATCCCTTGGGAGCACTTGTACTTAAGGAGGCCTCACAGGCTGGAGAAGCACTCTGGAGACCTGCAATAAAAGACTAAGGTCACAAATTACTTTGAGCTCACAGTATCTGGTCAGACTCTTTAGTCATGCAATACAACTGGCGATGAGATACAGATGACGAACCCCACCGCAACGATGCAGAGACCAATGGGCATCCTGGAGAAATTTTCAGAGGGAGATGATTGGGAAACCTTAGTGGAGCGACTTGACCAATACTTCGTGGCCAGCGAGCTGGAAGGAGAAGCGAATGCTGCCAAAGGAAGGGCGATTCACCTCACTGTTTGCGGGGCACCATCTTATGGCCTCATACAAAAGCTGCTTGCTCCAGCGAAACGCACAGAGAAATCGTATGTTGATTTGTGCACACTGGTCCAGGAGCATCTTAACCTGAAGGAAAGCGTTCTGATGGCGAGGTTCCGGTTCTACATGTACAAAAGGTCTGAAGGCCAGGAAGTGGCGAGCTATGTCGTCGAGCAAAGACACCTTGCAGGCATTTGGAATTTGAAGGACATTTGGAGCACATGCTCAGGGACTTCTTTGTACTTGGCATTGGCCATGAAGTAATACTTCGTAAACTAATTTTGACAGTCGAGACCCCAACCTTGAGTAAAGCCATAGCGATAGCCCAAGCGTTCATCGCCACCAGTGACAATACCAAACAAATCTCTCAGCACACGAGTGCTGTACAAGTACTGTGAACAAAGTAATGTTGTTTTCAAATCGTTACGTACAGGGCAGGCCTCACATGCCTGTAGCTGTACGTCTGCAGATGTCTCAGAGTCCACCATCAAGGGTGATGAATGCTACGCCATTAACACCTTGTTGCCGCTGCGGGGGTGATCATCGTTTCCATTCATGCCGCTTCAAAGGATACGTTTGCAAGGGCTGTGGAACAATGGGACACCTGCAACGAATGTGCAGGCAAGCTGCAAACCCTGCTAATCCTGCAAACCACTATGTTGCAGAGGAGGGCAGATCCACGGCAGATCACAACGAACCAGAGCATCAGACCGAGGAGGTAGAGGTATATGGGGTGCATACATTTACCACAAAGTGCCCCCGATAATGTTGAAGGTTGAATTAAATGGACTCCCGGTGTCAATGGAGCGAGACATGGGCGCGAGCCAGTCCATTATGAGCAGAAAGATTTGATAAATTGTGGTGCAGCAAGGCCTCACGGCCAGTCCTGACTCCCATTCGCACTAAACTGAGAACTTACACAAATGAACTGATTCCCGTAATCGGCAGTGCTACTGTAAAGGTCTCCTACGATGGAGCGATACACAAGTTACCACTCTGGGTGGTACCGGGCGATGGCCCCACGCTGCTCGGCAGGAGCTGGCTGGGGAATATACGCTGGAACAGGAACAACATCCGGGTGCTCTCGCCTGTCGACAACATTTCGTCTGCCCAGGTCTTAAACAAATTCCCCTCGTTGTTCGAACCAGGCATCATGAAGTTCCAAGCAGCAAAAGTGCAGATCCACCTAATTCCCCTGGGCACGACCTATCCATCACAAAGCGAGAGCAGTACCGTACACGATGAGAGAGAGGGTGGAGATCGAGCTGGACAGGCTGCAACGAGAGGGCATCATTTTGCCGATCGAATTCAATGAGCGGACCAGTCCGATTGTTCCAGTCCTCAAGGGAGAGGGCACCGTCATATTCTGTGGTGATTACAAAGTAATTATCAAATGTTTCTCCCTTCAGGATCAATACCCACTACCAAAGGCAGACAACCTTTTTGCGACGCTGGCGGAGGAAAGACGATCACGAAGCTGGACTTGACCTCGGCCTACATGACGCAGGAGCTGGAGGAATCATCGAAGGGCCTCACCTGCATCAACACGCACAAAGATCTCTTCATTCACATCAGATGCCCATTTGGGATTCGATCAGCCGCGGCAATATTCCAGAGAAACATGGAAAGCTTACTGAATTTGGTCCCACGCACCGTGGTCTTCCAGGACAACATCTTGGTTACAGGTCGGGACACAGATGAGCATCTGCAGAACCTGGAGGAGGTTCTTAGTCGGCTTAATCGCGTGGGGCAAAGGTTAAAATGCTCGAAGTGCATTGTCCTGGCGCCTGAAGTGGAGTTCCTGGGGAGAAGAATTGCGGCGGACGGCATCAGACCCACCGATTCGTAGATGGAGGCAATCGACAACGCACCGAGGCCACAGAACGTGACGGAGCTGCGGTCGTTTCCAGGAATCCTGAACTACTTTCGTATCTTCTTACCGGGTCTCAGAACACTGTTCGAACCACTGCACGCTTTACTGCATAAAGAAAATGAATGGGTATGGGGTAAAAGCCAAGAAAATGCCGTTGTAAAAGCGAGAAAACTGTTATACTCAACCAAATTGCTTGTGCTGTATGATGCATGTAAGCCTTTGGTGCTAGCATGTGATGCGTCGTCATACGATGTTGAGTGTGTATTGCATCAAGCTCATGAATCTGGGAAATTGCAACTGGTTACTTATACATCCAGGAGTCTGTCTAAGGCTGAGAGGGCCTACAGCATGATCAAAAAAGAAGTGTTAGCATGTGTTTATGGAGTAAAAAAAATGCACCAATATCTGTTTGGGCTCAAATTTGAATTGGAAACTGACCATAAGCCACTTTTATCCCTCTTTTCTGAAAGTAAGGGGATAAATACAGATGCATCGGTCCGCATCCAGAGATGGGCGCCCACATTGTCGGCATACAACTACGCCATCCGCCACAGACCAGGCACAGAAAACTGTGCCGATGCTCTCAGTAGGCTGCCATTGCCCACCACAGTGATGGAGATGGCACAGCCCCCAGATTTAGTTATGGTAATGGAAGCATTCGAGTGTGAGCAATCACCTGTTACCGCCCAACAAATTAGAACCTAGATGAGCCCAGATCCCTCATTGTCCTTAGTAAAAAACGGTGTGCTCCACGGGAGTTGGTCTGGTGTTCCGTTCGAGATGCAGGAAGAAATAAAGCCGTACCAGCGGCGCAGAGATAAAATGTCCATACAGACAGACTGTATCAAGTAGTGGTGCCAAAAAAGGGCAGGGACACTTTCATTAGTGATCTCCACAGTACCCACCCAGGCATTGTAATGATGAAAGCGATAGCCAGATCACACATGTGGTGGCCCGGTATCGATGCGGACTTAGAGTCCTGCGTTCACAGATGTAATACATGCTCGCAGTTAAGCAATGTACCCAGGGAGGCGCTGCTAAGTTTTTGGTCTTGGCCCTCCAAACCGTGGTCTAGGGCACATGTCGACTATGCAGGCCCGTTCTTGGGTAAAATGTTCCTTGTGGTTGGAGATGCGTACTCCAAGTGGATTGAATGTGAGATGATGTCCGCTGCCACCACTGAAAGCTTGCGGATCATGTTTGCCATGCACGGCCTACCTAACGTTCTTGTCAGTGACAATGGGCTGTGCTTCACCAGTGCTGAGTTCAAAGAGTTCATGACACGCAATGGGATCAAACATGTCACATCTGCCCCGTTTAAACCAACATCCAATGGTCAGACAGAGAGAGCAGTGCAGCAATCAAGCAGAGCTTGAAGAGGGTAACTGAGGGCTCACTGCAGAGTCACCTATCCCGAGTCCTGCTTAGTTACCGCACAAGACCCCACTCGCTCACTGGCGTTCCCTCCGTGGAACTGCTCATGAAAAGGGCACTTAAGACAAGGATCTACACAAACAGGTAGAGAGCAGGTGGCTTCAAGAGAATACATATCATGATCAAGCAAATGTGTCACGCGAAATCGAGATTAATTATCCTGTATTTATGTTGAACTATGGACAAGGTCCCAAGTTGCTTCCCAGCACTGTCGTGGCCAAAGAGGGGAGTAGGGTGTTCCTGGTCAAACTTTCATATGGACTCACCTGCAGGAAACACTTGGACCAAACCAAACTCAGATTCACGGACTATCCAGAACAACCCACAATAGACTCTACCTTTTTCGCTCCTCCAACACACACACAAGTGGCACTCAACCCAGCGGTTGACCACGAAGCAGAACCCATCACCCGCAGCAGCCCAGCAGGACTCACCACGCCCAGCAGGCCAGTGAGGGCCCAACAAATGACTCACCAAAACCAGCATTTGCACCGAGAAGTTCAACCAGGGAAAGGAAGGCCACAGATTGACTCAAATTGTAAATAGTTACACTACTGACTTTGGGGAGGCTGGGGGGGAGCGGTGCGGGGGGAGTGTTGTTACATATATAAACCTGTAAATACCTTGTTTAACCATCAGAGGGCTCATCCACTGGAGTCCCAAGGGATCCCACAATCCCTTGGGAGCACCTGTACACCAGGAGGCCTCACAGGTTGGAGAGGCACACTGGAGACTTGTAATAAAGGACGACGGTCACACCTTACTTTGAGTTTGCAGTATCTGGTCAGATTCTTTATTCAAGACATAACACTCTGTATTTAGGAGACTGGTTTAAAATGTTTATTGCTCATGTGACAAGGAATCTGGGGCGACTTTTGTTCAATTTATTTCACAGCAAAAATAGTCTCAAAAATCACGTTCCGCCCGGGATCCTTTCGCGTGTGAAGCGAACGTGATAACAACGACGCCATGGAAACACTGCGGTTCAAATGATGTTAGGAACATAACCAGATGTTTAAACTTGCTGTCGAGGAACTGCCAGGATCTTCTTGAATAGTGGACCAGGCTTGAGGGGCCGAATGGCCTACTCCGGCCCCTAATCCTTCCATGCTTATGATCTTATGACCTTTCACAGGAGAACAAACTCGACCCTGAGCATGCATGAGGAGAAAGCTACAGAAAACATTCCCGCCCAGTGAGCTTTCACTTGTGAGGCAAACATGTGAACCGCGACACTGCGGAAACATCTCCACTTTCAGCACCAGGTCAGACGGAAATGTGAAGCGAGCAGGTGAACTGCTGAATCCCAGTTTTTTGGAGTGAGTTGTGGTGTCAAACAATGAGTTTCACTTAATTATAAAAAGTAAGAAATGTCAGATTCAAATCCACATCTCCAGAGGAGACTGCGAACGGAACACAGCATCTTAGACCGCTCGGCCATCCTGACTATTCAGTGCTGGGTGTGGCCACCTGCAGGTTGATTTTGAACTGTTGTGTCCTGTCACATGAAATAAATGAGGACAGCAGGCGTATCTCTGCCTGACACTGGGGAAACAGTGAGACAGACCTTGGAGCAAGGGTCTGGTTATTGCCAAACAGCAAAGAAAATATTAATTCTGGAAGAACAATTTCCAAAAATACAGTGACCCCGACGTGATTTGAACACGCAACCTTCTGATCTGGAGTCAGACGCGCTACCATTGCGCCACGAGGTCTAGACCAAAAGCCTGGGATGTTCGTCTATATGAAGGTTTCACAATACAAGTGGCTTTAAAATCCCCGCCCATTCCCACCAGGTGTCAGAAGCAGCGCTCACCTGCCAGTCACCGTATGTTTTTTTCTGAAACATTTGTGCTGCTTTCGCGGGAAAGCATCATTAATTAACCCCTCACCTTCTTTTGCACAATGAAAGAAATGCTAACTGAGGGACAGTCGGATACTTCAATCATTTGTCCTGTGCTTTGGGGAGCAGGCAGGGAAGTGGACCTGAGTCCATGATCGGATCGGCCATGATCGTATTAAATGGCGGAGCAGGCTCGAGGGGCGTATGGCCGACTCCTGCACCTATTTCTTATGTTCTTATGTTCTTATGTTCTTATGCATATTAACCCATTTTACACACTGTATTTTAGGATTCTGGTTCAAAACCTTCATTGCCGATAACACCAGGAATCTGGGGCAACTTTTGTCAAATTTAACAGCACCGGTTATTCCTTCCGTGCACAGAAAATAGAATCAGCAGTGAGGATAAAATCCCAATTCAGTAGGATTTCAAATAAAGTGAAAGAATTTTACAGTGAAAAGATTTGGAAGTGTTACTTGTATTTGTGTCTTTAATTAAACTTTGTGGCGTCTGACTCCCGTTCATGCCACTGCTGAATAAGAAAGGAGGGTCTGACATTGACCAGACTGTACCTGCATGCCAACCTTCAATGACTGATGTACCATGATACCCAGGTCTCGTTGCACCTCCCCTTTTCCTAATCTGTCACCATTCAGATAATAGTCTGTCTCTCTGTTTTTACCACCAAAGTGGATAACCTCACATTTATCCACATCATACTTCATCTGCCATGCATTTGCCCACGCATGACATGCAAAGCAGGGAAAGTAATGTCTAAAATGGGGCTGTTTAAAATTAATGTGAATATTTTTCTGCCTGACAGGGTTTTGGAAGCAGATTTAATAGTAACTTTCCAAAGGGAAATATAGTTGAAATGAAAAATTTGCAGGGTGCTGGGGAATGGGACTAATGGAAATTTCTTTCACAGAGCCAGTACAGGTAACAACATAAGAAATCGGAGCAGTAGTAGGCCATACGGCCCCTCAAGCCTGCTCCATCATTCAATGTGATCATGACTGATCGTCGATCTCAACTCCACTTTTCCGCTCGATCTCCCAATCCCTTGATTCCCTGAGACTCCAAAAATCTATCGAATGCAGCCTTGAATATATTCAGAGACTCAGCATCCACAGGCCTGTGGGGCAGAGAATTCCACAGATTCATAACCCTCTGAGTGAAGAAATTCCTCCTCATCTCTGTCTTAAATGGCCAACCCCTTAACCTGAGACTGTGCCCCCTGGTTCTAGATACTCCAGACCGGAGGATAAAACCTCTCAGCATCTACCCTGTCAATCCCCTTCAGAATATTGTGTGTTTCAATGAGATCATCTCTCATTCTTCTAAACTACCGGAGAGTATAGTCCCATTCTACACAATCTCTCAACTTAAGACAGTCCTCTCATCCCAGGAATCAATCTGGTGAACCTCTGTTGTACCGCCTCCCAGGCAAATGTATCCTTCCTCAGATAAGGAGACCAAAACTGTGTGCAGTACTCCAGGTGTGGTCTCACCAGGGCCCTGTACAATTGTAGCAAGACTTCCTTACTCTTGTACTGTGGGCTATATATTCGGTACTATGGGGCAACTGCAAACAGTGCTCCCTGGCAGTCTAGTGGTTAGAGTTTGGTGTTCTCATTGCTGTGGTCAGTGTTTGATTTTCGGTCAGGGAAAGCATTGTTACAGAGCAAGTTGATTAAAAATAATTCAAGTCGGTGAAATACTGAATAATTGTTTCAATCAGCATTAATGTACCCACATGTATTGCACACTGAAGGAAATACAAATATGTTTGACCAGCGACTGTTGAATTTTAATAACTTTTTATACAACCGTAGAATCAGCAGAAAAACAGGATATTCGCCCATAGTACTTATCTAAGGAAGGATATACTTGCCTTGGAGATGGTGCAACAGAGGTTCAACAGATTGATTCCTGGGATGAGAGGGCTGTCCTATGATGAGAGATTGTGTAGAATATGCCGATACTCTCTGGAGTTTCGAAGAATGGGAGGTGATCTCGTTGAAACGGACAATATTCTGAAGGGGATTGACAGGGTAGATGTTGACAAGCCTGTGAGACTCTTAATCTCAGGGTCGTGGGTTTGAGCCCCATGTTAGTCGATTACTGTTCCTTAAAATTTATGTTGCTTTCACGGAAAAACATCATTAATGAACCCATAATCTTCTATTATTTAGAGATATTTAGAGGGCACCTTTCAATGCTTCACAAAACCATTCCTTTCGCTGCAGCCACCCGGGATCATTTCCCGGTTTGGGAAGTAACTTTGATATCACCGTTTGTCATTGAAGTGGAGTAATTTTATGAAGTTCGATGGATGTCCCAAAGCACTTCAGAGTGGTGTCAAAACAAATGAGTTTGTAATTAAAAACACTGAATGTCAGTAGTGGGATTCGAATCCACACCGACAGAGGAGACTGCGACCTGAACGCAGCACCTTAGACCGCTCAGCCATCCTGACTGTTGGATGCTTCAGTTACAAGTTATTACTCAGGAAAGTTTCAGACCGGGCGCTTGTTCAGTGTTGCTGGAAGGCCCAGTGATTGGGATATCCTCTCCCCCGGGGTTTTCTTGAGCCTGTGCTCGGTGCACGAGGAGCTTTGGCCCGGGTCCGATGTAGTTTGCATCCCAGGGATGGACAATGACCCTCTGAGCTCTGGAACTGGAGAAGAGCGAATAATTAATGAGTTGTTTGTGGGTTTCAAATGCAACTTAGATCTGATGGTATAAACCGATAGTGTTGTTTCGCAGAATGAAAGAAATGCGAACAGGGACAATCGGAATTTCAATAACTGAACTATAATAATTAGTGAAACTTTAACGCTTGATGAAGTTTTATCCCCGATCTGATTTTACACACTCTGTATTTGAGTAGATTAGTTTTAAAATGTTCATTGTTCATGCGACAATGTACCCTGGACTGCTTTTGTTCAATTTTATTGCAGACAAGTTTTTGCTTCACAAATAATGTTTCCGCACAGGTTCTCAACAGAGACCTTTCGCGTGTGAGGCAAACATGATAACCGCTACACTACGGAAACTGCTGCTTAGCTCAGTGCCCAGAGAGAAGTGTTCAGCAACAAGCTGAAATGCTCAATCCCTCTCTCTGCAAAACGTTCCTTTCACAAACATTTCTCTGAACGGAACTGCACAAAACAACAATGTTCTCCTTTCAAAGTCATTAAACTCCCCAATTCCCACATCTGCAATTTTAAGGACAAGGACTGAAAGCGCTTTGCGATCAGAAAATTGCAGGAAACCCCTGTGGTTAATGACAGGGCTTTTGATGGTTGATTTCCGTACACACCTTGTGTTATGTATTTAACCCTTGGCGATCTGTATCACACCACCACCAGAGGGCCGACCTGTTGGAGTCCCAAGGGATTTCAGCATCCCTTGGGAGCATGGTATATAAGCACTCTGGAGTTTTATTAAAGGAGCTAATGTCACACTTACTCATTGTTCACAGTACTCAGTTTCATTCTTTATTATGAGCGTATGAATTGGCGATGAGACAATGAACAACCACGCGAAAATGCAAGTAACAGTTGGTATAACTTGATAACAGCACAGCTGGCAATGGTTGCGGAATATATTCGTGCAGCCAAAACGCACAATGACAACCTGGAACTGCACGGCACCGAATCCTCAGGGAAAAACAATTAAAGGCTTTGTCCCTGAATGAGCTATGATCCACCAACCTTGCAGTTAATAGCTGAACGCACTAATCCATTGCACCACAGAGACTGATAGATGCACATATTGCAAGACATCCCTGTGATATCTTCACAGAGCACAGCACACACAGCTTCCCAACATGCAGGCTGCTCTCTCGGAACTCTCCGGAAAGAGCCTGTTCTGTTTCATGATGAACTATACAGTTGCAGTACACAATACGTCCACATCCACAGTGTGGAGCTACAAGCATTACATGCTGACAGACATTACAATCCCAAACTCGGGTGTCAGTCAGTTAAAGCTTCAGATTGCTCTGACCGGGATGGAACTTGTCCACTCTCAGTTGTACTTTTCCCAAATAAAGGGTGGGACATTCATTGTGGATGTGTGGAAGCAGTCTGGTCCCGCACACTGCAGACACTTCCATGTCACCGCCAACCAGCTCTCCCACAACCGGTGTGATCTACCTTCCAGCCTTCCGGTGCCTTGTCTGTGACAAAGTATTCTGATTGTCCCGAAGCCGGTATCCTTTGTCATCAATCGGGTTTTCAGTTGTTTCGGTAATTTTTACCTGCTGGACAGTCGAGGCACAAATTGTAGAGTGGAACACTTGCGTGGACCCCGGTTTTCTCGTGGTTGATTTTCCTGGTTGGGTCCGTCGGTCGCGGTGGTCCGGTTGATGCCTGTTACCAAGTCAGTTGGTATTGATGTTCCACTGATTGGTTTTTTGAAGTTCTTTTCTCTGATGTCGTGATGTCTCTTCCTGTGTTATCTCGCCGTGTGCTCTCGATCTTGATCTTGTTGTTCCAAAGTAATGGTCAGAAAAATAGGTTGCTCTTGGTACGATAGGCCCCCAGTTATACTCTGAGAGGCTGCTTAATCTTCGTGCCAAATCTAACGTTTCTTTTGTTTAAGTTTTGCTGCCCATTGATTTAAGTGGTCTTCTTTGTATAAATTTTGGCGGACTAGCTAACTGAGACTTGATTAAATGTTTTAATCTGGTGTTGATAGACTTTGGGATGGTGATACTCCTTATTTATGAACTGATGAACTCTTGTCCATTGTAATAGCACTGCTTTGGCTTCGGGAAGTCTGAGCTGAGCCAGATATTTCTATACATGTTGAAAAGGTGTTGGAATATGGATGTGATATTTGGGTCCTGTGGGTGGGGTGGATAATGTTACTTCCGTGGTCGATTGTTTAAATGCTAATGTTTTCTGGGGGTCTGACTATGGTTAAACAGCTCCCCCAGACAAACTGATTAGCTACAATATCCAAACTCTAAATCCCACCCCTCTGTCACTGCAGCTTTTCCCCACAGGCCCAAACATGCCTTTTAAAATCCCAAATTTTGTTAAGAATTGTAGATTTCTTCCATATGCTTTTTAGAATCCCAAACTTTATGTTTAATAGGCCTAAATCGAATTTCCTTTTCAGTGAGTCCAAACACTGGGGGGTTTCCATGAATTTTGGAATCTACATTGGCAGTCCCTCCGGATCGAGGAAGACTTGCTTCCACTCGCAAAGTGAGTTCTTTGGTGGCTGAACAGTCCAATACTAGAGCCACAGACCCTATCACAGGTGGGACAGATAGTCGTTGAGGGAAGGGATGGGTGGGACAGGTTTGCCGAACGCTCTTTCTGCTGTCTACACTTGATTTCTGCATGCACTCGGCGTTGAGACTCGAAGTGCTCAGCGCCCTCTCGGATGCACTTCCTCCACTTAGGGTGGTCTTGGGTCAGGGACTCCTGGGTGTCAGTGGGGATGGTGCACTTTATCAGGGAGGCTTTGAGTGTGTCCTTGTAGAGTTTCTGCTGCCCACTTTGGCTCGTTTGCCATGAAGGAGTTCCGAGTAGAGCACTTGCTTTGGGAGTCTCGTGTCTGGCATGCGGACTATGTGGCCTGCCCAGCGGAGCTGATCGAGTGTGGTCAGTGCTTCAAAGCTGGGGATGTTAGCCTGAATAAGGCTGTTGATGTTGGTGCATCTGTCCTCCCAGGGGATTTGTAGGATCTTGCGGAGACATCGTTGGTGATATTTCTTCAGCAACTTGAGGTGTCGACTGTACATGGTCCATGTCTCTGAGCCTTACAGGAGGGCAGGTATTACTACAGCCCTGTAGACCATGAGCCTGGTGACAGTTTTGAGGGCCTGGTCTTCAAACACTCTTTTCCTCAAGCGGCTGAAGGCTGCACTGGCGCATGGAGGCCGTGTTGAATCTCGTCGTCGATGCCTGCTCTTGTTGATAGGAAGCTCCCGAGATATGGGAAGTGGTCCATGGTGTCCAGGGCCGCGCCGTGGATCTTGATGACTGGGGGGCAGTGCTGTGCGGTGAGGACAGGCTGGTGGAGGACCTTTGTCTTACGGATGTTTCGCGTAAGGCTCATGCTTTCATACGCCTCAGTAAATACGTCGACTATGTCCTGGAGTTCAGCCTCTGTATGTGCGCGGACGCAGGCCTTGGTGAGGCCTCACCTGGAATATTGTGTACAGTTTTGGTTTCCTAATCTGAGGAAGGACATTCTTGCTATTGAGGGAGTGCAGCGAAGGTTCACAAGACTGATTCCCGGGAGGGCAGGACTGACATGTAAAGAAAGACTGGATCAACTAGACTTTTCTTCACTGGAGTTTAGAAGAATGAGAAGGGATCGCAGAGAAACATATACAGGTCTGATGGGATTGGACAGGTTAGAGGCAGGAAGTATGTTCCCGATGTTGGGGAAGTCCAGAACCAGGGGTCACAGTCTAAGGACAAGGGGTAAGCCATTTAGGACCGAGATGAGGAGAAACTTCTTCACTCAGAGAATTCTGAACCTGTGGAATTTTCTACCACAGAAAGTTGCTGAGGCCAATTCATTAGATATATTCAAAAGGGAGTTAAATGTGGCCATTACGGCTAAAGGTATCAAAGGTATGGAGAGAAAGCAGGAAAGGGGTACTGAGGTGAATGATCAGTCATGATCATATTGAATGGTGGTGCAGGCTCGAAGGGCCGAATGGCCTAATCCTGCACCTGTTTTCTTTGTTTTTATGTTTCTATGTTTCTATGCAAAGCACAGAAAAAAATGGTTGAAGTATCGACTCTGCCTCAGTTAGCATTTCTTTCATTGTGCAAAAGAAGGTGACGGGTTAATTAATGATGCAATCCCGTGAAAGCAACACAAAAGTTGAACAAAAAAACATACGGTGACTGGCAGGTGAGCACTGCTTCTGACACCCGGTGGGAATGGGCGGGGATTTTAAAGCCCCTTGTATTGTGAAACCTTCATATAGTCAAACATTTCCGATGTGCTGTATCGACCTCGTGGCACAACGGTAGCGTGTCTGACCCCAGATCACGTCGAGGTCACTGTTCTTCAGGGTAATTCGGGAATTAATATTTTCTTTGCTGTTTGGCAATAACCAGACCCTTGCTCCAAGGTCTGTCTCACTGTTTCCCCGGTGTCAGACAGAGATACGCCTGCTGCCCTCATTTATTTCATGTGACAGGACACAAAAGGTCAAAATAAACCTGTAGTTGGCCACATATAGCCCTAAATAGTCAGGATGGCCGAGCGGTCCAAGGTTCAGTGTTTAGGTCGCAGTCTCCTCTGGAGGTGTGGGTTCACATCACACTTCTGACACTTCCTGTTTTTAATCATGAAGTGAAACTCATTGTTTGACACCACGACCAACGCCTTAAAAGTGGGATTTTGCAGTCCACCTGCTCGCTTAACACTTCCGTCTGACCGGGTGCTGAAAGTGGAGATGTTTCCGCAGTGTAGCGGTTAACACGTTCGCCTCACACGTGAAAGCTCACCAGGCGGGAATATTTTCTGGAGCTTTCTCCTCAGGCATGCTCAGGGGCGAGTTTGTTCTCCTGTGAAATGTCGTAAGATCATAAGCATGTAAGGATTAGGGGCCGGAGTAGGCCATTCGGCCCCTCGAGCCTGGTCCACCATTCAAGAAGATCCTGGCAGTTCTTCGACAGCAAGTTTAAACATCTGGGGCGGAGCCAACAGGCGCCTGGCTGCAATCAACGACAAAAAGGTGCATTTTGCAGAATCCCAGCTAACTCAGTCAGTAGATCATGAGATTCTAAATCTCAGGGTCAGAGGTGCGAGCCCACGTTTGGTGATTATTTTTGATAGAATTATATAATCAGAAGTTTACAGCATGGAAGGAGGCCATTTCGGCCCATCGTGACCGTGCCGGCCAATAACAGGCTCTCCAGCCTAATCCCACTTTCCAGCTCTCGGTCCATAACCCTGCAGGTTACGGCACTTCAGGTGCACATCCAAGCACTTTTTAAATGTGGTGAGCGTTTCTGCCTCTCCCACCCTTTCAGGCAGTGAGTTCCAGACCCCCACAACCCTCTGTGTGATGAAATTTTCCCTCAAATCCCCCCTACACCTTCTACCAATGACTTAAAATTTATGCCCCATGGTTGTTGACCCCTCTGCTAAGGGAAATGGGCCCATTCTATCCACTATATCAAGGCCCCTCATAATTTTATACACCTCAATGATGCCTCCCATCAGCCCACTTTGTTCCAAGAAAAACAACCCCAGCCTATCCAATCTGTCCTCATAGCTAAGATTCTCCACTCCCGATAACATCCTCGAAATCTCCTCTATAAGTCTCCAGTGCAATCACAGTCTTCTTCCTGTAAAGTGGTGACGAGAACTGCACGCAGTACTCCAGCTGTGGCCTAACCAGTGTTTTATATTCAAGCATAATCCACCTGCTCTCTTATTCTAGGCCTCGGCTAATAAAGGCCAGCATTCTGTATGTCTTCTTAACCAGCTAATCCACCTTGCCTGCTACCTTAAGGGATCTGTGGACATGCACTCCCAGGTCGCTTTGTTCGTCTACAATTCTCAATGTCCTACCATTTAATGTTTAATCTCTTTCTATTGTGTCTGTAAGCACTCAAGTAATGACTCCATGAGGCAAGGTATTGTACTTGAACTGTGGTGACCTTAGTCCATTTATTGTAGTTCCTGAGTGAGGGTACAGTATGGTGAGCTCCGTTTTATACCTGGTTACCTGTCGTGTACAGGTGACCCCGAGGTCTCCACCAGTTGCACTCTCTGGTGGTACAGGCATAGTGTATACAGTGTGAAGGTACATCCAGTAGTCTTATGTAACTGTACATTGAGTGTACAGGGAGTATACTTATATTATATACACACAACATCACTCTCCCCTTAGTCTTGTGCCACTGGCTTTTTCATTGTGTGCTCTGGCCCGAGACACAAAGCCCTTGCACCTTGTCTATGCTTTGGCTTGGTTCTCTCCCTGTGGACCCCCAAGTCCTTATTGCCACGACATTGGGAAATGGTCAGCAGTGGATGGTTGGAGGTTGCAGTGGGGGTTGAGTGGGTTCTGGGTGTGATCCATGTGTGTCCATGGCTACATACATCCATTCCCCCCCCATACATAGACCATGTGTGTGGCTCAACACCTGCAAGTGCAGACCTGTACAGACAGAAAGAACAAAAAAACATCGGATTAGTTATATCACTGTTTGGGTTCTGCAGTAGTGGAACAAGTACATTTTACAGGTAAGGTACATACGTGGTATCACAGCCTTGCCCCTGGGTTGTGTCGGTGCAGGTGGGTGAGGACACTAGTTCCAGAGTAACCAGACTGTGTCCAGGTTGTCTGGTTACGGAGCTGTGTCCCCTGCCAGCTGGGTGGGCTCAGATCGCTCACCTGGCTGAGTCTCAGAGCCTTTGCCGTTGCCTCGTGGTCGGCAGAGCCACAGGAGTGTGTGGCCTCCCTGTCCTCCTTTGAAGGCTGCAGTGTCTCCCTGCTGCTCTTCAGCGATAGTGGGAGCCTGGTCATCCCAGGTCCCGTTGGGAGGGCAGGAGGGTGATATCCGGTCGCTCCCAGTACTGGCCCTGGTGGCCAGAGAGGTAGAGCCGATCGGGGGCAGGGTACCCGTAGTGGTGCCTTTGCCGTCCGCTGATCACTGGCCCTGCAGCTGGTATGCTCCCTCTGTGTGTGGCCACACTCCCTGGGGTATCACATTGGTCCCGGAGGGGCAGGCTACATGGTCGCTGGACCTGGGTGCTGACGGGAGGTTGCCCTTGGTTTTGTCGGCAGACATGTAAATCCCAGCATCGCACGTCATCACTTCGTTTACTCTCACAATACATTGGTTCTGATCGCAAGTGCCCGACTTATCATGATTAGTTACATTTACAAACTTGAAATTGTCAGTTACATCTTTTACATTTGTATCACCATCATCGCTGCATAAAGAGTGGAACTGTCCCTTTAATTGTGATGGGTTGCCGGTCTCCTTTAAGAGGGTCTTGCAATCTTTACCCCAATCCTGTTCGCCGCTCGGCATCACGTGTTGCTCCCTTGTGGTCTGGCTGCCGCCATCTTGACTTCAGGCCCTTCACCTCGTGGTTCGGACACAATCTTCTTTCTCTCCATGAGGTAGGCTGCGGTGATCCTTTTCTCCCCAGGTTCTGCCACGGAAGCCGGGAAGTTACCTTCTGCGTGAATTTTCTTCCTCTGGAGTCCTGCCACTGGAGCCTGGAAGGTGAGGTCGAGTCGTTTGGGCTGGATCATCTCGCCGTTGGGTTGAGCGGTCTGTGTCACCGCCTCACAGTCGAGTTGGGCGGTTGGTTTTTCAGGGTTGTGCTGGATCCAACTTCGGGGTCATGGGGGATGTCGATCGCTGGATGTTGGAGCTTTTCCCAGCTCCAAGTGATCTTTTTCATCCATCTTCTTCCTAATAGCTTTGGACCATCACCAGCAATGATCCACAAAGGTAACCTGTGCATCTCGCCGCCATGGGACACCTGGACATCCACGCTGCCAACGACTGGGATGTATCGTTTGTGTAGGTGAGCAGTTTCACTTCGATCGGGATCATTTTAGGTCGTTCGATTGGATTGTCCCAGAGTTTCTCAAAGGCCGCCTGATTCATCAGTGACTGGCTAGCCCCTATGTCCACCTCCATCGTGACTGGAACATCGTTGATTTCAACTTCCATTTTCACCGGGGAATTCTCGGTGGTGCAGGTAAACACTCCGTACACCTCATCGTCGCTGGACTCCGGATGATCGGCCAACTCTTCATCGACTCGGTGAGTACGATTTCTCTTGCATATTCGCTGGAGGTGGCCCTTCATGTTACAGCCTTTGCAAGTATAGTCTTTATAGCGGCACTGGTGGGCCCTGTGATTTCCTCCACAGCGCCAGCATGGGGTTGGCCGGTTGGCCCCATGTGGCGGACTCAGAATTCTGGGACTCGGTGTTCTGTTCTCTCTTCCCTGAGAGAGACTGCTAGCAGCAGCCCTGCCTCTAAAAGGCAACTTTCGGTTCACAGTACTTGCTGGGTTAGAGTCCTGGGGATGAGACATCCACTTGGAATCGCAGGCCGAGATCATGAACGCCTGGCTCACGTTAATTGCCTTCTGCAGGGTGACCGTGGTGTCCGCAGAGCGCAGCCTGTGGAGAAGGCCCTCGTGACCGATTCCAGTAACAAAGATGTCCCTTAGTACTTCGGTGAGGTGATCGCTAAAATCACATGGTGCAGCCAATCGTCTCAGGTCTGCAGCATATTTTGCGATTTCTTGGCCTTCGGATCCACCGGTGGGGAGAGAACCGGTGTCTGGCTGTGAGGATGCTCTCTATAGGTTTGAGCTGTTCCTGTATCAGCGTTACGAGCTCCACATATGTTATTGTCTTCTCTGGGACTAGCAGGTCCCTGACAAGGCCATAGACGGTGGGCCCACAACTACTGAGCAGGATAGCTCTGCACTTATCAGCCAGCGATGTCGGGTCGTCTCCCCCCACGTCATTCGCAATAAAGAAGTGTTCGAGCCTTTCCACAAAGGCCTCCCAATCTTCCCCATCGGCGAATTGTTCAAACGTGCCAAGGTTAGCCATTGTCACATGGAAATTCGTATTCTCGTCATCAGTTATTGTGTCTGTAAGCACTCTAGTAATGATTCCACGAGGTAAGGTATTGTACTTGAACTGTGGTGACCTTCGTCCACTTATTGCAGCTCCTGAGTGAGGGTACAGTACTGTGAGCTCCCTTTTATACCTGGTTACCTGTTGTGTACAGGTGACCCCGAGGTCTCCACCAGTTGCACCCTCTGGTGGTACAAGCATAGTGCATACAATGTGAAGATACATCCAGTGGTCTTATGTAACTGTACATTGAGTGTATAGGATGTATACTTATTTTATACATACACAACAAAGATCATCGGTTAATTAATGGTGTTTTCCCGTGAAAGCAGGATAAAATTTATCAATGATTTAATTTCTGCATTTAGAAAGACATGGGTTAATCATGGATAGTCAGCATGGGTTTGTTCAGGGAAGGTCTTGTCTGACTCACTTGATTGAATTTTTTGAGGAGGTAACCAAGTGGATCGATGAGGGCAGTGCGTATGATGTAGTGTATAAGGATTTTAGCAAAGCTTTCGCCAAGTTCCCACATGGAAGACTGGTCACGAAAGTAAAAGCCCATGGGACCAGGGCAAAGTGGCAAGTTGGATCCAAAATTGGCTCAGAGGCAGGAAGCAAAGGGTAATGTTTGATGGGAGTGTTTGGGACTGGAAGGATGGTTCCAGTGGGGTTCCACAGGGCTCAGTGCTCGGTCCCTTGCTTTTAGTGGCAACATCAATGATCTAAACTTAAATATAGGAGGTATGATTAAAACGTTTTCAGGTGATTCTAATTTAATCCAGAGAAGTGTGAGGCTGTGCATTTGGGGAGGGCAAACAAGGAAAGAAACACACATTAAATGGTCGGACATTGAGAAGTGTGGAAGAACAAAGGGACCTTGGAGTGCATGTCCACAGATCCCTGAAGGTAGCAGGCCAGTTGGATAAGGTGGGTAAGAAGGCGCACGGAATGCTTACCTTTATTGGCTGAGGCATGGGATAGAAGAGCAGGTTGGTTATGCTTGAAATGTATAAAACACTGGTTCGGCCACAGCTGGAGTATTGCATGTAGTTCTGGTCACCGTATTACAGGAATTATGTGATTGTACGAGAGGGTACAGAGGAGATTTACGAGGATGTTGCCAGGCGTGGAGAATCTTAGCTATGAGGACAGATTGGATCGGCTATGTTTGTTTTCATTGGAACAGAGGAGACTGAGGGGAGACAACATTGAGATGTATAAAATTATGAGGGGCCTCGATATAGTGGATAGCAGAGGGGTCAACAATCAGGGGGCATATATTTAAAGTAATTGGTCGAAGGTTTAAAGAGGATTTGAAGGTAAAATTCTTCATGCAGAGGTTTGTGGGGGTCAGGAACTCGCTGCCTGAAAGAATGGCGGAGGCAGATACCACATGTAAAAAGTATTTGGATGTGCACCTGAAGTGCCGTAACCTGCAGGGTTATGGACCCAGAGCTGGAAAGTGGGATGAAGCTGGATCGCCTCTTGTTGGCCGGGGCGGAAGTGATTGGCCGAAATGGCCTCCTTATGTGCTGCAAACTTCTATCATTCTATAATTCTATGAAAAATGTAAATGTCCAATGTTGGTGTCGAAACCACGACCCTGAGATTAAAAATCTTATATTTCACCGACTGAGCTCGCCAGGCTTCTGCCAAACATACCGTTCTCTCACTGATTGCAGACAGGCGCCTGTTGGCTCTGCCCCAGATGTTTAAACTTGCTGTCGAGGAACTGCCAGGATCTTCTTGAATGGTGGACCAGGCTCGAGGGGCCGAATGGCATACTCCGGCCCCTAATTCTTACATGCTTATCATCTTATGAACTTTTCACAGGAGAACAAACTCGCCCCTGAGCATGCATGAGGAGAAAGCTCCAGAAAATATTCCCGCCTGGTGAGCTTTCGCGTGTGAGGCGAACGTGTTAACCGCTACACTGCGGAAACATCTCCACTTTCAGCACCAGGTCAGACGGAAATGTTAAGCGAGCAGGTGAACTGCTGAATCCCAATTTTAAGGAGTTGGTTGTGGTGTTAAACAATGAGTTTCGCTTAATGATTAAAAATAAGAAATGTCAGAAGTTGGATTCAAACCCACACCTCCAGAGAAAACTGCGATCTAATCACAGCACCTCAGACCACTCGCCGGTGTGTGTGGTCACCTGCAAGTTGATTTTGAACTGTTGTGTCCTGTCACATGAAATAAATGAGGGCAGCAGGCGTATCTCTGCCTGACACCGGGGAAACCGTGAGACAGACCTTGGAGTAAGGGTCTGGTTATTGCCAAACAGCAAAGAAAATATTAATTCTGAAAGAACAGTGACCCCGACGTGATTTGAACACGCAACCTTCTGATCTGGAGTCAGACATACTACCGTTGCGCCACGAGGCCTACACAGTGAGTGTGAGATGTTCCTCTATATGAAGCTTTCACAACACAAGGGGCTTTAAAATCCCCGCCCATTCCCACCAGGTGTCAGAAGCAGCGCTCACCTGCCAGTCACCGTATGTTTTTTTCTTAAACTTTTGTGTTGCGTTCATGGAAAAGCATCATTAATTAACCCCTCACCTTCTTTTGCACAATGAAAGAAATGCTAACTGAGGCACAGTCGATACTTCAATCATTTGTCCTGTGCTTTGGGGAGCGGGCAGGGAAGTGGACCTGAGTCCATGATCACATCGGCCATGATCGTATTAAATGGCGGAGCAGGCTCGAGGGGCGTATGACCGACTCCTGCTCCTATTTGTTTAGTTTTTCTGTTCTTCAGCATGTTAACCCATTTTACACGCTGTATTGCCGATGTCACCAGGAATCTGGGGCAACTTTTGTCAAATTTAACAGCACCGGTTATTCCTTCCGTGCAGAGAAATTAGAATCAGCAGCGAAGATAAAATCCCATGGTGATCATTTTCAGATTCAACGCAGTAGGATTTCAAATAAAGTGAAAGAATTTTACAGTGAAAAGATTTGGAAGTTTTACTTGTATTTGTATCTTTAACTAAACTTTGTGGCATCATGCCTCTGCTGAATAAGAAAGGAGGGTTTGACGTTGACCAGACTGCACTGCCCCTGGTATTTGTGAGCTCATCCTTTATATTCAGTGGTTTCTCGCCCTTTGATGGGCTGCAGTGTAGCAGATATCACGTTGGCCTCACACGCGAAATGTCCCCGGTGGATCCGTTTTCTCTCACTGAAAGTTATCTATTTATTGGTTAAATAAAGAGCAATTCAGGAATAAGGGAGCCTTTCTACCAGGAGAATAAATAGCAAATAAAAACAGCAAATGCTGGAAATCTCAGCAGGTCAGGCAGCATTTTCCAGGAGACTAAACTCTCCTCCGATTGTTCCCTTATAGCAAGTTTAAACATAATGTTTCTACCCAGAATCAAACCGGGTACTTTTCACGTATAAAGCAAATGTGATAACCACTACACTACAGAAACCTCTGGCACAACAGCCCCAACAGAGGGGAGCTGACCAGTGAGCTCCCTCTGTGCTGATCGGGAATGTGTTGGCTCACCTTAAACAACTTCTGTCCCACACTGAAAGTTCTCAATCCTTCTCCTCCGCTGCCCTTTACAGAAATGTCACGGATCACCCAGCCACCGTGTTCACTTCCACATCCTCACAGTGGGGCCACAGAGGCTCCTACCGTCTCCCCGCGATCAGCGAACTCGCCCAGTTTACAAAATTAAACCCCGAACACGTGCCCGGCAAAGGGCAGGAGAAGCCAGATAGTCTGTAAGCTCGGTCTATCGCAGAAAGTATTGGTATTCATGGTGATTACAGCAATTATTAATCGTCTCACAGACCTCAATTATTTTTATGCGATGAATTGATCGAGAATTGAAACCAGGTTAGTGCACCGGATCTTAACCCCTCGACCACCAGGGAACGGTTATGATATATATAGATATATTTATATATATTTATATATGAACCTGAATATCAACGGCTAGCTACCTAGACCTCATGGTGCAACGGTAGTGCGTCTAACTTTGAGTGAGAGAAATTGTTCCACAGTGATACACATTTCATCTTTTGTTCCCTTTAAAACGCTAGAAACTGAGACAGGGGGAATAAATAGAGAAATAAAAGCACAGGGATATAGACAAGAGGAAGAGAGAAGGGGAAAGATACTGCCCCCACCCAGAACTAATGCAGAAACCCCTCTGCTGTGCTCGGGGTGGCCACCCGCAGCCTGGATACACTAACGGGAGAACACCAGCGGCAGGTCGGGGCCATAAAAGGAACGGCGAGCGGCCCTGGGAGCTTGGAGATCCCAGGAGACTACTCCAGGGAGCAGCGCGAGCTGGTGCAGGAGGGCGGCGGCAGCGAAGAGTGACGTCATCAAGGTCCAGGTCGGTGATTGGAGCGTGGGCAGGTACAGCAGGAGCGGCGAGATCGGGGCGAAGGAGCGGCGAGAGACTGTAGAGGGACGTGATCAGGGCCCAGCGGAGGCATGAGTTTGGGGCCAGGGGCCCAGGGTTTGCACGGGCCAGCCCACACTGCGATATGTGTGTGCATTCGGTCCGTGCAGCAGAGCTGGTCGCCTGTCGTCTTGGTTAACCCTTGCCACTGGACCAAGACCTAGCTCTGTCAAGCCCGTGTGATGGCTGGGGTGCAACGGCCACCACACGTTTAAAAAATCCACGCACAGGCATCTTCCACCCTTTGGGATGTAGTTCGGGTCATTCATTGAAACGCCTGTGAACTCATCCTTTTTCGGCGTGGAAGCAAGTCATCCTCGTTTCGAGGGACCGCCTATGATGATGATGATGATGGATACATTAACGTCCCAACAGCTCATTGACTGCAGGAGTGGGACCGTGCGGCGCTTCAGAAGACATGTCGAAAAGGCAAAGTCACTGATTCCGTCTCATGTGCTCCTCCGATCAAGAACAGCAACACACACTAAAAATGCTTCAATAATGGTTACATCTTATCTCCACAGTTGCTAAGCAGGTAGTTTGTTGGTCGAGAGATATGATTTTTGCTTCGCAGTTGTTACTTGAAATTTGCAGAAAGATCCTGATTTCAAATCCCAGACCAGTCTTGAGATTGCATTGAAATTTTGCAAAGAAGGACTTGGATTTCTGCAGCGTCTGTCAGTAACTCATGACGCCTCAAAGCGCTGTACAGCCGTTAAGTACCTTTGAAATGTTGCCATGTGAGGAAAGATGTGCCCAAATCACCTCACACGCACCTCAACTCTTTGCAAATGAGTTCATAGAATCAAAGAAGTTTACAGCACGGAAGGAGGCCATTTCGGTCCATCGTGTCCGCGCCGGCCAACTAGAGGCTATCCAGCCTAATCCCACTTTCCAGCTCTAGGTCCATAACCCTGCAGGTTACGGCACTTCAGGTGCACATCCAAGCACTTTTTAAATGTGTTGAGACTTTCTGCCTCTACCACCCTTTCAGGCAGTGAGTTCCAGACCCCCACAACCCTCTGCGTGAAGAAATATCCCCTCTAAACTTTCGACCAATTACTTTAAATTTATGCCTCCTTGTTGTTGACCCCTCTGCTAAGGGAAATAGGTCCTTTCTATCCACTATATCTTGGACCCTCATCATTTTATACACCTCAATGAGGTCTCCCCTCAGTCTCTGTTCCATGGAAAACAAATCCAGCCTTTCTAATCTGTCCTCATGGATAAGATTCTCCACTCCTGGCAACATCCTCGTAAATCTCCTCTGCACCATCTTCAGTGCAATCATGCCCTTCCTGTAATATGGCGACCAGAACTGCATGCAGTACTCCAGCTGTGACCTAACCTGCCCCACCGACCCCATCTCTTGTATTCGATGCCTCGGTTAATAAAGGCAATCATTCCATATTTCTTCTCAACCACCTTATCTACCTGGCCTGCTACTTTCAGGGATCTGTGGACATGCACTCGCTGGATTCTGGGGAGGACCCAGCAGATTGGAAAACTGCAAATGTAATGCCCCTATTTAAAAAAGGAGGCAGACAAAAAGCAGGAAACTATAGACCAGTTAGCCGAACATCTGTGGTTGGGCAAATGTTGGAATCCATTATTAAAGAAGCAGTAGCAGGACAGAGAAACATCGAAACATAGAAAATAGGTGCAGGAGTCGGCCATTCGGCCCTTCGAGCCTGCACCACCATTCAATAAGATCATGGATGATCATTCAGCTCAGTACCCCTTTCCTGCTTTCTCTCCATACCCCTTGATCCCTTTAGCGATAACGGCCACATCTAACTCCCTCTTGAATATATCGAACAAACTGGCATCAACAACTCTCTGCGACAGAGAATTCCACAGTTTAACAACTCTCTGAGTGAAGAAGTTTCTCCTCATCTCACCAGTGCCCTGTACAATTGTAGCAAGACTTCCTTACTCTTGTACTGTGGGCTATATATTAGGTACTATGGGCCGAGTGCCCTGTTTTTTTGTTGATTCGATGGTTGTATAAAAAGTTATTAAAATTTGACAGTTGCTCGGCAAACATATTTGTATTTCCTTCAGTGTACTCCTTACTCTTCAAGGGCTAGATTTTCCCCAAGCAGTTTTGTCGGCGCACTGACCTCAAGCGCACCGACATTGCTCGCTGGAAATGGCTCGGGGAAAAACTCGCCCCATCCTGGCCGCTGTGTACAGTCCCCGGAGTCCTGGCGTGGTGTCGATGGTGAAGTGGGGGGCGGAGCCAAATGCCTGCACCGAAAACACTGCCGGCACCTTCGCACATGGGCAGTAGGGAGAGAAAACTTGGCACTCTGCCATTTTTAAACAGTGTCAAACCCGATGAAAAGCACAGCAGCTTCTCAGCTTCTCCGGTCGCTCGGCGGGCTCTCCCCCCGTCCCTCCCCGATAAAACGCACAGCTCCAGCAGCTGCAACTTCTCCGGTCCACAAGCTCACACTTCTCCGGTGTGTCTTCCCTCCCCTATCCCAGGGATACAGGGACCGAGTGTAATGGAGCCAAGTTTGCTGATGATACAAAGATGGGTGGGAAAGTAAATTGTGACACAGCAAAGTAAATCTCAATTCCGGAAGAACAATATGGAAAAGTACAGTGACCTCGACGTGATATAAACACGCAGCCTTCTGATCTGGAGTCAGACACACTACCGTTACACCACGAGGTCCACAGTGCAGAGTGCCCATGTTTGTATACATGAAGGTTCCTGAAACACAGTTTCATTTTCCCTACATTGGTGCAATGAAAGGGCTTTAAAATCCCCGGCCACTCCCAGCGTGGGTCAGACAGCATCAGAAGCAGTGCCCACCTGTCACTCACCCTCTCACACCCGCTTTCGTCACCTGCTGCCCGCGGACTGCAGCAAATCCAGTTCATCATCATCATAGGCAGTCCCTCGAAGCGAGGATGACTTGCTTCCATGCCAAAAAAGGATGAGTTCACAGGTGTTTCAATGATGGACCTAATATTCCAGGTCCCGAACTGCATGTTGAAGGGTGGAAGATGCCTGTGCGTGGATTTTTTTAACGTGTGGTGGCCGCTGCACCCCAGCCATCACACGGGCTTGACAGAGCGAGGTCTTGGTCCAGTGGCAAGGGTTATCCAAGACGACTGGAGACCAGCTCTGCTGCACGGACCCAGTGCCCACACATATCGCAGTGTGGGCTGGCCCGTGCTGACCCTGGGCCCCTGGCCCTGAACTCACACCACCCCTGGGCCCCGATCACATCCCTCCACAGTCTCTCGCTGCTCCTGCTGTACCTGCCCACGCTCCAATCACCGACCTGGACTTTGATGACATCACACTTCGCTGCCGTCGCCCTCCTGCACCAGCTCGCGCTGTACCTTGCCGTGGTACACCACCACGCTGCTCCCAGGCCGCCGCTCACCGCTCCTTTTATGGCCCCGACCTGCCGCTGGTGTTCTCACGCAGGTCGGGGCCTCCACGCTGCTCCCAGCAAATCCAGTTACACGCCGTGTCACCGCACAATTCTGAGCTGTGATTGTAAGCTGACTATATTTAAAGCTATCGCAGAGGCTGCAAGCAGTGTTCCCTGGTAGTCTAGTGGTTAGGGTCTGGTGCTCTCACTGCCGTGGTCTGGGTTTGATTCCTGGTCAGGGAAAGCATTTTTACAGAGCAAGCTGACAAATATAATTCAAGTCTGTGAAATACTGAATAATTGTTTCAATCATCATTAATCCACCCACATGTGTTGCACACTGAAGGAAATACAAATATGTTTGCCGAGTGACTGTTGAATTCTAATAACTTTTTATACAACCGTAGAATCAGCAGAAAATCAGGATATTCGGACCATAGCACCTAATATTCCGCCCATAGTGCAAGAGTAAGGAAATCTTGCTCCAATTGTACAGGGCCCTGGTGAGACCACACCTGGAGTACTGCGCACAGTTTTGGTCTACTTATCTGAGGAAGGATACACTTGCCTGGGAGGTGGTACAACGGAGGTTTACCAGATCGATTCCTGGGATGAGAGGACTGTCCTATGGTGAGAGATTGTGTAGAATATGCCGATACTCTCTGGAGTTGAGAAGAATGAGAGGTGATCTCATTGAAACGGACAATATTCTGAAGGGGATTGACAGAGTAAATGTTGAGAAGCCCGGCTAGCTCAGTCGGTAGAGCATGAGACTCTTAATCTCAGGGTCGTGGGTTCGAGCCCCACGTTGGGTGATTACTTTTTCATTAAACTTTTATGTTGCTTTCGCGGGTCAATATCATTAATGAACCCATGATCTTCTTTTGCACAATGATAAAAATGCGAACTGAGGGAGAATTGATAATTTAATCAAATAATGAAAGCAGCGCCTCAGACCGCTCGGCCGTCCTTACTGTTAGATGTTCCAGATGCAAGTTATTACTCTGGAAAGTTTCAGACCGGGCGCTTGTTCAGGGCTGCTGGAAGGCCCAGTGACCGGGATATCCTCTCCCCCGGGGTTTTCCTGAGCCTGTGCTCGGTGTACGGGGAGCTTTGGTCCGGGTCCGAGGTAGCTTGTATCCCAGGGATGGACAATAACCCTCTGAGCTCTGGAAGTGGGGAAGAGCGAATAATTAATGAGTTGTTTGTGGGTTTCAAATGCAGCTGAGATCTGCTGGTGTAAACCGATCGCATTGTTTCACGGAATGAATGAAATGCTGACAGGGACAGTCAAAACTTCAAAAAGTGAACTTTAATAATTCATGAAACTTTAATCCTTGATGAAGTTTTATCCCCGATCTGATTTTACACAATCTGTATTGGAGGAGACTGATTTTAAATGTGCATTGCTCATTCAACAATGTATCCAAAACAGCTTTTATTGCAGACAAGTTTTTGTTTGAGAAATAATGTTTCTGCGCAGGCTTGAACCGGGAACTTTTCACGTGTGAAGGAAATGTGATAACCTCCACACGACAGAAATTGCTGCTGAGCTCAGTGCCCAGAGAGAAGTGTTCAGGAACAAGCTGAAATGCTCAATCCCTCTCTCTGCAAAAAGTTCCTTTCACAAACATTTCTCTGACCAGAACGGCACCAAACAACAATGTCCTCCTTTCAAAGTCATTAAACTCCCCAATTTCCACGTCTGCAATTTTAAGGACAAGGACTGAAAGCGCTTTGCGATCAGAAAATTGCAGGAAACCCTTTGCGGTTAATGACAGGGATTTTGATGGTTGATTTCTGTTCACATCTTGTGTTATGTATTTATCCCTTGACAACCTGTGCACTCCATCATCAGAGGGCCTACCTGTCGGAGTCCCAAGGGATCCCAGTATCCCTTGGGAGCACGGTATGTAAGCAGGCTACCCATGAGGTACCTGCACTCTGGAGTCTTATTAAAGGAGCTAAGGTCACACTGACTCATTATTCACAGTACTCAGTTTCATCCTTTATTATGAGCGTATCAATTGGCGACGAGACAATGAACAACCACGCAAAAATGCAAGGAACAGTTGGTATCCTGGAGAAGTTCTCAGAAGTGGACGATTGTGAAGCCTTTGTGGAGATACTCGACCAATACTTCGTGGCCAACGAGCTGGAAGGGGACGAGAACGCTGCCAAATGAAGGGCGATCCTCCTTACCGTCTGTGGGGCAGCAACCTATGGCCTCATGAAGAATCTTCTAGCTCTGGTGACACCAACAACTAAATCCTATGAAGAATTGTGTACGCTGGTCTGCGAGCATCTAAATCCTAAAGAAAGCGATCTGATGGCGAGGTATCGGTTCTACATGTGCCAACGGTCGGAGGGCCAGGAAGTGGCGAGCTATGTCGTCGAATTAAGGTGCCTCGCAGGACATTGCGAATTTGAGGGATTCCTAGAACAAATGCTGAGAGACATTTTCATGCTTGGCATTGGCCATGAGATAATTCTTCGCAAACTGTTGACTCTCAGAATCTAAGCAAAGCCATAACGATCGGTCAGACAATTTCCACCAGTTCCTTTAAACACAATAATGTAATTTATTTCTCGTGGACTGGATGGAGGACCATGGTCCATGTAAAAAATTGTTATCGTTTTCCATGAACTAAATGTTCATAAAAGTATTGGAGTGGGAACTCACTGGATAACAGCACAGCTGGCAATGTTTGCGGAATATATTCATGCAGCCAAAACGCACAATGACAACCTGGAACTGTGCGGCACTGAATCCTCGGGAAAAAAACAGTTAAAGGCTTCGTCCCTGGGTGGGCTCAAACCACCAACCGTTCGGTTAACAGCTGAATGCGCTAACCCATTGCGCCACAGAGACTAACTTAAATGTAAACTGCAAGACATCCCAAACCAGGGTGTCAGTCAGTTAAAGCTTCAGATTGCTCCGACCGGGATGGAACTTGTCCACTCTCAGTTGTACTTTTCCCAAATAAAGGGAGGGACATTCATTGTGGATGCATGGAAGCAGTCTGGTCCCGCACACTGCAGACACTTCCATGTCACCACCAACCAGCTCTCCCACAACCGGTGTGATCTACCTTCCAGCCTTACGGTGCCTTGTCTGTGACAAAGTATACTGATTGTCCCAAAGCCAGTCGTCGGTTTTAATTACTTTTCACCTCCTGACTGCAGATATTCCTGTGATTAAACCTGAACAAAAGGATTACAGGGACAGTTGGATTCATAATTTCTTTATTTGGTGAAATTTCAAAGATTGAAAGTGACGCACATCAACCCCAAACCTCGTCACCTACTCACTAACCGCTACACGCTGCTCCCGTGAGATGGAAGCCCAGTTGCTGTTTCAAGCTTGAATACAGGTCCAAGCAGAAGTCATTCAAAGAAAGTCTAAGTCCCTGAGGCACCTGATTATTTGCACCGAACTCCTTCGCAAAGAGTTGAGGTTCGTGTGGGGTGATTTGGGCACATCTTTCCCCACACTACAATACTTCAAACATAACTCAACGACTGTAAAGTGCTTTAAGGCATCATGAGTTCCTGAAAGGTGTTGCAGAAATGCAAGTCCTTCTTTGCAAAAGTTCGATGTAATTTCAAAATTGGCGGCAGAATAGTGGGCTCGGCCGGGATCTCTCGCAAATTTCAATTAACAAGCCAGAAACGAGAATCATACCCCTTGACCAACAAGCTAACTTTTTGACAAAGTTGGAGATAAGGTGTAACTTTTATAAAAGCATTTTTTGTGTGTAGCTATTCTTGGCAGAAGGCGCACATGAGATCGATTCAGTGACTTTGCTTTTTCGACCTGTCTTCTGAAGCGCCGCACGGTCCCACTCCGACAGTCAATGAGCTGTTGGGACGTTAGTGTATTCAGGCTGTGGGTGGCCACCCCGAGCGCAGCAGAGGGGTTTCTGCATTAGTTCTGGGTGGGGACAGTATTTCCCCTTCTCTCTTCCTCTTGTCTGTATCGTTGAGCTTTGGTTTCTCTATTTATTCCCCTGTCTCAGTTTCTAGTGTTTAAAAGGGAACAAAAGATGAAATGGGTGTCACTGTGGAACAATTTCTCTCGCTCAAAGTTAGATGCACGACCGTCGCACCATGAGGTCTCGGCAGCTAGCCGTTGATATTCAGGTCCATAAATAAATATATATTTTTATATTTATACAAATTATCGAAGCTGTTCTATGGTCGAGTGGTTAAGATCTCGAGCATTAAACTTCTTTCCATTCTCAATCAGTTCATCGCAGAAAAATAATTGAGGTGTGTGAGAGGATTAACGATTGCTGTAATCGCCGTTAATAACCCCACTACTATCTGTGACAGAACGAGCTTACACACTCTCCCGCTTCTCCTGCCCTTTGCCGGACAGGTGTTGGGGGTTTAATTTTGTAAACTGGGCGAGTTCGCTGATCACGGGGAGACGGTAGGAGCCTCTGTGGCCCCACTGTGAGGATGTGGAAGTGAACACTGTGGCTGGGTGATCCGTGACATTTCTGTAAAGGCAGCGGAGGAGAAGGATTGAGAACTTTCAGTGTGGGACAGAAGTTGTTTAAGGTGAGCCAGCACATTCCCGATCAGCACAGAGGGAGCTCACTGGTCAGCTCCCCTCTGTTGGGGCTGCTTTGCCAGAGGTTTCCGCAGTGTAGTGGTTATCACGTTTGCTTTATACGTGTAAGGTCCCTGGTTCGATCCCAAGTGGGAGCATTATGTTTAAACTTGCTGTGGATGAACAATGGGAGGCGAGGTTAATCTCCTAGCAAATACTGCCTGACATGCTGAGATTTCCAGCATTTGCTGTATTTATTGATTAAAGTATCAACTCTCCCTCAGTTAGCATTTCTTTCATTGTGCAAAAGAAGGTGACGGGTTAATTAATGATGCTTTCCCGTGAAAGCAACACAAAAGTTTAACAAATAAACATATGGTGACTGGCAGGTGAGCGCTGCTTCTGACACCCGGTGGGAATGGGCGGGGATTTTAAAGCCCCTTTTATTGCAGAACCTTCATATAGATGAACATCTCAGACTCAGTGTTTCGGCCTCGTGGTGCAGCGGTGGTGTGTCTGCCTGTTGATCAGAAAGTTGCATGTTTAAATCATGTTGAGGTCCCTGTCCTTTTGGATAATTCCAGAATTAATATTTTCTTTGCTGTTTCACAATAACCAGACCCTTGCTCCAAGGTCTGTCTCACTGTTTCCCCGGTGTCAGGCAGAGATACGCCTGCTGTCCTCATTTACTTCATGTGACAGGACACAAAAGTTCAAAATCAAACTGCAGGTGGCCACACATAATATTGAGCAGTCAGGATGGCCGAGCGGTCTAAGTTGCTGCATTCAGGTTGCAGTCTGCTTTGAAAGTGTGGGTTCCGTAGTGTAGTGGTCATCACATTCGCTTAACATGCAAAAGGTTCCCGTTTAAAACCAGCTGAAAACGTGCTCAATTAAATATGAGAAGCATTGAATAATGTGCATTTCTGGTTCAGTATTAACAAAGCACAATGTCTCCCAGTCCTGCTATATTTACTGAATAGTCTGTACAGTTCGGTACACATTCAAACTCTACAGTTTCCAGCCCTAACGGTGAAGAAAGCCCCTCTCAAAACTGCACATTCCAGCTGCTTTCAGTTGAGTTGTGAGAGATTATTGACGGATCCTGCAGCTGTGAAAAGGAATGATGTGTTAGAGGGGTCATCAAACGAGGCCATGTGAGTTGAATTAACGAACAAAAAAGGGGCGATCACACTACTGGGAGTGCACTGTAGACCCCCAGGCAGTTAGAGGGAGATAGAAGAACAAATATATGGGCAGAATGTTGAGAAGTGCAAAACCTATAGAGCTGTAATAGTGGAGGATTTCAACTACCCGAATGTTAACTGGGAAAATGATAGTGTGAATGGTACAGATGGTGGAGAATTCCTAAAATGCATTCAGGAGAACTTCTTTATCCAGTATGTAACAAGCCCATCAAGGGAGGGGCGGTTCTGGACTGGGTCTTGTGATCGAAGAGGGGCAGGTAGAAGGGGTATCAGTGGGAGAGCATTTTGGTGCGAGTGATCAGACTCAGTAAGGTTTAGGGTAGTTATAGAAAAGGACAAAGGGGACCAGGAATAAAAGTTCTCAATTGGGGTAAAGCCAATTTTGCTGAGCTGAGATGGAATTTTGCCAAAGTGGACTGAGAGAACGGCTACTTGCTGGTAAATCAGTGTCAGAGCAGTGGGAGGCATTCAAGGAGGAGATCCTGAGGGGACAGAGCAAGTATGTTCCCTTAAAACAAAGGTGGGACGAACAAATCTAGAGCTCCCGGGATGTCAGGGGCCATAGAGGGAAAGTTAACGAAAAAAAGGGAAGCTTATGACAGATACGGATAACTCAATACTGCAGAAACTCTAGAGGTGCAGAGGTGCAATTACAAAATATATCAGGAAAGCAAAGAGAGAGCATGAGAGAATGTTGGCAATTAAATCTGGGAAAACCCAAAGATGTTTTACAAATACATTAAGAGCACGATGATAACAAGATAAAGAGTGGGGCCTACTAGAGTCCATTAAGGGAATCTGTACGCGGAGGCGGAAGACTTGGGTAGGATTCTTTATGAATACTTTGCATCTGATTTCACAAAAGAGAGGGGCGATGTGGACTTTGCAATGAGGGTGGAGAAGTGTGAAATATTAGATAAAATAAACATAGTGAGAGAGGAAGTATTGGTGGTTTAGCAGCTTTGAAAGTGGATAAATCCCCAGGCCCGGATGAAATGTAATCCAGGCTGATAAGAGCAGCAAAAGAGGAAATAGCAGAGGCTATGACCACCATTGTCCAATCCTCACTGGCTACAGGTGCGGGGCCAGAGGATTGGAGCACTGCTAACGTTGTACCTTTGTTTAAAAAGGGAGAAAGGGATTGAGTAAATACAGGCTGGCCAGCCGAACCTTTTACAATTATTTGGAAAAATCCTGAGGGACAGGATAAATCTTCATTTGGAAAGAAATGGATTAATCAAGGATAGTCAACATGAATTTGTCAAGGGAAGGTCGTGTCTGAGGAGGTAACCAGGAGGGTTGATGAGGATAGTGGTATGATGTAATGTATATGCACTTTAGCAAAGCTTTTGATAAGGTCACACTTGGCAGACTGCTTACGAATGTAAAAGCCCATGGGATTCAAGGGCAAAGTGGAAGTTGGGTCCAAAATTTGTTCAGAGGCAAGAATCAAAGCGTAATGGTTGATGGGTGATTTTGTGATCCAGTGGGGTTCCGCAGGGCTCAGTGCTGGGTCCCTTGCTTTTTGTGGTGCACATCAATGACTTGGACTGAAATGTTGAGGGTATGAGTAAGATGTTTGCAGATGACACTAAAATAGGCTGAGTGGTTGATAATGAAGAAGAAAGTGGCGGACTACAGGAAGATATCAATGGATGTCTCAAGGCGCTTTGCAGCCAATGAAGTACTTTTTGAAGTGCGGTCACTCTTGTAGTGTGGGAGACACAGCCGCCAATTTGCACACGGCAGGCTCCTATAGGCAGCAGTGTGATGCTGACCAGATCATCTGTCTCTGTGATGTTGATTGAGGGATAAATATTGACCAGGACACGAATCCTGGCCACATTGATCCTCCCAGCACTTCACACTGTTCTCTGAGGGACCAGCGCGATGATACTAAAACAACAAGCGAAGTTGGTAAGCTATCCATGCAGTCCATCGGAATCCAGCCACACCACCTTATACCACGGGTAACATCTCTGCATGGATTCTGGAATCTGGATCAACAAACCATAATCCCATCTTAGAAGGAATTCCGGGAGGTGCTTCAAGCTTTATTACATATATGTTAACATTTTTAAGGTATTTAAACAAATGCCGACGTTTTTGAAATGGGCGTCTGGGTGACGTCATCAAAACCCTGGTCATCATTTTGGAGCGTGAGCAGGAACATCGGCAGGGCCCAGGTACAGAGGAGTGGGAAGGTCGGGGCGGATGAGCGGCGAGTGTTTGTGGCGAGCTGCGGTGAATGTTTATGGTGGAGGAGCGGCGACAGATCGTGGAGGAGGTGTGACAGATGAGGGGACGGGGCCCAGAAGAGCCGAGGGCCCAGGGGCAGCACGGGCCAGCCCACACTGCGATATGTGTGCACTGGGTCCATGCAGCAGAGCTGGTCTCCTGTCGTCTTGGTTAACCCTTGCCACTGGACCAAGACCTCGCTCTGTCAAGCCCGTGTGGTGGCTGATGTGCAACGGTCACCCCACGTTAAAAAAATCCACACAAAGGCATCTTCCACCCCCTCAATTGGATTCAGGACTGGAACATCGGGTCCTTCATCGAAACACCTGTGAACTCATGGAAGCAAATCGTCCTCGATCGAGGGACCGCCTATGATGATGATGATCAATGTACTGGTCAGGTGGGCAGAACTGTGGCAAATGGAATTCAATCCAGATAAGTGTGAGGTAATACATTTGGGGAGGTTTAACAAGGCAAGGGAATACGCATTAAATGGTACGACACTGAAAAGTGTAGAGGAATAAAGGGACCTTGGAGTGCAGGTCCGCAGATCCCTGAAGGTAGCAGGCCAGGTAGTTAATGTGGTTAAGAAGGCATATGGAATACTTGCCTATATTAGTCAAGGCATGGAATACAAGAGCAAGGAGGTTATGCTTGAACTGTACAAAACACTGGCTACACCACAGCTGGAGTACTGCGTGCAGTTCTAGTCACCACATTACAGGAAAGATGTGATTTCACTGAAAAGGGAGCAGAGGAGATTTTCTAGAATGTTGCCTGGTCTGGAGAATTTTGGTTATGAGGATAGTTTGGAGATGCTGAATCTGTTTTCTTTGCAACAGAGGCTTCTGAGCGGAGACCTGATTGAGGTGTATAAAATTGAGGGGCCTGGATAGAGTGGATAGGAAGGTCCTGTTTCCCTTGGCAGAGGGGTCAACAACCAGGAGGCATAGAATTAAAGTAATTGGGGGAGGTATGGAGGCGATATGAGGGAACATTTCATCACCCAGAGGGTGGTGGGGGTCTGGAACTCACTGCCTGAAAAGGTGGTAGAGGGAGGGACCCTCACCGCATTTAAAAGATACGTGGATGTGCACTTAAAGTGCCGCAACCTACAGAGCTCTGGACCGAGAGCTGGAAAGTGGGATTAGGCTGGATAGCTCTTGGTCGGCCGGCGGGGACACGATGGGCCGAAATGGCCTCACTCTGTGCTGAAACTTTCTGATTCTGTGATTCTATTAATATAGATATATATATCTATATAATATATACCATTCTCATAATTTTTCCATGGTGGTCGAGTGGTTAAGATCCCGAGCACTAACCCTCTTTCTATTCTCAATCAGTTTATCACATGAAAATAATTGAGGTCTGTGAGAGGATGAATAATTGCATACCTCGGGAGCCTATTATCAGCGAGGGCAGGCATCGACGACGAGGTTCAACACTGCCTCCAGTGCGCCAGTGCAGCCTTCGGCCGCCTGAGGAAGAGAGTGTTCGAAGATCAGGTCCTCAAATCTGCCACTAAGCTCATGGTCTACAGGGCTGTAGTGATACCCGTCCTCCTGTATGGCTCAGAGACGTGGACCTTATACAGTGGGCACCTCAAGTCACTGGAGAAATACCACCAATGATGTTTCTGCAAAATCCAGCAAATCCCCTCGGAGGAAAGATGCACCAACATTCGCGTCCTCAATCAGGACAACATCCCCAGCATTGAAGCACTGACCACACTCGACCAGCTCCGTTGGACGTGCCACATTGTTCGCATGCCTGACACAAGGCTCCAAAAGCAAGCGCTCTACTCGGAACTCCTGCACGGCAAGCGAGCCCCAGGTGAGCAGAGGAAACGTTTCAAAGACCCTCAAAGCCACTTCATAAAATGCAACATCCCCAACAACACCTGGGAGTCCCTGGATAAAGACCACCCTCAGTGGAGGAAGAGCATCTGGAGGGTGCTGAGCACCTCGAGTCTCATCGCCGAGAGTATGCAGAACACATGCACAGGCAGCGGAAGGAACGTGTGGCAAACCAGTCCCACCCACCCTTTCCTTCAACCACTGTCTGTCCCACCTGTGACAGAGACTGTAATTCCCGTATTGGACGGTTCAGTCACCTGAGAACTCACTTTTAGAGTGGAAGCAAGTCTTCCTCAATTTCGAGGGACGGCCTATGATGATGATGAATTGCTGTAATCACCGTTAATAACCCCGTTACTTTCTGTGACACACTGAGTTTACAGACTCTCTGGCTTCTCCTGCCCTTTGCAGGACACTTGTTCCGGTTGTAATTTTACAAACTGGGTGAGTTCGCTGATCGCGGGGAGACGGCAGGAGTCTCTGTGGCCCACTGTGAGGATGTGGAAGTGAACATGGTGGGTGGTAATTACGTGACATTTCTGTAAAGGACAGCGAAGGAGAAGGATTGAGAGCTTTCAGTGTGGGACAGAAGTTGTTTAAGGTGAGCCAACACATTCCTGATCCTCCTCTCTTCTTCTGAGGCAGTCCCCCGGAGTCGAGGATGACTTGCTTCCACATCAGCATCGGTCCCGATCAGCACCGAGTGAGCTCACTGTTCAGCTCCGCTCTGTTGTGCTTCTTGTAACAGAGGTTTCTGTAGTGTAGTGGTTATCACGTTTGCTTTACATGTGAAAAGTTCCTGGTTCTATCCTGGGCGGGAGCATTATGTTTAAACTTGCTGTGGATGAACAATCGGAGGCGAGTTTAGTCTCCTGGCAAAAAAGCAGATACTGCCTGTGCGGTACCAGAACTGAACACAGTCCCCCAAGTGAGGTTTATTCAGGGCTTTGTATATCTGCACACAACATCTGTCCCCTTGTGTTCCAGTTATACGAACATAAGAAATAGGAGCATTCAATAAGATCATGGCTGATCTGATCATTTACTCAGCTCCACTTCCCTGCCCGCTCCCATAACCCCTGATCCCCTTATCGTTTAAGAAATTATCGATTTCTGTCTTAAATATATTCAATGTCCCAGCTTCCACAGCTTTCTGAGGCAGTGAATTCCGTAGATTTACAACCCTCTGAGGGAAGAAATTCCTCCCCATCTCAGTTTTAAATGGGCGGCCCCTTATTCTAAGATCGAGTTCTAGTCTCCCCCACCAGTGGAAACATCCTCTCTGCATCCACCTTGTCGAGCCCCCTCATAATCTTATACATTTGGATAAGATCACCACCCATTCTTCTGAATTCCAATGAGTAGAGGCCCAATCTAAACAACCTTGCCTCAGAAGTCAACCCCCTGAACTCCGGAATCGACCAGTGAACCTTCTCTGAACGGTCTCCAGAGCAAGTATATCCTTTCATAAATATGGAAAACAAAACTGCACGCAGTATTCCAGGTGTTGCCTGTATAACTGTAGCAAGATTTCCCTGCTTTTATACTCCATCCCCTTTGCAATAAAGGCCAAGATTCCACTGGCCTTCCTGATCACTTGCTGGTGATCGAGTTCGCGAGATATGAAGGCCAGCTTAACATTAGTCTTATTTGATTATTTTCTGTACCTGCCCATGACATTTACATAAAACCATGTTGACTCTGTCAAATCATGTTATAATTTTCGAAGTGCCCTGACACCACTTCCTTAACAATGGATGACAGCATTTTCCCGATGACTGATGTCAGACTAACTGTCCTGTAGTTCCCGGTTTTCTCTCTCCCTCCTTTCTTGAATAGCGATGTTACATTTTCTACCTTCCGATCCGCTGGGACTGTTGTAGAATCTGGACATCGTGGTGCAAAGGTTACGGGTCTAACTCCCGATCAGGAGGCTGTGTGTTCAAATCAGTTAATTTAGTGTTGTTCTTCCGGAATTGATATTGTGTTTGCTGTTTCACAATAACCAGACCCTTGCTCTAAAACCTGTCTCACTGTTTCCCCAGGGGCACGTTCATGTTACAATGAACATTCTGAATCAGATGCCTGAAGTGCAGTGTGTAAAATGGGATATGGTTTAACAGTTAACATGCAAAGCACAGAACCAATTATTCAATTATCGAGTCTCTCTCAGTGAACATTACTTTCACTGTGCAAAACAAGCTGATTGGTTAATTAATGAAGTTTGCCCGAGAAAGCGACATAAAATTTAACAATAATGATTCACCCAACGTGGGGCTCAAACCCACAACCTTGAGAATAAAAGCCTCATGCTGTATCTACTGAGCTAGCCAGGATTATGTAAATCACATCTCCCTGTCGGTGATTGCAGCCAGGCGCCTGTTGGTTTCGCCCCATTTCCGGGTGTTTCCCGATCCTGTCTGTCTCTCTGGCTCTGTTCAATCTGTGTGTGGCCACCTCCAGTTTGATTTTGAACAAATACCTGTGTTTGTGTATTCAGTAAAAACAGAAAATGCTGGAAACACTCAGCAGGTCGGGCAGTATCTGTGGAGGTGGGGAAGTGGGAATAATCGATTGGTTTGTTTGTGGCTTTGATCTGCTGCTGGGAAGTGAGGCAGCGCTGCAGGATGCTTTTTTTCGAGGTGTAAGCAGAGGTTTCCGTCGTGTAACGGTTATCACCTTCGCTGCACATGTGAAATATCCTCGGTTTGAGCACGGACAGAAACATTATTTTGGCAAATATTTTTCTGTGGGATACATTTTAAAAAGTCGCCCCAGGTTCCTTGTATCATGAGCGATGAACATCTTAACTCACTCTCCTAAAATACAGTGTGTGTAAAATCAGACAGGGGATAAAACTTCATCAATGATTAAAGTTCCTTAACTCAGTAAAGTTCAGTTATTGAAGTTTCCATCGATGCATTGCATAAACATAATTGAGGTGTGTGAGAGAATTAATAATGGGCTTTAATCATTAATGAGCCCATTACTTTATGTTACAGACCCAGGTTACACACTCTCCTGCTTCGGAAAGAGTTGATTGGGGCACATCTTTCCCCACATTACAAGGCTCCATCGGTACTTCATTGACTTTAAATCACTTGGGGATATCCTGAGTTGTTGAAAGGCCACGTAAAAATGCAAGTCATTCTTTGCAAAAGTTCTAACCGCAAGTTCAAACTTCGCCGGCAAATGGAGGCTCACCCAGAATTTGTTCTGATACCATCACAAAGTCCTTAAAAGTGGGATTCAGCAGTTCAGCTGCTCGCTTTACATTTCCGTCTGACCTGGTGCTGCAAGTGGAGATGTGTCCGCAGTGTAGCGTTTAACACGTTCCCCTCACACGGGAAGGCTCACCGGGTGGAAATATTTTGTTGGAACTTTCTCCTCATGCATGTTCAGGGGAGAGATTGTTCTCCAGTGAAAGGACATAAGATCATAAGAACGTAAGAATTAGGAACAGGAGTCGGCCATTCGGTCCATTTTAAAGTTTTCAAAATGATTCCACATAGGGACCTTTGGTGTGTTTGGGGAACATGATAACCGCTACACTACAGATATATGGTGGTAGATGTTGTCTAAGGAACATAACCAGAGCTCTAACCAACACAGCTGGCCGATACTTCAGGAGCTGGTTTTACGAGAATAGAATGACGGTGCTATATTTAGGAAGGCTGTGAGAGTGGCAGGAATTGATCTCGTGTTTCCCAGACTTTATACACAGGAACATAGGAACAGGCCATTTGGCAGCGAGTGGTTAGGATCCGGAATGCGCTGCCTGAAAGGGTGGCAGAGGCAGAATTAATCTTATCTTTCAAAATGGATTTGGATAAGTATCTGAAGGTACAATATCTCAGGGGTACGGGTAAAGGCCGGAGGAGTGGGACGAGCTGAGAGTCGGCACGGGCTCGACAGGCCGAACGGACTACTTCCGTGCTGTAACCGTTCCATGATTCTATATTATGTTTAAACGTGCTGTGGATGAACAATCGGAGGCGAGCTTAGTCTCCTGGTAAAAACGCTGATGCTGTCTGGCCAGCTGAGATTTCCAGCAATTCTGTTTTTATTTGTTATTTATGGATTGAGTCGGTACAACTAGAGCTTTCTGATTCAGAAGATTCGGGGGGCACGGAAAGTTGGGAGTTGAACGACTTTGAAAGGAACATTTTTGACTTGACAGAAATGTTTGTGAAATGATTTTTTGACAGAAAGGGATTCAGAATTACATCATCTGGCTTCACACTTCTCTCTGGGCAGGCAGTTAAGCAGGGGTTTCTGTCGTGTAGTCGTTATTATGTTAGTCTCTCACACACAAAAGGTCCCCGGTTCAAGCCCGGGCAGAAACATCATTTTAGAATATATTTGCTGTGAAATAAATTGAACATAAATACCCCAGGTTCCTTGTCTTTTGAGCAATGAACATTTTAAACCAATCTCATAAAATACAGAGTGTGTTAAGTCAGATAGGGTGTAAAATGTCATCTGTGATTAAAGCTCCTGAAATTATTACAGTTCAGTTTTTGAAATGTCGACTGTAAGTCTGCAAAACAATCCGGGTGGGAATATTGGCCCAAAAATTCCGGTTGGAGGCTTCCCGCGGGCAATTCCTTTCCGACCGGAGATGTTTTACGAATCTACCTGGTGGTCTAGGAGGCACCGTAGATTCCGCTGGGGAGGCCTTCTCTTCCCGCGCTGCGAAGCACGCTCCCGTCCGGAGGGATCCCACGTGTGACTGCTCAGCCAATCAGGTACGTATTCCACAGCTTTCCCATTAATAGCAATGGGACTCCCGGACCTACGAGTTCTCAGTGCTATTCATGAGAACAAAAAACACACACACACTGAGAAATAATAAAAAACAGACCTCACATAATTAAAATTAATTGAAATTAAAGTAAATAAACGCATTAGAAAAAAACAAGATTGTTCCAATTTTTTTTAAGCTTTGTAATTCGGGTTAAAAATTAACTTACCTTCGTTGGCAGAGTTTTTCACAATACATTGTGTTTATTTTATTTTATTTTATTGTGGTTATGAGTGTTTTTAAACACTTGCGCCTGTAAAATTACGCTATGCGCTTGCTTTTTCAGCTGCAAGGTTTTTGAGGATATTTGCTGGGCAAGTTATGCGTAAATCCCGCAATCCGTAGAAACTTTGTATGGGCCCAGGACGTTGGAATTTCCCTAAACTTACTGTGGATGAAGAATCGGAGGCAAGTTTAGTTTCCTGGCAAATGCTGCCTGAGCTGCTGAGATTTCCAGCATTTGCTGTTTTTATTTGCTATTTATTCTCCTGGCAAAAGGGCTCCCTTATTCCTTAATTGCTCTTTATTTCACTTCAATAAATAGATAACTTTCAGTGAGAGAAAACGGATCCACCGGGGACCTTTCGTGTGTGAGGCCAACGTGATATCCGCCACACTGCAGCCCATCAAAGAGCGAGAAACCACTGAATATAAAGGATGAGCTCACAAATATCAGGGGCAGTGCAGTCTGGTCAACGTCAAACCCTCCTTTCTTATTCAGCAGAGGCATGAACGGGAGTCAGATGCCACAAAGTTTAATTAAAGACACAGTAACAAGTAAAACTTCTAAACCTTTTCACTGCAAAATTCTTTCGCTTTATTTCAAATCGTACTGTGTTGAATCTGAAAATGAGCAACGTGGGATTTTATCTTCACCACTGATTTCCTGCATTGTTTCACATTGCAACATTAAGTTGTGAAAATACTGGCAAAACTGAGCCCCTGATTATTTCACGTCGGGGTCACATTGCTTTTGGATAATTCCAGAATTAATATTTTCTTTGCTGTTTGGCAATAACCAGACGCTTGCTCCAAGATCTGTCTCACTGTTTCCCCGGTGTCAGGCAGAGATACGCCTGTTGCCCTCATTTATTTCATGTGACAGGACACAAAAGTTCAAAATCAACCTGCAGATGGCCACATGCAGCATTAAATAGTCAGGATGGCCGAGCGGTCTCAGGTGCAGTATTCAAGTTGCAGTTTTTTCTGGAAGTGTGGGTTCAAATCCCATTTCTTCATTATCGTCATTAAGCAAAACCCATTTGCTTGGCACCACGACCAACTTCTTAAAAGTGGGATTCAGCAGTTCACCTGCTCGCTTAACATTTCCATCTGACCTGGTGCTGAAAGTGGAGATGTTTCCGCAGTGTCGCGGTTAACACGCAAAAGTGGTGGGTATATTGAATATTTTCTGGAGCTTTCTCCTCATACATGCTCAGGGACGAGTTTGTTCTCCTGTGGAAAGTCATAAGATCATAAACATGTAAGGATAAGGAGCAGGTAAAAATACATCTCCTCACCCCACATCCCCTGCCCCGGATTTTTCCTTTTACCAATTATCTTATGTCTGTGTCCTCTGGTTACCGACACTCCTGCCCGTGGAAACAGTTTCCCCATAATTCTAAAAACCTCTATTAAATCTCCCCTTAACTGTGATTACTGGGGTTCAATGTGGGGAAGGGTCAGTTCATCCACTTTGCACCGAAGAATGATCGGCCGGGGCATGATCTAAAAACATTATGTTCGAGAAGATTTTTTCTGTGAAATAGTCGGTCCTGTTAATTTTAACAAAAGTTGCACCGGGTTCCTGGAGTCATAAGTGATACATCCTTACTGTACAGTATAAATGCACACGAGGCCCATGCGTGCGAGAAGGTCAGTCTGTGCCCTGTCCTTTATTCCTTTGCATTCAAGTGATGAAATTGGGTGGAGCTTCCCCTTTTATACCTGAAGGTCCAGGTTAGCAGTGTCTCCCACAAGTTCACCACCTAGTGGTCATTGCTCTCACAGTGTACAACTTGTCAGTTTATACGTGGGTTACAATGCTGGTTGAATACATGACATCACCTCCTACCCCAAAGTCTTTTTGGGATCACAGGTTGAGTCTTTCTGGTGGTTTACGCTCTCTTGTAGAGCGCCTGAGTTGGGGCTCCGGTTGTTGGGCGCTGGCCTGTGTGTCTGCTGTTTGCGGTGCATCAGGCCTATCAGTGACTGGGCTCTCCTCCCTTTGTTTCTGGTATTCGGTCACCTTTGCTGGAGTGAACTCGATATCGTGTTCTTCCTCTGCTTCTTCTATGGGGTTGCTGAACCTCCTTTTTGTTTGATCCACGTGTTTGCGGCAGATTTGTCCATTGGTAAGTTTAACTACCAGAATCCTATTGCCCTCTTTGGCAATCACAGTGCCTGCGAGCCATTTAGGCCCTGCAGTGTAGTTGTGGACAACAACAGGGTCGTTTACACCAATATATCGAGCCCTCGCATTCCTGCCATGGTAGTTATATTGTGATTGGCGCCTGCTCTCAACAATTTCTTTCATGGTGGAGTGTATAAGGGATAACCCGGTTTTGAGCATCCTTATCATTAGCAGCCCTGCAGCTGGAACCCCTGTGAGCGATTGTGGTCGGGATCTATTGGCCAACAGGAGGCGTGATAACTGGCTTTGTATGGAACCCCCTTGGATTCTGAGCATCCCCTGTTTGATTATCTGCACTTTTCGTTCTGCCTGGCCGTTTGAGGCTGGCTTGAACGGTGCCTTTCTGACATGGTTAATTCCATTGCCTGCCATGACGTCCTGGAATTCAGTGCTTGTGAAGCACGGGCCATTGTCGCTGACCAAGATGTCCGGTAGACCGTGGGCGGCGAACATTGCCCGTAGACTTTCTAGCGTAGCAGAGGATGTGCTTGAATTTAAAATGTCACACTCAATCCATTTGGAGTGGGCGTCTACTACAACCAAAAACATTTTTCCGATGAAAGGACCTGCGTAGTCATCATGGATGCGTGAACAAGGCTTGGCGGGCCATGGCCAAGGGCTAAGGGGAGCTTCCCTGGGCGCAATGCCTAGCTGGGCACACGTGTTGCACCTGCGAACACAAACTTCCAGATCTGCATCTATCCCTGGCCACCAAACATGTGACCTGGCAATTGCCTTCATCATGACAATGCCCGGATGCTCATTGTGGAGTTCTCTGATGAACACCTCTCTGCCCATCTGGGGCATGACTACGCGGTTTCCCCACAGGAGACAATCGGCCTGAATCGAGAGTTCATCCCTGCGCCTGTGAAATGGTTTAAATTCCTCAGGGCATGCCCTGTACGTGGCTGCCCAGTCCCCATTCAGGACACATTTCTTGACTAGAGACAATAGCGGGTCTCTATTTGTCCAGACTTTAATCTGATGGGCTGTCACGGGTGAGCCTTCGTTTGCGAAAGTTTCAACAGCCATGACCATCTCAGCAGCATGCTTGGTAGCCCCCTCAGTGGTGGCTAGTGGGAGCCTGCTGAGTGCATCGGCGCAGTTTTCAGTGCCCGATCTGTGCCGAATTGTATAGTCATCGGCGGCTAACGTGAGTGCCCACCTCTGCATGCGGGCCGATGCGTTTGCATTTATGGCCTTGTTGTCGGCCAAAAGTGACGTTAGGGGTTTGTGATCTGTCTCCAGCTCAAATTTCCTGCCAAACAGGTACTGGTGCATTTTCTTTACCGAATATACATATGCTAGCGCCTCCTTTTCTATCATCCCGTAGCCCCTTTCTGCCTGGGACAGACCTCTGGAGGCATAAGCTACCGGCTGTAACTGACCCTTGGCATTGACATGCTGCAACACACACCCGACACCACAGGACGACGCATCGCACGTTAACACAAGTTTCTTACATGGGTCATATCGCGTTAACAGATTGTTGGAACATAACAAATTGTGTGCTCTATTAAAAGCCCTTTCCTGGCTGTCCCCCCAGACCCATTCGCGACCTTTGCTTAGGAGCATGTGTAGCGGCTCTAGCAGCGTGCTCAATTTGGGAAGAAAGTTACCAAATCGTTCGGGAGCCCCAGGAACAAACGCAGCTCCGTCGTGTTACGGGGTCTGGGTGCTCTCTGGATCGCTTCCGTCTTGGATGCAGTAGGGCCCATCCCGTCTACTCCTACCCTCATCCTCAGGAATTCTACCTCTGGAGCAAGGAAGATGCACTTTGCCTTTTTCAGTCACAGCCCTACCCGGTCCAGTCTGCGTAGCACCTCCTCCAGGTTGTGGAGGTGTTCTTCAGTCTCGTAACCCGTGATGAGGATGTCGTCCTGAAAAACCACCGTCCCTGGAATCGACTTGAGGAGGCTTTCCATATTTCGTTGGAAGATCGCGGCGGCCGAGCGAATCCCGAACGGACATCTGTTGTACTCAAACAACCCCTTGTGTGTCGTGATGGTGGTCAGCTTCTTCAACTCACTCGCCAGCTCCTGGGTCATGTAAGCCGAGGTCACGTCCAATTTTGAAAAATGTTTGCCACCGGATATCATCGCAAAGAGGTCCTCCGCTCTCGGTAACGGGTACTGGTCTTGGAGTGACACCCGATTGATGGTGGCCTTGTAATCACCATATATCCTGACCGACCCATCCGCCTTGAACACCGGTACAATCGGGCTTGCCCAGTCACTGAATTCGACCGGCAAAATGATGCCTTCCCTCAGCAGGCGGTTCAATTCACCTTCGATCTTTTCCCGCATCACGTACGACACTGCTCTGGCCTTGTGATGTACTGGCCTGGCTTCCGAGTTTATGTGAATCACTACCTTGGCCCCCATGAAAGTGCCAATGCTGGGTTGAAATAATGAGTCAAATTTGTGCAGGAACTGTGAGCATGATACTCGCTCCACAGAGGTAATAGCATTGACATTGCCCCATTTCCAGTTCATGACAGTAAGCCAACTCCTCCCCAGTAGTGCGGGACCGTCCCCCGGGACAACCCAGAGTGGCAACCTGTTCTCCGAATCTTTGTGGTTCACGATTACCGTGGCGCTGCCAAGCACCGGAATGATCTCCTTGGTGTATGACCGTAGCTGTGCGTCAATCGGTGATAATTTTGGCCCTACTGGCCTTGGACGCCCACAACTTTTCAAACTATTTGATACCAATCAGGGACTGGCTAGCCCCCGTGTCTAGCTTCATTGATACTGGGATGCCACTAAGGAGCACTTTCATCATTATTGGTGGCATCCTGGTTTATGAACTGTATACATGCTCCACATGAACTCACTGAACTTCAGCTTCCAGCGATTTTCCCCAGCGTTCATTTCTGCAATTTCTGTCGGTATTTTGCTCATCTCTGCAAACTCTGGCTGAGTTTGTGCCTCCATGCCTCCAACATGAGCTGTTGTTGGAAACAAAAGGTCCCTTGCGAGTCAATCATTCCTGACTACCCCTGTGACTGTCCTTGAGTGTGCCATTAACAGGTATTGATGGCCCCATTACTGGCCACATTGTCCCTTGCAATGGTGTGAATCGCCGTTCTGCTTGCCATTATCTCTGTCGAACTCCCCCTCTGGGTTCGACTACATGTTGGGGCATACCCGATTGCCCTTGTCTGCCTGTAGAACTGTGTGTTACTTCAACAAAGTTGATTCTCTGTCCCAACCATTCCTTAACACAGTATCTCTCGTCTATTCTGCTAGCAGCCATGCTCACGTGGTTTAAATCCCAGTTTCTCGTCGCCATTGATACATCCTTACTATACAGTATAAATGCACAGGAGGCCTATGCTTGAGAGAAGGTCAGTCTGTGGCCTGTCCTTTATTCCTTAGCACTCAAGTGATGAAAGTGGGTGGAGCTTCCCCTTTTATACTGAAGGTCCAGGTTAGAAGTGTCTCCCACAAGTTCACCACCTAGTGATCATTGTTCTCACAGTGTACAACTGAGGTCAGATTATATATGGGTTACAATGTTGGTTGAATACATGACAATAAGCACTTAAAATTTTAAACCATTCTCCTAAAATACATTGTGTAAACGAGATAGGGATAAAAGTTCATCACATGTAAAGAGAAAATTGATGATTGAAGCTAGTAAAAGATCCTCTCGGAATAAGTGATCACAGTATGGTTGAATTTGTAATACAGATTGAGGGTGAGGAAGTAGTGTCTAAACAAAGGGGACTACAGTGGGATGAGGGCAGAGTTGGCTAAAGTAGACTGGAAACACAGATTAAACGGTGGCACAATTGAGGAACAGTGGAGGACTTTTAAGGAGCTCTTTCATAGTGCTCAACAAAAATATATTCCAGTGAAATGGAAGGGCGGTAAGAGAAGAGATAACCAGCCGGGGATAACCAAGGAAATAAAGGAGAGTATCAAATTAAAAACCAATGCGTATAAGGTGGCCAAGGTTAGTGAGAAAATAGAAGATTGGGAAAATTTTAAACGACAGCAAAGAATGACTAAGAAAGCAATGAAGAAAGGAAAGTTAGATTACGAAGGTAAACTTGCGCAAATCATAAAAACGGATAGTAAAAGCTTTTACCGATATATAAAACGGAAAAGAGTGACGAAAGTAAATGTTGGTCCCTTAGAAGATGAGAAGGGGGATTTAATAATGGGAAATGTGGAAATGGCTGAGACCTTAAACAATTATTTTGCTTCGGTCTTCACAATGGAAGACACAGAAACCATGCCAGAAATTGCTGGTCACAGGAATGTGGGAAGGGAAGATCTTGAAACAATCACTATCACTAGAGGGGTAGTGCTGGACAGGCTAATGGGACTCAAGGTAGACAAGTCCCCTGGTCCTGATGAAATGCCAGGGTATTAAAAGAGATGGCGGAAGTTATAGCAGATCCATTCGTTACAATCTACCAAAATTTTCTGGACTCTGGAGAGGTACCAGCGGATTGGAAAGCAGCTAATGTAACGCCTCTGTTTAAAAAAGGGGGCAGACAAAAGGCAGGTAACGATAGGCTGGTTAGTTTAACATCTGTAGTAGGGAAAATGCTTGAAACTATCATGAAGGACGAAATAGCGGGACATCTAGATAGGAATAATGCAATCAAGCAGACGCAGCATGGATTCATGAAGGGGAAATCATGTTTAACTAATTTACTGGAATTCTTTGAGGATATAACGAGCATGGTGGATAGAGGTGTACCGATGGATGTGGTGTATTTAGATTTCCAAAAGGCATTCGATAAGGTGCCACACAAAAGGTTACTGCAGATGATAAAGGTACGCGGAGTCAGTGGAAATGTACTGGCATGGATAGAGAATTGACTGGCTGACAGAAAGCAGAGAGTCGGGATAAATGGGCCCTTTTCGGGTTGGAAATCGGTGGTTAGTGGTATGCCACAGGGATCGGTGCTGGGACCACAACTGTTTACAATATACATAGATGACCTAGGAAGAGGGGACAGAGTGTAGTGCAACAAAATTTGCAGAAGACACAAAGATTAGTGGGAAAGCAGGTTGTGTAGAGGACACAGAGAGGCTGCAAAGAGATTTAGATAGGTTAAATGAATGGGCTAAGGTTTGGCAGATGGAATACAATGTCGCAAAGTGTGAGGTCATCCACCTTAGGAAAATAAACAGTAAAAGGGAATATTATTTGAATGGGGAGAAATTGCAACATGCTGCGGTGCAGAGGGACCTGGGGGTCCTTGTGCATGAATCCCAAAAAGTTAGTTTGGAGGTGCAACAGGTAATCAGGAAGGCGAATGGAATGTTGGCCTTCATTGCAAGAGACATGGAGTACAAAAGCAGGGAGGTCCTGCTGCAACTGTGTAGGGTATTGGTGATGCCGCACCTGGAGCACTGCGTGCAGTTTTGGTCACCTGACTTAAGGAAGGATATACTAGCTTTGGAGGGGGTACAGAGAACGATTCACTAGGCTGATTCCCGAGATGAGGGGGTTACCTTATGATGATAGATTGAATAGACTGGGTCTTTACTCGTTGGAGTTCAGAAGGATGAGGGGTGATCTTGTAGAAACATTTAAAATATTGAAAGGGATAACATGATAGAGGCGGCGAGATTGTTTCCACTGGTCTGGGAGACTAGAACTAGGGGGCACAGACTCAAAATACGGGGGAGCCAATTTAAAACCGAGTTGAGAAGGAATTCCTTCTCCCAGAGGGTTGTGAATATGTGAAATTCTCTGCCCAAGGAAGCAGTTGAGGCTAGCGCATTGAATGTATTCAAGTCACAGATAGATAGATTTTTAACCAATAAGGGAATTAAGGTTTATGAGGAGCGGGCGGATAAGTGGAGCTGAGTCCACGGCCAGATCAGCCATGATCTTATTGAATGGCGGAGCAGGCTCGAGGGGCTAGATGGCCGACTCCTGTTCCTAATACTTATGTTCTTCTGTTCTTATGTACCACTATCCCTCAGTAACCATATTATCATTTATTTAATTCTGCAAAAGAAAGTTATCGGTTAATTGAACGTGATTAAATGAATTCATTTTTTCACATTAGCTGCATGTTGACATTTATATAGGGCTATTAGTTTGAAAACTGTGTTGTAAATATTATCTCCCTGACCAAGAATCGAACCTGTGTTGCGGTGGTACAAGGGGTGGATTTAGTAAATCATTTGAATGTGATCTCAAGTGGCGTGAATTTAAGATCATGTTTATTGTAGTGTATGTAGGCATCTTTCGTAATGACTCCACGAGGCAGGGTATGATACTTAAACTGTGTAGACCTGTAGTCCTTTATTTGAAGCTCCTCGAGTGAGGACACCAAGCTGTGAGCTCCTTTATATACTGGGTTGCAGGTAACCTTTCGGTCTCAAGCAGCAGCATCCTCTGGTGAAGGGAAGATGTGTAGAGTGTAAGAGTACATTCAGTGTTGCATAGCAGTGTTACAGACATCACACAGTAAACAGGCATGCATATACAACACTTACAATCTGTTTCGGTGTGAATCAAGTGAACTGAAAATGACAGTAATGTCATGAACTATAACGATGCAGCAAGAAAACGTTATATCGGTCCCTGGTTGTTGAGTGGTAAGGATTCTATGCTCTCAACGTTAAGTCTAAGGTTCAATTCCCACCCTGGGAAGTTGTACTTTTAATTCAAAACCTGATTAAAAAAAAGAGTTCATTTATTTTACAGATCTATATGCAAATCATGTATAAAAAATAAGAATCATTGACTTGAACATCATTAATTAAGACATAAATTATTTTGTAAATCTTTAACCATTTATTTTGTCATGAGCATGTGAGGAACTTTTATCCTGATCTCATTGGGTTTAATTGTGGTGCAAATGACAAACCGGGGGCTGGGTTATGGAAAGGTGTCCGTAGTGTAGCCGTTATCATATTCACCTCCCAAATGAAATGTCCCCGGTTTGATCCTGGGCGCGTGCTTTATTTTAGAATATATTTTCTGTGAAATACATTGAACAAAAGTAGCCCCAGGTTCCGTGTCTTATGAGCAATGAACATTTTAAACCAATCTCCTAAAATACAGGGTGAGTAAAGTCAGATTTATGGATTGAGTCGGCACAACTAGAGCTTTCTGATCCAGAAGATTCGGGGGGTGCGTTAATTTGGGAGTTTGATAACTTTGAAAGGAACATTTTTGACTTGTGCAGCTTCAGTCAGAGAAATGTTTGTGAAAAGATTTTTTCACAGAAAGGGATTCAGAATTACACCTTCTGGCTTAACACTTCTCTCTGGGCACTAAGTTCAACAGTGGTTTCTGTAGTGTAGTGGTTATCACGTTCCTCTCACACATGAAAAGTCCCTGGTTTGAGCCCAGGCAGAAACATCATTTTAGAATATATTTGCTGTGAAATAAATTGAAAAAAGTACCCCAGGTTTCTTGTCTTCTGAGCAATGAACATTTTAAACCAATTTCAAAAATTCAGAGTGTGTTAAGTCAGATAGGGTGTAAAATATCATCTATGATGAAAGCTCCTGAAATTATTACAGTTCAGTTATTGAAGTATTGACTGTAAGTCTGCAAAACAATCCGGGTGGGAATATTGACCCAAAAATTCCAGTTGGAGGCTTCCCGCGGGCAATTCCTTTCCGATCGGTGATGTTTTAATCACCCCACCTCCCACGGAGTTTAATTAATTGCATGTAATTATTTGAAAAAAATTTGAATTAAAAAGTTACTTTCCGAACTCGGGCTCCCTCTGTGAATGCCTAACCACGAAACGAGCAGGATACACATTCAATAATTTAATTCCAGGCTTCATATTTTCTTTGCTGTTTCACAATAACCAGACCTATACTCCAAAATCTGTCTCACCGTTTCCCCGGTGTCAGTCAGAGAAGCACATGGGACTGAATCAGTGACTTTGCTTTTTCGACCTGTCTTCTGAAGCGCCGCACGGTCCCACTCCGACAGTCAATGAGCTGTTGGGACGTCAGTGTATCCAGGCTGTGGGTGGCCACCCCGAGCACAGCAGAGAGATTTCTGCATTAGTTCTGGATAGGGGCAGTATTTCCCCTTCTCTCTTCCTCTTGTCTGTATCCCTCGGCTTTGTTTTCTGTATTTATTCCCCCCGCCTCATTTTATGTGTTTAAAAGGGAACAAAAGATGAAGTGGGCGACACTCTGGAACAATTTCTCTCACTCAAATATATCTATTTAGTGAAGTGAAATAAAGGGCAATTAAAGAATAAGGGAGAAGCCACTGTCGCCCTTTTGACAGGAGAATAAACTCGCCCATGGCTGTTCATCCACAGCAAGTTTAAACATAATCTTTCTGCACGGGAACCTTTCGCGTGGAAAGCAAATGTGATAATGGCTCCACTGCGGAAACCGCTCTGACCAGAAGTACAGCAGAGGGCAGCTGACCAGTGAATGCCTTCTGTGCTGATCGGGAATGTGTTGGCTCACCTTAAACAACTTCTGTCCCTCACTGGCAGCTGTCAATCCTTCTCCTCCACTGCCCTTTACACCAACATGTCACTGATCCCCACCCACCACCCCACATCCCCATCGTGTTATCTTCCATGTTAGCACAGTGGGGCCGCGGAGACACCTACTCTCTCCCCGCGGTTAGTGAACTCAGTCAGTCTGTAAAATTAAAGGGGAACAAGTGTCCCGCAAAGGGCAGGGGAAGGAAGAGAGTCTGTAACCTCGGTTTAATTGTTTGTCAAAGGTTACCCGTCCTGTTGTGTATTTCCAGCAGTTTCCTACTTTCACAGGTGGAGATACCGGGGCTGGACCATGCTCCTAAAATACAATGAGGTCGGGATAAAAGTTCCTCACGGACTCAGGGCAAAATAAATGATTGAAGTTCTACAATGGATTAATTAATGATGTTTAAATCAATGAATCTTTTTTCTCCATGATATGCATGTAACTCTTTCTTATAAGGTTTTAATTTTGATGGAAGTGTAATATCCCTGGCCGGAAATTCGGTGGTGAGAGCGCCGAATCCTAATCACTGGACCACCAGGGAACGCTGCATTGCTGCATCGCTGCATCGCAATGCTTGATGTCATTATTGTCCTTTTCAATCCACTTGTTTCACACCGAAACACATTGTAACCGTGATCTGAATTTAACTTCACGTGATTCTTTGAAATCACCTTTAAATGATTGGGTAAAACCACTCCTTATACCACCGAAAAACAGCTTCGATTCCAGGTCAGGGTGGTAACTTTTGGAACAGCTTTTTTCAATTCAAAACCTGATAAAATTGACGACATGCAGCTAATATGAAAAAATAAGAATTTATTTAATCACAGTTAAATAACCGATAACCTTTTTCAGGATGAAATAAATAATAATATAGTTACTGAGGGACAGTAGTATCTTTAATCATTCATTTTCTCTTTACATGTGATGAATTTTTATCCCTATCTCATTTCCATGCTGTATGAGAAATTGTAAGTGTTTATGACTCAGTTGTAAAACCATTGATTGTGTGTGTGTCTATTCTTGATAGGAGGAGCACTTGAGACCGAAGTTCCAGTTCGATATATGTATCAATAGAATCAATTTTCACCAGTTCCTTTAAACACAATAACATAATTTATTTTGATTGGACTGGATGGAGGAACATGATCCATGTAAAAAATTATTTTCGTTTTACTTGAGCTGAACGCTCATAAAATTATTGGAGTGGTAACTCACTGGATAACAGCACAGCTTGCAATGTTTGCGGAATATATTCGTGCAGCCAAAATGCACAATGACAACCCGGAACTGTGTGGCACCGAATCCTCGGGGAAAAACATTAAAAGGCTTCGCCCGGAGATGGGTTTGGATTACCCACCTTTCAGTTACCAGCTGAATGCGCTAAACCATTGCACCACAGATACACACTGCAAGACATGCAAAACCAGGGTGTCAGTCAGTTAAAGCTTCAGATTGCTCCGACCGGGATGGAACTTGTCCACTCTCAGTTGTACTTTTCCCAAGTAAAGGGTGGGACATTCATTGTGGATGTGTGGAAGCAGTCTGGTCCCGCACACTGCAAACACTTCCATGTCACCACCAACCAGCTCTCCCACAACCGGTGTGATCGACCTTCCAGCCTTCTGTTGCCTTGTCTGTGACAAAGTATGTTTCAAAAGTTTTGGCATAGTTGGTTCCATGGTGTAATGGTGAGCCCTCTTGACTTTAAATCTAGTGATCTGAGTTCAAAACTCAGTAAAACCTAAATTCTTGTTGTCCCAGCTGCTGAAAATTTGGGACAAACAAGTGAAAGACACCTGGTGCTGGTGGGCAGTTTTGTTACCTTTTTCATTGATGCTTGATCTGCAAGTCTAGTTGTCAAATTGTGTGCTCAACCGTCAGTTATCTGCTACAAATCAGCGGAGTACAAATCACTTCGTTGTCTAATGCTGCCTTTGCCTGCACAATGTGTGCTGAGATTATCTGTGCAATATGCATTCCGCAGGATGAATAAAAGCAATGCTTTTTGAAATGCAGGCACTGCATGTTTTGCACTCGACAAAACGTTGCATTTTCTTTTTATTAATTTTACATTAATGCATTGCAATGCCAACGCACTTTTTACGTGTCAAGATCGATAATTAGCAGAGCAGAATGAAGAGATCGCAAAGTTTCTGTTTAAAGAATGGACTCAGTCGAGAATATTTTGCGGATTTTATTTTTCTGAGGCGATTTTCCCTGTGCTGGGAACACCCTGCGCAGATATGTGAAAAAGCTGGTTTTGTTAAAACTCCAGAGACCGCATGGCAGTGAGCTGGGACAAAAGACCTGTCAGTCATCCATTGACAAAAGAGCTGTCGGCCAGGAAGGGGGGCCACTGACAAAGCCACTCTAATTTGTAAAAGCACTTCTCACCTCCATCTCAGAAGGAGACACAGAACAATGAACCCACCAGCCTGGCCAGCCAAGGAGGAGCTGGGTCTTTCCCAACACAAAGGCTCAGAGAGATGCCCAGACTAAGGGCCATCAGCCCAATGCATGGGAGGGATGGCCCATCACTGACTAAGTACCCGTGCTTAGAAACAAAGGGGTTTTAAAGATTGGCGGGAAAAATAGGGGTAGCAAGACTCCCAGAAAGACAGGGTCCTTTCCACTTTATTTTGAGCTTGGAGCTTGGTGTGAAGCTTGGAGCTTGCAGCTTGCAGCTTGTGTCTAGAGAGAGCCCCCTCTCCCTCTCGCTCTCGCTCCACCGATCGATGTACCAGAGGAAGGGGCCGCTGTACTGCAGAAGAAGCCACTGAGACTGAAGACCAGGCAGTGACTTCCCACAGCTGAGCTGAGCAAGGAAACCTGCTGCGTGTGGTGGTGAACATGGTCGCGAGTGTCCCAAGCCAGTAACCAGATATCCCAGGCCAGCTGGGTAAGGGCTCAGGGTTTTCTCAGAAGTGAAGCTTTTCAGGGCTATTCTGGGGAGGGTAATTCATTGGTAGGGGTGGGGTTAGAATCCACCAGGGAATTACTGCGTGTTACTAGGTTCATTTCTGTACTGTATGTATGTTGTTTGTAACCGGGATTTTATTCTCCACAGAGACAGTGATTTTGTTTAGCAGTGCATGTTTTAGCCAGTGAATGTTGGACCAAATAAATATACTACGATTTATCACTGAAGCATCCCTTTCCGTGACTCATTTAATTTACACTCTGAATAATAATTCCCGACCTAGAACTTTTTTAAGGTGGAGGCGATTCAAACCGTCCGTCTGGCAATTGGGTGAGGATCACAAACACTTACAATATTTACCAAACGATATACTTGCTTTGGAGGCAGTTCAGAGAAGGTTCACTGGGTTGACTCCGGAGATGAGGGGTTGACTTATGAGAAAAGGTTGAGTAGGTTGGGCCTCTACTCATTGGAATTCAGAAGAATGAGAGGTGATCTTATCGAAACGTATAAGGTAATGAGGGAACTTGACAGGGTGGATGAAGAGAGAATGGTTCCACTGATAGGGGAGACTAGAACTAGGGGGCATGATCTCAGAATAAGGGGCCGCCCATTTAAATCTGAGATGAGGAGGAATTTCTTCTCTCAGAGGGTTGTAAATCTGTGGAACTCGCTGCCTCAGAGAGCTGAGAAAGCCACGACATTTAATAAATTTAAGATAGAGATAGCTTCTTCACTGATAAGGGAATAAGGCTTATGGGGAACGGGCAGGGAGGTGGACTTGAGTCCATGATCGGATCAGCCATGATCATATTAAATGGCGGAGCAGGCTCGAGGGGCCATATGGCCTACTCCTGCTCCTAGTTCTTAAGTTCTTATGTTCTTAATAGCAGCACACAAAAAAATGCTTTTATAATGGTTGCACCTTATCTCCACCTTTGTCGAACAGTTGGCTCGTTGATCAAGGGCTGTGATTTTCGCTTCGGGATTGTTAATTGAAATTTGCGAGGGTTCTCAGTGGAGCCCTTATATTGCTCGCAAATTTTGAAATTGCCGAGAACTTTTGCAAAGAAGGACTTGCATTTCTGCAGCGCCTTTCAGGAACTCATGACGCCCCAAAGTGCTTTACAGCCGTTGAGTTATGTTTGAAGTGTTGTAGTTTGGGGAAAGATGTGCCCAAATCACCCCACACGAACCTCAACTCTTTGCGAAGGAGTTTGGTGCAAATAATCAGGTGCCTCAGGGACTTGGACTTTCTTTGAATGAGTTCTGCTTGTACCTGCATTCAAGCTTGAAACAGCAACTGGGCTTCCATCTCACGGGAGCAGCGTGTAGCGGTTAGCGAGTAGGTGACGAGGTTTGGGGTTGATGTGCATCACTTTCAATCTTTGAAATTTCACCAAGCAAAGAAATGGTGAATTCAACTGTCCCTGTAAGCATTTTGTTCCCGTTTAATCACAGGAATATCCGCAGTCAGGAGCTGAAAAGGAATTAAAACCTAATACCGGCTTCGGGACAATCAGAATACTTCATCACAGACAAGACACCTTTTAAAAAGGGAGGGAGAGAGAAAGCGGGTAATTATAGACTGGTTAGCCTGACATCAGAAGTGGGGAACATGTTGGAATCAATCATTAAGGATGATATAGCAGCGCATTTGGAAAGCAGTGACAGGATCGGACCGAGTCAGCATGGATTTGTGAAAGGGAAATCATGCTTGACGAATCTTCTGGAATTTTTTGAGGATGCAACTCGTCGAGTGGACAATGGAGAACCAGTGGATGTGGTGTATTTGGACTTTCAAAAGGCTTTTAACAAAGTCCCGCACAAGAGATTGGTGTACAAAATTAAAGCACATGGTATTGGGGGTAATGTACTGACGTGGATCGAGAACTGGTTGGCAGACAGGAAGCAGAGAGTCGTGATAAACAGGTCCTTTTTAGAATGGCAGGCAGTTACTAGTGGGGTGCCACAGGGCTCAGTGCTGGGACCCCAGCTCTTTACAATATACATTAACGATTTGGATGAAGGAATAGGGTTTCATATCTCAAAGTTTGCGGATGACACTCAACTGGGTGGCAGTGTGAGCTGTGAGGAGGACGCTAAGAGGCTGCAGGGTAACTTGGACAGATTAGGTGAGTGGGCAAATACATGGCAGATGCAGTATAATGTGAATAAATGCGAGGTTATCCATTTTGGGGGCAAAAACACGAAGGCAGAATATGATCAGAATGGCTGCAGTCTAGAAAAAGGAGATGTGCAACAAGACCTGGGTGTCATGGCTCACCAGTCACTGAAAGTGGGCACGCAGGTACAGCAGGCGGTAAAGAAGGCAAATGGTATGTTGGCCTTCATAGCTAGGGGATTTGAATATACGAGCAGGGAGGTCTTACTGCAGTTGTAAAGGGCCTTAGTGAGGCCTCACCTGGAATATTGTGTTCAGTTTTGGTCTCCTATTCTGAGGAAGGACGTTCTTGCTATTGAGGGAGTGCAGCAAAGGTTCACCAGACTGATTCCAGGGATGGCTTGGCTGTCATAGGAGGAGAGACTACATCAGCTGGGCCTTTATTCAATGGCGTTTAGAAGGATGAGAGGAGATTTCACAGAAACATATACGATTCTGACGGGACTGGACAGGTTAGATGAGGGGAGAATGTTCTCGATGTTGGGGAAGTCCAGAATCAGGGGACATAGTCTTAGGATAAGGGGTAAGCCATTTAGGACTGAGATGAGGAGAAACCTCTTCACTCAGAGAGTTGTTGACCTGTGGAATTCCCTGCCGCAGAGAGTTGTTGATGCCAGTTCATTGGATGTATTCAAGAGGGATTAAGATATGGGCCTTATGGTTCAGGGAATCAAAGGTTATGGAGAGAAAGCAGGAAAGGGGTACTGAAGCAATGATCAGCCATGATCTATTGAATGGCCGAATGGCCTACTTCTGCACCTGTTTGCTATGTTTCTATGTTTCTAAGGCTGGAAGGTAGATCACACCGATTGTGGGAGAGCTGGTTGGTGGTGACATGGAAGTGTCTGCAGTGTGTGGGACCAGACTGCTTCCACACATCCACAATGAATGTCCCTCCCTTTATTTGGGAAAACTACAACTGAGAGTGGACAAGTTCCATCCCGGTCGGAGCAATCTGAAGCTTTAACTGACTGACACCCTGGTTTGGGATATCTTGCAACATATCCATCCATCAGTCTCTATGGCACAATGGGTTAGTACGTTTGGCTATTAACTAAAAGGTTGGTGGTTCGAGCCCACCGAGGAACTATGCTTTTAACTGTTTTTCCCCGAGGATTCGGTGCCGCACAGTTCCAGGTTGTCATTGTGTGTTTTGGCTGCACGAATATATTCTGCAAACATTGCCAGTTGTGCTGTTATCCAGTGAGTTCCCACTCCAATACTTTTATGAACATTCAGCTCAAGTAAAACGATAACAATTTTTTACATGGATCATATTTCTCCATCCAGCCCACGAGAAATAAATTATGTTATTGGGTTTAAAGAAACTGGTGGAAATTGATTCTATTGATCCAGATATAGAACTGGAACTTCGGTCTCAAGTGCTCCTCCTATCAAGAATAGGCACACACACAATCAATGGTTTTACAACTGAGTCATAAACACTTACAATTTTAAACCATTCTCATAAAATACAGTCTGTAAATGAGATCGGGATAAAAGTTCATCACATGTAAAGAAAATGAATATTTGAAGATACCACTGTCCCTCAGTAACTATATTATTATTTATTTTATCTGAAAAAGGTTATCAGTTAATTAACGGTGATTAAATGAATTTTTACTTTTCACGTTCGCTGCATGTCGTCAATTTTATAAGGTTTTGAATTTAAAAACGGTGTTACAAAAGTTACCGTCCTGACCTGGAATCGAAGCTGATTTTCGGTGGTATAAGGAATGGTTTTACCCAATCATTTAAAGGTGATTTCAAAGAATCACGTGGCGTTAAATTCAGATCACGGTTACAATGTGTTTCGGTGTGAAACAAGTGGATTAAAAAGGACAATAATGACATCAAGCATTACGATGCAGCGATGCAGCAATGCAGCGTTCCCTGGTGGTCCAGTGATTAGGATTCGGCGCTCTCACCACCGCGGCCCTGGGTCGATTTCCGGCCAGGGAAATTGCACTTCGAGTCCTTAAAACCTTATAAGAAAGAGTTACATGCATCTCATGTGGAAAAAAAGATTCATTGATTTAAACATAATTAATTAATCCATTGTAGAACTTCAATCGTTTATTTTGCCCTGAGTACGTGAGGAACTTTTATCCCGACCTCATTGTATTTTAGGAGCATGGTCCAGCCCCGGTATCTCCACCTGTGAAAGTAGGAAACTGCTGGAAATACACAACAGGACGGGTAGCCTTTGACAAACAATTAAACCGAGGTTACAGACTCTCTTCCTTCCCCTGCTTTTGCGGGACACTTGTTCCCCTTTAATTTTACAGACCGACTGAGTTCACTAACCGTGGGGAGAGAGTAGGTGCCTCCGCGGCCCCACTGTGCTAACATGGAAGATAACACGATGGGGATGTGGGGTGGTGGGTGGGGATCAGTGACATGTTTGTGTGAAGGGCAGCGGAGGAGAAGGATTGACAGCTGTCAGTGAGGGACAGAAGTTGTTTAAGGTGAGCCAACACATTCCCGATCAGCACAGAGGGATACAGAAAAGAGGAAGAGAGAAGGGGAAATACTGTCCCCACCCAGAACTAATGCAGAAACCCCTCTGCTGCGCTCGGGGTGGCCACCCACAGCCTGGATACACTAACATCCCAACAGCTCATTGACTGTCGGAGTGGGACCGTGCGGCGCTTCAGAAGACAGGTCAAAAAAGCAAAGTGACTGATTCAGTCCCATGTGCTTCTCGAATCAAAAAGGGTTACACACAAAAATTTGCTTTTATAATGGTTACACCTTATCTCCACGTTTGTCAAACAGTCAGCTCCTTGGTCCAGGGTATGATTCTCACTGTGTGGTTGTTAATTGAAATTTGCAAGAGATCATGGGCGATTGTGCGCTTTGGCGCGAATTTTGAAATTGCGTAGAAATTTTGCAAAGAAGGACTTGCATTTCTGCAGTGCCTTTCAGGAACTCATGACGCCCCAAACCGCTTTACAGCCGTTGAGTTCTGTTTGAAGTGTTGTAGTGTGGAGAAAGATGTGCCCAAATCATCCCACACGAACCTCAACTCTTTGCGAAGGAGTTCGGTGCAAATAATCAGGTGCCTCAGGGACTTGGACTTTCTTTGAATGCGTTCTGCTTGTACCTGCATTCAAGCTTGAAACAGCAACTGGGCTTCCATCTCACGGGAGCAGCGTGTAGCGGTTAGCGAGGAGGTAACGAGTTTTGGGGTTGATGTGCGTCGCTTTCAATCTTTGAAATTTCACCGAGCAAAGAAACGGTGAATCCAACTGTCCCTGTAAGCATTTTGTTCCCGTTTAATCACAGGAATATCCGCAGTCAGGAGCTGAAAAGGAATTAAAACCTAATACCGGCTTCGGGACAGTCAGAATACTTCGTCACAGACAAGGCACCGGAATGCTGGAAGGTAGATCACACCGGTTGCGGGAGAGCTGGTTGGTGGTGACATGGAAGTGTTTGCAGTGTGCGGGACCAGACTGCTTCCACACATCCACAATGAATGTCCCACCCTTTATTTGGGAAAAGTACAACTGAGAGTGGACAAGTTCCATCCCGGTCGGAGCAATCTGAAGCTTTAACTGACTGACACCCTGGTTTGGGATGTCTTGCAACATGCAGTTCCATCAGTCTCTGTGGCGCAACGGGTTAGTGTTCGAGGGTTTGGCTATTAACTGAAAGGTTTGAAGCCTTTAATTTTTTTTCCCCGAGGATTCGGTGCCGCACAGTTCCAGGTTGTCATTGTGCATTTTGGCTGCACGAATATATTCCGCAAACATTGCCAGCTGTGCTGTTATCCACTGAGTTCCCACTCCAATACTTTTATGAGCATTCAGCTCAAGTAAACTGCTAACAATTTTTTACATGGAGAATGTTCCTCAATCCAGTCCACCAGAAATAAATTATGTTATTGTGTTTAAGAAACTGGTGAAAATTGCCTGGGCTATCGTTATGGCTTTGCTCAGATTCTGAGTTTCTACAGTCAACAGTTTGGGAAGGATTGAAGTAAATGAAGTTCTTGGGTTTCAAGAAACTGGTGGAAATTGATTCTGTTGAAACACATATAGAACTGGAACTTCGGTCTCAAGTGCTCCTCCTACCAAGACTAGGCACACACACAATCAATGGTTTTACAACTGAGTCATAAACACTTATAATTTTAAACTTTTCTCATAAAATACAGCGTGTAAATGAGATAGGGATAAAAGTTCATCACATGTAAAGAGAAATTGAATGATTGAAGATACCACTGTCCCTCAGTAACTATATTATTATTTCTTTCATTCTGAAAAATGCTGTCGGTTAATTAATGGTGATTAAATGAATTCTTATTTTTTCACATTTGCTGCATGTCGTCAATTTTATAAGGTTTTGAATTTCGAAACGCTGTTACAAAAGTTACCGCCCTGACCTGGAATCGAAGCTGTTTTTCGGTGGTATAAGGAGTGGTTTTACCCAATCATTTAAAGGTGATTTCAAAGAATCACGTGGCGTTAAATTCAGATCACTGTTACAATGTGTTTCGATGTGAAACAAGTGGATTGAAAAGGACAATAATGACACCAAGCATTACGATGCAGCGATGCAGCAATGCAGCGTTCCCTGGTGGTCCAGTGATTAGGATTCGGCGCTCTCACCACCGCGGCCCTGGGTCGATTTCCGGCCAGGGAAATTGCACTTCCATCAAAATTAAAATCTTATAAGAAAGAGTTACATGTATCTCATGTGAAAAAAAAATCATTAATTTATACATCATTAATTAATCCATTGTAGATCTTCAATCATTTATTTTGCCCTGAGTACGTGAGGAGCTTTTATCCCGACCTCATTGTGTGGAAATGTATTTTTATCTTAGCTGATACCATACGGTATTTGTGTGCCTTTTGATTAAAATGGAGTCCTGGCCCTTCCAGAACTTTCTGCATTTTAGCAGCCAGCTTATTATGAACAGCTAAACCTGCTGTTAGATGGCTGATGGTTATCAGACAGCTAGGAGACAAGTCATGCTGAGACAAGTAACCCCCCATGGTGCTCTCCTATTGTCTACACTACAGGAGTTCCATGTCACCCCACCCTTATCTTCTAGCCATTATCTCTTTCCTTTACCTCATCCATTTGAAGCAAACAGGTAAACTGACCAGGAAATTGGATAATCCTGATACAATACAAGACAGGTGATAGCCCATTACCTATGACTCATGGAGTAATGGCCGTTTGGCTTTCTGATAACCCTGACAAAAGGAAATATCTTGACACCATTTCAGGACCAGGATATAGTAATTAACTCTTTATCTGTATTCACTGACTGTGAGACAGAGCAATACACAGGGAGAGGCCAGAACTTGGGTTTTACTGTATAAATATCTTGTGAAGCTGTACCATTGCGGAGGTTTCATTTAGCCCTTGACTGAGTGAAACCTACCCCTTGCGAGCAAGTAAATTAAAAGGGAAACTTCCATCGGAGCTGTAAGTGTCGGAGTCATTCTTTTCTGAGGTCGAGATTTCGACAGTTATTGGAGGTTCCACCGAGATGCATACTCTCTGTTCTGTGAGTAAAACGGATACAGGCATAGTGCCTCTCCAGTGAAAGGCTTCGGTGGCCAAACAAGGTGAGCCTTTGCTCACAAGAGGTTTCTTCACTGTTGAATCGCAAATGTAATCTGTTGTCCACAGCTGAGGTACTGCATCTACAAGACTCGGCATTTAAAAGTTAAAGGTATTTTTTTTTTATAACCATTTCTTTCTCAGCTCGCCAGCAGAAGAGAACAGGTTCTGGAAAAAAATCTCGAGACAGCCCGGGGAAGGTTTCAGTAGGTAAGGGAGCGCTAGTCGATCGAAAAGGGTTCCAGGTTCTTATATGATAAGATTTTTATTGTTTTTAATTCGGAAGGGGTTCTTATGTGATAAGACTATTAAAAGAAAAGAAAAAAAGAAAGCGCTAATAATCGATCGAAGGTTCTTATGTGATAAGATTTTTATTGTTTTTAATTCGGAAGGGGTTCTTATGTGATAAGACTATTAAAAAAAAAAAGAGCGCAATCGATCAAAGAGTTTGGGTACGGAACCTTAAGTTTTATCAGCTGTTATTAGGATAAGTTAAGGACTCGGTCTGTAGTGGCGTACAACGCAGACTGAGAATTTGTTTAGAGGTTATGATTTGTGTACTCACGGGAATATTGTTTGTTGTCCTTGTATTACTGTTGTGTGCAATACCTTTGTGAGTCATTGCCATTAGAGAAACGGGAAGAGTCACTAGGGAAAATTGTGATTCGGAAAAAAAAACACAAGGATTGATTAAGAAAAGAAACAGTAACTGATTGATCAACTACGATTGGTTCGTGCCAACATATCTCACACACCCAGACTGAGCCCGAATTAAGAGCCTTTTCAGGCCACGTAACGGCCAGGAGAAGTGGGCGTAGAGAACTCGGTTGGCCGAAAGGATTGTGAGATCAGAAACTGTGGTAAAATCTTAAATCATCCAGAATGGGGGCTGGAGCAAGTAAACCACCACCAAAAGGGACCCCAGCCCATTTTATGCTCCAGAATTGTGGTCAGTCTTCAATTGACCACCTAAGAGAATGGGTAAAATGGACTAAGGGTGAAAACAGGCCATTTCCACCCGATGGTTCATTCAATTTAGAGAGAATAACCTGTCTAGAAGAATGCCTTATAGACAGAGACCCAGGTAGAAGAGGAAAAAAAAAAAAAAAAAAGTGAATTGGTCAGCGTTTGGAGATTGGAAAAGGGAAGCTGAGGAACGACACGAGAAGAGCCTAAGAGTTAGCAAGCAGTGTACTAGAGGGAGAAAGCAGGGGGATGAACGGGTAGAGCAGGTGAATCGCCCTCGACATAACAAACACCCATCCGTTATGGTTGCTAAAGAGACAAAGGCACACTCACCTAGGGCTCCGGAGGGTTGGGATCCCCGGGGGGTGCTCCAGGCCAAGGAGGAGACGATCCTCGGGCCGGAGTACAGGGAAACGGGCTAACACCCGCTCCCAACAATACAGGTGCGGCTGCAGGAAATTTCAGTCAGTCACAAGGGAATCAATACCGTGACGGCCCTGCAGGGGGCACACGAAGTCATACCCGTGGACCAGAGCCCAGTGCCCTGGAGCCATCATCATCAGTATACCCAGTAAGACTTTTTCCCAGTCCACTCTCCGGGGGGGCTCCGGTCCCTATTTATCGACCATGGTCACCAAGTGAATTAAGAATAATTGTGGAAGGATTGGCAGACCCCAAAACCAATATTGAAAAGGCCATAGACCAGTTAAAAGTAATCATCTTGTGCCACGAACCCAGTATATTAGATGGTCAAATCTTACTGAAAGCATGGTTAAAGGACACAAAATTTGCCGAACTTGAGATAAAATTCAAAGATTTTAAAACCCATCGAGAGGCTCCGGATGCAGATCCCAGCACGAAGCCAGGAGAGGGGTTCTGGGGAAGATGTTGGGAAGCCTTACATTCGGTGTTCCCGAGGAAAACGAATTGGTCCAAAATTATGGAAACTACACAAAGAAAGGAGGAGGATGTTGAGGATTATGTAGAAAGAGTGCGAGAGATCATGAACCAATGTTCAGGCATGAAAATGGAGGAGGTAGAGGCTCCTATGATCAGCGCCGTGGTAAACGGGCTACGGCCCGAACTCAGAGATCCCTTTAAACTAGTTTGTCTCGGATGGCGACAGGAATCGCTATCCAAGGTTGTATCTATGTTAAAGGACATACAAGAGCGAAATAGAGAATCTAAAAGCAAGGTCACCATGTTTGTAGGACAAGCAGCTCCAATGACACCCACCCCGGTGACACCGTCCTACGCCCCACCCCAGGGTAGAGGAAGAGGGCGAGCCAGAGGAGGGTATTACAGGGGAAGAGGGAGAGGAGGTGCAGGGCAGGAACAATATTATACCTGTCACAATTGTGGACAGATTGGACACTGGGCTAGAACTTGCCGGGCAAAACAGCAACAACCAAATCATGATTGGACTCAACAGGCAGGTAATAGAGCACACCCTCCCCCTTCAGAACCCAACCAGTATGCGACCCAAGTCCAGGTACATGCTAGACCTCAGACTAATTTCTCTGTGCAAGATCCATTTGGATCACAGAATCAAAAGCAATTCGGCCAACCACCAAATTGCCCGTATAATGATCAATGACGCCCAATCCCAGACCCGAGTGCTGCGAACAAACAGCTGCCTGTCGTTTCGTTAAATGCCATAGGAGAACCTGAAGTAAAAATACGAATACAAGGAAAGGATGTCCCATTCCTAGTGGATACTGGTGCCACCTATTCGGTCCTTTCAAGGGAGGATACGAGGGGAATTCCCACTTCCACTAATCAAACCTCAGTGATTGGACTATCTGGACACGCACAGCAAATGTTTTTCTCCAACCCTATCAATGTACAAATAGAGGATTACGAAGATAGTCATTCATTCCTACTGTCTAAAGAGGTTCCAGTGAATCTGTGTGGACGTGACCTGTTATGTAAAATGAATGCCACGATCCTCTGTTCCCCAGCTGGTCTGGAGGTTCGAGTCCCCATAGATAAATGTGGCGCATATCCACTACTTCAACCCACAACTCCCATATTGTATGCCTGGGAAAATTTGGACCCCACACTAAGCAAAACCCTATCCTATTTGGTTGGTTCATATTGGTGTGTAACAAGGTTAATCACAGACTACCTCAAATCTCAAACCTTGGGCAAGTGGTACGAAACATTACACTGCACAGCATATTGTGACAAAACGGGATCAGACGCTACAGCACAAATCTTTTATCAACCATTCCTGCACCAGAAACATCAATTGATGATCGGAAAAATCTTTATCGGACCCGAAGGGATAGCGGCAGGGGTTGAATTATCCTCCCACAGTCAGAGCTTGTTTAGGGTTAAAGGGAGCGTTCCACACTGCACCCTTGCGGTTGCAGGCACACATAAACCCCAGGATTTAGGACAGATGGTTAAAAGAATGCAAGGATCCCCAGTACAAGAGGAATGGCACACACGTAATGGAACTTTGGGGCAACATGAAAAGGGGGGAGGCTATTCTGTCAAGTTGAATGGGAAAGTATACTTCGATGCTGTCTTAGAAGAAAGGATGCTCTCAGCCACTAGCTTCCCAGTACGACAAAGCACAGCAGAGCTTCTTGCTAAAGTTCCAGAACAACTATGATCTACACACGCTAATGAAGTAGGGAGGATGCTTACCGCACAACCCTATAAGGTAGCAATCAATTCAACCGCCCCGCTCCCCAAGAAGCCCCAATACCCCTTGTCCCCAGCCGCAGAACAAGGTATTGAGCCAGTCATTAAGTCCCTGCTGGCCCAGGGAGTAATCGTTCCAACTAGAAGTCCATGTAACACACCGATCTTTCCGGTGCAGAAGCCCAATAGTGACAAATGGAGATTTGTCCAAGACCTACGAGCCGTGAATCATTCGGTATTCCCAACTTATCCAGTGGTACCCAACCCGGCAATCATACTTGCCAGTATTCCGGCATCATCAACGTATTACACAGTAGTTGATCTGTGTTCAGCATTTTTCTCAATACCTATTCACCCAGAGTCTCAATTCCTGTTTGCCTTCACGTATAAAGGACGCCAATATACGTGGACAAGACTCCCGCAGGGATTTACCGAGAGCCCTACCATATTCTCACAGTGCCTAAAGAGGGATCTGGAAGATGTAATTTTACCAGCAGGTTCTACACTTGTGCAGTATGTTGACGACTTATTGCTCGCCTCACCCTCCAAATTGGCCTGCGAAACGGACTCCCTTGTGTTATTAAAAGCTCTGGCCTCGAAAGGACACAAGGTGTCAAAGGCAAAGTTACAATTTGTCTCAGAAAAGGTTCGGTATCTAGGGCACGACTTGGTCAGAGATACGAGACAATTGACACAAGACCGAGTAAAAGCAATCTGCTCTGCCCCACTACCAGTAACCAAGAGAGAAATGAAACACCTCCTCGGCATGACAGGATACTGCCGGCAATGGGTTACGAGTTATTCCGAGATCGTTAGACCACTGTTAGACATGTCCATGCCCGCACTACCAGAGAAGTTGATTTGGAATGAGGTATCCCGGAATGCTTTTCAGAACCTTAAACAGTCCCTCACTTCAGCACCCGCCTTGGGATTACCAGATTACACTAAGCTATTCAACTTATTTGTGCATCACAAGTCGGGTTTTGCACAATCTGTTTTGACTCAGTTACATGGGGACAGGCAGCGACCGGTAGCGTATTTCAGTACCCAACTAGACCCAGTGGCACGCGGACTACCAGGATGTCTTCCTTCGTTGGCAGCAGCTTATTATGCTATGCAACAGGCTCAGACAATAACTCTAAATCATCAGACCATTTTATATATCCCACACTCTGTCGAGATTTTACTTACTAAATGTGCCACCCAACACCTAACCTCCGCAAGAACCACCAAATACGAGGTCGAACTGTTATCAAATCCGAACCTTGTCATCAAAAGATGTACTACCTTAAATCCAGCCACTCTACTCCCCACGGAAGACGACGGCGAACCCCATTCATGTGAAATGGTAACCGAATTAGTGACTAAACCACGTATCAATCTAACAGATGTACCAATGTGTAACCCTGAGCTAGTGTACAATGTTGACGGATCAGCCTTACGAAATGATAGGGGCCAACCTAGAGCGGCTTATGCAATTGTAACTCAGTTTAATGTTGTCGAAACAGCCTCTCTTCCAGACTCCTTTTCAGCCCAACAAGCCGAATTGTTTGCGTTAACTCGAGCCTGTATTCTGGCTGAAGGACACACAGTTAATATCTACACTGACTCCAGGTATGCTTTTGGGGTATCACATGACTATGGACAAATTTGGAAGATTCGCGGGTACCTGACTTCTTCAGGAACCCCTATCAAAAATGCAGAACAAGTGGAAAATCTCCTGCGAGCCATTCAATGCCCCTTAAAACTTGCCATTATCAAATGCCAAGCACATACAGGCCAGTCGAATGAGGTGGCACTTGGGAATGCCAGAGCTGATAATGCAGCTAAGTCAGCAGCTCTGTCGAAAGGGGGGATGCAGGTGTCATTGTTCCCACTAAGGAAAAATAATTGCTCAGACCCGCCACCCACTATTAATGACGTGCTGGCCTTTCAGACACAGGCCAGTACGGAGGAGGTGGTGACCTGGACGAAGGATCAATGTTATAAAAATCCAGAAGGAATATGGGTTCACCATGACGGCCGCGTGGTGGCCCCTAGATCCTTACTTCCATGGATTGCCCGATGTGTTCATACATTCACACATGCAGGCAAAGGGGGATTGGCAGATTATATTTTGGCAACTTGGTATGCACCAGGTATTTCGGCAATTGCAAAACAAATCTGTGAAAATTGTGTTACCTGTCAGACAATGAATCCGGGTAAGACGGAAAAAGTAGAATCTGCCTCCCACCCAAATCCAGTCGGGCCTTTTGTACATTTACAAATGGATTTTATTGAATTACCTGTGTGTATGGGATCCAAGTATGTATTAGTTATTGTAGATGTGTTCTCTAGATGGATTGAAGCCTTTCCATGTAAAAAGGCCGATGCCACTACTGTTGCTAAATGTTTGTTAAAAGAAATTGTACCGCGCTTCGGAATTCCTGCTAAGCTTTCTAGTGATAACGGGTCACATTTCACGGGAACTGTTATAAGAGAAATGTGTAAAGCTTTACAGATTAATCAACGTTTTCATTGCAGTTATCATCCACAATCAGCTGGACTTGTTGAAAGATATAATGGAATGCTTAAAAATAAGCTGGCAAAACTATGCAATGACACTGGACTGAAATGGACAGAACTGCTGCCCTTAGCTTTGATGGTAATGCGATCTGCAACCAACAGAACAACAGGCTTGTCACCACATGAGATAGTTATGGGACGTCCCCAACGACTACCTTTTACAGCACCATTTACTGCAAAACAGATGGACATCCACAAAATGGAGGAAAATATGTTGAATTATTGTATTGCACTAACCAAATGTATTTCCAGCTTTCATTCACAGGTAAAGGAAGCCCAAGTCAAGCCAGCGGAAGGGAAGTGTCATAACCTGGAGCCAGGGGAATTCGTTTACATCAAGATTTTTAAAAGGAAAAGCAGTCTACAGCCAAGATTCGAAGGACCATACCAGGTCCTGCTGGCGACCAATACTGCAATCAAGGTAAAGGAAAGACCAACATGGATCCACGCATCCCATTGCAAACGGGCACCCGACCAGGAGGAAGGGACGAAGGAATCAGAGGAACAGAAAAAGGAAGACTGAATAAAGAACTGTATGGACTATGGGGACTGATGGTGCTGGGCTTGACAGGGTTTTACTTCGCATTATTGATTACACCAGGGGTACAGACCCACCACCGAAGGGAATTGCACGTAAACGTATTTATGGCACTGAGTCATAGGTATGCTCAAGAAGGAAACTTGTCGAGTTGCTGGATATGTTCCCATGTACCTGTCCACTCCAGGGGGGGTATTCCCCTGAGATCTGTCCCCTTTAACGAATCAGAAATGGTAGAATGGTTGACAGTGCAAAACAGGACAAAACTAACTAAGGGGCCAGAAACAAAGGAGCAAACAGAATGGAGGTCGGCAGGGTATAAACTCACAGCCTTCCAGGGATGGTACCAGCGCAATTATGATAATAACCATCAGCCTCCCTTCCTAAGCACTACTCCCAGAATAGGAAATCCTGAAGGTATAATATGCCTAGTGAGTAATGAAACTAAAAGAAATGGAAATGGAGAGACTGTACAAGATCAGAATGGATTGAGTTGTCCTTGTGAAGGACAAAATGGGGGAATGTGGAAATGTATTTTTATCTAAGCTGATACCATACGGTATTTGTGTGCCTTTTGATTAAAATGGAGTCCTGGCCCTTCCAGAACTTTCTGCATTTTAGCAGCCAGCTTATTATGAACAGCTAAACCTGCTGTTAGATGGCTGATGGTTATCAGACAGCTAGGAGACAAGTCATGCTGAGACAAGTAACCCCCCATGGTGCTCTCCTATTGTCTACACTACAGGAGTTCCATGTCACCCCACCCTTATCTTCTAGCCATTATCTCTTTCCTTTACCTCATCCATTTGAAGCAAACAGGTAAACTGACCAGGAAATTGGATAATCCTGATACAATACAAGACAGGTGATAGCCCATTACCTATGACTCATGGAGTAATGGCCGTTTGGCTTTCTGATAACCCTGACAAAAGGAAATATCTTGACACCATTTCAGGACCAGGATATAGTAATTAACTCTTTATCTGTATTCACTGACTGTGAGACAGAGCAATACACAGGGAGAGGCCAGAACTTGGGTTTTACTGTATAAATATCTTGTGAAGCTGTACCATTGCGGAGGTTTCATTTAGCCCTTGACTGAGTGAAACCTACCCCTTGCGAGCAAGTAAATTAAAAGGGAAACTTCCATCGGAGCTGTAAGTGTCGGAGTCATTCTTTTCTGAGGTCGAGATTTCGACAATTGTATTTTAGGAGCATGGTCCAGCCCCGGTATCTCCACCTGTGAAAGTAGGAAACTGCTGGAAATACACAACAGGACGGGTAGCCTTTGACAAACAACTAAACCCAGTTTACAGACTCTCTTCCTTCCCCTGTCCTTTGCGGGACACTTGTTCCCCTTTAATTTTACAGACTGACTGAGTTCACTAACCGCGGGGAGAGAGTAGGTGTCTCCGCGGCCCCACTGTGCTAACATGGAAGATAACACGATGGGGATGTGGGGTGGTGGGTGGGGATCAGTGACATGTTTGTGTAAAGGGCAGCGGAGGAGAAGGATTGACAGCTGTCAGTGAGGGACAGAAGTTGTTTAAGGTGAGCCAACACATTCCCGATCAGCACAGAAGGCATTCACGGTCAGCTGCCCTCTGCTGTACTTCTGGTCAGAGCGGTTTCCGCAGTGGAGCCGTTATCACGTTTGCTTTCCACGTGAAAGGATCCCGTGCAGGAAGATTATGTTTAAACTTGCCGTGGATGAACAGCCATGGGCGAGTTTATTCTCCTGTCAAAAGGGCGACAGTGGCTTCTCCCTTATTCTTTAATTGCTCTTTATTTAACTTCACGAAATAGATATATTTGAGTGAGAGAAATTGTTCCAGAGTGTCGCCCACTTCATCTTTTGTTCCCTTTTAAACACATAAAATGAGACCGGGGAATAAATACAGAAAACAAAGCAGAGGGATAGAGACAAGAGGAAGAGAGAAGGGGAAATATTGTCCTCACCCAGAACTAATGCAGAAACCCCTCTGCTGCGCTCGGGGTGGCCACCCACAGCCTGGATACACGAACGTCCCAACAGCTCATTGACTGTCGGAGTGGGACCGTGCGGCGCTTCAGAAGACAGGTCGAAAAAGCAAAGTCACTGATTCGATCTCATGTGCTCCTTCTGCCAAGATTAGCTACACACAAAAAATGCTTTTATAAAAGTTACACCTGATCTCCAGGTTTGTCAAAAAGTTAACTCGTTGGTCAAGGGGTATGATTCTCGTTTCTGGCTTGTTAATTGAAATTTGCGAGAGATCCCGGCCGAGCCCATTATTCTGCCGCGAATTTTGAAATTATATCGAACTTTTGCAAAGGAGGACTTGCATTTCTGCAGTGCCTTTCAGGAACTCATGTCGCCCCAAAGTGCTTTACAGCCGTTGAGTTATGTTTGAAGTGTTGCAGTGTGGGGAAAGATGTGCCCAAATCACCCCACATGAACTTCAACTCTTTGCGAAGGAGTTCGGTGCAAATAATCAGGTGCCTCAGGGATTTGGACTTTCTTTGAATGAGTTCTGCTTGTACCTGCATTCAAGCTTGAAACAGCAACTGGGCTTCCATCTCATGGGAGCAGCGTGTTGCGGTTAGCGAGTAGGTGACGAGGTTTGGGGTTGATGTGCATCACTTTCAATCTTTGAAATTTCACCAAGCGAAGATATGATGAATCCAACTGTCCCTGTCAGCATTTTGTTCAGGTTTAATCACAGGAATATCTGCAGTCAGGAGCTGAAAAGGAATTAAAACATAAGACCGGCTTCAGGACAATCGGAATACTTCGTCACAGACAAGGCACTGGAAGGCTATAAGGTAGATCACACCGGTTGTGGGAGAGCTGGTTGGCGGTGACATATAACTGTCTGCAGTGTGCGGGATTAGAGTGTTTCCATGCATCCACAATGAATGTCCCTCCATTTATTTGGGAAAAGTACAACTGAGAGTGGACAAGTTCCATCCCGGTCGGAGCAATCTAAAGCTTTAACTGACTGACACCCTGGTTTGGGATGTCTTGCAACATATTCATCAGTCTCTATGGCGCAATGGGTTAGCATGTTTGGCTATTAACTGAAAGGTTGGTGGTTCGAGCCCACCGAAAAACTGTGCTTTTAACTGTTTTTCCCCGAGGATTTGGTGCCGCACAGTTCCAGGTTGTCATTGTGCGTTTTTGCTGCACGAATATATTCCGCAAACATTGCCAGCTGTGCTGCTATCCAGTGAATTCCTACGCCAATACTTTTAGGAACATTCATTTCAATTAATAAAAATTTTTTTACATGGATCATGTTCCTCCATCCAGTCCACCAGAAATAAATTAAGTTTTTGGGTTTAAAGGAACTGGTGGAAATTGCCTGGGCTATCGTTATGGCTTTGCTCAGATTCTGAGTTTCAACAGTCAACAGTTTACGAAGGATTACCTCATGGCCAATGCCAAGCACAAAAAGTCTCTCAGCATTCGTTTTGGAATCCGTTAAATTTGCAATGTCCTGCGAGGCGCCTTAATTCGACGACATAGCTCGCCACTTCCTGGCCCTCCGACCGTTGGCACGTGTAGAACCGATACCTCGCCATCAGAACGCTTTCTTTAGGATTTAGATACTCCCGGACCAGCGTACACAATTCTTCATATGATTTAGTTGTTGGTTTCAACAGAGTTAGAAGATTCTTCATGAGGCCATAGATTGTTGCCCCACAGACGGTAAGGAGGATCGCCCTTCTTTTGGCAGTGTTCACGTGCCCTTTCAGCTCGTTGGCCACGAAGTATTGGTCGAGTCTCTCCACGAAGGTTTCGCAATAATCCACTTCTGAGAACTTCTCCAGGATACCAACTGTTCTTTGCATTTTTGCGTGGTTGTTCATTGTCTCGTCGCCAATTGATACACTCATAATAAAGGATGAAACTGAGTATTGTGAACAATGAGTAAGTGTGAACTTAGTTCCTGTAGTAAGACTCCAGAGTGCAGGTACCTCATGGGTGGCCTGCTTATATACCGTGCTCCCAAGGGATGCTGGGATCCCTTGGGACTCCAACAGGTAGGCCCTCTGGTGGTGGTGTGATACAGGTTGCCAAGGGTTAAATACATAACACAAGGTGTGTATGGAAATCAACCATCAAAAGCCCTGTCATTAACCACAGGGGTTTCCTGCAATTTTCTGATCGCAAAGCGCTTTCAGTCCTTGTCCTTAAAATTGCAGACGCGGAAATTGGGGAGTTTAATGACTTTGAAAGGAGAACATTGTTGTTTGGTGCAGTTCAGGTCAGAGAAATGTTTGTGAAAGGAACTTTTTGCAGAGAGAGGATTTGAGCATTTCAGCTTGTTGCTGAACACTCATCTCTGGGTACTGAGCTAAGCAGCAGTTTCTGTCGTGTCGTAGTTATCACATTTGCCTCACATGTGAAAAGTTCCTGGTTCAAGCCTGGGCAGAAACATTATTTTTCAAGCAAAAACTTTTCTGCAATAAAATTAAATAAAAGCTGTTTTAGATACATTGTTGCATGAAGAATGAACATTTAAAACCAGTCTCCTCAAATACAGATTGTGTAAAATCAGATTGGGGATAAAACTTCTTCAAGGATTAAAGTTTCATGAATTATTGAAGTTCAGTTTTTGAAGTTTCAACTATCTCCATTCGCATTTATTTCATTCTGTGAAACAGCACGATCAGTTTATACCAGCAGATCTAAGCTGCATTTGAAACCCGCAAACAACTCATTAATTATTCGCTTTTCCCCAGTTCCAGAGCTCAGAGGGTTATTGTCCATCCCTGGGATGCAAGCTCCCTCAGACCCGGGCCAAAGCTCCCCGTGCACCGAGCACAGGCTCAGGAAAACCCCGGGGGAGAGGGTATCCCGGTCACTGGGCCTTCCAGCAACAGTGAAAAAGTGCTCGGTCTGAAACGTTCCAGAGTAATAACTTGCAACTTCAGCATCTAACAGTAAGGATGGCCAAGTTATCTCAGGCACTGCTTTCATTATTTGATTAAATTATCAACTCTCCCTCAGTTCGCATTCTTTTCATTGTGCAAAAGAAGATCATGGGTTCATTAATGATGTTTTCCTCTGAAAGCAACATAAAAGTTTAAGGAAAAGTCATCGCCCAATGTTGGGGCTCGATACCACGACCCTGCAAGTAAGAGTCTCATGCTCTACCGACTGGGCTAGCCAGGCTTCGTAACATTTACCCTGTCAATCCCTTTCAGAATATTGTCCGGTTCAATGAGATCACCTCTCATTCTTCGAAACTCCAGAGAGTATCGGCATATTCTACACAATCTCTCACCATAAGATAGTCCTCTCATCCCAGGAATCAATCTGGTGAACCTCTGTTGTACCACCTCCAATGCAAACATATCATTCCTCAGATAAGGAGACCAAAACTATGCGTAGTAATCCAGGTGTGGTCTCACCAGGGCCCTGTACAATTGTAGCAAGACTTCCTTACTCTTGTACTATGGGCTATATATTAGGTACTATGGGCCGAATATCCTGTTTTTCCTCTGATTCTCCCGTTGTATTAAAAGTTATTAAAATTCGGCCGTCGCTCAGCGAACATATTTGTATTTCCTTCAGTGTGCAACACATGTGGGTGGATTAATGATGATTGAAACAATTATTCAGTATTTCACAGACTTGAATTATTTTTGTCAACTTGCTCTGTAAAAATGCTTTCCCTGACCAGGAATCAAACCCAGACCACGGCAGTGAGAACACCAAATCCTAACCACTAGACGACCAGGGAACACTGCTTGCAGCCTCTGCGATAGCTTTAAATATAGTCAGCTTACAATCACAGCTGAGAATTGTGCGGTGACACGGGGTGTAACTGGATTTGCTGGGAGCAGCGTGGAGGCCCCGACCTGCGTGAGAACACCAGCTGTAGGTCGGGGCCATAAAAGGAGCGGTGAGCGGCGGCCTGGGAGCAGCGTGGTGGTGTACCACGGCAAGGTACAGCGCGAGCTGGTGCAGGAGGGCGACGGCAGCGAAGTGTGATGTCATCAAAGTCCAGGTCGGTGATTGGAGCGTGGGCAGGTACAGCAGGAGCAGCGAGAGACTGTGGAGGGATGTGATCGGGGCCCAGGGGCGGTGTGAGTTCAGGGCCAGGGGCCCAGGGGCAGCACAGGCCAGCCCACACTGTGATATGTGTGGGCACTGGGTCCATGCAGCAGAGCTGGTCTCCAGTCGTCTTGGATAACACTTGCCACTGGACCAAGACCTCGCTCTGTCAAGCCCGTGTGATGGCTGGGTTGCAACGGTCACCACACGTTAAAAAAATCCACGCACAGGCTTCTTCCACCCTTCAACATGCAGCTCGGGACCTGGAGTATTAGGTCCATCATTGAAACACCTGTGAACTCATCCTTTTTTGGCGAGGAAGCAAGTCATCCTCCCTTCGAGGGACTGCCTGTGATGATGATGAACTGGATTTGCTGCAGTCCGCGGGCAGCAGGTGATGAAAGCGGGCGTGAGAGGGTGAGTGACAGGTGGGCACTGCTTCTGATGCTGTCTGACCCACGCTGGGAGTGGCCGGGGATTTTAAAGCCCTTTCATTGCACCAATGCAGGGTCAATGAAACTGTGTTTCAGGAACCTTCATGTATACAAACATGGGCACTCTGCACTGTAGACCTCGTGGTGCAACGGTAGTGTGTCTGACTCCAGATCAGAAGGCTGCGTGTTTATATCACGTCGAGGTCACTGTACTTTTCTATATTGTTCTTCCGGAATTGAGATTTACTTTGCTGTATCACAATTTGCTTTCCCACCCATCTTTGTACCATCAGCAAACTTGGCTCCATTACACTCGGTCCCTATATCCCTGGGATAGGGGAGGGAAGACACACCGGAGAAGTGTGAGCTTGTGGACCGGAGAAGTTGCAGCTGCTGGAGCTGTGCGTTTTATCGGGGAGGGACGGGGGGAGAGCCCGCCGAGCGACCGGAGAAGCTGAGAAGCTGCTGTGCTTTTCATCGGGTTTGACACTGTTTAAAAATGGCAGAGTGCCAAGTTTTCTCTCCCTACTGCCCATGCACGAAGGTGCCGGCAGTGTTTTCGGTGCAGGCATTTGGCTCCGCCCCCCACTTCACCATCGACACCACGCCAGGACTCCGGGGACTGTACACAGGATGGGGCGAGTTTTTCCCCGCGCCGTTTCCAGCGCGCAATGTCGGTGCGCTTGAGGTCAGTGCGCCGACAAAATTGCTTGGGGAAAATCTAGCCCTTGAAGAGTGAGGAGTACACTGAAGGAAATACAAATATGTTTGCCGAGCAACTGTCAAATTTTAATCACTTTTTATACAACCATCGAATCAGCAAAAAACAGGGCTCTCGGCCCATAGTACCTAATATATAGCCCACAGTACAAGAGTAAGGAAGTCTTGCTACAATTGTACAGGGCACTGGTGAGACCACACCTGGAGTACTGCACACAGTTTTGGTCTCCTTATTTAAGGAAGGAAATCATTGCCTGGGAGGAGGTACAACAGAGGTTCACCAGATTGATTCCTGGGATGAGAGGACTGTCTTAAGTTGAGAGACTGTGTAGAATGGGCCGATACTCTCTGGAGTTTAGAAGAATGAGAGGTGATCTCATTGAAACACACAATATTCTGAAGGGGATTGACAGGGTAGATGCTGAGAGGTTGTTTCCCCCGGGCTGGAGTATCTAGAACCAGGGGCACAGTCTCAGGTTAAGGGGTCGGCCATTTAAGACAGAGATGAGGAGGAATTTCTTAACTCAGAGGATTATGAATCTGTGGAATTCTCTGCCCCACAGGCCTGTGGATGCTGAGTCTCTGAATATATTCAAGGCTGCGTTAGATAGATTTTTGGAGTCTCGGGGAATCAAGGGATCGGGAGATTGAGCGGGAAAGTGGAGTTGAGATCGACGATCAGTCATGATCACATTGAATGGTGGAGCAGGCTTGAGGGGCCGTATGGCCTACTACTGCTCCGATTTTTTATGTTGTTACCTGTGCTGGCTCTGTGAAAGAAATTTCCAATTAGTCCCATTCCTCAGCACCCTGCAAATGTTTATTTTTCAACTATATTTCCCTTTGGAAAGTTAATATTAAATCTGCTTCCAAAACCCTGTCAGGCAGAAAAATATTCACATTAATTTTATACAGTCCCATTTTAAACAGGCTTTGCAAGTCATGAATTATTATCCCTTCCCATTTTACACACAGCATTTTAGGACATTGCTTTAAAATGTTTGGTGCCTGTGACACCAGCCATTGTTAGATTTAGTCACACACCATCCGACTTGGAAATATATCGGTCGTTCCTTCATCGTCACTGGGTTAAAAGCCTCGAACTCCCTCTCTAACAGCTCTGTGGGAGCACCTTCACCACACGGACTGCAGCGGTTCAAGATGATGCCTCACCACTATTGTGTTCCCCACACAGATGAGGCTGCACACAGAGAGATTAAAGTAACAGTGACCTCAGTCTTTAATAAGACACTCCAGAGTGAGGAACAGGCCTCAGGGGCCGGCTTATATATAGTGCTCCCAAGGGATGCTGGGATCCCTTGGGACTTCAGGGGATGAGCTCCCTGATGGCGGAGCATGGGAGTGCATGCTTTACAGATACACAACTTCACTCCCCCCAGCAAAGTCGAAGTGAAAACTATTTACAAGGTGAGGCGGTCGGGAGCCTTTCTTTCCCTGGTGGACCGCCTTGGTACAAATGTCTGTTCTGGTGTGTTGGCTGTGCCCTCGCTGGACTGGCGTGTTGTTAGCCCTGCAGGACTGCTGGGTGAGCCTGGCCTTGCTGGGCTGTTGGGCGTGATGGGTTTGATTTCCTGGTCCGGCATGGTGTCGTTGATCCTTTGGGTGTGTGTTGTGGGCTCGAAAAAGGTGGTGTCTGCTGTGGGTTGTTCAGGGCAGTCTGTGAACCGCAGCCTCGTTTGTTCCAGGTGCTTCCTGCAAATTTGTCCATTGTCCAGTTTGATTACAAACACCAGATTCCCTTCTTTCGCTATCACCGTGCCTGCGATCCACTTGGGACCATGTCCATAGATTAGCAAATACACAGGGTCATTCAGATCAATTTCCCGTGACACAGTGGCGCGACCATCGTTTACATTTTGCTGCTGCCACCTGCTCTCTACCTGATCATGCAGGTTGGGGTGAACCAGCGAGAGTCTGGTTTTAAGTGTCCTTTTCATGAGTAGCTCAGCCGGGGGCACCCCTGTGAACGAGTGGGGTCTCGTGCGGTAGCTGAGCAGTACTCGGGACTGGCGGGTTTGGAGTGAGCCTTCTGTGACTCGTTTAAGGCTCTGTTTGATGGTTTGCACTGCCCGCTCTGCCTGCGCATTGGAGGCTGGTTTAAACGGGGCCGAGGTGACATGTTTGATCCCGTTGCGGGTCATGAATTATTAAAATTCGACACGGGTGAAACATGGACCGTTGTCAATGACCAGTAGGTCAGGCAGTCCGTGGGTGGCAAACATGGCCCTCAGGCTTTCAATGGTGGCGGTGGCGGTGCTTCCCGACATTATTTCACATTCAATCCATTTTGAAAAAGCATCCACCACCACCAGGAACATTTTACTGAGAAACGGGCCCGCATAGTCGACATGGATCCTCGACCATGGTCTCGAGGGCCAGGACCACAAACTTAGTGGTGCCTCTCTGGGCGCGTTGTTCAACTGAGCACATATGCTGCATTGCCATACACAGGACTCGAAGTCAGAGTCGATACCGGGCCACCACACGTGGGATCTGGCTATCGCTTTCATCATTACTATACCCGGGTGTGTGCTGTGGAGATCCGAGATGAATGTCTCCCTGCCCTTTTTTGGTAGCACTTCGCGGTTACCCAACAACAGGCAATCTGCCTGAATGGACAGCTCGTCCTTTCGCCAATGGAACGGCTTGATTAGCTCTTGCATTTCAACGGGGATGCTGGCCCAGCTCCCATGCGGTACACAGTTTTTTATTAGGAACAGCAGAGAATCTTGGCTGGTCCAAGTCCTAATCTGGTGTGCTGTGACAGGTGATTTATAATTTCCAAACGCTTCCATGACCATCAACACGTCTGCGGGCTACGCCACCATCAACAAGTTTGCAGGTTGCACCATTTCCACCCATGTGGTGGGCAATAGTAGCCGACTGACAGCATCCGCACAGTTCTTGGTGCCTGGCCTGTGGCGGATGGTATAGTTATAGGCTGATAGCGCGAGTGCCCACCTTTGTATGCGGGCTGAGGCATTAGTATTTATCCCTTTGTTTTCAGTGAACAGGGATGTGAGGGGCTTGTGATCGGTTTCCAGCTCAAATTTGAGGCCAAACAGATACGGATGCATTTTCTTTACCACCAACACACACACTAATGCCTCTTTCTCAATCATGCTGTCGGCCCTCTCGGCCTTAGACAAGCTCCTGGAAGCATAGGCGACAGGTTGCAACTTCCCTGCAACATTAGCTTGTTGTAATACACACCCGAATCCGTACGACGACGTGTCACTTGCTAGCGCCAGTCTTTTACACCGGTTATACAATACAAGCAGCTTGTTGGAGCATAAAATGTTTCTGTCTTTCTCAAAAGCAATTACTTGTCTTTTTCCCCATACGCAGTTCTCACCTTTGCGCAATAACACATGTAGGGGCTCTAAAAGGGTGCTTAACCCTGGTAGGAAGTCACCAAAATAGTTGAGGAGGACCAGAAACGGCCGCAGCTCCATGACGTTCTGTGGCCTGGACGCGTTCCTGATAGCCTCTGCCTTGGCGTCTGTGGGCCGAATGCCATCCGCTGCGATCTTTCTCCCCAAATACTCCACTTCTGTTGCCATGAAGACACATTTCAACCTCTTCAGCCACAGCCCTTCGCGATCCAGTCGCTGGAGGACCTCCTCCAGGTTTTGTAGGTGCTCAGCGGTGTCCCGACCCATGACCAATATGTCATCCTGAAAGACCACTGTGCGTGGTACGGACTTGAGTAGGCTCTCCATGTTTCTCTGGAAGATCGCTGCAGCCGACCGAATTCCAAACGGGCATCTGTTGTAGATGAACAGTACCTTGTGCATGTTGATGCAGGTGAGGCCCTTCGAAGACTCCTCCAGCTCCTGCGTCATGTAAACCGAAATCAGGTCGAGCTTGGTGAACGTCTTGACTCCTGCCAGCGTCGCAATTAGGTCGTCTGCCTTCGGTAGTGGGTATTGGTCCTGTAGCGAGAAACAATTAATAGTTACTTTATAATTGCCGCAAATCCTGACTGTGCCATCACTTTTGAATACTGGAACAATCGGGCTGGCCCACTCGCTGAATTCCACTGGGGAGATGATGTCCTCGAGTTGCAGCCTGTCCAGCTCGATTTCCACTCTCTCCCTCATCATGTGAGGTACTGCTCGCGCCTTGTGGTGAATGGGTCGTGCCTCTGGGACCAAGTGGATCCACAACTTCGCCCCGGAAAAGTTTCCAAATCCTGGCTCAAAAAGGGAAGGAAATTTTTTAAGAACCTGGATACATGAGGCCTCATCGACATGTGATAGCGCTCGGATGTCATCCCAGTTCCAGCGGATTTTGCCCAGCCAGCTCCTTCCAAGCACTGTGGGGTCATCGCCCGGGACAATCCAGAGTGGCAGTACATGCACCATGCCCTCGTAGGTGACCTTGGCCATGGCGCTGCCCAGGACAGTGATAAGCTCTTTGGTGTATGTTCTCAGTTTCGTGTGGATGGGGCTCAGGGCTGAACTGAATGCCTTGTTGCATCACAGTCTCTCAAACATCTTTTTACTCATGATGGATTGGCTGGCGCCAGTGTCCAGTTCCATGGCTATGGCTGAGCCATTCAATTTTACGTGCAGCATAATAGGTGGACATTTAATCGAAAATGTGTGCACCCCGTGTACTTCAGCATCTGCCTCCTCTCTTGAAGGCTCTAAATTGCTTTGATCCACCATAGACCGATCTTCCTCCGCCACGTGGTGGTTAGCAGGTTTTGCAGAGCTTGCAGCTCGTTTGCAAGCTCATTGGAGGTGCTCCATTGTTCCACAGCACTTGCAAACATACCCTTTGAAGCGTCATGAATAGGCTGAATGGAAGCCTCCACAATGCCAACAAGCTGTGAATTGCCTTGCATTTATTCTTTGTTGGGGACTCTGAGTCATCTGGATCACCTGAGGCCTGCTGGCAGTTACAAACTCGTGGGTTCTGCCCTGTACATTTCTGCTCACAAACACAGTTCCAGTTAATTTATGAACATTGCTAGCACTTGTGTGCTGAGAGATTTGTTGGGTGTTATCACTGGTGGACATAAACGCCTGTACTGTCGCAATGGCCTTATTGAGGGTTGGTGTCTCTCCAGTCAAAATTTTTCGTAGGAAGGTCTCTTGGCCAATGCCCAGTACAAAAAAGTCTCTGAGCATTTGCTCCGGGCAGCCATCAAACTCACATTGTCCTGCAAGTTGCATTAGCTCGGCGACATAGCTCGCCACTTCCTGACCGTCAGATCGCTGGCACGTGGAGAACCGATACCTCTCCATCAGCACGCTCTCCCTCAGGTTAAGATGCTCCCGAACCACTGTACACAGCTCCTCATATGACTTATCTGTGGATTTCACCGGAGCCAGAAGATTCTTCATGAGGCTGTAGGTCGGTGCCCCACAGACTGTGAGGAGGACTGCTCTCCTTTTTGCAGCGCTTCCTTCTCCATCCAGCTCGTTGGCTACAAAGTACTGGTCTAGCCGTTCGACATAGGTTTCCCAGTCCTCACCCTCGGAGAACTTCTCCAGCATGCCCACAGTTTGCTGCATCTTTGCGTTGGATTCGTGTTCTCGTCGCCAGTTATTGTGTTCCTAACACAGATGAGGCTGCACACAGCGAGGTTAAAGTAACAGTGACCTCAGTCTTTAATAAGACACTCCAGAGTGAGGAACAGGCCTTGGGGGCCGGCTTATATACAGTGCTCCAAAGGGATGCTGGGATCCCTTGGGACTTCAAGGGATGAGCTCCCTAGTGGCGGAACATGAGAGTGCATGCTTTACAGATACACAACAACCGCCAGCTTCTCAAGGGCAATTAAGGTTGGGCAATAAATTCTGGCCTTGCCAGTGACACCCAGATCCTGTGAACTCATATAAAAAAATACCATTTTAGGAGTCTGGTTCAAAATATTCATTGCTGACGACACCAGGAATCTGGGGCAACTTTTGTCAAATTGGGCTCAAAACTGGAGCGGTAATTCCTACCGTGCACAGAAAATAGAATCAGTATTGAAGGTAAAATCACATGGTGCTCATTTTCAGAATCAACGCAGTAAGATTTGAAATAAAGTGAAGGAATTTTATGGTGAAAGGATTTGGAAATTAAATGTGACTTGTACTTCGGTCTTCAATTAAACTTTGTGGCGTCTGTCTGCCATTCATGTCTCTGTTGAATAAGGAAGGAGGGGTTTGACATTGACCAGACTGCACTGCTCCTGATATTTGTGAGCTCATCGGTTATAATGAGATGTTTCTTACCCATTGGTCAGTGCCAACTTTAGCTCAGCTGTTACTTCGTAATACCAACTTTGTGAAAAGTTTGAATTGGTCTTAATGCAGTCACTGCCTGGTGTTTTTGTTGTCATTGCAAACCCCTTCTTTCACACTGAAACAAATCGTAATCGTGTTTTTAAATCAGCAGTGTGAGATTTTTCGAGAGCATCTTTAAATGCTGAACAAAACCATTCCGATCCCTTCAGCTTCCCGGGTTCGATTCCCAGTTAGGGAAGTAATTTTGCAACCACCGTTTTTAATTAAAGTGAAGTAATTTAACTAAATTACACAGATGACCCAAAGCACCTCAGAGTGGTGTCAAAACAAATGAGTTAGTAATTAGAAATAAGAAATGTCAGAAGTTGGACTTGAGTTTCTGGGATGGAGTATAAATAACCCTCTGTGCACTGGAACTGGGAAGGGTGAATAATGAATGAATTGTTTCCGGGTTTGAAATACGGCTTAGATCTGCTGGTGTGAATGTTTAAAATGTATAGAGACATTGAAGTTAAGAACGTGGGAATTGTATAGGGACAGTATAAGCTAACAAAGAATTCATGGAGGAATAGCCATGACATCTCGGACTCGAGACTGCGAAATGTTACAACACTAACACATATTGAAACAAAACCCACAGCTTGCAGAAAAACCTCAAGGTCTTATTAAATCATGTTATTAACCTGAAACATTAACAGAAGGTCTTTGTTTAAAATCAGACCATACTTAGGTCGGCTTATGAGTGGACAAAGGGAAAGAGGGACCAAAAGAGATAGGTTGAACTAGGATGTCACTCTAGCCCTATCTTGTTATCTTTTGCCGAGAATGTATAACTGTTGTCGCTTTACGATGTAACTTCACTTATCCGTAGGGAGTGTGTACGCTCTATCCAGAGGGTATATCTTCTGTCTGATAGGTCTTGCCGGCCGGTAAAAATAAAGACTGCTTTGTTCAAAGCACAAGAGGTATTCGACTCAGTAATTTTACTGAACCAGATTGAGAGAAAAGAATTCACATTTTACACTGGTATTAACCGATAGCATTGTTGAGCAGAATGAAAGAAATGCTAACATGATCACTGAGGGTCAGTCGAAACTTCAACAACTTCATTTTAATAATTTGTGAAACTTTAATCATTGAGGAAGTTTTATTCCCTTTCTGATTTTACACACTCTGTATTTTAGGAGACTGGTTTTAAATGTTCTTCATGGAATCAGAGAAGTTTACAGCACAGAAGGAGGCCATTGTTGCATGAGCAATGAACATTTAAACCCAGTTTTTGTTTAAAAAATAATGTTTCCGCCCGGGATTGAACCGGGGACTTTTCGCATGTGAGGCAAATGTGATAACCGCGACACGACAGAAACTGCTGCCTGGTGCAGTGCCGAGAGAGAAGTGTTCAGCGACAAGCTGAAATGCTGAATCCCTTTTTCTGAAAAAATTCCTTTCACAAACATTTCTCTGACCGAAACGGCACAAAACAAAAATGTTCCTTTCAAATGTGCCAATTATTTTCGTTAAACTTTTATTTTGCTTTCATGGGATAACATAATTAATGATTCGATAATTTTCTTTTGCACAATGAAAGAAATACTAACTGAGGGAAAGTCACTTCGTCAATAATTTGTTCTGTGCTCTGCATGTTTGTAATGTCGCCAAGTTTGCTGATGATACAAAGATAGGTGGGAAAGCAAGTTGTGAGGAGGACGCAAACAATCTGCAAAGCGATATTGATAGGCTCAGTGGGTGGGCAGAAATTTGTCAGATGGAGTATAATGTGGGAAATATGAGGTTATCCACTGTGGTAGCAATAATAAAAAAGCAAATAATTATTTAAATGGGGAGAGATTACGAAATGCTGCGGTGCAGAGGGACCTGGGGGTCCTTGTACATGAAACACAAAAGGTTAGTATGCAGAAACATCCTCTCGTTTCTGCGGACGCAACCGAGACTCCAGGATGGTATGTTGCCTCCCTGGTGCAAGGGTCAAGGATGTCTCGGAGCGGGTGCAGGACATTCTGAAATGGGAGGGAGAACAGCCAGTTGTCGTGGTGCACATTGGTACCAACGACATAGGTAAAAAAAGGGATGAGGTCCTACGAAAAGAATTTAAGGAGCTAGGAGCTAAATTAAAAAGTAGGACCTCAAAAGTAGTAATCTCAGGATTGCTACCAGTGCCACGTGCTAGTCAGAGTAGGAATCGCAGGATAGCGCAGATGAATACATGGCTTGAGCAGTGGTGCAGCAGGGAGGGATTCAAATTCTTGGGGCATTGGAACCGGTTCTGGGGGAGGTGGGACCAGTACAAACCGGACGGTCTGCACCTGGGCAGGTCCGGAACCAATGTCCTAGGGGGAGTGTTTGTTAGTGCTGTTGGGGAGGAGTTAAACTAATATTGCAGGGGGATGGGAACCTATACAGGGAGACAGAGGGAGACAAAAAGGAGGCAAAAGCAAAAGACAGAAAGGAGATGAGGAAAAGTGGAGGGCAGAGAAACCCAAGGCAAAGAACAAAAAGGGCCACTGTACAGCAAAATTCTAAAAGGACAAAGGGTGTTAAAAAAACAAGCCTGAAGGCTTTGTGTCTTAATGCAAGGAGTATCCGCAATAAGGTGGATGAATTAATTGTGCAAATAGATGTTAACAAATATGATGTGATTAGGATTACGGAGACGTGGCTCCAGGATGATCAGGGCTGGGAACTCAACATCCAGGGGTATTCAACATTCAGGAAGGATAGAATAAAAGGAAAAGGAGGTGGGGTAGCATTACTGGTTAAAGAGGAGATTAATGCAATAGTTAGGAAAGACATTAGCTTGGATGATGTGGAATCTATATGGGTGGAGCTGCAGAACACTAAAGGGCAAAAATCGTTAGTGGGAGTTGTGTACAGACCTCCAAACAGTAGTAGTGATGTTGGGGAGGGCATCAAACAGGAAATTAGGAGTGCATGCAATAAAGGTGCAGCAGTTATAATGGGTGACTTTAATATGCACATAGATTGGGCTAGCCAAACTGGAAGCAATACGGTGGAGGAGGATTTCCTGGAATGCATAAGGGATGGTTTTCTAGACCAATATGTCGAGGAACCAACTAGGGGGGAGGCCATCTTAGACTGGGTGTTGTGTAATGAGAGAGGATTAATTAGCAATCTCATTGTGCGAGGCCCCTTGGGGAAGAGTGACCATAATATGGTGGAATTCTGCATTAGGATGGAGAATGAAACAGTTAATTCAGAGACCATGGTCCAGAACTTAAAGAAGGGTAACTTTGAAGGTATGAGGCATGAATTGGCTAAGATAGATTGGCTAATGATACTTAAGGGGTTGACTGTGGATGGGCAATGGCAGACATTTAGAGAACGCATGGATGAATTACAACAATTGTACATTCCTGTCTGGCGTAAAAATAAAAAAGGGAAGGTGGCTCAACCGTGGCTATCTAGGGAAATCAGGGATAGTATTAAAGCCAAGGAAGTGGCATACAAATTGGCCAGAAATAGCAGCGAACCTGAGGACTGGGAGAAATTTAGAACTCAGCAGAGGAGGACAAAGGGTTTGATTAGGGTAGGGAAAATGGAGTACGAGAAGAAGCTTGCAGGGAACATTAAGGCGGATTGCAAAAGTTTCTATAGGTATGTAAAGAGAAAGAGGTTAGTAAAGACAAACGTAGGTCCCCTGCAGTCAGAATCAGGGGAAGTCATAACGGGGAACAAAGAAATGGCAGACCAATTGAACAAGTACTTTGGTTCAGTATTCACTAAGGAGGACACAAACAACCTTCCGGATATAAAAGTGGTCAGAGGGTCTATTAAAGAGGAGGAACTGAGGGAAATCTTTATTAGTCGGGAAATTGTGTTGGGGAAATTGATGGGATTGAAGGCCGATAAATCCCCAGGGCCTGATGGACTGCATCCCAGAGTACTTAAGGAGGTGGCCTTGGAAATAGCGGATGCATTGACAGTCATTTTCCAACATTCCATTGACTCTGGATCAGTTCCTATCGAGTGGAGGGTAGCCAATGTAACCCCACTTTTTAAAAAAGGAGGGAGAGAGAAAGCAGGGAATTATAGACCGGTTAGCCTGACCTCAGTAGTGGGTAAAATGATGGAATCAATTATTAAGGATGTCATAGCAGCGCATTTGGAAAATGGTGACATGATAGGTCCAAGTCAGCATGGATTTGTAAAAGGGAGATCATGCTTGACAAATCTTCTGGAATTTTTTGAGGATGTTTCCAATAAAGTGGACAAAGGAGTACCAGTTGATGTGGTATATTTGGACTTTCAGAAGGCTTTCGACAAGGTCCCACACAGGAGATTAATGTGCAAAGTTAAAGCACATGGGATTGGGGGTAGTGTGCTGACGTGGATTGAGAACTGGTTGTCAGACAGGAAGCAAAGAGTAGGAGTAAATGGGTACTTTTCGGAATGGCAGGCAGTGACTAGTGGGGTACCGCAGGGTTCTGTGCTGGGGCCCCAGCTGTTTACATTATACATTAATGATTTAGACGAAGGGATTAAATGTAGTATCTCCAAATTTGCGGATGACACTAAGTTGGGTGGCAGTGTGAGCTGCGAGGAGGATGCTATGAGGCTACAGAGTGACTTGGATAGGTTAGGTGAGTGGGCAAATGCGTGGCAGATGAAGTATAATGTGGATAAATGTGAGGTTATCCACTTTGGTGGTAAAAACAGAGAGACAGACTATTATCTGAATGGTGACAGATTAGGAAAAGGGAAGGTGCAACGAGACCTGGGTGTCATGGTACATCAGTCATTGAAGGTTGGCATGCAGGTACAGCAGGCGGTTAAGAAAGCAAATGGCATGTTGGCCTTCATAGCGAGGGGATTTGAGTACAGGGGCAGGGAGGTGTTGCTACAGTTGTACAGGGCCTTGGTGAGGCCACACCTGGAGTATTGTGTACAGTTTTGGTCTCCTAACTTGAGGAAGGACATACTTGCTGTTGAGGGAGTGCAGCGAAGATTCACCAGACTGATTCCCGGGATGGTGGGACTGACCTATCAAGAAAGACTGAATCAACTGGGCTTGTATTCACTGGAGTTCAGAAGAGTGAGAGGGGACCTCATAGAAACGTTTAAAATTCTGACGGGTTTGGACAGGTTGGATGCAGGAAGAATGTTCCCAATGTTGGGGAAGTCCAGAACCAGGGGTCACAGTCTAAGGATAAGGGGTAAGCCATTTAGGACCGAGATAAGGAGAAACTTCTTCACCCAGAGAGTGGTGAACCTGTGGAATTCTCTACCACAGGAAGTAGTTGAGGCCAATTCACTAAATATATTCAAAAGGGAGTTAGATGAAGTCCTTAGTACTCGGGGGATCAAGGGGTATGGCGTGAAAGCAGGAAGTGGGTACTGAAGTTTCATGTTCAGCCATGAACTCGTTGAATGGCGGTGCAGGCTAGAAGGGCTGAATGGCCTGCTCCTGCACCTATTTTCTATGTTTCTATGTTTCTCTGCATCCACCTTGTCAAGCCCCCTCATAATCTTACACGTTTCCATAAGATCACCTCTCAATCTTCTGAATTCCAATGAGTAGAGGCACAATCTACTCAACCTTTTCTCATAAGTTAGCCCCCTCATCTTCGGAATCAACCTAGTGAACCTTCTCTGAACTGCCTCCAAAGCATCTATATCCTTTCTTAAATATGGAAACCAAAACTGCACGCAGTGTTCCAGGTCTGGCCTCACCAATACCCTGTATAACTGCAGCAAGACTTCTTTGTTTTATACTCCATCCCCTTTGCAATAAAGGCCAAGATTCCATTGGCCTTCCTGATCACTTGCTGTACCTGCATCCTAACCTTTTGTGTTTCATGCACAAGTACGCGCAGCTCCCGCTGGACTGCAGCACTGTGCAATTTTTCTCCTTTTAACTAATAACTTGTTCTTTCATTTTTTCTGCCAAAATGCATAACCTTGCACTTTCCAACATTATACATCATCTGCCAAATTTTTCCCCACTCACTTAACCTGGCTATGTCTTTTTGCAGATTTTTTGTGTCCTCCTCACACATTGCTTTTCCTCCCATCTTTGTATCATCAGCAAACTTGGCGACGTTACACTCGGTCCCTTCATCCAAGTCGTTAATATAGATTGTAAAGATTGGGGTCCCAGCACTGATCCCTGCAGCACCCCACTAGTTACTGATTGCCAACCAGAGAATGAACCATTTAACCAACTCTCTGTTTTCTGTTCGTTAGCCAATCCTCTATCCATGCTAATATATTACCCCCAACCCCGGGAACTTTTATCTTGTGCAGTAATCTTTTATGTGGCACCTTGTCAAAATGTCTTCTGGAAGTCCAAATACACCACATCCACTGGTTCCCCTTTATCCACCCTGTTCATTACACCCTCAAAGAATTCCAGCAAATTTGTCAAACTTGACTTCCCTTTCATAAATCTATGCAGACTCTGCCTGACTGAATTATTTTTTTCCAAAAGTCGGAGGAGCAGTGACCGGAGGAGGTGTGAGCAGCGGCCTATAAAGGCCCAGCGGGAGTCCGGGGATCGGCGGCAGTCGGAGGAGCAGCGGCTGGAGGAGCAGCGAGCAGCGAGCTACAGCTGGTGCAGGCTCAAAAGTAAGAAAGAAGTCAAAAGTAATCAAAGAGTAACGTCACAGCCAAGAGGGTAAGTGATTGGCTGGTTGAGTGGTGAGTAGTTTTCTGTTTCTTTAATTTCTTCTTGTTCTTAGCAGCAAGGAAACTTTGGAATTGTTGCCAAATTAAGTAAATCTAATGGTTAAGTCATAGCAGGAGAGCTCGGACACATGTCATGCTCCTCCTGTGCTATGTGGGAAGTCAGGGACGCTTCCAGTGTCCCTGATGACTACATGTGCAGCAAGTGTATCCATCTGCAGCTCCTGACAGGCCACATTGGGGCACTAGAGCTGCACACGGATTCACTCTGGAGCATCCGCAATGCTGAGGATGTTGTGAATAGCACGGTTAGCGAGTTGATCACACCGTAGGTAAAGGTTACTCAGGCAGATAGGGAATGGGTCAACATCAGGAAGAGCAGTGGAAGGAAGACAGTGCAGGAGTCCCCTGCGGTCATCCCCCTTGGGTACACCACCTTGGGTACTGTTGGGGGAGATGACTCATCAGGGGAAGGCAGCAGCAGCCAAGTCCATGGCAGCAGGGGTGGCTCTGCTGCACAGAAGGGCAGGAAAAAGAGTGGGAGAACTATAGTGATAGGGGATTCTATTGTAAGGGGAATAGATAGATGTTTCTGCGGCTGCAATCGAGACTCAAGAATGGTATGTTGCCTCCCTGGTGCAAAGGTCAAGGATGTCTCGGAGCGGCTGCAGCGCATTCTGGAGGGGGTGGGTGAATAGCCAGCTGTCGTGGTGTATATAGGCACCAATGATACAGGGAAAATGGGATGAGGTCCTACAAGCTGAGTTTAGGGAGCTAGGAATTAAATTAAAAGGTATTAATCTCAGAATTGCTACCAGTGCCACGAGCTAGTCAGAATAGGAAATGCAGGATAGCTCAGATGAATATATGGTTTGATGAGTAGTGCAGGAGGGTGGGATTCAAATTCCTGGGACATTGGAACTGGTTCTGGGGGAGGTAGGACCAGTACAAATCGGACGGTCTGCACCTGGTCATAACCGGAACCAATGTCTAGGGGAATGTTTGCTAGTGCTGTTGGGGAGGGGTTAAACTAATATGGCAGGGGGATGGGAACCTATGCAGGGAGATAGAAAGAAGTAAAATGGGGGCAGAAGCAAAAGATAGAAAGAAGAAAAGTAAAAGTGGAGGGTAGAGAAACACAAGGCAAAAATCAAAAAGGGCCACATTACAGCAAAATTCTAAAGGGACAAAGTGTATTAAAAAGACAAGCCTGAAGTCTCTGTGCCTCAATGCGAGGATTATTCGTAATAAGGTGGATGAATTCACTCAGAGGCAGCAATTCACGAATATGTTATAATTGGGATTCCAGAGACATGGCTCCAGGGTGACCAAGGCTGGGAACTCAACATCCTGAGGTATTCAACATTCAAAAAGGATAGACTGAAAGGAAAAGGAGGTCGGGGAACGATGCTGGTTAAAGAGGAAATTAACGCAATATTAAGGAAGGACATTAGCTTGGATGGTGTGGACTCTGTATGGATAGAGCTGCGGAACACCAAAGGGCAGAAAACACGAGTGGGAGTTGTGCACAGACCACCAAACAGTAGTAGTGAGTTTGGGGACAGTATCAAACAAGAAATTATGGCTGCATGCAATAAAGATACAGCAGTTATCATGGGCGACTTTAATCTACATATAGATTGGGCAAACCAAACTGGTAGAAATACGGTGGAGGAGGATTTCCTGGAGTGTATTAGGGATGGTTTTCTAGACCAATATGTCGAGGAACCAACTTGAGGGCTGGCTATCCTAGACTCGGCGATGTGTAATGAAAAAGGACTAATTAGCAATCTTGTTGTGCGAGGCCGCTTGGAGAAGAGTGAGCATAATATGGTAGAATTCTTTATTAAGATGGAGATTGAAACATTTAATTCAGAGACTAGGGACCTGAACTTAAGGAAAGGTAACTTCGATTGCATGAGATGTGAATTGGCTAGAATAGACTGGCAAATGAGACTTAAAAGGTTGACGCTGGATAGGCAATGGCAAACATTTAAAGATCACATGGATGAACTTCAACAATTGTACATCCCTGTTTGGAGAAAAAATAAAACGGGGAAGGTGACTCAACCGTGGCTAATAAGGGAAATTAGGGATAGTGTTAAATGCAAGGAAGAGGCCTATAAATTTGCTAGAAAAAGCAGCAAACCTGAGGACTGGAAGAAATTTAGAATTCAGTAGAGGAGGACAAAGGGTTTAATAAGGAGTGGGAAAATAGAGTATGAGAGGAAGCTTGCTGGGAACATAAAAACTGACTGCGAAAGCTTCTATAGATATGTGAAGAGAAAAAGATTAGTGAAGACAAACATCGGTCACTTGCAGTCAGAATCAGGTGAATTTATAATGGGGAACAAAGAAATGGTGGACCAGTTAAACAGATACTTTGGTTCTGTCTTCTCGAAGGAAGACACAAATAACCTTCCTAATGTACTCAGGGACCGAGGGTCCAGCGAGAAGGAGGAACTGAATGAAATCTTTATTAGTCAGGAAATTGTGTTCAGGAAATTGTTGGGATTGAAGGCTGATAAATCCCAGGGCCAGATAGTCTGCATCCCAGAGTAGTTAAGGAAGTAACCCTCGAAATAGTGGATGCATTGGTGATCATTTTCTAACAGTCTATCGACTCTGGATCAGTTCCTATGGACTGGAGGGTAGCTAATATAACACCACTTTTTTAAAAAGAAGGAAGAGAGAAAACGGATAATTATCGACCGGTTAGTCTGACATCAGTAGTGGGGAAAATGCTGGAATCAATTATTATGGATGAAATAGCATAGCATTTGGAAAGCAGTGACAAAATCGGTCCAAGTGAGCATGGATTTAGGAAAGGGAAATCATGCTTGACAAATCTTCTAGAATTTTTTGAGGATGGAACAAGGAGAGTGGACAATGGAAAACCAGTGGATGTAATGTATTTGGACTTTCAAAAGGCTTTTGACAAGGTCCCACACAAGAGATTAGTGTGCAAAATTAAAGCACATGGTATTGGGGGTAATGTATTGACATGGATAGAGAACTGGTTGGTAGACAGGTAGCCGAGAGTCGGGATAAATGGGTCCTTCTCAGAATGACAGGAAGTGACTAGTGGGGTGCTGCAGGGCTCAGTGCTGGGACCTCAGCTATTTACAATATACATCAATGATTTCGATGAAGAAATTGAGAGTTCTATCTCCAAGTTTGCAGGTGATTCTAAGCTGCGTGACGGTGTGAGCTGTGAGGAGGATGCTAAGAGGCTGAAGAGTGACTTGGAAAGGTTAGGTGAGTGGGTAAATACATGGCAGATGCACTATAATGTGGATAAATGTGATGTTATCCACTTTGGTGGCAAAAACGTGAAGGCAGATTAGTATCTGAATGGCGGCAGATTAGGAAAAGGGGAGGTGCAACGAGACCTGGGTGTCATGGTACATCAGTCATTGAAAGTTGGCATGCAGGTACAGCAGGCGGTGAAGAAGGCAAATGGCATGTTGGCCTTCATAGCTGGGGGATTTGAGTATTGGAGCAGGAAGATCTTACTGCAGTTGTGCAGGGCCTTGGTGAAGCCTCACCTGGAATATTGTGTTCAGTTTTGGTCTCCTAATCTGAGGAAGGATGTTCTTGCTACTGAGAGAGTGAAGCAAAGGTTCACTAGACTGATTCCCTGGATGGCAGGACTGATATATGAGGAGAGACTGGATTGACTGGGCCTGTATTCACCGGAGTTTAGAAGAATGAGAGGGGATCTCAAAGAAACATATAAAATTCTGACGGGACTGGACAGGTTAGAGGCAGGAAGAATGTGCCCGATGTTGGGGAAGTCCAGAACCAGGGGTCAGAGTCTAAGGGATAAGGGGTAAGCCATTTAGGACCGACATGAGGAGAAACTTCTTCACTCAGAGAGTTGTTAACCTGTGGAATTCTCTGCCGCAGAGAGTTGTTGATGCCAGTTCATTTGATATATTCCAGAGGGAATTAGCTGTGGCCTTTATGGCTAAAGGGCTCAAGGGGTATGAAGAGAAAGTAGGTGAATGATCAGCCATGATCTTATTGGAATGTAGAAACATAGAAAATAGGTGCAGGAGTAGGCCATTCGGCCCTTCGAGCCTGCACCACCATTCAATGAGTTTATGGTTGAACATGCAACTTCAGTACCCCATTCCTGCTTTCTCGCCATACCCCTTGATCCCCTGAGTAGTAAGGGCTACGTCTAACTCCTTTTTGAATATATTTAGTGAATTGGCCTCAACAACTTCCTGTGGTAGAGAATTCCACAGGTTCACCACTCTCTGGGTGAAGAAGTTTCTCCTCATCACGGCCCTAAATGGCTTACCCCTTATCCTTCGACTGTGACCCCTGGTTCTGGACTTCCCCAACATTGGGAACATTCTTCTTGCATCTAACCTGTCTAAACCCGCCAGAATTTTAAACGTTTCTATGAGATCCCCTCTCATTTGTCTGAACTCCAAAGAATCCAGTCTTTCTTGATATGTCAGTCCCGCCATCCCGGGAATCAGTCTGGTGAACCTTCGCTGCACTCCCTCAATAGCAAGAACGTCCTTCCTCAAGTTAGGAGACAGAAACTGGACACAATACTCCAGGTGAGGCCTCACCAAGGCCCTGTACAACTGTAGTAACACCTCCCTGCCCCTATACTCAAATCCCCTCGCTATGATGGCCAACATGCCATTTGCTTTTTTAGCTGCCTGCTGTACCTGCATGCCAACCTTCAATAACTGATGTACCATGACACCCAGGTCTCGTTGCACCTCCCCTTTTCCTAATCTGTCACCATTCAGATAATAGTCTGTCTCTCTGTTTTTCAACCGAAGTGGATAACCTCACCTTTATCCACATTATACTTCATCTGCCATGAATTTGCCCACTCACCTAACCTATCCAAGTCACTCTGCAGCCTCATAACATACTCTTCGCAGCTCACACTGCCACCCAACTTAGTGTCATCTGCAAATTTGGAGACACTAAATTTAGTCCCCTCGTCTAAATCATTAATGTACAATGTAAACAGCTAGGGCCCTTGCGGTGCCCCACTAGTCACTGCCTGCCATTCTGAAAAGTACCCATTTACTCCTACTCTTTGCTTCCTGTCTGCCAACCAATTTTCAATCCACGTCAGCACACTACCCCCAATCCCATGTGTATTAACTTTACACACTAATCTCGTGTGTGGCACCTTGTCGAAAGCCTTCTGAAAGTCCAAATACACCACATCAACTGGTTCTCCCTTGTCCACTCTACTGAAACATCCTCAACAAATTCCAGAAGATTTGTCAAGCATGATTTCCCTTTCACAAATCCATGCTGACTTGGACCTATCATGTCACCTCTTTCCAAATGCGTTGCTATGACATCCTTAAGAATTGATTCCATCAATTTCACCACGACTGATGTCAGGCTGACCGGTCTATAATTCCTTGCTTTCTCTCTCCCTCCTTTTTTAAAAAGTGGGGTTACATTGGCTATCCTCCACTCCATAGGAACTGATCCAGAATCTATAGAGTGTTGGAAAATGACTGTCAATGCATCCGCTATTTCCAAGGCCACCTCCTTAAGTATTCTGGGATGCAGACCATCAGGCCTGGGGATATATCGGCCTTCAATCCCATCAGTTTCCCCAACACAATTTCCCGACTAATAAGGATTTCCCTCAGTTCCTCCTTCTTACTAGAACCTCTGACCCCTTTTATATCCGGAAGATTGTTAGTGTCCTCCTTAATGAATGCCGAACCAAAGTACTTGTTCAATTGGTCTGCCATTTCTTTGTTCCCAGTTATGACTTCCCCTGATTCTGACTGCAGGGGACCTACGTTTGTCTTTACTTACCTTTTTTTCTTTACATATCTATAGAAGCTTTTGCAGTCCATTTTAATGTTCCCTGCAAGCTTCCTCTCGCACTCTATTTTCCCTGCCCTAATCAAACCCTTTGTCCTCCTTTGCTAAGTTCCAAATGTCTCCCAGTGCCCGGGTTCGCTGCTATTTCTGGCCAATTTGTATGCCACTTCCTTGGCTTTAATACTATCCCTGATTTCCGTTGATAGCCACGGTTGAGCAACCTTCCCTTTTTTATTTTTACACCAGACAGGGATGTACAATTGTTGCAGTTCATCCATGCGGTCTGTAAATGTCTGCCATTGCCCATCCACTGTCAACCCCTTAAGTATCATTCACCAATCTATCTTAGCCAATTCACGCCTCATACCTTCAAAGTTACCCTTCTTTAAGTTCTGGACCATGGTCTCTGAATTAACTGTTTCATTCTCCGTGGTGGTGCGGCTCGAAGGGCCGAATGGCCTTTGCCTGCACCTATTTATTTCTGCACGCAGAGGGTTGTGGGGGTCTGGAACTCACTGCCTGAAAGGGTGGTAGAGGCAGAAACACTCACCACATTTAACAAGTGCTTGGATGTGACCTGAAGTGCTGTAACCTGCAGGGTTATGGACCTCGAGCTGGAAAGTGGGATTAGGCTGGATAGCCTCTTGTTGGCCGGCGTGGACACGATGGGCTGAATTGGCCTCCTTCCGTGCTGTAAACCTCTTTGATTCTATGAACTCCTTCACAAAGAGTTGAAGTGCGTGTGGGGTGATTTGGGCACATCTTTCCTCACGTGACAACATTTCAAAGGTAACTCAACGGCTGTAAAGCGCTTTGGGGCGTTATGAACTCCTGACAGACGCTGCAGAAATGCAAGTCCTTCTTTGCAAAAGTTCGATGCAAATTCAAAATTCACGGCAAAAAAAGGGCTCGCCCGGGATCGCTCGCAAATTTCAAGTAACAACCCCAAAGTGAGAATCATACAACTAGACCAACGAGCCAACTGCTTAGAAAATATGGAGATAAAGGCCTTACGAAGTGCTATATGTTAATAAACCTCCAGTCAAATCTTCTCATATTATTAAAAGCATTGCCAAAGGAAAAGCATGAGTTTTACCCGATATCTCAAGGAATATTTTGGTGACTGCAATCAAGAGTTGCCACAACAAAGTAGCACAAATAGAACTTTGATGGGAAGAATGTATTCGCACTATCGTTGTGGTGTCTTTAGACTGTAGAGGCTGCACGGAGATAAAGTGTAACCATTATTGAAGCATTTTTAGCGTGTGTTGTTATTCTTGATCGGAGGAGCACATGAGACGGAATCAGTGACTTTGCCTTTTCGACATGTTTTCTGAAGCGCCGCACGGTCCCACTCCTGCAGCCAATGAGCTGTTGGGACGTTAATGTATCCATTATCATCATCATCATAGGCGGTCCCTCGAAACGAGGATGACTTGCTTCCACGCCGAAAAAGGATGAGTTCACAAGTGTTTTAATGAAGGACCCGAACTACATCCCAAAGGGTGGAAGATGCCTGTGCGTGGATTTTTTTAACGTGTGGTGGCCGTTGCACCCCAGCCATCACACGGGCTTGACAGAGCGAGGTCTTGGTCCAGTGACAAGGGTTAAACAGGTCGACTGGAGACCAGATCTGCTGCACGGACCTAGTGCACACACATATCGCAGTGTGGGCTGGCCCGTGCTGCCCCTGGGCCACTGGCCCCGAACTCATGCCTCCCCTGGGCCCTGATCACATCCCTCCACAGTCTCTCACCGCTCCTTCGCCCCGATCTCGCCGCTCCTGCTGTACCTGCCCACGCTCCAATCACCGACCTGGACCTTGATGACGTCACTCTTCGCTGCCGCCGCCCTCCTGCACCAGCTCGCGCTGCTCCCTGGAGTAGTCTCCCGGGACCTCCAAGCTGCTCCCAGGGCCGCTCATCGTTCCTTTTATGGCCCCGACCTGCCGCTGGTGTTCTCCCGTTAGTGTATCCAGGCTGTGGGTGGCCACCCCGAGCGCAGCAGAGGGGTTTCTGCATTAGTTCTGGGTGGGGTCAGTATCTTTCCCCTTCTCTCTTCCTCTTGTCTATATCCCTGTGCTTTTATTTCTCTATTTATTCCCCCTGTCTCAGTTTCTAGTGTTTAAAAGGGAACAAAAGATGAAATGGGTGTCACTGTGGAACAATTTCTCTCACTCAAAGATAGACGCACTTCCATTGCACCATGATGTCTAGGTAGCTAGCCGTTGATATTCAGGTTCAAATAAGAATATATATAAATATATCTACATGTATCATAACTGTTCCCTGGTGGTCGAGGGGTTAAGATCCGGCGCACTAACCTGGTTTCAATTGTCGATCAGTTCATCGCATAAAAATAATTGAGGTTTGTGAGACGATTAATAATTGCTGTCATCACCATGAATACCAATACTTTCTGTGATAGACCGAGCTTACAGACGATCTGGCTTCTCCTGCCCTTTGCCGGGCACGTATTCCGGGTTTAATTTAGTAAACTGGACGAGTTCGCTGATCGCGGGGAGACGGTAGGAGCCTCTGTGGCCCCACTGTGAGGATGTGGAAGTGAACACGGTGGCTGGGTGATCCGTGACATTTCTGTAAAGGGCAGCGGAGGAGAAGGATTGAGAACTTTCAGTGTGGGACAGAAGTTGTTTCAGGTGAGCCAACACATTCCTGATCAGCACAGAGGGAGCTCACTGGTCAGCTCCCCTCTGTTGTGCCAGCTGTGCCAGAGGTTTCTGTCGTGTAGTGGTTATCACGTGTGCTTATCATGTTTGCATTACACATGAAAGGTATGAGGTTCGATCCCGGGAAGGAGCATTATGTTTAAACTTGCTTTCGAGGAACAATCAGAGGCGAGTTTCGTCTCCTGGCAAATGCTGCCTGACCTGCTGAGATTTCCAGCATTTGCTGTTTTTATTTGCTATTTATTCTCCTGGCAAAAGTGATCCCTTATTCCTTAAGTGCTCTTTATTTCACTTCAATACATAGATAACTTTCAGTGAGAGAAAACGGATTCACCGGGGACATTTCGCGTGTGACGCCAACGTGATATCCGCTACACTGCAGCCCATCAAAGGGCGAGAAACCACTGAATATAAAGGATGAGCTCACAAATATCAGGGGCAGTGCAGTCTGGTCAACGTCAAACTCTCCTTTCTTATTCAGCTGAGGCATGAACGGGAGTCAGACGCCACAAAGTTTAATTAAAGACACAAATGCAATAACACTTCCAAATCTTTTCACTGTAAAATTCTGAAACTTTATTTGAAATCCTACTGCGTTGAATCTGAAAATGAGCACCATGGGCTTTTATCTTCACTACTGATTCTATTTTCTGTGCATGGTCGGAATAACCGGTGCTGTTAAATTTGACAAAAGTTGCCCCAGATTCCTGATGTCATCGGCAATGAAGATTTTGAACCAGATCCTAGAATACAGTGTGTAAAATGGGTCAACATGCAGAATAACATAAGAACATAAGAAATAGGAGCATGAGTCGGCCATACACCCCTTGAGCCTGCTCCGACATTTAATACGATTATGGCTGATCCGATCATGGACTCAGGTCCACTTCCCTGCCCGCTCCCCAAAGCAAAGCACAAATGATTGAAGTATCGACTGTCCCTCAGTTAGCATTTCTTTCATTGTGCAAAAGAAGGTGAGGGGTTAATTAATGATGCTTTCCCGTGAAAGCAACACAAAAGTTTTAGAAAAAAATATACAGTGACTGGGAGGTGAGTGTTGCTTCTGACACCAGGTGGGAATGGGCGGAGATTTTAAAGCTCCTTGTATTGTGACACCTTCATATCGACGAACATCTGAGTCTTATGACGTAGACCTCGTGGCGCAATGGTAGCGTGACTGATTTCAGTTCCGAAGGTAGCGTGTTTAAATCACATCAGGGTTACTGTACTTTTAGATATTGTTCTTCCAGAATTAATATATTCTTTGCTGTTTGGCAATAACCAGACCCTTGCTCCAAGGTCTGTCTCACTGTTTCCCCGGTGTCAGACAGAGATACGCCTGCTGTCTTCATTTATTTCATGTGACAGGATACAAAAGTTCAAAATCAACCTGCAGATGGCCACATACAGCATTAAATAGTCAGGATGGCCGAGCGGTCTCAGGTGCTGTGTTCAGGTTGCAGTCTTCTCTCGAGGTCTGTGTTTAAATCTGACATTTCTTATTTTTAATCATTAAGTGAAACTCATTGTTTGACACCACGATCAACTCCTTCAAAGTGGGATTCAGCAGTTCACCTGCTCGCTTAACATTTCCGTCTGACCGGGTGCTGAAAGTGGAGATGTTTCCGCAGTGTAGCGGTTAACACGTTCGCCCCACACGCGAAAGCTCACCGGGTGGGAATATTTTCTGGAGCTATCTCCTCATGCATGCTCAGGGGCGAGTTTGTTCTCCTGTGAAAGGTCATAAGGTCATAAACATGTAAGGATTAGGGGCCGGAGTAGGCCATTCGGCCCCTTGAGCCTGGTCCACCATTCAAGAAGATCCTGGCACTTCCTTGACAGCAAGTTTAAACATCTGGGGCGGAGCCAACAGGCGCCTGGCTGCAATCAACGACAAAAACGTCTATTTGGTAGAAGCCCCACGAGATCAATCGGTCGAGCATGAGAATCTTAATCTCGAATTTGGGGTTCGAGCCCCACGTTAACTGTTAAAGCATGTCCCAATTTGCACAGTGTGTTTTCGGTGTCTGGTTCAAAATGTTCATTGCTGGTACATCAACAGGAGACTGGGCAAACAGTGAGAAAGACTTTAGAGCAAAGGTCTGGTTATTGTGAAACACCAAAGAAAATATAAATTCAAGAAACATAGAAAACATAGAAAATAGGTGCAGGGGTAGGCCATTCGGCCCTTTGAGCCTACACCGCCATTCAATGAGTTCATGGCTGAACATGCAACTTCAATACCCCATTCCTGCTTTCTCGCCATAGCCCTTGATCCCCCTAGTCTGAAGACTACATCTAACTCCTTTTTGAGAAGAATAACCTCGAAAAGAAATGTGACCCCGACACCCAGGAAGAAGTGTTAAGGCAGAAGATTAAATGCTGCATTCCTCTGTTCAAAAAATTCCTTTCACAAACATTTCTCTGACCGTAACTGCACAAAACAAAAATGTTCCTTTCAAAGTCATTCAACTTCCGACTTTCCGCGCCCCCCGAATCTCCTGAATCAGATGCCTCTAGTTTTGCCGACTCAATCCATGTCCCTTTGCAATGTTCTGCTTCCACCCACACTATGAAATGTGCCACTAACTTATAGAATCATGGAATGGTTACAGCACGGAAGGCCATTCGGCCCGTCGAGCCCGTGCCGACTCTCAGCGAGTCCCACTCCCCCGCCCTTTCCCCGTAGCCCTGCAATTGTTTTTCCTTCAGACACTGATCCAGCTCCCGTTTGAAAGATAAGATTGAGTCTGCCTCCACCACCCTTTCAAGCCGTGCATTCCAGATCCTAACCACTCGCTGCTAAATGGCCACCTCCTGTTCCTATGTGTAAAGTCTGGGAAACACGAGATCAATTCCTGCCACACTCACAGCCTTCCTAAATATAGCACCATCACTCTATTCTCATAAAACCAGGTCCTGAAGTAGAGGCCAGCTGTGTAGGTTAAAGCTCTGGTTATGTTCCGAACATTGCTGTAGTGTTTCCGTAATGTAGTGGTTATTAGATTCACCTCACACGCGAAATGTCCCTGGTTCAAAACTGCGTGGAAACATTTTGAAAACATGTTCAATCAAATATTTGAAGAAATGGATTTATTCATAATAGTGGTTCAATATTAACAAAAAACAATGTCCCACAACCTTGTTAAATTTTCTGATATCTCTGTTCAGTTCTGTATACATTCAAACTGAATGCTCATAAAAGTATTGGAGTGGGAACTCACTGGATAACAGCACAGCTGGCAATGTTTGTGGAATATATTCGCGTAGCCAAAACGCACAATGACAACCTGGAATTGTGCAGCACCGAATCCACGGGGAAAAACAGTTAAATGCTTCGTCCCTGGGTGGGCTCGAACCACCAACCTTTCGGTTAACAGCCGAACGCGCTAACCCATTGCGCCACAGAGACTGACGCAATTACACACTGCAAGACATCCCAAACCAGGGTGTCAGTCAGTTAAAGCTTCAGATTGCTCTGACCGGGATGGAACTTGTCCACTCTCAGTTGTACTTTTCCCAAGTAAAGGGTGGGACATTCATTGTGGATGTGTGGAAGCAGTCTGGTCCCGCACACTGCAGACACTTCCATGTCACCACCAACCAGCTCTCCCACAACCGGTGTGATCTACCTTCCAGCCTTCCGGTGCCTTGTCTGTGACGAAGTATTCTGATAGTCCCGAAGCCGGTATTAGGTATTAATTCCTTTTCAGGTCCTGACTGCGGATATTGCTGTGATTTAACGCAAACACAATGCTAACAGGGACAGTTCAATTCACCGTTTCTTTGCTTGGTGAAATTTCAAAGATTGAAAGCGACGCACATCAACCCCAAACCTCGTCACCTACTCACTAACTCCACAAAACTTTGCATTTTCTTTCCATGCCAAGCATTTTACATTCATACATTGCAATGCCAACGCACTTTTTACCTGGCAAGACTGAAGTACAAGCTGTGATGAACAGTGTGAAACAGAAACAGCTACTTGAAAAACCATAGCCTCGATGGCATCTGTGTGAATTGTTCTGCATCGATAATTAGCAGAGAGCAAAGAGAGGAAACTGATGGTGTGGATGAGAAAAGGCCGAGCCAAAGTGTACTGTTGGAGATGATTTTGTTGTTTTTGAGAATTGTTTCAAATATTTTACCATGGTTGGTTCCATAGTGTAATGGTGAGCACTCTGGGATCTGAGTTCAAATCTCGGTGGAACCTGATTCCTTGTTGTCCCAGCTGCTGAAAATTTGGGACAAACAAGTGAAAGACACCTGGTGCTGGTGGGCAGTTTTGTTGCCGTTGTCATTGATGCTTGATCTACAAGTCTAGTTATCAAATCGTGTGCTCAACCATCAGTTACCTGTTACAAAATGTTGTAAACAGCTGTCTTGCTCTTTTTGCTTCGTTGCTTTTAACCTCGAATTACCCACACACATTCAGTTGTAGTAAAGGCAGGATCGGGTCTTTTATTTAAACATTCATACCAAACAAACCAAGTATGAAAGTTACTGAGGACACTTCACAAAGGCAGCTTGCTTCGATTTCCATGGCTGCTTGAGACACACACCTTCCGAATGTCCAGTGTCTCTGGTGTCTGCGTGTGTGAGTCTTATCTTTATACTCTTATTTCTTTACATTTAGACAATCACAGCAAGCGGCTTTGTGAATTGTTTAACACACAGACTTAATATTGCTTGTTTAACCTACAGATGTCATTAAATAGTAACAAAGGTACAATCAAATATTTAACATACAGACAATGACCAGTTACTCATTTCAATGGCTAAAGGCACCACATTGTCTAACAGTCTCTTTCCATCCAAACTTCAATCTTCCTGTTTTTTAATCCAAACTTCAGACTGCGTGCTGAAGCAAAGAGTTCAGCAATGCGGGACTGTGCTCTCACATTCCCCCACTTCTTCTCCTCGCCTCTCTGCAGGTCTTATCTGGGTAACATACATTTGCATGGTGGCTCGAGCTCGTTCAACAGCATTGTCCAGTTGTAGTCCTTGTTTTCCAACACAACATCCACAGTAAATCAAAATGACCAGCACGACCAGCTGAACCAGCACCAGCATAAGGACAGGGTGTATCATTGTGTTCATCACACCTGTTGCCGTCGGGCTCCATCCCAACAATGACTCCCACCAGCTTACATGTCCAATCTGGTCCAAAGTTGTGTGTACGTTCTCGATTTCCGCAGTTTGATGGTTAATGTCCACAACGATTGCTTGATTCAAACTCTGTAGCTGTTGAAATGTTGTATTCCATTTCCGTATTTCCTTCTTCCAAATAGCAGCACGCTTCGGGTCAAAGTAGGGTTGTTGTAGATTCAGATTCTCAGGATGCCATTTTAAAGTCCGTTGGTCTGTGATCACCATATCCATTTTTATTTAAAAGTCAATTTTCAATTTTTGATGTTTTCAACTGAATTCCATGCTGTTTACATTCAGAAATGTAAACTCACAATCGGTGTCTTCGACTAAGTCTGTTACCCTCTGCACAGGTTTTAACAATTTCCTCTGCTTTGTGGGAGAAGTGTAACAACATACAGTAAAGGATGACGGAAATGCTGAATAGTCAGTCGAGAGACCCAGTCCTTCTCTCAGTCCACCCTTCGGAACTGCTGTAATTCACTCTCTCGACATTTGCAACAATCCAACTTCTATTTCACATCCTTTAAGATCATGTTTGTAACTCCCACATTTGAGCTTTTCACTGAACATCTCATCAGTTCTGAGACAGCCCATTCCTGCAGAAACTTTAAATGTTTCTGAATAAGCTTCTCCCACTGCTTTCATCTCTGACTGTTCAGTAACTGCTCCTCGTGTATCTGGGGTGTTGGGGAACTGTCTCTGAAGAGGGGAATCCCCTTCCTCCAGGAGCACCTTCATTTGTCCGGCAGACCCTGTGTCCATTTCCCGCTGCCCTTCCACACAAGCCTCGATAAGGGTATGGCCACCCCTATCCTGAAGTAAGGGTCCTAAAGGAACGACATGTGTGGTTGAGGCACGGCATCCCTATAGGGATCCTCCCTCACCTGCGGAATCTACCCCCAACCTCAGCAACTGAACCGAGGTATCATTCCTGTCTGTGTCTCAGCTTCTCTTTCCTGATTCTTCAACTTTTCTTTTAACTTTTCTAATTCTTTAGCCAGTCTCTCCCTGTCCTCTATCAACTGACGGCCACCACCTGGTCCTGCTCCTTTTATGTGACTCCTCGCGGGATTCATCCACTCAGGCCCTTCTGCCTTCCATCGCTGTAACCCCTGTCTCACTTCCATGACTGAAATTCCTGCAGCTCCCTGATACAAGCTTTCTACCCTTGCCAACCATTTATCAAAACGATCGTCCCCACCCCAGGCATCTACTTCCAGAACTACTGACGGGGATAGGAGAGTCAAAATGATCTCTCTAGGTGTACCATCCCCGTAATGACTGATATCAATCCAATTACTTCCCAAACTTTTACACAACTGGAATATACATTCCCCAGCTTCCCTGGGTCCTTCCCCTGGTAATAATGCAAGCCGCTTTATTAACTGTGGCCCGAGTGAGTAACAAAGATTTCAGCTATTATTCTACCAAGCATGAGACCTGGAAGTTGTTTCAAAACCTACTCCCGTTCCCCAGTGATTCCCTAAAGCTCACAGAACCATGTGAACCCTCGGTTTCTCTGATATGTCCCAGACTGCCACTATCCCAGAATATTACACAACCACTGGGCAAACTTATTAAGATCCTGAAGAGGTGCGGGTCCCACTTCACGAAGGATAGCTCTCATGTCCTGTAACTGTACCCCTCCTCGCTCATACCAGGTATCCCCAAAACCACTTAAGGTCGTGTTCCCTTCACGAGCTCCACAGGGAGTAGAGGAATCATGATCCTGCTCTCGCCTTGTCCGCTCGAGCGTGCTTCACCCACTCTCCACAATACCGGAAGGTCGTGTTTAATGTTGTGGGGTGTTAAGCGCCTGAGTAACCGAAGAGGCATCTAACTGCTCCGCCTCCGATCCTAACGTTGCCACGTGAACCACACGGGTTCAAGGTTCCGAAGTCAGAGAAGACAAAGGAGCTGTGGAAGGGAACCGTGGGCATTCTCCCTGTCCCTTAATCCCCTTTTCAACTCTCAGACCCGGAGAATCCTCCGAATACCACCCAGCTTTATCAATTGCTGTCTCCGTGGGCAACCTAAGACCACCATCTGCTGCAGCTTAGATATTCCTTTCTCTAGATCTTGATTACGCTTCTGTTCATCAGCAAGATGCTGATCCAGTGTCAGAAGAGTCCTGGCTGCCCCGAGTGCCTGAAATCACCAATTCTCTACTTCTTTACTCACTGCTGTTAGCTGCTCTCTGAGTTCTGAGACTTCCCTATCTCGAGCCTCAGCCTCTTCTCCTAACGTTTGAATCCCCAGCATGAGACACTGCAACACTAACGCTTTTCTCTTTTTATCACTTTTTCACCCAAACACTTTAATCTTTTTTAACTGGACACTCTTCACTAAGGACTGCCGTGTCTCTCTCCATCCTCCTGTCATTGTTTCCTGTCTTATCCCATAGGTTCCCCCTTTCGACTCAATCCACTCATTAAGAAATGGCTGGAGCTCAACTGGAATATCCCCTGAGCCTCCCATTACTAACTGAAGATCCCTTTAATCACGACAACTAAGAGAATGCTCACCCCTCGAACTGATGTGTGGGAAACACTTCTTCCAACAACTCAGCCAACTTTCTGCTTCATGTCGGGGACTTCGAATAAGCTAACGAACTTTTGAAAATCACGTCGGGGTCACCAAAATGTTGCAAACAGCTGTCTTGCTCTTTTCGCTTCGTTGCTTTTAACGTCGAATTACCCGCACACACTCCGTTGTAGTAAAGGCAGGATCGGGTCTTTTATTTAAACATTCATACTAAACAAACCAAATATGAAAGTTACTGAGAACACTTCACAAAGGCAGCTTGCTTCGATTTCCGTGGCTGCTTGAGACACACACCTTCCGAATGTCCAGTGTCTCTGCTGTCTATGTCTCTACAGTCCATAAATGTCTCATCTTTATACTGAAAAAGCCTTTGAACTCTTATTCGTTCCATTTAGACAATCCTGACTAACTGCTTTCTGAATCGATTAACAGACAGACTTAATGTTGCTTGTTTAACCTGCAGATGTCATGAAATAGTAACAAGGTTACACTCAAATGCTGAACATACAGACATCATCAAATCGTTTAGTCCTGAGTTTCCATTATTCCCACCGTAACAAGGTACTCACATATTTAACATCCAGACAATGACCAGTTACTCATCTCACTGGCTGCAAGGCACCACGTTGTCTAACAGTCTCTTTACCATCCAAACTTCAATCTTCCTGTTATTTAATCCAAACTTCAGACTGCATGCTGAAGCAAAGAGTTCAGCAATGCGGGACTGTGCTAACACAGAGCACAGGATTTGACAACGAGACTTGGAGATCAAGCATCAATGACAAAGGCAACAAAACTGCCCCCCAGCACTAGGTGTCTCTCACTTGTTTGTCCCAAATTTTTAGCAGCTGCGACAGCAAGCATTCAGTTTCCACCGAGATTTAAACTCAGATCGCTGGATTCATGTCCAGAGTGCTCACCATTACACCATGGAATCAACGATGCCAAATTCTTTGAAACATTTCTCAAAAACAAGATCATCTGCAACATTACACTTTGGCTCGGCCTTTTCTCATCCACACCGTCAGTTTCCCCACTTTACGCTCTGCTAATTATCGATGCAGAGCAATTCACACAGGTACCGTCGAGGCTATGGGTTCTCAAGTAGCTGTTTCTGTTTCACACTGTTCATCACAGCTTGTACTTCAGTCTTGCCAGGTAAAAAGTGCGTTGGCATTACAATGCATTAATGTAAAATACTTGGCATGAAAAGAAAATGCAACTTTTTATTGATTGCAAAACATGCATTGCCTGCATTTCAAAAAGCGTTGCTTTTATTCATCCTGCTGAATGCATATTGCACAGATAATCTCAGCACACATTGTGCAGGTAAAGGCAGCATTAGACAACAAACTAGTTTCTCCTCCGCTGATTGTAACAGGTAACTGACGGTTGAGCACACGATTTGATAACTAGACTTGTAGATCAAGCATCAATGACAAAGGCAACAAAACTGCCCACCAGCACCAGGTGTCTTTCACTTGTTTGTCCAAAATTATTAAATTATTGACTCTCATTCAGTTAGCATTTCTTTAATTATGCAAATGAAGATCATCGGTTAATTAATGATGTTTTCCGGTGAATGCAGGATAACATTTAACAAAAAGCCCCAACGTGGGGCTCGAACCCGTGACCCTAAGATTAAGAGTTTCATGCTCTCCCAATTGATCGAGTGGGGCTTCTGCCAAATGCGGGTTTTTGTCGCTGATTGCAGACAGGCGCCTGTTGGCTCCGCCCCAGATGTTTAAACTTGCTGTCGACGAACTGCCAGGATCTTCTTGAATGGTGGACCAGGCTCGAGGGGCTGAAAGGCCTACTCCTGCTCCTAATCCTTACATGCTTATCATCTCATGACTTTTCACAGGAGAACAAACTTGCCCCTGAGCATGCATGAGGAGAAAGCTCCAGAAAATATTCCCGCCCGGTGAGCTTTCGCGTGTGAGGCGAACGTGTTAACCGCTACACTGCGGAAACATCTCCACTTTCAGCACCAGGTCAGACGGAAATGTGAAGCGAGCAGGTGAACTGCAGAATGCCACTTTTAAAGAGTTGGTCGAGGTGTCAAACAATGAGTTTCGCTCAATGATTAAAAGCAGAAAGTGTCAGACATTGGATTTGAACCCACTCCTCCACATGCAATTGCAATCCAAACACAGCACCTTTGACCGCTCAGCCATCCTGACTTGATGCTGCTGTGTTTGGCCACCTGCAGGTTGATTTTGAACTTTTGTGTCCTGTCACATGAAATAAATGAGGGCAGCAGGCGCATCTCTGCCTGACACCGGGGAAACAGTGAGACAGACCTTGGAGCAAGGGTCTGGTTATTAAGACACAGTAAAGAAAATATTGATTCCGGAATTATCCCAAAGGTCAGGAACCCTGACATGATTTCGATAGCAGTGTCCTCATCTCGAGTGAGATGTGTTACCGTTGCACCACTTGCTCTACACAACGAATATGAGATGTTTATCTATATGAACGTTCCTCAAAATAAGGGCTTTTAAAACCCCGCCCATTCCCACTCGGAGTCAGAAGCAGTGCTCACTTGCCAGTCACCGTCCGTTTTTTTGTTGAACTTTTGTTTTTATTTCACGGGAAAGCATCATTACTTAACCCAATGCCATCTTTTGCAGAATGAAAGAAATGCTGACTGAGGGACAGTCGACACTTCAATCATTTCTTCTGTGTTTTGCATGTTAACTGTTAAACCAGATCCCATTTTACACAATTTTTGTCGGGGATTGTTTCAAAATCTTCATTGCTGATGACACCGGGAATCTGGGGCAACTTTTGTCAAATTTAACAGCACTGGTTAATCCGACCATGCACAGAAAATAGAATCAGTCGTGAAGATAAAATCCCACGGTGCTCATTTTCAGATTCAACATCGTAGGATTTCAAATAAAGTGCAAGAATTTTGCAGTGAAAAGATTTGGAAGTGTTATTTGAATTTTTGTCTTTAATGGCGACTTTGTGGCGTCTGACTCCCGTTCATGCCTCTGCTGAATAAGAAAGGAGGGTTTGACGTTGACCAGACTGCACTGCCCCTGATATTTGTGAGCTCATCCTTTATATTCAGTGGTTTCTCGCCCTTTGATATGCTGCAGTGTAGCGGATATCACGTTGGCCTCACACGCGAAAGGTCCCCGGTGGATCCGTTTTCTCTCACTCAAAGTTATCTATTTATTGAAGTGGAATAAAGAGCAATTAAGGAATAAGGGAGCCCTTTTGCCGGGAGAATAAATAGCAAATAAAAACAGCAATTGCTGGAAATCTCAGCAGGTCAGGCAGCATTTGCCAGGAGACGAAACTCACCTCGGATTGTTCCACTATAGCAACTTTAAACATAATGTTCCCGCCCAGGATTGAACCAGGGACCTTTCACGTATAAAGCACACGTGATAACCGCTACACTACAGAAACCTCTGGCACAGCAGACACAACAAAGGGGAGCTGACCAGTGAGCTCCTTCTGTGCTGATCGGGAATGTGTTGGCTCACCTTAAACAACTTCTGTCCCACACTGTAAGTTCTCAATCCTTCTCCTCCGCTGCCCTTTACAGAAATGTCACGGATCACCCAGCCACCGTGTTCACTTCCACATCCTCACAGTGGGGTCACAGAGGCTCCTACCGTCTCCCCGCGATCAGTGAACTCAATCTTAAACCCGGAACATGTGTCCAGCAACGGGTAGGAGAAACAAGAGAATCTGTAAGCTTGGTCCGTAACAGAAAGTAATGGGGTTATTCATGGTGATTACAGCAATTACTAATCGTCTCACAGACCTCAATTATTTTTATTTGACAAATTGATCGAGTATCGTTACCAGGTTAGTGCGTCGTATCTTAACCCCTCGACCACCAGGGAACAGCTACGATGCATGTAGATATATTTATATATATTTATATGTGAACCTGAATATCAACGGCGAGCTGCCTTGGCCTCATGGTGCAACGGTGGTGCATCTAACTTTGAGCGAGAGAAATTCTTTTCTACAATGAAACCCATTTCATCTTTTGTTCCCTTTTAAACACTAGAAACTGAGACGAGGAATAAACAAAGAAATAAAAGCACAGGGATATCGACAAGAGGAAGAGAGAAGGGGAAATACTGCCCCCACCCAGAACTAATGCAGAAACCCCTCTGCTGCGCCCGGGGTGGCCACCCACAGCCTGGATACACTAACGTCCCAACAGCTCATTGACTGTCGGAGTGGGACCGTGCGGCGCTTCAGAAGACAGGTCAAAAATGCAAAGTCACTGATTCGGTCTCGTGTGCTCCTGCTACAAAGAATAGATACACACAATAACATGCTTTTATAATGGTTACACTTTATCGCCATTCTTGTCAAGCAGTCGTTTCGTTGGTCCAGGGGTATGATTCTCACTTCAGGGTTGTTAATGGCAATTTGCGAGAGATTCCACGTTTAAATACCGAATGAGCCCTTTCAATTTGCATAGAACTTATGCAAACAAGTGTTATGCATGTAAACCTGTAAATACCTTGTTTAACCACCAGAGGGCTAATCCCCTGGAGTCCAAAGGGATCCCACAATCCCTTGGGAGCACTTGTACTTAAGGAGGCCTCACAGGCTGGAGAAGCACTCTGGAGACCTGCAATAAAAGACAAAGGTCACAAATTACTTTGAGCTCACAGTATCTGGTCAGACTCTTTATTCATGCACTACAACTGGCGATGAGATACAGATGACGAACCCCACCGCAACGATGTAGAGACCAATGGGCATCCTGGAGAAATTTTCGGAGGGAGATGATTGGGAAACCTTAGTGGAGCGACTCGACCAATACTTCGTGGCCAGCGAGCTGGAAGGAGAAGCGAATGCTGCCAAAGGAAGGGCGATTCACCTCACTGTTGGCGGGGCACCATCTTATGGCCTCATACAAAAGCTGCTTGCTCCAGCGAAACGCACAGAGAAATCGTATGTTGATTTGTGCACACTGGTCCGGGAGCATCTTAACCTGAAGGAAAGCGTTCTGATGGCGAGGTTCCGGTTCGACATGTGCAAAAGGTCTGAAGGCCAGGAAGTGGCGAGCTATGTCATCGAGCAAAGACACCTTGCAGGCATTTGGAATTTGAAGGACATTTGGAGCACATGCTCAGGGACTTCTTTGTACTTGGCATTGGCCATGAAGTAATACTTCGTAAACTACTTTTGACAGTCGAGACCCCAACCTTGAGTAAAGCCATAGCGATAGCCCAAGCGTTCATCGCCACCAGTGACAATACCAAACAAATCTCTCAGCACACGAGTACTGTACAAGTACTGTGAACAAAGTAATGTTGTTTTCAAATCGTTACGTACAGGGCAGGCCTCACATGCCTGCAGCTGTACGTCTGCAGATGTCTCAGAGTCCACCATCAAGGGTGATGAATGCTACGCCATTAACATCTTGTTGCCGCTGTGAGGGTGATCATCGTTTCCATTCACGCCGCTTCAAAGGATACGTTTGCAAGGGCTGTGGAACAATGGGACACCTGCAACGAATGTGCAGGCAAGCTGCAAACCCTGCTAATCCTGCAAACCACTATGTTGCAGAGGAGGGCAGATCCACGGCAGATCACAACGAACCAGAGCATCAGACCGAGGAGGTAGAGGTATATGGGGTGCATACATTGACCACAAAGTGCCCCCGATAATGCTGAAGGTTGAATTAAATGGACTCCCGGTGTCAATGGAGCAAGACATGGGCGCGAGCCAGTCCATTATGAGCAGAAAGACTTTCGATAAATTGTGGTGCAGCAAGGCCTCAAGGCCAGTCCTGACTCCCATTCGCACTAAACTGAGAACTTACACAAATGAACTGATCCTGTAATCGGCAGTGCTACTGTAAAGGTCTCCTACGATGGAGCGATACACAAGTTACCACTCTGGGTGGTACCGGGCGATGGCCCCACGCTGCTCGGCAGGAGCTGGCTGGGGAATATACGCTGGAACAGGAACAACATCCGGGTGCTCTCGCCCGTCGACGACATTTCGTCTGCCCAGGTCTTAAACAAATTTCCCTCGTTGTTCGAACCAGGCATCGTGAAGTTCCAAAGAGCAAAAGTGCAGATCCACCTAATTCCCGGGGCGCGACCTATCCATCACAAAGCGAGAGCAGTACCGTACATGATGAGAGAGAGGGTGGAGATCGAGCTGGACAGGCTGCAACGAGAGGGCATCATTTTGCTAATCATATTCAACGAGCGGACCAGTCCGATTGTTCCAGTCCTCAAGGGAGAGGGCACCGCCAGATTCTGTGGTGATTACAAAGTAACTATCAAATGTTTCTCCCTTCAGGATCAATACCCACTACCAAAGGCAGACAACCTTTTTGCGACGCTGGCGGAGGAAAGACGTTCACGAAGCTGGACTTGACCTCGGCCTACATGACGCAGCAGCTGGAGGAATCATCGAAGGGCCTCACCTGCATCAACACGCACAAGGGTCTCTTCATTCACAACAGATGCCCATTTGGGATTCGATCAGCCTCGGCAATATTCCAGAGAAACATGGAAAGCTTACTGAATTCGGTCCCGCGCACCGTGGTCTTCCAGGACAACATCTTGGTTACAGGTCGGAACACAGATGAGCATCTGCAGAACCTGGAGGAGGTTCTTAGTCGGCTTAATCGCGTGGGGCAAAGGTTAAAATGCTCGAAGTGCGTTGTCCTGGCGCCTGAAGTGGAGTTCCTGGGGAGAAGAATTGCGGCGGACGGCATCAGGCCCACCGATTCGTAGATGGAGGCAATCGACAACGCACCAAGGCCACAGAACGTGACGGAGCTGCGGTCGTTTCCAGGACTCCTGAACGACTTTCGTAACTTCTTACCGGGTCTCAGAACCCTGTTCGAACCACTGCACGCTTTACTGCATAAAGAAAACGAATGGGTATGGGGTAAAAGCCAAGAAAATGCCGTTGTAAAAGCTAGAAAACTGTTATACTCAACCAAATTGCTTGTGCTGTATGATGCATGTAAGCCTTTCGTGCTAACATGTGATGCGTCGTCATACGATGTTGAGTGTGTATTGCATCAAGCTCATGAATCTGGGAAATTGCAACTGGTTACTTATACATCCAGGAGTCTGTCTAAGGCTGAGAGGGCCTACAGCATGATCAAAAAAGAAATGTTAGCATGTGTTTATGGAGTAAAAAAAATGCATCAATATCTGTTTGGGCTCAAATTTGAATTGGAAACTGGCCATAAGCCACTTATTTCCCTCTTTTCTGAAAGTAAGGGGATAAATACAGATGCATCGGCCCGCATCCAGAGATGGGCGCCCACATTGTCCGCATACAACTACGCCATCCGCCACAGACCAGGCACAGAAAACTGTGCCGATGCTCTCAGTAGGCTGCCATTGCCCACCACAGGGGTGGAGATGGCACAGCCCCCAGATTTAGTTCTGGTAATGGAAGCATTCGAGAGTGAGCAATCACCTGTTACCGCCCGACAGTTTAGAACCTAGATGAGCCCAGATCCCTCATTGTCCTTAGTAAAAAACGGTGTGCTCCACGGGAGTTGGTCTAGTGTTCCGTTAGAGATGCAGGAAGAAATAAAGCCGTACCAGCGGCGCAGAGATAAAATGTCCATACAGGCAGACTGTATCAAGTAGTGGTGCCAAAAAAGGGCAGGGACACTTTCATTAGTGATCTCCACAGTACCCACCCAGGCATTGTAATGACGAAAGCGATAGCCAGATCCCACATGTGGTGACCCGGTATCAATGCGGATTTAGAGTCCTGCGTTCACAGATGTAATACATGTTCGCAGTTAAGCAATGTACCCAGGGAGGCGCTGCTAAGTTTTTGGTCTTGGCCCACCAAACCGTGGTCTAGGGTACACATCGACTATGCAGGCCCATTCTTGGGTAAAATGTTCCTTGTGGTTGTAGATGCGTACTCCAAGTGGATTGAATGTGAGATGATGTCCGCTGCCACCATTGAAAGCTTGAGGATCATGTTTGCCATGCACGGCCTGCCTAACATTCTTGTCAGTGACAATGGGCTGTGCTTCACCAGTGCTGAGTTCAAAGAGTTCATGACACGCAATGGGATCAAAATGTCACATCTGCCCCGTTTAAACCAACATCCAATGGTCAGACAGAGAGAGCAGTGCAGCAATCAAGCAGAGCTTGAAGAGGGTAACTGAGGGCTCACTGCAGAGTCACCTATCCCGAGTCCTGCTTAGTTACCGCACAAGACCCCACTCGCTCACTGGGGTTCCCTCCGCGGAACTGCTCAAAAAAAGGACACTTAAGACAAGGCTCTCGTTAGTTCACCCTGATCGATACAAAGAGATAGAGAGCAGGCGGCTTCAAGAGAATACATGTCATGATCAAGTAAATGTGTCACACGAAATCGAGATTAATGATCCTGTATTTATGTTGAACTATGGACAAGGTCCCAAGTGGCTTCCCGGCACTGTCGTGGCCAAAGAGGGGAGTAGGGTGTTCCTGGTCAAACTTTCATATGGACTCACCTGCAAGAAACACTTGGACCAAACCAAACTCAGATTCATGGACTATCCAGAACAACCCACAATAGACTCTACCTTTTTCGCTCCTCCAACACACACACAAGTGGCAATCAACCCAGCGGTTGACCACGAAGCAGAACCCATCACCCGCAGCAGCCCAGCAGGACTCACCACGCCCAGCAGGCCAGTGAGGGCCCAACAAATGACTCACCAAAACCAGCATTTGCACCGAGACGATCAGACAGGGAAAGGAAGGCCACAGATTGACTCAAATTGTAAATAGTTACACTACTGACTTTGGGGAGGCTGGGGGGAGCGGTGCGGGGGGAGTGTTGTTACATATGTAAACCTGTAAATACCTTGTTTAACCATCAGAGGGCTCATCCACTGGAGTCCCAAGGGATCCCACAATCCATCAGGAGGGTCACAGGTTGGAGAGGCACACTGGAGACTTGTAATAAAGGACGACGGTCACACCTTACTTTCAGTTTGCAGTATCTGGTCAGATTCTTTATTCAAGACATAACACTCTGTATTTAGGAGACTGGTTTAAAATGTTTATTGCTCATGTGACAAGGAATCTGGGGCGACTTTTGTTCAATTTATTTCACGGCAAAAATAGTCTCAAATATCACGTTCCGCCCGGGATCCTTTCGCGTGTGAAGCGAACGTGATAACAACGACGCTACGGAAACACTGCGGTTCAAATGATGTTAGGAACATAACCAGATGTTTAAACTTGCTGTCGAGGAACTGCGAGGATCTTCTTCAATAGTGGACCAGGCTTGTGGGGCCGAATGGCTGACTCCGGCCCCTAATCCTTCCATACTTATGATCTTATGATCTTTCACAGGAGAACAAACTCGCCCCTGAGCATGCATGAGGAGAAAGCTACAGAAAACATTCCCGCCCAGTGAGCTTTCACTTGTGAGGCAAATATGTGAACCGCTACACTGCGGAAACATCTCCACTTTCAGCACCAGGTCAGACGGAAATGTGAAGCGAGCAGGTGAACTGCTGAATCCCAGTTTTTAGGAGTTAGTCGTGGTGTCAAACAATGAGTTTCACGAAATGATTAAAAGTAAGAAATGTCAGATTCAAATCCACACCTCCAGAGGAGACTGCGAACAGAACACAGCACCTGAGACCGCTCGGACATCCTGACTATTCAGTGCTGGGTGTGGCCACCTGCAGGTTGATTTTGAACTGTTGTGTCCTGTCACATGAAATAAATGAGGGCAGCAGGCGTATCTCTGCCTGACACCGGGGAAACAGTGAGACAGACCTTGGAGCAAGGGTCTGGTTATTGCCAAACAGCAAAGAAAATATTAATTCTGGAAGAACAATTTCCAAAAATACAGTGACCCCAACGTGATTTGAACACATAACCTTCTGATCTGGAGTCAGACACGCCACGATGCCTACATAAGGAGCCTGGGATGTTCGTCTATATGAAGGTTTCACAATACAAGCGGCTTTAAAATCCCCGCCCATTCCCACCAGGTGTCAGAAGCAACGCTCACCTGCCAGTCACCGTATGTTTTTCTCTGAAACATTTGTGTTGCTTTCATGGGAAAGCATCATTAATTAACCCCTCACTTTCTTTTGCACAATGAAAGAAATGCTAACTGAGGGACAGTCGGATACTTCAATCATTTGTCCTGTGCTTTGGGGAGCAGGCAGGGAAGTGGACCTGAGTCCATGATCGCATCGGCCATGATCGTATTAAATGGCGGAGCAGGCTCGAGGGGCGTATGGCCGACTCCTGCACCTATTTCTTATGTTCTTATGTTCTTATGCATATTAACCCATTTTACACACTGTATTTTAGGAGTCTGGTTCAAAACCTTCATTGCCGATAACACCAGGAATCTGGGGCAACTTTTGTCAAATTTAACAGCACCGGTTAATCCTACCATGCACAGAAAATAGAATCAGTTGTGAGGATAAAAGCCCACGGTGCTCATTTTCAGATTCAATGCAGTAGGATTTCAAATAAAGTGAAAGAATTTTACAGTGAAAAGATTTGGAAGTGTTACTTGTATTTATGTCTTTAATTAAAGTTTGTGGCGTCTGACTCCCGTTCATGCCACTGCTGAATAAGAAAGGAGGGTCTGACGTTGACCAGACTGCACTGCCCGTGATATTTGTGAGTTCATCCTTTATATTCAGTCGTTTCTCACCCTTTGATTGGTTGCATTGTAGCGGATATCACGTTGGCCTCACACGCGAAAGATCCCCGGTGGATCCGTTTTCTCTCACTGAAAGTTATCTATTTATTGAAGTGAAATAAAGAGCAATGAAGGAATAAGGGAGCCCTTTTGCCAGGAGAATAAATAGAAAATAAAAACAGCAAATGCTGGAAATCTCAGCAGGTCAGGCAGCATTTGCCAGGAGAATAAACTCGCCTCTGATTGTTCCTCTATAGCAAGTTTAAACATAAAGTTCGTGGCCAGGATTGAACCAGGGACCTGTCACATGTAAAGAAAACGTGATAATCGCTGTACTACAGAAACCTCTGGCACAACAGCCCCAACAAAGGGGAGCTGACCAGTGAGCTCCCTCTGCGCTGATCGGGAATGTGTTGGCTCACCTTAAACAACTTCTGTCCCACACTGAAAGTTCTCAATCCTTCTCCTCCACTGCCCTTTACAGAAATGTCACGGATCACCCAGCCACCGTGTTCACTTCCACATCCTCACAGTGGGGTCACAGAGACTCCTACCGTCTCCCCGCGATCAGCGAACTCGCCCAGTTTACTAAATTAAACCCCGAACACGTGCCCGGCAAAGGGCAGGAGAAGCCAGATAGTCTGTAAGCTCGGTCTATCACAGAAAGTATTGGTATTCATGGTGATTACAGCAATTATTAATCGTCTCACAGTCCTCAATTATTTTAATGCAACGAACTGATCGAAGGTCGAAACCAGATTAGTTCACCGGATCTTAACCCCTCGACCACCAGGGAACAGGTATGATACATGTAGATATATTTATATATATTTATATATGAACCTGAATATCAACGGCTAGCTGCCTAGACCTCATGGTGCAACGGTAGTGCATCTAACTTTAAGTGAGAGAAGTTGTTCCACAGAGACACCCATTTCATCTTTTGTTCCCTTTTAAACACTAGAAACTGAGACAGGGGGAATAAATAGAGAAATAAAAGCACAGGGATAGAGACAAGAGGAAGAGAGAAGGGGAAAGATACTGTCCCCACCCAGAACTAATGCAGAAACCCCTCTGCTGCGCTCGGGGTGGCCACCCACAGCCTGGATACACTAACGGGAGAACACCAGCGGCAGGTCGGGGCCATAAAAGGAACGGCGAGCGGCCCTGGGAGCAGCTTGGAGGTCCCGGGAGACTACTCCAGGGAGCAGCGCGAGCCGGTGCAGGAGGGCGGCGGCAGCGAAGTGTGACGTCATCAAGGTCCAGGTCGGTGATTGGAGCGTGGGCAGATACAGCAGGAGCGGCGAGATCGGGGCGAAGGAGCGGCGAGAGACTGTGGATGGATGTGATCGGGGCCCAGGGGAGGCATGAGTTCGGGGCCAGGGGCCCAGGGGCAGCACGGGCCAGCCCACACTGCGATATGTGTGTGCACTGGGTCCGTGCAGCAGAGCTGGTCTCCAGTCGTCTTGGTTAACCCTTGCCACTGGACCAAGACCTCGCTCTGTCAAGCCCGTGTGATTGCTGTGATGCAACGGCCACCACACATTAAAAAAATCCACGCACAGGCATCTTCCACCCTTCGGGATGTAGTTCGGGTCCTTCATTGAAACACCTGTGAACTCATCCTTTTTCGGCGTGGAAGCAAGTCATCCTCGTTTCGTGGGACCGCCTATGATGATGATGATGATGGATACATTAACGTCCCAACAGCTCATTGACTGCAGGAGTGGGACCGTGCGGCGCTTCAGAAGGCATGTCGAAAAGGCAAAGTCACTGATTCAGTCTCATGTGCTCCTCCGATCAAGAATAGCAAAACACACGAGAAATGCTTCAATAATGGTTACACCTTATATCCACATTTGCTAAACAGTTGGCTGGTTGGTTTATGAGTATGATTGTAGCTTTGAGGTTCTTACTTGAAATTTGCGAGAGTTTCTCGGTTCAAATCCCACATGAGCCCTCAATTTGCTGCAGATTTTGAATTTGCGTCAAACTTTTGCAAAGAAGGAGTTGCATTTCTGCAGTGCCTGTCAGGAACTCATGACGCCCCAAAGGTCTTTACAGCCATGGAGTTACCTTTGAAGTGTTGCCATGTGAGGAAAGATGTGCCCAAATCACCCCACACGAACCTCAACTCTTTACGAAGGAGTTCATAGAATCATAGAAGTTTACAGCACAGAAGGAGGCCATTTCGGTCCATCGTGTCCACACCGGCCAACAAGAGACTATCCAGCCTAATCCCACTTTCCAGCTCGAGGTCCATAACCCTGCAGGTTACAGCACTTCAGGTGCACATCCAAGCACTTTTTAAATGTGGTGAGGGTTTCTGCCTCTACCACCTTTTCAGGCAGTGAGTTCCAGACCCCCACCACCCTCTGCGTGAAGAAATTTCTTCTCTAAACTTTCTACCAATTACTTTAAATTTGTGCCTCCTGGTTGTTGACCCCTCTGCTAAGTGAAATAGGCCCTTTCTATCCACTATATCTAGGCCCCTCATAATTTTATACACCTCAGTGAGGTCTCCCCTCAGCCTCCTCTGTTCCAGGGAAAACAAACCCAGCCTATCGAATCTGTCCTCATCGATAAGATTCTCCACTCCCGGCAACATCCTCGTAAGTCTCCTCTGTGCCCTCTTCAGTGCAATCACGTACTTCCTGCAATACGGCGAACAGAACTGCACGCAGTACTCCAGCTGTGGCCTAACCAGTGTTTTATACAGTACAAGTATAAATCCCCACCCCATCTCTTGTAATCTATGCCTCGGCTAATAAAGGCAAGCATTCCATATTCCTTCTTAACCACCTTATCTACCTGGCCTGCTACTTTCAGGGATCTGTGGACATGCACTCCCTGGATTCTGTGAGGACCCAGCTGATTGGAAAACTGCAAATATAACGCCCCTATTTAGAAAAGGAGGCAGACAAAAAGCAGGAAACTATAGACCAGTTAGTCTAACATCTGTGGTTGGGAAAAAGCTTTCGCGTGTGAGGCGAACGTGGTAACCGCGACACTGCGGAAACATCTCCACTTTCAGCACCAGGTCAGACGGAGATGTTAAGCGAGCAGGTGAACTGCTGAATCCCAGTTTTAAGGAGTTGATCGTGGTATCAAACAATGAGTTTCGCTTAATGATTAAAAATAATAAATGTCAGAAGTTGGATTCAAACCCACACCTCCAGAGAAAACTGCGATCTAATCACAGCACCTCAGACCACTCGGCGGTGTGTGTGGCCACCTGCAAGTTGATTTGGAACTTGTGTGTCCTGTCACATGAATTAAATGAGGGCAGCAGGCGTATCTCTGCCTGACACCGGGGAAACAGTGAGACAGACCTTGGAACAAGGGTCTGGCTATTGCCAAACAGCAAAGAAAATATTAATTCTGAAAGAAGTGACCCCGACGTGATTTGAACACGCAACCTTCTGATCTGGAGTCAGACACGCTACCGTTGCGCCACGAGGCCTACGCAATGTGTTTGAGATGTTCCTCTATATGAAGCTTTCACAATACAAGGGGCTTTAAAATCTCCGCCCATTCCCACCTGGTGTCAGAAGCAGCGCTCACCTGCCAGTCACCGGATGTTTTTTTCTTAAACTTTTGTGTTGCGTTCATGGAAAAGCATCATTCATTAACCCCTCACCTTCTTTTGCACAATGAAAGAAATGCTAACTGAGGGACAGTCGATACTTCAATCATTTGTCCTGTGCTTTGCGGAGCGGGCAGGGAAGTGGACCTGAGTCCATGATCGCATCGGCCATGATCGTATTCAATGGCGGAGCAGGCTCAAGGGGCGTATGACCGACTCCTGCTCCTATTTCTTTTGTTCTTATGTTCTTCTGCATGTTAACCCATTTTACACACTGTATTGCCGATGTCACCAGGAATCCGGGGCAACTTTTGTCAAATTTAACAGCACCGGTTATTCCTTCCGTGCAGAGAAAATAGAATCAGTAGTGAAGATAAAATCCCATGGTGATCATTTTCAGATTCAATGCAGTAGGATTTCAAATAAAGTGAAAGAATTTTACAGTGAAAAGATTTGGAAGTGTTACTTGTATTTGTATCTTTAATTAAACTTTGTGGCATCTGACTCCCGTTCATGCCTCTGCTGAATAAGAAAGGATTGACGTTGACCAGACTGCACTGCCCCTGATATTTGTGAGCTCATCCTTTATATTCAGTGGTTTCTCGCCCTTTGATGGACTGCAGTGTGGCGGATATCACGTTGGCCTCACATGCGAAAGGTCCCTGGTGGATCCGTTTTCTCTCACTGAAAGTTATCTATTTATTGGTTAAATAAAGAGCAATTCAGGAATAAGGGAGCCCTTTTACCAGGAGAATAAATAGCAAATAACGACAGCAAATGCTGGAAATCTCAGCAGGTCAGACAGCATTTTCCAGGAGACTAAACTCTCCTCCGATTGTTCCCTTATAGCAAGTTTAAACATCATGTTTCTACCCAGAATCAAACCAGGTACTTTTCTCGTATAAAGCAAATGTGATAACCACTACACTACAGAAACCTCTGGCACAACAGCCCCAACAGAGGGGAGCTGACCAGTGAGCTCCCTCTGTGCTGATCGGGAATGTGTTGGCTCACCTTAAACAACTTCTGTCCCACACTGAAAGTTCTCAATCCTTCTTCTCCGCTGCTCTTTACAGAAATGTCACGGATCACCCAGCCACCGTGTTCACTTCCACATCCTCACAGTGGGGCCACAGAGGCTCCTACCGTCTCCCCACGATCAGCGAACTCGCCCAGTTTACTAAATTAAACCCCGAACACGTGCCTGGCAAAGGGCAGGAGAAGCCAGATAGTCTGTAAGCTCGGTCTATCGCAGAAAGTATTGGTATTCATGGTGATTACAGCAATTATTAATCGTCTCACAGACCTCAATTATTTTTATGCGATGAATTGATCGAGAATTGAAACCAGTTTAGTGCGTCGGATCTTAACCCTGCGACCACCAGGGAACGGTTATGATACATATAGATATATTTATATATATTTATATATGAACCTGAATATCAACGGCTAGCTACCGAGACCTCATGGCACAACGGTAGTGCGTCTAACTTTGAGTGAGAGAAATTGTTCCACAGTGACACCCATTTCATCTTTTGTTCCCTTTTAAACGCTAGAAACTGAGACAGGGGGAATAAATAGAGAAATAAAAGCACAGGGATAAAGACAAGAGGAAGAGAGAAGGGGAAAGATACTGCCCCCACCCAGAACTAATGCAGAAACCCCTCTGCTGCGCTCGGGGTGGCCACCCACAGCCTGGATATACTAACGGGAGAACACCAGCGGCAGGTCGGGGCCATAAAAGGAACGGCGAGCGGCCCTGGGAGCAGCTTGGAGGTCCCGGGAGACTACTCCAGGGATCGGTGCGAGCTGGTGCAGGAGGGTGGCGGCAGCGAAGAGTGATGTCATCAAGGTCCAGGTCGGTGATTGGAGCGTGGGCAGGTACAGCAGGAGCGGCGAGATCGGGGCAAAGGAGCGGCGAGAGACTGTAGAGGGACGTGATCGGGGCCCAGGGGAGGCATGAGTTCAGGGCCAGGGGCCCAGGGTTAGCACGGGCCAGCTCACACTGCGATATGTGTGTGCACTGGGTCCGTGCAGCAGAGCTGGTCTCCAGTCGTCTTGGATAACCCTTTCCACTGGACCAAGACCTCGCTCTGTCAAGCCCGTGTGATGGCTGGGGTGCAACGGCCACCACACGTTAAAAAAATCCACGCACAGGCATCTTCCACCCTTCGGGATGTAGTTCGGGTCCTTCATTGAAACACTTGTGAACTCATCCTTTTTCGGCATGGAATCAAGTCATCCTCGTTTCGAGGGACCGCCTATGATGATGATGATGATGGATACATTAACGTCCCAACAGCTCATTGACTGCAGGAGTGCGGCGCTTCAGAAGGCATGTCGAAAAGGCAAAGTCACTGATTCCGTCTCATGTGCTCCGCCGATCAAGAACAGCAACACACACTAAAAATGCTTCAATAATGGTTACATCTTATCTCCACATTTTCTGAGCAGGTGGTTTGTTGGTCTCGGGATATGATTCTTGCTTCGTGGTTGTTACTTGAAATTTGCAGAAAGATCCTGATTTCAAATCCCAGACTAGCCTTGAGTTTGCATCGAACTTTTGCAAAGAAGGACTTGCATTTCTGCAGGAACTCATGACGACCCAAAGCGCTTTACAGCCGTTGAGTTGCCTTTGAAATGTTGTCATGTGACGAAAGATGTGCCCAAATCACCTCAACTCTTTGCAAACGAGTTCATCGAATCAAAGAAGTTTACAGCACGGAAGGAGGCCATTTCGGTCCATCGTGTCCGCACCGACCAACTCGAGGCTATCCAGCCTAATCCCACTTTCCATCTCGAGGTCCAAAACCCTGCAGGTTACGACACTTCAGGTGCACATCTAAGCACTTTTTAAATGTGGTGAGGGTTTCTGCCTCTACCACCCTTTCAGGCAGTGAGTTCCAGACCCCGACAACCCTCTGCGTGAAGAAATATCTCCTCTAAACTTTCGACCAATTACTTTAAATTTATGCCTCCTTGTTGTTGACCCCTCTGCTAAGGGAAATAGGTCCTTTTTATCCACTATATCTCGGAACCTCATAATTTTATACACCTCAATGAGATCTCCCCTCAGGCTCTGTTCCATGGAAACCAAATCCAGCCTATCCAATCTGTCCTCATGGCTAAGATTCTCCACTCCCAGCAACATCCTTGTAAATCTCCTCTGCACCATCTTCAGTGCAATCATGTCCTTCCTGTAATATGGCGACCAGAACTGCAAGCAGTACTCTAGCTGTGACCTAACCTGCCCCACCGACCCCATCTCTTGTATTCTGTGCCTCGGCTAATAAAGGCAAGCATTCCATATTTCTTCTCAACCACCTTATCTACCTGGCCTGCTACTTTCAGGGATCTGTGGACATGCACTCGCTGGATTCTGGGGAGGACCCAGCAGATTGGAAAACTGCAAATGTAATGCCCCTATTTAAAAAAGGAGGCAGACAAAAATCAGAAAACTATAGACCAGTTAGCCTAACATTTGTGGTTGGGCAAATGTTGGAATCCATTATTAAAGAAGCAGTAGCAGGACTGAGAAACATCGAAACATAGAAAATAGGTGCAGGAGTAGGCCATTCGGCCCTTCGAGCCTGCACCACCATTCAATAAGATCATGGATGATCATTCAGCTCAGTACCCCTTTCCTGCTTTCTCTCCATACCCCTTGATCCCTTTAGCTATAAGGGCCACATCTAACTCCCTCTTGAATATATCGAACAAACTGGCATCAACAACTCTGCGGCAGAGAATTCCACAGGTTAACAACTCTCTGAGTGAAGAAGTTTCTCCTCATCTCAGTCCTAAATGGCTATCCCTTAGACTCCGACCCCTGGTTCTGGACTTCCCCAACATCGGGACCTGTCCAGTCCCGTCAGAATTTTATATGTTTCCATAAGATCCCCTCTCATTCTTTCAAACTCCAGTGATCTCTCGATCCCTTGATTCCCCGAGACTCCAAAAATCTATCTAACGCAGCCTTGAATATATTCAGAGACTCAGCATCCACAGGCCTGTGGGGCAGAAAATTCCACAGATTCATAACCCTCTGAGTGAAGAAATTCCTCCTCATCTCTGTCTTAAATGGCCGACCCCTTAACCTGAGACTGTGGCCCCTGGTTCGAGACACTCCAGCCCGGGGGAAACAACCTCTCAGCATCTACCCTGTCAATCCCCTTCAGAATATTGTGTGTTTCAATGAGATCACTTCTCATTCTTCTAAACTCCGGAGAGTATCGGCCCATTCTACACAATCTCTCTCCTTAAGACAGTCCTCTCATCCCAGGAATCAATCTGGTGAACCTCTGTTGTACCACCTCCCAGGCAATTATTTCCTTCCTCAAATAAGGAGACCAAAACTGTGTGCAGTACTCCAGGTGTGGTCTCACCAGGGCCCTGTACAATTGTAACAAGACTTCCTTACTCTTGTACTGTGGGCTATATATTAGGTACTATGGGCCGAGTGCCCTGTTTTTTGCTGATTCGATGGTTGTATAAAAAGTTATTAAAATTTGACAGTTGCTCGGCAAACATATTTGTATTTCCTTCAGTGTACTCCTTACTCTTCAAGGGCTAGATTTTCCCCAAGCAGTTTTGTCGGCGCACTGACCTCAAGCGCATCGACTTTGCTCGCTGGAAACGGCGCGGGGAAAAACTCTCCCCATCCTGGCCGCTGTGTACAGTCCCCGGAGTCCTGGCGTGGTGTCGATGGTGAAGTGGGGGGCGGAGCCAAATGCCTGCACCGAAAACACTGCCGGCACCTTCGCACATGGGCAGTAGGGAGAGAAAACTTGGCACTCTGCCATTTTTAAACAGTGTCAAACCCGATGAAAAGCACAGCAGCTTCTCAGCTTCTCCGGTCGCTCGGCGGGCTCTCCCCCCGTCCCTCCCCGATAAAACGCACAGCTCCAGCAGCTGCAACTTCTCCGGTCCACAAGCTCACACTTCTCCGGTGTGTCTTCCCTCCCCTATCCCAGGGATATAGGAACCGAGTGTAATGGAGCCAAGTTTGCTGATGATACAAAGATGGGAAAGTAAATTGTGATACAGCAAAGAAAATCTCAATTCCGGAAGAACAATATGGAAAAGTACAGTGACCCCGACGTGATATAAACACGCAGCCTTCTGATCTGGAGTCAGACACACTACCGTTACACCACGAGGTCTACAGTGCAGAGTGCCCATGTTTGTATACATGAAGGTTCCTGAAACACAGTTTTATTTACCCTGCATTGGTGCAATGAAAGGGCTTTAAAATCCCCGGCCACTCCCACCGTGGGTCAGACAGCATCAGAAGCAGTGCCCACCTGTCACTCACCCTCTCACTCCCGCTTTCATCACCTGCTGCCCGCGGACTGCAGCAAATCCAGTTCATCATCATCATAGGCAGTCCCTCGAAGCGAGGATGACTTGCTTCCACGCCAAAAAAGGATGAGTTCACAGGTGTTTCAATGATGGACCTAATATTCCAGGTCCCGAACTGCATGTTGAAGGGTGGAAGATACCTGTGCGTGGATTTTTTTAACGTGTGGTGGCCGTTGCACCCCAGCCATCACACGGGCTTGACAGAGCGAGGTCTTGGTCCAGTGGCAAGGGTTATCCAAGACGACTGGAGACCAGCTCTGCTGCACGGACCCAGTGCCCACACATATCGCAGTGTGGGCTGGGCCCGTGCTGCCCCTGGGCCCCTGGCCCTGAACTCACGCAGCCCCTGGACCCCGATCACATCCCTCCACAGTCTCTCGCTGCTCCTGCTGTACCTGCCCACGCTCCAATCACCGACCTGGACTTTGATGACATCACTCTTCGCTGCCGTCGCCCTCCTGCACCAGCTCGCGCTGTACCTTGCCGTGGTACACCACCACGCTGCTCCCAGGCCGCCGCTCACCGCTCCTTTTATGGCCCCGACCTGCCGCTGGTGTTCTCACGCAGGTCGGGGCCTCCACGCTGCTCCCAGCAAATCCAGTTACACGCCATGTCACCACACAATTCTCAGCTGTGATTGTAAGCTGACTATATTTAAAGCTATCACAGAGGCTGCAAATAGTGTTCCCTGGTAGTCTAGTGGTTAGGATTTGGTGTTCTCACTGCCGTGGTCTGGGTTTGATTCCTGGTCAGGGAAAGCATTTTTACAGAGCAAGCTGACAAATATATTTCAAGTCTGTGAGACACTGAATAATTGTTTTAATCATCATTAATCCAGCCACATGCGTTGCACACTGAAGGAAATACAAATATGTTTGCCGAGTGACTGTCGGATTTTAATAACTTTTTATACAACTGTAGAATCAGCAGAAAAACAGGTTATTCGGCCCATAGTACCTAATATATCGCCCATAGTACAAGAGTAAGGAAGTCTTGCTCCAAATGTACAGGGGCCTGGTGAGACCACACCTGGAGTACTGTGCACAGTTTTGGTCTCCTTATCTGAGGAAGGATACACTTGCCTGGGAGGTGGTACAACGGAGGTTCACCAGATTGATTCTTGGGATGAGAGGACTGTCCTATGGTGAGAGATTGTGTAGAATGGGCCGATACTCTCCGGAGTTTAGAAGAATGAGAGGTGATCTCATTGAAACAGACAATATTCTGAAGGGGATTGACAGGATAGCTGATGAGAAGCCCGGCTAGCTCAGTCGGTAGAGCATGAGACTCTTAATCTCAGGGTCGTGGGTTCGAGCCCCACGTTGGGCGATTACTTTTCATTAAACTTTTATATTGCTTTCGCGGGTCAATATCATTAATGAACCCATGATCTTCTTTTGCACAATGATAAAAATGCGAACTGAGGGAGAATTGATAATTTAATCAAATAATGAAAGCAGCGCCTCAGACCGCTCGGCCGTCCTTACTGTTAGATGCTCCAGTTACAAGTTATTACTCTGGAAATTTTCAGTCCGGGTGTTTGTTCAGGGCTGCTTCAGCACAGAGGGAGCTCACTGGTCAGCTCCCCTTTGTTGGGGCTGCTGTTCCAGAGGTTTCCGTAGTGTAGTGGTTGTCATGTTTGCTTTATACGTGTAAGGTCCCTGGTTCGATCCCAAGTGGGAGCATTATGTTTAAACTTGCTGTGGATGAACAATCAGAGCCGAGTTTAGTCTCCGAGCAAATGCTGCCTGACCTGCTGAGATTTCCAGCATTTGCTGTATTTATTGATTAAAGTATCGACTCTCCCTCAGTTAACATTTCTTTCATTGTGCAAAAGAAGGTGATGGGTTAATTAATGATGCTTTCCCGTGAAAGCAACACAAAAGTTTAACAAATAAACATATGGTGACTGGCAGGTGAGCGCTGCTTCTGACACCCAGTGGGAATGGGCGGGGATTTTAAAGCCCCTTTTATTGCAGAACCTTCATATAGACGAACATCTCAGACTCAGTGTTTAGGCCTCGTGGTGCAGCGGTGGTGTGTCTGCCTCTTGATCAGAAAGTTGCGTGTTTAAATCATGTTGAGGTCCCTGTCCTTTTGGGTAATTCCAGAATTAATATTTTCTTTGCTGTTTCGCAATAACCAGATCCTTGCTCCAAGGTCTGTCTCACTGTTTCCCCGGTGTCAGGCAGAGATACGCCTGCTGTCCTCATTTACTTCATGCGACAGGACACAAAAGTTCAAAATCAACCTGCAGGTGGCCACACATAATATTGAGCAGTCAGGATGGCCGAGCGGTCTAAGTTGCTGCATTCAGGTTGCAGTCTGCTTTGAAAGCATGGGTTCCGTAGTGTAGTGGTCATCACATTCGCTTAACATGGAAAAGGTTCCCGTTTCAAAACCAGCTGAAAACGTGCTCAATTAAATATGAGAAGCATTGAATAATGTGCATTTCTTGTTCAGTATTAACAAAGCATAATGTCTCCCAGTCCTGCTATATTTACTGAATGCTCTGTACAGTTCGGTACACATTCAAACTCTACAGTTTCCAGCCCTGACGATGCAGAAAGCCCATCTCAAAGCTGCACATTCCAGCTGCTTTCAGTTGAGTTGTGAGAGATTATTGACCGATCCTGCAGCTGTGAAAAGGAAAGATGTGTTAGAGGGGTCATCAAACAAGGCCATGTGGGTTGAATTAAAGAACAAAAAAGGGGCGATCACACTACTGGGAGTGAACTATAGACCCCCGGGCAGTTAGAGGGAGATAGAAGAACAAATATATGGGCAGAATGTTGAGAAGTGCAAAACCGAAAGAGCTGAAATAGTGGAGGATTTTAACTACCCGAATATTAACTGGGAAAATGATAGTGTGAATGGTACAGATGGTGGAGAATTCCTAAAATGCATTCAGGAGAAATTCTTTATCCAGTATGTAACAAGCCCATCAAGGGAGGAGCGGTTCTGGACTGGGTCTTGTGATCGAAGATGGGCAGGTATAAGGGGTATCAGTGGGAGAGCATTTTGGTGCGAGTGATCAGACTCAGTAAGGTTTAGGGTAGTTATGGAAAAGGACAAAGGGGACCAGGAATAAAAGTTCTCAATTGGGGTAAAGCCAATTTTGCTGAGCTGAGAAGGAATTTCGCCAAAGTTGACTGAGAACGGCTACTTGCTGGTAAATCAGTGTCAGAGCAGTGGGAGGCATTCAAGGAGGAGATCCTGAGGGGACAGAGCAAGTATGTTCCCTTAAAACAAAGGTGGGACTAACAAATCTAGAGCTCCCGGGATGTCAGGGGACAGACAGGGAAAGTTAACGAAAAAAAGGGAAGCTTATGACAGATACGGATAACTCAATACTGCAGAAACTCCAGAGATGCAGAGGTGCAATTAAAAAATATATCAGGAAAACAAAGAGAGAGCATGAGAGAATGTTGGCAATTAAATCTGGTAAAACCCAAAGATGTTTTACAAATACATTAAGAGCATGATGATAAGTAGAGAAAGAGTGGGGCCTATTAGAGTCCAAAAAGGGAATCTGTACACGGAGGCAGAAGACTTGGGTAGGATTCTGAATGAATACTTTGCATCTGATTTCACAAAAGAGAGGGGCGATGTGGACTTTGGAATGAGGGTGGAGAAGTGTGAAATATTAGATGAAATAAACATAGTGAGAGAGGAAGTATTGGTGGTTTAGCAGCTTCGAAAGTGGATAAATCCCCAGGCCAGGATGAAATGTATCTCAGGCTGATAAGAGCAGCAAAAGAGGAAATAGCAGAGGCTCTGACCACCATTGTCCAATCCTCACTGGCTACAGGTGCGGGGCCAGAGGATTGGAGCACTGCTAACGTTGTACCTTTGTTTAAAAAGGGAGAAAGGGATTGAGTAAATACAGGCTGGCCAGCCGAACCTTTTACAATTATTTGTAAAATTCCTGAGGGACAGGATAAATCTTCATTTGGAAAGACATGGATTAATCAAGGATAGTCAACATGAATTTGTCAAGGGAAGGTCATGTCTGACTAAGTTGATTGCATTTTTCGAGGAGGTAACCAGGAGGGTTGATGAGGGCAGTGGTATGATGTAATGTATATGCACTTTAGCAAAGCTTTTGACAAGGTCGCACTTGGCAGACTGGTTACGAATGTAAAAGCCCATGGGATTCAAGGGAAAAGTGGCAAGTTGGGTCCAAAATTTGTTCAGAGGCAGGAATCAAAGCGTAATGGTTGATGGGTAATTTTGTGATCCAGTGGGGTTCCGCAGGGCTCAGTGCTGGGTCCCTTGCTTTTTGTGGTATACATCAATGGTTTGGACTGAAATGGTGAGGGTATGAGTAAGAAGTTTGCAGATGACACTAAAACAGGCTGAGTGGTTGATAATGAAGAAGAAAGTGGCGGACTACAGGAAGATATCAATGGATGTCTCAAGGCGCTTTGCAGCCAATGAAGTACTTTTTGAAGTGCGGTCACTCTTGTAGTGTGGGAGACACAGCCGCCAATTTGCACACGGCAGGCTCCTATAGGCAGCAGTGTGATGATGACCAGATCATCTGTCTCTGTGATGTTGATTGAGGGATAAATATTGACCAGGACACGAATCCTGGCCACATTGATCCTCCCAGCACTTCACACTGTTCTCCGAGGGACCAGCGCGATGATACTAAAACAACAAGCGAAGTTGGTAAGCTATCCATGCAGTCCATCGGAATCCAGCCACACCACCTTATACCACGGGTAACATCTCTCCATGGATTCTGGAATCTGGATCAACAAACCAAAATCACATCTTATAAGGAATTCCGGGAGGTGCTTCAAGCTTTATTACATATATGTTAACATTTTTAAGGTATTTAAACAAATACCGACGTTTTTGAAATGGGCGTCTGGGTGACGTCATCAAAACCCTGGTCGTCATTTTGGAGCGTGAGCAGGAACATCGGCAGGGCCCAGGTAGAGAGGAGTGGGAAGGTCGGGGCGGATGAGCGGTGAGTGTTTGTGGCGAGATGCGGTGAATGTTTATGGTGGAGGAGCGGCGACTGATCGTGGAGGAGGTGCGACAGATGAGGGGACAGGGCCCAGAAGAGCCGAGGGCCCAGGGGCAGCACGGCCCAGCCCACACTGCGATATGTGTGGGCACTGGGTCCGTGCAGCAGAGCTGGTCTCCTGTCGTCTTGGTTAACCCTTGCCACTGGACCAAGACCCAGCTCTGTCAAGCCCGTGTGGTGGCTGATGTGCAACGGTCACCCCACGTTAAAAAAATCCACACAAAGTCATCTTCCACCCCCTCAATTGGATTCAGGACTGGAACATCGGGTCCTTCATCGAAACTCCTGTGAACTCATGGAAGCAAATCGTCCTCGATCGAGGGACCGCCTATGATGATGATGATCAATGTACTGGTCAGGTGGGCAGAACTGTGGCAAATGGAATTCAATCCAGATAAGTGTGAGGCAATGCAGTTAGGGAGGTTTAACAAGGCAAGGGAATATACATTAAATGGTACGACACTGAAAAGTGTAGAGGAATAAAGGGACCTTGGAGTGCAGGTCCGCAGATCCCTGAAGGTAGCAGGCCAGGTAATTAATGTGGTTAAGAAGGCATATGGAATACTTGCCTATATTAGTCAAGGCATGGAATACAAGAGCAAGGAGGTTATGCTTGAACTGAACAAAACACTGGCTACACCACAGCTGGAGTACTGCGTGCAGTTCTGGTCACCACATTACAGGAAAGATGTGATTTCACTGGAAAGGGTGCAGAGGAGATTTACTAGAATGTTGCCTGGTCCGGAGAATTTTGGCGATGAGGATAGTTTGGAGATGCTGAATCTGTTTTCTTTGCAACAGAGGTGTCTGAGCGGAGACCTGATTGAGGTGTATAAAATTGAGGGGCCTGGATAGAATGGATAGGAAGGTCCTGTTTCCCTTGGCAGAGGGGTCAACAACCAGGGGGCGTAGAAGTAAAGTAATTGGGGGAGGTTTAGAGGAGATATGAGGGGACATTTCATCACCCAGAGGGTGGTGGGGGTCTGGAACTCAATGCCTGAAAGGGTGGTAGAGGGAGGGACCCTCACCACATTTAAAAGATACGTGGATGTGCACTTAAAGTGCCACAACCTACAGAGCTATGGACCGAGAGCTGGAAAGTGGGATTAGGCTGGATAGCTCTTTGTCGGCCGGTGCAGACACGATGGGCCGAAATGGCCTCACTCTGTGCTGAAACTTTCTGATTCTATGATTCTATTAATATAGATATATATTTATAATATATACCATTACCATAATTTTTCCTTGGTGGTCGAGTGGTTAAGATCCCGAGCACTAACCCTCTTTCTATTCTCAATCAGTTTATCGCATGAAAATAATTGAGGTCTGTGAGAGGATTAATAATTGCATACCTCGGGAGCCTATTATCAGCGAGGGCAGGCATCGATGACGAGGTTCAACACTGCCTCCAGTGCGCCAGTGCAGCCTTCGGCCGCCTGAGGAAGAGAGTGTTCGAAGATCAGGCCCTCAAATCTGCCACTAAGCTCATGGTCTACAGGGCTGCAGTGAGACCCGTCCTCCTGTATAGCTCAGAGACATTGACCTTATACAGTGGGCACCTCAAGTCACTGGAGAAATACCACCAATGATGTTTCTGCAAAATCCAGCAAATCCCCTCGGAGGACAGATGCGCCAACATTCGCGTCCTCAATCAGGACAACATCCCCAGCATCGAAGCACTGACCACACTCGACCAGCTCCTTTGGACGGGCCACATTGTTCACATGCCTGACACAAGACTCCAAAAGCAAGCGCTCTACTCGGAACTCCTGCACGGCAAGCGAGCCCCAGGTGAGCAGAGGAAACGTTTGAAGGACCCTCAAAGCCACTTCATAAAATGCAACATCCCCAACAACACCTGGGAGTCCCTGGATAAAGACCACCCTCAGTGGAGGAAGAGCATCTGGAGGGTGCTGAGCACCTCGAGTCTCATCGCCGAGAGTATGCAGAACACATGCACAGGCAGCGGAAGTAGCATGTGGCAAACCAGTTCCACCCACCCTTTCCTTCAACCACTGTCTGTCCCACCTGTGACAGAGACTGTAATTCCCATATTGGACGGTTCAGTCACCTGAGAACTCACTTTTAGAGTGGAAGCAAGTCTTCCTCGATTTCGAGGGACAGCCTATGATGATGAATTGCTGTTATCACCGTTAATAACCCCGTTACTTTCTGTTACACACTGAGTTTACAGACTCTCTGGCTTCTCCTGCCCTTTGCGGGACACTTGTTCCGGGTGTAACTTTACAAACTGGGTGAGTTCGCTGATCGCGGGGAGACGGCAGGAGTCTCTGTGGCCCACTGTGAGGATGTGGAAGTGAACATGGTGGGTGGTAATTACGTGACATTTCTGTAAAGGGCAGCGGAGGAGAGGATTGAGAGCTTTCAGTGTGGGACAGAAGTTGTTTAAGGTGAGCCAACACATTCCTGATCCTCCTCTCTTCTTCTGAGGCAATCCCCCGGAGTCGAGGATGACTTGCTTCCACATCAGCATCGGTCCCGATCAGCACCGAGGGAGCTCACTGATCAGCTCCCCTCTGTTGTGCTTCTTGTAACAGAGGTTTCTGTAGTGTGGTGGTTATCACGTTTGCTTTACATGTGAAAAGTTCCTGGTTCTATCCCAGGCGGGAACATTATGTTTAAACTTGCTGTGGATGAACAATCGGAGGCGAGTTTCGTCTCCTGGCAAAAAAGCAGATGCTGCCTGTGCGGTACCAGAACTGAACACAGTCCCCCAAGTGAGGTCTAACCAGGGCTTTGTGCAGCTGCACACAACATCTGTCCCCTTGTGTTCCAGTTATACGAACATAAGAAATAGGAGCAGGAGTTGGCCACACTGCACCTCGAGCCTGCTCCGCCATTCAATAAGATCATGGCTGATCTGATCATTCACTCAGCTCCACTTCCCTGCCCGCTCCCCATAACCCCTTATCCCCTTATCGTTTAAGAAATTATCGATTTCTGTCTTAAATATATTCAATGTCCCAGCTTCCACAGCTCTCTGAGACAGCGAATTCCACAGATTTACAATCCTCTGAGGGAAGAAATTTCTCCCCATCTCAGTTTTAAATGGGCGGCCCCTTATTTTAAGATCTAGTTCTAGTCTCCCCCACCAGTGGAAACATCCTCTCTGCATCCACCTTGTCAAGCCCCCTCATAATCTTATACATTTGGATAAGATCACCACCCATTCTTCTGAATTCCAATGAGTAGAGGCCCAATCTAAACAACCTTTGCTCAGAAGTCAACCCCCTCAACTTCGGAATCGACCGAGTGAACCTTCTCTGAACTGCCTCCAGAGCAAGTATATCCTTTCGTAAATATGGAAAACAAAAGTGCACGCAGTATTCCAGGTGTTGTCTCAACAATACCCTGTATAACTGGAGCAAGATTTCCCTGCTTTTATACTCAATCCCCTTTGCAATAAAGGCCAAGATTCCATTGGCCTTCCTGATCACTTGCTGGTGATCGAGTTCGCGAGATATGAAGGCCAGCTTAACATTAGTCTTATTTGATTATTTTCTGATCCTGCCCATGACATTTACATAACACCATGTTGACTCTGTCAAATCATGTTATAATTTTCGAAGTGCTCTGACACCACTTCTTTAACAATGGATTACAGCATTTTCCCGATGACTGATGTCAGACTGACTGTCCTGTAGTTCCCGGTTTTCTCTCTCCCTCCTTTCTTGAATAGCGATGTTACATTTTCTACCTTCCGATCCGTTGGGACTGTTGTAGAATCTGGACATCGTGGTGCAAAGGTTACGGGTCTAACTCCCGATCAGGAGGCTGTGTGTTCAAATCAGTTAATTTAGCTGTTGTTCTTCCGGAATTGATATTGTGTTTGCTGTTTCACAATAACCAGACCCTTGCTCTAAAACCTGTCTCACTGTTTCCCCAGGGACACATTCATGTTACAATGAACATTCTGAATCAGATGCCTGAAGTGCAGTGTGTAAAATGGGATATGGTTTAACAGTTAACATGCAAAACACAGAACCAATTATTCAATTATCGACTCTCCCTCAGTTAACATTACTTTCACTGTGCAAAAGAAGCTGATCGGTTAATTAATGAAGTTTGCCCAAGAAAGCGACATAAAATTTAACAATAATGATTCACCCAACCTGGGGCTCAAACCCACAACCCTGAGAATAAGAGCCTCATGCTGTATCTACTGAGCTAGCAAGGATTATGTTAATCACGTTCCCTGTCGGTGAGGCGCCTGTTGGTTCCGTCCCATTTCCCTGTGTTTCCCGATCCTGTCTGTCTCTCTGGCTCTGTTCAATCTGTGTGTGGCCACCTCCAGTTTGATTTTGAACGAATACCCGTGTTTGTGTATTCAGTAAAAACAGAAAATGCTGGTAACACTCAGCAGGTCGGGCAGTATCTGTGGAGGTGGGGAAGTGGGAATAATCGATGGGTTTGTTTGTGGCTTTGATCTGTTGCTGGGAAGTGAGGCAGCGCTGCAGGATGCTTTTTTTCGAGGTGTAAGCAGAGGTTTCCGTCGTGTAACGGTTATCACCTTCGCCACACATGTGAAATATCCCCGGTTTGAGCACGGACAGAAACATTATTTTGGCGAATATTTTTCTGTGGAATACATTTTAAAAAGTAGCCCGAGGTTCCTTGTATCATGAGCGATGGGCATTTTAACTCACTCTCCTAAAATACAGTGTGTGTAAAATCAGATAGGGGATAAAACTTCATCAATGATTAAAGTTCCTTAACTCAGTAAAGTTCAGTTATTGAAGTTTCCATCGATGCATTGCATAAACATAATTGAGGTGTGTGAGAGGATTAATAATGAGCTTTAATCGTTAATGAGCCCATTACTTTATGTTATAGACCCAGGTTACACACTCTCTTGCTTCTGAAAGAGTTGAGATGCATGTGGGGTGATTGGGGCACATCTTTCCCCACATTACAAGGCTCCATCGGTACTTCATTGACTTTAAATCACTTGGGGATATCCTGAGTTGTTGAAAGGCCACGTAAAAATGCAGTCATTCTTTGCAAATGTTCTAACCGCAAGTTCAAACTTCGCCGGCAAATGGAGGCTCACCCAGAATTTGTTCTGACACCACGACAAAGTCCTTAAAAGTGGGATTCAGCAGTTCAGCTGCTCGCTTAACATTTCCGTCTGACCTGGTGCTGCAAGTAGAGATGTGTCCGCAGTGTAGCGTTTAACACGTTCGCCTCACACACGGGAAAGCTCACCGGGTGGAAATATTTTGTTGGAACTTTCTCCTCAAGCATGTTCAGGGGAGAGATTGTTCTCCAGTGAAAGGACATAAGATCATAAGAACGTAAGAATTAGGAACAGGAGTCGGCCATTCGGTCGATTTTAATTTTTTCAAAGTGATTCCACCCGGGGACCTTTGGTGTGTTTGGGGAACATGATAACCACTACACTACAGACACACGGTGGTAGATGTTGTCTTAGGAACATAACCAGAGCTCTGAACAACACAGCTGGCCGATACTTCAGGAGCTGGTTTTACGAGAATAGAATGACGGTGCTATATTTAGGAAGGCTGTGAGAGTGGCAGGAATTGATCTCGTGTTTCCCAGACTTTATACACAGGAACATAGGAACAGGAGGAGGCCATTTGGCAGCGAGTGGTTAAGATCCGGAATGCGCTGCCTGAAAGGGTGGCAGAGGCAGAATTAATCTTATCTTTCAAAATGGATTTGGATAAGTATCTGAAGGAAAAATATCTCAGGGGTACGGGTAAAGGCCGGAGGAGTGGGACTAGCTGAGAGTCGGCACGGGCTCGACAGGCCGAACGGCCTACTTCCGTGCTGTAACCGTTCCATGATTCTATATTATGTTTAAACTTGCTGTGGATGAACAATCGGAGGTGAGCTTAGTCTCCTGGTAAAAACGCTGATGCTGTCTGACCAGCTGAGATTTCCAGCATTTCTGTTTTTATTTGTTATTTATGGATTGAGTCGGTACAACTAGAGCTTTCTGATTCAGAAGATTCGAGGGGCACAGAAAGTTGGGAGTTTAACGACTTTGAAAGGAACATTTTTGACTTGTGCAGCTTCGGTCAGAGAAATGTTTGTGTAATGATTTTTTCACAGAAAGGGATTCAGAATTACACCTTCTGGCTTCACACTTCTCTCTGGGCAGGCAGTTAAACAGGGGTTTCCTTAGTGTCGCGGTTATCATCTTAGTTTCTCACACTCAAACGGTCTCATGTTCAAACCCAGGCAGAAACATCATTTTAGAATATATTTGCTGTGAAATAAATTGAAACATCAACCTGCAGATGGCCACATACAGCATTAAATAGTCAGGATGGCCGAGCGGTCTCAGGTGCTGTGTTCAGTTTGTAGTTTTTTCTGGAAGTGTGGGTTCGAATCCCACTTCTTCCTTTTCGTCATTGAGCAAAACCCATTTGTTTGGCACCACGACCAATTCCTTTAAAGTGGGATTCAGCAGTTCACCTGCTCGCTTAACATTTCATTCTGACCTGGTGCTGAAAGTGGAGATGTTTCCGCAGTGTCGCGGTTAACACGTTCGCCTCACACGCGAAAGCTCACCGGGTGGGAATATTGAATATTTTCTGGAGCTTTCTCCTCATACATGCTCAGGGATGAGTTTGTTCTTCTGTGGAAGGTCATAAGATCATAAACATGTAAGGATCAGGAGCAGGTAAAAATACATCTCCTCACCCAACATCCCCCGCCCCGGATTTTTCCTTTTACCAATTATCTTATGTCTGTGTCCTCTGGTTACCGACACTCCTGCCCGTGGAAACAGTTTCCCCATAATTCTGTAAATCTCTATTAAATATCCCATTGACTGTGATTACTGGGGTTCAATATGGGGAATGGTCAGTTCATCCACTTTGCACCGAAGAATGATCGACCAGTGCATGATCTAAAAACATTATGTTAGAGAAGAGTTTTTCTGTGAAATAGTTGCTCCTGTTAATTTGAACAAAAGTTGCACCGGATTCCTGGAGTCATAAGTGATACGTCCTTCCTGTACAGTATAAATGCACACGAGGCCAATGCTTGAGAGAAGGTCAGTCTGTGACCTGTCCTTTATTCCTTAGCACACAAGTGATGGAAGTGAGTGGAGCTTCCCCTTTTATACTTGAAGGTCCAGGTTAGGAGTGTCTCCCACAAGTTCACCACCTAGTGGTCATTGTTCTCACAGTGTACAACTTGTCAGTTTATACATGGGTTACAATGCTGGTTGAATACATGACATCACCTACCACCCCAAAGTCTTATTGGGATCACAGGTTGAGTCTCTCTGGTGGTTTACGCTCTCGTGTAGAGCGCCTGAGTTGGGGCTCCGGTTGTTGGGCGCTGGCCTGTGTGTCTGCTGTTTGCGGTGCCTCAGGCCTATCCGGACTGCCCACAGTGACTGGGCTCTCCTCCCTTTGGTTCCGATGTTCGGTCACCTGTGCTGGAGTGAACTCTATATCGTGTTCTTCCTCTGCTTCTTCTATGGGGTTACTGAACCTCCTTTTTGTTTGATCCACGTGTTTGCGGCAGATTTGTCCATTGGTAAGTTTAACTGCCAGAATCCTATTGCCCTCTTTGGCAATCACAGTGCCTGCAAGCCATTTAGGCCCTGCAGTGTAGTTATGGACAACAACAGGGTCGTTTACACCAATATATCGAGCCCTCGCATTCCTGCCATGGTAGTTATATTGTGATTGGCGCCTGCTCTCAACAATTTCTTTCATGGTGGGGTGTATAAAGAATAACGGGTTTTGAGCGTCCTTATCATTAGCAGCCCTGCGGGTGGAACCCCTGTGAGCGAGTGTGGTCGGGATCTATTGGCCAACAGGAGGCGTGATAAGTGGCTTTGTAGGGAACCCCCTTGGATTCTGAGCATCCCCTGTTTGATTATCTGCACTTTTCGCTCTGCCTGGCCATTTGAGGCTGGCTTGAACGGTGCCTTTCTGACATGGTTAATTCCATTGCCTGCCATGAAGTCCTGGAATTCAGTGCTTGTGAAGCACGGGCCATTGTCGCTGACCAAGATGTCTGGTAGACCGTGGGCGGCGAACATTGCCCGTAGACTTTCTACCGTGGCAGAGGATGTGCTTGAATTTAAAATGTCACACTCGATTCATTTGGAATGGGTTTCTACTGCAACCAAAAACATTTTTCCGATGAAAGGACCTGCGTAGTCATCATGGATGCGTGACCAAGGCTTGGCGGGCCATGGCCAGGGGCTAAGGGGGGCTACCCTGGGTGCATTGCCCAGCTGGGCACACGTGTTGCACCTGCGAACACAAACTTCCAGATCTGCATCTATCCCTGGCCACCAAACGTGTGACCTGGCAATTGCCTTCATCATGACAATGCCCGGATGCTCATTGTGGAGTTCTCTGATGAACACCTCTCTGCCCATCTGGGGCATGACTACGCGGTTTCCCCACAGTAGGCAATCGGCCTGAATCGAGAGTTCATCCCTGCCCCTGTGAAATTGTTTAAATTCCTCAGGGCATGCCCTGTACGTGGCTGCCCAGTCCCCATTCAGGACACATTTCTTGACTAGGGTCTCTATTTGTCCAGACTTTAATCTGACGGGCTGTCACGGGTGAGCCATCGCTTGTGAAAGCTTCAACAGCCATGACCATCTCAGCAGCATGCTCGGTAGCCCCCTCAGTGGTGGCAAGTGGGAGCCTACTGAGTGCATCGGCGCAGTTTTCAGTGCCCGGTCTGTGCCGAATTGTGTAGTCATAGGTGGCTAACGTGAGTGCCCACCTCTGTATGCGGGCCGATAAGTTTGCATTTATGGCCTTGTTGTCGGCCAAAAGTGACGTGAGGGGTTTGTGATCTGTCTCCAGCTCAAATTTCCTGCCAAACAGGTATTGGTGCATTTTCTTTACCGAATATACATATGCGAGCGCCTCCTTTTCTATCATCCCGTAGCCCCTTTCTGCCTGGGACAGACTTCTGGAGGCATAAGCTACCGGCTGTAACTGACTCTTGGCATTGACATGCTGCAACACACACCCGACACCATAGGACGACGCATCGCACGTTAACACAAGTTTCTTACATGGGTCATATCGTGTTAACAGATTGTTGGAACATCACAAATTGTGTGCTCTATTAAAAGCCCTTTCCTGGCTGTCCCCCCAGACCCATTCGCGACCTTTGCTTAGGAGCACGTGTAGCGGCTCTAGCAGCGTGCTCAATTTGGGAAGAAAGTTCCCAAATAGTTGGGGAGCCCCAGGAACAAACGCAGCTCCGTCGTGTTACGAGGTCTGGGTGCTCTCTGGATCGCTTCCATCTTGCACACAGTAGGGCTCATCCCGTCTACTCCTACCCTCATCCTCAGGAATTCTACCTCTGGAGCAAGGAAGATGCACTTCGCCTTTTTCAGTCGCAGTCCTACCCGGTCCAGTCTGCGTAGCACCTCCTCCAGGTTGTGGAGGTGTTCTTCAGTATCGTAACCCGTGATGAGGATGTCGTCCTGAAAAACCACCGTCCCTGGAATCGACTTGAGGAGGCTTTCCATATTTCGTTGGAAGATCGCGGCGGCCAAGCTAATCCCGAATGGACATCTGTTGTACTCAAACAACCCCTTGTGTGTCGTGATGGTGGTCAGCTTTTTCAACTCACTCGCCAGCTCCTGGGTCATGTAAGCTGAGGTCAGGTCCAATTTTGAAAAAACTTTGCCACCGGATAGTGTCGCAAAGAGGTCCTCCGCTTTCGATAACAGGTACTGGTCCTGGAGTGACACCCGATTGATGGTGACCTTTGTAATCAGCATATATCCTGACCGACCCATCCGCCTTGAGCACCGATACAATCGTGCTCGCCCAGTCACTGAATTCAACTGGCAAGATGATGCCTTCTCTCAGCAGGCGGTCCAATTCGCCTTCTGTTTTTTCCCACATCACGTACGGCACCGCTCTGGCCTTGTGGTGCACTGGCCTGGCGTACCCCAGGTTACTTGTCTTCTGAGCAATGAACATTTTAAACCAATTTCAAAAATTCAGAGTGTGTTCAGTCAGATAGGGTGTAAAATATCATCTATGATGAAAGCTCCTGAAATTATTACAGTTCAGTTATTGAAGTATTGACTGTAAGTCTGCAAAACAATCCGGGTGGGAATATTGGCCCAAAAATTCCGGTTGGAGGCTTCCCGCGGGCAATTCCTTTCCGATCGGTGATGTTTTAATCACCCCACCTCCCACAGAGTTTAATTAATTGCATGTAATTATTTGAAAAAAGTTTGAATTAAAAAGTTACTTTCCGAACTCGGGCTCCCTCTGTGAATGCCTAACCACTAAACGAGCAGGATACACATTAAATAATTTAATTCCAGACTTCATATTTTCTTTGCTGTTTCACAATAACCAGACCTATGCTCCAAAATCTGTCTCACCGTTTCCCCGGTGTCAGTCAGAGAAGCACATGGGACTGAATCAGTGACTTTGCTTTTTCGTCCTGTCTTCTGAAGCGTCGCACGGTCCCACTCCGACAGTCAATGAACTGTTGGGACGTTAGTGTATCCAGGCTGTGGGTGGCCACCCCGAGCGCAGCAGAGGGGTTTCTGCATTAGTTCTGGGTGGGGACAGTATTTCCCCTTCTCTCATCCTCTTGTCTGTATCCCTCGGCTTTGTTTTCTGTATTTATTCCACCGGCCTCATTTTATGTGTTTAAAAGGGAACAAAAGATGAAGTGGGTGACACTCTGGAACAATTTCTCTCACTCAAATATATCTATTTAGTGAAGTGAAATAAAGAGCAATTAAAGAATAAGGGAGAAGCCACTGTCGCCCTTTTGACAGGAGAATAAACTCGCCCATGGTTGTTCATCCACAGCAAGTTTTAACATAATATTTCTGTGCGGGATCCTTTCGCGTGGAAAGCAAACGTGATAACGGCTCCACTGCGGAAACCGCTCTGACCAGAAGTACAGCAGAGGGCAGCTGACCAGTGAATGCCTTCTGTGCTGATCGGGAATGTGTTGGCTCACCTTAAACAACTTCTGTCCCTCACTGACAGCTGTCAATCCTTCTCCTCCGCTGCCCTTTACACAAACATGTCACTGATCCCCACCCACCACCCCACATCCCCATCGTGTTATCTTCCATGTTAGCACAGTGGGGCCGCGGAGGCACCTACTCTCTCCCCGCGGTTAGTGAACTCAGTCAGTCTGTAAAATTAAAGGGGAACAAGTGTCCCGCAAAGAGCAGGGGAAGGAAGAGAGTCTGTAACCTGGGTTTAATTGTTTGTCAAAGGCTACCCGTCCCGTTGTGTATTTCCAGCAGTTTCCTACTTTCACAGGTGGAGATACCGGGGCTGGACCATGCTCCTAAAATACAATGAGGTAGGGATAAATGTTCCTCACGTACTCAGGGCAAAATAAATGATTGAAGTTCTACAATGGATTAATTAATGATGTTTAAATCAATGAATCTTTTTTTCACATGAGATGCATGTAACTCTTTCTTCTAAGGTTTTAATTTTGATGGAAGTGCAATTTCCCTGGCCGGAAATCGACCCAGGGCCGCGGTGGTGAGAGCGCCGAATCCTAATCACTGGACCACCAGGGAACGCTGCATTGCTGCATCGCTGCATCGTAATGCTTGGTGTCATTAATATTCTTTTCAATCCACTTGTTTCACACCGAAACACATCGTAACCTTGATCTGAATTTAACGTCACGTGATTCTTTGAAATCACCTTTAAATGATTGGGTAAAACCACCCCTTATACCACCGAAAAACAGCTTCAATTCCAGGTCAGGGCGGTAACTTCTGCAACAGCTTTTTTCAATTCAAAACCTTATAAAATTGACGACATGCAGCTAATATGAAAAAATAAGAATTCATTTAATCACAGTTAAATAACCGATCACCTTTTTCAGGATGAAATAAATAATAATATAGTTACTGAGGGACACTAGTATCTTTAATCATTCATTTTCTCTTCACATGTGATGAATTTTTATCCCTATCTCATTGACATGCTGTATGAGAAATTGTAAGTGTTCATGACTCAGTTGTAAAACCATTGATTGTGTGTGTGTCTATTCTTGATAGGAGGAGCACTTGAGACCAAAGTTCCAGTTCGATATATGCATCAATAGAATCAATTTTCACCAGTTCCTTTAAACCCAATAACATAATTTATTTTGATTGGACTGGATGGAGGAACATGATCCATGTAAACAATTGTTTTCATTTTACTTGTGCTGAATGCTCATAAAAGTATTGGAGTGGGAACTCACTGGATAACAGCACAGCTGGCAATGTTTGCGGAATATATTCGTGCAGCCAAAATGCACAATGACAACCCGGAACTGTGCGGCACCGAATCCTCGGGGAAAAACATTAAAAGGCTTCGCCCGGAGATGGGTTTGGATTACCCACCTTTCAGTTACCAGCCGAATGCACTAAACCATTGCGCCACAGATACACACTGCAAGACATGCAAAACCAGGGTGTCAGTCAGTTAAAGCTTCAGATTGCTCCGACCGGGATGGAACTTATCCACTCTCAGTTGTACTTTTCCCAAGTAAAGGGTGGGACATTCATTGTGGATGTGTGGAAGCAGTCTGGTCCCGCACACTGCAAACACTTCCATGTCACCACCAACCAGCTCTCCCACAACCGGTGTGATCGACTTTCCAGCCTTCCAGTGCCTTGTCTGTGACGAAGTATGTTTCAAAAGTTTTGGCATAGTTGGTTCCATGGTGTAATGGTGAGCTCTTTTGACTTTAAATCCAGTGATCTGAGTTCAAATCTTGGTGAAACCTAAAGTCTTGTTGTCCCAGCTGCTGCAAATTTGGGACAAACAAGTGAAAGACACCTGGTGCTGGTGGGCAGTTTTGTTGCCTTTTTCATTGATGCTTGATCTACAAGTCGAGTTATCAAATTGTGTGCTCAACCGTCAGTTATCTGCTCCAAATCAGCGGAGGACAAATCACTTTGTTGTCTAATGCTGCCTTTGCCTGCACAATGTGTGCTGAGATTATCTGTGCAATATGCATTCCGCAGGATGAATAAAAGCAATGCTTTTTGAAATGCAGACACTGCATGTTTTGCACTCGACAAAACGTTGCATTTTCTTTACATTCATTTTACATTAATGCATTGCAATGCCAACGCACTTTTTACGTGGCAAGGTCGATAATTAGCAGAGCAGAATGAAGAGATCGCAATGTTTCTGTTTAAAGAATGGACTCAGTTGAGAATATTTTGTGGATTTTATTTTTCTGAGGCTATTTTCCCTGTGCTGGGGACACCCTGCGCAGATATGTGAAAAAGCTGGTTTTGTTAAAACTCCAGAGACCGCATGAAAGTTAGCTGGGACAAAAGACCTGTCAGTCATCCATTGACAAAAGAGCTGTTGGCCAGGAAGGGGGGCCACTGACAAAGCCACTCTAATTTGTAAAAGCACTTCTCACCTCCATCTCAGAAGGAGACAGAGAACAATGAACCCACCAGCCTGGCCAGCCAAGGAGGAGCTGGGTCTTTCCCAACACAAAGGCTCAGAGAGATGCCCAGACTAAGGGCCATCAGCCCAATGCATGGGTGGGATGGCCCATCACTGACTAAGTACCCGTGCTTAGAAACAAAGGGGTTTTAAAGATTGGCGGGAAAGATAGGGGTAGCAAGACTCCCAGAAAGACAGGGTCCTTTCCACTTTATTTTTAGCTTGGAGCTTGGTGTGAAGCTTGGAGCTTGCAGCTTGCAGCTTGTGTCTAGAGAGAGCCCCCTCTCGCTCTTGCTCTCACTCCACCGATCGATGTACCAGAGGAAGGGGCCGCAGTACTGCAGAAGAAGCCACCGAGACTGAAGACCAGGCAGTGACTTCCCACAGCTGAGCTGAGCAAGGAAACGGGCTGCGTGTGGTGGTGAACATGGTCGCGAGTGTCCCAAGCCAGTAACCAGATATCCCAGGCCAGCTGGGTAAGGGCTCAGGCTTTTCTCAGAAGTGAAGCTTTTCAGGGCTATTCTGGGGAGGGTAATTCATTGGTAGGGGTGGGGTTAGAATCCACCAGGGAATTACTGCGTGTTACTAGGTTCATTTCTGTACTGTATGTATGTTGTTTGTAACCGGGATTTTATTCTCCACAGAGACAGTGATTTCGTTTAGCAGTGCATGTTTTAGCCATTGTATGTTAGACCAAATAAATATACTACGATTTATTACCGAAGCATCCCTTTCCGTGACTCATTTAATTTACACTCTGAATAATAATTCCCGCATCTCAAACTTTCGGAAGGTGGGGGCGATTCAAACCGTCCGTCTGGCAATTTGGCGAGGATCACAAACACTTACAATATTTACTAAAGGATATACTTGCTTTGGAGGCAGTTCAGAGAAGGTTCACTGGGTTGACTCCGGAGATGAGGGGTTGACTTATGAGAAAAGGTTGAATAGGTTGGGCCTCTACTCATTGGAATTCAGAAGAATGAGAGGTGATCTTATCGAAACGTATAAGTTAATGAGGGAGCTTGATAAGGTGGATGCAGAGAGGATGGTTCCACTGATAGGGGAGACTAGAACTAGGGGGCATAATCTCAGAATAAGGGGCCACCCATTTAAATCTGTGATGAGGAGGAATTTCTTCTCTCAGTGGGTTGTAAATCTGTCGAACTCACTGCCTCAGAGAGCTGAGAAAGCCACGACATTTAATAAATTTAAGACAGAGATAGCTTCTTAACTGATAAGGGAATAAGGCTTATGGGGAACGGGCAGGGATGTGGACTTGAGTCCATGATCGGATCAGCCATGATCATATTAAATGGCGGAACAGGCTCGAGGGGCCATATGGCCTACTCCTGCTCCTAGTTCTTAAGTTCTTATGTTCTGAATAGCGAAAAACAAAAAAATGCTTTGAAATGGTTACACCTTATCTTCACGTTTGTCAAACAGTTGGCTCGTTGGTCTCGGGCTGTGATTCTCCCTTCGGAGTTGTTAATTGAAATTTACGAGGGGTCCCAGAGGAGCCCTGATATTGCTCGCAAATTTTTAAATTGCATCGAACTTTTGCAAAGAAGGACTTGCATATCTGCAGCGCCTTTCAGGAACTCATGATGCCCCAAAGCGCTTTACAGCCTTTGAGTTATGTTTGAAGTGTTGTAGTTTGGGGAAAGATGTGCCCAGATCACCAAACATGAGCCTCAACTCTTTGCAAAGAGTTTGGTGCAAATAATCAGGCGTCTCAGGGACTTGGACTTTCTTTGAATAAGTTCTGCTTATACCTGCATTCAAGCTTGAAACAGCAACTGAGCTTCCATCTCACGGGAGGTTTGGGGTTGATGTGCGTCGCTTTCAATCTTTGAAATTTCACCGAGCAAAGAAACGGTGAATCCAACTGTCCCTGTAAACATTTAGTTCCCGTTTAATCACAGGACTATCCGCAGTCAGGAGCTGAAAAGGAATTCAAACCTAATACCGGCTTCGGGACAATCAGAATACTTTGTCACAGACAAGGCACCGGAAGGCTGGAAGGTAGATCACACCGGTTGTGGGAGAGCTGGTTGGTGGTGACATGGAAGTGTCTGCAGTGTGCGGAACCAGACTGCTTCCACACATCCACAATGAATGTCCCTCCATTTATTTGGGAAAAGTCCAACTGAGAGTGGACAAGTTCCATCCCGGTCGGAGCAATCTGAAGCTTTAACTGACTGACATCCTGGTTTGTGATGTCGTGCACATTACACTTCCATCAGTCTCTGTGGCGCAATGGGTTAGCGCGTTCGGCTGTTAACCGAAAGGTTGGTGGTTCGAGCCCACCCAGGGACGAAGCCTTTAACTGTTTTTCCCCGAGTATTCAGTGCCGCACAGTCCCAGGTTGTCATTGTGCGTTTTGGCTGCATGAATATATTCCGCAAATGTTGCCAGCAGTGCTATTATCCAGTTAGTTCCCACTCCAATATTTTCTGAGCATTCAGTTCAAGTAAAACGATAACAATGTTTTACATGGATCATATTCCTCCATCCAGCCCACTAGAAATAAATTATGTGATTGGGTTTAAAGAAACTGGTGGAAATTGATTCTATTGATACATTTCTGGGGCCCAAGTTTCCACATGATTTGCGCCTGATTTTTAGGAGCAACTGGTGGAGAACGGACTATCTGAAAAATCGCAATTCTCCACATTTTTTTTTCTGCTGTTCCAGTCAGGTAGAACAGTTCTACTTTGGAACAGAATTTTTTCTTCAAAAGGGGGCGTGTCCGGCCACTGACGCCTGATTTGAAAGTTTCCACAGTGAAAACGTACTCCAAACTAAGTTAGAATGTAGCAAGTGAAGATTTTTGTAGAACTGAAAAAACCTGTTCTACACATTAAAAAATCAGGCGTAGGTTACAAATTAGGCGTCCAGAACGAGGGGGGGTGGGAAGGGAAGTCATTAAATTGTACAATAAATCCTTATTTATACTTCTACAAATATTATACAAATAAATCCAACCTGAATAAACATTTATAAACAAAGATAAGATTAAATAAACCATCTTCCTACCTGTGTGAAAGTGCTTCAGGCACGGAGAATGCTGCAGTCAGCCTGAGGCGCCCGTTCTTCCCGCGGGGGGTGGGGGAGGGGAGAGGAGGCGCCCGTTCTTTCCCGCGGGGGGGGTAGGAGGCGCCCGTTCTTTCCGCGGTGGGGGTAGGAGGCGCCCGTTCTTTCCCGCGGGGGGTGGGGGAGGGGAGAGGAGGCGCCCGTTCTTTCCCGCGGGGGGGGTAGGAGGCGCCCGTTCTTCCCGCGGGGGAGGGGGGAGGTGCCCGTTCTTTCCCGCCGGGGGGTGGGGGAGGGGAGAGGAGGCGCCCGTTCTTCCCGCGGGGGGGGTAGGAGGCGCCCGTTCTTTCCGCGGGGGGGGTAGGAGGCGCCCGTTCTTTCCCGCGGGGGGGGTAGGAGGCGCCCGTTCTTTCCCGCGGGGGCGGGGGGAGGTGCCCGTTCTTTCCCGCGGGGGGTGGGGGAGGGGAGAGGAGGCGCCCGTTCTTTCCCGCGGGGGCGGGGGGAGGTGCCCGTTCTTTCCCGCGGGGGGGGTAGGAGGCGCCCGTTCTTCCCGCGGGGGGGGTAGGAGGCGCCCGTTCTTTCCCGCGGGGGCGGGGGGAGGTGCCCGTTCTTTCCCGCGGGGGGTGGGGGAGGGGAGAGGAGGCGCCCGTTCTTTCCCGCGGGGGCGGGGGGAGGCGCCCGTTCTTTCCCGCGGGGGGTGGGGGAGGGGAGAGGAGGCGCCCGTTCTTTCCCGCGGGGGGGGTAGGAGGCGCCCGTTCTTCCAGCGGGGGAGGGGGGAGGTGCCCGTTCTTTCCCGCGGGGGGTGGGGAGGAGGGGAGAGGAGGCGCCCGTTCTTCCCGCGGGGGGTGGGGGAGGGGAGAGGAGGCGCCCGTTTTTCCTGCAGGGTGGGTAAGAGGCGCCCGTTCTTCCCGCGGGGGGTGGGGAGGAGGGGAGAGGAGGCGCCCGTTCTTCCCGCGGGGGGTGGGGGAGGGGAGAGGAGGTGCCCGTTTTTCCTGCAGGGGTGGGTAAGAGGCGCCTGTTCTTCCTGCGGTGGGGGGGGAAGGAGACAGTGAGAAGGCTGATGTGCTGATGGCAATGTGCTTTTATTAAAAAAATGTTCAAAAATTAAACAGCTGCAAAGAACTACAAAAATGGCCGAGTGCCAATGTATTTTTCACACTGAGCATGCGCGAACGCTGCAAAGTGCACGCGTAGCGTTGCCGGCAGGAAAAAAACTAATTTAAATAGTATCCGCCCACTCCCACTTACAAAATCGGCGCGAGTGTAGGCTCCGCCCCCCTGGGCGCTGCGCCAGGCAGACAAGGAGCTGCAGAACGCTCCAGAATCGCAAGGTTTTTTTTAGGCACCGTTTTAGGCGCGAAAAACGGGCGCCCAGCTCGGAGGGGCACCCGTTTCTTATCGTGTGGAAACTTGGGCTCATAGAACTGGAACTTCGGTCTCAAGTGCTCCTCCGATCAAGAATCGGCACACACACAATCAATGGTTTTAAAACTGAGTCATAAACACTTACAATTTTAAACCATTCTCATACAGCGTGTAAATGAGATAGGGATAAAACTTCATCACATGTAAAGTGAAAATGAATGATTGAAGATAACACTGTTCCTCAGTAATTATATTATTAATTATTTCATTCTGAAGAAGATTATCGGCTAATTAACGGTGATTAAAAGAATTCTTACTTTTGCACGTTGGCTGCATGTCATCAATTTTATAAGGTTTTGAATTTAAAAATGGTGTTACAAAAGTTATCGCCAAGACCTGGAATCAAAGTTGTTTTTCGGTGGCATAAGGAGTGGTTTTACCCAATCATTTAAAGATGATTTCAAAGAATCACGTGGCGTTAAATTCACATCACGGTTACGATTTGTTTCGGTGTGAAACAAGTGGATTGAAAAGGACAATAATGTGAAATAAAGAGTAAAGCTACCACTACACAGTCACATCAAAGCCTCCCAGGACAGTTACAGCACGTGTTAGACACAGAGTAATGCTCCCTCGACACTGTCCCATCAAACCCTCTCAGGACAGATACAGCCCGTGTTAGATACAAAGTAAAACTCCCTCTACACTATCCCATCAAGCTCACCCAGGGCAGGTACAGTACGTGTTAGATACAGAGTAATGCTCCCTCTGCACTGACCCATCAACACTCCCAGGGCTGGTACAGAACGGGTTAGATACAGAGTAATGCTCCCTCTGCACTGACCCATCGACACTCCCAGGGCTGGTACAGAATGGGTTAAATACAGAGTAAAGCTCCCTCAATACTGTCCCATGAAACTCTCCAAGGGCAGGTACAGCATGCGTTAAATACAGAGTAAAGATTCTTCTAAACTGTCCCATCAAACGCTCCAAGGGCAGATGCACCACGGGGTTAGATACAGAGGAAAGCTCCCTCTACATTGTCCCATCAAACTCTCAGGGCATGTACAGCACAAATTAGTTACAACATAAATCTCCCGCGACACAGCCCCATCAAACTCTTCCAGGGGCAGGTGCATGGTGCATATGCAATAACTCAGTAGGCTTACTACCGTGAACTCAATCAGGTGCATCCTGACCGTACTTTTCCAGTTCTCGAACAAAGGATTAAACATGGAGGCTTTCTTTATATACAAGAGTTGCATGTGTGTGCCTGTGGCCCAATGACCTTCGACGGTCGGTCCCCCTGGTGGCAGGTAAACCCGGGCATATATACATTACAGTGCAGCACGTGTGTAAATCTCCCTCTACACTGTCCCATCAAACCCTCCCAGGGCAGGCACAGCACAGGATAGATACAGAGCAAAGCTCTCACTATACTGTCCCATCAAACCCATCAGGGCAGGTACAGTATGGATTAGATACAGATTAAAGCCCCCTCTACATTGTCTCATCAAAGACTCAGAGGGCAGGTACAGACTAAAGCTTCCTCGACACTGTCACATCAAACCCTCCCAGGGCAGGTACAGTATGTGTTATATACAGATTAAAGCTCCCCCTATATTGTCCCATCAAAGACTCACAGAGCAGATACAGCCCATCTAAGATATACAGTAAAGCTTCCTCTAACCTGTCCCATCAAACCCTTACAGGGCAAGTACAGCATGGGTTAGATGCAGAATAAATCTACATCTACACTGTACCATCAATCTCTCCCAGGATAGATCCAGCACGGGGTTAGATACAGAGTAAATCTCCCTCTACACTGTCCCATCAATCTCTCCCAGGACAGGTACAGCACGGGGTTAGATACAGAGTAAAGCTCCCTCTACACTGTCCCATCAATCTCTCCCAGGGCTGGTACAGCACGGGGTTAGATACAGAGTGAAGCTCCCTCTACACTGTCCCATCAATCTCTCCCAGGGCAGGTACAGCACGGGGTTAGATACAGAGTAAAGCTCCCTCTACACTGTCCCATCAGTCTCTCCCAGGGCTGGTACAGCACGGGTTATGTTAGCACAAATTTTTTCCTGGAAGAATCACTCGACACTCGGGTCGGTTCCAATGCCAAAATGGCCTATATTACACCGGCGGGGAGAGAGCCTCTGGTCCAACTCAGGCACTCCACTCCACCGAACAAAGAAATTCATCGATATTTATATGTTTTACAACAGTTCATTACAATTACTAAGCCCATGTCGGCTGGACACAATCCAATCATAAGGACTATAAATTACAAATCGATTCCACTGGGCCAATGGAATTGGCCCCCAGGCACCAGGGGACTGTGTGATCACCTCATGTTTTAGCTGGGGCTTATTCATGGCCTCGTGATATTCTCCAGATCCCCTTATCTCTACTGTCCTTGGGTTCTGTCTGCACCTAACCTCCTTATCCTTACACAGTCACAGGAATTTTTTGTTCAGTATTCTGCTAGGACATCTTGTCTGTGGTTTGTTGATTAAGGACGTTCTGCTGAGCTCGCTCTTTCCAGTGTTCCTGTACATGGAACTGCAGTGTCATCAGCTACCCAAAAATGTATTCAAGCTAACTGTTAGCTGAATTCCCCTAGTGCTTTGCAGAATCCCTGGCAGCCATTTTATATCTGGCTACCATTTTACACATACATATATGCATACATATATTCAGCAGGTGCCTTTGCCTTTGCCCAACAACAATCCCCCCTTTCGGTAATGGACTAATCCTAGTCTCCTTTAACCGACAACATAATTTGTTTCTCGACTTATATTTTTATGTACCACCCGGTACTTCCTGCCTCAACGTGCTGGCCAGTCATGTGGTGTCAGAAGTCCCAGTTGCTTCGATCAAATTGATATAGTTCAGATTCCCCTGTCCCTCTGCTGGACAAGTCACTTTATTTACTTGAGCCCTTGTTCTGATACTCCTTTGTCGTGCATAATGCCTGCAGGATCGACAGGCCATGACTCTCCATGTTAGTGCTAAGACCAGCTGTATCCCTACCAGTATGTGTGATATTATTCCAATCCAGGGGTGGATGTTTACGTTCATGCCCCAGTCCCAGACCCTCCTCCACCAACTCTGGTTTTGTAACTCTTGGTCAGTATCCTTCTCCAGTATTTCAATCTTTGTCTGTAGTTGGTGGTAGAGTCTGACACACTGGCCTACTCTGAGTCTTAGTCCCCTTAATACTGCAACTAAATGTGGGATAGGGGCCTGCTCTGGCTCGTCATAATCCTGCAGGTGATCGTGGAGCTGATCGATGGCGTTAATGATTTTGGGCCTCGGCGTCTAACCTGGATAATGTGGGCTTGTCCTATTGTGAGGTCGTAGGGCTGTGAAGCAAAAGTTTGGTTGCGAGATCTGGCATTGTAAGCCATTGTACCGATATGAATGTGCCGTGGTAGAGACACAGTATTTTCCTTTGCCCCCGTAATCTGTTCTGGCAAAATGTGTGGGGGCAGGTACTATTTCCAATGCACATCCATCGGTTGGATTAAATCCACATTCGACTAGTTCTCCCTGTCCCACCAGGTGAGGGCACACCGTAATGTCACCCGTCTGCTTGCATCCCGTCAGGGAGATCCCATCGAGTGTGTTGTCTCTGCGGACAGCAGGGGCTGCGGTCAGATAGTAATGGAGGGAGGTGTTTTCCCGTATGATCCCGATATTCTACAGTTGATAAAGGGGAAACGGTCCTGAATCTTGTGTGACTATAGGTATCATCAGGGCTATTCCCACTCCGGCAGCTTTGCCCATTCGGCAGTTTGGGATCACTGGGCATACTCTGGTTAGTCCCTTCAGAGTGCAATTACCCAGTGTCCCCTTCAGTTTGGCCAACTGAGCCAGATGTGGGCTGTCTATCCAGTCTGGCAACTCCCCCCTTTGGATATGATCGAGGTTGTGTCGTATCTGTCCCACCATCCATAGGCCATAAGCGTGACAGAGTTGTCCCTGTCTAAGTTTTGTGGTATCTTCTCTCTCTCTGTTGATAAGGTGATTGATTGTTTTTGCCTGAGCTTCCAGGACCGAGAGGCCATCCAATTGGATTTCAGCACCTCTCTTCCGAGTTCGGCTTGATCTTCCTGATTCCACTCTGCCCGTTCTAATAATCCCTTCATCACCCCTTTAAGCTGCTCCACCCTTTCATTTAGCCTTTGTATGTCCAGTGAGTTTACTATGGAGGTTCCGGCATTAAAACCGGTAGCAACATCATTAACTATTTCCCTCTTAGTCCTATGAACTGGCTCCTGTCCTCGGAATCTACTGGCACCCATGGCATCGGCAGCCTGCTGCATTACAACTTTACTTAATACATTATACATATTTCTTGCCTGCTCTGTACAATATTCCGGCATCTGTATACCTGAGATATTGATCAGGACAGGCACAATTTCATGCTTAACATTATCATATAATAGTTCACTCTCGATGGACAGCACAATCCCATTTTCCAGTCCCCTTGTAATTGTTGGACATGGCAATTCCATGGGCAGTGTGGTGGTTCTTATGGGGTGCGGTGTCGGAGGGGGTGAGAAACATATATACAATGATATTGCGGCAGCCTCTACCTCCTCATAGTATCCACACAGCCCCACCCCCTCTTTGTGGGTGACTAACGGTTGTGGCTGGGCAGGAGGCGCGCAAATTATTCCAAAGATACATTCATCGGGCCCCCCCGGCCTCCCTTCGTCTAATGCAACTGCTTCTTGTACCCGTGGAGCATCGCACACATACTCTATTCTTAGCCGGATTCATTTGTAGCCACGCGTTAAAATAAGTTCTGTCCTTGCTCCAGTCCTTGGCTGCTGGAATGCCTATTCCATCAGTAAAAGTAAACAAAACCCCATAGTTGATGCAGTTGTGTCTTTCTTGCGTGTGCTGTACCTCTCGTAGTCCGTCTGTATTATCCAATGCTTGTGTGGGCCTCAAGGTTCCCAGTATCATGAGTCCCCAGAGTCGAAGTCACCACTGCGGTCCCATCTCGGTGATGGTTTTATCTGCAAATTTTAAACAGATAGCCTGGTCGTCACCAGGTGTTAGGTTCTGGTCTACTTGTGTCGCGGTCACTCTGTGGAATCGGAGGTAAGGGTTAGGTTATCCATATTCTTTATAGTCGTACCATCTCGATCACTTCATGTCCCTGTCTGGGCTGCCGTCGGTTTTGTATTTGAGCCTGCTGTGCTCGAGCCTGCACGATGACCCATCTAAATATTATCCAAACTCTAATCAACACCAATGCCACCACTATTCCTCCAAACATCGCAGTGTGCTTTACTGTTAGGTTGGGTTTGTGGACTACACCTACCCACCGTGGGATACATTGGTTCGATTGCCATAGGTGATGGTGCTTTGGCTGCACACTGCACTATCCGTCTGGTCCTGTTTTTTAAATCTCTTCCAGCTTATTTATCTTAGCTTTTAACTCTTGACCAGCTAGTTCTGTTTTATTTTTATTCTGACTATCCCACCATTTCCACAGTCTTTCAGGTGAGTCTTCTTTATTTTAGTAAGAAATTCAAATTCGTAAGGTCCAGTGTAAAACAGCTGTCAATGGAAAGGATTAACTCCTTTACAGGTTTGTAAGAAGGCCTGATGTCATTACGTGACTTCGCGTAATCATCCAAATCTTTGTGTCTTCTAAACTTGCTTAGAAATTAGGAATCCGTTAAAACAGCAGAAATCATTAGTAAAGTGGTCATAATAAAAATCTTGTCATCAGGAAAGACAGCATTTTAGATTAACTCCAATTTTTTCCTGAACATCTAATTCAAGTACTTGCCTAAGATTTTTTTTTAAATGAGAGCACACATTTTTAATAGCTATTTTGTTGACTGAAATTCAATTTTCACACAAGCTGTATACATGATAACATTTAGTTTATTTTTTAACGGTCCCGTTCATTGGGCAAATCTTGTGTTTAATATCTCTCTCTGCTGAGTTCGCATAGCTTAGATCTTTTCTCATCGTTATTTTCAAAACCCTTCTGCTTGTTCAGACTGTTTGGGACTTTTCTTGATTAACAACGTCTATTCTGGAAATCTTTTCAAACTGCAGTGAAACTTTCTCGTAATTTAAAATCATTATCAATGGAGAGTGTCTTTTACCTCCTCCAATTTTTTTTTCCTTTTCCCAATTAAACCAATATATTTTTCACAGCCAATATCAACTAGTATTTAGTAAGTTATGTCTTTTTCCATCGCAAACACTTTTTTTTTCAGCACTTATTTATTCGTACATTACGTCATTTTTTCCAAACCTTTTCGTTTTATTTTTTAAAAGAGATCAGATTTAACTTTTTGTTTTAAACGTATCGCATTTTGTTGCACCTTTTCTTAACCAGTGGTACTTGAAATCTTCACAACAAAATTAACTCTTCACTGTTCCCATCCTAATTTCTGCTCCCCTTTTGTAGAATTTGTATTTATTATTGAATTTCAAAATGTCAAATATGGTATTACTGGATTTTTTTGCCTAACTTCCGTTTTAGAAGCTGATCAAAAACTCTAATCTTTTGCTCTGTAACTTCAATTTTTTGGTACTATATCTCATTAATTACATCTTTTTTAAGCTTCAGTTCCTGATGCAGTATGTGTACTTTTATTAAAAAGGCTTCCAAACCCAAGATTTTCCTATACAACCAAAATGTTTATCAACGAGAAACACCTGAAATATCTCAAAATCCCAATTCAATATTGTACTGCCAATCTGCAATTTAAAAATCTCTTTCCTGAGCGAAAAGCTTTCGCATCAAGGTTTTACACAAAGGAAAAAGGGGAGCGTACTTCCCCAGCCTGCAGCCTCCAGAGACACAGGCTTTTTAAAAAGGCATTACAGCTTCCCTTCTCCATTCTTTATCTCATTCCTACACATTCACAAATGTCTCTTTTCATTCAACAAAGTTTATTGTTTGGCTGGCTCGATTATTGGATCCATACTTCTTTTCAGATAATCACGATCAGGTTTTTTTTATTTCTTACATACTGATTAACTTCCTCTGTTAATTTTATGTGGGATTGAAGAATCAAGACCACGGCTTTCTCATCTTTATCTTTCCTTTCCTTCTCCCACCATTCCCGTTGATTTGCTGGCGGGTCCTGGGGGTTCCATCCTGACTTAATCATCTTCTCAATTAGTTTATTTTGTTTTTACGCGGGTAAGGGACCCTTCTAGTCCCCACTCGAGATTACTTGCTTTATTGGCCATTCCTGGGTAGGACTAGAACCGTTAGGAATGGACTCTCAGAGATCCACTTTCTTCCTAGTGTAACTTGTAGCAGACCGTCTCCTGGCTACTGTCAGGTCACAAGTTCTGCTATTACACAAACTTATACAATTCTTAAAACGCGTTTCAGCAATTCCCGCAGTGCCCCATGCCTCCTTAACGACTACCTACCACCATTTTGTCTGTCGGTCCGACCCTGTTCACAGGTTTGGTTTCCTTTGGTCGCTGTGCACCGCCTGGTCTCCGGGGTATATTTACAAATCACACTACTGGGTCTGGGAGATGTCGCTCGGTATCACAATCCCACGGTCTAAGTGCGTTCCCTACGCCTACTTAGTTCCTGGCCGTCACGTGGGACAAAAGTCCTCTTAATTCAGGCTCAGGCTAGGCGTTTGAGATATTAGACCGTCTCGTCGTGTCGATCAACCGGCCTCCACCTTCCGCACCCTTAATAATTAAAACATTTTTATACTCACCCGGGTTTTTCCAAGGACGTCCAGCGACTCCGGGAAATCCTGTTCGTGACACCACAGTTAGCACAAATGTTTTTGTGGAAGAATCACTCGACACTCGGGGTCGGTTCCAATGCCAAAACGGCCTTTATTACGCCAGCGGGGAGAGAGCCTCTGGTCCAACTCCAGGCACTCTACTCCGCCGAACAAAGAAATTCATCGATATTTATATGTTTTACAAGAGTTCATTACAGTTACTCAGCCCACTTCGGCTGGACACAATCCAATCATAATGATTCTAGATTACATATAGTTTAAATGGGCCAATAGAATTAACCCTGGTACATCAGGGGGCTGCATAATCAGTTCATGACAGTTGGGGGCTGATTCATATCCGTGTGATGTTAATCATGGGTTCCGCCGGTGCCTAGCTACTTATCTCCGTGGTTGCTAGGCACCCCATCTGGGGGTCACTGACTTGACGACATTCCGTACGAGGTATCGCAGTGTTCTGTATACTATCTTGCCTCAAGTTGTTGATTCAACACATTCCTGGTACCAGGCTCTGCAGGGTCAGCGCTCAGTCAGCAGTTTTAGCTAACTTGGCTTACTGAGCCCCCATCATGCTTTGCTAAGCCCCCTGGCAGCCATTTTATATTTGGCTAACATTTTAAACATACATACATTTATATATTCAGCAGGTGCCTTTGCCTTCCTACAACAGTGTCTTTCAATTTGTTTATTTACACTTTTTACCTGCTTGTTTTCTCTCTCTTTCAAACTCACTTTCTTTAATTTTGCTTTCTAATTCCAGCATTATTTCCCTTCCTATTGAATCTATTCTCAGGTTCCAATCCCACTGCCAAGCTAGTTTAAACCCTCCCCAACAGCACGAGCAAACCACCCCGTGAGGATATTGGTCCCGGCTCTGTTTCGGTGCAAACTGTCCGGCTTGTACAGGTCCCACCTCGCCCAGAAGTGGTCCCGATGCCTCAGGAAACTAAAGCCCTCCTGCCTGCACCATCTCTCCAGCCACGTATTCACCTGCTCTATCCTCCTATTTCTGTACTCACTAGCTCGTGGCACCGGGAGTAATCCAGAGATTACTACCTTTGAGGTCCTGCTTTTTAATCTCTCTCCTAGCTCCCTAAACTCTGCCTGCAGGACCTCATCTCTCTTGCTACCCATGTCATTGGTCCTGATATGGACCATGACCTCTGGCTGTTCACCCTCTCCCCCGAGAATGGAGGTGATGGTGTTCCCATGTGCCTGCTGCCCTTGTCCTTCTCGGCGGCAGAGGTCACGGATTTGGGAGTAGCTGCCGAAGAAGCTTTGGTGAGTTGCTGCAGTGCATCTTTTAGATGGTACACACTGCAGCCACGGTGCGCCGGTGGTGGAGGGAGTGAATGTTGAAGGTGGTGGATGGGGTGCCCATTAAGTGGGCTGCTTTGTCCTGGATGGTGTCGAGCTTCTCGAGTGTTGGAACCGCACTCATCCAGGCAAGTGGAGAGTATTCCATCAGACTCCTGACTTGTGCCTTGTAGATGGTGGAAAGGCTTTGGGGAGTCACGAGGTGAAACACTCGCCGCAGAATACCCAGCCTCTGACCTGCTCTTGTTGCCACAGTATTTATGTGGCTGGTCCAGTTAAGTTTCTGGTCAATGGTGACCCCCAGGATGTTGATGGTGGGGGATTCGGCGATGGGAATGCCGTTGATAGCCGGGCCTGCTTAAGTTGCATGTTCCTGTCGCTGATTGCTGCCAGATGACTATTGGCTCCGCCCCGTGGGTTTACCTGGAACTTCAAACCACAAATTCAGTTCTCCTGAATCCCAAGGTGTGTACGGAAATCAACCATCAAATGCCCTGTCATTAACCCCGGGGATTCCGGCAATTTTCTGATCACAAAACGCTTTCAGTCCTTGTCCTTGTCCAGAAAATTGCAGACATGAAAATTCGGGAGTTTAATGACTTTGAAAGGAGAACATTGTTGTTTGGTGCAGTTCTGGTCAGAGAAATGTTTGTGAAAGGAACTTTTTGCAGAGAGAGGGATTGAGCATTTCAGCTTGTTGCTGAACACTTCTGTCTGGGCACTGAGCTAAGCAGCAGCTTGCGAAGTGCAGTGGTGATCACGTTCGCCTCACATGTGAAAAGTCCGCAGCTCGATCACGGACAGAAACATTGTTGTTGAAACAAAAACATGTCTGCAATAAAATTGAACAAAAGCATTCCAGGGTACATTGATGCATGATGCAAACTACCTCAGGCCTGGGCCAAAGCTCCCTGTACACCGAGCACAGGCTGAGGAAAACCCCAGGGAAGAGAATATCCTGGTCACTGGGACTTCCAGCAACACTGAACAAGTGCCCATTCTGAAACTATCCAGAGTAATAACTTGTAAAAAGAACATCCAACAGTTAGGATGGCCGAACGGTCTAAGGTGCTGTGTTCAGGTCACAGTCTTCTCCGGAGGCATGGGTTTGAATCCCACTCCTAACATTCATTGTGTTTAATTACAAAATCATTTGTTTTGACACCACTCTGAAGTGCTTTGGGACATCCATCTAATGTAATAAAATTACTCCACTTCAATTACAAACGGTGATATCAAATTTACTTCCCAAACCAGGAATCGATCCCAGGTGGCTGTAGCGAAAGGAATAGTTTTGTGAAGCATTGAAAGGTGCCCTCTAAATATCTCGCACTGCTAATTTAAAAACACGGTTATAATTTGTTTCGGTGCAAAAGAAGGCAGGCTCGAAGGGCCAAATGGCAGACTCCTGCTCCTGGTTCTTGTGTTCTTATGCAGATCACAGAACAAATGATCAAATTATCAACTCTCCCTCAGTTCGCATTCCTTTTATTGTGCAAAGAAGATCATGGGTTCATTAAAGATGTTTTCCCGTGAATGCAACATAAAGTTTAAGGAAAATAATTCGCTCAAATCTAACCCACGACTTTGAGATCATGAATTGCATGCTCTACCAACTGAGCTAGCCGGGCTGCTCAACATCTACCTTGTCAATCCCCTTCAGAATATTATCCGTTTCAATGAGAATGTAAATGTAGATTCTTTTCTCTCAATCTGGTTCAGTAAAATTACTGAGTCGAATACCTCTTGTGCTTTGAACAAAGCAGTCTTTATTTTACTGGCCGGCAAGACTTATCAGACAGAAGATATACTTTCTCGATCGAGCGTACACACTCCCTACGGATACGTGAAGTTACATCGTAAAGCGACAACAGTTATACAGTTTTGAAAATAGATAACAAAATACAATTAGATTGATATTCTAACTCAGCCACTCATTAGTCAATCTATATGAGATGTTTTTACTTTTGTAGCGGACTATCCGCATCCGTTGTTTTATCCAACTGATTACCCATTTTCACGCTGTCCCTTGTATTACCGTGTCGTTACGCCTTCACGTAGTCGTGCGATTTAAACAAACTTAAAACTTTCAGACATTACTAAAACTAACACAAAGCCACACCGCCCCGCGGCTTGCGTCGTCACGCGATTCAAAACACTTGAAGTAAACAGACTTAACAAACTTACTAAACTAACACAAAGCCGCGTCGCCCCGCGGCTCGCGTCGCCGCACGATTCTAAACACTTGAAGTAAACAGACTTAACAAACTTACTAAACTAACACAAAGCCGCGTCGCCCCGCGGCTCGTGTCGCCGCGCGATTCAAACTTGAAACAGACTTAACAAACTTACTAAACTAACACAAAGCCGCGTTGCCCCGCGGCTTGCGTCGCCGCGCGATTCAAATTGAAACAGACTTAACAATCTTACTAAACTAACAAAAAGCTGCGTCGCCCCGTGGCTCGCGTTGCCGCGCGATTCAAACTTGAACAGACTTAACAAACTTACTAAACTAACACAAAGCCGCCTCACCCCGCGGCTCGCGTCGCCGCGCAATTCAAACTTGAAACAGACTTAACAAACTTACTAAACTAACACAAAGCCACGTCGCCCCACAGCTCACGTCGCCGCGCGATTCCAACTTGAAGTAAACAGACTTAACAAACTTACTATAAACGGACCTACAAAAATCAGCAATGACTTGATATTATTTCGTGGTTCGCGTGGCTGCGCGTTCGCGTCGGCCCTCGTTCACTCGGGTGCACGCTTGCGCCGCCGCACGTCTCGCGTCACCACGCGTTAGCGCCGCTGCGCGTCTGCGTTAGCCCTCCTTTACTCGCCCGGACGCTCACGCCGCCGCACCTCTCGCGTCACCACGCATTAGCACCGCTGCGCGTCTGCGTTAGCCTTACCTTTCGAGTTGCTGCGTGATTTAAATTCAATCAGTGCCGAGACGGGCCAAGTGATATACAAGGTCGACGTCACACCTGATTTGAACACCTATCCTCTATTTAATTCCCCATAAGCCTTATTTAATTCCCTGTGAGCCTAATTTTCTAAATTTAATTTCTTTTCGTCTCCAAATTTCCCTATCCTTTTGCGTCACTGCGCAGTTTAAATCCAATCAGTCAATGAAAGCCCTAATTTAATGGAGTTTTTCTGCCAACTGGACAGGAGTGATTTTTTTCTTTTAGACTGCAGTGGAATTTTTCTCATAATTTAAAATCTCAGAACATTTTGTTTTCAGCACCTATTTAGTACGTTACTTTTTTTTGTCTTTTCCATAACTAGAGAGAAGTCTGGCACGTAGGCTGTGGACTGCTTTTCGTTATCTCAATTGTTCCAGCCTCAAGGTCGTGTTATTTAATATAATATTTTTTTTGAATCCTTTTGAATCCATCTCAGTTGTTTTGCTGTGCCTTCGCTGAATGTGTTCTTTCGACAAGTAAGTGAGCATGTTAAATCCTTTTTTTTAACCACCAACAAACCTATCCTTTGTGCATTTCCTGGCTCCGTAACTTATCATCCGAATATATGTAATTCAATAAGGTTCACACTCTTAAACTTCCCACATACAGGAAAACTTTCATTCTGTTTGAGATAAAACAAACCACAACTCCCCGGCTTTTTTTTTTACAGTAAAAATCACAGAAGCATTTCTCATTTAAACAGACGTTCACAAGAGTCTCTTTTCTTTCCTATTAATTTTTGGATCCATGATTGATCATCTATCCCTATCTAGCTCTAACTATAACCTATCTTTCCAAGTCGCCGCTTGGTTTGCGTCATCGCGCAATTTCCCTATCTCTATCCCTATTCTAAGTTTGAAAGGTATTCACCATATTGTCCTGGATCTCGTTCAGACACTACCTGAGAACCAGCGAGTGGCTAAACTTTCCTCAGACTTTTGAAACCGGGGGAAACTGGAGCAGTATTGAAATCATACTCACTCCAGTGGCCACTTTCCCCTCGTCTCGTCCAAGGCTAGTCTGGCTCTTAATTCGCAAGTTTTCGGCAGTCGTCCGTTGAGATCCCACTTCTGACACCAAATGTAAATGTAGATTCTTTTCTCTCAATCTGGTTCAGTAAAATTACTGAGTCGAATACCTCTTGTGCTTTGAACAAAGCAGTCTTTATTTTACTGGCCGGCAAGACTTATCAGACAGAAGATATACTTTCTCGATCGAGCGTACACACTCCCTACGGATAAGTGGAGTTACATCGTAAAGCGACAACAGTTATACAGTTTTGAAAATAGATAACAATATACAATTAGATTGACATTCTAACTCAGCCACTCATTAGTCAATCTATATGAGATGTTTTTACGAAAGCTCAAGCATTGCCTCTGAATGTTTTAATTTATGGTGTGACTACCAGCTGAGACCTTGCAATTCTGCAGATTTATCCATATATTCATTTCATGTTACAATTTATGTTATTGGCAGGATTAGTAACTTGAAACCTTGAGAAAGACTGTTAACTGTGCTGATGTTGCACTATTTGCAATCTGACATTCTCCCAGCTATTCTTCCATGGCTTTATACATTTTCATATATCCAGTTTACTTTACTGTCCTTAATTCCATATATTCCGTTCAGATATCCACAAGATCACCGATCATTCTTCGAAACTCCAGAGAGTATCAGCATATTCTACACAATCTCTCACCATAGGACAGTCCTCTCATCCCAGGAATCAATTTGGTGAACCTCTGTTGTACCACCTCCAAGGCAAGTGTATCCTTCCTCAGATAAGGAGACCAAAACTGTGTGCAGTACTCCAGGTGTGGTCTCACCAGTGCCCTGCACAATTGTAGCAAGACTTCCTTACTCTTATACTGTGGGCTATATATTAGGTACTATGGGCCGAATAACCTGTTTTTCTGCTGATTCTACGGTTGTATAAAAAGTTATGAAAATTCGGCCATCGCTCAGCAAACATATTTGTATTTCCTTCAGTGTGCAACACATGTGGGTGGATTAATGAAGATTGAAACAATTATTCAGTATCTCACAGACTTGAATTATTTTTGTCAACTTGTTCTGTAAAAAAGCTTTCCCTGACCGGGAATCAAACCCAGGTCACGGCAGTGAGAGCACCGAATCCTAACCACTAGACGACCAGGGAACACTGTTTGCACTCTCTGCGATAGCTTTAAATATAGTCAGCTTACAATCACAGCTGAGAATTGTGTGGTGACATGGCGTGTAACTGGATTTGCTGGGAACAGCGTGGAGGCCCCGACCTGCGTGAGAACACCAGCGGCAGGTCGGGGTCATAAAAGGAGCGGTGAGCGGCGGCCTGGGAGCAGCGTGGTGGTGTACCACGGCAAGGTACAGCGCGAGCTGGTGCAGGAGGGCGACGGCAGCGAAGTGTGATGTCATCAAAGTCCAGGTCGGTGATTGGAGCGTGGGCAGGTACAGCAGGAGCAGCGAGAGACTGTGGAGGGATGTGATCGGGGCCCAGGGGCGGCGTGAGTTCAGGGCCAGGGGCCCAGGGACAGCACGGGCCCAGCCCACACTGCGATATGTGTGGGCACTGGGTCCGTGCAGCAGAGCTGGTCTCCAGTCGTCTTGGATAACCCTTGCCACTGGACCAAGACCTCGCTCTGTCAAGCCCGTGTGATGGCTGGGGTGCAACGGCCACCACACGTTAAAAAAATCCACGCACAGGTATCTTCCACCCTTCAACATGCAGTTCGGGACCTGGAATATTAGGTCCATCATTGAAACACCTGTGAACTCATCCTTTTTTGGCATGGAAGCAAGTTATCCTCGCTTCGAGGGACTGCCTGTGATGATGATGAACTGGATTTGCTGCAGTCCGCGGGCAGCAGGTGATGAAAGCGGGCGTGAGAGGGTGAGTGACAGGTGGGCACTGCTTCTGATGCTGTCTGACCCACGGTGGGAGTGGCCGGGGATTTTAAAGCCTTTTCATTGCACCAATGCAGGGCAAATGAAACTGTGTTTCAGGAACCTTCATGTTTTCAAACATGGGCACTCTGCACTGTAGACCTCGTGGTGTAACGGTAGTGTGTCTGACTCCAGATCAGAAGGCTGCGTGTTTATATCACGTCGGGTTCACTGTACTTTTCTATATTGTTCTTCCGGAATTGAGATTTTCTTTGCTGTCTCACAATTTGCTTTCCCACCCATCTTTGTACCATCAGCAAACTTGGCTCCATTACACTCGGTCCCTATATCCCTGGGATAGGGGAGGGAAGACACACCGGAGAAGTGTGAGCTTGTGGACCGGAGAAGTTGCAGCTGCTGGAGCTGTGCGTTTTATCGGGGAGGGACGGGGGGAGAGCCCGCCGAGCGACCGGAGAAGCTGAGAAGCTGCTGTGCTTTTCATCGGGTTTGACACTGTTTAAAAATGGCAGAGTGCCAAGTTTTCTCTCCCTACTGCCCATGTGCGAAGGTGCCGGCAGTGTTTTCGGCGCAGGCATTTGGCTCCGCCCCCCACTTCACCATCGACACCACGCCAGGACTCCGGGGACTGTACACAGCGGCCAGGATGGGGAGAGTTTTTCCCCGAGCCGTTTCCAGCGCGCAAAGTCGGTGCGCTTGAGGTCAGTGCGCCGACAAAACTGCTTGGGGAAAATCTAGCCCTTGAAGAGTAAGGAGTACACTGAAGGAAATACAAATATGTTTGCCGAGCAACTGTCAAATTTTAATAACTTTTTATACAACCATCGAATCAGTAAAAAAACAGGGCACTCGGCCCATAGTACCTAATATATAGCCCACAGTACAAGAGTAAGGAAGTCTTGCTACAATTGTACAGGGCCCTGGTGAGACCACACCTGGAGTACTGCGCACAGTTTTGGTCTCCTTATTTACGGAAGGAAATATTTGCCTGGGAGGTGGTACAACAGAGGTTCACCAGATTGATTCCTGGGATGAGAGGACTGTCTTAAGTTGAGAGATTGTGTAGAATGGGACGATACTCTCCGGTAGTTTAGAAGAATGAGAGGTGATCTCATTGAAGCACACAATATTCTGAAGGGGATTGACAGGGTAGATGCTGAGAGGTTGTTTTCCCCGGGCAGGAGTGTCGAGAACCAGGGGGCACAGTCTCAGGTTAAGGGGTCGGCCATTTAAGACAGAGATGAGGAGGAGTTTCTTCACTCAGAGGGTTATGAATCTGTGGAATTCTCTGCCCCACAGGCCTGTGGATGCTGAGTCTCTGAATATATTCAAGGCTGCGTTAGATCAATTTTTGGAGTCTCGGGGAATCAAGGGATCGGGAGATCGAGCGGGAAAGTGGAGTTGAGATCAACGATCAGTCATGATCTTATTGAATGGTGGAGCAGGCTTGAGGGGCCGTATGGCCTACTACTGCTCCGATTTCTTATGTTGTTACCTGTGCTGGCTCTGTGAAAGAAATTTCCAATTAGTCCCATTCCTAGCACCCTGCAAATGTTTCTTTTTCAACTATATTTCCCTTTGGAAAATTAATATTAAATCTGCTTCCAAAACCCTGTCAGGCAGCAAAATATTCACATTAATTTTATACGGTCCCATTTTAAACAGGCTTTTCATGTCATGAATTATTATCCCTTCCCATTTTACACACCGCATTTTAGGACATTGCTTTCAAATGTTTGGTGCCTGTGACACCAGCCATTGTTAGATTTAGACACACACCATCCTGACTTGGAAGTATATCGGTCGTTCCTTCATCGTCACTGGGATAAAAGCCTAGAACTCCCTCCCTACCAGCTCTGTGGGAGCATCTTCACCACACGGACTGCAGCGGTTCAAGATGGTGCTCACCACTATTGTGTTCCCCACACAGATGAGGCTGCACACAGTGAGATTAAAGTAACAGTGACCTCAGTCTTTAATAAGACATTCCAGTGTGAGGAACAGGCCACAGGGGCCGGCTTAGAAATAGTGCTCCCAAGGGATGTTGGGATCCCTTGGGACTTCAGGGGATGAGCTCCCTGGTGGTGGAACATGGGAGTGCATGCTTTACAGATACACAATATCACTCCCCCCTGCAAAAGGTGGTGTCTGCTGTGGGTTGTTCAGGGCAGTCTGTGAACTGCAGCCTCATTTGTTCCAGGTGCTTTCTGCAAATTTGACCATTGTCCAGTTTGATGACAAACACCCTATTCCTTTCTTTCGCTATCACCGTGCCTGCGATCCACTTGGGACCATGTCCATAGTTTAGCAAATACACAGGGTCATTCAGATCAATTTCCCGTGACACAATGGCGCGACCATCGTTTACATTTTGCTGCTGCCACCTGCTCTCTACCTGATCATGCAGGTTGGGGTGAACCAGCGAGAGTCTGGTTTTAAGTGTCCTTTTCATGAATAACTCAGCCAGGGGCACCCCTGTGAACGAGTGGGGCCTCGTGCGGTAGCTGAGCAGTACTCGCGACAGGTGGGTTTGGAGTGAGCCTTCTGTGACTCGTTTAAGGCTCTGTTTGATGGTTTGTACTGCCCACTCTGCCTGCGCATTGGAGGCTGGTTTAAACGGGGCCGAGGTGACATGTTTGATCCCGTTGCTGGTCATGAATTATTTAAATTCGACACTGGTGAAACATGGACCGTTGTCAATGACCAGTAGGTCAGGCAGTCCGTGGGTGGCAAACATGGCCCTCAGGCTTTCAATGGTGGCGGTGGCGGTGCTTCCCGACATTATTTCACTTTCAATCCATTTTGAAAAAGCATCCACCACCACCAGGAATATTTTACCGAGAAACGGGCCCGCATAGTCGACATGGATCCTCGACCATGGTCTCGAGGGCCAGGACCACAAACTTAGTGGTGCCTCTCTGGGCGCGTTGTTCAACTGAGCAATATGCTGCATTGCCATACATAGGACTCTCAGTCAGAGTCGATACCGGGCTACCACCCGTGGGATCTGGCTATCGCTTTCATCATTACTATACCCGGGTGTGTGCTGTGGAGATCCGAGATGAACGTCTCCCTGCCCTTTTTTGGTAGCACTACGTGGTTAACCAACAACAGGCAATCTGCCTGAATGGACAGCTCGTCCTTTCGCCGCTGGAACGGCTTGATTAGCTCTTGCATTTCAACGGGGATGCTGGCTCAGCTCCCATGCGGTACACAGTTTTTTATGAGGGACAGCAGAGACTCTTGGCTGGTCCAAGTCCTAATCTGGCGGGCTGTGACAGGTGATTTATAATTTCCAAACGCTTCCATGACCATCAACACGTCTGCGGGCTACGCCACCATCAACAAGTTTGCAGGCTGCACCATTTCCACCCCTGTAATGGGCAATAGTAGCTGACTGACAGCATTCTCACAGTTCTTGGTGCCTGGCCTGTGGCGGATGGTATAGTTATACGCTGATAGCACGAGTGCCCACCTTTGTATGCGGGCTGAGACATTAGTATTTATCCCCTTGTTTTCAGTGAACAGGGATGTGAGGGGCTTGTGATCGGTTTCCAGCTCAAATTTGAGGCCAAACAGATACGGATGCATTTTCTTTACCACAACACACACACTAACGCCTCTTTCTCAATCATACTGTAGGCCCTCTCGGCCTTAGACAAGCTCCTGGAATAATAGGCGACAGGTTGCAACTTCCCCGCAACGTTAGCTTGTTGTAATACACACCCGAATCCGTACAACGACGCGTCACTTGCTCGCACAAGTCTTTAACACCGCTTATACAATACAAGCAGCTTGTTGGAGCATAAAATGTTTCTGGCTTTCTCAAAAGCAATTACTTGTCTTTTTCCCCATACCCAGTTCTCACCTTTGCGCAATAACACATGTAGGGGCTCTAAAAGGGTGCTTAACCCTGGTAGGAAGTTACCAAAATAGTTGAGGAGGCCCAGAAACGGCCGCAGCTCCATGACGTTCTGTGGCCTGGATGCGTTCCTTATAGCCTCTGCCTTCGCTGCAATCTTTCTCCCCAAATACTCCACTTCTGTTGCCATGAAGACACATTTCAACCTCTTCAGCCACAGCCCTTCGCGATCCAGTCGCTGGAGGACCTCCTCCAGGTTTTGTAGGTGCTCAGCGGTGTCCCGACCCATGACCAATATGTTGTCCTGAAAGACCACTGTGCGTGGTACGGAATTGAGTAGGCTCTCCATGTTTCTCTGGAAGATCGCTGCAGCCGACCGAATTCCAAACGGGCATCTGTTGTAGATGAACAGTACCTTGTGCGTGTTGATGCAGGTGAGGCCCTTCGAAGACTCCTCCAGCTCCTGCATCATGTAAACCGAAGTCAGGTCGAGCTTGGTGAACGTCTTGCCTCCTGCCAGCGTCGCAATTAGGTCGTCTGCCTTAGGTAGCGGGTATTGGTCCTGTAGCGAGAAACGATTAATAGTTACTTTATAATCGCCGCAAATCCTGACTGTGCCACCACTTTTGAGTACTGGAACAATCGGGCTGGCCCACTCGGTGAATTCCACTGGGGAGATGATGCCCTCGAGTTGCAGCCTGTCCAGCTCCATTTCCACTCTCTTCCTCATCATGTGAGGTACTGCTTGCGCCTTGTGGTGAATGGGTCGTGCCTCTGGGACCAAGTGGATCCACAACTTCGCCCCGGAAAAGTTTCCAAATCCTGGCTCACAAAGGGAAGGAAATTTTTTAAGAACCTGGATACATGAGGCCTCATCGACATGTGATAGTGCTCGGATGTCATCCCAGTTCCAACGGATTTTGCCTAGCCAGCTCCTTCCAAGCACTATGGGGTCATCGCCCAGGACAATCCAGAGTGGCAGTACATGCACCATGCCCTTGTAGGTGACCTTGACCATGGCGCTGCCCAGGACAGTGATAAGCTCTTTGGTGTATGTTCTCAGTTTCGTGTGGATGGGGCTCAGGGCTGAACTGAATGCCTTGTTGCATCACAGTTTCTCAAACATCTTTTTACTCATGATGGATTGGCTGGCGCCAGTGTCCAGTTCCATGGCTACGGCTAAGCCATTCAATTTTATATGCAGCATAATAGGTGGACATTTCGTCGAAAATGTGTGCACCCCATGTACTTCAGCATCTGCCTCCTCTCTCGAAGGCTCTAAATTGCTTTGATCCACCATGGACCGATCTTCCTCCGCCACGTGGTGGTTAGCAGGTTTTGCAGAGCTTGCAGCTCGTTTGCAAGCTCATTGGAGGTGCTCCATTGTTCCACAGCACTTGAAAACATACCCTTTGAAGCGTCATGAATAGGCTGAATGGAAGCCTCCACAACGCCAACAAGCTGTGAATTGCCTTGCATTTATTCTTTGTTGGGGACTCTGAGTCATCTGGATCACCTGAGGCCTGCTGGCAGTTACAAACTCGTGGGTTCTGCCCTGTACATTTCTGCTCGCAAACACAGTTCCAGTTAATTTATGAACATTGCTAGCACTTGTGTGCTGAGAGATTTGTTGGGTGTTATCACTGGTGGACATAAACGCCTGTACTGTCGCAATGGCCTTATTGAGGGTCGGTGTCTCTCCAGTCAAAATTTTTCGTAGGATGGTCTCTTGCCTAGTACAAAAAAGTCTCTGAACATTTGCTCCGGGCAGCCATCAAACTCACATTGTCCTGCAAGTTGCATTAGCTCGGCGACGTAGCTCGCCACTTCCTGACCGTCAGATCGCTGGCACTTGGAGAACCGATACCGCTCCATCAGCAAGCTCTCCCTTGGGTTAAGATGCTCCCGAACCACTGTACACAGCTCCTCATGTGGCTTATCTGTGGGTTTCACCAGAGCCAGAAGATTCTTCATTAGGCTGTAGGTCGGTGCCCCACAGACTGTGAGGAGGACCGCTTTCCTTTTTGCAGCGCTTCCTTCTCCATCCAGCTCGTTGGCTACAAAGTACTGGTCTAGCCGTTCGACATAGGCTTCCCAGTCCTCACCCTCCGAGAACTTCTCCAGGATGCCCACAGTTTGCTGCATCTTTGCGTTGGATTCGTATTCTCGTCGCCAGGTATTGTGTTCCTAACACAGATGAGGCTGCACACAGGGAGGTTAAAGTAACAGTGACCTCAGTCTTTAATAAGACACTCCAGAGTGAGGAACAGGCCTTGAGGGCCGGCTTATCTACAGTGCTCCAAAGGGATGCTGAGATCCCTTGGGACTTCAAGGGATGAGCTCCCTGGTGGTGGAACATGGGAGTGCATGCTTTACAGATACACAACAACCACCAGCTTCTCAAGGGCAATTACGGTTGGGCAATAAATTCTGGCCTTGCCAGTGACACCCAGATCCTGTGAACTCATATAAAAAAACACTATTTTAGGAGTCTGGTTCAAAATATTCATTGCTGACGACACCAGGAATCTGGGGCAACTTTTGTCAAATTGGGCTCAAAACTGGAGCGGTAATTCCGACCGTGCACAGATAATAGAATCAGTATTGAAGGTAAAATCACATGGTGCTCATTTTCAGAATCAATGCAGTAAGATTTGAAATAAAGTGAAGGAATTTTATGGTGAAAGGATTTGGAAATTAAATGTGACTTGTACTTCGCTCTTTAATTAAACTTTGTGGCGTCTGTCTGCCGTTCATGTCTCTGTTGAATAAGGAAGGAAAAATTTGACATTGACCAGACTGCACTGCTCCTGATATTTGTGAGCTCATCGGTTATAATGAGATGTCTTTACCCATTGGTCAGTGCCAACTTTAGCTCAGCTGTTACTCCGTGACACCAACTTTGTGAAAAGTTTGAATTGGTCTTAATGCAGTCACTGTCTGGTGTTTTTGTTGTCATTGCAATCCCCTTCTTTCACACTGAAACAAATCGTAACCGTGTTTTTAAATTAGCAGTGTGAGATTTTTAGAGAGCATCTTTAAATGCTTCACGAAAACCATTCCGATCCCTTCAGCTTCCAGGGTTCGATTCCCAGTTAGGGAAGTAATTTTGCTACCACCGTTTTTAATTAAAGTGAAGTAATTTAACTAAATTACATAGATGACCCAAAGCACTTCAGAGTGGTGTCAAAACAAATGAGTTGGTAATTAGAAATAAGGAATGTCAGAAGTTGGACTTGAGTTTCTGGATGGAGTATAAATAACCCTCTGTGCACTGGAACTGGGAAGGGTGAATAATGAATGAGTTGTTTCCGGGTTTGAAATGCGGCTTAGATCTGCTGGTATTAACCGATAGCATTGTTGAGCAGAATGAAAGAAATGCGAACATGATCACTGAGGGTCAGTCGAAACTTCAACAACTTCATTTTAATAATTTGTGAAACTTTTATCATCGAGGAAGTTTTATTCCCTCTCTGATTTTACACACTCTGTATTTTAGGAGACTGGTTTTAAATGTTCTTCATGGAATCAGAGAAGTTTACAGCACAGAAGGAGGCCATTGTCACATGAGCAATGAACATTTAAACCCAGTTTTTGTTTCAAAAATAATGTTACCACCCGGGCTTGAACCGGGGATTTTTCACGTGTGAGGCGAACGTGATAACCGCTACACGACGGAAACTGCTGCCTTGTGCAGTGCCCAGAGAGAAGTGTTCAGCGACAAGCTGAAATGCTGAATCCCTTTTTCTGAAAAAATTCCTTTCACAAACATTTCTCTGACCGAAACGGCACAAAACAAAAATGTTCCTTTCAAATGTGCCAATTATTTTCGTTAAACTTTTATTTTGCTTTCATGGGATAACATAATTAATGATTCGATAATTTTCTTTTGCACAATGAAAGAAATACTAACTGAGGGAGAGTCAATACGTCAATAATTTGTTCTGTGCTCTGCATGTTTGTAATGTCGCCAAGTTTGCTGATGATACAAAGATAGGTGGGAAAGCAAGTTGTGAGGAGGACGCAAACAATCTGCAAAGCGATAGTGGGTGAGCAGAAATTTGTCAGATGGAGTATAATGTGGGAAATATGAGGTTATCCACTGTGGTAGCAATAATAAAAAAGCAAATAATTATTTAAATGGGGAGAGATTACAAAATGCTGCGGTGCAGAGGGACCTGGGGGTCCTTGTACATGAAACACAAAAGGTTAGTATGCAGAAACATCCTCTCTGCATCCACCTTGTCAAGCCCCCTCATAATCTTACACGTTTCCATAAGATCACCTCTCAATCTTCTGAATTCCAATGAGTAGAGGCACAACCGACTCAACCTTTTCTCATAAGTTAGCCTCCTCATCTCCGGAATCAACCTAGTGAACCTTCTCTGAACTGCCTCCAAAGCATCTATATCCTTTCTTAAATATGGAAACCAAAACTGCACGCAGTGTTCCAGGTCTGGCCTCACCAATACCCTGTATAACTGCAGCAAGACTTCTTTGTTTTATACTCCATCCCCTTTGCAATAAAGGCCAAGATTCCATTGGCCTTCCTGATCACTTGCTGTACCTGCATACTAACCTTTTGTGTTTCATGCACAAGTACGCGCAGCTCCCGTTGTACTGCAGCACTGTGCAATTTTTCTCCTTTTAACTAATAACTTGTTCTTTGATTTTTTCTGCCAAAATGCATAACCTTGCACTTTCCAACATTATACACCATCTGCCAAATTTTTCCCCACTCACTTAGCCTGGCTATGTCTTTTTGCAGATTTTTTGTGTCCTCCTCACACATTGCTTTTCCTCCCATCTTTGTATCATCAGCAAACTTGGCTACATTACACTCGGTCCCTTCATCCAAGTCGTTAATATAGATTGTAAAGATTGGGGTCCCAGCACTGATTCCTGCAGCACCCCATTAGTTACTGATTGCCAAACAGAGAACGTACCATTTATTCCGACTCTCTGTTTTCTGTTAGTTAGCCAATCCTCTCTCCATGCTAATATATTACCCCCAACCCCGTGAACTTTTATCTTGTGCAGTAATCTTTTATGTGGCACCTTGTCAAAATGCCTTCTGGAAGTCCAAATACACCACATCCACTGGTTCCCCTTTATCCACCCTGTTCATTACATCCTCTAAGAATTCCAGCAAATTTGTCAAACATGACTTCCCTTTCATAAATCCATGCAGACTCTGCCTGACTGAATTATTTTTTTCCAAAAGTCGGAGGAGCAGTGACCGGAGGAGGTGTGAGCAGCGGCCTATAAAGGCCCAGCGGGAGTCCGGGGATCGGCGGCAGTCGGAGGAGCAGCGGCTGGAGGAGCAGCGAGCAGCGAGCTACAGCTGGTGCAGGGTCAAAAGTAAGAAAGAAGTCACAAGTAATCAAAGGGTGACGTCACAGCCAAGAGGGTAAGTGATTGGCTGGTTGAGTGGTGAGTAGTTTTCTGTTTCTTTGTCTTTCTTCTTGTTCTTAGCAGCAAGAAACCTTTGGCATGTTGCCAAATTAAGTAATCTAATGGTTAAGTCATGGCAGGAGAGCTCGGACACGTGTCATGCTCCTCCTGTGCTATGTGGGAAGTCAGGGGCGCTTCCAGTGTTCCTGATGACTACATGTGCAGGAAGTGTATCCAGCTGCAGCATTGCGGCACTGGAGCTGCGCATGGTATCACTCTGGAGCATCCGCGATGCTGAGGATGTCGTGAATAGCACGTTTAGTGAGTTGGTCACTCCGCGGGTAAAGGTTACTCAGGCAGAGAGTGAATGGGTAAACATCAGGAAGAGCAGTGGAAGGAAGACAGTGCAGGAGTCCCCTGCGGTCATCCCCCTGCAAAACAGATACACCACCTTGGAGGAGATGACTCATCAGGGGAGGGCAGCAGCAGCCAAGTCCATGGCACCAGGGGTGGCTCTGCTGCACAGGAGGGCAGGAAAAAGAGTGGGAGAGCAATAGCGATAGGGGATTCTATTGTAAGGGGAATAGATAGATGTTTCTGCGGCTGCAATCGAGACTCCAGAATGGTATGTTGCCTCCCTGGTGCAAAGGTCAAGAATGTTTCGGAGTGGCTGCAGTGCATTCTGGAGGGGGTGGGTGAATAGCCAGCTGTCGTGGTGTATATGGTACCAATGATATAGGGAAAAACGGTATGAGGTCCTACAAGCTGAGTTTAGGGAGCTAGGAATTAAATTAAAAGGTAGTAATCTCAGAATTGCTACCAGTGCCACGAGCTGGTCAGAATAGGAAATGCAGGATAGCTCAGATGAATATATGGTTTGATGAGTAGTGCAGGAGGGTGGGATTCAAATTCCTGGGACATTGGAACCGGTTCTGGGGGAGGTAGGACCAGTACAAATCGGACGGTCTGCACCTGGTCAGAACCGGAACCAATGTCTAGGGGAATGTTTGCTAGTGCTGTTGGGGAGGGGTTAAACTAATATGGCAGGGGAATGGGAACCTATGCAGGGAGATAGAAAGAAGTAAAATGGGGGCAGAAGCAAAACATAGAAAGAAGAAAAGTAAAAGTGGAGGACAGCGAAACACAAGGCAAAAATCAAAAATGGCCACATTACAGCAAAATTCTAAAGGGAAAAAGTGTATTAAAAAGACAAGCCTGAAGTCTCTGTGCCTCAATGCGAGGATTATTCGTAATAAGGTGGATGAATTCTCTCAGAGGCAGCAATTCACGAATATGTTATAACTGGGATTCCAGAGACATGGCTCCAGGGTGACCAAGGCTAGGAACTCAACATCCTGAGGTATTCAACATTCAAGAAGGATAGACAGAAAGGAAAAGGAGGTCGGGGAACGATGCTCGTTAAAGAGGAAATTAACGCAATATTAAGGAAGGACATTAGCTTGGATGGTGTGGACTCTGTATGTATAGAGCTGCGGAATACCAAAGGGCAGAAAACACGAGTGGGAGTTGTGCACAGACCACCAAACAGTAGTAGTGAGTTTGGGGACAGTATCAAACAAGAAATTATGGATGCGTGCAATAAAGATACAGCAGTTATCATGGGCGACTTTAATCTACATATAGATTGGGCAAACCAAACTGGTAGAAATACGGTGGAGGAGGATTTCCTGGAGTATATTAGGGATGGTTTTCTAGACCAATATGTCGAGGAACCAACTTGAGGGCTGGCTATCCTAGACTCGGTGATGTGTAATGAAAAATTACTAATTAGCAATCTTGTTGTGCGAGGCCCCTTGGAGAAGAGTGACCATAATATGGTAGAATTCTTTATTAAGATGGAGATTGAAACATTTAATTCAGAGACTCGGGACCTGAACTTAAGGAAAGGTAACTTCGATTGCATGAGATGTGAATTGGCTAGAATAGACTGGCAAATGAGACTTAAAAGGTTGACGCTGGATAGGCAATGGCAAACATTTAAAGATCACATGGATGAACTTCAACAATTGTACATCCCTGTCGAGAGAAAAAATAAAACGGGGAAGGTGGCTCAACCGTGGCTAATAAGGGAAATTAGGGATAGTGTTGAATGCAAGGAAGAGGCCGATAAATTTGCCAGAAAAAGCAGCAAACCTGAGGACTGGAAGAAATTTAGAATTCAGTAGAGGAGGACAAAGGGTTTAATAAGGAGTGGGAAAATAGAGTATGAGAGGAAGCTTGCTGGGAACATAAAAACTGACTGCGAAAGCTTCTATAGATATGTGAAGAGAAAAAGATTAGTGAAGACAAACGTCGGTCACTTGCAGTCAGAATCAGGTGAATTTATAATGGGGAACAAAGAAATGGCGGACCAGTTAAACAGATACTTTGGTTCTGTCTTCACGAAGGAAGACACAAATAACCTTCCTAATGTACTCAGGGACCGAGGGTCCAGCGAGAAGGAGGAACTGAAGGAAATTGTGTTCGGGAAATTGTTGGGATTGAAGGCTGATAAATCCCAGGGCCAGATAGTCTGCATCCCAGAGTAGTTAAGGAAGTAACCCTTGAAATAGTGGATGCATTGGTGATCATTTTCTAACAGTCTATCGACTCTGGATCAGTTCCTATGGACTGGAGGGTAGCTAATATAACACCACTTTTTAAAAAAGAAGGAAGAGAGAAAACGGGTAATTATCGACCGGTTAGCCTGACATCAGAAGTGGGGAAAATGCTGGAATCAATTATTATGGATGAAATAGCATAGCATTTGGAAAGCAGTGACAAGATCGGTCCAAGTGAGCATGGATTTAGGAAAGGGAAATCATGCTTGACAAATCTTCTAGAATTTTTTGAGGATGGAACTAGGAGAGTGGACAAGGGAAAACCAGTGGATGTAATGTATTTGGACTTTCAAAAGGCCTTTGACAAGGTCCCACACAAGAGATTAGTGTGCAAAATTAAAGCACATGGTATTGGGGGTAATGTATTGACATGGATAGAGAACTGGTTGGCAGACAGGTAGCAGAGAGTCGGGATAAATGGGTCCTTCTCAGAATGACAGGAAGTGACTAGTGGGGTGCTGCAGGGCTCAGTGCTGGGACCCCAGCTATTTACAATATACATCAATGATTTCGATGAAGAAATTGAGTGTTATATCTCCAAGTTTGCAGGTGATTCTAAGCTGCGTGACGGTGTGAGCTGTGAGGAGGATGCTAAGAGGCTGAAGAGTGACTTGGAAAGGTTAGGTGAGTGGGCAAATACATGGCAGATGCACTATAATGTGGATAAATGTGATGTTATCCACTTTGGTGGCAAAAACGTGAAGGCAGATTATTATCTGAATGGCGGCAGATTAGGAAAAGGGGAGGTGCAACGAGACCTGGGTGTCATGGTACATCAGTCATTGAAAGTTGGCATGCAGGTACAGCAGGCGGTGAAGAAGGCAAATGGCATGTTGGCCTTCATAGCTGGGGGATTTGAGTATTGGAGCAGGAAGGTCTTACTGCAGTTGTACAGGGCCTTGGTGAGGCCTCACCTGGAATATTGTGTTCCGTTTTGGTCTCCTAATCTGAGGAAGGATGTTCTTGCTACTGAGAGAGTGCAGCGAAGGTTCACTAGACTGATTCCCTGGATGGCAGGACTGACATATGAGGAGAGACTGGATTGACTAGACCTGTATTCACCGGAGTTTAGAAGAATGAGAGGGGATCTCAAAGAAACATATAAAATTCTGACGGGTCTGGACAGGTTAGAGGCAGGAAGAATGTGCCCGATGTTGGGGAAGTCCAGAACCAGGGGTCAGAGTCGAAGGGATAAGGGGTAAGCCATTTAGGACCGAGATGAGGAGAAACTTCTTCACTCAGAGAGTTGTTAACCTGTGGAATTGTCTGCCGCAAAGATTTGTTGATGCCAGTTCATTTGATATATTCCAGAGGGAATTAGCTGTGGCCTTGATGGCGAAAGGGCTCAAGGGGTATGAAGACAAAGTAGGAAAGGGGTACTGAGGTGAATGATCAGCCATGATCTTATTGGAATGTAAAAACATCGAAAATAGGTGCAGGAGTAGGCCATTCGGCCCTTCGAGCCTGCACCACCATTCAATGAGTTTATGGTTGAACGTACAACTTCAGTACCCCATTCCCGCTTTCTCACCATACCCCTTGATCCCCCGAGTAGTAAGGGCTACGTCTAACTCCTTTTTGAATATATTTAGTGAATTGGCCTCAACAACTTCCTGTGGTAGAGAATTCCACAGGTTCACCACTCTCTGGGTGAAGAAGTTTCTCCTCATCACGGTCCTAAATGGCTTACCCCTTATCCTTAGACTGTGACCCCTGGTTCTGGACTTCCCCAACATTGGGAACATTCTTCCTGCATCTAACCTGTCTAAACCCGTCAGAATTTTAAACGTTTCTATGAGATCCCCTCTCATTTGTCTGAACTCCAGTGAATCCAGTCTTTCTTGATATGTCAGTCCCGCCATCCCGGGAATCAGTCTGGTGAACCTTCGCTGCACTCCCTCAATAGCAAGAATGTCCTTCCTCAAGTTAGAAGACCAAAACTGTACACAATACTCCAGGTGTGGCCTCACCAAGGCCCTGTACAACTGTAGTAATACCTCCCTGCCACTATACTCAAATCCCCTCGCTATGATGGCCAACATGCCATTTGCTTTCTTAACCACCTGCTGTACCTGCATGCCAACCTTCAGTGACTGATGTACCATGACACCCAGATCTCTTTGCACCTCCCCTTTTCCTAATCTGTCACCATTCAGATAATAGTCTGTCTCTCTGTTTTTCAACCGAAGTGGATAACCTCACCTTTATCCACATTATACTTCATCTGCCATGCATTTGCCCACTCACCTAACCAATCCAAGTCACTCTGCAGCCTCATAGCCTCCTCTTCGCAGCTCACACTGCCACCCAACTTAGTGTCATCTGCAAATTTGGAGACACTACATTTAGTCCCCTCGTCTAAATCATTAATGTACAATGTAAACAGCTAGGGCCCTTGCGGTACCCCACTAGTCACTGCCTGCCATTCTGAAAAATACCCATTTACTCCTACTCTTTGCTTCCTGTCTGCCAACCAGTTTTCAATCCACGTCAGCACACTACCCCCAATCCCATGTGCATTAACTTTGCACATTAGTCTCTTGTGTGGGACCTTGTTGAAAGCCTTCTGAAAGTCCAAATACACCACATCAACTGGTTCTCCCTTGTCCACTCTACTGGAAACATCCTCAACAAATTCCAGAAGATTTGTCAAGCATGATTTCCCTTTCACAAATCCATGCTGACTTGGACCTATCATGTCACCTCTTTCCAAATGCGCTGCTATGACATCCTTAATAATTCATTCCATCAATTTCACCACTACTGATGTCAGGCTGACCGGTCTATAATTCCCTGCTTTCTCTCTCCCTCCTTTTTTAAAAAGTGGGGTTACATTGGCTATCCTCCACTCCATAGGAACTGATCCAGAATCTATGGAGTGTTGGAAAATGACTGTCAATGCATCCGCTATTTCTAAGGCCACCTCCTTAAGTACTCTGGGATGCAGACCATCAGGCCTGGGGATATATCGGCCTTCAATCCCATCAGTTTCCCCAACACAATTTCCCGACTAATAAGGATTTCCCTCAGTTCCTCCTTCTTACTAGAACCTCTGACCCCTTTTATATCCGGAAGATTGTTTGTGTCCTCCTCAGTGAATACCGAACCAAAGTACTTGTTCAATTGGTCTGCCATTTCTTTGTTCCCAGTTATGACTTCCCCTGATTCTGACTGCAGGGGACCTACGTTTGTCTTTACTAACCTTTTTTTCTTTACATATCTATAGAAGCTTTTGCAGTCCATTTTAATGTTCCCTGCAAGCTTCCTCTCGTACTCTATTTTCCCTGCCCTAATCAAACCCTTTGTCCTCCTTTGCTAAGTTCCAAATGTCTCCCAGTCCCCGGGTTCGCTGCTATTTCTGGCCAATTTGTATGCCACTTCCTTGGCTTTAATACTATCCCTGATTTCCGTTGATAGCCACGGTTGAGCAACCTTCCCTTTTTTATTTTTACACCAGACAGGGATGTACAATTGTTGCAGTTCATCCATGCGGTCTGTAAATGTCTGCCATTGCCCATCCACTGTCAACCCCTTAAGTATCATTCGCCAATCTATCCTCGCCAATTCACGACTCATACCTTCAAAGTTACCCTTCTTTAAGTTCTGGACCATGGTCTCTGAATTAACTGTTTCATTCTCCGTGGTGGTGCGGCTCGAAGGGCCGAATGGCCTTCGCCTGCACCTATTTATTTCTGCACGCAGAGGGTTGTGGGGGTCTGGAACTCACTGCCTGAAAGGGTGGTAGAGGCAGAAACACTCACCACATTTAACAAGTGCTTGGATATGACCTGAAGTGCTGTAACCTGCAGGGTTATGGACCTCGAGCTGGAAAGTGGGATTAGGCTGGATAGCCTCTTGTTGGACGACGCGGACACGATGGGCCAAATTGGCCTCCTTCCGTGCTGTAAACTTCTATGATTCTATGAAATCCTTCACAAAGAGTTGAGGTGCGTGTGGGGTGATTTGGGCACATCTTTACTCACGTGACAACATTTCAAAGGTAACTCAACGGCTGTAAAGCGCTTTGGGGCGTTATGAGCTCCTGACAGACGCTGCAGAAATGCAAGTCCTTCTTTGCAAAAGTTCGATGCAAATTCAAAATTCACGGCAAAAAAAGGGCTCGCCCGGGATCTCTCGCAAATTTCAAGTAACAACCCCAAAGTGAGAATAATACAACTAGACCAACGAGCCAATTGCTGAGCAAATATGGAGATAAAGGCCTTACGAAGTGCTATCTGTTAATAAACCTCCAGTCAAATCTTCTCAGATTATTAAAAGCATTGCCAAAGGAAAAGCATGAGTTTTACCCGATATCTCAAGGGATATCTTGGTGACTGCAATCAAGAGTTGCCACAACAAAGTAGCACAAATAGAACTTTGATGGGAAGAATGTATTCGCACTACCGTTGTGGTGTCTTTAGACTGTAGAGGCTGCACGGAGATAAAGTGTAACCATTATTGAAGCATTTTTAGTGTGTGTTGTTATTCTTGATCGGAGGAGCACATGAGACGGAATCAGTGACTTTGCCTTTTCGACATGTTTTCTGAAGTGCCGCACGGTCCCACTCCTGCAGCCAATGAGCTGTTGGGACGTTAATGTATCCATCATCATCATCATCATCATAGGCGGTCCCTCGAAACGAGGATGACTTGCTTCCACGCCGAAAAAGGATGAGTTCACAGGTGTTTCAATGAAGGACCCGAACTGCATGTTGAAGGGTGGAAGATGCCTGTGCGTGGATTTTTTTAACGTGTGGTGGCCGTTGCTCCCCAGCGATCACACGGGCTTGACAGAGCGAGGTCTTGGTCCAGTGACAAGGGTTAAACAGGTCGACTGGAGACCAGTTCTGCTGCACAGACCTGGTGCGCACACATATCGCAGTGTGGGCTGGCCCGTGCTAACCCTGGGCCCCTGGCCCCGAACTCATGCCTCCCCTGGGCCCTGATCACATCCCACCACAGTCTCTCGCCGCTCCTTCGCCCCGATCTCACCGCTCCTGCTGTATCTGCCCACGCTCCAATCACCGACCTGGACCTTGATGACATCACTCTTCGCTGCCGCCGCCCTCCTGCACCAGCTCGCGCTGCTCCCTGGAGTAGTCTCCCGGGACCTCCAAGCTGCTCCCAGGGCCGCTCGCCGTTCCTTTTATGGCCCCGACCTGCCGCTGGTGTTCTCCCGTTAGTGTATCCAGGCTGTGGGTGGCCACCCCGAGCACAGCAGAGGGGTTTCTGCATTAGTTCTGGGTGGGGACAGTATCTTTCCCCTTCTCGCTTCCTCTTGTCTATATCCCTGTGCTGTTATTTCTCTATTTATTCCCCCTGTCTCAGTTTCTAGTGTTTAAAAGGGAACAAAAATGAAATGGGTGTCACTGTGGAACAATTTCTCTCACTCAAAGTTAGACGCACTACCGTTGCACCATGAGGTCTAGGTAGCTAGCCGTTGATATTGAGGTTCAAATATAAATATATATAAATATATCTACATGTATCATAACCGTTCCCTGGTGGTCGAGGGGTTAAGATCCGGTGCACTAACCTGGTTTCAATTGTCGATCAGTTCATCGCATAAAAATAATTGAGTTCAGTGAGACGATTAATAATTGCTGTAATCACCATGAATACCAATACTTTCTGTGATAGACCGATCTTACAGACTATCTGGCTTCTCCTGCCCTTTGCCGGGCACGTGTTCCGGGTTTCATTTAGTAAACTGGGTGAGTTCGCTGATCGCGGGGAGACGGTAGGAGCCTCTGTGGCCCCACTGTGAGGATGTGGAAGTGAACACGGTGGCTGGGTGATCCGTGACATTTCTGTAAAGGGCAGCGGAGGAGAAGGATTGAGAACTTTCAGTGTGGGACAGAAGTTGTTTCAGGTGAGCCAACACATTCCTGATCAGCAGAGGGAGCTCACTGGTCAGCTCCCCTCTGTTGTGCCAGTTGTGCCAGAGGTTTCTGTAGTGTAGTGGTTATCACATGTGCTTATCACGTTTGCATTACACATGAAAGGTCTGAGGTTCGATCCCGGGAAGCAGGATTATGTTTTAACTTGCTATAGAGGAACAATCAGAGGCGAGTTTCGTCTCCTGGCAAATGCTGCCTGACCTGCTGAGATTTCCAGCATTTGCTGTTTTTATTTTCTATTTATTCTCCTGGCAAAAGTGATCCCTTATTCCTTAAGTGCTCTTTATTTCACTTCAATAAATAGATAACTTTCAGTCGAGAAAACGGATTCACCGGGGACATTTCGCGTGTGACGCCAACGTGATATCCGCTACACTGCAGCTCATCAAAGGGCGAGAAACCACTGAATATAAAGGATGAGCTCACAAATATCAGGGGCAGTGCAGTCTGGTCAACGTCAAACTCTCCTTTCTTATTCAGCAGAGGCATGAACGGGAGTCAGATGCCACAAAGTTTAATTAAAGACACAAATGCATGTAACACTTGCAAATCTTTTCACTGCAAAATTCTTAAACTTTATTTGAAATCCTACTACGTTGAATCTGAAAATGAGCACCATGGGCTTTTATCTTCACTACTGATTCTATTTTCTGTGCATGGTCGGAATAACCGGTGCTGTTAAATTTGACAAAAGTTGCCCCAGATTCCTGATGTCATCGGCAATGAAGATTTTGAACCAGATCCTAGAATACAGTGTGTAAAATGGGTCAACATGCAGAAGAACATAAGAAATTGGAGCAGGAGTCGGTCATATGCCCCTCGAGCCTGCTCCGACATTTAATACGATCATGGTCGATGCGATCATGGACTCAGGTCCACTTCCCTGCCCGCTCCCCAAAGCACAGGACAAATGATTGAAGTATCCGACTGTCCCTCAGTTAGCATTTCTTTCATTGTGCAAAAGAAGGTGAGGGGTTAATTAATGATGCTTTCCCGTGAAAGCAACACAAAAGTTTAAGAAAAAAACATACAGTGACTGGGAGGTGAGTGTTGCTTCTGACACCAGGTGGGAATGGGCGGAGATTTTAAAGCTCCTTGTATTGTGACACCTTCATATCGACGAACATCTGAGTCTTATGACGTAGACCTCGTGGCGCAATGGTAGCGTGACTGATTTCAGTTCCGAAGGTAGCGTGTTTAAATCACATCAGGGTTACTGTACTTTTAGATATTGTTCTTCCACAATTAATATATTCTTTGGTGTTTGGCAATAACCAGACCCTTGCTCCAAGGTCTGTCTCACTGTTTCCCCGGTGTCAGACAGAGATACGCCTGCTGCCCTCATTTATTTCATGTGACAGGATACAAAAGTTCAAGATCAACCTGCAGATGGCCACATACAGCATTAAATAGTCAGGATGGCCGAGCGGTCTCAGGTGCTGTGTTCAGGTTGCAGTCTTCTCTCGAGGTCTGTGTTTAAATCTGACATTTCTTATTTTTAATCATTAAGTGAAACTCATTGTTTGACACCACGATCAACTCCTTCAAAGTGGGATTCAGCAGTTCACGTGCTCGCTTAACATTTCCGTCTGACTGGGTGCTGAAAGTGGAGATGTTTCCGCAGTGTAACGGTTAACACGTTCGCCTCACACGCAAAAGCTCACCGGGTGGGAATATTTTCTGGAGCTATCTCCTCATGCATGCTCAGGGGCGAGTTTGTTCTCCTGTGAAAGGTCATAAGATCATAAACATGTAAGGTTTAGGGGCCGGAGTAGGCCATTCGGCCCCTCGAGCCTGGTCCACCATTCAAGAAGATCCTGGTAGTTCCTTGACAGCAAGTTTAAACATCTGGGGCGGAGCCAACAGGCGCCTGGCTGCAATCAGTGACAAAAACGTCTATTTGGTAGAAGCCCCGTGAGATCAATCGGTCGAGCATGAGAATCTTAATCTCGAATTTGGGGTTCGAGCCCCACGTTAACTGTTAAAGCATGTCCCATTTTGCACAGTGTGTTTTTGGTGTCTGGTTCAAAATGTTCATTGCTGGTAACATCAACAGGAGACTGGGCAAACAGTGAGAAAGACTTTAGAGCAAAGGTCTGGTTATTGTGAAACACCAAAGGAAATATAAATTCAAGAAACATAGAAAACATAGAAAATAGGTGCAGAGGTAGGCCATTCGGCCCTTTGAGCCTGCACCGCCATTCAATGAGTTCATGGCTGAACATGCAACTTCAATACCCCATTCCTGCTTTCTCGCCATAGCCCTTGATCCCCCTAGTCTGAAGGACTACATCTAGCTCCTTTTTGAGAAGAATAACCTCGAAAAGAAATGTGACCCCGACACCCAGGAAGAAGTGTTAAGGCAGAAGATTAAATGCTGCATTCCTCTGTTCAAAAAATTCCTTTCACAAACATTTCTCTGACCGTAACTGCACAAAACAAAAATGTTCCTTTCAAAGTCATTAAACTCTCGAATTTCCGCGCCCCCCGAATCTCCTGAATCAGATGCCTCTAGTTTTGCCGACTCAATCCATGTCCCTTTGCAATGTTCTGCTTCCACCCACACTATGAAATGTGCCACTAACTTATAGAATCATGGAATGGTTACAGCACGGAAGGCCATTCGGCCTGTCGAGCCCATGCCAACTCTCAGCGAGTCCCACTCCCCCGCCCTTTCCCTGTAGCCCTGCAATTGTTGTTCCTTCAGACACTGATCCAGCTCCCGTTTGAAAGATAAGATTGAGTCTGCCTCCACCATCCTTTCAAGCAGTGCATTCCAGATCCTAACCACTCGCTGCTAAATGGCCATCTCCTGTTCCTATGTGTAAAGTCTGGGAAACAGTCGATCAATTCCTGCCACACTCACAGCCTTCCTAAATATAGCACCATCACTCTATTCTCATAAAACCAGGTCCTGAAGTATAGGCCAGCTGTGTAGGTTAAAGCTCTGGTTATGTTCCGAACATTGCTGTAGTGTTTCCGTAATGTAGTGGTTATTAGATTCACCTCACACGCGAAATGTCCCTGGTTCAAAACTGCGCGGAAACATTTTGAAAACATGTTCAATTAAATATTTGAAGAAATGGATTTATTCATATTAGTGGTTCAATATTAACAAAAAACAATGTCCCACAACCTTGTTAAATTTTCTGATATCTCTGTTCAGTTCTGTATACACTCAAACTGAATGCTCATAAAAATACTGGAGTGGGAACTCACTGGATAACAGCACAGCTGGCAATGTTTGTGGAATATATTCGCGCAGCCAAAACGCACAATGACAACCTGGAATCGTGCAGCACCGAATCCACGGGGAAAAACAGTTAAATGCTTCGTCCCTGGGTGGGCTCGAACCACCAACCTTTCGGTTAACAGCCGAACGCGCTAACCCATTGCGCCACAGAGACTGACGCAATTGCACACTGCAGGACATCCCAAACCAGGGTGTCAGTCAGTTAAAGCTTCAGATTGCTCTGACCGGGATGGAACTTGTCCACTCTCAGTTGTACTTTTCCCAAGTAAAGGGTGGGACATTCATTGTGGATGCGTGGAAGCAGTCTGGTCCCGCACACTGCAGACACTTCCATGTCACCACCAACCAGCTCTCCCACAACCGGTGTGATCTACCTTCCAGCCTTCCGGTGCCTTGTCTGTGACGAAGTATTCTGATTGTCCCGAAGCCGGTATTAGGTTTTAATTCCTTTTCAGCTCCTGACTGCGGATATTGCTGTGATTAAACGCGAACACAATGCTAACAAGGACAGTTCGATTCACAGTTTCTTTGCTTGGTGAAATTTCAAAGATTGAAAGCGACGCACATCAACCCCAAACCTTGTCACTTACTCACTAACTCGACAAAACTTTGCATTTTCTTTCCATACCAAGCATTTTACATTAATACATTGCAATGCCAACGCACTTTTTACCTGGCAAGACTGAAGTACAAGCTGTGATGAACAGTGTGAAACAGAAACAGCTACTTGTAAAACCATAGCCTCGATGACATCTGTGTGAATTGCTCTGCATCGATAATTAGCAGAGAGCAAAGAGAGGAAACTGATGGTGTGGATGAGAAAAGGCCGAGCCAAAGTGTACTGTTGGAGATGATTTTGTTGTTTTTGAGAATTGTTTCAAAGATTTTACTGTGGTTGGTTCCATAGTGTAATGGTGAGCACTCTGGGATCTGAGTTCAAATCTCAGTGGAACCTGATTCCTTGTTGTCCCAGCTGTTGAAAATTTGGGACAAACAAGTGACAGACACCTGGTGCTGGTGGGCAGTTTTGTTGCCTTTGTCATTGATGCTTGATCTACAAGTCTAGTTATCAAATCCTGTGCTCAACCATCAGTTACCTGTTACAAAATGTTGTAAACGGCAGTCTTGCTCTTTTTGCTTCGTTGCTTTTAACCTCGAATTACCCGCACACATTCAGTTGTAGTAAAGGCAGGATCGGGTCTTTTATTTAAACATTCATACCAAACAAACCAAGTATAAAAGTTACTGAGAACACTTCACAAAGGCAGCTTGCTTCGATTTCCGTGGCTGCTTGAGACACACACCTTCCGAATGTCCAGTGTCTCTGCTGTCTATGTCTCTACAGTCCATAAAAGTCTCATCTTTATTCTGAAAAAGCCATTGAACTCTTATTCTTTCCATTTAGACAATCCTGACTAACTGCTTTCTGAATCTTTTGACAGACAGACTTAGTGTTGCTTGTTTAACCTGCAGATGTCATTAAATAGTAACAAGGTTACACTCAAATACTTAACATACAGACATCATCAAATCGTTTAGTCCTGAGTTTCCATTATTCCCACCGTAACAAGGTACTCAAATATTTAACATCCAGACAATGACCAGTTACACATCTCACTGGCTGAAGGCACCACATTGTCTAACAGTCTCTTTACCATCCAAACTTCAATCTTCCTGTTATTTAATCCAAACTTCAGACTGCATGCTGAAGCAAAGAGTTCAGCAATGCGGGACTGTGCTAACACAGAGCACAGGATTTGACAACGAGACTTGGAGATCAAGCATCAATGACAAAGGCAACAAAACTGCCCCCCAGCACCAGGTATCTCTCACTTGTTTGTCCCAAATTTTTAGCAGCTGCGACAGCAAGCATTCAGTTTCCACCGAGATTTAAACTCAGATCGCTGGATTCATGTCCAGAGTGCTCACCATTACACCATGGAACCAACGATGCCAAATTCTTTGAAATATTTCTCCAAAACAAGATCATCTCCAACATTACACTTTGGCTCGGCCTTTTCTCATCCACACCGTCAGTTTCCCCACTTTACGCTCTGCTAATTATCGATGCAGAGCAATTCACACAGATACCGTCGAGGCTATGGGTTCTCAAGTAGCTGTTTCTGTTTCATTCTGTTCATCACAGCTTGTACTTCAGTCTTGTCAGGTAAAAAGTGCGTTGGCATTGCAATGCATTAATGCAAAATACTTGGCATGAAAAGAAAATGCAATTTTTTATTGAGTGCAAAACATGCAGTGCCTGCATTTCAAAAAGCGTTGCTTTTATTCATCCTGCTGAATGCATATTGCACAGATAATCTCAGCACACATTGTGCAGGTAAATGCAGCAACAAACTGATTTCTCCTCCGCTGATTTGTAACAGGTAACTGACGGTTGAGCACACGATTTGATAACTAGACTTGCAGATCAAGCATCAATGACAAAGGCAACAAAACTGCCCACCAGCACCAGGTGTCTTTCACTTGTTTGTCCCAAATTATTAAATTATTGACTCTCATTCAGTTAGCATTTCTTTAATTATGCAAATGAAGATCATCGGTTAATTAATGATGTTTTCCGGTGAATGCAGGATAACATTTAACAAAAAGCCCCAACGTGGGGCTCGAACCAGCGACCCTAAGATTAAGAGTTTCATGCTCTCCCAATTGATCGAGTGGGGCTTCTGCTAAATGCGGGTTTTTGTCACTGATTGCAGCCAGGCGCCTGTTGGCTCCGCCCCAGATGTTTAAACTTGCTGTCGAGGAACTGCCAGGATCTTCTTGAATGGTGGACCAGGCTCGAGGGGCCGAATGGCCTACTCTGGCCCCTAATCCTTACATGTTTATCATCTCATGACCTTTCACAGGAGAACAAACTTGCCCCTGAGCATGCATGAGGAGATAGTTCCAGAAAATATTCCCACCCGGTGAGCTTTCGCGTGTGGGGCGAACGTGTTAACCGCTACACTGCGGAAACATCTCCACTTTCAGCACCAGGTCAGACGGAAATGTTAAGCGAGCAGGTGAACTGCTGAATCCCACTTTGAAGGAGTTGATCGTGGTGTCAAACAATGAGTTTCACTTAATGATTAAAAATAAGAAATGTCAGATTTAAACACAGACCTCGAGAGAAGACTGCAACCTGAACACAGCACCTGAGACCGCTCGGCCATCCTGACTATTTAATGCTGTATGTGGCCATCTGCAGGTTGATTTTGAACTTTTGTGTCCTGACACATGAAATAAATGAGGGCAGCAGGCGTATCTTTGCCTGACACCGGGGAATCAGTGAGACAGACCTTGGAGCAAGGGTCTGGTTATTGCCAAACAGCAAAGAAAATATTAATTCTGGAAGAACAATTTCCAAAAATACAGTGACTTGATTTGAACAAACAACCTTCTGATCTGGAGTCAGACGCGCTACCATTGCACCACGAGGTCTACAAAGGGAGCGTGGGATGTTCGTCTATATGAAGGTTTCACAATACAAGTGGCTTTAAAATCCCCGCCCATTCCCACCAGGTGTCAGAAGCAGCGCTCACCTGCCAGTCACCGTATGTTTTTTTCTGAAACATTTGTGATGCTTTCACGGGAAAGCATCATTAATTAACCCCTCACCTTCTTTTGCACAATGAAAGAAATGCTAACTGAGGGACAGTCGGATACTTCAATCATTTGTCCTGTGCTTTGGGGAGCAGGCAGGGAAGTGGACCTGAGTCCATGATCGGATCAGCCATAATCGTATTAAATGGCGGAGCAGGCTCGAGGGGCGTATGGCCGACTCCTGCTCCTATTTCTTATGTTCTTATGCATATTAACCCATTTTACACGCTGTATTTTAGGATCTGGTTCAGAATCTTCATTGCCGATAACACCAGGAATCTGGGGCAACTTTTGTCAAATTTAACAGCACCAGTTATTCCTACCGTGCACAGAAAATAGAATCAGTAGTGAGGATAAAATCCCATGGTGCTCATTTTCAGATTCAATGCAGTAGGATTTCAATTAAAGAGAAAGAATTTTACAGTGAAAAGATTTGGAAGTGTTACTTATATTTGTGTCTTTAATTAAACTTTGTGGCGTCTGACTCCCGTTCATGCCACTGCTGAATAAGAAAGGAGGGTTTGACGTTGACCAGACTGCACTGCCCCTGATATTTGTGAGCTCATCCTTTATATTCAGTGGTTTCTCGCCCTTTGATGGGCTGCAGTGTAGCGGATATCACGTTGGCGTCACACGCGAAATGTCCCCGGTGAATCCGTTTTCTTTCACTGAATGTTATCTATTTATTGAAGTGAAATAAAGAGCAATGAAGGAATAAGGGAGCCCTTTTGCCAGGAGAATAAATAGAAAATTAAAACAGCAAATGCTGGAAATCTCAGCAGATCAGGCAGCATTTGCCAGGAGAATAAACTCGCCTCCGATTGTTCCTCTATAGCAAGTTTAAACATAAAGTTCGTGGCCACGATTGAACCAGGGACCTGTCACATGTAAAGAAAACATGATAACTGCTGCACGACAGAAACCTCTGGCACAGCAACCCCAACAGAGGGGAGCTGACCAGTGAGCTCCCTCTGTGCTGATCGGGAATGTGTTGGCTCACCTGAAACAACTTCTGTCCCACACTGAAAGTTCTCAATCCTTCTCCTCCGCTGCCCTTTACAGAAATGTCACGGATCACCCAGCCACCGTGTTCACTTCCACATCCTCACAGTGGGGCCACAGAGGCTCCTACCGTCTCCCCGCGATCAGTGAACTTGCCCAGTTGACAAAATTAAACCCCGAACACGTGCCCAGCACAGGGCAGGAGAAGCCAGATAGTCTGTAAGCTCGGTCTAGCAAAGAAAGTATTCATGGTGATTGCAGCAAGAATAGCAATGTACACTAAATATGCTTCAATAATGGTTACATCTTATCTCCACACTTGTTGAGCAGTTGGCTTGTTGGTCTAGTTCTATGATTGTTGCTGTGAGGTTATTACTTTAAATTTTGCGCAAGATCCTGGTTTCAAATCCCAGACCAGCCTTGCATTTGCATTGAAACTTTGCAAATAAGGACTTGGATTTCTACAGTTGCAGTACACAATACGTCCACATCCACAGTGTGGCGCTACAAGCATTACATGCTGACAGACATTACAATCCCAAACTCGGGTGTCAGTCAGTTAAAGCTTCAGATTGCTCTGACCGGGATGGAACTTGTCCACTCTCAGTTGTACTTTTCCCAAATAAAGGGTGGGACATTCATTGTGGATGTGTGGAAGCAGTCTGGTCCCGCACACTGCAGACACTTCCATGTCACCGCCAACCAGCTCTCCCACAACCGGTGTGATCTACCTTCCAGCCTTCCGGTGCCTTGTCTGTGACGAAGTATTCTGACTGTCCCGAAGCCGGTATCCTTTGTCATCAATCGGGTTTTAAGTTGTTTCGGTAATTTTTACCTGCTGGACAGTCGAGGCACAAATTGTAGAGTGGAACACTTGCGTGGACCCCGGTTTTCTAGTGGTTGATTTTCCTGGTTGGGTCCGTCGGTCGCGGTGGTCCAGTTGATGCCTGTTACCAAGTCAGTTGGTATTGATGTTCCACTGATTGGTTTTTTGAAGTTCTTTTCTCTGATGTCGTGATGTCTCTTCCTGTGTTATCTCGCTGTGTCCTCTCGATCTTGATCTAGTTGTTCCAAAGTTCAGAAAAATAGGTTGCTCTTGGTACGATAGGCTCCCAGTTATACTCTGAGAGGCTGCTTAATCTTCGTGCCAAATCTAACGTTTCTTTTGTTTAAGTTTTGCTGCCCATTGATTTAAGTGGTCTTCTTTGTATAAGTTTTGGCGGACTAGCTAACTGAGACTTGATTAAATGTTTTAATCTGGTGTTGATAGACTTTGGGATGGTGATACTCCTTCTTTATGAACTGATGAACTCTTGTCCATTGAAATAGCACTGCTTTGGCTTCGGGAAGTCTGGGCTGAGCCAGATATTTCTATACATGTTGAAAAGGTGTTGGAATATGGATGTGATATTTGGGTCCTGTGGGTGGGGTGGATAATGTTTCTTCCGTGGTCGATTGTTTTAATGCTAATGTTTTCTGGGAGCCTGACTATGGTTAAAGAGCTCCCCCAGACAAACTGATTAGCTACAATATCCAAACTCTAAATCCCACCCCTCTGTCACTGCAGCATTTCCCCACAGGCCCAAACATGCCTTTTAAAATCCCAAACTTGGTTAAGAATTGTAGATTTCCTCCATATGCTTTTTAGAATCCCAAACTTTATGTTTAATAGTCCTAAATCGAATTTCCTTTTCAGTGAGTCGAAACACTGGGGGGTTTCCATGAATTTTGGAATCTACATTGGCAGTCCCTCGGAATCGAGGAAGACTTGCTTCCACTCCTAAAATGAGTTCTTTGGTGGCTGAACAGTCTAATACTAGAGCCACAGACCCTATCACAAGTGGGACAGATAGTCGTTGAGGGAAGGGATGGGTGGGACAGGTTTGCCGAACGCTCTTTCTACTGTCTACACTTGATTTCTGCATGCACTCGGCGATTAGACTCGAGGTGCTCAGCGCCCTCTCGGATGCACTTTCTCCACTTAGGGTGGTCTTGGGTCAGGGACTCCTGGGTGTCAGTGGGGATGTTGCACTTTATCAGGGAGGCTTTGAGTGTGTCCTTGTAGAGTTTCTGCTGCCCACTTAGGCTCGTTTGCCATGAAGAAGTTCCGAGTAGAGCACTTGCTTTGGGAGTCTCGTTTCTGGCATGCGGACTATGTGGCCTGCCCAGCGGAGCTGATCGAGTGTGGTCAGTGCTTCAAAGCTGAGGATGTTAGCCTGAATAAGGCCGTTGATGTTGGTGCGTCTGTCCTCCGAGGGGATTTGTAGGATCTTGCGGAGACATCGTTGGAGATATTTCTTCAGCAACTTGAGGTGTCGACTGTACATGGTCCATGTCTCTGAGCCTTACAGGAGGGCAGGTATTACTACAGCCCTGTAGACCATGAGCCTGGTGGCAGTTTTGAGGGCCTGGTCTTCAAACACTCTTTTCCTCAGGTGGCCGAAGGCTGCACTGGCGCATGGAGGCCGTGTTGGATCTCGTCATCGATGCCTGCTCTTGTTGATAAGAGGCTCCCGAGATATGGGAAGTGGTCCATGGTGTCCAGGGCCGCGCCGTGGATCTTGATGACTAGGGGGTAGTGCTGTGCGTGAGGACAGGCTGGTGGAGGACCTTTGTCTTACGGATGTTTGACGTAAGGCCCATGCTTTCATACGCCTCAGTAAATACGTCGACGATGTCCTGGAATTCAGCCTCTGTATGTGCGCGGACTCAGGCATAGGTGAGGCCACACCTAGAATATTGTGTACAGTTTTGGTCTCCTAATCTGAGGAAGGACATTCTTGCTGTTGAGGGAGTGCAGCGAAGGTTCACCAGACTGATTCCCGGGAGGGCAGGACTGACATGTAAAGAAAGACTGGATCAACTAGACTTTTCTTCACTGGAATTTAGAAGAATGAGAAGGGATCGCATAGAACATATACAGGTCTGATGGGATTGGACAGGTTAGAGGCAGGAAGTATGTTCCCGATGTTGGGGAAGTCCAGAACCAGGGGTCACAGTCTGAGGACAAGGGGTAAGCCATTTAGGACCGAGATGAGGAGAAACTTCTTCACTCAGAGAGTGGTGAACCTGTGGAATTCTCTACCACAGAAAGTTGTTGAGGCCAGTTCACTGAATATATTCAAAAAGGAGTTAGATGAAGTCATTGGTAGAAGGTGTAGGGGGGATTTGAGGGGAAAATTCTTCACGCAGAGGGTTGTGTGGGTCTGGAACTCACTGCCTGAAAGGGTGGGAGAGGCAGAAACGCTCACCACATTTAAAAAGTGCTTGGATGTGCACCTGAAGTGCCGTAACCTGCAGGGTTATGGACCGAGAGCTGGAAAGTGGGATTAGGCTGGAGAGCCTGTTATTGGCCGGCACGGTCACGATGGGCCGAAATGGCCTCCTTCTGATTATATAATTCTATGAAAAATAATCACCCAACGTGGGCTCGCACCTCTGACCCTGAGATTTAGAATCTCATGATCTACTGACTGAGTTAGCTGGGCTTCTGCAAAATGCACCTTTTTGTCGTTGATTACAGCTCCGCCCCAGATGTTTAAACTTGCTGTCGAGGAACTGCCAGGATCTTCTTGAATGGTGGACCAGGCTCGAGGGGCCGAATGGCCTACTCCGGCCCCTAATTCTTACATGCTTATCATCTTATGAACTTTTCACAGGAGAACAAACTCGCCCCTGAGCATGTATGAGGAGAAAGCAACAGAAAATATTCCCGTTTGGTGAGCTTTCGCGTGTGAGGCGAACATGTTAACCGCGACACTGCGGAAACATCTCCACTTTGAGCACCAGGTCAGACGGAAATGTTAAGCAAGCAGGTGAACTGCTGAATCCCAGTTTTAAGGAGTTGGTCGTGGTGTCAAACAATGAGTTTCGCTTAATGATTAAAAATAATAAATGTCAGAAGTTGAATTCAAAGCCACACCTCCAGAGAAAACTGCGATCTAATCACAGCACCTCAGACCGCTCGCCGGTGTGTGTGGTCACCTGCAAGTTGATTTGGAACTTGTGTGTCCTGGCACATGAATTAAATGAGGACAGCAGGCGTATCTCTGCCTGACACCGGGGAAACAATGAGACAGACCTTGGAACAAGGGTCTGGTTATTGCCAAACAGCAAAGAAAATATTAATTCTGAAAGAACAGCGACCCCGACGTGATTTGAACACGCAACCTTCTGATCTGGAGTCAGACGCGCTACCGTTGCGCCACGAGGCCTACACAATGTGTTTGAGATGTTCCTCTATATGAAGCTTTCACAATACAAGGGGCTTTAAAATCCCCGCCCATTCCCACCAGGTGTCAGAAGCAGCGCTCACCTGCCAGTCACCGTATGTTTTTTTCTGAAACTTTTGTGTTGCTTTCATGGAAAAGCATCATTAATTAACCCGTCACCTTCTTTTGCACAATGAAAGAAATGCTAACTGAGGGACAGTCGATACTTCAATCATTTGTCCTGTGCTTTGGGGAGCGGGCAGGGAAGTGGACCTGAGTCCATGATCGCATCGGCCATGATCGTATTAAATGTCGGAGCAGGCTCGAGGGGCGTATGACCGACTCCTGCTCCTATTTCTTTTGTTCTTATGTTGTTCAGCATGTTAACCCATTTTACACACTGTATTGCCGATGTCACCAGGAATCTGGGGCAACTTTTGTCAAATTTAACAGCACCGGTTATTCCTTCCGTGCAGAGAAATTTGAATCAGTCATGAAGATAAAATCCCATGGTGCTCATTTTCAGATTCAACGCAGTAGGATTTCAAATAAAGTGAAAGAATTTTACAGTGAAAAGATTTGGAAGTTTTACTTGTATTTGTATCTTTAATTAAACTTTGTGGCGTCTGACTCCCGTTCATGCTTCTGCTGAATAAGAAAGGAGGGTTTGACGTTGACCAGACTGCACTGACCCTGATATTTGTGAGCTCATCCTTTATATTCAGTGGTTTCTCACCCTTTAATGAGCTGCAGTGTAGCGGATATCACGTTGGCCTCACACGCGAAAGGTCCCCGGTGGATCCGTTTTCTCTCACTGAAAGTTATCTATTTATTGGTTAAATAAAGAGCAATTCAGGAATAAGGGAGCCTTTCTACCAGGAGAATAAAGAGCAAATAAAAACAGCAAATGCTGGAAATCTCAGCAGGTCAGGCAACATTTTCCAGGAGGCTAAACTCTCCTCCGATTGTTCCCTTATAGCAAGTTTAAACATAATATTTCTACCCAGAATCAAACCGGGTACTTTTCACGTATAAAGCAAATGTGATAACCACTACACTACAGAAACCTCTGGCACAACAGCCCCAACAGAGGGGAGCTGACCAGTGAGCTCCCTCTGTGCTGATTCGGAATGTGTTGGCTCACCTGAAACAACTTCTGTCCCACACTGAAAGTTCTCAATCCTTCTCCTCCGCTGCCCTTTATAGAAATGTCACGGATCACCCAGCCACCGTGTTCACTTCCACATCCTCACAGTGGGGCCACAGAGGCTCCTACCGTCTCCCCGCGATCAGCGAACTCACCCAGTTTGTAAAATTAAACCCCAAACACGTGCCCGGCAAAGGGCAGGAGAAGCCAGATAGTCTGTAAGCTCGGTCTATCGCAGAAAGTATTAGTATTCATGGTGATTACAGCAATTATTAATCGTCTCACAGACCTCAATTATTTTTATGCGATGAATTGATCGAGGATTGAAACCAGTTTAGTGCGCCGGATCTTAACCCCTCGACCACCAGGGAACGGTTATGATACATGTAGATATATTTATATATATTTATATATGAACCTGAATATCAATGGCTAGCTACCTAGACCTCATGGTGCAACGGGAGTGCGTCTAACTTTGAGTGAGAGAAATTGTTCCACAGTGATACCCATTTCATCTTTTGTTCCCTTTTAAACACTAGAAACTGAGACAGGGGAAATAAATAGAGAAATAAAAGCACAGGGATATAGACAAGAGGAAGAGAGAAGGGGAAAGATACTGTCCCCACCCAGAACTAATGCAGAAACCCCTCTGCTGCGCTCGGGGTGGCCACCCACAGCCTGGATACACTAACGGGAGAACACCAGCGGCAGGTCGGGGCCATAAAAGGAACGGCGAGCGGCCCTGGGAGCAGCTTGGAGATCCCGGGAGACTACTCCAGGGAGCAGCGCGAGCTGGTGCAGGAGGGCGGCGGCAGCGAAGAGTGATGTCATCAAGGTCCAGGTCTGTGATTGGAGCGTGGGCAGATACAGCAGGAGCAGTGAGATCGGGGCGAAGGAGCGGCGAGAGACTGTAGAGGGACGTGATCGGGGCCCAGCGGAGGCATGAGATTGGGGCCAGGGGCCCAGGTTTAGCACGGGCCAGCCCACACTGTGATATGTGTGTGCACTAGGTCCGTGCAGCAGAGCTGGTCGCCTGTCGTCTTGGATAACCCTTGCCACTGGACCAAGACCTCGCTCTGTCAAGCCCGTGTGATGGCTGGGGTGCAACGGCCACCACACGTTAAAAAAATCCACGCACAGGGATCTTCCACCCTTCGGGATGTAGTTCTGGCCCTTCATTGAAACACCTGTGAATTCATCCTTTTTCGGCATGGAAGCAAGTCATCCTCATTTCGAGGGACCGCCTATGATGATGATGATGATGGATACATTAACGTCCTAACAGCTCATTGACTGCAGGAGTGGGACCGTGCGGCGCTTCAGAAGACATGTCGAAAAGGCAAAGTCACTGATTCCGTCTCATGTGCTCCTCCGATCAAGAATAGCAACACACACTAAAAATGCTTCAATAATGGTTACATCTTATCTCCACATTTGCTAAGCAGGTGGTTTGTTGGTCGAGGGGAATGATTCTTGCTGCGTGGTTGTTGCTTGAAATTTGCAGAAAGATCCTGGCTTCAAATCCCAGACCAGCCTTGAGATTGCATTGAAATTTTGCAAAGAAGGACTTGTATTTCTGCAGCGTCTGTCAGTAACTCATGACGCCCCAAAGCGCTTTCCAGCCGTTGAGTTGCCTTTGAAATGTTGTCATGTGAAGAAAGATGTGCCCAAATCACCTCAACTGTTTGCAAACGAGTTCATAGAATCAAAGAAGTTTACAGCACGGAAGGAGGCCATTTCGGTCCATCGTGTCCGCGCCAGCCAACTCGAGGCGATCCAGCCTAATCCCACTTTCCAGCTCGAGGTTCATAACCCTGCAGGTTACGGCACTTCAGGTGCACATCCAAGCACTTTTTAAATGTGGTGAGGGTTTCTGCCTCTACCACCCTTTCAGGCAGTGAGTTCCAGACCCCCACAACCCTCTGCGTGAAGAAATATCCCCTCTAAACTTTCGACCAATTACTTTAAATTTATGCCTCCTTGTTGTTGACCCCTCTGCTAAGGGAAAGAGGTCCTTTCTATCCACTATATCTCGGACCCTCATCATTTTATACACCTCAATGAGGTCTCCCCTCAGGCTCTGTTCCATGGAAAACAAATCCAGCCTATCTAATCTGTCCTCATGGCTAAGGTTCTCAACTCCCAGCAACATCCTCGTAAATCTCTTCTGTACCCTCTTCAGTGCAATCATGTCCTTCCTGTAATATGGCAACCAGAACTGCACGCAGTACTCCAGCTGTGACCTAACCTGCCCCACCGACCCCATCTCTTGTATTCGATGCCTCGGTTAATAAAGGCAAGCATTCCATATTTCTTCTCAACCACATTAGCTACCTGGCCTGCTACTTTCAGGGATCTGTGGACATGCACTCGCTGGATTCTGGGGAGGACCCAGCAGATTAGAAAACTGCAAATGTAATGCCCCTATTTAAAAAAGGAGGCAGACAAAAAGCAGGAAAGTATAGACCAGTTAGCCTAACATCTGTGGTTGGGCAAATGTTGGAATCCATTATTAAAGAAGCAGTAGCAGGACATAGAAACATCGAAACATAGAATATAGGTGCAGGAGTAGGCCATTCGGCACTTCGAGCCTGCACCACCATTCAATAAGATCATGGCTGATCATTCAGCTCAGTACCCCTTTCCTGCTTTCTCTCCATACCCCTTGATCCCTTTAGCTATAAGGGCCACATCTAACTCCCTCTTGAATATATCTAACAAACTGGCATCAACAACTCTGCGGCAGAGAATTCCACAGGTGAACAACTCTCTGAGTGAAGAAGTTTCTCCTCATCTCAGTCCTAAATGGCTTACCCCTTATCCCTTAGACTCTGACCCCTGGTTCTGGACTTCCCCAACATCGGGACCTGTCCAGTCCTGTCAGAATTTTATATGTTTCTATGAGATCCCCTCTCATTCTTCCAAACTCCAGTGATCTCTCGATCCCTTGACTCCCAGAGACTCGAAAAATCTATCTAACGCAGCCTTGAATATATTCAGAGACTCAGCATCCACAGGCCTGTGGGGCATAAAATTGTAAAGATTCATATCCCTCTGAGTGAAGAAATTCCTCCTCATCTCTGTCTTAAATGGCCGACCCCTTAACCTGAGACTGTGCCCCCTGGTTCTAGACACTCCAGCTCGGGGAAAACAACCTCTCAGCATCTACCCTGTCAATTCCCTTCAGAATATTGTGTGTTTCAATGAGATCACCTCTCATTCTTCTAAACTCCGGAGAGTATCGGCCCATTCTACACAATCTCTCAACTTAAGACAGTCCTCTCATCCCAGGAATCAATCTGGTGAACCTCTGTTGTACCACCTCCCAGGCAAATATTTCCTCCCTCAAATAAGGAGACCAAAACTGTGCGCAGTACTCCAGGTGTGGTCTCACCAGGGCCCTGTACAATTGTAGCAAGACTTCCTTACTCTTGTACTGTGGGCTATATATTAGGTACTATGGGCCGAGTGCCCTGTTTTTTTGCTGATTCGATGGTTGTATAAAAAGTTATTAAAATTTGACAGTTGCTCGGGAAACATATTTGTATTTCCTTCAGTGTACTCCTTACTCTTCAAGGGCTAGATTTTCCCCAAGCAGTTTTGTCGGCGCACTGACCTCAAGCGCACCGACATTGCTCGCTGGAAACGGCTCGGGGAAAAACTCGCCCCATCCTGGCCGCTGTGTACAGTCCCCGGAGTCCTGGCGTGGTGTCGATGGTGAAGTGGGGGGTGGAGCCAAATGCCTGCACCGAAAACACTGCCGGCACCTTCGCACATGGGCATTAGGGAGAGAAAACTTGGCACTCTGCCATTTTTAAACAGTGTCAAACCCGATGAAAAGCACAGCAGCTTCTCAGCTTCTCCGGTCGCTCGGCGGGCTCTCCCCCCGTCCCTCCCCGACAAAACGCACAGCTCCAGCAGCTGCAACTTCTCCGGTCCACAAGCTCACACTTCTCCGGTGTGTCTTCCCTCCCCTATCCCAGGGATATAGGGACCGAGTGTAATGGAGCCAAGTTTGCTGATGGTACAAAGATGGGTGGGAAAGCAAATTGTGATACAGCAAAGAAAATCTCAATTCCGGAAGAACAATAACCCCGACGTGATATAAACACGCAGCCTTCTGATCTGGAGTCAGACACACTACCGTTGCACCACGAGGTCTACAGTGCAGAGTGCCCATGTTTGTATACATGAAGGTTCCTGAAACACAGTTTCATTTACCCTGCATTGGTGCAATGAAAGGGCTTTAAAATCCCCGGCCACTCCCACCGTGGGTCAGACAGCATCAGAAGCAGTGCCCACCTGTCACTCACCCTCTCACTCCCGCTTTCATCACCTGCTGCCCGCGGACTGCAGCAAATCCAGTTCATCATCATCATAGGCAGTCCCTCGAAGCGAGGATGACTTGCTCCCTCGCCAAAAAAGGATGAGTTCACAGGTGTTTCAATGATGGACCTAATATTCCAGGTCCCGAACTGCATGTTGAAGGGTGGAAGATGCCTGTGCGTGGATTTTTTTAATGTGTGGTGGCCGTTGCAACCCAGCCATCACACGGGCTTGACAGAGCGAGGTCTTGGTCCAGTGGCAAGGGTTATCCAAGACGACTGGAGACCAGCTCTGCTGCACGGACCCAGTGCCCACACATATTGCAGTGTGGGCTGGCCCGTGCTGCCCCTGGGCCCCTGGCCCTGAACCCACGCTGCCCCTGGGCCCCGATTACATCCCTCCACAGTCTCTCGCTGCTCCTGCTGTACCTGCCCACGCTCCAATCACCGACCTGGACTTTGATGACATCACTCTTCGCTGCCGTCGCCCTCCTGCACCAGCTCGCGCTGTACCTTGCCGTGGTACACCACCACGCTGCTCCCAGGCCACCGCTCACCGCTCCTTTTATGGCCCCGACCTGCCGCTGGTGTTCTCATGCAGGTCAGGGCCTCCACGCTGCTCCCAGCAAATCCAGTTACACGCCGTGTCACCGCACAATTCTCAGCTGTGATTGTAAGCTGACTATATTTAAAGCTATCGCAGAGGCTGCAAGCAGTGTTCCCTGGTAGTCTAGTGGTTAGGATTTGGTGCTCTCACTGCCGTGGTCTGGGTTTGTTTCCTGGTCAGAGAAAGCATTTTTACAGAGCAAATTGACAAAAATAATTCAAGTCTGTGAAATACTGAATAATTGTTTCAATCATCATTAATCCATCCACATGTGTAGCACACTGAAGGAAATACAAAAATGTTTGCCGAGCGACTGTCGAATTTTAATAACTTTTTATACAACCGTAGAATCAGCAGAAAATCAGGATATTCGCCCCATAGTACCTAATTTAAAGCCCATAGGACAAGAGTAAAGAAGTCTTGCTCCAATTGTACAGGGCCCTGGTGAGACCACACCTGGAGTACTGCGCACAGTTTGGTCTCCTTATCTGAGGAAGGATACACTTGCCTGGGAGGTGGTACAACAGAGGTTCACCAGATTGATTCCTGGGATGAGAGGACTGTCCTATGGTGAGAGATTGTGTCGAATATGCCGATACTCTCTGGAGTTTAGAAGAATGAGACGTGATCTCATTGAAACAGACAATATTCTGAAAGGCATTGACAGAAAAGCTGTTGAGAAGCCTGGCTAGTCCAGTCGGTAGAGCATGACACTCTTAATTTCAGGGTCGTGTGTTCGAGCCCCAGATTGGGTGATTACTTTTCCTTAAACTTTTATGTTGCTTTCGCGGGTAAATATCATTAATGAACCCATGATCTTCTTTTGCACAATGATAAAATTGTGAACTGAGGGAGAGTTGATAATTTAATCAAATAATGAAAGCAGCACCTCAGACCGCTCGGTCCTTACTGTTAGATGCTCCAGTTACAAGTTATTACTCTGGAAAGTTTCAGACCGGGCGCTTGTTCAGTGTTGCTGGAAGGCCCAGTGACCGGGATATCCTCTCCCCCGGGGTTTTCCTGAGCCTGTGCTCGGTGCACGGGGAGCTTTGGCCCGGGTCTGAGGTAGCTTGCATCCCAGGGATGGACAATAACTCTCTGAGCTCTGGAACTGGGGAAAAGCGAATAATTAATGAGTTGTTTGTGGGTTTCAAATGCAGCTTAGATCTGCTGGTGTAAACCAATCGTGCTGTTTCACAGAATGAATGAAATGCTAACAGGGACAGTCAAAACTTCAAGAATGGAACTTTTTTAATTCATGAAACTTTAATCCTTGATGAAGTTTTATCCCCGCTCTGATTTTACACACTCTGTATTTGAGGAGACTGGTTTTAAATGTTCATTGCTCATGCAACAAGGTATTCAAAACAGCTTTTATTTAATTTTATTGCAGAAAAATTTTTGCTTGAGAAATAATGTTTCTGCCCAGGCTTGAACCGGGAACTTTTCACGTGTGAGGGAAATGTGATAACCACGACACGACAGAAACTGCTGCTTAGCTCAGTGCCCAGAGAGAAGTGTTCAGCAACAAGCTGAAATGCTCAATCCCTCTCTCTGCAAAAAGTTCCTTTCACAAACATTTCTCTGACCAGAACTGCACCAAACAACAATGTTCTCCTTTCAAAGTCATTAAACTCCCCAATTGCCGCATCTGCAATTTTATGGACAAGGACTGAAAGCACTTTGCGATCAGAAAATTGCAGGAAACCTCTGTGGTTAATGACAGGGCTTTTGATGGTTGACTTCTGTACACACCTTGTGTTATGTATTTAACCCTTGGCCACCTGTATCACACCACCACCAGAAGGCCGACCTGTTGGAGTCCCAAAGGATCCCAGTATCTTTTGGGAACACATTATATAAGCAGGCCACCCACGAAGTACCTGCACTCTGGAGTCTTATTAAAGGAGCTAAGGTCACACTTACTCATTGTTCACAGTACTAAGTTTCATCCTTTATTATCAGTGTATCAATTGACGACGAGACAATGAACAACCACGCAAAAATGCAAGCAACAGTTGGTATCCTGGAGAAGTTCTCAGAAGTGTACGATTGCGAAGCCTTCATGGAGAGACTCGACCAATACTTCGTGGCCAATGACCTGGAAGGGGACGAGAACACTGCCAAATAAAGGGCGATCCTCCTTACCGTCTGTGGGGCAACAACCTATGGCCTCATGAAGAATCTTCTAGCTCTGGTGACACCAACAACTAAATCCTATGAAGAATTGTGTACGCTGGTCCGCGAGCATCTAAATCCGAAAGAAAGTGTTCTGATGGCGAGGTATCGGTTCGACACGTGCCAACGGTCGGAGGGCCAGGAAGTGGCGAGCTATGTCGCCGAATTATGGTGCCTCGCAGGACATTGCAAATTTGAGGGATTCCTAGAACAAATGCTGAGAGACTTTTTGTGCTTGGCATTGGCCATGAGGTAATCCTTCGCAAACTGTTGACTGTTGAAACTCAGAATCTGAGCAAAGCCATAACGATAGGTCAGACAATTTCCACCGGTTCCTTTAAACACAATAACGTAAATTTATTTCTAGTGGACTGGATGGAGGAACATGGTCCATGTAAAAAATTGTTTTCGTTTTACATGAACTAAATGTTCATAAAAGTATTGGAGTGGGAACTCACTGGATAACAGCACAGCTGGTAATGTTTGCGGAATATATTCATGCAGCCAAAACACACAATGACAACCTGGAACTGTGCGGCACCGAATTGGGAAAATAGCTGGCGGCTTCGTTCCTGGGTGGACTCAAACCACCAACCTTAAGATTAGCAGCCAAACGTGCTAACACATTGCGCCACAGAGACTAACTCCAATGTATATCGCAAGACATCCCAAACCAGGGTGTCAGTCAGTTAAAGCTTCAGATTGTTCCGACCGGGATGGAACTTGTCCACTCTCAGTTGTACTTTTCCCAAATAAATGGAGGGACATTCATTGTGGATGTGTGGAAGCAGTCTGGTCTCGCACACTGCAGACACTTCCATGTCACCGCCAACCAGCTCTCCCACAACCGGTGTGATCTACCTTCCAGCCTTCCGGTGCCTTGTCTGTGACAAAGTATTCTGATTGTCCCGAAGTCGGTATTAGGTTATGAATTCCTTTTCAGCTCCTGACTGCGGATATTCCTGTGATTAAACAGGAATTAAATGCTTACAGGGACAGTTGGATTCACCGTTTCTTTGCTTGGTGAAATTTCAAAGATTGAAAGTGACGTACATCAACCCCAAACCTCGTCACCTACTCGCTAACCGCTACACGCTGCTCCCGTGAGATGGAAGCCCAGTTGCTGTTTCAAGCTTGAATGCAGGAACAAGCAGAACTCATTCAAAGAAAGTCCAAGTCCCTGAGGCACCTGATTATTTGCACCAAACTCGTTCGCAAAGAGTTGAGGTTCGTGTGGGGTGATTTGTGCACATCTTTCCCCACACTACAACACTTCAAACATAACTCAACGGCTGTAAAGTGCTTTCTCTCTTCCTCTTGTCTGAATCCCTGTGCTTTGGTTTCTCTATTTATTCCCCTGTCTCAGTTTCTAGTGTTTAAAAGGGAACAAAAGATGAAATGGGTGTCACTGTGGAACAATTTCTCTCGCTCAAAGTTAGACCCACTACCGTTGCTCCATGAGGTCTCGGCAGCTAGCCGTTGATATTCAGGTCCATAAATAAATATATATTTTTATATTTATACAAATTATCGAAGCTGTTCTCTGATTGAGTGATTAAGATCTCGAGCATTAAACCTCTTTCCATTCTCAATCAGTTCATCGCAGAAACATAATTGAGGTGTGTGAGAGGATTAATGATTGCTGTAATCGCCGTTAATAACCCCACTACTATCTGTGACAGAACGAGCTTACACACTCTCCCGCTTCTCCTGCCCTTTGCCGGACAGGTGTTCCGGGTTTAATTTTACAAACTGTGTGAGTTAGCTGATCGCTGGGAGATGGTCGGACCCTCTGTGGCCCCACTGTGAGGATGTGGAAGTAAACACGGTGGCTGGGTGATCCGTGACATTTCTGTAAAGGCAGCAGAGGAGAAGGATTGAGAACTTTCAGTGTGGGACAGAAGTTGTTCAAGGTGAGCCAGCACATTCCCGATCAGCACAGAGGGAGCTCACTGGTCAGCTCCCCTCTGTTGGGGTTACTGTGCCAGAGGTTTCCGTAGTGTAGTGGTTGTCACGTTTGCGTTATATGTATACGATCACTGGTTCGATCCCAAGTGCGAACTTTATGTTTAAACTTGCTGTGGATGAACAATTGGAGCCGAGTTTAGTCTCCTGGCAAATACTGCCTGACATGCTGAGATTTCCAGCATTTGCTGTATTTATTGATTGAAGTATCAACTCTCCCTCAGTTAGCATTTCTTTCATTGTGCAAAAGAAGGTGATGGGTTAATTAATGATGCTTTCCCGTGAAAGCAACACAAAAGTTTAACGAATAAACATACGGTGACTGGCAGGTGAGCGCTGCTTCTGACACCCGGTGGGAATGGGCGGGGATTTTAAAGCCCCTTTTATTGCAGAACCTTCATATAGACGAACATCTCAGACTCAGTGTTTCGGCCTCGTGGTGCAGCGGTGGTGTGTCTGCCTCTTGATCAGAAAGTTGCATGTTTAAATCATGTTGAGGTCCCTGTTCTTTTGGGTAATTACAGAATTAATATTTTCTTTGCTGTTTCACAATAACCAGACCCTTCCTCTCTCTCACTGTTTACCCGGTGTCAGGCAGAGATACGCCTGCTGTCCTCATTTACTTCATGTGACAGGACACAAAAGTTCAAAATCAAACTGCAGGTGGCCACACATAATATTGAGCAGTCAGGATGGCCGAGCGGTCTAAGTTGCTGCATTCAGGTTTCAGTCTGCTTTGAAAGCGTTGGTTCCGTAGTGTAGTGGTCATCACATTCGCTTAACACGCAAAAGGTTCCTGTTTCAAAACCAGCTGAAAACGTGTTCAATTAAATATGAGAAGCATTGAATAATGTGCATTTCTTGTTCAGTATTAACAAAGCATGATGTCTCCCAGCCCTGCTACATTTGCTGAATACTCTGTACAGTTCGGTACACATTCAAACGCTACAGTTTCCAGCCCTGACGGTGCAGAAAGTCCCTCTCAAAGCTGCACATTCCGGCTGCTTTCAGTTGAGTTGTGAGAGATTATTGACGGATCCTGCAGCTGTGAAAAGGAAAGATGTGTGAGAGTGGTCATCAAACAAGGCCATGTGGGTTGAATTAAAGAACAAAAAAGGGGCGATCACACTACTGGGAGTGCACTATAGACCCCCGGGCAGTTACAGGGAGATAGAAGAACAAATACATGGGCAGATTGTTGAGAAGTGCAAAACCTATCGAGCTGTAATAGTGGAGGATTTTAACTACCCGAATATTAACTGGGAAAATGATAGTGTGAATGGTACAGATGGTGGAGAATTCCTAAAATGCATTCAGGAGAACTTCTTTATCCAGTATGTAACAAGCCCATCAAGGGAGGGGCGGTTCTGGACTGGGTCTTGTGATCGAAGAGGGGCAGGTAGAAGGGGTATCAGTGGGAGAGCATTTTGGTGCGAGTGATCATACTCAGTAAGGTTTAGGGTAGTTTATGGAACAGGACAAAGGGGACCAGGAATAAAAGTTCTCAATTGGGGTAAAGCCAATTTTGCTGAGCTGAGATGGAATTTCGCCAAAGTGGACTGAGAACGGCTACTTGCTGGTAAATCAGTGTCAGAGCAGTGGGAGGCATTCAAGGAGGAGATCCTGAGGGCACAGCGCAAGTATGTTCCCTAAAAACAAAGGTGGGACGAACAAATCTAGAGCTCCCAGGATGTCAGGGGACATACAGGGAAAGTTAACGAAAAAAAGGGAAGCTTATGACAGATACCGATAACTCAATACTGCAGAAACTCTCGAGGTGCAGAGGTGCAATTAAAAAATATATCAGGAAAACAAAGAGAGAGCATGAGAGAATGTTGGCAATTAAATCTGGGAAAACCCAAAGATGTTTTACAAATACATTAAGAGCACGATGATAAAAAATAAAGAGTGGGGCCTATTAGAGTCCATAAAGGGAATCTGTACGCGGAGGCGGAAGGGTTGGGTAGGATTCTTTATGAATACTTTGCATCTGTTTTCACAAAAGAGAGGGGCGATGTGGACTTTGCAATGAGCGTGGAGAAGTGTGAAATATTAGATGAAATAAACAGAGTGAGAGAGGAAGTATTGGTGGTTTAGCAGCTTAGAAAGTGGATAAATCCCCAGGTTGGGATGAAATGTATCTCAGACTGATAAGAGCAGCAAAAGAGCAAATAGCAGAGGCTCTGACCACCATTGTCCAATCCTCACTGGCTACAGGTGCGGGGCCAGAGGATTGGAGCACTGCTAACATTGTACCTTTGTTTAAAAGGGGAGAAAGGGATTGAGTAAATACAGGCTGGCCAGCCGAACCTTTTACAATTATTTGTAAAATTCCTGAGGGACAGGATAAATCTTCATTTGGAAAGACATGGATTAATCAAGGATAGTCAACATGAATTTGTCAAGGGAAGGTCGTGTCTGACTAAATTGATTGCATTTTTCGAGGAGGTAACCAGGAGGGTTGATGAGGGCAGTGGTATGATGTAATGTATATGCACTTTAGCAAAGCTTTTGATAAGGTCGCACTTGGCAGACTGGTTACGAATGTAAAAGCCCATGGGATTCAAGGGCAAAGTGGCAAGTTGGGTCCAAAATTTGTTCAGAGGCAGGAATCAAAGCGTAATGGTTGATGGGTAATTTTGTGATCCAGTGGGGTTCCGCAGGGCTCAGTGCTGGGTCCCTTGCTTTTTGTGGTATACATCAATGACTTGGACTTAAATGTTGAGGGTATGAGTAAGAAGTTTGCAGATGACACTAAAACAGGCTGAGTGGTTGATAATGAAGAAGAAAGTGGCGGACTACAGGAAGATATCAATGGACGTCTCAAAGCGCTTTGCAGCCAATGAAGTACTTTTTGAAGTGCGGTCACTCTTGTAATGTGGGAGACACAGCCGCCAATTTGCACACGGCAGGCTCCTATAGGCAGCAGTGTGATGATGACAAGATCATCTGTCTCTGTGATGTTGATTGAAGGATAAATATTGACCAGGACACGAATCCTGGCCACATTGATCCTCCCACCACTTCATACTGTTCTCCGAGGGACCAGCGCGATGATACTAAAACAACAAGCGAAGTTGGTAAGCTATCCATGCAGTCCATCGGAATCCAGCCACACCACCTTATACCACGGGTAACATCTCTCCATGGATTCTGGAATCTGGATCAACAAACCATAATTCCATCTTAGAAGGAATTCCGGGAGGTGCTTCAAGCTTTATTCCATATATGTTAACAGTTTTAAGTTATTTAAACAAATACCGACGTTTTTGAGATGGGCGTCTGGGTGACGTCATCAAAACCCTGGTCGTCATTTTGGAGCGTGAGCAGCAACATCGGCAGGGCCTAGGTAGAGAGGAGTGGGAAGGTCGGGGCGGATGAGCGGTGAGTGTTTGTGGCGAGATGCGGTGAATGTTTATGGTGGAGGACCGGCGACAGATCGTGGAGGAGGTGCGACAGATGAGGGGACGGGGCCCAGAAGAGCCGAGGGCCCAGGGGCAGCACGTGCCCAGCCCACACTGCGATATGTGTGGGCACTGGGTCCATGCAGCAGAGCTGGTCTCCTGTCGTCTTGGTTAACCCTTGCCACTGGACCAAGACCCAGCTCTGTCAAGCCCATGTGGTGGCTGATGTGCAACGGTCACCTCACGTTAAATAAATCCACACAAAGGCATCTTCCACCCCCTCAATTGGATTCAGGACTGGAACATCGGGTCCTTCATCGAAACACCTGTGAACTCATGGAAGCAAATCATCCTCGATCGAGGGACCGCCTATGATGATGATGATCAATGTACTGGTCAGTTGGGCAGAACTGTGGCAAATGGAATTCAATCCGGATAAGTGTGAGGTAATGCATTTGGGGAGGTTTAACAAGGCAAGGGAATATACATTAAATGGTACGACACTGAAAAGTGTAGAGGAACAAAAGGACCTTGGAGTGCAGGTCCGCAGATCCCTGAAAGTAGCAGACCAAGTAGTTAATGTGGTTCAGAAGGCATATGGAATACTTGTCTTTATTAGTCAAGGCATGGAATACAAGAGCAAGGAGGTTATGCTTGAACTGTATGAAACACTGGCTACACCACAGCTGGAGTACTGCGTGCAGTTCTGGTCACCACATTACAGGAAAGATGTGATTTCACTGGAAAGGGTGCAGAGGAGATTTACTAGAATGTTGCCTGGACTGGAGAATTTTGGCTATCAGGATCGTTTGGAGATGCTGAGTCTGTTTTCTTTGCAACAGAGGCATCTGAGCGGAGACCTGATTGAGGTGTATAAAATTGAGGGGCCTGGATAGAATGGATAGGAAGGTCCTCTTTCTCTTGGCAGAGGGGTCAACAAACAGGGGGCGTAGATTTTAAGTAATTGGGGGAGGTTTAGAGGAGATATGAGGGGACATTTCATCACCCAGAGGGTGGTGGGGGTCTGGAACTCAATGCCTGAAAGGGTGGTAGAGGGAGGGACCCTCACCACATTTAAAAGATACATGGATGTGCACTTAAAGTGCCGCAACCTACAGAGCTCTGGACCGAGACCTGGAAAGTGGGATTAGGCTGGATAGCTCTTGGTCGGCCGGCGGGGACACGATGGGCCGAAATGGCCTCACTCTGTGCTGAAACTTTTTGATTCTATGATTCTATTAATATATTATATATATATATATATATAATATATCCCATTATCGTAATTTTTCCTTGGTGGTCGAGTGGTTAAGATCCCGAGCACTAACCCTCTTTCTATTCTCAATCAGTTTATTGCATGAAAATAATTGGGGTCTGTGAGAGGATTAATAATTGCATACCTCGGGAGCCTATTATCAGCGAGGGCAGGCATCGACGACAAGGTTCAACACTGCCTCCAGTGCGCCAGTGCAGCCTTCGGCCGCCTGAGGAAGAGAATGTTCGAAGATCAGGCCCTCAAATCTGCCACTAAGCTCATGGTCTACAGGGCTGTAGTGATACCCGTCCTCCTGTATGGCTCAGAGACATGGACCTTATACAGTGGACACCTCAAGTCGCTGGAGAAATACCACCAATGATGTTTCTGCAAAATCCTGCAAATCCCCTGGGAGGACAGACGCACCAACGTTTGCGTCCTCAATCAGGCCAACATCCCCAGCATCGAAGCACTGACCACACTCGACCAGCTCCGTTGGACGGGCCACATTGTTTGCATGCCTGACACAAGACTCCAAAAGCAAGCGCTCTACACGGAACTCCGACACGGCAAGCGAGCCCCAGGTGAGCAGGGGAAATGTTTCAAGGACCCTCAAAGCCACTTCATAAAATGCAACATCCCCACCAACACCTGGGAGTCCCTGGATAAAGACCACCCTAAGTGGAGGAAGAGCATCTGGAGGGCGCTGAGCATCTCGAGTCTCATCGCCGAGAGCATGCAGAACACATGCACAGGCAGCGGAAGGACCGTGCGGCAAACCAGTCCCACCCACCCTTTCCTTCAACCACGGTCTGTCCAACCTGTGACAGAGACTGTAATTCCCGTATTGGACGGTTCAGTCACCTGAGAACTCACTTTTAGAGTGGAAGCAAGTCGTCCTCGATTTCGAGGGATTGCCTATGATGATGATGAATTGCTGGAATCACCGTTAATAACCCCGTTACTTTCTGTTACACACTGAGTTTACAGACTCTCTGGCATCTCCTGCCCTTTGCGGGACACTTGTTCCGGTTGTAACTTTACAAATTGGGTGAGTTCGCGGCCCCTTATTCTAAGATTATGCCCCTTAGTTCTAGTCTCCCCTATCAATGGAAACATCCTCCTTGTCAAGCCCCCTCATAATCTTATACATTTTGATCAGATCACCACCCATTCTTCTGAATTCCAATGAGTAGAGGCCCAATCTAAACAACCTTTCCTCATAAGTCAACCCCCTCATCTCCAGAATCAACCGAGTGAACCTTCTCTCAACTGCCTCCAGAGCAAGTATATCCTTTCGTAAATATGGAAAACAAAACTGCATGCAGTATTCCAGGTGTGACCTCACCAATACCCTGTATAACTGTAGCAAAATTTCCCTGCTTTTATACTCCATCCCTTTTGCAATAAAGGCCAAGATTACATTGGCCTTCCTGATCACTTGCTGGTGATCGAGTTCGCTAGATATGAAGGCCAGCTTAACATTCGTCTTATTTGATTATTTTCTGTACCTGCCCATGACATTTACATAAAACCATGTTGACTCTGTCAAATCATGTTATAATTTTCGAAGTGCCCTGACACCACTTCCTTAACAATGGATGACAGCATTTTCCCGATGATTGATGTCAGACTAACTGTCCTGTAGTTCCCGGTTTTCTCTCTCCCTCCTTTCTTGAATAGCGATGTTACATTTTCTACCTTCCGATCCGCTGGGACTGTTGCAGAATCTGGACATCGTAGTGCAACAGTTACGGGTCTAACTCCCGATCAGGAGGCTGCGTGTTCAAATCAGTTAATTTAGCTGTTGTTCTTCCGGAATTGATATTGTGTTTGCTGTTTCACAATAACCAGACCCTTGCTCTAAAACCTGTCTCACTGTTTCCCCAGGGGCACATTCATGTTGCAATAAACATTCTGAATCAGATGCCTGAAGTACAGTGTGTAAAATGGGATATGGTTTAACAGTTAACATGCAAAGCACAGAACCAATTATTCAATTATCGACTTTCCCTCAGTTAACATTACTTTCACTGTGCAAAACAAGCTGATTGGTTAATTAATAAAGTTTGCCCGAGAAAGCGACATAAAATTTAACGATAATGATTTGCCCAACATGGGGCTCAAACCCACAATAATGAGATTAAGAGTCTCATGCTGTATCTACTGAGCTAGCCAGGATTATGTAAATCACACGTCCCTGTCGGTGATTGCAGCCAGGTGCCTGTTGGTTTCGTCCCATTTCCGGGTGTTTCCCGATCCTGTCTGTCTCTCTGGCTCTGTTCAATCTGTGTGTGGCCACCTCCAGTTTGATTTTGAACGAATACCTGTGTTTGTGTATTCAGTAAAAACAGAAAATGCTGGAAACACTCAGCAGGTCGGGCAGTATCTGTGGAGGTGGGGAAGTGGGAATAATCGATGGGTTTGTTTGCGGCTTTGATCTGCTGCTGGGAAGTGAGGCAGCGCTGCAGGATGCTTTTTTTCGAGGTGTAAGCAGAGGTTTCCGTCGTGTAACGGTTATCACCTTCGCCACACATGTGAAATATCCCCGGTTTGAGCACGGACAGAAACATTATTTAAGCGAATATTTTTCTGTGGAATACATTTTTTAAAAGTAGCCCAAGGTTCCTTGTATCATGAGCGATGGGCATTTTAACTCACTCTTCTAAAATACAGTGTGTGTAAAATCAGATAGGGGATAAAACTTCTTCAATGATTGAAGTTCCTTAACTCAGTAAAGTTTAGTTATTGAAGTTTCCATCAATTCATTGCATAAACATAATTGAGATGTGTGAGAGGATTAATAATGGGCTTTAATCGTTAATGACCCCATTACTTTATGTTATTGACCCAGGTTACACACTCTCCTGCTTCTGAAAGAGTTCAGATGCGTGTGGGGTGATTGGGGCACATCTTTCCCCACATTACAAGGCTCCATCGGTACTTCATTGACTTTAAATCACTTGGGGATATCCTGAGTTGTTGAAAGGCCACGTAAAAATGCAAGTCATTCTTTGCAAAAGTTCTAACTGCAAGTTCAAACTTCTCCGGCAAATGGAGGCTCACCCAGAATTTGTTCTGACACCATCACAAAGTCCTTAAAAGTGGGATTCAGCAGTTCAGCTGCTCGCTTCACATTTCCGTCTGACCTGGTGCTGCAAGTGGAGATGTGTCCGCAGTGCAGCGTTTAACACGTTCGCCTCACACACGGGAAAGCTCACCGGGTGGAAATATTTTGTTGGAACTTTCTCCTCAAGCATGTTCAGGGGAGAGATTGTTCTCCAGTGAAAGGACATAAGATCATAAGAACGTAAGAATTAGGAACAGGAGTCGGCCATTCGGCCCATTTTAATGTTTTCAAAGTGATTTCACCCGGGGACCTTTGGTGTGTTTGGGGAACATGATAACCACGACACTACAGACACACAGTGGTAGATGTTGTCTTAGGAACATAACCAGAGCTCCAACCAACACAGCTGGCCGATATTTCAGGAGCTGGTTTTACGAGAATAGAATGACGGTGCTATATTTAGGAAGGCTGTGAGAGTGGCCGGAATTGATCTCGTATTTCCCAGACTTTATACACAGGAACATAGGAACAGGAGGAGGCCACTTGGCAGCGAGTGGTTAGGATCCGGAATGCGCTGCCTGAAAGGGTGGCGGAGGCAGAATTAATCTTATCTTTCAAAATGGATTTGGATAAGTATCTGAAGGAACAATATCTCAGGGGTACGGGTAAAGGCCGGAGGAGTGGGACTAGCTGAGAGTCGGCACGGGCTCGACAGGCCGAACGGACTACTTCCGTGCTGTAACCGTTCCATGATTCTATATTATGTTTAAACTTGCTGTGGATGAACAATCGGAGGCGAGCTTAGTCTCCTGGTAAAAACGCTGATGCTGTCTGACCAGCTGAGATTGCCAGCAATTCTGTTTTTATTTGTTATTTATTCTCCTGGCAAAAGGGTTCCCTTATTCCTTAATTGCTCTTTATTTCACTTCAATAAATAGATAACTTTCAGTGAGAGAAAATGGATCCACCGGGGACCTTTCGTGTGTGAGGCCAACGTGATATCCGTTACACTGCAGCCCATCAAAGGGCGAGAAACCACTGAATATAAAGGATGAGCTCACAAATATCAGGGGCAGTGCATTCTGGTCAACGTCAAACCCTCCTTTCTTATTCAGCAGAGGCATGAACGGGAGTCAGACGCCACAAAGTTTAATTAAAGACACAAATACAAGTAACACTTCCAAATCTTTTCACTGTAAAATTCTTTCACTTTATTTCAAATCGTACTGTTGTAAGGGGTGGTTTACAGGGGGTCAGCTTTCCCTTCTGACCTTATATGAGTGGTTCCGAATCGCTCCCACACCCTTGGTTCTAGACCCTGGAATTATGAAGGGACTGTGACAGACTTGGACAGATAATCGGTTTCAAGGTAGGAAGCAGGTATGGCTTTATTGTGTTTAAAAAGAAGTAAAAGGCACACCTTTAATAACACACACAGACCAATACACACTGAGGGGTACAACACATTGAATAAATTGTCAAATTACAGCCTGTGGGGAAAAGAATACAGCTTAAACTCTAAATGGGGCAAAAAGGAGAATGCAGATACATTTACACAAGTTATCCCAGCCTCCCTCCTCCCAATTCCCCTAACTAACGAAGTTATAGCTCTGGGGGGTTCAGGGGCTATGCTCACCAATCCCCTTTTTGACAGTTCCAACTCCAGGGTTCGCCTTAGTTGTCCCTGGGGTTCGCCTTAGTTGTCCACGTTCTGTAGTCTGTACCCCTTGGTAGCGTAGGACCAGCTTGTAGAGTGGAAAAATCTTCGTTTTTTCTTCGGTTTTGTCGGGTTGGTTCCGGTTGACTGTTGGGTTGGTCGCAATGGCCCGCAACTTTCCAATAGTTGTTTTGACAGCCTGTTTGCTGTTGTGGCGCTGTCCTTCTGGGTTTTAGAGATTCCTTTCGCCGATGTTTCAGGATCCCACTGTTTGAGGCTGGTGTAGAACTTATGCAACGAGACTGCTGACTTAATAGTGTCTCTTGAAGCACACCTAACTGCCAGAACAGACTTCAATTATACTAAAAAAGGCTTCTTTATCTTCCATCAAATCTAGCTCAGTTCTTTGTTTCGATTTTTCAGCCAGCTAACTGAAACTTGATTAAGTGGTTTTAATCTGGTGTTAATAGGCTTTTCGAAGTTGGTGAGCTCTCCATTGTGCTAGTCTGGCCTGAGCCAGATATTTCTATGCCTGTTGAAAAGGTGTTGGAATATGGATGTGACATTTGGGTCCTCCGGGTGCGGTGATAAATGTTTCTTCCATCGTTGATTGTTTAAATGCTAATGTTTACAAGGGGCAAGTTTCGAGGGTATACAGTTCCCAGACAATTTGATTAGTTCCAATGTCCAAACTGGCCCTTTAGATATTGACCCCACCCCTTTTCTTGCAGACCCAACATACACCTTTTAAAAACCCCAAATTCGATTAAAGTTCGTAGTTTCTTCCATGTGCACTTTAGGATTTCAAACTTTCTGGTAGATAGATCCAAATTAAATTCTCTTTCCTATGAGTCCACTGGGGTGTGGGGGGTCTCCATGAATGCACCCCCTTTTATCCCCTGCAGGCCTCGTCTGCCCTTTAAAATTCATTTGTGTCCCAAAGTTTTCCTTCCATTTTAAAAGTCCAGAAAGGGATTCTTCTCCTCTGCAGGGGAAAGGTACCTGGAATCTTTGTGAGATATTGGTAAATTCTACACTGTGTTGAATCTGAAAATGAGCAACGTGGGATTTTATCTTCACCACTGATTTCCTGCATTGTTTCACATTGCAACATTAAGTTGTGAAAATACTGGCAAAACTGAACCCCTGATTATTTCACGTCGGGGTCACATTGCTTTTGGATAATTCCAGAATTAATATTTTCTTTGCTGTTTAGCAATAACCAGATCCTTGCTCCAAGGTCTGTCTCATTGTTTCCCCGGGGTCAGGTGGAGATCGGACTGCTGTCCTCATTTATTTCATGTGACAGGACACAAAAGTTCAAAATCAACCTGCAGATGGCCACATACAGCATTAAATAGTCAGGATGGCCGAGCGGTCTCAGGTGCTGTGTTCAGTTTGCAGTTTTTCTGGAAGCGTGGGTTCAAATCCCACTTCTTCATTACAGTCATTAAGCAAAACCCATTTGCTTGGCACCACGACCAGCTCCTTAAAAGTAGGATTCAGCAGTTCACCTGCTCGCTTAACATTTCCGTCTGACCTGGTGCTGAAAGTGGGGATGTTTCCGCAGTGTAGCGGTTAACACGTTCGCCTCACACGCGAAAGCTCACCGGGTGGGAATATTTTCTGGAGCTTTCTCCTCATACATGCTCAGGGCCGAGATTGTTCTCCTGTGGAAGGCCATAAGATCATCAACATGTAAGGATTAGGAGCAGGTAAAAATACATCTCCTCACCCCACATCCCCCGCCCCGGATTTTTCCTTTTACCAATTATCTTATGTCTGTGTCCTCTGGTTACCAACACTCCTGCCCATGGAAACAGTTTCCCCATAATTCTGAAAACCTCTATTAAATCTCCCCTTGACTGTGATTACTGGGGTTCAATGTGGGGAAGGGTCAGTTCATCCACTTTGCACCGAAGAATGATCGACCAATGCATGATCTAAAAACATTATGTTAGAGAAGATTTTTTCTGTGAAATAGCCGGTCCTGTTAATTTTAACAAAAGTTGCACTGGGTCCCTGGAGTCATAAGTGATACGTCCTTACTGTACCGTATAAATGCACACGAGGCCCAAGCTTGAGAGAAGGTCAGTCTGTGGCCTGTCCTTTATTCCTCAGCACTCAAGTGATGGAAGTAGGTGGAGCTTCCCCTTTTATACCTGAAGGTCCAGGTTAGGAGTGTCTCCCACAGGTTCACCACCTAGTGGTCATTGTTCTCACAGTGTACAACTTGTCAGATTTTTCATGGGTTGCACCTTTTAAAAATTCCAAATTCGATTAAAGTTCGTAGTTTCTTCCATGTGCACTTTAGGATTTCAAACTTTCTGGTAGATATTTCCAAATTAAATTCCCTTTCCTATGAGTCCAAACACTGGGGGTGGGGTCTCCATGAATGCACCTCCTTTTATCCCCTGCAGGCCTCGTCTGCCCCTTTAAAATTCATTTGTGTCCCAAAGTTTTCCTTCCATTTTAAAAGTCCAGAAAGGGATTCTTCTCCTCTGCAGGGGAAAGGTACCTGGAATCTTTGCGAGATATTGGTAAATTCTACATTCCCCCCTGTGAAACCATATCACTTATGGTATCATTCTTCGAGCTGAGCAAAGTTCCTGACTCCCAAGAGATAACCTTCCCCGTAAATTAGCTAAACTAATACCCAAAATGCATTGCACTTATGCAACATCACCATAGATGCACATTTTTCCCTTTACAGGTACAAACTTTTTACATTTATACCCTCCCAGCTTGGAGGGGGTTCAATCACTACAATTGCATTTCAGCACAGTTACATTTCATTTCAGTTACATTATATTCAACAGCATGCAGGCAACGTACAACCACATTACAGAAGGGAAAAAAACAGAGATTAAAACTAAACAACATCAATTGGTCTCCTGAGGTTTGTCCATCACCCGGTAATGTCTAGATCCTGCCCTTGAGAACTGCTCTCAGGCTGGCTGACACACAAGACAAACTAAACCTTAAAATGTAAAATGGTGCAGTCAGCTGCCTTAAACTAAAATTAGAGCTATGTACAACCACCACCCGTCTCCGGGTGGCCTGGTTAGTCCCTGTCAGGCCCATGCCTTGTGCGGCCTGATAGCCGCCTGGATGCTAGGGTTTCCCCGCAGCCGGTGAGCTGGAGACCTTTGTCTCTGGGACAGCTCGATGCTACTGCTCCTGTGAGACCCTCACCGCTGGAGGCGGCTGGCTGGTGGTCCCGACTCTGAGCGGCCTCTGTACTTCTGACCTTCGGCCTTTCCTGTCGGGCTGCCCTTCTCCGAGGGTAGAATCGCTGAGGCTCAGATGCCGGTGACCACGGTATCTTTGGCCGTGGTTTACGGAGGGTCCTTCTCAGGGCTTGGGTTACTGGGGGTGCGTCCGAATCCCAAACGATGGGTGAGATAGCCCCCCCAGTACTGCAATTCACCGTTCCTATAGGCACGGTTTCTGAGCCTGCCACATTCCCTGTGGGCCCTCCACCGTCGGGAGCGGCCAACGGAGGATCCCTGTCCTGAGGACAGTTCACACATCCCGGCTGCCCTCTGTGGTTGGCTGACCCTGGGTTGTACAGCTTGCACTGGTTGATGTGGAACCACTTAGTACGGCGGGGCAGCTTTATGGCACAGACCATTGGTCCCATATATAATGCTTCAAAAACCCCGACCCGAGCATAGTTCCTCACCATGACCTGGTCCCCTATCGTGGTGTTTGCTGGGTTCTAGCAGCAATCGGTGACTCTGATGCTGTCTGCCCATGTTACTAGCAGCCTGCCAGTGAATCTGTTTGAGGTGTTCAAACAGGTTCCTGACAAACCAGTCCCGGTTCACCTCTCTGAGCTGACCTTCTGTGAGCACCGGGGCTAGGACAATGGTGGGGGTCCGCATGATCCGGCCAGTCATGAGCTCATATGGGGAATACCCGGTGCTCTTTGACTGGCTGGCTCGGATCCCCATTCGGATCCCCATTCGACCAATGGTAAGACTCTACCCACTTTTGGGGTGAGTCTCCCGTTTCCTTCTGCAGCCTTTCTTTAATGGTGCGGTTTAAATGACTGTGGATTGTGGGCAACGTGCCATTTCCCCTCAATGCCGAGCACCTTAAGGGTTGCCTGCATTACCTGCCCGGTGAAATGGCTCCCCTGGTCCGACTCCACAGACTGTGGGAGTCCCGACCGGTAGAACACTTCCCTCACTAGAATCTTAGCTGTCCCTAGTGCGGTGGCTGTTCGGCAGGGGAAGGCTTCAACCCATTTGAGAACACGTCCACCAGGACTAGGCCGTATTTGTAGCCTCCCTGGGCGGTGGGTAGGGGCCCGATATAGTCAATTTGGATTGACTGCCATGGTCCCTCTACCCTCCTGACGTGTCCTGGGGACACCTTCCTTTTTTGGGGGTCAGGGTTGTTCGCAGCACACACCAGGCAGTTCGCACAGAACCCATGGACATCCTCCCTGAGTCCCGGCCACCATCCTGCCTGTTCCACCCGTTGCCAGGTGGTCTCAGGCCCGGGGTGTCCCGCTCCTGGACCCTCATGGGCCAGTTTTAGGAATTCCCTCTGGTGCTGCTGTGGCACGACCCATTGTCCCTCTTTAAACAGCATGACTTCCTTAACGGTAATGGCTGCTGTGCCGTACGGACCTTCTACTCTCTCTCCTCTAGCTAGCGCGTTCAGGACAGCTTTCAGGACCGGGTCCTGTGCCTGAACTGTTTTTAAGTCCGGGGCCAAAGCTATCCCTGTACTCTCTGCTGCCCTGTTCTTATTCTTGACCGCTGCTATGCGGCCAGTGTCATAGGGGTCCCAGAACTTTCCCGTGCGGGCACCTTCTTTGGCCAGTTTGTCAGCCTGTTGGTTTCCCTCTGCACGGGGTTCGGTTTTTGAATGGGCCTTCACCATATGTATGTAGACCTTTCCTTCTTCCCCCACCGCTGTCAATATTTTCTCCAGCAGGGGCTTGATTGCCAGGGGTCTCCCGTCAGCGGACGTGTATCCGCGACGGGACCAGATAGCCAGGTACTCCATACACGAATTGCAGGTGAACATACTGTCCGAGCAAATCGTGTACGGGGTAGGGAATTCCTCGGGGTGGGTCACCACGTACATTACGGCGGACAGTTCAGCATACTGGGCGCTCATGGTGCTGGGGAGCTTGATTACCCGGGCAATACCTGCCCTTGGGTCATAGACTCCGCACCCAGTGAGTCGCTCGCCAGCAGATACCGTGCTGGACCCGTCCACGTAGATGTCCCGGCCTGTCGGGTGTAACCCAGCCCGAAGGCCAATGTTCACCTCCCATACCCCTTCTATGGAGCACCTGTGGGCTTTCCCTGGATAGATTAGGTTGGCTGCGAGCCTTGGCTCGCGGGGGCCTTCTAATCTGAGGTCCATCTGGGAGAGGAGCAGGGTCCAGCGAGCAATGCGGGCACTGCTCACCATCCCGTCCTTAATCCTCCCATCTAGGAGCATCTGAGTAGGTGTGTGTTGGGTTAGGAGTGTTAGAGGAGACCCTCCCGTGAAGATCAAGGATCATTTCACTGCCCAATGTGTGGCTAGGAGGTGTCTCTCACAGTTGGAGTACCCCTTCTCCACATCTGTGAAGATCCTGGAGGAGTAAACCACCGGTCTCAGCTGGCCGTGCCGCTCTTGAAGCAGCACTGAGCTCAAACTGTCCCCGCTGGCTGCCACCTCCAGGAAAAACTCCTTTCCTACATCTATCGCTCCTAAGGCTGGCGCGGTCTGCAAGTCCTTCTTGAGCTGATTAAATGCTGCCTCGCAACCCTCATCCCAGTCCCACTCTACCCCCTTGTGTAGGAGCCTGAGCAGAGGGGCTGCGGTGGCTGCATAATCCTCAATGAAGTCTCTGCAGTGCCCAGTGAGCCCTAGAAAGGATCTTACCCCTGTCACTGTGTTGGGGGCTGGTAACTCCTGTACTGCCTCCCTTCTAGCCTTGTCTATGGCCCTTTCCCCAGCGCGCACAGTCAGCCCCAGGAATTTGACTTCCTTCTGGCCGATCTGTGCCTTATTCGGGTTTACTTTAAACCCTTCTTCTTTTAGCAGCTCCAGCAGCTCAGCCAGCAGTGGGCCATGCTCCTCCCCCTGATCGGTGAACAGGAGCAGGTCATCCACATACTGCACCAACTGCTGGGGTCTGCTAAAGCCCTTTAAACAGTTCGCCATGCATTGGTGAAAAATGCTGGGGCTGTTGTGGAAGCCTTGGGGAAGACAGTTCCACGTGTATTGTTGGCCCTTAAAGGTAAAGGCGAACTTGTACTTGTCCTCCCGTTTTAAAGGAATGGACCAGAACCCATTTGAAATATCCAGCACCGTGAAAGTGGTCGCGGATGCTGGAATACTCCCAATGAGATCCGCTACGGCTGCTACAGTGTGTGCACAGGCAGGGATATTCTTATTTAGTACTCGATATTTCACGGTGGCCCTCCATGAGTTGCCCGGTTTCTTAACCGGCCACAGTGGAGAGTTCACATGGGTTGCTATCGGTCTTAACACCCCTTGCTCTACCAGTGATCCCAGTGCCGTTGTCAGGTCTGCCTCTGCCTCCCTGGGGAAGTTATATTGCTTTTGTGATCGGGTCATGGGGTCCCCTACTATACTAACTTCCACCCCCGTTACCCTGCCACAGTCATGTTTGTGGGTGGCAAATGCTGCAAGGTGTGCCCGTACATATGCCTGGTACTCCACTGGGGTGTTACTGACCAGTAATTCCAAGTCGTAACCCTCCTTTGGCTTCACGGTACACAATGTTACCTTGGCCCCTTTTTCTGGGATCACCGCCACCTCACCTTCCCTGTCTGTCCCTTTGGCTCCCCATAGACAGTGGTTCCTGAGATCCACTAGGATCTGGTGGCCAATGATAAAATCAGCCCCCAGGATCCCTTTTCCCTTCTGCTCCCATTTCATCAGGACACATTTCCATTTGGTTTTGAGTGTCCCCAACTGAATGGTGAGCGGGATGGAAAATGAACCAGTTTGCTCATTGCCTGTGAACCCCACTAGACTGTACGGGACCCCGTTCGATAGAGATGAGGTAGCCGGGTTATCTGCATATACAAGGGTGCTAGAAGCACCAGTATCTAGCAGGTAGGTCCCTTTCACTTTCTCCACCTCCTCGTAACGCACGGTCTCTTCCAGGCATCGTACTGTAGGGAACACAGGTACACAGGCTGCGCTGGCTCTAGTCATGCATCTGGGTGGGTTGGAGCAGAGGGTTTTACCGAACCGGCTACTGCACCGGTTGTGATAGTTACTGCTCCCTCTCCGTTTATGAGTGTTTGTAGAGCGGCTACGAGTGTCTCATATGAGTCGGGTGTTCCTGCACCGGCCTTACGGGCTGGGGCTGGAGTGGCCCTTCCCTTAGTCTCTTTCCATGGGTTCCTACAGTCCTTCCTCCAGTGCCCACTTTTCCCACACCCAAAACATTCGTCCCCTTTGTGGGGAGGATAACCACCTTCCTGATGCCACTCTCTCTTGCTTTGGCTGCGTTTAATCGCATGGACCCTCCCTTTAGAGGAGGGTTCCTCTGTCCCTCTACTGTTCCGGTAAGCCAGTGTCAACTGTCTGACCACTGCCTCCTCGGTGGTTCTGGGATCTCTTGGATCGAACCAGACCTGGACTTTTGCCTTCACTCCAGGTAAGCTGTTTGCCACCAGGCTGCGGAGCCAGTGAGCCAGCTCGTTAGGGGCCAGGTGGGCCCGGTCAAGAACACCACTACAGGCCCTTTCGTAGACCGGCCACAACCTGTCGGCGAAAGCCTGTGGAGTCTCCCCATCGAGCTGTACTGTCTTCTCCACTCGGGAGAAAGGACTCCCGTCGTTCATACGCATGGCCTCTAGAACCTCCTCCTTAACCGTAGCGTACATGTTTCGCCCCTTTCTGCTGTCTGCAGAGAGGGAATGGCACAGCTTGGTGTCTAGTGAGAAGAGCAGCAGCTTAGCCTGCTCTGAATCATCGCACCCGTTAATATCCCCTGTGTGTTCCACTTCCAGGAAGTGTACCGAGGGGTCCCCCTGTTGGGTGAGCTTACTTAGGTGGCCTATCATAGCCCTCAGTTTTTGGGTGTTGTGGGGAACTACGAAGTTGTTTTCTCGGGGTCCTGCTGCCCCATTAGCATCAGGCGGGCCAAACTTCTGCTGCCGGACCTGGTGCATTGGCCCTGGTATTTCGCAATCCTTGCCTGCTCCGCACTCTGGCTGACAGCCCTGCTGCCCCGGGCCATTCCTGGGAGCTGCAGGCAGTGACTGAGGGGTTTCTCCTTGCTCAACCAGGTGTTCCTGGGCTAAACCCGGGTTTATCAGGCACACCATGCCTTTAGATCGGGATAGAGCAAGGTTCAAGGTTTGGATCTGCTGCTGGCAGGGGCCATGGTCTCCTGCCTCAAATTCCCTGGTACGGGCTACCTTATAGGCTACCTGAATGTCTCTCACCCTCTCCCCGTACTCTTTAACTTGCTTGGCGAGGCAGAAATTCTCTTCCCGCAATGCCAGTTCGCTATTCTTGGCTCCAATAATCTGACACTGTAAAAGGTCCAGTTGGGTTTTGTGCCTTTCTTTAGTGAGCTCTCTACTTTCCTTTAACTGTCCCACCTCAGTCCACAGCCTTTCCCCGACTGTGGCCCTTGCGCTGAACCTCTCTTCTGCCTGTCTCAATATTCTCTTTAATTTCTCATTCTTCTCATTTAGAAGCCGGATCTGTCGCTGAAGGCAAATTAGCCAAATGGCCTTCTCTATCGACTTTTTATGGTCCTTGCTCTCGATCCATTGAGCTGCAGCATCTTCTGGACGCTCAGCATACAATAGATCGAGTACCCACTCCTTAGCCACATTTACCCTCTTAAACACATACGAGGAAATCCCCTCTTCCATTTTGCTTCGTTTCCTGAAACCAGTCTCTCTCTTATCACGTCCCTTGTACCAGTGTCCCATCTGGGTCGCCATTATGTAAGGGGTGGTTTGCAGGGGGTCAGCTTTCCTTTCTGACCTTATATGAGCGGTTCCGAATTGCTCCCACACCCTTGGTTCTAGACACTGGAATTATGAAGGTACTGTGACAGACTTGGACAGACAATCGGTTTCAAGGTAGGAAGCAGGTATGGCTTTATTGTGTTTAAAAAGAAGTAAAAGGCACACCTTTAATAACACACACAGACCAGTACACACTGAAGGGTACAACACATTGAATAAATTGTCAAATTACAGCCTGTGGGGAAAAGAATACAGCTTAAACTCTAAATGGGGCAAAAAGGAGAATGGAGATACATTTACACAAGTTATCCCAGCCTCCTTCCTCCCAATTCCCCTAACTAACGAAGTTATAGCTCTGGGGGGTTCAGGGGCTATACTCACCAATCCCCTTTTTGACAGTTCCAACTCCAGGGTTCGCCTTAGTTGTCCCTGGGGTTCGCCTTAGTTGTCCACGTTCTGTAGTCTGTACCCCTTGGTAGCGTAGGACCAGCTTGTAGAGTGGAAAAATCTTCGTTTTTTCTTCGGTTTTGTCGGGTTGGTTCCGGTTGACTGTTGGGTTGGTCACGATGGCCCGCAACTTTCCAATAGTCGTTTTGACAGCCTGTTTGCTGTTGTGGCGCTGTCCTTCTGGGTTTTAGAGATTCCTTTCGCCGATGTTTCGGGATCCCACTGTTTGAGGCTGGTGTAGAACTTATGCAACGAGACTGCTGACTTAATAGTGTCTCTTGAAGCACACCTAACTGCCAGAACAGACTTCAATTATACTAAAAAAGGCTTCTTTATCTTCCATCAAATCTAGCTCAGTTCTTTGTTTCGATTTTTCAGCAAGCTAACTGAAACTTGATTAAGTGGTTTTAATCTGGCGTTAATAGGCTTTTCGAAGTTGGTGAGCTCTCCATTGTGCTAGTCTGGCCTGAGCCAGATATTTCTATGCCTGTTGAAAAGGTGTTGGAATATGGATGTGACATTTGGGTCCTCCGGGTGCGGTGATAAATGTTTCTTCCATCGTTGATTGTTTAAATGCTAATGTTTACAAGGGGCAAGTTTCGAGGGTATACAGTTCCCAGACAATTTGATTAGTTCCAATGTCCAAACTGGCCCTTTAGATATTGACCCCACCCCTTTTCTTGCAGACCCAACATACACCTTTTAAAAACCCCAAATTCGATTAAAGTTCGTAGTTTCTTCCATGTGCACTTTAGGATTTCAAACTTTCTGGTAGATAGTTCCAAATTAAATTCCCTTTCCTATGAGTCCACTGGGGTGTGGGGGGTCTCCATGAATGCACCCCCTTTTATCCCCTGCAGGCCTCGTCTGCCCTTTAAAATTCATTTGTGTCCCAAAGTTTTCCTTCCATTTTAAAAGTCCAGAAAGGGATTCTTCTCCTCTGCAGGGGAAAGGTACCTGGAATCTTTGTGAGATATTGGTAAATTCTACACTGTGTTGAATCTGAAAATGAGCAACGTGGGATTTTATCTTCACCACTGATTTCCTGCATTGTTTCACATTGCAACATTAAGTTGTGAAAATACTGGCAAAACTGAACCCCTGATTATTTCACGTCGGGGTCACATTGCTTTTGGATAATTCCAGAATTAATATTTTCTTTGCTGTTTAGCAATAACCAGATCCTTGCTCCAAGGTTTGTCTCACTGTTTCCCCGGGGTCAGGTGGAGATAGGCCTGCTGTCCTCATTTATTTCATGTGACAGGATACAAAAGTTCAAAATCAACCTGCAGATGGCCACATACAGCATTAAATAGTCAGGATGGCCGAGCGGTCTCAGGTGCTGTGTTCAGGTTGCAGTCTTCTCTCGAGGTCTGTGTTTAAATCTGACATTTCTTATTTTTAATCATTAAGTGAAACTCATTGTTTGACACCACGATCAACTCCTTCAAAGTGGGATTCAGCAGTCCACCTGCTCGCTTAACATTTCCGTCTGACCTGGTGCTGAAAGTGGAGATGTTTCCGCAGTGTAGCGGTTAACACGTTCGCCTCACACGCGAAAGCTCACCGGGTGGGAATATTGAATATTTTCTGGAGCTTTCTCCTCATACATGCTCAGGGATGAGTTTGTTCTCCTGTGGAAAGTCATAAGATCATAAATATGTAAGGATCAGGAGCAGGTAAAAATACATCTCCTCACCCCACATCCCCCGCCCCGGATTTTTCCTTTTACCAATTATCTTATGTCTGTGTCCTCTGGTTACCAACACTCCTGCCCATGGAAACAGTTTCCCCATAATTCTGAAAACCTCTATTAAATCTCCCCTTGACTGTGATTACTGGGGTTCAATGTGGGGAAGGGTCAGTTCATCCACTTTGCACCGAAGAATGATCGACCAGTGCATGATCTAAAAACATTATGTTAGAGAAGATTTTTTCTGTGAAATAGCCGGTCCTGTTAATTTTAACAAAAGTTGCACTGGGTCCCTGGAGTCATAAGTGATACGTCCTTACTGTACCGTATAAATGCACACGAGGCCCAAGCTTGAGAGAAGGTCAGTCTGTGGCCTGTCCTTTATTCCTCAGCACTCAAGTGATGGAAGTAGGTGGAGCTTCCCCTTTTATACCTGAAGGTCCAGGTTAGGAGTGTCTCCCACAGGTTCACCACCTAGTGGTCATTGTTCTCACAGTGTACAACTTGTCAGATTTTTCATGGGTTGCACCTTTTAAAAATTCCAAATTCGATTAAAGTTCGTAGTTTCTTCCATGTGCACTTTAGGATTTCAAACTTTCTGGTAGATATTTCCAAATTAAATTCCCTTTCCTATGAGTCCAAACACTGGGGGTGGGGTCTCCATGAATGCACCTCCTTTTATCCCCTGCAGGCCTCGTCTGCCCCTTTAAAATTCATTTGTGTCCCAAAGTTTTCCTTCCATTTTAAAAGTCCAGAAAGGGATTCTTCTCCTTTGCAAGGGAAAGGTACCTGGAATCTTTGCGAGATATTGGTAAATTCTACATTCCCCGCTGTGAAACCATATCACTCATGGTATCATTCTTCGAGCTGAGCAAAGTTCCTGACTCCCAAGAGATAACCTTCCCCGTAAATTAGCTAAACTAATACCCAAAATGCATTACACTTATGCAACATCACCATAGATGCACATTTTTCCCTTTACAGGTACAAACTTTTTACATTTATACCCTCCCAGCTTGGAGGGGGTTCAATCACTACAATTGCATTTCAGCACAGTTACATTTCATTTCAGTTACATTATATTCACCAGCATGTAGGCAACGTACAACCACATTACAGAAGGGAAAAAAACAGAGATTAAAACTAAACAACATCAATTGGTCTCCTGAGGTTTGTCCATCACCCGGTAATGTCTAGATCCTGCCCTTGAGAACTGCTCTCAGGCTGGCTGACACACAAGACAAACTAAACCTTAAAATGTAAAATGGTGCAGTCAGCTGCCTTAAACTAAAATTAGAGCTATGTACAACCACCACCCGTCTCCGGGTGGCCTGGTTAGTCCCTGTCAGGCCTATGCCTTGTGCGGCCTGATAGCCGCCTGGATGCTAGGGTTTCCCCGCAGCCGGTGAGCTGGAGACCTTTGTCTCTGGGACAGCTCGTGGCTACTGCTCCTGTGAGTCCCTCACCGCTAGAGGCGGCTGGCTGGTGGTCCCTACTCTGAGCGGCCTCTGTACTTCTGACCTTCGGCCTTTCCTGTCGGGCTGCCCTTCTCCTAGGGTAGAATTGCTGAGGTTCAGCTGCTGGTGACCACGGTATCTTTGGCCGTGGTTTACGGAGGGTCCTTCTCAGGGCTTGGGTTACTGGGGGTGCGTCCGAATCCCAAACGATGGGTGAGATAGCCCCTCCAGTACTGCAATTCACCGTCCCTATAGGCACGGTTTCTGAGCCTGCCACATTCCCTGTGGGCCCTCCACCGTCGGGGGCGGCCAACGGAGGGTCCCTGTCCTGAGGACGGTTCACCCCTCCCGGCTGCCCTCTGTGCTTGGCTGACCCTGGGTTGTACAGCTTGCACTGGTTGATGTGGAACCACTTAGTACGGCGGGGCAGCTTTATGGCATAGACCATTGGGCTTGCCTTGTCGACAATGCTGTATGGCCCCATATATAATGCTTCACAAACCCCGACCCGAGCATGGTTCCTCACCATGACCTGGTCCCCTATCGTGGTGTTTGCTGGGTTCTAGCAGCAATCGGTGACTCTGATGCTGTCTGCCCATGTTACTAGCAGCCTGCCAGTGAATCTATTTGAGGTGTTCAAACAGGTTCCTGACAAACCGGTCCCGGTTCGCCTCTCTGAGCTGACCTTCTGTGAGCACCGGGGCTAGGACATGGGTGGGGGTCCGCATGATCCGGCTAGTCATGAGCTCATATGGGGAATACCCGGTGCTCTTTGACTGGCTAGCTCGGATCCCCATTCGACCAATGGTAAGACTTCCAACCAGCTTTGGGGTGAGTCTCCTGTTTCCTTCCGGAGCCTTTCTTTAATGGTGCGGTTTAAACGCTCCACAATACCCGTTGACTGTGGATTGTGGGCAACGTGCCATTTCCCCTCAATGCCGAGCACCTTAAGGGTTGCCTGCATTACCTGCCCGGTGAAATGGCTCCCCTGGTCCGACTCCACAGACTGTGGGAGTCCCGACCGGTAGAACACTTCCCTCACTAGAATCTTAGCTGTCCCTAGTGCGGTGGCTGTTCGGCAGGGGAAGGCTTCAACCCATTTGAGAACACGTCCACCAGTACTAGGGCGTATTTGTAGCCTCCCTGGGCGGTGGGTAGGGGCCCGATGTAGTCAATTTGGATTGACTGCCATGGTCCCTCTACCCTCCTGACGTGTCCTAGGGACACCTTCCTTTTCTGGGGGTCAGGGTTGTTCGCAGCACACACCAGGCAGTTCGCACAGAACTCGCGGACGTCCTCCCTGAGTCCCGGCCACCATCCTGCCTGTTCCACCCGTTGCCAGGTGGTCTCAGGCCCGGGGTGTCCCGCTCCTGGACCCTCATGGGCCAGTTTTAGGAATTCCCTCTGGTGCTGCTGTGGCACGACCCATTGTCCCTCTTTAAACAGCATGACCTCCTTAACGGTAATGGCTGCTGTGCCGTACGGACCTTCGACTCTCTCTCCTCCAGCTAGCACATTCAGGACAGCTTTCAGGACTGGGTCCTGTGCCTGAACTGTTTTTAAGTCCGGGGCCAAAGCTATCCCTGTATTCTCTGCTGCCCCATTAGCATCAGGCGGGCCAAACTTCTGCTGCCGGACCGTGTGCATTGGCCCTGGTATTTCGCAATCCTTGCCTGCTCCGCACTCTGGCTGACACCCCTGCTGCCCCGGGCCATTCCTGGGAGCTGCAGGCAGTGACTGAGGGGTTTCTCCTTGCTCAACCAGGTGTTCCTGGGCTAAACCCGGGTTTATCAGGCACACCATGCCTTTAGATCGGGATAGAGCAAGGTTCAAGCTTTGGGTCTGCTGCAGGCAGGGGCCATGGTCTCCTGCCTCAAATTCCCTGGTACGGGCTACCTTATAGGCTACCTGAATGTCTCTCATCCTCTCCCCGTACTCTTTAACTTGCTTGGCGAGGCAGGAATTCTCTTCCCGCAATGCCAGTTCGCTATTCTTGGCTTCAATAATCTGACACTGTAAAAGGTCCAGTTGGGTTTTGTGCCTTTCTTTAGTGAGCTCTCTACTTTCCTTTCACTGTCCCACCTCAGTCCACAGCCTTTCCCTGACTGTGGCCCTTGCGCTGAACCTCTCTTCTGCCTGTCTCAATATTCTCTTTAATTTCTCATTCTCCTCATTTAGACGACGGATCTGTTGCTGAAGGCAAATTAGCCAAATGGCCTTCTCTATTGACTTTTTACGGTCCTTGCTCTCAGTCCATTGAGCTGCAGCATCTTCTGGACGCTCAGCATGCAATAGATCGAGTACCTACTCCTTAGCCACATTTACCCTCTTAAACACATACGAGGAAATCCCCTCTTCCATTTTGCTTCGTTTCCTGAAACCAGTCTCTCTCTTATCACGTCCCTTGTACCAGTGTCCCATCTGGGTCGCCATTATGTAAGGGGTGGTTTGCAGGGGGTCAGCTTTCCTTTCTGACCTTATATGAGCGGTTCCGAATTGCTCCCACACCCTTGGTTCTAGACACTGGAATTATGAAGGTACTGTGACAGACTTGGACAGACAATCGGTTTCAAGGTAGGAAGCAGGTATGGCTTTATTGTGTTTAAAAGAAGTAAAAGGCACACCTTTAATAACACACACAGACCAATACACACTGAGGGGTACAACACATTGAATAAATTGTCAAATTACAGCCTGTGGGGAAAAGAATACAGCTTAAACTCTAAATGGGGCAAAAAGGAGAATGGAGATACATTTACACAAGTTATCCCAGCCTCCTTCCTCCCAATTCCCCTAACTAACGAAGTTATAGCTCTGGGGGGTTCAGGGGCTATACTCACCAATCCCCTTTTTGACAGTTCCAACTCCAGGGTTCGCCTTAGTTGTCCCTGGGGTTCGCCTTAGTTGTCCACGTTCTGTAGTCTGTACCCCTTGGTAGCGTAGGACCAGCTTGTAGAGTGGAAAAATCTTCGTTTTTTCTTCGGTTTTGTCGGGTTGGTTCCGGTTGACTGTTGGGTTGGTCACGATGGCCCGCAACTTTCCAATCGTCATTTTGACAGCCTGTTTGCTGTTGTGGCGCTGTCCTTCTGGGTTTTAGAGATTCCTTTCGCCGATGTTTCGGGATCCCACTGTTTGAGGCTGGTGTAGAACTTATGCAACGAGACTGCTGACTTAATAGTGTCTCTTGAAGCACACCTAACTGCCAGAACAGACTTCAATTATACTAAAAAAGGCTTCTTTATCTTCCATCAAATCTAGCTCAGTTCTTTGTTTCGATTTTTCAGCCAGCTAACTGAAACTTGATTAAGTGGTTTTAATCTGGCGTTAATAGGCTTTTCGAAGTTGGTGAGCTCTCCATTGTGCTAGTCTGGCCTGAGCCAGATATTTCTATGCCTGTTGAAAAGGTGTTGGAATATGGATGTGACATTTGGGTCCTCCGGGTGCGGTGATAAATGTTTCTTCCATCGTTGATTGTTTAAATGCTAATGTTTACAAGGGGCAAGTTTCGAGGGTATACAGTTCCCAGACAATTTGATTAGTTCCAATGTCCAAACTGGCCCTTTAGATATTGACCCCACCCCTTTTCTTGCAAACCCAACATACACCTTTTAAAAACCCCAAATTCGATTAAAGTTCGTAGTTTCTTCCATGTGCACTTTAGGATTTCAAACTTTCTGGTAGATAGTTCCAAATTAAATTCCCTTTCCTATGAGTCCACTGGGGTGTGGGGGGTCTCCATGAATGCACCCCCTTTTATCCCCTGCAGGCCTCGTCTGCCCTTTAAAATTCATTTGTGTCCCAAAGTTTTCCTTCCATTTTAAAAGTCCAGAAAGGGATTCTTCTCCTCTGCAGGGGAAAGGTACCTGGAATCTTTGTGAGATATTGGTAAATTCTACACTGTGTTGAATCTGAAAATGAGCAACGTGGGATTTTATCTTCACCACTGATTTCCTGCATTGTTTCACATTGCAACATTAAGTTGTGAAAATACTGGCAAAACTGAACCCCTGATTATTTCACGTCGGGGTCACATTGCTTTTGGATAATTCTAGAATTAATATTTTCTTTGCTGTTTGGCAATAACCAGATCCTTGCTCCAAGGTCTGTCTCATTGTTTCCCCGGGGTCAGGTGGAGATAGGCCTGCTGTCCTCATTTATTTCATGTGACAGGACACAAAAGTTCAAAATCAACCTGCAGATGGCCACATACAGCATTAAATAGTCAGGATGGCCGAGCGGTCTCAGGTGCTGTGTTTAGTTTGCAGTTTTTCTGGAAGCGTGGGTTCAAATCCCACTTCTTCATTACAGTCATTAAGCAAAACCCATTTGCTTGGCACCACGATCAGCTCCTTAAAAGTAGGATTCAGCAGTCCACCTGCTCGCTTAACATTTCCGTCTGACCTGGTGCTGAAAGTGGGGATGTTTCCGCAGTGTAGCGGTTAACATGTTTGCCTCACACGCGAAAGCTCACCGGGTGGGAATATTGAATATTTTCTGGAGCTTTCTCCTCATACATGCTCAGGGCCGAGATTGTTCTCCTGTGGAAGGCCATAAGATCATCAACATGTAAGGATCAGGAGCAGGTAAAAATACATCTCCTCACCCCACATCCCCCGTCCCGGATTTTTCCTTTTACCAATTATCTTATGTCTGTATCCTCTGGTTACCAACACTCCTGCCCATGGAAACAGTTTCCCCATAATTCTGAAAACCTCTATTGAATCTCCCCTTGACTGTGATTACTGGGGTTCAATGTGGGGAAGAGTCAGTTCATCCACTTTGCACCGAAGAATGATCGACCAGTGCATGATCTAAAAACATTATGTTGGAGAAGATTTTTTCTGTGAAATAACCGGTCCTGTTAATTTGAACAAAAGTTGCACTGGGTTCCTGGAGTCATAAGTGATACGTCCTTACTGTACAGTATAAATGCACACGAGGCCCATGCTTGAGAGAAGGTCAGTCTGTGGCCTGTCCTTTATTCCTTAGCACTCAAGTGATGGAAGTAGGTGGAGCTTCCCCTTTTATACCTGAAGGTCCAGGTTAGGAGTGTCTCCCACAAGTTCACCACCTAGTGGTCATTGTTCTCACAGTGCACAACTTGTTAGATTTTTCATGGGTTGCACCTTTTAAAAATTCCAAATTCGATTAAAGTTCGTAGTTTCTTCCATGTGCACTTTAGGATTTCAAACTTTCTGGTAGATAGTTCCAAATTAAATTCCCTTTCCTATGAGTCCAAACACTGGGGGTAGGGGGGAGGGGGGTCTCCATGAATGCACCTCCTTTTATCCCCTGCAGGCCTCGTCTGCCCCTTTAAAATTCATTTGTGTCCCAAAGTTTTCCTTCCATTTTAAAAGTCCAGAAAGGGATTCTTCTCCTCTGCAGGGGAAAGGTACCTGGAATCTTTGCGAGATATTGGTAAATTCTACATTCCCCGCTGTGATACCATATCACTTATGGTATCATTCTTCGAGCTGAGCAAAGTTCCTGACTCCCAAGAGATAATCTTCCCCGTAAATTAGCTAAACTAATACCCAAAATGCATTACACTTATGCAACATCACCATAGATGCACATTTTTCCCTTTACAGGTACAAACATTTTACATTTATACCCTCCCAGCTTGGAGGGGGTTCAATCACTACAATTGCATTTCAGCACAGTTACATTTCATTGCAGTTACATTATATTCACCAGCATGTAGGCAACGTACAACCACATTACAGAAGGGAAAAAAACAGAGATTAAAACTAAACAACATCAATTGGTTTCCTGAGGTTTGTCCATCACCCGGTAATGTCTAGATCCTGCCCTTGAGAACTGCTCTCAGGCTGGCTGACACACAAGACAAACTAAACCTTAAAATGTAAAATGGTGCAGTCAGCTGCCTTAAACTAAAATTAGAGCTATGTACAACCGCCACCCGTCTCCGGGTAGCCTGGTTAGTCCCTGTCAGGCCCATGCCTTGTGCGGCCTGATAGCCGCCTGGATGCTAGGGTTTCCCCGCAGCCGGTGAGCTGGAGACCCTTGTCTCTGGGACAGCTCGATGCTACTGCTCCTGTGAGTCCCTCACCGCTGGAGGCGGCTGGCTGGTGGTCCCTACTCTGAGCGGCCTCTGTACTTCTGACCTTCGGCCTTTCCTGTCGGGCTGCCCTTCTCCTAGGATAGAATTGCTGAGGTTCAGCTGCCGGTGACCACGGTATTTTAGGCCGTGGTTTACGGAGGGTCCTTCTCAGGGCTTGGGTTACTGGGGGTGCGTCCGAATCCCAAACGATGGGTGAGATAGCCCCTCCAGTACTGCAATTCACCGCCCCTATAGGCACGGTTTCTGAGCCTGCCACATTCCCTGTGGGCCCTCCACCGTCGGGGGCGGCCAACGGAGGATCCCTGTCCTGAGGACGGTTCACCTCTCCCGGCTGCCCTCTGTGGTTGGCTGACCCTGGGTTGTACAGCTTGCACTGGTTGATGTGGAACCACTTAGTACGGCGGGGTAGCTTTATGGCATAGACCATCGGGCTTGCCTTGTCCACAATGCTGTATGGCCCCATATATAATGCTTCACAAACCCCGACCCGAGCATGGTTCCTCACCATGACCTGGTCCCCTATCTCCCATTCGTGGTGTTTGCTGCGTTCTAGCAGCAATCGGTTACTCTGATGCTGTCTGCCCATGTTACTAGCAGCCTGCTAGTGAATCTGTTTGAGGTGTTCAAACAGGTTCCTGACAAACCGGTCCCGGTTCACCTCTCTGAGCTGACCTTCTGTGAGCACCGGGGCTAGGACATGGGTGGGGGTCCGCATGATCCGGCCAGTCATGAGCTCATATGGGGAATACCCCGTGCTCTTTGACTGGCTAGCTCGGATCCCCATTCGGACCAATGGTAAGACCTCTACCCACTTTTGGGGTGAGTCTCCTGTCTCCTTCCGCAGCCTTTCTTTAATGGTGCGGTTTAAACGCTCCACATTACCCGTTGACTGTGGATTGTGGGCAATGTGCCATTTCCCCTCAATGCCGAGCACCTTAAGGGTTGCCTGCATTACCTGCCCGGTGAAATGGCTCCCCTGGTCCGACTCCACATACTGTGGGAGTCCCCACCGGGAGAATACTTCCTTCACTAGAATCTTAGCTGTCCCTAGTGCGGTGGCTGTTCGGCAGGGGAAGGCTTCAACCCATTTTGAGAACACGTCCCCTTCTCTACATCTGTGAGGATCCTGGAGGAGTAAACCACCGGTCTCAGCTGGCCGTGCCGCTCTTGAAGCAGCACTGAGCTCAAACTGTCCCCGCTGGCTGCCACCTCCAGGAAAAACTCCTTTCCTACATCTATCGCTCCTAAGGCTGGCGCGGTCTGCAAGTCCTTCTTGAGCTGATTAAATGCTGCCTCGCAACCCTCATCCCAGTCCCACTCTACCCCCTTGTGTAGGATCCTGAGCAGAGGGGCTGCGGTGGCTGCATAATCCTCAATGAAGTCTCTGCAGTGCCCAGTGAGCCCTAGAAAGGATCTTACCCCTGTCACTGTGTTAGGGGCTGGTAACTCCTGTACTGCCTCCCTTCTAGCCTTGTCTATGGCCCTTTCCCCAGCGCGCACAGTCAGCCCCAGGAATTTGACTTCCTTCTGGCCGATCTGTGCCTTATTCGGGTTTACTTTAAACCCTTCTTCTTTTAGCAGCTCCAGCAGCTCAGCCAGCAGTGGGCCATGCTCCTCCCCCTGATCGGTGAACAGGAGCAGGTCATCCACATACTGCACCAACTGCTGGGGTCTGATAAAGCCCTTTAAACAGTTCGCCATGCATTGGTGAAAAATGCTGGGACTGTTGTGGAAGCCTTGGGGAAGACAGTTCCACGTGTATTGTTGGCCCTTAAAGGTAAAGGCGAACTTGTACTGGTCCTCCCGTTTTAAAGGAATGGACCAGAACCCATTTGAAATATCCAGCACTGTGAAAGTGGTCGCGGATGCTGGAATACTCCCAATGAGATCCGCTATGGCTGCTGCAGTGGGTGCACAGGCAGGGATATTCTTATTTAGTACTCGATATTTCACGGTGGCCCTCCATGAGTTGTCCGGTTTCTTAACCGGCCACAGTGAAGAGTTCACATGGGTAGCTATCGGTCTTAACACCCCTTGCTCTACCAGTGATCCCAGTGCCGTTGTCAGGTCTGACTCTGCCTCCCTGGGGAAGTTATATTGCTTTTGTGATCGGGTCATGGGGTCCCCTACTATACTAACAGTCATGTTTGTGGGTGGCAAATGCTGCAAGATGTGCCCGTACATATGCCTGGTACTCCACTGGGGTGTTACTGACCAGTAATTCCAAGTCGTAACCCTCCTTTGGCTTCACGGTACACAATGTTACCTTGGCCCCTTTTTCTGGGATCACCGCCACCTCACCTTCCCTGTCAGTCACTATGGCTCCCCATAGACAGTGGTTCCTGAGATCCACTAGGATCTGGTGGCCAATGATAAAATCAGCCCCCAGGATCCCTTTTCCCTTCTGCTCCCATTTCATCAGGACACACTTCCATTTGGTTTTGAGTGTCCCCAACTGAATGGTGAGCGGGATGGAAAACGAACCAGTTTGCTCATTGCCTGTGAACCCCACTAGACTGTACGGGACCCCGTTCGATAGAGGTGAGGTAGCCGGGTTATCTGCATATACAAGAGTGCTGGAAGCACCAGTATGTAGCAGGTAGGTCCCTTTCACTTTCTCCACCTCCTCGTAACGCACGGTCTCTTCCAGGCATCGTACTTGAGGGAACACAGGTACACAGGCTGCGCTGGCTCTAGTCCTGCATCTGGGTGGGTTGGAGCAGAGGGTTTTACCGAACCGGCGACTGCACCGGTTGTGATAGTTACTGCTCCCTCTCCGTTTATGAGTGTCTGTAGAGCAGCTACGAGTGTCTCATATGAGTCAGGTGTTCCTGCCCCGGCCTTACGGGCTGGGGCTGGAGTGGTCCTTCCCTTGGTCTCTTTCCATGGGTTCCTACAGTCCTTCCTCCAGTGCCCACTTTTCCCACACCCAAAACACTCGCCCCCTTTGTGGGGAGGATAACCACCTTCCTGATGCGACTCTCTCTTGCTTTAGCTGCGTTTAATCTCATGGACCCTCCCTTTAGAGGAGGGTTCCTCTGTCCCTCTACTGTTCCGGTAAGCCAGTGTCAACTGTCTGATCACTGTCTCCTCGGTGGTTCTGGGATCTCTTGGATCGAACCAGACCTGGACTTTTGCCTTCACTCCAGGTAAGCTGTTTGCCACCAGGCTGCGGAGCCAGTGAGCCAGCTCGTTAGGGGCCAGGTGGGCCCGGTCAAGAACCCCACTACAGGCCCTTTCGTAGACCGGCCACAACCTGTCGGCGAAAGCCTGTGGAGTCTCCCCATCGAGCTGCACTGTCTTCTCCACTCGGGAGAAAGGACTCCCGTCGTTCATACCCATGGCCTCTAGAACCTCCTCCTTAAACGTAGCGTACGTGTTTCGCCCCTTTCTGCTGTCTGCAGAGAGGGAATGGCACAGCTTGGTGTCTAGCGAGAAGAGCAACAGCTTAGCCTGCTCTGAATCATTGCACCCGTTAATATCCCCTGTGTGTTCCACTTCCAGGAAGTGTACCGAGGGATCCCCCTGTTGGGTGAGCTTACTTAGGTGGCCTATCATAGCCCTCAGTTTTTGGGTGTCGTGGGGAACTACGAAGTTGTTTTCTCGGGGTCCTGCTGCCCCATTAGCATCAGGCGGGCCAAACTTCTGCTGCCGGACCGGGTGCATTGGCCCTGGTATTTCGCAATCCTTGCCTGCTCCGCACTCTGGCTGACACCCCTGCTGCCCCGGGCCATTCCTGGGAGCTGCAGGCAGTGACTGAGTGGTTTCTCCTTGCTCAACCAGGTGTTCCTGGGCTAAACCCGGGTTTATCAGGCACACCATGCCTTTAGATCGGGATAGAGCAAGGTTCAAGCTTTGGATCTGCTGCTGGCAGGGGCCATGGTCTCCTGCCTCAAATTCCCTGGTACGGGCTACCTTATAGGCTACCTGAATGTCTCTCACCCTCTCCCCGTACTCTTTAACTTGCTTGGCGAGGCAGGAATTCTCTTCCCGCAATGCCGGTTCGCTATTCTTGGCTTCAATACTCTGACACTGTCAAAGGTCCAGTTGGGTTTTGTGCCTTTCTTTAGTGAGCTCTCTACTTTCCTTTAACTGTCCCACCTCAGTCCACAGCCTTTCCCCGACTGTGGCCCTTGCGCTGAACCTCTCTTCTGCCTGTCTCAATATTCTCTTTAATTTCTCATTCTCCTCATTTAGATGCCGGATCTGTTGCTGAAGGCAAATTAGCCAAATGGCCTTCTCTATCGACTTTTTATGGTCCTTGCTCTCGGTCCATTGAGCTGCAGCATCTTCTGGACGCTCAGCATACAATAGATCGAGTACCCACTCCTTAGCCACATTTACCCTCTTAAACACAGATGAGGAAATCCCCTCTTCCATTTTGCTTCGTTTCCTGAAACCAGTCTCTCTCTTATCACGTCCCTTGTACCAGTGTCCCATCTGCGTCGCCATTATGTAAGGGATGGTTTGCAGGGGGTCAGCTTTCCTTTCTAACCTTATATGAGCGGTTCCGAATCGCTCCCACACCCTTGGTTCTCGACACTGGAATTATGAAGGGACTGTGACAGACTTGGACAGACAATCGGTTTCAAGGTAGGAAGCAGGTATGGCTTTATTGTGTTTAAAAAGAAGTAAAAGGCACACCTTTAATAACACACACAGACCAATACACACTGAAGGGTACAACACATTGAATAAAGTGTCAAATTACAGCCTGTGGGTAAAAGAATACAGCTTAAACTCTAAATGGGGTAAAGAGGAGAATGCAGATACATTTACACAAGTTATCCCAGTCTCCCCGCTCCCAATTCCACTAACTAACTAAGTTATAGCTCTGAGGGTTCAGGGGCTATACTCACCAATCCCTTTAGACAGTTGCCGGTGAATCGCAGTTTCAGGGTTCGCTGCACTTGGCCTTCTAGGCGAGCCGTACCCTGGACGGAGGAGAGGACTTCGGACTGCGTAGTCTTCGGTTGATGTAGGCGTCCGTTGATGTGGTAAGTTGCATTTTGGATGTATGGGGTAAATACCCACTTTCTTTGGTCCGGAATAGTTTTAGTTGGTCCCTTTTGGTAATTTCTCCCCCCATTGGGTCGTTCAGAAGTAGATTGTAGGGTGATTGTCAATTTTGTTGCTGACAACCTTCCGTTTCGTGGGCCTCGTGCTCGGTCAGTTCTTGATGAGTTCTTGTAGGTTCCTTCACGACTCCATTTCTTCACTCCGGCTGCTTGTGTCTGTGTCTTTGTTCCAGTCTGTGCTCTGCTTCTCTCCTGTCTTCTGCTAGTTTCTGTGTTCTGCTAGTCTGCGTGCTGCTCCTTGCTGGTCTTGCCTTGTAAAACTGGGGGATAGATATAACCCAAAAAAAGGCTCCGTTATCTCCCATCAAATCTCTTGGGCTCTGTTTACACTGTTCTGTCCATTGATTTTCAAATGTCTCCTTTGTCAGCAGTAACTCGATTAGGATGTGAGAATGTGCTGCCACTGGTTTTGCATTGTTTTAGGATTGTCCAGTTTCTTGACCATGATTTCCATTGTGCTTGATTGGGTAATTCGATTATCTCTTCGAGGGTGCATAGCCTGGGGTCCTTAATGCATGAATTTGGCCCCACCTCCTGTATTTTGTAACTCTTTTTTGCAGTTTGCAGCCAAAATGTTATAGAATCTTAAAATTGATATGCTCCTGATAGAGAATTCAAACAGGCTGCATTTAGACAAGTTGAGAAAACACAGACTCCAATGACTACGTGCAGTTCAGCATGTTGCATTAAGTCATCCATCAACTTGACATTTTAGGACCTTGGGTAGCGAGCCAATTAAAAGGTTAAAAGACTATTAATTGAGCCAATAATGTCAAAGAAGGCGAGTTCTTTTCTGTAAATTGATACAGGTATAAGTACAGCCATTTTGACCATGTGGTCCCAGAAGAACAAAGACCTGGCTTAAAGCCAAGAACTTGTTACTGCTGTCTGCCAAAAATAAAGAAGTTAAAACGACAATCGGAATTCGTATTTCATTGGAAATTAAGAGATCTAACAATTTTGGCATCACGAACATGATCGCTGATTAAAGAAATTGAATTTTGGACATCGGACTTACATATTGAGGTAAGGACACCTCTTTTTAAAAGTCCTCGGTCAAAAGTCTAAATTCGCCTCTCCTTCTACGCGATTCCGAAAGCCTCCGGTTTGCGAACCCTCCGGTTGGTAGTCGGCTCGAGGTCCCATAGACGTCTAAACTTCGGCGGTGTGTTAGTTAATTAATCACCGACCTATTGATCGGCTGGAAAGCCTACGACTCGAGACCCCAGTAAAGAAATGATGGCAACAGGAGATAAGAGCAAAGAATTGCCTACAACTGTTAAAGGTAGGCAGGCACCACCTGAGGTTTCGATAGATGAAATCCTCGAACAATTGAAAGAATAAATAGAGCAACAATTCAACTTATCTAAAACCTGTATTAAGATCGCACAAAAGTACAGAACCTCCAAAGGACAATGGTCCTTGGACGAGATTAAAAGCGTCTGGGGAAAAACAACCCGTATGAAAAATAAAGAGCGAACTAGATGGTTCCTAGCGGTTATGGGCCAGATTCGAAAGCGGAACGAAATTATAATGCGTTCCCAACATGATCGAGAACTGACCAGTACAAAGGATCAATTGCAAGCAGTTTGTGCACAGCTGCGACAGAAAAAGCTTGAACTTGAAAAGCTGGAAGTGGAAGTTAGAGATCTTAAAGGTGAAATTAAAGAATGGAAAAAATCATTAGGTCAAGAGACAGTAATAGGAAAAGGAAAATGTATTGATCAATTCCCAGGGTACCCATGTTTGGATAAATTAAAAGCACAAACCCGAAGACACGACCGAGGAATAGATACGAATTCTGAATCCTCCGACGATACAGGATCGGAGGATGACGAATTAGGGGTGTGCTTTGCCCCGTTTAAAAAAAGACGAGTTGTAGTCAAATCAGAAGAGACTGCGGATGAGGGCGGAACCAAAAAAACAAAGAAAAGGGTGTACGAAGAATATTTAGTTCATGATCCGGCAGACCCAGAGAAAATTGATAAATGGTCCAAGGAATTGCCCAATCCAAAGAAAGGGGGAGTACAAACGTGGGACCAATTGGACCGCTTAAGAAATATATATCAACTTCATCCCTGGGACGGAGTGCAAATTTTGACCATAATGGTGCCAAAAACACAGGGAAGAAAATTGCACGACAAGGTAGAAGAAGCTTTGGGGCAGAATGATCAAGAATTAGACGCAGGATGGGAGGCGATTAAACACTAGCTGCAAGCCTTCAGTCCAGCTAAGACAGACTGGGGAAAAATTGCAGCCTGCCAACAGAAAGGAACAGAGGATGTCCTGGAGTATGACGAGCGGTTTAGATGCACGTGGCTAGAACATTTGGGTATGAATAATACGGATGAGGAAATGGACGAACCCTTTTGGACCCCTGAAAGCAGCTTTCGTGGCAGGTCTAAAGCCAGAACTGTCAAAAATGCTTAAGGTGGTGTTACCGGACTGGGAAGGTAGAGGAACTACCTTTGAAGCATTGGTGGATCGATGTAACCAATTAGATGGGGATATGGGAGCTAAAGTCCGAGCTGTACAGGCTATGGGATGGAAATCCCAGGATTCCGATAAACAGTTAGTAGGAAAATTACCCGGAAAATGTCATTATTGTGGGAAAGAAGGTCACTGGGCCAAGACCTGCAGGGCCAAACAGAAAGATCGTGGCTGGGGAAGAGGACGCAGCCAGGGATACAATTCAGCCAACAAGCCAGGCTTGTCACAAGATAACGACCTCATAGAAGCATTTAAGCGACTGACAATACAACAACAGAAGGAGTTACTTGGGATAGCAAAAAACGATTAGAGCCCACCCTGGCCCCCCTCCTCGCACTAATACAACAAAGGGGAGATGGGCTATATATAACTGTGAGGGTGGGTGATAAGGATGTGGACTGTCTTTTAGACACAGGGGCGGATTTAACATGCTTATCCCTACAATATGGAGACTTTTTGCCATTGGATGGTAGGGCACGTACAGCCTATGGAGTTGGGGGTCATAAAATGGAAATTAAAAGGACAACACCGGTACTTATCGGGCTGGGTCCACATGAACTAACCACGCCGGTCTGGATAGGCCCAGTAGATCAACCCCTTTTGGGAATGGACGTTCTAATCCAAGTAGATTCATCGTTGCATTTCGAGGATGGTCGGGTGACATGGTCAATTAGAACTTTGAAGAAAGAAGAATTGAAGGAACACCCGATATGGGCTAAAGATAAGAACGATTGTGGCCTACTCCAGATGGAGCCTGCGTCATTTACAAGGACCAAGCCTCCATGCACGAAACAGTATCCCATCAGTCCAACTGCCATCGCGGGAATCTTACCGGTTATTCAGCAATTGGAGAAACAAGGGGTGCTTATTAAAATGCGTAGCTCCTCCAATAGCCCTGTGTGGCCGGTACAGAAATCTAATGAGACTTGGCGTTTGACTGTCGATTATAGGAAAGCTAACCAGTGTATTGATCAAAAAGCTCCTTTGGTCGCAGATCCCTCCACCATTTTTAATGCCCTCAAACCGGAACATAAATGTTTCTCGGTTATAGATATGGCCAACGGATTTTAGTCGGCGCCTCTGGCACGAGAGGTTCAACAGTGGTTTACTTTCACGGTCCAAGGACAACAGTATACTTGGACCCGGTTACCGCAGGGTTTTCACAACAGCCCTACGGTATTCCACATGGCTTTACAAAGTCATTTGCGAGAATTACCTCCCCTGTCATCCACAGTCATCCAATATGTAGACGATATCCTGCTAGCTTCAAACACGGAAGAACAGCATTAACAAGATTTACGAGCTTTGCTGGATCACCTTCGGCTGAAAGGACATAAAGCCAGCATCAACAAAGCACAAATATCACAAGAAGAGGTTGTATACCTGGGACCAAAGATTTCACAAGGAAAAAGAGAACTTACCCAGGATAGAACTGCAGCTATTTGGGCTGCTAAAAAACCCACCACTATTCAGGAACTAAGGTCTTTTTTGGGATTGTGTAACTTTAACAGAAATTGGATTGACTCCTTCACACAGCTTGCTCAGCCACTGAATGATATTTTAAAGGGGAAACGTGCCTCTAAAGAAGCCATCACCCTCACAAAAGAACAGCAAGAGGCCTTCCTGAGTTTGAAAAAGGCTTTGTGTTCGGTACCGGCTCTGGGAATCCCCGACAGTGGTAAGCCATTTACCCTGTTTGTCCATGAGAAAGAAGGATATATGACAGCTATACTGACACAAGAACATGGGGATCAGCAAAGACCTATTGGCTATTATTCGGCAAAATTGGATGCGGTAGTCCTCGGATGGGGAAGTTGCCTATGGGCCATGGAAGCTACATGTCGAGCGGTAATGATCACTGCGGGTCTAGTCCTCGACCAAAAGCTGATTGTCAAGTGTCCCCACACCGTACACGATTTGCTGTCTATGAATAGAATGTCTCAGGTGACAGCAGCAAGATGGACCCACTGGACAGCAGTTTTGGAAGCTCCTAATCTCCATATCGTCCGGGCCAGCCCTGTTAATCTCGCAACTATGCTCCCGATGTCAGAATCGAGGGAGCAAGAGGGGGGAGAATGTGAAGAGCATGACTGCGTGGAGATTTTAAAAGAAACAGAAGAAGCAGCCTTAGCAGCAGAGGAGCCTCTGCACAACCCAGACCTCATCCTGTTTACAGATAGTTCCTCCTTTGTTGACAATGGTACCAGAAAAGCAGGATGGGCAGTTACAATCTTATATGAGGTAGTGGCAAAAGGATATTTACCCTCAGGAACGTCAGCACAACAGGCCGAGTTACTGGCCCTGTCAGAGGCATGTCGAATAGCAGAAGGACAGACAGCTAATGTCTACACAGATTCGCATTATGCTTTTGGAGTCGCTCACGACTTTGGTATGTTATGGCGGATTCATCACTGCTGCTGGTACACCTATCCGAAATGGAAAAGAAGTCAGAGACTGACTGGAGGCCATACAATTACCTCAGGAAGTGTCCATCCTGAAATGTAAGGCCCATACCAAGGAAAATACCACAGAAGCACAGGGAAATGCCCTAGCCGACCAGGCAGCTAAAGATGCCGCCTCACAGGGCGTTCCTCCAGAAGAACCAACACAGATGTGCAGATTGAAAGCACTCAGGACTCTAACACGAGACCTTCAAACAATGCAAGGTGAGTGCTCCCGAGAGGAAAAATGGACATGGATTGAGGCAGGAATTAAGCTGTGCGAAGATGGTGTCTGGAGACAAAGAGTTACCGACAAGCCAGTCGCGCTACAAGCGCTTATGCCTTTTTTAGCCCAACAGATCCACTCGTGGGGACACTTGGCCTCACAACAGATGACGACACGTTTCCAGAAAATCTGGTGGGGTCGGGGATTTAAAAAACATGCCCAGCTGGTAACAGACCGCTGTTTGGTCTGCCAGAAAAATAATTCTGGACCCATCACGGTATTGCCCCAATTGAGGCCCCCTGCCCCTGTCAGACCATTCCAGCATCTGCAGGTTGATTATATATCTCTTCCTTCATGCCAAGGATACACAGATTCTCTAGATGGGTAGAAGCTGTCCCAACTAAAAGAGCCACAGCCAATCTCACTGCAAAGGTCTTGTGTAAGGATTACATTCCCCGATGGGGAGTCCCGAGTAGCATTGACTCAGATCAGGGAGCACACTTCAAAGATGCTGTCTGCCAAGAAGTCTGTAGGTTACTGAACATTACGTGGGATTTACACTGTCCTTATCATTCACAATCATCAGGACAAGTAGAGTGAATGAATCGAACTCTGAAACAACGGCTTGCCAAATATCACCAAGAAGGAACACCATGGCCCCAGGCACTATCAATCGTGCTATGTAGCATTAGGGCAACCCCTAACAGAACTACAGGTCTCAGTCCATTTGAAATTATAACAGGAAGACCCATGTTGCTGCCAGGAACTGTCGATTTATGGAAAGCTGATGTTCACTTAATGAGTGACACTTTGTTATCATACTGTCAAAACTTAACCAATGCTATTAGTTCTGTTTCCCGACAGGTATCGGCAGCTTGGGGTAATCCAACCGAAAGAGGACACGACATCATCCCGGGAGTCTGGGTGTATGTGAATAAGTTGCATAAAGAACCTTTGGGTGCCAAGTGGGAGGGACCTTATCAAGTGTTATTGACCACCCAGGCAGCTGTTAAAGTCCAAGGAAAGAAAGCCTGGATCCACGCTTCACACGTTAAACGAGCACCCATAACTGAAGCTGAAATCTAATAAGGACAATTACTTTTTGCGAAAATGTATAAATTTACTGTATTATTGATTGTAGGTATTCTAGGCATAGGCCTACTTCTTACTAGCCGACCCTCTGCACCAAAGGGAAATAGTAGGGTAGCAAGGGAATTACATGTAAATACCTTTTTATATATGTCATACATTTATGCCAAACAAGGTAACATTTCGAGTTGTTGGGTGTGTGCGCATATTTCTATTCACTCAAAGGGAGGGATTTCCTTGAGGCCAGTTCCCTTGAATATCTCGGAAATGGCTGAGTGGATAATTAATCAAAATAAAACAGGCAATGCGTTTCAGGATACGGAAAACTGGGCACGTAAATGGAAGTCAGCAGGTTACAATCTGACTACCTTTGAAGGGGGATACCAACCGTGCGACAATAATTCCAAACGGCCCCCATTTTTTGTTATCACTAATACAACGGGAATAGGAAGACCGGGGGAATCGGTCTGTCTGATTAGAAACATCAAAGGAGGCCAAAATATGGGGTATAGTAACTGCTCCCGGAATTATAACATAATCAAGCCACGGAACCGTCCAAACTGGGCTGATTTGGGAATTTTTAACATAACGGGGATTCTGAATAAAACAGATGGAAAAGCCTGGACAGGCCCCGGAGTGTTGCTGACAAAGAAACAGCTAACATTCATTGCATATAATGGCACCTATTGGGTGTGTGGCACAAGGCCTACCCTTGGCTGCCCCAGAATTGGATGGGATCCTGCTATTTAGCCTACATTGTGCCTTATATGTATCATATAAAGTCACTGTCGGAACATTTACACCGTCCTAAGAGAGCTATCACAGAAACAGAGAGGTTCTTTGCCATTCTGATCCCTGGGTATGGGACCGCCAAACTGGCAAGGGAATCCATGAACATGGCATCCGTTGTGGAACGAGTAGCCAATGATACCTCAGAGGCCCTAGTTAAAATCAATGCAGAAATGGTAGCAATCTGCACAGTAGCCCTACAGAATAGACTGACCCTTGATTACATCCTGGCTGAAAAGGGAGGTACTTGCACCCGACTCGGAACTGAGTGTTGCACATATATCCCAGATAGCTCCGAAGAAATTACCCACTTAGCGGAGCATATCCAAAAGGAGGTAGAAAAACTTAAGCAACCCCCATCATTCACTTTGTGGAGTGGAGCCACTGAATGGCTAGGTTCAATAGGAACTTCATTGGTGGAAGGTTTAATTCTATTCATTGTAATTGTTTTACTTTTATATTGTTTGTTTATGTTGATTAAATGTTGTTGCGACCAGGTGGCTGTAGCTGCTGTCCCGCAGGTGAGACACCTTGCAGGTCCCAGCAGACCGTCTGTACGTGGCACAGGGGTATGTTGTGCTTAACGGAAGGTTGTTTACTGGTTGAACTTAGATATTGATTTGGATTAAATTGGAATAAGGTTAATTAACCTACTAAAATCAGACTTCCAGTGTGGCCACGATGGAACTCGGGTTGGTGTAAATTTGTGTGGAAGCTACTAGTCCGGACATGTGGCGAAACACATCAACAAATTTTCGAAGGAAACTCTATTAGCATGTATGAAATTATTTTGTAGAATGTTTAACCAGAGATACCTGATGTTTTATGATTCAGTTTGTGAAAGAATCAAAGTGGGGGATTGATAGAGAATTCAAACAGGCTGCATTTAGACAAGTGGAGAAAACACAGACTCCAATGACTATGTGCAGTTCAGCATGTTGCATTAAGTCATTCATCAACTTGACATTTTAGGACCTTGGGTAGCGAGCCAATTAAAAGGTTAAAAGACTATTAATTGAGCCAATAAGGTCAAAGAAGGTGAGTTCTTTTCTGTAAATTGATCCAGGTATAAGTACAGCCATTTTGACCATGTGGTCCCAGAAGAACAAAGACCTGGCTTAAAGCCAAGAACTTGTTACTGCTGTCTGCCAAAAATAAAGAAGTTAAAACGACAATCGGAGTTCATATTTCATTGGAAATTAAGAGATCTAACACTCCTTCCCACAGATGTTTAGGGGATCTCAAGCTTCTGTAATTTAGGTCCATTTTGAATTCCCTTTCCTATGAGTCCAAACACTGGGCGGGGGGGGGGTCTCCATGAATGCATCCCCTTTTACCCCCCGCAGGCTTCGTCTGCCCCTTTAAACTCATTTTAAAAGCCCAGAAAGGGATTCTTCTCCTCTGTAGGGGAAAGGTACCTGGAATCTTTGCGAGATATTGGTAAATTCTACAAGTGCGCCGGACTTAACCAGTCGACCACCAGGGAACAGCTTCCATACTTGTCAATATATTTAGATATATTTATAGATGAACCTGAATATCAACGGCGAGCTACCGAGACCTCATGGCGCAACGGTAGCACTTTGAGTGAGAGAAATTGTTCCACAGTGATGCCCATTTCATCTTTTGTTCCCTTTTAAACACTAGAAACTGAGCGAGCGGGAATAAATAGAGAAATAAAAGCACAGGGATATCGGCAAGAGCTAGAGAGAAGGGGAAAGATACTGTCCCCACCCAGAACTAATGCAGAAACCCCTCTGCTGCGCTCGGGGTGGCCACCCGCAGCCTGGATACACTAACGTCCCAACAGCTCATTGACTGTCGGAGTGGGACCGTGCGGCGCTTCAGAACACAGGTTGAAAAGTCAAAGTCACTGATTCCGTCTCAACTGCTCCTCCAACCAAGAATAGCAACATACACAAAATATGCTTTTATAATAGTTACACCTTATCGCCGTGCTAATCAAATAGTTGGCTCGTTGGTCTAGGGGTATGATTTTCGCTTCGGGGTTGATATTGTAAATTCGCGAGAGATTCCGGGTTCAAATCCCGGACGAGCCCATTCTTTTGCAAAGAAGGACTTGCATATCTGCAGCGCCTTTCAGGAACTCATGACGCCCCAAAGCGCTTTACAGCCGTTGAGTTATGTTTGAAGTGTTGTAGTGTGGGGAAAGATGTGCCCAAATCACCCCACACGAACCTCAACTCTTTGCGAAGGAGTTCGGTGCAAATAATCAGGTGCCTCAGGGACTTGGACTTTCTTTGAATGAGTTCTGCTTGTACCTCTATTCAAGCTTGAAACAGCAACTGGGCTTCCATCTCACGGGAGCAGCGTGTAGCGGTTAGCGAGTAGGTGACGAGGTTTGGGGTTGATGTGCGTCGCTTTCAATCTTTGAAATTTCACCAAGCAAAGAAACGGTGAATCCAACTGTCCCTGTAAGCATTTTGTTTGCATTTAATCACAGCAATATCCGCAGTCAGAAGCTGAAAAGGAATTAAAACCTACTACCGGCTTCGGGACAATCAGAATACTTCGTCACAGACAAGGCACCGGAAGGCTGGAAGGTAGATCACACCGGTTGTGGGAGAGCTGGTTGGCGGTGACATGGAAGTGTCTGCAGTGTGCGGGACCAGACTGCTTCCACGCATCCACAATGAATGTCCCACACTTTATTTGTGAAAAGTACAACTGAGAGTGGACAAGTTCCATCCCGGTCGGAGCAATCCAAAGCTTTAACTGACTGACACCCTGGTTTTGCATGTCTTGCAACATGTTCTTCCATCAGTCTCTGTGATGTAATGGGTTAGTGCATTCGGTTTTTATCCGAAAGGTTGGTGGTTTGAGCCCACCCAGGGGTGAAGCCTTTAACTGTTTTTCCCCGAGGATTCGGTGCCGCACAGATCCAGGTTGTCATTGTGCGTTTTGGCTGCACGAATATATTCTGCAAACATTGCCAGCTGTGCTGTTATCCAGTGAGTTCCCACTCCAATACTTTACTGAGCATTCAGCTCAAGTAAAACAATTACATTTTTGGATCATGTTCTGCCATCCAGCCGACTAGAAATAAATTAAGTTATTATGTTTAAAGAAAAGGACAATAATGACACCAAGCATTACGATGCAGCGATGCAGCAATGCAGCGTTCCCTGGTGGTCCAGTGATTAGGATTCGGCGCTCTCACCACCGCGGCACTGGGTCAATTTCCGGCCAGGGAAATTGCACTTCCATCAAAATTAAAACCTTATAAGAAAGAGTTATGTGCATCGCATGTGGAAAAAAAGATTCATTGATTTAAACATCATTCATTAATCCATTGTAGAACTTCAATCATTGATTTTGCCCTGAGTACGTGAGGAACTTTTATCCCGACCTCATTGTATTTTAGGAGCATGGTCCAGGACCGGTATCTCCACCTGTGAAAGTTGGAAACTGCTGGAAATAGACAACAGGACGGGTAGCCTTTGACAAACAATTAAACCCAGGTTACAGACTCTCTTCCTTCCCCTGCCCTTTGCGGGACACTTGTTTCCCTTTAATTTTACAGACTGACTGAGTTCACTAACCGCGAGGAGAGAGTAGGTGTCTCCGCGAACCCACTGTGCTAACATGGAAGATAACACGATGGGGATGTGGGGTGGTGGGTGGGGATCAGTGACATGTTTGTGTAAAGGGCAGCGGAGGAGAAGGATTCACAGCTGTCAGTGAGGGACAGAAGTTGTTTAAGGTGAGCCAACACATTCCCGATCAGCACAGAAGGCATTCACTGGTCAGCTGCCCTCTGCTGTACTTCTGGTCAGAGCGGTTTCCGCAGTGGAGCCCTTATCACGTTTGCTTTCTACGCGAAAGGATCCCGGGCAGGAAGATTATGTTTAAACTTGCTGTGGATGAACAGCCATGGGCGAGGTTATTCTCCTGTCAAAAGGGCGACAGTGGCTTCTCCCTTATTCTTTAATTGCTCCTTATTTCACTTCACGAAATTGGTCCAGAGTGTCGTCACTTCATCTTTTGTTCCGCTTTAAACACATAAAATAAGGCCGGGGAATAACTGCAGAAACCAAAGCACAGGGATACAGACAAGAGGAAGAGAGAAGGGGAAATACTGTCCCAACCCAGAACGAATGCAGAAACCCCTCTGCTGCGCTCGGAGTGGTCACCCACAGCCTGGATACACTAACGTCCCAACAGCTCATTGACTGTCGGAGTGGGACCGTGCGGCGCTTCAGAAGACAGGGTCGAAAAAGCAAAGTCACTGATTCGGTCCCATGTGTTTCTCTGCTTGACACCGGGAAACAGTGAGATGGGTTTTGGAGCATAGATCTGGTTATTGTGAAACAGCAAAGAAAATATTAAGTCCAGAATTAAACTCTATAACGTGTGTCCTGCTCGTTTAATGGTTAGGCGCTCACAGAGGGAGCTCGAGTTCGGAATGTGACTGAAGGATAGTCGAAACTTCAATAACTGAACTTTAATAATTGCAGGATGAAATGTTATTCCCGATCTGAATTTACACACTCTGTATTTTCGGAGATTTAAAATGTTCATTGCTCATCAGACAGGGAACCTGGGGCTACTTCTGTTCAATTTATTTTACAGCAAATATATTCTAAAATAAAGCACGCGCCGGGGACATTTCATGTGTGAGGCAAACGTGATTACCGCTACACTACGGAAACCTTTGCCTCACCCAGTGCCCTGGTTCATCATTTGCACCAAATTAACCCCAATGAGATAGGGATAAAAACATGCTCAGGGCATAATAAATGGTTGAAGTTTTACAAAAGAATTTCATAGATTATAATAATTTCATAGAACATAATAATGTTTAAATCAATCATTCTTTTTGTAATACATGATTTGCATATAGATTTGTGAAATAGATGAATTCTTGTTTTTGTAAGGTTTTGAATTAAAAGTGCAACTTCCCAGGTGGGAATCAAACCCAGGACAGAGCAGTGGGATCACCAAGCCCTTACCACTAGACCACCAGCAAATTATAAATTGTTTTATTGCTGCATCGTTATAGTTGGTGACATTATTGTCATTTTCAATCCACTTGATTCACACCAAAACAAATTGTAACCGTGATCATAAATTCACGCAACTTTGAGATCATATTCAAATGATTTGCTGAATCCACCCCTTGCACCATTGCAACACAGGTTCGATTCTTTGTCAGGGAGATAATATTTACAACACGATTATCAAACTAAAACCCGTATATAATTGATGACATGCAGCTAATGTGAAAAATAAGAATTCATTTAATCACCATCAATTGACTGATAACTTTCTTTTGCAGAATGAAAAAAATAATAATGTGGTTACTGAGGGACAGTGGTGGCTTCAATCATTTATTTTTTCTTTTCATGTGATGAACTTTTATCCCTATCTCATTTACACACTGTATTTTAGGAAAATGGTTTAAATTTTAAGTGCTTATGACTCCAGGAATCCGGTGCAACTTTTGTTGAAATTAACAGGACCGGCTACTGCACAGAAAAAATATTCTCGAACATAATGTTTTTAGATCATGCCCCGGCCGATCATTCTTCGGTGCAAAGTGGATGAACTGACCCTTCCCCACATTGAACCCCAGTAATCACAGTTAAGGGGAAATTTAATAGAGGTTTTCAGAATTATGGGGAAACTGTTTCCACGGGCAGGAGTGTCGGTAACCAGAGGACACAGACATAAGATAATTGGTAAAAGGAAAAATCCGGGGCGGTGGATGTAGGGAGAGGAGGTATATTTTTACTCAGCGAGGTGTTACGATCTGGAATGCACTGTTTGAAACGTTTTGTCCTCAAGTAAGAAGGCAGTGTTCAGGAATAAAGTGAAATGTTGAATCTTCTGCACTGACTCTCTTTAACAAACATTTACCGTTCCAAATGGCAGAAGTCACACGGAGATAAATATCCACTACAGAGTCTTTAAACTCCCGCTGGAGGTCCCGAGTTCAATTCCAGAACTGGGAAATGTTCGAGTTGCAACATGTTTTAAGTAAGTGCAGGGAAATGGGGGAGAGCAGGGTGGAAGGCAGGAGAGATCAAATGACAAAACGGAGATGGTGCATTTCTCTTCAACAAATATTCATTATTAGATGCAGGTAAAATATAATTCAAATTATCCAGCGTGTTCTGAATTGTTTCTCCTAATACCATCTGTGCAATAGCCAGAAATTAAATATCGTGTCACATGGTGCGATGGCATGTTCCAGTTATTTATATGTATCCATAGAATCAATTTCCAACAGTATCTTCAAACCCAATGACGACATTTATTTCCAATGCGTTTGCTGCAGGAACATGATCAGTCTATTTTTTTAATCGTTTTACTTGAACTGAATGCTCCCAAATGTATTGGAGTGGGAACTCACTGGATAACAGCGCAGCTGGCAATGTTTGCGGAATATATTCGCGCAGCCAAAATGCACATTGACAACCTGGAACTGTGGGGCACTGAATCCTCAGAGGGAAAATTAACAGTTAAAGGCTTTGTCCCAGGGTGGGCTCTAACCACCAACCTTTCGGTTAATAGCAGAACACACTAACCCATTGTGCCACAGAGACTGACGCAGGCACATGTTACAAGACATCTTTAACTAGGGTGTCAATGAATTAAAGCTTCAGATTGCTCTGACCAGGTTGGAACTTGTCCACTCTCAGTTTTACTTTTCCAAAATAAAGAGTGCTTCATTGTGGATGCCTGGAAGCAGTCTGGTCGCACAGTTGCCCCAAGCTAAGTGAGTGGGCAAAAATTTGGCAGATGGGGTATAATGTTGGAAAGTGTGAGGTCATGCACTTTGGCTGAAAAATCAAAGAGCAAGTTATTATTTAAATGGAGAAAGGTTGCAAAATGTTGCAATGCAGCGGGACCTGGGGGTACTTGTGCATGAAACACAAAAGAATAGTATGCAAATACAGCAAGTGATCAGGAAGACCAATGGAATCTTGGCCATTATTACAAAGGGAATGGAGTATAAAAGCAGGGAAGTCTTGCTACAATTATACAGGGTATTGGTGAGGCCACACCTGGAATACTGCATGCAGTTTTGGTTTTTATATTTATGAAAGGATATACTTGCTTTGGAGGCAGTTCGGAGAAGGTTCACTAGGTTGATTCCGGAGAGGAGCGGGTTGATGGGACTGGACAGTTTAAATGCAGGAAGAATGTTCCCAATGTTTGGAAAGTCCAGAACCAGGGGACATAGTCTAAGGATAAGGGGTAAGCCATTTAGGACAGAGATGAAGAGAAATTTCCTCATTCAGAGAGTTGTGAACCTGTGGAATTCCCTACTGCAGATAGTTGTTGATGCCAGTTCATTCGATATATTCAAGTGGGAGTTAGATATGGCCCTCACGGCTAAAGGGATCAAAGGGTTTGGAGAGAAAGCAGGAAAGGGGTACTGAGGTGAATGATCAGCCATGATCATATTGAATAGTGGTGCAAGTTCGAAGGGCCGAATGGCCTACACCTGCATCTATTTTCTATGTTTCTATGTTTCTATGTTGACTTATGAGGAAAGGTTGAGTTGGTTGGGCCTTTACTCATTGGAGTTCAGAAGAATGAGAGGTAATCTTATTGAAACGTATAAGATTATGAGGGGACTTGACAAGGTGGATGCAGAGAGGATGTTTCCACTGATGGGGGAGACTAGAACTAGAGGGCATGATCTTAGAATAAGGGGCCGCCCATCTAAAACAGAGCTGAGGAAAAATTTCTTCTCTCAGAGGGTTGTAAATCTGTGGAATTCGCTGACTCAGAGAGCTGTGGAAGCTGGGGCGTTGAATAAATTTAAGACAGAAATAGTTTCTTAAACGATAAGGGGATAAGGGGTTATGGGGAGCGGGCGGGGAAGTGGAGCTGAGTCCATGATCGGATCAGCCATGATCTTATTGAGGGCCGTATGGCCTACTCCTGCTCCTATTTCTTATGTTCTTATGTTGTATAATCTGGAAACACTATTCCACTGTTTATACAAACATTAAGAGAGTAAGAGGAGATAATAAATGATGTTTGTACAGGAGGAGTTTTTGGGGAAGGGAATGATTGTCGACAGGAAGTACTTGAGGCAGACACCACTGCAACTTCTGAGGCAAAAGTGAGCAATATTTGACTCAGATGAAGACACAAGACTATGGAGGGAGAGGGCAGAGCAGAGGGAGTAGTGTTCGATTACTCCAACAAACCGCTGGCAGATATGTGCTGGACAGAATGGCCTCCTACTGTGTTACAAACACCGATTATTCAATTGTTGATGGCTGTGTATTTCTTGCATTGTCCCCGCTGAGGAAGTGCAGTCTGAAGTGTGAAGAGGAAATAGTGCATTCGGTCTGCACGTTTTTCGGTTTTGGAAACAGCTCTTTGCTTTCAGGAATGTTCCGTTTGCAATTACCGAGCCTCACGGTGGATATTGACAGGGCAATATGAGCGGAAATATGAGCGGTTTGCGTCCAGACTGCGAGCTGTGCACTCCATAAGTAATCCCACTGAGGATCTGAAGATATAACCGCTCTCACACACACAATCTTGCGCTACAAGCAGTGCGTGATGTTCGGCTGAAATTATCGGGCTCCTGTTGAGTTCTGAGAGCATTTGGTCACATGACCATTTTATGCACTACGAACCGACGCAGTAACACCTGGAATGGTGATGGAACAGAGAGAAACCAACAAAGGTTCAAGGAGAGCAAAGGGAAAGGGAAAGGGTGGGATTGAACACCTCAATGAAAAAATGAAAGGGCAGGAAGACGTGAAGTTCAGATCGAGTAAAGAACAGCATTTGACAAAGTGGAATATAAGTACCAAGAGCAAAACTCATCCCCAGCTGAGGATTTGAAAGACATGCCTGTGTCAACGAGAGTTTCAGTAGTTTTCTCCTTTATCATTTGCACTTTTCATCAGTTGGTCTGTGACCAACGGTCCATGCTGCCCTGATGTGAACTGGCCACCCTATATTAAGTATAGAAACATAGAAACATGGAAAACAGGTGCAGGAGTAGGCCATTCGGCCCTTTGAGCCTGCACCATCATTCAATAAGATCATGGCTGATCATTCACCTCAGTACCCCTTTCCTGCTTTCTCTCCATACCCCTTGATCCTTTTAGCCGTAAGTGCCACATCTCACTCCCTCTTGAATACATCCAATGAACTGGCATCAACAACACTCTGCGGTCGGGAATTCCACAGGTTAACAATTCTCTGAGTGAAGAGGTTTCTCCTCATCTCAGTCCTAAATGACTTACCCATTATCCTTAGACTATGTTCCCTGGTACTGGACTGCCCCAACATCGGGAACATTCTTCCTGCATCTAACCTGTCAGAATTTTAAATGTTTCGATGAGATCCCCTCTCATCCTTCCAAACTCCAGTGAATACAGGCCCAGTCGATCCAGTCTCTTCTCATATGTCAGTCCTGCCATCCTGGAAATTAGTCTGGTGAACCTTCGCTGCACTCCCTCAATAGCAAGAACATCCTTCCTCAGATTAGGAGACCAAAACTTAACACAATACTCCAGGTGAGGCCTCACTAAGGCCCTGCACAACTGCAGTAAGACCACCCTGCTCCTATACTCAAATCCCCTAGCTATGAAGGCCAACACAGCATTTGACTTCATCTCCACCTGCTGTACCTGCATGCCAACTTTCAATGACTGATGTACCATGACACCCAGGTCTCGTTGCACCTCCCCTTTTCCTAATCTTCCACCATTCAGATAATATTCTGCCTTCGAGTTTTTGCCACCCAAGTGGATAACCTCACATTTATCCACATTCTCCTGCATCTGCCATGCGTTTGCCCACTCATCTAACCTGTCCAATTCACCCTGCAGCCTCTAAGCATCCTCCTCACAGCTCACATCGCCACCCAGTTGAGAGTGATCTGCAAACTTGGAGATATTACAGTCAATTCCTTCAGCTAAATCGTTAATGTATATTGTAAAGAGCTGGGGTCCCAGCACTGAGCCCTGCGGCACCCCACTAGTCACTGCCTACCATTCTGAAAAGGACCCCTTTATCCCGACTCTCTGCTTCCTGTCTGCCAACCAGTTCTCTATCCATATCAGTACATTACCCCCAATACCATGTGCTTTAATTTTGCACATCAATCTCTTGTGTGGGACCTTGCCAAAAGCCTTTTGAAAGTCCAAATACACCACATCCACTGGTTCTCCCTTGTCCACTCTACTCGTTACATCTTCAAAAAACATCCTCACTATTTCTGGGGCCACTTCCTTAAGTACTCTGGGATGCAGACTATCTGGCCCCGGGGATTTATCGGCCTTCAATCCCATCAATTTCCCTAACACAATTTCCCGCTTAATAAGGATTTCCTTCAGTTCTTCTTTCTCACTAGATCCTCGGTCCCCTAGTATTTCCGGAAGGTTATTTGTGTCTTCCTTCATGAAGACAGAACCAAAGTATTTGTTCAACTGGTCCGCCAATTCTTTTATCTCCATTATAAATTCACCTGAATCTGACTGCAAGGGACCTACATTTGTCTTCACTAATCTTTTTCTCTTCCCATATCTATAGAAGCTTTTGCAGTCAGTTTTTATGTACCCAGCAAGCTTCCTTTTATACTCTATTTTCCCCCTCCTAATTAAACCCTTTGTCCTCCTCTGCTGAATTCTAAATTTCTCCCAGTCCTCAGGTTTGCTGCTTTTTCTGGCGAATTTATATGCCTCTTCCTTGGATTTAACACTATCTTTAATTTCCTTTGTTTGCCACGGTTGAGCCACCTTCCCCGTTTTATTTTTACTCCAGACAGGGACGTATAATTGTTGAAGTTCATCCATGTGATCTTTAAATGTTTGCCCTTGCTGATTCACCATCAACCCTTTAAGTATCACTCACCTGTCTATTCTAGCCAATTCACATCTCATACCATCGAAGTTACCTTTCCTGAAGTTCAGGACCCTAGTCTCTGAATTAACTGTGACACTCTCCATCTTAATAAAGAATTCTATCATATTATGGTCACCCTTTCCCAAGGGGCCTCGCACATCAAGATTGCTAATTAGTCCTCTCTCATTACACATCACCCAGTCTAGGATGGCCATCACTCTAGTTGGTTCCTCAAGACATTGGTCGAGAAGACCATCCCTAATACACTCCAGGAAATCCTCCTCCATCTCATTGCTACCAGTTTGGCTAGCACAATCAATATGTAGATTAAAGTCGCGCATGATAACTGCAGTACCTTTATTGGATGGCCATACTGCCCCTCGAACCTGCTCCACCATTGAATAGGATCATGGCTGATCCGATCATGGACTCAATTATACTTCCCTGCACACTCCCCATAACCCATTATTTCCTTATCGTTTAAGAAACTATCTATTTCTGGCTTAAATTTATTCAATGTCCCAGCTTCCACAGCTCTCTGAGGCAGCGAATTCCAAGATTTACAACCAACTGAGAGAAGAAATTTCTCATCATCTCAGTTTTAAATGGGGGGCCCCTTATTCTAAGATTATGCCCCCTAGTTCTAGTCTCCCACATCAGTGGAAACATCCTTTCTGCATTCACCTTGTCAAGCCCCAACATGATCTTATACGTTTCGATAAGATCACCTCTCATTTTTCTGAATTGCAATGAGTAGAGGCCCAATCTACTCAACCTTTCCTCATAAGTCAACCCCCTCATTGCCGTAATCAACCTAGTGAACATTAACTGAACTGCCTACAAAGCAGGTATATCCTTTTGCAAATATGGAAACCAAAACTGCACGCAGTATTCCAGGTGTGGCCTCACCAATACCCTGTATAACTGTAGCAAGATTTCCCTGCTTTTATACTCCATCCCCTTTGCAATAAAGGCCAAGATTCCATTGGTCTTCCTGATCACTTGCTGTACCTGCATGCTAACCTTTTGTGTTTCATGCACAAGTACCCCCAGGTCCTGCCGTACTGCAGCACTTTGCAATCTTTCTCCATTTAAATAATAACTTGCTCTTTGATTTTTTTCTGCCAAAGTACATGACTTCACACTTTCCAACATTATACTCCATCTGCCAAATGTTTGCCCACTCACTTAGCCTGTCTATGTCCTTGTGCAGATTTTTTGCTAGCTCACACGTTGCTTTTCCTCCCATCTTTGTATCGTCAGTCAATGTGGCTATGTTACACTCGGTCCCTTCTTCCAAGTCGTTAATATAGATTGTAAATAGTTGGGGTCCCAGCACTGATCCCTGGGGCACCCCACGAGTTACTGAGATGAGAAAACATTTCTTCACTCAGAGGGTTGTGAATCTTTGCGATTATATTCCACAAATGGCAGTGGCAGCTCAGTCGTTGTGCATATTCAATACAGAGATCAACAGATTTTTGGATCTTAAGGGAATCGTGGGATATGGGGATAGTGTGGGAAAGTGGAGTTGAGGTAGAAGATCAGCCATGTTCTCATTGTACGACGGAGCAAGCTCGAAGGGATGAATGGCCGACTCCTGCTCTTATTTCTCGCGTTCTTATGCACTTATTCGGTATTTTGCCTCATAAGCAGTGAAGCTGTAACCCAGAGAATATACGGAACGCGTGCTCAATAGCAGATCCAACTTGACGTGTGGTGGGTCAGCTTTACTTCACTTTTCTAGTCACAAGAACATAAGAAATAGGAGCAGGAGGCAGCCATTCAGCCCCTCGAACCTGCTCCACCATTCAATAAGATCATGGCTGATCTGATCATGGACTCAGCTCCACTTCCGTGTCCTTCCCTCCCTTATTACTCAAAACTCTGTCAATCTCCGCCTTAAATATATTCAATGACCCAGCTTCCACAGCTCTCTGGGGCAGAGAATTCCACAGATTTACAACCCTCTGAGAGAAAAAATTTCTCCTCATCTTAGTTTTAAATGGGCAGCCCCTTATTCTATCTATGTCACCTAGTTTTAGTTTCCCCTATTAGTGGAAACATCCTCTCTGCATCCACCTTGTCGAGCCCCCTCATTATCTTATCTGTTTCAATAAGGTCACCTCTCATTCTTCTGAATGGTAACATGTTGAGTCATTAATTTTCTTCTTTAGCAACACGTTATGTTTTAATTCAGTACAGGAGCTTCATACACAAGTCATACCAGCTCTCCCATTCACAGTGTTCGCCAAAGAAACTCCAATTTTACAGAACCTACACAGAACCAAAGAGTAGTCCACAGGACAGCCATTTGTGTCTGTGTTACTGGGGCAGGGATAGAGAGAAAAATTGTGTTACTGGGGCAGGGATAGAGAGGACAATGCTGATTTCAACCCTGGGAGGGAAACCAGCGCACAAGCTGATCTCCAGTCCTTTGTGCTGAGATTATTATTTACAGGAAGGTGATCTGAAATCTTTGCAATCTGTGAGTGATGGACAAAGGGCAAAGATGCACGTCCTAAATGTGTGTATTGAAGAATGCATTGTGGGGTTGTAGACATCACAACAGACACATGGAGGGTTAGTTATCTTATCCGACGTCCTTTGCTCCACATGGCCGATATTCATCTCGAGAAGAACAGAATATTTCCCCAGTACATTTTCCTGTTAAGGTTTGAGTGGTAAAACACACCGTTAAATGACAACAACTCTGGGTTGTCACTATCAGGGAGGAAGATCGCTGATTGCTGCTGAAGCTTTGCCATGTGTATGATCAAAGGTTGGGGAATGTTGCCTGTTCCAGAATTAGAAGATCGCTGCTAGCTGCAGTTAAAGGGAGTTTATGGTTATATGGAGAAGGGAGTTCTGGTCATCCAATGAGATGAGTCTTTGTATTATCAGCGGTGCATGTTCATTATTGCATGAATTACAATGTCAATTCTCCACCCCACAGAGATATCTTCATTTCAGTGAAGCAATGTCCTGAAATTGCGGTCGGAGGCGAACCTCTGGAGTACACCTCAGACACACAAAATATTCCCAAGCAGACCTCCAGGTTCCCAGGCCGCACAGAGTTCTGGTCTGGGGCCTACAGCTGTCGCCTATGTAAAGACCCACTGATCCCAGGGATGCAGACAGTTTGGGAGCGTCTCTGAGATCACGTGGGAATGGTCCTCCTATCAAAATGGAGAATTCCATTACAGCCGTTTCCGAATCGAATCCCCCAAATAATTAAACTACAAATGTTACTGAGCATAAATGTTCTGATTTTCAAATTTAATTAAAAACCACTTTCTGAAAACAAATACAATAAAAGTTAATATTTTGAAAAATTATATGAAACATTTTAAGCCGTGCCAATATTTTATTAAACAAATATTAAGTATTTGCACGTCATTTTGTTTTTAAATTCTGATCTATAATAACCAAGGCATACCTTGACAGATCACAAGCTCCGGGTTTTCCTGCACACGGAAGTTGCGGGGCCCTTTAGAAGGATTAACACAGGGGACGCGGAGCTTACAACGCCGCATTTCTGCCCAAATAGCCAATATCACACCAGACGGCAAGTCGGTGTACACATGGTGACATTCGCCCACAGTTCACTAATCCACATGCTCCCGTTTTGCCACCAACAACACAGCAGGAAGGTTTAGAAACTGTAAGCTGAATCAAATGACCTGTTAGACCATGACACCAGGCAGCATTTTCCACGTCTTCAACCCCACACTTCAGATCAATGATTATCTTCTTCACCAAAACCAGAACGGTGTGTTTGATCCTTCAGAGTAAAGTTATTGCTATGTCCTTACTCTACATTAAAAATGCAAACGAGGCCCATGCTTGAGAGAAGGTCAGTCTGTGACCTGTCCTTTATTCCATAGCACTCAAGTGATGAAGGTGGGTGGAGCTTCCCCTTTTATACCTGAAGGTCCAGGTTAGGAGTGTCTCCCACAAGTTCGCCACCTAGTGGTCATTGTTCTCACAGTGTACAACTTGTCAGTTTATACATGGGTTACAATGCTGGTTGAATACATGACATCACCTCCCCCGCCGAAAGTCTTATTGGGATCACAGGTTGAGTCTCGCTGGTGGTTTACGCTCTCTTGTAGAGCGCCTGAGTTGGGGCTCCGGTTGTTGGGCGCTGGCCTGAGTGTCTGCTGTTTGCAGTGCCTGAGCCCTGTCCCGACTGCCCACAGTGACTGGGCTCTCCTCCCTTTGGTTCCCGTGTTCGGTCACCTGTGGTGGAGTGAACTCTATATCGTGTTCTTCCTCTGCTTCTTCTATGGGGTTGCTGAACCTCATTTTTGTTTGATCCACGTGTTTGCGGCAGATTTGTCCGTTTGTAAGTTTAACTACCAGAATCCTATTCTCCCCATTTTGCAATCACAGTGCCTGCGATCCATTTGGGCCCTGCAGGGTAGTTGAGGACAAAGACAGGGTCAATTACATCAATACATCGCGCCCTCGCATTCCTGTCATGGTAGTCGCATTGTGACTGGCGCCTGCTCTCGACAATTTCTTTCATGGTCGGGTGTATAAGGGATAACCTGGTTTTGAGCGTCCTTTTTATTAGCAGCTCTGTGGCTGGAACCCCTGTGAGCGAGTGTGTTCGGGATCTGTAGGCCAACAGGAAGCATGATAAGCGGCTTTATCGGGAACCCTCTTGGATTCCGAGTATCCCCTGTTTGATTATCTGCACTGCTCGTTCTGCCTGGCCGTTTGAGGCCGGTTTGAATGGTGCCATTCTGACATGGTTAATTCCATTGCCTGCCATGAAGTTCTGGAATTCAGTGCTTGTGAAGCACGAGCCATTGTTGCTGACCAAGACATCCAGTAGACCATGGGCGGCGAACATTGCCCATAGACTTTCTAGTGTGGCAGATGATGTGCTTGAATTTAAAATGTAACACTTGATCCATTTGGAGTAGGCGTCTACTGCAACCAAAAACATTTTTCCCATGAAAGGACCTGCGTAATCCACATGGATGCATGACCAAGGCTTGACGGGCCAGCAGCAGGGGCTAAGGGAGGCTTCCCTGGGCGCATTGCCCAGCTGGGCACACGTGTTGCACCTGCAAACACAAAGTTCCAGATCTGCGTCTATCCCTGGCCACCAAACATGTGAACCTGGCAATTGCCTTCATCATGACAATGCCCGGGTGCTTATTGTGGAGTTCTCTGATGAACACCTCTCTGCCCATCTGGGGCATGACTACGCGGTTTCCCCACAGTAGGCAATCGGCCTGAATCGAAGGTTCATTCCTGCACCTGTGAAATAGTTTAAATTCCTCAGGGCATGTCCTGTACGTGGCTGCCCAGTCCCCATTCAGGACACATTTCTTGAATAAAGGTAATAGCGGGTTTAATCTGACGGGCTGTCACAGGTGAGCCTTCGCATCCGAAAGCTTCAACAGCCATGACCATCTCAGCAGCATGCTCGGTGGCCCCCTCAGTGGTGGCTAGTGGAAGCCTGCTTAGTGCATCGGCGCAGTTTTCAGTGCCCGGTCTGAGCCGAATTGTATAGTCACAGGCGGCTAACGTGAGTGTCCACCTCTGTATGCGGGCCGATGCGATTGCATTTATGGCCTTGTTGTCGGCCAAAAGGGACGTTCGGGGTTTGTGATCTGTCTCCAGCTCAAATTTCCTGCCAAACAGGTACTGGTGCATTTTCTTTACCACATATACACATGCAAGCACCTCCTTTTCTGCCATCCCGTAGCCCCTTTCTGCCTGGGACAGACTTCTGGAGGCCTAAGCTATCGGCTGTAACTGACCCTTGGCATTGACCTGCTGCAACACACACCCGACACCATAGGACGACGCATCGCACGTTAACACAAGTTTCTTACATGGGTCATATCGCGTTAAAAGATTGTTGGAACATAACAAATTGTGTGCTCTATTAAAAGCCCTTTCCTGGCTGTCCCCCCAGACCCATTCGCGACCTTTGCTTAGGAGCACGTGTAGCGGCTCTAGCAGCGTGCTCAATTTGGGAAGAAAGTTACCAAATAGTTCGGGAGCCCCAGGAATAAACGCAGCTCCGTCGTGTTACGGGGTCTGGGTGCTCTCTGGATCGCTTCCGTCTTGGACGCAGTAGGGCTCATCCCGTCTACTCCTAGCCTCATCCCCAGGAATTCTACCTCTGGAGCTAGGAAGATGCACTTCGCCTTTTTCAGTCGCAGCCCTACCCGGTCCAGTCTGCGTAGCACCTCCTCCAGGTTGTGGAGGTGTTCTTCAGTCTCGTAACCCGTGATGAGGATGTCGTCCTGAAAAACCATCGTCCCTGGAATCGACTTGAGGAGGCTTTCCATATTTCGTTGGAAGATCGCGGCGGTGGAGCGAATCCCGAACGGACATCTGTTGTACTCAAACAACCCCTTGTGTGTCGTGATGGTGGTCAGCTTCTTCGACTCACTCGCCAGCTCCTGGGTCATGTAAGCTGAGATCAGGTCCAATTTTGAAAAAGGTTTGCCACCGGATAGCGTCGCAAAGAGGTCCTCCTCTCTCGGTAGTGGGTACTGGTCTTGGAGTGACACCCGATTGATGATGGCCTTGTAATCACCACATAGCGTGTCCGACCCATCCGCCTTGAGCACCGGCACAATCGGGCTCGCCCAGTCACTGAATTCGACTGGCGAGATGATGTCTTCCCTCAGCAGGCGACCCTATTCACCTTCTATCTTTTCCTGCATCACGTATGGCACCACTCGGGCCTTGTGGTGTACTGGCCTGGCGTCCGGGTTTATGTGAATCACTACCGTGGCCCCCATGGAAGTGCCAATGCCGGGTTGAAACAGTGAGTCAAATTTGTCCAGGATCTGTGAGCATGAAACGCGATCCACAGAGGAAATTGCAGAGACATCGTCCCATTTCCAGTTCGTGACAGCAAGCCAACTCCTCCCCAGTAGTGCGGGACCGACCCCCAGGACAATCCAGAGTGGCAACCTGTTCTCCGAACCTTTGTGGGTCATGACTACCGTGGCACTGCCTAGCACCTGAATGATCTCCTTTGTGTAAGTCCGTAGCTATGCGTCAATCGGCGATAATTTTGGCCTCCTGGCCTTGGATGCCCACAATTTTTCGAACTGTTTGATACTCATCAGGGACTGGCTGGCCCCCGTGTCTAGCTCCATTGATACTGGGATGCCAATGGAGGAGCACTTTTATCATTATCGGTGGCGTCCTGCTGTATGAACTGTATATGTGCTCCACATGAACTTGCTGAACTTCAGCTTCCACCGATTTCCCCCAGCATTCATTTCTGCAGGTATTTTGCTCATCTCTGCAAACTCCGGCTGAGTGTGTGCCTCCACACCTCCAACATGAGCTGTTGTTGGAAACAAAAGGCTCCTTGCCAGTCGATCGTCTCTGACTGCCTCTGTGACTGTCCTTAAGTGCGCCATTAACAGGTGTTGATGGCTCCATTACTGGCCGCATTGTCCCTTGCAATGGCTTGAATCGCCGTTCGGTGAGCCATTGTCTCTGTCAAACTCTCCCTCTGGGCTCGACTACATGTTGGGGCATGCCCAATTGCCCTTGTCTGCCTGGAGAACTGCGTGCTGCTTTGACAATGTTGATTCTCTGTCCCAACCATTCCACAACACTCTCGTTCTGCTCGTGGCCATGCTCACGTGGTTTAAATCCTAGTTTCTCGTCGCCATTGATACATCCTTACTATACAGTATAGTATCGAGAGAAGATCAGTCTGTGACCTGTCCTTTATTCCACAGCACTCAAGTGATGGAGGTGGGTGGAGCTTCCCCTTTTAGACCTGAATGTCCAGGTTAGGAGTGTCTCCCATAAGTTCATCACCTAGTGGTCATTGTTCTCAGTGTACAACTTGTCAGTTTCTACATGGGTTACAATGCTGGTTGAATACATGACAGTTATCTTGCCGGTCCTTTCACCCAGTCAACACTCACATTCTCGCCCACATGCCTCCGATGAACACGTACGACTAAAGCTTTGCCTTAAAACTCCCATCTGCTGCTGTAAGACGGTGGGTTGGAGGTATCCAATGACAAAAGGTAACAGAGATAAGTGGATGCATTCTGCAGCGTAATAATTGTACCTGAAACTTCAGTCCAAACCATCAGAAGTATAAGGATGAGTTTCTCTAAGTCAGGGTCGAATCTCACCGCCCGGCATTTCCCGAGGCTGTGCTGCCATATATGTCCCACGCACTGCCCACTTGCACCGTTAAAGCCGCACAGGGCGAACTCTGGTGGGAATAATCTTCAGGTGAGAGGTTCATGCCGCAGTAATGGGTCCTGTCCCACGATGAAACTAATATCTGCACTTTCAGTTTCACTTCTTTCACATCCTCTGCCTCATCTTCTGGAGCCCTGGACTGCACCAACTCTGGCAGTAATATCCATGGACTGTACCAACTCAGACAGTAATATCCATGGACTGTACCAACTTTGGCAGTAATATCCATGGACTGTACCAACTTTGGCAGCAATATCCATGGACTGCACCAACTCTGGCAGCAATATCCATGGACTGTACCAACTCTGACAGTAAGATCCATGGACTGCACCAACTCTGACAGTAATATCCATGGACTGCACCAACTCTGGCAGAAATATCCATGGACTGTACCAACTCTGACAGTAATATCCATGGACTGCACCAACTCTGGCAGTAATATCCACGGACTGTACCAACTCTGGCAGTAATATCCACGGACTGCACCAACTCTGGCAGTAATATCCATGAACTGCACCAACTCTGGCAGCAATATCCACGGACTGCACCAACTCTGGCAGTAATATCCACGGACTGCACCAACTCTGGCAGTAATATCCATGGACTGTACCAACTCTGGCAGTAATATCCATGGACTCCACCAACTCTGGCAGTAATATCCATGGACTGCACCAACTCTGGCAGTAATATCCATGGACTGCACCAACTCTGGCAGTCATATCCATGGACTGCACCAACTCTTGCAGCAATATCCATGGACTGCACCAACTCTGACAGTAATATCCATGGACTGTACCAACTCTGGCAGCAATATCCATGGACTGTACCAACTCTGGCAGCAATATCCATGGACTGTACCAACTCTGGCAGTAATATCCACGGACTGCACCAACTCTGGCAGTAATATCCACGGACTGTACCAACTCTGGCAGTAATATCCACGGACTGCACCAACTCTGGCAGTAATATCCATGAACTGCACCAACTCTGGCAGCAATATCCACGGACTGCACCAACTCTGGCAGTAATATCCACGGACTGCACCAACTCTGGCAGTAATATCCATGGACTGTACCAACTCTGGCAGTAATATCCATGGACTCCACCAACTCTGGCAGTAATATCCATGGACTGCACCAACTCTGGCAGTAATATCCATGGACTGCACCAACTCTGGCAGTCATATCCATGGACTGCACCAACTCTTGCAGCAATATCCATGGACTGCACCAACTCTGACAGTAATATCCATGGACTGTACCAACTCTGGCAGCAATATCCATGGACTGTACCAACTCTGGCAGCAATATCCATGGACTGTACCAACTCTGGCAGTAATATCCACGGACTGCACCAACTCTGGCAGTAATATCCATGGACTGCACCAACTCTGGCAGCAATATCCACGGACTGCACCAACTCTGGCAGTAATATCCATGGACTCCACCAACTCTGGCAGTAATATCCATGGACTGCACCAACTCTGGCAGTAATATCCATGGACTGCACCAACTCTGGCAGCAATATCCATGGACTGCACCAACTCTGGCAGTAATATCCATGGACTGCACCAACTCTGGCAGTAATATCCATGGACTGCACCAACTCTGGCAGTAATATCCATGGACTGCACCAACTCTGGCAGCAATATCCATGGACTGCACCAACTCTGGCAGTAATATCCTGGCAATGGCTGCTTTAAATTTCATCCTCTGCCCAAACACAGGAACCACACGTGGGGATAAGAGGAATCATCCGGCTTTGGATTGTTGGTCGACAGGGAAGGGACAGAAATGGAACAGATTTTCCCCCGGTCTCTCTCTCTCGCTCTTTCTCTCACTTTCTTTCTATCTGTTGCGGACGCAGCGAGAACCAATGGAGGGGCCGATTACTGATAAAACCAGCAACTGAACAGAAACTTGAATAGAGGATTCTTCATCCCGATGGATTAATGCGCTCTGCCTAATTGGTCATGGTCTTTGAATGACGAACCCAATACAATAATCACTACATTAGTCGCCAGCACTTGGATGTTTCCTGGAAGAACAAGATGAATGAAAGTGGATGATTACGGTGGTAAACCCGTGATCACTGTTTGGGGAATTATGAGGTGATCCTCTAATCTGTTTGATTTACTTTCCACAACCCGCTGCTGTTTAATGGCACGGACCCATTTAACAATCCGGGTATTGCCCCATTTAAAGGCTGGATATTCGCACATTGAACACTCCGGTTATTCACCAATTTAACACAAGCTTTGAAAGGCATGTGGTTTTAAATAACCGGCCGAGGATCATGTGTTACTGGACTATTGACAACAGCAGCAATGGTTCAGTTTTTGCACCAATAATAACATCAATGGTAGAATGCTTGTCTCCCAGGTTGGGTTAAATTGATGAGAACTTAAAATGACCATAATCGTGGTTTATCATTAGTTTGGTCGATATGCCACGATGGGTTTATATAAAGTATAACCCTTATCAAACACAGTAAAATATGAACAATTAGAAACTGCTGAGCATGTCTACTCCGGTTCAGTTCAAGCAAACACTCCCATAAGCGTCTGGTCCCCGCTTTCTTCCAGATGTGGATTCCCAGCGGTTTTCTTATTATCCGTACTGTACGTGGATCCGGGATTCTGCTGGACCGGGACTCGGGAATGTCCTGTAACTGGAGCCAGGATTGTGCTGTACCAGGATCAGTGAGTGTGCTTTCATGGTACACGGGAGTGTGATGTACCAGGACCAATGAGTGTGCTTTCATGGTAGACGGGAGTGTGATATACCAGGCCCAGTGAGTGAGCTTTCACGGTACATGGGAGTGTGATGTACCAGGACCAGTGAGTGTTCTTTCATGGTACACGGGAGTGTGATGTACCAGGACCAGTGAGTGTGCTTTCATGGTACACGGGAGTGTGATGTACCAGGACGAGTGAGTGAGGTTTCATGGTACACGGGAGTGTGATGTACCAGGACCAGTGAGTGTGCTTTCATGGTACACGGGAGTGCGCTGTACCAGGACCAGTGAGTGTGCTTTCATGGTACACGGGAGTGTGATGTACCAGGACGAGTGAGTGAGGTTTCATGGTACACGGCAGAGAAACAGAATATCCAATCATCTCAATATAGAACAGACCATGAACACCACCCATAACAATATGAAATTCCCCGATATAACAAACTAGTGAGTGAGGTTTCATGGTACATGTGCTGATTTCTGGATTCTTTTACCTCAATCTGGTTCAGCAAAATTACTGAAACGAATACCGTTTGTGCTTTAAACAAAGCAAGCTTTTATTTAAAAAACAAATCCCGATCGGGGACTTTATCAGACAGAAGGAATGCAAGTCTGTTCGAACGCACCCACTTCCTACGGACAAAGTGACGTTACATTGTAAAGGGACGATGGTTATACATTTTCGGCAAAAGATAACAAGATAGGGCTAGAGTGACATCCTAGTCCAGCCTATCTCTTTTGATCCCTCTTTCCCTTTGTCCACTCATAAGCCGACCTAAGTATGGTCTGATTTTAAACAAAGACCTTCTGTTAATGTTTCAGGTTAATAACATGATTTAATAAGACCTTGAGGTTTTTCTGCAAGCTGTGGGTTTTGTTTCAATACATGTTAGTGTTGTAACATTTCGCAGTCTCGAGTCTGAGATGTCATGGCTATTCCTCCATGAATTCTTTGTTAGCTTATACTGTCCCTATACAATTCCCACGTTCTCAACTTCAATGTCTCTATACATTTTTAAACATTCACACATGGGATTGTGCTGTATCGGGACACGGGAGTGTGATGTACTGGGACAGGGGAGAGTGATGTACCAGGATCAGTGAGTGAGTTGTACCAGTATCAGTGAGTGTGCTGTACCAGGATCAGTGAGTGAGTTGTATCGGGATCAGTGAGTGAGCTGAATCGGGACCAGTGAGTGAGCTGTACCGGGATCAGTGAGTGAGCTGTACCTGGATCAGTGAGTGAGCTGTATCGGGATCAGTGAGTGAGCTGTATCAGGATCAGTGAGTGTGCTGTATCGGGATCAGTGAGTGAGCTGTACCGGGATCAGTGAGTGAGCTGTACGAGGATCAGTGAGTGAGCTGTACCAGGATCAGTGAGTGATGTACCAGGATCAGTGAGTGAGCTGTACCGGGATCAGTGAGTGAGCTGTATCGGGATCAGTGAGTGAGCTGTATCGGGATCAGTGAGTGAGCTGTACCAGGATCAGTGAGTGAGTTGTACTGGGATCAGTGAGTGAGCTGTATCGGGATCAGTGAGTGAGCTGTATCGGGATCAGTGAGTGAGCTGTACCAGGATCAGTGAGTGAGCTGTACCGGGATCAGTGAGTGAGCTGTACTGGGATCAGTGAGTGAGCTGTACCAGGATCAGTGAGTGAGCTGTACCAGGATCAGTGAGTGAGCTGTACCAGGATCAGTGAGTGAGCTGTACCAGGATCAGTGAGTGAGCTGTACCGGGATCAGTGAGTGAGCTGTACCGGGATCAGTGAGTGAGCTGTCCCGTGATCAGTGAGTGAGCTGTATCGGGATCAGTGAGTGAGCTGTACCAGGATCAGTGAGTGAGCTGTACCGGGATCAGTGAGTGAGCTGTACCGGGATCAGTGAGTGTGCTGTACCAGGATCAGTGAGTGAGCTGTACCGGGATCAGTGAGTGAGCTGTACCGGGATCAGTGAGTGTGCTGTACCGGGATCAGTGAGTGAGCTGTACCGGGACTAATGAGTGAGCTGTACCAGGATCAGTGAGTGAGCTGTACTGGGATCAGTGAGTGTGCTGTACCAGGATCAGTGAGTGAGCTGTACCAGGATCAGTGAGTGAGCTGTACCAGGATCAGTGAGTGAGCTGTACCAGGATCAGTGAGTGAGCTGTACGAGGATCAGTGAGCGAGCTGTACCGGGACGAATGAGTGAGCTGTACCAGGATCAGTGAGTGAGCTGTACCGGGATCAGTGAGTGAGCTGTACCAGGATCAGTGAGTGAGCTGTACCAGGATCAGTGAGTGAGCTGTACCAGGATCAGTGAGTGAGCTGTACCAGGATCAGTGAGTGAGCTGTACCAGGATCAGTGAGTGAGCTGTATCGGGATCAGTGAGTGAGCTGTACCAGGATCAGTGAGTGAGCTGTACCAGGATCAGTGAGTGAGCTGTACCAGGATCAGTGAGTGAGCTGTACCAGGATCAGTGAGTGAGCTGTACCAGGATCAGTGAGTGAGCTGTATCGGGATCAGTGAGTGAGCTGTACCAGGATCAGTGAGTGAGCTGTACCAGGATCAGTGAGTGAGCTGTACCAGGATCAGTGAGTGAGCTGTACCAGGATCAGTGAGTGAGCTGTACCAGGATCAGTGAGTGAGCTGTATCGGGATCAGTGAGTGAGCTGTACCAGGATCAGTGAGTGAGCTGTACCAGGATCAGTGAGTGAGCTGTACCAGGATCAGTGAGTGAGCTGTACCAGGATCAGTGAGTGAGCTGTACCAGGATCAGTGAGTGTGCTGTACCGGGATCAGTGAGTGTGCTGTACCAGGATCAGTGAGTGAGCTGTACCAGGATCAGTGAGTGTGCTGTACCGGGATCAGTGAGTGTGCTGTACCAGGATCAGTGAGTGTGCTGTACCAGGATCAGTGAGTGAGCTGTACCAGGATCAGTGAGTGAGCTGTACCAGGATCAGTGAGTGAGCTGTACCAGGATCAGTGAGTGAGCTGTACCGGGATCAGTGAGTGAGCTGTACCAGTATCAGTGAGTGAGCTGTACCGGGACTAATGAGTGAGCTGTACCAGGATCAGTGAGTGAGCTGTACTGGGATCAGTGAGTGAGCTGTACCAGGATCAGTGAGTGTGCTGTACCAGGATCAGTGAGTGAGCTGTACCAGGATCAGTGAGTGAGCTGTACTGGGATCAGTGAGTGAACTGTACCAGGATCAGTGAGTGAGCTGTACCGGGATCAGTGAGTGAGCTGTACCGGGATCAGTGAGTGAGCTGTACCGGGATCAGTGAGTGAGCTGTATCGGGATCAGTGAGTGAGCTGTATCAGGATCAGTGAGTGTGCTGTATCGGGATCAGTGAGTGAGCTGTACCGGGATCAGTGAGTGAGCTGTACGAGGATCAGTGAGTGAGCTGTACCAGGATCAGTGAGTGATGTACCAGGATCAGTGAGTGAGCTGTACCGGGATCAGTGAGTGAGCTGTATCGGGATCAGTGAGTGAGCTGTATCGGGATCAGTGAGTGAGCTGTACCAGGATCAGTGAGTGAGTTGTACTGGGATCAGTGAGTGAGCTGTATCGGGATCAGTGAGTGAGCTGTATCGGGATCAGTGAATGAGCTGTACCAGGATCAGTGAGTGAGCTGTACCGGGATCAGTGAGTGAGCTGTACTGGGATCAGTGAGTGAGCTGTACCAGGATCAGTGAGTGAGCTGTACCAGGATCAGTGAGTGAGCTGTACCAGGATCAGTGAGTGAGCTGTACCGGGATCAGTGAGTGAGCTGTCCCGTGATCAGTGAGTGAGCTGTATCGGGATCAGTGAGTGAGCTGTACCAGGATCAGTGAGTGAGCTGTACCGGGATCAGTGAGTGAGCTGTACCGGGATCAGTGAGTGTGCTGTACCAGGATCAGTGAGTGAGCTGTACCGGGATCAGTGAGTGAGCTGTACCGGGATCAGTGAGTGTGCTGTACCGGGATCAGTGAGTGTGCTGTACCGGGATCAGTGAGTGAGCTGTACCGGGACGAATGGGTGAGCTGTACCAGGATCAGTGAGTGAGCTGTATCGGGATCAGTGAGTGAGCTGTACCAGGATCAGTGAGTGAGCTGTACCAGGATCAGTGAGTGAGCTGTACCAGGATCAGTGAGTGAGCTGTACCAGGATCAGTGAGTGAGCTGTACCAGGATCAGTGAGTGTGCTGTACCGGGATCAGTGAGTGTGCTGTACCAGTATCAGTGAGTGAGCTGTACCGGGACTAATGAGTGAGCTGTACCAGGATCAGTGAGTGAGCTGTACTGGGATCAGTGAGTGAGCTGTACCAGGATCAGTGAGTGTGCTGTACCAGGATCAGTGAGTGAGCTGTACCAGGATCAGTGAGTGAGCTGTACTGGGATCAGTGAGTGAACTGTACCAGGATCAGTGAGTGAGCTGTACCAGGATCAGTGAGTGAGCTGTACTGGGATCAGTGAGTGAACTGTACCAGGATCAGTGAGTGAACTGTACCGGGATCAGTGAGTGAGCTGTACCGGGATCAGTGAGTGTGCTGTACCAGGATCAGTGAGTGAGCTGTACCGGGATCAGTGAGTGAGCTGTACCGGGATCAGTGAGTGTGCTGTACCGGGATCAGTGAGTGAGCTGTACCGGGACTAATGAGTGAGCTGTACCAGGATCAGTGAGTGAGCTGTACTGGGATCAGTGAGTGTGCTGTACCAGGATCAGTGAGTGAGCTGTACCAGGATCAGTGAGTGAGCTGTACCAGGATCAGTGAGTGAGCTGTACCAGGATCAGTGAGTGAGCTGTACCAGGATCAGTGAGTGAGCTGTACCAGGATCAGTGAGTGTGCTGTACCGGGATCAGTGAGTGTGCTGTACCAGTATCAGTGAGTGAGCTGTACCGGGATCAGTGAGTGAGCTGCACCAGGATCAGTGAGTGAGCTGTACTGGAATCAGTGAGTGAGCTGTACCAGGATCAGTGAGTGTGCTGTACCAGGATCAGTGAGTGAGCTGTACCAGGATCAGTGAGTGAGCTGTACTGGGATCAGTGAGTGAACTGTACCAGGATCAGTGAGTGAGCTGTACCGGAATCAGTGAGTGAGCTGTACTGGGATCAGTGAGTGAACTGTACCGGGATCAGTGAGTGAGCTGTACCAGGATCAGTGAGTGAGCTGTACCGGGATCAGTGAGCGAGCTGTACTGGGATCAGTGAGAGAGCTGTATTAGGATCAGTGAGTGAGCTGTACCGGGAGACGGGAGAGTGCTGTACCGGGAGCAGGATTGCAGCAATGACATTACCTTCTGATCGGGCCGAGAAGCTTTAGGGACTATCCAACGCTGGACGAATGTATCACTGTGCAAAGTGTTTTTTTGTTCGATGTACAATCTGCTTTATTGCACAATAGGTAAAACATACAGAACACTGAGAGCGATAGAGTCCAGTGTAAGCAGTTCAACATCAGTTTGGAAACTGTCACTAAAATAAAGATCTAACAAAAACTTTTGATTACAAGTTGAAGTACAAACATTGATTCTGTTTCTGTATCTATCCCAGTGAGGATGCAGAGATTAATCTCCTGCACAGTCTTCTTCCACCTTGATTTTTTTCTGGTGTATGACCTGATTTTCAAAAAAGTCTTTCTTCAAAGATCAGCAGAGATCCGAGAAAGTTTTCAACACTGAGAAACTGTATTCCCCCTGACTGAGGGGAAATGGTGAACTAATGGTCTAATGTGTAAAATAATGGCACAAGGCTCCCATTGCCAATATACCCCTGGATACCGAGCTCAGCCCCTGACTGTCTGAGGCATCAATCCGCTCTTGGGTAACGTGCTGCCCTGGGGGAACACATGTCTGCAAGGACCCTACTATGATATTAACTTACTGTTAAGATTCAAACAGCTTGAGATATGTTTCATAAAATATAAATTACATAAAGCCGACAGTGAAATTAACAGAATATGACATAACAATATATGATATGAAAAAATATGAAACCTTCTCATCGAATTAACTTGAGCATCATTGTGAAAGGATATGTGACTACATTCCTCAAATCCTCTCTGAATTTCTTCTGGGTCACTGCGTAAATAAAAGTGTTTGTGCAGCAACTCAGGAGCTGGAGCATGAAGCTGATTTCCGATACAAACATGGGCAGAGAAACAGAGTATCCCAAGTCATCCAATCGTCTCAATATAGAACAGACCATGAACACCACCCATAACAGTATGAAATTCCCCGATATAACAAACAGTACAATCATCGATTTCCTACAGTCTCCATCTCTGGGTCACTGGGGCTCTCGCCACTGCTCCGACCCCGGAGTCTACTGCGGGCTCTGCTGGACACTAAAATATGTCTGACCGTTAAAGCATTGAACAGTAGAATCAAAATAAATAGAATAAAAGTTGTAAAATGTAATGCATTAATTCAATGATAGTCCAGACCAGCGAACGAGATACACCAATTGTCACACTGCAAAACCATGGACTGTTGGACAGCCAATATTCACTTGTATACAGAAAATACCAGAAAATGTTCCTCAGACAGCTCAGCACTGTCACTGTTCCTAGAACCACAGTCGCTGTTTGCTCCGTGCAATATTTCAATTTCAGCTTCTGGCAACAAATGGCCACAAACCGATCGAAGGTGAAAGTGACCGTGAACCAGACAGAACAATCTGTGGCTACATAAAGCAGGATAGCATGGATATTACACATTCTAACGTGCAACAGAAAAAGAAATTGATCCCGATAAACAATAGGAATCTGCCTCAGTATCAGATCGATGATCACGACCAGTAGATCCACCGCTGCCATGGCCACCAGGTAGTGAGTGACACATTTGGAGAGACCACACTTTCCCCGAGACAGGATCACAATCGTCACCACATTAACTGTGAGCAAGAGGAAAATAGGAACATTATTCACAAACAGCGGATACATACAGTAGTTTGCTGTGTTTTCAAAGACATGACAGAGTCGGATCTATAACAGGGATAATATCGTTCTTCACAATAACATGAGATGCACCAAGAATTTTGCTGCTTGGCATTTCATCAAGTGATGGAACCATTTCATATTATCGGTGATGGAGATACGTGGAGATTTGTAATCAGAGGAATCGGTAAATTATCGCAAAATACGAGACACAATGGGACCAAATGAAACACGGTTCAAACCAGAACCTGATTTTAGAACAAACCCTAAAATAATGAATGGAGAAGTGTGAGCTTCACCTATACGTGAGCCAGCGGGAGAATGAAATGGGAGGGTATTTGCAGGATTGAATTGCAGAGTGTACGAGTTAGTTGTTGGAGTGATACAGCTGAACTTACTGTCCCGAGGTGGGGATGGGATAGAAGAGGCCTGGCAGTAAGAGGAATGGGACAATTGATGGTGCCCTTAGGATGGGATTGTAAGCTAACAACACCCACTCTCTGTGCTCATAGATCAACAATGGTCATTGGTTCAAGGCATTGAACGCACCTGTACAATGTCACAACCCAAACCTGGCTATCAAATGTTTGTAATCTACGCAATAGCATCATAGGAGTTACTGGATGAATAAAAATACTACAGTTCATCTAATTTACCTTGTAGCTTCCGGGTTGTCGCACGATGTAATGATGATTGCGTCGTTGTCTAATCAGAGCAATCAATCGCTGCCAACAGTGTACAATAGAGCCAGGCATGAGTGGAAGAGAAGCCCCCTGGTGGCGAGCATTGGGAAGTACAGATCCAACGTCATGTGTCCCCTCTCAGCAGCTACTTTTACCACATGACATGTCTCCAATTACAACTGCAGCAACAAGGTATTTATATCTCGTCTTTAACACAGTGAAGCTTTCCAAGGTGCTCCGCAGGTGTATTATAATACAAAAATTAATGCCCAGACACATAAGGATAAAGTGCGGCAGACGACCAAAGCTTAGTCAAAAAGGTTGGTTTGAAGGAGCGTCTTAAAGGTGGAAATCGAGGTCGAGAGGCGGAGAGAGTTCGGCAGGGAATTCCAGAGCTTAGGGCCCAGGTAACAGAAGGCACGGCCACCAATGTTTGAGCGATTAAAATCAGGGATGCTCAAGAGTGCAGAATTAGAGGAGTGCACATATCTTGGGGGGTTGTAGGGCTGGGGAAGTTTACAGAGATAGGGAGGGGCGAAGCCTTGCATGGATTTAACAACAATATTTTGAAATAGAGGCGTTACTTAACGGGGAGACAATGTAGGTCAGCAAGTACAGGGGGATGGGTGAACTTGGTGCGAGTTCTGACAGGGCAGCCGAGTTTTGGATCAGCTCAAATTTACGTAGGGTAGAATGTGGCTGGGCAGGGGTGCATTGGAACAGTCAATTCTACAGGTAACAAAGGAATGAGTGAGGGTTTCAGCAGCAGTTGAGCTGAGGCAGGAGTGGAGACGGGCGATGTTATGGAGGTGGAAAAAAGCAGTATTAGTTATGGAACGGTATATGTTCAGAAGCTCATCTCAGGGTCACATATACCAGCAAGGTTGCAAACATTGTGATTGAGCCTCAGACAGAAGGTGGGGAGAGTGATGGTGTAAGTGGCTGGAGAACGCAGTTTGTGGCAGGGACCAAAGGCAACAGCTTCCCAATATTTTATGGGAGAAATTGTCTGCTCATCCAGAACTGGATGTCAGACCACAGTCTGAAAATTTAGAGTCTTTGGAGGGGTCAAGGGAAGTGGTGGTGACTTCGAGCTGAGTGTCATCAGCGTACATGGGGAAACTGACGCTGTGTTTTCGGATGATATCGCCAAGGGGTAGCATGCAGATGAGAAATAGGAGGCGGCCAAGGATAAATCCATGGAGGACACCAGATGTAACAATGCAGGAGTGGGAAGAGAAGCCTTTGCAGGTGATTCTTTGGCTAAGATTAGAAAGATAAGAATGAACAAGCTGAGTGCAGTCCCCCCCAGCTGGATGACTTTGGAGTGGCGTTGAAGGAGAATGGAGTGGTCAGCAGTGTGAAAGAATGCAGATATGTCAAGAAGGACGAGGAAGGATAGCTTATCTTTGTCACAGTCATGTAGGATGACATTTCTGGCCATGATAAGCTGTTTCGGTAATGTGGCATGGGCAGAAACCTGAGTGGACAGAATCGAACATGGAGGTGGGAAAGATGCACACGGATTTGTGAGGCGACAACACATTGAAGGACATTGGCGAGGAAAGGGCGGATGGACACGGGGCGGCAGTTTCCAAGGACAGAGTGGTCAAGCGGTTTGCTTTTTTGAGGCGAGGGTTGATCACAGCAGGTTTGAAGGAGAGGGGGATAGAGCGCGAGGAGAGAGAACCATTAACTGTGTCCATTAACATGGGAGGCAGGAAGGAATGTTGGGTGGTGAGCAGTTTGGTGGTAATAGGGTCGAGGGAGCAGGAAGTGATACATGAACAATTTCAGCACAGATAAGTCATGAGGGGAGATTGGAGAGAAAGTGGAAACATATGCAAGTCCCGGGCTAGGGCAGGGCGATCCTTAGAGGAAGTTTGTCACGGTGGCCTAGGGGAAGGAAGCAAAGTGGCAGAGGCAGCTGATTGGATGGTCTCAATCTTAGAGACAAAGAAGTGCATGAGCGCCTAATATTGTTGTGGGAGGTGAGGATGAAGGAGACTGGGGAGAGGGTTTAAGAAGATGGTTAGCACTAGACAATGGAAGCCGGGTTGATCTTTGCATTCCAGAATGATTCTGGAGTCGGGAGCAATTTTGTCAGACAGGAGCAGGACCCAATAATACATTATTATTGGCGGTGAATAGCTAAACCAGTTGTCCGCCATATCCGTTTAAGTCTGTGTCTCTTGGACTTAAGGGAGTGAAGTTGGGTACTGCACCAGGGGGAACAGCCAGTGTGAGAGAGAGACTGATTGTTTTAATCGGGACTTGGCCAACAAATGTGGTGGTGAGGGTGTAGTTGAGCAGATCGGTAGCTGCAGAAATATCGTGGTGAATGGAGGGCCGAAGGCTGGACAGTTGGGATCTCGTAAGTGCAGTTGTAAGAGAGTCGGGAGAGAGAGTGTTCCAGGGCGGTCACAGAAGGACGTAGGGTTAGTGTGGGGCTAGGGGAAAGACACAGATACTCTCTCCTGGAAAGGTAATTTTTGAAGCATATTTATCGAACTTACCTCTGAATGAGTCAACTCTCACTGCTTCCACCATCTCCCCAGCGAGCCTGTCGCATATACATTTAAAATTACAACTAGTTTACATCATCTCATGTAGAAATATTGTTCCACATTTGTGCTCCTAATACAAAATGTTCAATTCTGAATTAATGTTTATTTTGGATATTAGATGTGATTCCAATTCTGATGCTTTGCCCTTGGATTCCCGATGGATTAACATTCGAGGAGCCGAGTAACTGACATCCTATGCTCTTCTGAAGGAAACAACATCTCGGGCTCATGGGAAAGGGTGGGGAGTGGGAATAGCTGAAGTGCCCTTGCAGAGATCTGGCACAGGCTAGACTGGCCGCATGTCCTCCTTCTGTGCTGTAACCATTCTCTGATTCTATACTCGGCAATTGGAAATTCATGTTCACGTGTCATGTACTGCACCAAGAATACAACGGCAGAGAATGTCCCCTTAATATCATTCATTTTACCCCACAATTTCTCAATTACCTTACAGGTTACAGTTGGAACAATGCTGCTCTTACTGTAAATAGTGGAATAATATGATTCAAACTATAATCGCCCAGATTTTGCGGTCAGTGCTCACCGCTGTCCTCGAACAATGCTGCCCACAAAGATCCAGTGATTCCTGTGGCATCAATATCACCCCGCTGATCGTAACTTGCATTTGAGGGCAAGTATAGGGGATCTCCAGACTCCAGCAACAGTGATGTCATGAAGCTGGCTCAGCAGCCAATCACATTGAACAATTCACAGATTGCAAATTGGGAAGTAAAACGCACTGATTATCCTTCACGTTTTAATTATTTTACAGAGAGCGAAATAAAGATTGGGACATTTACAGGAATAATGTAGAAACTAAAATAATATAAGGAAACATGTTTTTTCAGTTATAAATAACCACGGAATTTTTATCATTGTGGAAGATTTTGACATAACGTCGGTATAAAATTAGATGTTTAGTGCCAGGACGACGGTTCAGCAGTAATTAGAATGTAATACACCATCAAAAACACAGTTACGTCTCTTTCAACAAAGCTTGACTATTTCCGGGGCTTTTAAGAGAGATATAACAGCAAAAAAGTTTAATTTCTGTCAGCGAGTTGAATTGATTGCCGGCTGTGGGGAGTTTAACAGCGAGTCCTGGGGAGGAACAGGAAATGACTGGCAGCAACTCCTGGATTTCCGCCTGTAACTGTGTATTGCTTACTCCGGACATTGCTCTCAGATTCACAGTTGTAATGATGGCAAATGCTGAGAGCAAATACCGGGCCATTACACCAAAACTGGGTTTCAGAAGTGAGAATCGTAGAATCGTAGAATAGTAGAGAACAGGAGGAGGCCAATCGGTGCATCGGATCTGTGCCGGCAAATATTTCCATTCTATTCAAACACTGTGACTCTTGGTCTTTTCCTCAAGTGGCGGGAGTGCACTCGGCTTTTAATTCATGAAATGAATAAATCACAATCCAACAACGAATGGTGTCACTAACAAAACACTGCGCTGCAATGACTATACATTCGATCAGCGATATGGTGAACTGTATCAGGCAGGCACGGGATTCAATTGATAATGCAGATTCAGTCTCAGTAATCAAACCATTAAATGTGCTGCATAATAATAAACCGGGATCAAAATTCGAACTCTAATTTAACCATTCATAACTTAAAACGGGAAATGATGGAAAGTGCGGCAGCTGAATCAGATTGTATTATCAATGCTTCTGTCAGTTAACTGTTCTGACTCATTTGTATAATTAAATAATCAACTGTACAATGCAGAAATTGTCTAATTTGTGTGAGATCATGGAACAGTTTCTCAGCCGAAACTCGGACTCAGAATTTACAACAAAGTATCCCCTTTAAAGTGAGAGAATAAGTAGTATGGCTGGTCCCATCGCCTGACAGAAGAGTCAGATCTAAATATGACTGCTGAAATGGAACTAATAATGACAAATGAAAGACACAGCAATCATTGAACTGCTAGCAATGAATGGGAGTTCACATCAGTGCAGCATGGACCAGAATCAAACACACACAGGAGCGATTCACAAAACAACAGAGAGGCAGGAGAAAGGAAGGAAAAAAGAGTACTGAAGGAAGTGGTCCTAGAAATAGTGGATGCATTGGTGGTCATTTTCCAACAGTCTATCGACTCTGGATCAGTTCCTATGGACTGGAGGGGAGCTAATGTAACACCACTTTTTTAAAAAGGAGGGAGAGAGAAAACAGGTAATTATAGACCGGTTAGCCTGACATCAGTCATGGGGAAAATGTTGGAATCAATCATTAAGGACGAAATAGCAACGCATCTGGAAAGCAGTGATAGGATCGGTCCAAGTCAGCATGGATTAATGATGAATGACGAATCTTCTGGAATTTTTTGAGGAAGTAACTCGCAGAGTGGACAAGGGAGAACCAGTGGATGTGGTGTATTTGGACTTTCAAAAGACTTTTCACAAGGTCCCACCCAAGAGATTGGTGTGCAAAATCAAAGATCATGGTATTGGGGGTAATGCACTGATGTGGATAGAGAACTCGTTGGCAGACAGGAAGCAGAGAGTAGGGATAAACGGGTCCTTTTCAGAATGGCAGGCAGTGACGAATGGAGTGCCGCAGGGCTCAGTGCTGGGACCCCAGCTCATTACAATATACATCAACGATTTAGATGAAGGAATTGAGTGTAATATCTCCAAGTTTGCAGATGACACTAAACTGGGTGGCGGTGTGAGCTGTGAGGGGGATGCTTAAAGGCTGCAGGGTGACTTGGACAGGTTAGGTGAGTGGGCAAATGCATGGCAGATGCAGTATAATGTGGATAAATGTGAGGTTATCCACTTTGGGGGTAAAAACACGAAGGCAGAATATTATCTGAATGGCAGCAGATTAGGAAAAGGGGAGGTGTAATGAGACCTGGGTGTCATAGTTCATCAGTCATTGAAAGTTGGCATGCAGGTACAGCAGGCGGTGAAGAAGGCAAATGGTATGTTGGCCCTCATAGCTAGGGGATTTGAGTACAGGAGCAGGAAGGTCTTACTGCACTTGTACAGGGTCTTGGTGAAGCCTCAACTGGAATATTGTCTTCAATTTTGGTCTCCTAACCTAAGGAAGGACGTTCTTGCTATTGAGGGAGTGCAGCGAAGGTTCTGCAGACTGATTCCCAGGATGGCTGGACTGACATATGAGGAGAGACAAGATCAACTGGGCCTTTATACACTGGAGTTTAGAAGGATGAGAGGGGATCTCATAGAAACATATAAGATTCTGACGGGACTGGGCAGGTTAGATGCGGGAAGAATGGTCCCGATGTTGGGGAAGTCCAGAACCAGGGGACACAATCTTAGGATAAGGGGTAGGACATTTAGCACTGAGATGAGGAGAAACTTGTTCACTCAGAGAGTTGTTAACCTGTGGAATTCTGTATCGCAGAGAGTTGTTGAGGCCAGTTCATTGGATATATTCAAGAGGGAGTTAGATATGGCCCTTACGGCTAAAGGGATCAAGGGATATGGGGAGAAAGCAGGAAAGGGTACTGAGGGAATGATCAGCCATGATCTCATTGAATGGCGGTGCAGACTCGAAGGGCCGAATGGCCTACTCCTGCATCTATTTTCTATGTTTCTATGTTTCTATCAATGAATGAATGAATGAATTGCCGGAGTGCAGCACCTTTCATGACCACAGGATGCCCCAAAGTGTTTTCAGACATCGATGCATTTTTGAAGTTTATTCGTTGCTATACTGCAAGGAAAGTAATTGAATAAAAAGCTGGACACAGGGACTAAGAAGCCATTTACTGTTAATCTCGGGTTGTTGAAATACCGGCTGAAAGGAGGAACATACCAGGGACACCCACTGCAGCCAGCAGAGGATCATAAATCTTTTGGACATCAAAAATTGCCCATAAAATCTGGAGCTTGATGAGAAAACCAAGAGACATTTTCCCTTGCGATTAGAATCGATGAATCGATGGTTGGTATTAACGCTGGGAGCAATTCACCGATTGAGACAATGAGAAGATTCCTCTTATTTATAGGCGAGAGAATCCATCCAGTTATAACATCGCCCCTGCTGACTGGGTTTAGTTACAGTTACTGAACAAACAGATGATATCAACAACTTTCACAGCAAGACTTTTAATAACATGAGCACAATTCCCAATCAGATAAAGCCCAGAAGACCCGGAGACAAAAGTCTCACATTCCTAAAAGAATGACATAATTTCCTTTTCTTAAAAAACTTATAAGGAAATACTGGGAATGGTAGAATCATAGAAAGTTACAGCACAGAGAGCAGCCATTGGGCCCACCGTGTCTATGTGGGCTGAAAAGGAGCTCTCCAGCCTAATCCCACTTTCCAGCTCTTGGTCCGTAGCCGTGTCAGTTACAGCACTTCTCGTGCATAACCAAACACTTTGTAAATACGATGCGGCTTTCTGCATTTACCACCATTCAGGCAGTGACCTCCAAACCCACACTAGTGTTTGGGTTCAGAAGTGTTCTTCAATAATCCTCTCTAATCCTTCAAATCTTTATTTAATTCTCTCCCGCTTGGTAATTTCCATCTCTGCTGAGGGAATTAGTTCCATCCTAATCCACTCTATCTGGGCCCCACATCATTTCATGCACTGCAATCAAGTCTCCCCCTCCGCATTCTCTGTTCCACAGTAAACAACCGCGGGCTATCCAATCTTGACTCATGGCTAAAATTGTCCGGTCCTGGCAACATCCTTGTGAATCTCCGTTGTACACTTTGCAGTTCAATTAACATTTCCTGTGATTTGGTGACCAGAACAGTGCTCAGTACTCTCGCTTTGGCCTAACTACAGTTTTAAACAGTTCAAGCATAATAGAAACATAGAAACATAGAAAATAGGTGCAGGTGCAGGCCCTTCGAGCCTTCACCACCATCCAATATGATCATGGCTGATCATGCAACTTCAGTTCCCCATTCCTGCTTTCTCTCCACACCACTTGATCCCTTTAGCCGTAACGGCCGCATCTAATTCCCTTTTGAACACATCGAATGAACTGGCCTCAACAACTTTCTGTGGTGGAGAATTCCATAGGTTCACAATTCTCTAAGTGAAGAAGTCTCTCCTCATCTCAGTCCTAACTGGCTTACCCCTTATCCTTAGATTGTGTCTCCTAGTTCTGGACTTCCCCAACATTGGGAATATTCTTCCTGCATCTAACCTGTCCAATCCCATCAGAATTTTATATGTTTCTATGAGATCCCCTCTCATTCTTCTAAATTCCAGTGAATATAAGCCTAGTCGATCCAGTCTGAAGTCTCTGGAATAGGCACACGTTAATTGTTTCCCCATCTCCCTCCTGCCATCTCGGGAATCAGTCCGGTGAACCTTCGCTGCACTCTCTCAACAGCCCTTCATCAGATTAGGAGATCAAAGGTGTATTAAGAGATCAAAGGTGTGTCCTCACAAAGGCCCTGTACAACTGCAGTAAGACCTCCCTGCTCCTGTACTCAAATCCTCTCGCTCTGAAGGCCAACATGCCATTTAACTTCTTCACTGCCTGCTATACCTGCATGCCAACTTTCAATGACTGATGTACCATGACACCCAGGTCTCATTGCACCTCCCCTTTTCCTAATCTCTCACAATCCAGGTAATATTCTGCCTTCCTGTTTTTGCCACCAAAGTGGATAACCTCACATTTATCCACATTATACTGCATCTGCCATGCATTTGCCGACTCACCTAACCTGTCCAATTCACCCTGCCGCCTCTTAGTTTCCTCCTCACAGCTCACACTGCCACCCAGCTTAGTGTCATCTGCAAACTTGGAGATATTACATTCAATTCCTTCGTCTAAATTCTTAATGTATATTTTAAAGAGCTGGGGTCCCAGAACTAAACCTTGCGATACCCCACTAATCACTGCCTGCCATTTTGAAAAGAACCTGTTTATTCCTGCTCTTTGCTTCCTGCCTGCCAACCAGTTCTCTATCGACGTCAATACATTACCCCAATACCATTTATTTAATTTTGCACATTAATCTCTTGTGTGGGACCTTGTCAAAAGCTGTTTGAAAGTCCACATCCATATCCACTGGTTCTCCCTTGTCCACTCTAAAGGTTACATCCTCAAAAAATTCTCGAAGATTTGTCAAGCATGATTTCCAGTTCATAAATCCATGCTGACTTGGATGGATCCTGTCACTGCCTTCCCGATGCGCTGCTATTACATCTTTAATAATTGATTCCAGCATTTTCCCCACTACCGATGTCAGGCTAACCAGTCTATAATTCCGTTTTCTCTCTCCCTCCTTTCTTAAAAAGTGGGGTTATATCAGCTACCCTCTAATTCATAGGAACTGATCCAGAGTCTATATAATGTTGGAAAATGATCATCAATGCATCCACTATTTCTAGGGCCACTTCCTTAAGTACTCTGGGTGCAGACTATCAGGCCCTGGGGATTTATTGGCCTTCAATCGCATTTATTTTGCTAACACAATTTCCTGACTAATAAGGATTTCCTTCAGTTCCTCCTTCTCGCAAGACGCTCGGTCCTCTAGTATTTCCGGAAGGTTATATGTGTCTTCCTTCATGAAGACGGAACCAAAGTATTTGTTCAATTGGTCTGCCATTTCCTTGTTCTCCATTATAAATTCACATTATTCTGATTGCAAGGGACATAGAAACATAAAATCATAGAAACATTGAAAATAGGTGCAGGAGTAGGCCATCCGGCCCTTCAAGCCTGCACCACCATTCAATAAGATCTTGGCTGATCATTTCTCAATACCCCTTGATCCCTTTAGCCGCAAGGGCCATATCTAACTCCGTCTTGACTTCACTAATCTTTTTCGCTTCACATATCTATAGAAGCTTTTGCAGTCAGTTTTTATGTTCCCAGCAAGCTTCCTCTCATACTCTTATTTTCCCCTTCCTAATTAAATCCTTGTCCTCCTCTGCGGAATTCTAAATTTCTCTCAGTTCTCAGGTTTGCTGCTTTTTCTGGCCAACTTATATGCCCCTTCCGTGGATTTAACACTATTCCTAATTTCCCTTGTTAGTCACGGTTGAGCCACCTTCTCCATTTTATTTTTACTCCAGACAGGGATGTACAATTGTTGAAATTCATCCATGTGATCTTTAAATGTTTGCCATTGTCTATCCACTGTCAACTCTTTAAGTATCATTCGCCAGTCTATTCTAGCCAATTCATGCCTCATACCATCGAAGTTACCTTTCCTTAAGTTCAGGACCTGAGTCTCTGAATTAACTGTGTCACTCTCCATCTTAATAAAAATTCTACCATATTATGATCACTCTTCCCCAAGGGGCCTCGCACAACAAGATTGCTAATTAGTCCTTTCTCATAACACATCACCCAGTCGAGGATGGCCAGCCCTCGAGTTGGTTCCTCGACATATTAATCTAGAAAACCATCTCTAATACACTCCACGAAATGCTCCTCCACCGTATTTCTACCAGTTTGGTTTGTCCAATCTATATGCAGATTAAAGTCGCCCATGATTGCACGCATCCCTAATTTCTTGTTTGATGCTGTCCCCAACCTCACTACTGCTGTTTGCTGGTCTGTACACAACTCCCACTCGCGTTTTCTGCCCTTTGGTATTCCGTAGCTCTACCTATACAGATTCCACATCATCCAAGTTAATGTCCTTCCTTACTACTGCATTAATTTCCTCTTTAACCAGCAACGCTACCCCACCTCCTTTTCCTTTCTGTCTATCCTTCCTGAATATTGAATACCTCTGGATGTTGAGCTCCCAACCTTGATCAACCTGGAATCATGTCTCCATAATCTCAATTATATCATATTCATTAATAGCTGCCTGCGCAGTTAATTCGCCCACCTTATTACGAATACTCCTCGCATTGAGGCACAGAGCCTTCAGGTTATCGTTTTAATACACTTTGTCTCTTTAGACTTTTACTGTAATGTAGCCCTTTTTGATTTTTGTCTTGGGTTTCTCTGTCCTCCACTTTTACTTTTCTTCTTTCTATCTTTTGCTTCTGCCCCATTTTACTTCCCTCTGTCTCCCTCCAAAGGTTCCCATCCCCCTGCCATATTAGTTTAAACTCTTCCCAATAGCACTATCAAAAACTGCCCCAAGGACATTGGTTCCAATCCTGCCCAGGTGCAGACTGTCTGGTTTGTACTGGTCCTACCTCCCCCAGAACCAGCTCCAATGTCCTAGGAATTTGAATCCCTCTCTTCTGCACCACTCCTCAAGCCACGTATTCATCTGAGCTATCCTGCAATTCCTACTCTGACTAGCACATGGCACTGGTAGCAATCGTGACATTACTACCTTTGATGTCCTACTCTTTAATTTAACTCCTAGATCCCTAAACTGAGCTTGTAGGACCTCATCCCATTTTTTGTCTATATCGTGGGTACCTATATGCACCACGACAGCTGGCTGTTCGCCCTGCCCCTCCAGAATGCTCTTTGGCTGCTCCAAGACATACTTGACTTTTGCACCAGGGAGGCAACATACCATCCTGGAGTCTCGTTTGCGCCCGCAGAAACGCCGAACTATTCCCCTTACAATAGAATCCCGTATCACTATAGCTCTCCCACTCTTTTTCCTGCCCTCCTGTGCAGCAGAGCCAACCCTGGTGCCATGGATGGCTGCTGCTGCCTTTCCCTGATGAGTCATCTCCCCCAACAGTACCCAAGGTGGTGTATCTGTTTTGGAGGGAGATGGCTGCAGGGGACACCTGCAGTACCTTCCTTCCACTGCTCTTCCTTTTGGTCATCCATTCCCTATCTGCCTGAGTAACCTTTACCTGTGGTATGACCAACTCACTAAACGTACTCTTCACGACTTCCTCAGCATCGCGGATGCTCCAGAGTGAATCCATGTGCAGCTCCAGTGCCACAATGTGGTCTGTCAGGAGCTGCAGCTGGATACACTCCCTGCACATGCAGTCGTCAGGGATGTTGGAAGCGTCGCTGTCTTCCCACATAGCTCGGGTGGAGCATGACACAGGTCTGGCCTCTCCTGCCATGAATGAACCCTTAAATTAGTTAATTTTTCAACAATGACAAGGTTTCTTACTGCTAAGAACAAGAAGAAAGAAAAACGAAAGGAAAACTACACACTACTCAACCAGCCAATCACTTGCCCTCTTGGTTGTGACGTCACCCTTCGATTACTTTAAACTTCTTTCTTACTTTTGATCCTGCACCAGCTGTAGCTCGCTGCTCGCTGCTCCTCCTCCAGCTACACCTCCGACTGCCGCCGATCCCCGACTCCTGCTGGGCCTTTATAGGGCCCTGCTCGCTCCACCTCCCCGCCGCTCGAACGCCCAGACAACTGGAGACCAGCTCTGCTGCACGGATCTGGTGTACACACATATCGCAGTGTGGGCTGGCCCGTGCTGTCCCTGGGCCCCTGGCCCTGAACTCACACCACCCCTGGGCCCCGATCACATCCCTCCACAGTCTCTCACTGCTCCTGCTGTACCTGCCCACGCTCCAATCACCGACCTGGACTTTGATGACATCACTCTTCGCTGCCGTCGCCCTCCTGCACCAGCTCGCGCTGTACCTTGCCGTGGTACACCACCACGCTGCTCCCAGGCCGCCGCTCACCGCTCCTTTTATGGCCCCGACCTGCCGCTGGTGTTCTCACGCAGGTCGGGGCCTCCACGCTGCTCCCAGCAAATCCAGTTACACGCCGTGTCACCGCACAATTCTCAGCTGTGATTGTAAGCTGACTATATTTAAAGCTATCGCAGCGTCTGTAAGCAGTGTTCCCTGGTAGTCTAGTGGTTTCGGGTCTGGTGCTCTCACTGCCGTGGTCTGGGTTTGATTCTCGGTCACAGAAAGCATTTTTACAGAGCAAGTTGACAAAAATAATTGAAGTCTGTGAGATACTGAATAATTGTTTCAATCATCATTAATCCACCCACATGTGTTGCACACTGAAGGAAATACAAATAAGTGACTGTCAAATTTTAATAAATTTTTATACAACCGTAGAATCAGCAGAAAAACAGGATATTCAGCCCATAGTACCTAATAAATAGCCCATAGTACAAGAGTAAGGAAGTCTTGCTGCAATTGTACAGGGCTCTGGTGAGACCACACCTGGAGTACTGCGCACAGTTTTGGTCTCCTTATCTGAGGAAGGATACACTTGCCTTGGAGGTGGTGCAACGGAGGTTCACCAGATTGATTCCTGGGATGTGAGGACTGTCCTATGATGAGAGATTGTGTAGAATATGCCAATACTCTCTGGAGTTCAGAAGAAAGAGAGGTGATCTCATTGAAACGGACAATATTCTGAAGGGGATTGACAGGATAGCTGTTGAGAAGCCCGGCTAGCTCAGTCGGTAGAGCATGAGACTCTTAATCTCACGCTCGTGGGTTCGAGCCCCACGTTGGGTGATTAATTTTCCTTAAATCTTATGTTGTTTTCACGGGAAAACATTATTGATGAACCCATAATCTTCTTTTGCACAATGAAAGAAATGCGAACTGAGGGAGAGTTGATAATTTAATCATTTGTTCTGTGCTCTGCATAAGAACACAAGAACCAGGAGCAGGAGTCGGACATTTGGCCCTTCGAGCCTGCCTTCTTTTGCACTGAAACAACTTATAACCGTGTTTTTAAATTAGCAGTGCCAGATATTTCGAGGGCACCTTTCAATACTTCACAAAACCATTGCTTTCGCGACAGCCACCCGGGATCGAGGCTGTTTCTGAAGTAACTTTGATATTACCGTTTGGAATTGAAGTGGAATAATTTTATGAAGTTAGATGGATGTCCCAATGCACTTCAGAGTGGTGTCAAAACAAATGAGTTTGTAATTAAATACAATTAATGGTAGGAGTGGGTTTCAAACCCATGCCTCAAGAGGAAACTGTAACCTGAACGCAGCACCTTAGACCGCTCGGCCATCCTGACTGGTGAATGCGCCAGTTGCAAGTTATTGCTCTGGAAAGTTTCAGACCGGGCGCTTGTTCAGTGTTGCTGGAAAGCCCAGTGCTGCTGGAAAGCCCAGTGCCCGGGATATCCTCTCCTCCGGGGTTTTCCTGAGCGTGTGCTCGGTGTACGGGGAGCTTTGGCCCGGGTCCGAGGTTGCTTGCATCATGCGACAATGTGACCCGGACTGCTTTTGTTCAATTTTATCGCACACAAGTTTTTGTTTCAAAAACAATATTTCTGCCTGGGATCAAACTAAGGTCATTTCGCATGTGAGACAAACGTGATAACCACTACACTACAGAAACTACTGCTTAGCTCAGTGCCCAGAGAGAAGTGTTCAGCAACAAGCTGAAATGCTCAATCCCTCTCTCTGCAAAAAGTTCCTTTTAGAAACATTTCTCTGAACGGAACTGCACCAAACAACAATGTTCTCCTTTCAATGTCATTAAGCTCCCCATTTTCCGCCTCTGCAATTTTCTGGACAAGGACAAGGACTGAAAGTGCTTTGCGATCAGAAAATTGCCGGAACCCCTGTGGTTAATGACAGGACTTTTGGTGGTTGATTTCCGTACACACCTTGGAATTCAGGAGAACCTGTTTCGTGGTTTAAAGTTCGAGATAAACCCACGGGGCGGAGCCAACAGGAGCCTGGCAGCAATCAGTGACAGGAACATGCAACTTAAGCAGGCCCGGCTATCAACGTCATTGCCATCACCGAACCCCGCACCATCAACATCCTGGGGGTCACTATTGACCAGAAACCTGACGGCATCTGTGTGAATTGCTCTAAATCGATATTTAGCAGAGCCTAAAGAGGGGAAACTGACGCTGTGGATGAGAAAAGGCCGAGCCAAAGTGTAATGTTGGAGATGATTTTGTTCTTTTTGAGAACTGTTTCAAAGACTTTGGTATGGTCAGTTCCATGGTGTAATGTTCAGCACTCTAGCCTCTGAATACAGTGATCCGAGTTCAGATCTTGTTGTCCCAGCTGCTGAAATTTTGAGACAAACAAATGAAAGACACCTGGTGCTGGTGGGCAGTTTTGTTGCCTTTGTCATTGTTGCTTGATCTACAAGTCTCGTTGTCAAATCGTGTGCTCAACCGTCAGTTACCTGTGTAAAACTCGAGTTCTCTCAAAATTCACAGATTCCCCCTCTGTACAAAGAAACTCTAAGGAAGGCTCATTTTGGAATCGCTTAAAATGAACTTTGGGATTTTAAAGGTTGCATGAGTCTGCAAGGGAAAAGGACTGCAAATGTTCCAGGGGAACAGTAATCTCTTAAAAGACCAGTCTTTGGGTATTGGAGCTGTCTGGGATATTCGAGCTAAAACAAATTGTATGCGGAACTGTGTAAACTCCAAAACTCTGCTCCCGAGGAGACATTAACATAGCAACAATTGACCCAGAGATAGCCAGCGATAGCTCCAAGAATGAAACCCATCCACACATGCATAATGTTAATCACCTTCCGGCCTGCATGGAAAACCCAGGCCTAGGCAGACAACGTAAACACCGAATATAATTCATATAATTACGATTCGAATTCAACCGATCGACACATCCTAAAACACGTTACTGTTAACGAGCCCGCCAAAATCCAACAAAGAATTACCAATCCAAAATTAAGACAAAGAATTGGGTTTGATTTGGCGCGCACATTCGCAAGGCTCTCAAGGTATAATTGAGGCCCTGTTTTACAGTGAAGTAGCCACCTTTGCTCCTACACCAGCTTCATATACTTCAGACCTGGCAGACTTCAAGATCAGCACACCAGCTTTCATTAACCTGGTATCTTCAGAACATTGACCAAGACAGCATCGCAAACAGATCAGCCATGTTCTTTTTGAATGGCGGAGCAGGCTCAAGGGGCTAGATGGCCTACTCCTGTTTCTAATTCTTATGTTATCTTATTTTTAACAACCAGGACACCAAGCATGCCGCGGCAGCAAGAGGCTCAAGAAACAACCAACAAGATATTACCAGCAACCAAATTGGCAATATTGAGCCACTGTGAACAACGACTTCCAAACTGAAGTCAACTCGACGAAAACCCGAATATTCGCAAGCTGTTTTCACTCTACAAGCTATCCCTGAGCAGCCAACTGGTAAAACATTACCGAAAGGAACTTTACAACCCACTCCTACCAGAGCAAAGTGGATACTCACCCCATAAATCCAAAACATGCCCTACTGCATCAGCGGACTCCACCCAACTGAAGACTATGCAGTAAGAAATCTTCCACGATGTTCGGGGTTCGACAAGCAGAACCTACAGAGTCCAGCGAACCCTGAAACCGTGATCCACCGCTAACTGTCAATAAGAGGATTGGTGAGCATTATCCCCGTTGCCCTAGAGTTTAACCGAGTCAGATTTAGGTATTGGGAGGAGGGAGGTGTATTATTTTCTGTAACCCCTTTTGCATGTGTAATAAAGTGTTCCTTATTCTAGAGATTGTATGTTTTGACATTGTACTTATCTTTCCTGAATAAAATTAAAGTTTCTTGCACCAAACCAGTTGTCTCTTGCACTTTGTCACATCCCCAAAAAATCCAAAGTCGAGAACTCAGGGAATGGGAGCAATTCGAACCGCTCAGAAGGTCAGAGGTGAACGTGACCTCCGAGACCACCCCCTACACCTGTTACAAGTCAGCGGAGGAGAAATCAGTTTGTCGTCTAATGCTGCTTTTGCCTGCACAGTGTGTGCTGAGATTATCTGTGCAATATGCAATCAGCAGGATGAATATGCACTCGACAAAACGTTGCATTTTCTTTTCATGCCAAGCATTTTACATTAATGCATTGCAATGCCAACGCACTTTTTACCTGGCAAGACTGAAGTACAAGCTGTGATGAACAGTGTGAAACAGAAACAGCTACTTGAGAACCCATAGCCTCGACGGTATCTGTGTGAATTGCTCTGCATCGATAATTAGCAGAGCGTAAAGTGGGGAAACTGACGGTGTGGATGAGAAAAGGCCGAGCCAAAGTGTAATGTTGGAGATGGTTTTGTTGTTTTGGGAAATGTTTCCAATTTTTTGCCATGGTTGGTTCCATGGTGTAATGGTCAGCACTTTGGATTCTGAATCCAGTGATTCAAGTTCAAATCTCGGTGGATCTGAATTCATGTTGTCCCAGCTGCTGAAAATTTGGGATCAACAAGTGAGAGACACCTGGTGCTGGTGGGCAGTTTTGTTGCCTTTGTCAATGAGGCTTGATCAACAAGTCTAGTTGTCAAATCGTGAGCTCAACCGACAGTTACCTGTTACAAACCAGTGGAGGAGAAATGAGTTTGTTGTCTAATGCTGCCTTTATCTGCAGAGCATAAAGAGGGGAAACTGACACATCCTGTGAAGATGCCCCACTTTCGAACATTCATTTGATGAATATTGTCTAAACTCACACTGATGATGCTGATGATTGCCCCCACAATGCCAACAGGGTGAAATCTGGTTCGAAGCAGTTGGCGGGCTCTGAGCAGCGGCAGGTTTCGTGTAAGCAGCTCTGTCCGAAAACGGCGCCATCTTGTTTACAGTACTTGCCGTGGAACTCTGACTCATCGATAATATCTGCCTCAAATTATCATCCGTCGTCATGCAAGCCTGGGCAGTCGCGATGGCCTTTTTCAAATCCAGCGTCTCTGCAGCCAACAGCTTCCTGAGGATCGCATCATGGCTGATGCCCAGCACGAAGACATCACGCAGCATGTCTTCCAGCATGTTCCTGAACTTACACGGCTCAGCAAGACGTCGCAGGTCGGCAATTAATCCCAACACATCCTCACCCTCAGCACGAACATGTGTGTAGAAACGGTAGCGTGATGTGATGATCCCCTCTGTGGCTTCAGATGGTTACCCACCAACGTACACAATTCTTCATACACTTTTTCCACCGAAAGTATAGGCGAGAGAAGATTCTTTCTGAGGCCGTAAATTTTCAGACCACAAACGGTGAGGAGAACTGCCCTGTGCTTAACTGTGTAGGTCTCTGCCTCCATGCCGTTGGCCACAAAATACTGATCCAGGCGGTCGACAAAATCCGTCCAATCCTCACCCTTCACAAATCTCTCCAGGATTTCCAATGTGCCCGTTGTGCGTGCGAAGGGTCTTAAATTACCTCGTCGCCAATTGTAATGACTCAAGAGTCTTGTTGCTGTAAACTCACTCAGGTGCAACCTGATCCATCTTTATTCCAGCCCGAGAGTGTCTGCGTGACAAAGACACCCAGCTTAGAAACAGATGACCAAGCACGCATGCCACATGTGTAAACCCCCATGACCTCCGACTGCGGCGCCCTCTGGTGTCTGGTGACCCCCAAGCATTAATATGTATCAACCCCTCGAGCCTATTCCTCCAGTCAATGAGATTGTGGCTGATCTGTGTCCTCACGCCTTGGCTCCATATCCTGTAATACCCTTGGCAAGAAAACCTTCATCTACCTCAGATTTAAAATAATTCATTGAGATAGCATCTGCTGCATTTTGTGGGAGAGAGCTCCTCACTTCTACCACCCTTTGAGTGAAGAAGTGTTTCCCAACGTTTCTCCCGAATGGCCAGATTGGGATTTTAAGGTTGTGTTCCCTTGTCTTAGAGTCCTCCGCCAGCGGAAAGTGTGTCTCTCCATCTACCCTTCAATTCCTTTCCAAGTCCAATACACCCAATGAAATCGCTCCCTAACCTGCTGTATTCCAAGGACCAGAAGCCTAGTTTATTTAATCTATCCTCACAGTTTAACACGGAGCCCTGGTAACATTCTCCACGGCCAATATATCATTTCTAAGGTGCGGTGCCCAGAACTGTGCACAATACTGCAGATATGATGTAATCAGGGCTTTTTATAGTTTAGTAATACATTCTCTTCTTTATATTCCAGCACTGTAGATCTAAAGACTAAAATTATTTTAGCCTTTGTGAATATATTTTGCACCTGACTACTATATTTTAGTGTATGTACATGGGCCCCGAAATCTACCCACGGCTCCCAGCTTTATACCACTCAAAAAATACTCGATCTATTTCTCTCAGGTTCAAAATGGATGAAGTCACGCTTGTGTGTTTTATAATCCATCTGCCACAGCCTTGTTCGCTCACTTAATCTATCAATTTATCTTTGTAATGTTGTGCCTATATCTACACTACTTACTATATATACACGACATACTTTGTACCATCGGCAAACTTAGATATTTGGCTCTCTGTAATGTTGTCCATGTCATTAATAAATAGAGTGTATAGTTGATCCTCCAGCACAGATCCTTGTGGGACACCACTAGTTCGACATTCCAATTCGAATATATTCACATTATCCCTACTCCCTGTCTTCGACCATCTAAACAATCTTCTAACCACTCCAATAATTTGCCTTCAATTTCACTCATTTTAGCTAACAGTCTCTTTTGTGGAACCTTGTGCATTTCGCAGCCACCGACTCCTTCCCTTTCCCTGCCACATGTCTGAGGCTGAACCAAACTGTTTGCAACCTTGGTGCAATATTGGACCCTGAGGTGAGCTTCTGACCACATATCCGTGGCATCACTAAGACTGCCTATTTCCAGCTCCATAACATCACCTGACCCTGCTCCTGCTTCAGGTCATCTGCTGCTGAAATCCTCATCCATGCATTTGTTACCTCTAGACTTGCCGTGGCTGGCCTTCCACGGTGTACCTTATGTAAACGTGAGGTCATCCAAGACTCTGCTGCCCATGTCCTAACACAGAATAAGTCTCATTCACCCATCACCACTGTGCTCACTGACCGACACTGTTTCCTGCTTAAGCAATGCCTTGATTTAAAAATTACATTCCTTAATTTCTCAAACCCCTCCATGGTGGCGCTCCTCCCTATCTCTGTCATTTCCTCCAGCCCCACAACTCCCCAAGATATCTGCGCTCCTCATACTGGCCCCTTGAGCATCCCCGATTTTAACGGCAAATGTAACGGCCCTATTAAATAAAGGAGGAAGACAGAAAGCGGTAAACTATAGATCAGTTATGCTGGAATCCAATAGTATCAGGCCATTTAGAGAATCATAATACAATCAAGCAGAGTCAGCATGGTTTTATAAAAGTGAAATCGTGTTTGACAAATTTGCTATAGAGTTCTTTGAGGATGCAACGAGCAGGGTGGTTAACGGGGAACAAGTAGATGCAATGTATTTGGATTTCCAGGGAACATGCGATAAGCTGCCACATAGAAGGTTACTGCACATGATAAGTGATCGGGGGTTGGGGGTCATATATTAGCATGGATAGACGATTGGTTAACTAACAAATAACAGAGAGGTGGCAAACTGTAACTGGAGGGGTGCCACAGAGATCAGTGTTTGTCCTCAATTATTTACCAGCTATATAAATGACTTTGATGAATGGACCGGGTGTACTGTAGCCAAATTTGCTGAGGATACAAAGATAGGTGGGAAAAAAAGTTGTGAGGAGGATGCAAATAATATGCAAAACTATATAGATAGGTTAAGATCTGGGGGTTAATATGCATGGAAAAAACATAGCATGCAGGAAAGCAAATGGAATGTTAGTCTTTATTGCAAGGGGGATGGAGTATAAAAGTAGGGAAGTCCTGCTACAACTGTACAGGGCGTTGGTGAGACCACACCTGGAGTATTGCGTGCAGGTTGGTCTCCTTATTTAAGGAGGGATATATTGCATTGGAGGCATTTCAGTGGAGGTGCATGAGGTTGATTGCTGAGATGAAGGGGTTGCCTTATGAAGAAATATTGAGCTGGTTGGGCATATACTCATTGGCGTTTGGAGGAATGAGATGTGATCTTACTGCAAATTATAACATTCTGAGGGGGCTTGACACGGATGATGCAGTTAGGACGTTTCCACTCGAGGGGGAATCTCGAACCCGGAGGCATAGTTCCAGAATAAGGGGTTGCCCATTTAAAATGGTAATGAGGATGAATTTATTCTCTCAGATGGTCATGAATCTTTGGAACTCTTGTACCCAGAGAGCTCTGGCGGGTGGGCCATTGAATATATTTAAGGTGGAGGTAGATGAATATTTGAATGATAACCAAGTCAAGGGATATGGAAAGTGGGCAGGGAAGTGGAGTTGAGGCCAAGATCAGATCAGCCATGATACTATTTAATGGCGGAGTAGGCTCAAGGGGCAAAATTGCTCCGATTTCTTGTGTTCTCATGTATAAAGCCCGGCGTCCCATATGCTTTGCTAACTGCTTTATTAGCTTATCCAACACCTTCAAAGATTTGTGCACAAACACTCCCAGATCTGTCTGTTCTTGCTCCCCCTTTAAAATTGTACCATTGAGTTTGTACGGTCTCTTTTCATTCTTGCTACAACACATATCACCTTACAATTCTCTGCACTGAATTCTATCGGCCCTTTGTCCGCGCATGCCACCAGCCGGTCTATGTCTTCTTGAAGTCTATTGCTACCTTCCTCACTTTTCGCCACGCTTCCAAGTTTCGTGCTTTCGGCAAATTGTAAACTTGCGCCCTGCTCCCCCAAGTGCAATTCATTAATATCTATCAAAGCCAGCAGTGGTCCGAGGACTGAACCTTGAACGTCACTGTACATCCTCCGCCAGTCCGAAACACAGCCATTCACCACAGCTCTCTGCTTGTTGTCCCTTTGCCAATAATGTATCCATGCTGCCCTTTTATCCCATGTCATTCAATGTTGTTAACACGCCTCGTATGTGGTACGTCATCAAACGGCAGCTCATGGTTATCATATTGCTCAGTTAGTCACAAATTAAGGATATTCTTGTTTTATTTATCCGCGGAATGTGGGTGTCACTGTAAGTTGGACATTTATTGCCCATCACGGATTGCCCTTTCGGAGGTGATGGTGAGCCACATTCTTGAACCTCTGCCGTCCGTGTGGTGAAGGTCCTCCCACAGTGCTGTTAGGGAGGGAGTTCCACGATTTTGACCCAGCGACAATGAAGGAATGCCGATATATTTCTAAGTCAGAATGGTGTGTGACTTGGGTGGGAACCTTGAGGTGCTGATATTACTATGCACCTGCTGCCCTTGACCTTCTGGGTGTTAGAGGTGGCAGATTTGGGAGGTGCTGTCGCAGAAACAAAATAGATGAATTACTAGTGCAAACAGAACTTAATAGGTTTGATCTAACAGACATTACAGAGACATGGTTGCAAAGTGACCATGGTTGGGAACTAAATATTCCATGATATTTAACTTTTAGAAGAGATAGGCGAAATGAAAAAGGAGGAGGGATATCTGATAATGAAGACATTAGCGAAAGGATCTTAGCTCTAAAAACCAAGAAGTAGAATCAGTTTGGGTGGTGCAAAGAAACAGCAAGAGGCAGAAGCCTTTGCTGGGAGTTGTTTATAGGACCTCGAACAGAAGTGGTAATGTAGGGCACAGTATAACTCCACAAAATTAGAGGTGCATGTAACGAGGGTAATACAGAAATCCTGGGGGAGATTAACCAACATATAGGCTGAGCAAACCAAACTTGCAATAATAGTGTGAAGGACGAATTCATGGAATGTGTACAAGATGGTTTTCGAAATCATAAGTTATGGCACCAACTGGAGAACAGGCCATTTTGGATCGAGTATTTTGCAATGAGAAAGAGTTAATTAATAACCTTGTAATAAAGCGGCCCTTGGGAAGAGTGACCATAATATGATAGAATTTTACATTAAGTTTGAAAGTGATTTATTTAAATCTGAAACTTGAGTCTTGAATCTAAACAAAGAAACTATGTATGTATACATGAGGGGAGAGATGGCTAAGTTAGATTGGAAAACTACATTAAAATGTCTGACGATAGACAAGCAATGGCCAGCATTTAAGGAATTAATACATAATTTACAATAACCATACATTCATTTAAGGCACACAAGCCCCACAAGAAAAGTGCTCCAACCGTGGCTAACAAGAGAAGTTTAAATTAGTATTAAATCGAAGGAAGAGGCTTATAATTTTTCCAAATAGAGCAGTAGGCCGGAGGATTGAGAGGATTTCAGAATTTAGCAAAGGAGGACCAAGAAATTGAAAAGGAAAGGGAAAATAGAAAATGAGAGACTAAAAGCTTCGACAGGTATGTAAAAAGGAAACGATTAGCCAAAGTCAATGTGGGCCCCCTACAGGCTGAGACAGGAGAAATTATAATGGTGAATAAGGGAATGGAGGAGAAATTAAAGAAATACTTTGTGTATGTCTTCATGGAAGAAGACACAAAAAACCTCCAGGAAATAATGGAGTACCAAGGGTCTAGCGAGAATTAGGATCTGAAAGAAATTAGTATTAGTAAAAAAAAGAAGAACTGGAGAAATTAATGGGACTGAAATCCAATAAATCCCCTGGACCTGACGGCCTACATCCTAGGGTGTCGAAAGTGGTGGCTATAGCGATAGTGGATGCATTGGTTGTCATCTTCCAAAATTCCATAGATTCTATAACGGTTCCCGCAGACTGGAAGGTAGCGAATATAACCCTGCTATTTAATAAATGAGGGAGTGAGAAAATGGGGAACTACAGACCAGTTAGCCTGATATCAGTAGTATGGAAAATGCGATAATCTGTCATTAGCCCCCAGCTATTCATAATCTCTATCAATGATTTGGATGAGGGGACCAGGTGTGATATGTCCAAGTTTGCTGATGACACAAAGCTAGTTGGGGATGTAAATTGTGAGGAGGATGCAAAGAGACTTGAAGAGAATGTAGACAGGCTATGTGAGAGGGCAAGAACCACGGCAAATGGAATAACATGTGGAGAAATGTGAAGTTATCCACTTTGGTAGGAAAAATAGAAAAGCAGAGTATTTTTTAAATGGTGAGAGATGGGGAAATGTTGGTGATTAGACGGATCTGGGTGTCCCTGTGCACCAATCACTGAACGTTAATATGCAGGGACAGCAAGCAATTAGGAAAGCAAATGGAATGTCGTCCTTTATTATAAAAGGATTTGAGGTAAAGAAGTTTTACTGTAATTATGTAGGGCCTTGTTGAGACCAAACCTGGACTCCTGTGTATAGTTTTGGTCTTACCTAAGGAAGGATATACAGGGCACAGAGAGCATGCAACGAAGGTTCACCAGACTGAATCCTGGGATGGAGGCAGGAGGGGAGATTAGGTCCTATTAGGAGAGATTGAGTAGAATAGGCCTAGAGTAGAGAGGTGATCTCATTGAAACATACAAAACTCTGACAGGGCTTGACAAGGAAATGCAGGGAGGATGTTTCCCCTGGTTGGGGAGTCTAGAACCAGGGGTTGCAGTCTTGGAATAAGGTGTTGGCCACTTAGGATTAAGATGAGGAGACATGTCTTCATTCAGAGGGTGGGGAATCATTTGAATTCCCTACCCCGGGGTCTGTGCCTGCTCAGTCATTGAGTATATTCAAGATAGAGATCGATAGATTTTTGCATGTTAAGGGACAATGGCTATGGGGATAGCACAGGACAGTGTTGAGGTAGAAGTTCAGCCATGATGTTATTGAATGGCGCAGCAGGCTCAAGGGTCTGATTGGCCTACTCCAGCTCCTATTTCTTATTATCATGTGTCCATTACAGACTTCGAGCACAGAGTGCCTGTGGGGAATGGGGAAGTGAACAAAACTTGTGCAGGTTGGGCCTATACTCACTGGAGTTTAGACGAATGAGAGGTGATCTTATTGAAACCGAAGATTCTATGGGGGCTTGACAGGTTTGATGCAGAGAGGATGTATCCCCTAGTGGAGTAATCTAGAACTAGGGGACATAGTTTCAAAATAAGGGGTCGCACATTTAAAACAGAGGTGAGAAGGATTTTCTTCTCCAAGAGGGTCGTGAGTCTTCGGGATTCTCTACCACATAGAGCTTTTGAGGCAGGGTCATTGAATATATTTAAGGTGGAGATAGACAGAGTTTTCAATGATAGGGGAGTAGAGGGTTATGGGGTGCAGGCATAAAATTGGAGTTGAGGCCAAGATCATATCAGCCATGATCTTATTGAATGGCAGAGCAGGCTCGAGGGGCCGATTGGCCGACTCCTGCTCCTATTTCTTATGTTCGTATATGGAGACCAGCAGAAATCCCCACTGGGAGCACATGTCCATCTAATCTCCATTTTTATGTTGATTAGTTTTGATGGGCTTTCTGGAAAATAATTTTCAACCATTTTAAACATCAACCCACATCTACACGACTGGGTCAATGATTACATCATCAGCACCAGTGATGTCGTCAGCTGGGACAGTGGGCTTTTGAAATAAAGTTATTGGCTGCTTGAAAACACAACAGTTAAACTTGTGTTGACCATAAAGACGCTAGCGAGAGATTTACAGAACAAAATCAACTCAATCCTTCAACGAAATAGTTCCAAATCCATCAAACTAGAACTCCTGTGCGGAAAAGTCAAGTTATTATTGAGAAATCTGCTGCGAGAATTTCATTGGACCGCAGGGAAATCAGGCGAAGAAAACGAGTAAATCGACACCAGAGAACAAATCAACAAGAAAACTTCATTAACTCTTATGAAGACCACGGATTAAAAGCTGAGAGCTCTGTGCTCGAGCAGACTCTGAGTTTATCAATAGGAGATATTGTCTGCAAAAGGCAATCTGTTCACAACCGAATTACTTCTTTTCTTCTTTTCTTATCAGTAGGAAACCTTTGGCATTGTTGCCAAATTAAGTCAATCTAAGGGTTAAGTCATGACAGGAGAGCCCAGACCCACGCCATGCTCCTCCTGTGCTATGTGGGAAATCAGGGACACTTCCAGTATCCCTGGCTACTATGTGTGCAGGAAATCTGTTCAGCTGCAGCTCCTGTCAGACCGCATTGCAGCACTGGAACTGCGCATGAATTCACTCTGGAGCATCCGTGATGCTGAGGATAACGTGAATAGCACATTTAGTGAGTTGGTCACACCGCATGTAAAGGTTACTCAGGCAGATAGGGAATGGGTGACCAGCAGGCAGAGCAGTGGAAGGAAGGTAGTGCAGGGGTCCCCTGCGGTCACCTCCCTCCAAAAGAGATATACTGTTGAGGGAGGTGGCTCATGAGGGGAATGCAGCAGCAGCCAAGTTCATGGCACCGTGGGTGGCTCTGCTTCACAGGAGGCCAGGAAAAAGAGTGGGAGAGTGATAGTGGTAGGGGAATCAATTGTAAGGGGAATAGCTAGGTATTTCTGCGGCCGCAAAGGAGACTCCAGAATGATATGTGGCCTCCCTGGTGCAAGGATCAAAAGATGTCTCGGAGCGGCTGCAGGGCATTCTGGAGGGGTGGAGTGAACAGCCAGCTGTCATGGTGCATATAGGTACCAACAATATAGGTAAAAAACGGGATGAGGTCCTGCAAGCTGAATTTAGGGAGCTAGGAGTTAAATTAAAAAGTAGGACCTCAAAGGTGGTAATCTCTGGATTTCTACCAGTGCCACATGCTAGTCAGAGTAGGAATAGCAGGATAGTTTCGAGAAATACCTGGTTTGAGGAATGGTGCAAGGGGGAGGGATTTAAATTCCTGGGACATTGGAACCGGTTCTGGGGGAGGTGGGACAAGTACAAACTGGACAGTCTACACCTGGGCAGGACTGAAACTGATGTCCTTGGCAGAGTGTTTGCAAGTGCTGTTGGGGAGGATTTAAACTAATATGGCAGGGGGATGGGAATTTATGCAGGGAGGCAGAGGGAAGTAAAAAGGGGGCAGAAGCAAAAGATAGGAAGGAGAAAAGTAAAAATGGAGGGCAGAGAAATTAAGGGCAAAAATCAAAAAGGGCCACATTCCAACATAATTCTAAAAAAAACAAGTCTGAAGGCTCTGAGTCTCAATGCGAGGAACATTCGTAATAAGCTGGATGAATTAACTGCACAGATAGCTGTTAGCAGATATGATGTAATTGGGATTACGGAGACATGGTTCCAGGGTGACCAAGGCTGGGAACTCAACATCCAGGGGTATTCAACATTCAGGAAAGATAGACAGAAAGGAAAAGGAGGTGTGGTAGCGTTGCTTGTTAAAGAGGAGATTAACACAATAGTAAGGAAGGACATTAGCTTGGCTGATGTGGAATATATATGGGTGGAGCTGCGAAACACCAAAGGGCAGAAGCCTTAAGTGGGGGTTGTGTACAGACCACCAAACAGTAGTAGTGAGGTTGGGGATGGCATCAAACAGGAAATTAGGGATGCGTGCAATAAAGGTACAGCAGTTATCATGGGTGACTTTAATCTACATATAGATTGGGCGAACCAAACTGGTAGCAATACTGTGGAGAAAGATTTCCTGGAGTGTATAAGGGATGGTATTCAAGACCAATATGTCGAGGAACCAACTAGAGAGCAGGCCATCCTAGGCTGGGTCTTGTGTAATGAGAGAGGATTAATTAGCAATCTTGTTGTACGAGGCCCCTTGGGGAAGAGTGACCATAATAGGGTCATTACGATGGAGAATGACACAGTTAATTCAGAGACTAGGGTCCTGAACTTAAAGAAAGGTAACTTCGATGGTATAAGATGTGAATTGGCAAGGATAGACTGGCGAATGCTACTTAAAGGGTTGACGGTAGATAGACAATGGCAGACATTTAAAGATTACATGGATGTACTTCAACAATTGTACATCCCTGTGTGGCATAAAAATAAAACGGAGAAGGTGGCTCAACCGTGACTAACAAGGGAAATTAGGAATAGTGTTAAATCCATGCACGTGGCATATAAATTTTCCAGAAAAAGCAGCAAACCTGAGGACTGGTGTGGAAACGTATTTTTATCTAAGCTGATACCATACGGTATTTGTGTGCCTTTTGATTAAAATGGAGTCCTGGCCCTTCCAGAACTTTCTGCATTTTAGCAGCCAGCTTATTATGAACAGCTCAACCTGCTGTTCGATGGCTGATGGTTATCAGACAGCTAGGAGACAAGTCATGCTGAGACAAGTAACCCCCCATGGTGCTCTCCTATTGTCTACACTACAGGAGTTCCATGTCACCCCACCCTTATCTTCTAGCCATTATCTCTTTCCTTTACCTCATCCATTTGAAGCAAACAGGTAAACTGACCAGGAAATTGGATAATCCTGATACAATACAAGACAGGTGATAGCCCATTACCTATGACTCATGGAGTAATGGCCGTTTGGCTTTCTGATAACCCTGACAAAAGGAAATATCTTGACACCATTTCAGTACCAGGATATAGTAATTAACTCTTTATCTGTATTCACTGACTGTGAGACAGAGCAATACACAGGGAGAGGCCAGAACTTGGGTTTTACTGTATAAATATCTTGTGAAGCTGTACCATTGCGGAGGTTTCGTTTAGCCCTTGACTGAGTGAAACCTACCCCTTGCGAGCAAGTAAATTAAAAGGGAAACTTCCATCGGAGCTGTAAGTGTCGGAGTCATTCTTTTCTGAGGTCGAGATTTCGACAGTTATTGGAGGTTCCACCGAGATGCATACTCTCTGTTCTGTGAGTAAAACGGATACAGGCATAGTGCCTCTCCAGTGAAAGGCTTCGGTGGCCAAACAAGGTGAGCCTTTGCTCACAAGAGGTTTCTTCACTGTTGAATCGCAGATGTAATCTGTTGTCCACAGCTGAGGTACTGCATCTACAAGACTCGGCATTTAAAAGTTAAAGGTATTTTTTTTTATAACCATTTCTTTCTCAGCTCGCCAGCAGAAGAGAACAGGTTCTGAAAAAAATCTCGAGACAGCCCGGGGAAGGTTTCAGTAGGTAAGAAAGCGCTAGTCGATCGAAAAGGGTTCCAGGTTCTTATATGATAAGATTTTTATTGTTTTTAATTCGGAAGGGGTTCTTATGTGATAAGACTATTAAAAGAAAAGAAAAAAAGAAAGCGCTAATAATCGATCGAAGGTTCTTATGTGATAAGATTTTTATTGTTTTTAATTCGGAAGGGGTTCTTATGTGACAAGACTATTAAAAAAAAAGAGCGCAATCGATCAAAGAGTTTGGGTACGGAACCTTAAGTTTTATCAGCTGTTATTAGGATAAGTTAAGGACTCGGTCTGTAGTGGCGTACAACGCAGACTGAGAATTTGTTTAGAGGTTATGATTTGTGTACTCACGGGAATATTGTTTGTTGTCCTTGTATTACTGTTGTGTGCAATACCTTTGTGAGTCATTGCCATTAGAGAAACGGGAAGAGTCACTAGGGAAAATTGTGATTCGGAAAAAAAAAACCACAAGGATTGATTGAGAAAAGAAACAGTAACTGATTGATCAACTACGGTTGGTTCGTGCCAACATATCTCACACACCCAGACTGAGCCCGAATTAAGAGCCTTTTCAGGCCACGTAACGGCCAGGAGAAGTGGGCGTAGAGAACTCGGTTGGCCGAAAGGATTGTGAGATCAGAAACTGTGGGAAAATCTTAATCATCCAGAATGGGTGCCGGAGCAAGTTAAAACACCACAAAAGGCACACCAGCCTATGTCATGCTCCAGAATTGTGGTCAGTCTTCAATTGACCAAAGAAACAAAAACCAGTAAAGTGGACTAAGGGTGAAAACAGGCCATTTCCACCCGATGGTTCATTTAATTTAGAGAGAACAACTTGTCTCCAGGAGTGTCTTATAAACAGAGATCCAGAAAAAAAAAAAAGGAAAGTAATAGAAAAGGCCTGGGTTCCGATTCTTCAAGCCCATGTAAAATTAACAGAGGAAGTAAATCAAATGTAAAAAAAAAGAGAACCTGATAGTGACTTATGGAAAAAAAAAATGAAGCTAGTAAAAGAAAAAGCTTTGTGAATGTCTTGTCTTTGAATGAGAGTGCTTCTGTCTTTTTTCCTTGTGTCTGGAAACCTGTTTGGAAAAGTTGTGGAGCTGCCTGTTTGTTTTAGCTCCGCCCACTTTTTCAAACAAAGTGAAGTTTTTTAACCCTTCATAGTGTTGTCCTGTATGTGGGAAGTTTAAGACATTTTAAGTTAGAAGCGCAGGTGTGGATTTATTCGGATGAGAGGTTACGGAGCTAGGAAATGCACAAAGGATAGGTTTGTTGAGACATGGTGGTTAAAAGTTGTAATGCTTTTTTTTAAAAAACCTTTGTGGGTCTCTCGAGGTGCAGGCTGGGGGAGTACACTCTCATTGTCCTTGGTGTAAATTCTTGGTACAAAAGCTTCTAGCTCAGTAAGAGGAAATTTTTTTGGATAAAGAGTGGCAGTACAATAATTGAATTGGGATTTTGAGATATTTCAGGTGATCTCCTTGATCAACATTTTGAGTGTATTGGAAAAATCTTGGGTTTGGAGGCCTTTTAATAAGATTAGAAAACAAGTACTTTACATTCTGTGATCTGTGAATCACTATAAGCATAAATGAGAAGTCCGTGTAACACACAGATTCGTCCAGTTCAGAAGCCCACACAAATGGAGGTTTGTCCATGACCTACGAGCTGTGAATGAATCTACTATATTCTCACAATGCTTAAAGGATGTGGAATGAAGTATCCCGGAATGCTTTCCAGAACCTTAAGCAGTCCCTCACTTCAGCACCAGCCTTGGGATTACCAGATTACACTAAGCTATTCAACTTATTTGTGCATCACAAGTCGGGTTTTGCGCAATCTGTTTTGACTCAGTTACATGGGGACAGGCATTTCAGTACCCAACTAGACCCAGTGGCACGCGGACTATCGGGATGTCTTCCTTCGTTGGCAGCAGCTTATTATGCTATGCAACAGGCTCAGACAATAACTCTAAATCATCAGACCATTTTATATATCCCACACTCTGTCAAGATTTTACTTACTAAATGTGCCACCCAACACCTAACCTCCGCAAGAACCACCAAATACGAGGTCGAACTGTTATCAAATCCGAACCTTGTCATCAAAAGATGTACTACCTTAAATCCAGCCACTCTACTCCCCACGGAAGACGACGGCGAACCCCATTCATGTGAAATGGTAACCGAATTAGTGACTAAACCACGTATCAATCTAACAGATGTACCAATGTGTAACCCTGATCTAGTGTACTATGTTGACGGATCAGCCTTACGAAATGATAGGGGCCAACCTAGAGCGGCTTATGCAATTGTAACTCAGTTTAATGTTGTCGAAACAGCCTCTCTTCCAGACTCCTTTTCAGCCCAACAAGCCGAATTGTTTGCGTTAACTCGAGCCTGTATTCTGGCTGAAGGACACACAGTTAATATCTACACTGACTCCAGGTATGCTTTTGGGGTATCACATGACTATGGACAAATTTGGAAGATTCGCGGGTACCTGACTTCTTCAGGAACCCCTATCAAAAATGCAGAACAAGTGGAAAATCTCCTGCGAGCCATTCAATGCCCCTTAAAACTTGCCATTATCAAATGCCAGGCACATACAGGCCAGTCGAATGAGGTGGCACTTGGGAATGCCAGAGCTGATAATGCAGCTAAGTCAGCAGCTCTGTCAAAAGGGGGGATGCAGGTGTCATTGTTCCCACTAAGGAAAAATAATTGCTCAGACCCACCACCCACTATTAATGACGTGCTGGCCTTTCAGACACAGGCCAGTACGGAGGAGGAGGAGACAGACCCACCACCCACTATTAATGACGTGCTGACCTTTCAGACACAGACCAGTACGGAGGTGGAGACAGACCCACCACCCACTATTAATGACGTGCTGACCTTTCAGACACAGGCCAGTACGGAGGAGGAGACAGACCCGCCACCCACTATTAATGACGTGCTGACCTTTCAGACACAGGCCAGTACGGAGGAGGTGGTGACCTGGACGAAGGATCAATGTTATAAAAATCCAGAAGGAATATGGGTTCACCATGACGGCCGCGTGGTGGCCCCTAGATCCTTACTTCCATGGATTGCCCGATGTGTTCATACATTCACACATGCAGGCAAAGGGGGATTGGCAGATTATATTTTGGCAACTTGGTATGCACCAGGTATTTCGGCAATTGCAAAACAAATCTGTGAAAATTGTGTTACCTGTCAGACAATGAATCCGGGTAAGACGGAAAAAGTAGAATCTGCCTCCCACCCAAATCCAGTCGGGCCTTTTGTACATTTACAAATGGATTTTATTGAATTACCTATGTGTATGGGATTCAAGTATGTATTAGTTATTGTAGATGTGTTCTCTAGATGGATTGAAGCCTTTCCATGTAAAAAGGCCGATGCCACTACTGTTGCTAAATGTTTGTTAAAAGAAATTGTACCGCGCTTCGGAATCCCTGCTAAGCTTTCCAGTGATAACGGGTCACATTTCACGGGAACTGTCATAAGAGAAATGTGTAAAGCTTTACAGATTAATCAACGTTTTCATTGCAGTTATCATCCACAATCAGCTGGACTTGTTGAAAGATATAATGGAATGCTTAAAAATAAGCTGGCAAAACTATGCAATGACACTGGACTGAAATGGACAGAACTGCTGCCCTTAGCTTTGATGGTAATGCGATCTGCAACCAACAGAACAACAGGCTTGTCACCACATGAGATAGTTATGGGACGTCCCCAACGACTACCTTTTACAGCACCATTTACTGCAAAACAGATGGACATCCACAAAATGGAGGAAAATATGTTGAATTATTGTATTGCACTAACCAAATGTATTTCCAGCTTTCATTCACAGGTAAAGGAAGCCCAAGTCAAGCCAGCGGAAGGGAAGTGTCATAACCTGGAGCCCGGGGAATTCGTTTACATCAAGATTTTTAAAAGGAAAAGCAATCTACAGCCAAGATTCGAAGGACCATACCAGGTCTTGCTGGCGACCAATATGCAATCAAGGTAAAGGAAAGACCAACATGGATCCACGCATCCCATTGCAAACGGGCACCCGACCAGGAGGAAGGGACGAAGGAATCAGAGGAACAGAAAAAGGAAGACTGAATAAAGAACTGTATGGACTATGGGGACTGATGGTGCTGGGCTTGACAGGGTTTTACTTCACATTATTGATTACACCAGGGGTACAGACCCACCACCGAAGGGAATTGCACGTAAACGTATTTATGGCTCTGAGTCATAGGTATGCTCAAGAAAGAAACTTGTCGAGTTGCTGGATATGTTCCCATGTACCTGTCCACTCCAGGGGGGGTATTCCCCTGAGATCTGTCCCCTTTAACGAATCAGAAATGGTAGAATGGTTGACAGTGCAAAACAGGACAAAACTAACTAAGGGGCCAGAAACAAAGGAGCAAACAGAATGGAGGTCGGCAGGGTATAATCTTACAGCCTTCCAGGGATGGTACCAGCCCAATTATGATAATAACCATCAGCCTCCCTTCCTAAGCATTACTCCCAGAATAGGAAATCCTGAGGGTATAATGGAGAGACTGTACAAGATCAGAATGGATTGAGTTGTCCTTGTGAAGGACAAAATGGGGGAATGTGGAAATGTATTTTTATCTAAGCTGATACCATACGGTATTTGTGTGCCTTTTGATTAAAATGGAGTCCTGGCCCTTCCAGAACTTTCTGCATTTTAGCAGCCAGCTTATTATGAACAGCTAAACCTGCTGTTAGATGGCTGATGGTTATCAGACAGCTAGGAGACAAGTCATGCTGAGACAAGTAACCCCCCATGGTGCTCTCCTATTGTCTACACTACAGGAGTTCCATGTCACCCCACCCTTATCTTCTAGCCATTATCTCTTTCCTTTACCTCATCCATTTGAAGCAAACAGGTAAACTGACCAGGAAATTGGATAATCCTGATACAATACAAGACAGGTGATAGCCCATTACCTATGACTCATGGAGTAATGGCCGTTTGGCTTTCTGATAACCCTGACAAAAGGAAATATCTTGACACCATTTCAGTACCAGGATATAGTAATTAACTCTTTATCTGTATTCACTGACTGTGAGACAGAGCAATACACAGGGAGAGGCCAGAACTTGGGTTTTACTGTATAAATATCTTGTGAAGCTGTACCATTGCGGAGGTTTCGTTTAGCCCTTGACTGAGTGAAACCTACCCCTTGCGAGCAAGTAAATTAAAAGGGAAACTTCCATCGGAGCTGTAAGTGTCGGAGTCATTCTTTTCTGAGGTCGAGATTTCGACACTGGGAGAAATTTACAATTCAGCAGAGGTGGACAAAGGGATTAATTAGAACGGGTAAAATAGAGTATGAGAGTAAGCTTGCAGGGAACATAAAAACTGACTGCAAAAGCTTTTATAGATATGGAAAGACAAAAATATTAGTGAAGACTAATGTAGATGCCTTGCAGTCAGAATGAGGTGAATTCATAATGGGGACAATGGAAATGGCAGACCAATTGAACAAATATTTTGGTTCAGTCTTCACTCAGGAAGACACAAATAACCTCCCGAAAATACTAGGGGACTGAGGGTCTCGCGAGAAGGGGCAATTGAGGGAAATCCCTCTTCGTCAGGAAATGGTGTTCGGGAAATTGATGGGATTGAAGGCCGATAATTCCGCAAGGCCTGAAAGTCTGCATCCCAGAGTACTTAAGGAAGTGGCCCCAGAAATAGTAGATGCATTGTGGTCATTTTCTCACATTCTACAGACTCTGGATCAGTTCCTATGGATTCGAGGGTTGCTAATGTAACCCCACTTTTTAAAAAAGGAGAGAGAGAGAAAACAGAGAATTCTCGACTGGTTAGCCTGGCATCAGTAGTGGGGAAAATGCTGGAATCAATTATTAAAGATATAATAGCAGCGCATTTGGAAAGTAGTGACAGGATTGGTCCAAGTCAGCATGGATTTATGAAAGGGAAATCATTCTTGACAAATCTTCTCGAATTTTTTGAAGTTGTAACTAGTAGAGTGAACAAGGGAGAACCAGTGAATGTGGTGTATTTGGACTTTCAAAAGGCTTTTGACAAGGTCCCACACCAGAAATTAGCGTGTAAGATTAAGGCACATGGGATTGGGGGTAATGTATTGACGTGGATAGAGAACTGGTTGGCAGACAAAAAGCAAAGAGTGGGAATAAATGGGTCCTTTTCAGAATGGCAGGCAGTGACTAGTGGAGTACTGCAAGGTTCAGTGCTGGGACCCCAGCTATTTACAATATATATTAATGATTTAGACAAAGGAATTAAATGTAATACCTCCAAGTTTACAGATGACACAAAGCTGGGTGGCAGTGTGAGCTGTGAGGAGGAAGCTAAGAGGCTGCAGGGTGACTTGGACAGGTTAGGTGAGTGGGGAAATGCATAGTAGATGCAGCATAATGTGGATAAGTGTTTGGTTATCCACTTTGGTGGCAAAAACAGGAAGGCAGATTATTATCAGAATGGTGACAGATTAGTAAAATGGGAGCTGCAACGAGACCTGGGTGTCATGGTACATCATTCATTGAAAGTAGACATGCAGGTACAGCAGGCAGTTAAGAAAGCAAATGGTATGTTGGCCTTCATAGCTGGAGGATTTGAATATAGGAACAGGGAGGTCTTGCTGCAGTTGTACAGGGCCTCGATGAGACCACACCTTGAGTATAGTGTGCAGTTTTGGTCTCCGAAACTGAGGATGGACATTCTTGCTATTGAGTGCAGCGAAGGTTCACCAGATGGATTTCCGGGATGGCAGGACTGACATACGAAGAAGGACTGGATCGACTGAGCCTGTATTCACTGGAATTTAGAAGGATGAGAGGGGATCTCGTAGAATCATTTAAAATTCTGACGGGATTGGATAGGATAGATGCAGGAAGAATGTTCCTGATATTGGGGAAGTCCAGAACCGGGGTCTCAGTCGAAGGATAAGGGGTAAGACATATAAACCTGAGATGAGGAGAAACTTCTTCACTCAGAGAATTGTGAACCTGTGGAATTCTCTACCACAGAAAGTTGTTGAGGCCAGTTCGTTGGATATATTCAAAAGGGAGTTTGATGTGACCCTTACGGCTAAAGGGATCAAGGGGTATGGAGAGAAGGCAGGAGTGGGCTACTGAGGTGAATGATCAGCCGTGATCTTATTGAATGGTGGTGCAGGCTCGAAGGGCCGAATGGTCTACTCCTGCACCTATTTTCTATACTTCTATGTATGTTTCCCTGTTGTAGTTTTTTTTAAGGTGATGTTTGTTGAGATATTGAATTGAAAAGATAGAATTACAGTGACGATGAATTGATAATCAAAGAACAAACTTCTACTTTGGAGAAATAAACAACACTGGATTGTCAGGAAGAGAAAGAAGGGGAGCATTAAATTACTGACAGGAACTGGAATGAAACTCGAGGGATGGAGCATAGAGAGAGTGAACTGCTCAACACAGTGAATTACCAGCAGGAAAATGTCTTTAAAACGGGGATTTGGTGAGAGTGGGGATTAGGTGCAGAGAGGGAAGGAGGTGAGAAGTAATTTAAACAGGGGCGGGGGGGACAAGAGCAAAATACAGGAGGGAGGAGTGAAGCACTCGATGTAAAAAGAACTTTAACATCACTAACGGTTAATGTCAGTAAAATGATGGGAGAGCCGAGACCCATTGCCTGCACATTGTGTTCAATGTGGGAACTCGAGGACACTTCGTGTCTCCTGGATTACCACGGGCACAAGAAGTGCCTCTGCTGTTGGAGCTCGAGCTCAGGGTCTCTGAGCTTGTGGAGCACCAGGTGTCACCGCTGGGAATATGGGAGGCTGAGATTTCCCGGGAGCACACGTTCCAGGAGGTGGCCAGCGTGCAGCACAGAGAGTTCAGGAGGACAGTACGTGGGTGGCCATCCGACATGGGAGGAATACGAGGCAGGCAGTGCAGCAATCTGCCGGGAGTGTGGCACTCAGAAACTGGTTGTCTTCGCGGGTAGCAGCACCTCGGGCGCACTACAGTCGAGAGCACATTGACGGCACAGTGGGGCAAAGGACTACATGGGGGCACAGGAAAGGGTAGAAATGCCGAGTTCACAGGAGATTGAATAGTGAGGGGGATAGACATGTGCTTCTGTAACTCTCGGTGTGAGTCACACATGAAATGTTCCCTCCCTGGTGCCAGATTAACAGATGACGTGGAACAGAAACATTCTGTGGGGCAGGGGAACAGTCAGAAGTCGTGGTCCATGTTGGAACTAATGATATCGGATGGAAAAGGCTTGGCGCCCTACAGACAACACTTGGCCAGTTAGGGAGGGGCTGGAAGAGAAGGACCTCGAAGGTGACAATCCCTGGATTATTGACACTGCCGCGCACTAGTACATCGATTACATACAATATGCAGCAAAGAATCAGACCATTCGGCCAACCAGTCCATGTCGGCGGTTATGTTCAACTGGAGCCTCCTCCTGTCCTTCCTCATCTAAATCTATCAGCATAACCCTCTACATCCACCCCCCTCATCGGCTTAAATACACCGATAGTACAGTACAAGATAAATCAGGTTAATGCGTGGCTGGTGATATGGTGCGAGAGGGAGGCTTTACATTCCTGGAACATTGGGACCAATCCTGCGGCAGGAGAAACCTGTTCAAGATGGAGGGATGCACATGGACCGGGCTGAGGCAAATGTCCTCACAGGGAGGTTAACTCGTGCTATGGGGGAGGGTGGAAACTAATTTGCCAGTTGTTGGGAATCAGGATGATGCATCAGAGAGGAGGCACAAGGTGTACAGAGGACGGTGAGTGAAAGCAGCATCAGAATTACAAGTAGTTCAAAAAGAGGGATCAGACGGGGGAGAAATGCAAAGGCCAGTTTGGAGAACATGTGCGTAAATTCATCATCATCATAGACAGTCCCTCGGAATCGAGGAAGATTTGCTTCCACTCCTGAAGTGAGTTCTTTGGTGGCTGAACAGTCCAATACGAGAGCCACAGTCCCTGTCAGAGGTGGGACAGATAGTCGTTGAGGGAAGGGGTGGGTGGGACAGGTTTGCCGCATGCTCTGTCCGCTCTCTGTGCTTGATTTCTGCATGCTCTCGGCGACGAGACTTGAGATGCTCAGCGCCCTCTCAGGATGCACTTCCTCCACTTAGGGCGGTCTTGGGCCAGGGACTCCCAGGTGTCAGTGAGGATGTTACACTTTATCAGGGAGGCTTTGAGGGTGTCCATGTAACATTTCCTCTGCCCACCTTTGACTCATTTGCTGTGAAGTAGCTCCGAGTAGAGCACTTGCTTTGGGAGTCTCGTGTCTCATGTCTGGCGTGCGGACTATGTGGCCTGCCCAGCGGAGCTGATCGAGTGTGGTCAGTGCTTCAATGTTGGGGATGTTAGCTTGAATAAGGCTGTTGATGTTGGTGCGTCTGTCCTCCCAGGGGTTTTGTAGGATCTTGCGGAGACATCGTTGGTGATATTTCTCCAGAAACTTGAGGTGTCTACTGTAAATGGTCGATGTCTCTGAGCCATACAGGAGGGCGGGTATTACTACAGCCCTGTAGACCATGAGCTTGGTGGCAGTTTTGAGGACCTGGTCTTCAAACACTCTTTTCCTCAGGCGGCCGAAGGCTGCTCTGGCGCACCGGAGGCGGTGTTGGGTCTCGTCATCAATGCCTGCTCTTGTTGATAGGAGGCTCCCGAGATATGGGAAGTGGTCCACGTTGTCCAGGGCCGCGCCGTGGACCTTGATGACTGGGGGACAGTGCTGTGCGATAAGGACAGGCTGGTGGAGGACCTTTGCCTTACGGATGTTTAGCGTAAGGCCCATGCTTTCGTACGCCTCAGTAAATACATCGACTATGTCCAGGAGTTCAGCCTCTGGATGTGCGCAGATGCAGGCCTCATCCGTGTACTGTATCTCAACGACAGAGGTTGGGGTGGTCTTGGATCTGGCCTGGAGACGGCGCAATCTCTTTGCTATTAGCCACTGGGAAAGTCATCGCTATAGTCCTCCTCAACCACCTTCTTCCCTTGGCCGAGGAGCTCCTCCCGGAGTCACAGTGCGGATTTAGTCCCCTACGGGGCACAACGGACATGATCTTTGCAGCGCGGCAGCTGCAGGAAAAATGCCGGGAACAGCGCCAGCCCTTATACATGGCCTTCTCTTACCTTACAAAGGCCTTTGACACTGTCAACCACAAGGGTCTATGGAGCGTCCTCCTCCGTTTTGGATGTCCCCAAATGTTCATCACCATCCTCCGCCTGCTCCACGACGACATGCAGGCCGTGATCCTGACCAACGGATCCATCACAAACCCAATCCATGTCCGGACTGGGGTAAAACAGGGCTGTGTCATTGCCCCAACCCTCTTCTCAATCTTCCTCGCCACCATGCTCCACCTCACAATCAACAAGCTCCCCGCTGGAGTGGAACCAAACTACAGAACCAGTGGGACCTGTTCACCCTCTGTAAATGCACGGCTGTATTGAATGAGGTTGTCACATGGGGTTATGATATAATAGTAAAAAGGAGAATAAGCCCAGCTTCTGCAGTCTATCCATGTAACTGAAGTCCCTCATCCCTGGAATAACTCTCACCAATATTTTCTGACCCTCTCTGAGGCTGTCACATCTTTCCTGAAGTGCGATGCCCAGAATTGGACCCAGTATTCCAGTTGGGGCCGAACCAGGATTTTACATAGGTTTATCATCAGTTCCACACTTTTCCACTCTATACCTCTGTTTATGAAGCCCATGATCCTGTACGCTTTATAACCGCTATATCGATCTGTCCTGCCAGCTTCAACGATTTACGCACACATACCCCCAGCTATCTTCTGTTTGAACACCCACTTTAGTGTTGTGCCATTTAGTTTATATGTGCTCCCCTCATTATTTCTACCAAAATGCATCACTTCACACATTTCTGCATTAAATTTCAGCTGCCATCTTTGTCTTCCTGAAGATAATCACCTTCCTCCTCACTACACTTCCAGTTTCCTCAACTGAACAATGTGAAATTGTGCGCTGGATAGCCACGTCCAAGACATCAATACATACCAAGAAAAGCTGTGGTCCCAGAGTGACCCTGGGGAAGACCACCTTCCTCCAGACTGAAGAACAACCATTCCCCACTCCTCTTTGTTTCCTGTAACTGAGACCATTTCCTATCCAGGCTACTGATCCTTATATTCCAGGGGCTTCAATTTTTCTGGCAAGCCTACTATGTGGAACTTTTTCAAATGCCTTTTGCAAATCCATGTACACTACGTCAACTGCATCACCCTCATCAATCCTCTCTGTTACCTCATCACAAATACTCCATCAAGTTGGTTAAACACGATTTTCCTTTAACAAATCCATGCATGCTTTCTTTAATTAATCTACCCCTATCCAAGTGACTGTTAATTATGTCCCTGATTATGGTTTCTCACATCTTTCTCACTACCGAGGTAAAACTTACTGGCCTGTAGTTGCTGGGTTAATTGTTACTCCCTTTCCTGAACAATGGTGTAACATTTGCAATTCTCCATTCTTCTGGCAGTACCCCTGTAGCTATGGAGGATTGGGATATTATGGCCAGTACCTCCACCATTTCCACCCTCAATTTCCTCAGTATCCGCTCCTAGTGATGTATCTGCTTTAAGCACAGCCAGCCTTCTTAAAGCCTCTTTATCAATGTTTATCCATTTGTCTCCACTACCCTCTCCTTCACTTTGTCTATGGCAGCATCCTCTCCCTTGGTGAAGATAGATACAAACACACATTTAATACCTGAAAGGGAGGAGGTAAAAGGGTGGGTGTTGCCTCTCCTGCCCTTGCACGGGAAGGTGCCGTGGGAAGGAGTGGGGCTGCTGGAGGTGACTGCAGAAGGCACCAGCTTGTCGGGGAGGGAGTGGGCCCTTTGGAATGCTGAGAGGGGAGGGAAGAGGAAGATGTGATTGGTGGTGGGACCAGGCTGGAGCTGGAGGAAATGGCGGAGGATGTCCGTAAAATGTGGAGGCTGGTTGGTTGGAAGGTGAGGACAAGGGGGACCCTGTTGTGGTTCTGAGAGGGAGGGGAAGGGGTGAGAGCAGAGGTGCAGGAAATAGAACAGACACGGTCGTGGGCCATGTTAACTATGGTGGGGGGAAATCCACTGTGAGGAAAAAGGAAGACACGTCAGAGGCACTCATGTGAATGGTGGCATCGTAAGAGCAGATGCGACGGAGATGGATAAATTGGGAGAATGGAATGGAGTCCATACAGGATGCGGGATGTTAGGGAGTATAGTCCAGCGAGCTGTGGGAGTCAGTGGCCGAAAGCCTATCGCTAGAAATGGAGACAGAGAAGTTGAGGACGTGAAGGGAAGAGTCAGAGATGGACCATGTGAAGGTGAGAGAAGGGTGGACATTGGATGCAAAGTGAATGACATTTTCGAGTTCAGGGCGAGAGCAGGAACCTGCACCAATACAGTCATCAATGTCCCCGAAAAAGAGGTGAGGGAGGGGACCCGAGAAGGACTGACACAAAGAATGGCAGATTCATAATACAGAGGATAATGAAACAGAATACAGAAAGTGCAGAGGGGAAATGTAAAGAAGAAATAAGGTGGGAATATCGAGTCTATGAGAATAGATTAGCTGGTAACATAAAAGAGAACACAAAGTATTTTATAAATGTACAAATAATAAAAGGATAGACCGAGGAAGAGTGGGGCCAATTATGGACCAAAAAGGAAATAAACTTGTTAATGCAGAGGGCTGCGACACTAAATGATGACTTTGCATCTGTTGTTACAAAAGCAGAGAATGCTGCCAATGTCACAGTAATGCTGGAGTTAGTGGAGACATTCGATTGGTAAAAAAATTAAGAGGGAATATTTAGAAGGTTGGCTCAAAGTAGAAAAGTCAACTGGTCCAGATGGGATGCATCCTGGGTTACTGAGGGAAGTAAGGGGAGAAATAGCAAAGGCTCTGGCCAGAATCTTTGAATCCTCCTTAATTTGGGACAGGTGCCCGAACACTGGAGGGTTGCAAACGTTACACCGCTGTTGAAAAAATATTAGAAAATGAGGGGTTAATAAATGATAGCCAGTATGGAATTGTGAATGGAAAATCCTGTCTGACAAACTTGAAGGAGATCTTTGGTGAAGAAATGGAGAGGGTTGATGAGGGTATTGTGGTAGATGTTGTATATCTGGACTTCCAAAAAGCGTTTGATAAAGTACACACAAGGGACAGAAAGCAGAAAGTAGTGGTGAACGGCTGTTTCTCAGACTGGAGGGAAGTATAAAGTATAAAGTGGGATCTGCATTAGGACCACTGCTCTTTTCCATATATAATAATGACGTGAACTTGTGTATACTGGGAATAATTTCAACATTGGCAGACTTCACCAAACTCAGAAATGTTGTAAACAATGAGGAGGATAGTAACAGACTCCAGGAGGACAGACAGGAGAAATTGGCAGACACATGGCGGATGAAATTTATTGCAGGGACGTGTGAAGTGATACAATTTGCAAGGCAGAATGAGGAGAGGCAATATGAACTAAATTTTAAAGGGATACAGTATCAGAAAGACCTGGCGTTTACATAACAAATCAGTGAAGGTGGCCGGACACATTGAGCAGGTTGTTAAATAAAGCATACACTATCCTTGGATTTATAAACACAGGTCGAATACAAATGGAAGGAAGTTGTGCTCAATCATTACACATCACTGGTTCGGCATTAGATGGAGTATTGTGTCCAATTCTGGGCACCACATCAAATCATGGCAGAGCTTTGGAAATGGTGCCGAGGAGATTTCCTAGAATGGAGCCAGGAATGAGGGAATTAATACCGGGGTTTATGAGGCTTTTGAGTAAAATGGGAGAAAGTGTTTCCACTGGCTGCAGGGGCGGTATCCAGGGGAGACACATTTAATATAATTGGCAAAAGAACCAGAGGCGAGCCGAGGAGACATGTTTGTCGCAGCAGGTTGTTACATTCTGGAATGCGATGCCTGAACGAGAGATGGATACAGATTCAATAATATTATTCACAAAGGGAATTTGATCAATACTTGAAGGGGGGAAATTTTCAGGGCTACAGGGAAAGGCCGGGGAATGGGACTAATTGGCTCGCTCTTTCAAAGAGCCAGTCCAGGGATTATGGGCCAAATGGCTTCCCTCTGTGCTGCATTCGATCATGAGTCAGATCAGGAAGGACACAATTACACAAATTATTGCAGAAAGCAGTAACTCTCTCCATCAAGGGACTGTGCATGTTAATAGGCCATTTCACAGGGCAGTTAAGGGTCACCCACATTGCTGTGGGTCTGGAGTCACACGTAGGCCAGATCAGGTAAGGATGGCAGATTTCCTTCCCTAAGAGACAGTCGTGCACGGGATGGGTTTTGACGACAATCCGGTGGTTCCATGGTCACCATATACTGATACTGGCCTTTTACTGCAGCTTTAGTTAGTTAATAAATTTAAATTCCCCAGCTGCCCAGGTGGTATTAAGGACTTACGTCTCCAAATGATTAATGCAGGCCTCGGGATTACTCAGCCAGTAACATAACCACTATGCAAGCTTTCCCTTAGCCCTCGGCTTGCGTTCCCTTCCGAGGGGCTGGATGGTCTTCTCCTGTCCCTATGGTACTATACTGCTCAATATGGGGCACGATGACAAGTGAAAGGCCTGAGAATGATTCCACAATAAAAAGTGTTTGTGCTAGAGGAGCACTTCTGGGATTGTATGCCAAGCTGAGCCCCTGCAGCTTCGCCAAGAGCTGCCTTCCTGCAATAACAGACAGGGAGGAGTGATTGGGGCAGGCATGGCTAGCTCAGGTAGTAGAGCAGGAGTCTCTGAATCTCAGCATTGTGGGTTCCAGCAGTTTATCTTTCACTTCTCACACTGGGGGACAGATGGTTCCAGGAGCAATCTCTTGGCTTCAGTCCATGGAACCCAGTTATAAAAATGGCCACAACGCTGAGCGGCATGAAAGGAACCCGCCAGCACTGTCGAATATCCAGTCCACTCCCATTGTACTCTCTCATTCCTTCCACGTGTGACACGGCACATTAGCTGTTCAATTCAGTTTGATTTGTTGCTGTTATTAACGATGTTATATAGAAAATATAATATTTAGATGTTGCCAACTCATTAGACTATCTGACACCTCCTGAGCGAGCCGTCCCCTGTTTGATTCTCCCTGAACACCTTATTGTCTCTGATGTGCTCTGTCTCTTACCCTCTTATTCTGAGAATTGCCTTTATTCCATTATTCCTTTATTTTTTGCCGTTATAACTAAGTTGTTATTTAGAACAAGTATTGTTTAGAAGCTGCAATGTTTAGAATATAACATGGGTCCATTAGCCTCTCTGATATCATCGGAGCTTCCCTTACCCTCACTGATTCTCCCTGGGCTCTTCTATCTTCTCCGATGCACTCTGTCTCTTACCTTCTCCGATATGCTCTGAAAATCTCTCATCCTCTTTGATGCCTGATCCGTATTCATTACGCTCTCCAGTGCCCCTGAAAGCTCCTTCCCCATGATACGTTGACTTCACCCTCTCCGATGCCCTCAGAATTGCCACTGCTTCTCTCTGCTTGATCCCCCTTAACTGTGGTACCTCCTGAGCCCCTTACCCTCTCTCATACCTTCTTGGTCACACTGCCCTCGCTGAGACCTTCTGAGAGGCCCGGACTCCTTGCCACCCCCGGGAATCCCTTGGATTCTGTTACAGCCTCTGCGAACCCCATGCACTTATAATCCCCGCAAAAAATCCCTTAGCCACCCTGATACTCTCTCTGAGGCCATTATCCCCTCTGATACCCAAGTAATATGGAATTACACATGTGTAACTACCTTCCAACGTTAACGGTGAGATCAAATCTTTGTTCAGTCCCACTCCTCCCAGGGCTGCGCTCATCTTTCAAGAATCGAGTTGGGATGGAAACATTTTTACTGGCCATGAAACACAAGGATGTGAGAACGGCGTCAGACATTTATTAGACTTACACTTGTCGGAGGCCTTCGCTCGACAACCTCCTGCAGCCACCCATCCAAAAATCACAGCGCCCTCTACAGGGCATCTGGGACCTGTGTGAACAGGGAAGCAACTGTCTCTCCTCAACCAATCAGACTGAAGCATCGTTAATGAGCAGCGCAGAGTCTGACCAGGAAGTCTCAGTTGGAAATTAAATTCAGACCGAAACCACGCACTGAAAGAAAAATAAGGAGAGGGAAAGAAACATTGGATTAAGAGAGAAATATTTATTAAAAAACTCCACCAATAACTAAAAACTGAAGGAATGAGACTCCACAATTGGAAAAGTTAATTTTCAGTGCCGGATAGTTTGTTTGGCGGTAATTAACATTTACCCGGCCGTTACAAGGGTACTGACACTGGAACGGGCATGTGTAAAGCATTTTCGGTGAGTTTCTTATCTACAATGTCATTACAGCAACTTGACGCCATTTACTCCCTTTAAATGCTGAGTCAGATGGTGAAATGGTTTTACGAGGAAGCTTTGTGAGGAGTTGGGTATCTTACACAGCAATTTCCAGATTTCCACATTGAACAGCAGGGTCCCTGAAAGTTGCTGTCCAATTTGCTCACAAACGAAGGTGGGCACTGGAAGCCTAACCATTAATTAGAACAAAATTCGATTCATGACATCAGTAAATGGAATGTTCGGACTCTATATCCTGGCAATATTGATCAACAAACTATAAGTAAAAAGTTTGACACTGAAACACATAAGGAGAAATCAGGGCAGGTGACCAAAAGCTTGGTCAGAGGTTTTTTTTAAGGAGTGTCCTGAAGAGGAAAGAGAGGTAGAGATGCGGAGAGATTTAGGCAGGGAATTCCAGAGCTTATGACATAGGCAATAGAAGGCAAGGCCAGCAACCTTTGAGCGATTATAATCAGCGATGGTCAAGAGGACAGAATTAGAGGAGTGCAGATGTCTCCTGGGGGATTGTGGGGCTGGAGAAGTTTACAGAGATAGTTGGCGAAGCCATGGAGGGATTTGAAAATAGGAATGAGAATTTTGAAATTAAGGCGCTGCTTAAGCGAGAGCCAATGTAGGTCAGCGAGCACAGGGGGTGATGGGTGAGTGGGACTTGGTGCGAGATAGGACACGGGGAGCTGAGATTTGGATCACCTAGTTTATGTAGAATGTGGGATGCCAGCGAGGAGTACGTTGGAACAGTCAAGTCTAGAGGTAACAAAGGCATGGGTGAGGGCTTCGGCTGTGGATGAGCTGAGGCAAGGGCGGAGTGAGCGATGTTACAGAGGTAGTAATAAGCGGTCTTAGTTATGCTGTCAATAGGTGGTCGAATGATCAACTCTGGGTCAAGTATGACACCAAGTTTGCGAACATTTTGTTCAGCCTCAGATAGAAGTGAGGGAGTGGGATGGAGTCAGTGAGAGGGAATAGAGTTTGTGGCAAGTCCTAAAACATTGGCTTCGGTCTTCCCAATATTCAATTGGAGAACATTTGTGCCGATCCAGAATGGGATGTGGGACAAGGAGTCTGACCAATTCGAGACCATGGAGAGGTGAAGCTGGGTGTCATCAGCGGACATGTGGAAACTGAGACTGAGTTTTTGGATGATGTTGCCAAGGGGCAACATGTAGATACGAAATAGGAGGGGGCCAAGGAGAGATCCTTGGGGAACGATGCAGGGGTGGGAAGAGAAGCCGATGCAGCTGATTCTTTGGCTACGATTAGATAAGAATGGAACCAGGCGCACGCAGTCCCACCCAGCTGGACTATGATGGAGAGACGTTGGAGAAGGATAGAGTAGGCAACCGTAGCAAAGGGCTGCAGACAGGTCAAGAGGGACCAGGAGGGATTGTTCTCCTTTGGCACAGTCACAAAGGATGCCATTTGTAACTTTGATGAGAGAAGTTTCAGTCCTGTGGCAGGCGCGGAAACCGGATTCGCGGGATTCAAACATGGAATTGTGGGAAAGATGGGCACGGATTCGGGAGGCGACAACGCATTGAAGAGGTTTCGAGAGAAGAGGGATGTTGGAGATGGGACAGTAGTTAACATGGACGGAGGGGTCGAGGGGTGATTTTTGAGCAGAGGGGTGATGACGGCTGATCAGAGGGACAGGGGGAACGTACATGAGGAGAGACAACCGTTAACAATATTAGCTAACATGGGAGCCTGAAAAGGAAGTTGGGTGGTCAACAGTTTGTTGGGAGTAGGGTAAAGGGAGAAGGAAATGGGTCTCATGGACAGGATGTGCTCAGAGAGGTCATGGGGGGAGATGGGAGATAAAGTGGAGAAGGTGTGAGCTCAGGGCTAGGGCAGTTGGAACTTTAGAATAAGTTTGTCCCGGTGGGCGAGGGGAAGGAAGGGAAGAGGCAGAGGTGGCTGAACGGATGGTCACGATCTGAGAGACAAAGAAGTCCATGAGCTTCTCACAATTAGTGTCGGAGGGTGGAGACATGAGAGAGGGGTTTAAAAAGATGGTTAACTGTGGAGAATACAAGCCACATTTTATATTGACATTCCAGAATGATTGTGGAATAGTGAGCAATGTTTGCAGACGGGAGCAGGACCCAATAATGCTTTATGTGATCCAGCCAGATCTGGCGGTGAATGACTAAACCAGTTATCCTTTAGATTCAAATAATGTTGGTGAGCTGCAGGTGCAAATATCCACATGGGAATATGATGCATGCGGGCTTAGACTGCTTCAGTATCTGAGGAGATGCTCATGGACATAAGAACATAAGAAATAGGAACAGGAGTAGGCCATACGGCCCCTCGAGCCTGCTCTGCCATTCAATAAGATCATGGCTGATCTGATCATGGACTCAGCTCCACTTCCCTGCCCGCTTCCCATAACCCCTTATCCCCTTATCGATTAAAAAACCGTCGATTTCTGTCTTAAATTTATTCAATGACCCAGCTTCCACAGCTCTCAGAGGCAGCGAATTCCACAGATTTACAACCCTCTGAGAGAAGAAATTTCTCCTCATCTCTGTTTTAATTGGGTGGCCCCTTATTGGGTGCCCTCTCGTTCTAGTCTCCCCCATCAGTGGAAACATCCTCTCTGCATCCACCCTGTCAATCCCCCTCATAATCTTATACGTTTCGATAAGATCACCTCTCATTCTTCTGAATTCCAATCAGTAGAGGCCTCTAGAAGCGCCCATGGTGTTTCTTTCCTTCAATATTCAATATCTGACTTTGCAATCCCAGGTACACGTGAAGCGATACCCTTACCCAACAAACTTATAACGAGCTCAGGATAGAAAATGATTTTGAGTCACCTTCGTTACCCGGTAAGGGAGGAGAACAGGAAGGAAATGGAGTTAGAGAGGCAGAGGGCATTAAAGATGAAGACTGACATGGAGAAATCTACCAGACAAGGAACTCGGGATTGTGTGAAAGGGGTCTGGGCAATGAGAGTGACAGTACGAGGGGGAGTGACTGAAACAATGTGACCGAGATTTTGCTAAAGGCCATAGTCGGGCGATAGAAGGAACAACAGGGCTGGATTGGGATCTGCAGTACACGTGATTCAAGTAAAAATGGCACTTTAATCCGCAATATATCCTTTTATTTTACGCCGTGTGCTTCTGGTTACATTTGCCATGGGATATATGAAACTTAACAATCGTGGTTCTGTCATTGTGCATTTCATTGTTCCAAAAGATACTCAGTTGGACAATGTGTAATGTTGCATCAGCTTAATGAGTGTTGTAGATAAACGTCACATGGGACCAAAACCTGTTTGTTCAAGAGTCTGTAAGTAATGTCAGTGGGGATGTGATCTAATTGTCCCACTAGGGGTTTGCTCGAACGATATTAACCTGAAACGTTATCTTCATGAACTGACTATTGGAATCTGAACAGCTCTTTACAGCACAAAAACAAGTCATCTTCAAAAATAAATGTTTTTTTATCGAATTACGGAGATCGAATTGGTGTATTACCCTATCCTGGCAGCAATTGGAGTACCTGGTGGGTCATTATCCGCACCTCTGGTGTCAGTAACAGAACATTTGCTGTTTGTGCTGTGAGGCTGGTAGAAGTAGAATGTTGTTCTTCAAATTTAATTACATTGAGAGCCTTCCATTCTTGTCTGGATGGTAAATGCACGGAGTAACTCATCCTCGCTCTGTGCTGAACTGTCGAGTCCAGACACCAAATGTGTCCTTGGTGCTCCCTGGCCAGGCCAGGGTAAAACACGCAGGGTGCCACTGCTGGGTGTAATCCATTGACTCCTGGTGGAAAGCTCGCCTGTTGTGGAGATCGGGTTAGGAAGGGCAGGGTGGGATTGTCGTGTTTCCCAAAGTCAGACAACCTGCAGTCCCGGAGAGTGGATTGTGGTTGTCTGTCCCAGCGTGTGTCTCAGGGAGAGAGGATTGAGTCTGTGTATCCAGCATGTGTCTCACGGAGAGAGGATTGAGTCTGTGTATCCAGCGTGTGTCTCAGGGAGAGAGGATTGAGTCTGTGTGTCTAGCATGTGTCTCAGGGAGAGAGGATTGAGTCTGTGTATCCAGCATGTGTCTCAGGGAGAGAGGATTGAGTCTGTGTATCCAGCATGTGTCTCAGGGAGAGAGGATTGAGTCTGTGTATCCAGCATGTGTCTCAGGGAGAGAGGATTGAGTCTGTGTGTCCCAGCATGTGTCTCAGGAAGAGAGGATTGAGTCTGTGTGTCCCAACGTGTGTCTCAGGGAGAGAGAATTGAGTCTGTGTATCCAGCGTGTGTCTCAGGGAGAGAGGATTGAGTCTGTGTATCCAGCATGTGTCTCAGGTAGAGAGGATTGAGTCTGTGTATCCAGCGTGTGTCTCAGGGAGAGAGGATTGAGTCTGTGTATCCAGCATGTGTCTCAGGGAGAGAGGATTGAGTCTGTGTGTCCCAGCATGTGTCTCAGGGAGAGAGGATTGAGTCTGTGTATCCAGCGTGTGTCTCAGGGAGAGAGGATTGAGTCTGTGTATCCAGCATGTGTCTCAGGTAGAGAGGATTGAGTCTGTGTATCTAGCGTGTGTCTCAGGGAGAGAGGATTGAGTCTGTGTATCCAGCATGTGTCTCAGGGAGAGAGGATTGAGTCTGTGTGTCCCAGCAGGAGCCAGTGCCTTCAGGAGCACAGGCGACACACAGAAGGCGCATCAGATGAGCAAAACATGGAGCAGAAACTGTCTTCCTGACTTAAAGGTAAATTTGTGGGTACCTCTCAAATGTTCAATTCTGATCATTATTATGATTTTGGAAAATGGCTTTTGTCGACATGTTTTGTGTTTGATGTTTAAAGTATGTTGAGGACCAGTGGGAAAAAGATGACGGCTTGCTTCAGTCCATGTGTGTTATTGTGGAGACGGGGCTCAGTCTGTGCAATACGGTTCGGGAGGGGTTTATCTGGAGAACATGAGTGAGAACTCACGGTGATCTATTCTTACACAGCGCGGATGTGAGATTTATCTTATTCCCAGGTGCCCACTGCCCCGTGTTTTGCTCGAGCCTTGTGCTGAGATATGAAGCCTGTATCTGGTTATAACTGGAGCATGTGCTGCATTACATTCCTTGACATATTGTGTCATAATGTATTCACATTGCTGCACTGGAAAGCTAATCTTATTAATAACTTATAGATGGCGGGCAACAACTCAACACCAGGCTCGTGTTCCCAATGTATTTGCTGCAATCAAAATCTCTGGCATTGTGTGGGTCAAGTCATTCGCTTTTTTAAGTACATTAGCATTTAAGTCAAATTTCGTGTCACTTAACCTGTACTTCCTGATTTAACTGGTCTTGTAGCCTTTCGCTTTTAAATTTGGCGATGTCCTGCCCCGCAGACCTCGCAGTGTCAGAATCGACAAATAAATGTAATTTCGAGGACCCAAGTGAAGACTCAGCTGTTGGATGAGGGGTCACGGAGCCAACGCTACCAGAAATGAAACCCCGGCATGAGCCCCTTCGTATGAGGAGACAAGGGGCGAAATAACGAAATAAAGACACTCACAGCCCGTGTACATCGGTTAAACTGATCGGTGGTTTCTCAGCCTGGTTAGTGATTTCACTGTTTCTTTATCTCTCCTTCTCGCAGTGAACCTGATGGCGATTGTGATCCTGTCCCGGGGAAAGTGCAGTCTCTCCAAATGCATCACTCGCTACCTGGTGGCCATGGCGACGGCGGATCTGACGGTGATTGTCTTTAATGTGATATTACTTCAGATGTCTGTGCTGTATTGGTGGAACACTTTCCTGTACTACACTCCTGTGTGCAGATTCATTCACTTCCTGGCTCCGACTGCCACAGACAGTTCTGTTTGGTTAACGGTCGCTTTTACCTTTGATCGGTTTGTAGCCATTTGTTGTCAGAAGCTGAAAATCAAATATTGCACCGAGAGAACCGCAGCTGTGGTTATAGTGACTTTGAGTGCACTGTTCTGTTTAAAGAATGTCCCTTGGCCCTTCGTGTATGCTCCTTATTTTACAGTTAACATACCGCGGGGTTGCCGTGTATCAGTACAGTTTTATGCTGCACCCACATGGAGAGCTTTCTCTTGGTTTGAACAGCTGTTAACCCCAGTGCTTCCCTTCTGTGTGATTTTATTGTTGAATGCTCTCACCGTCAGACGCATTTTAGTGGCCAGTCGGGCCCGAAGGAACCTCCAGGAAGGCAGCGATGGTGGGAATGACCAGGACCCTGAGATGAGGAACCGCAGAAAGTCCATCGTTTTACTATTGGCAATATCCGGCAGTTTCATCCTGCTCTGGCTGACAACGGTTGTATATTTCTTCTATTATCGCATTCTAGGCATCTTTAATTACAGAACGTTTTATAACCCTTTGGCAACCTTTGAACACGCGGGAACTATGCTTCAGCTCCTGAGTTCCTGCACGAACACGGCCATTTACACCGTGACCCAGAGTAAGTTCAGGGAGGAGATGATCAATGCACTCAAATATCCCTTTACACTAATTGGTAAATTAGTAAAATAAAGCAAACGGTTGCTGTGAAACCGGACCTGACTCCCCGATTATCACAACTCATCTCCAGATGAGAATTACCATCTATATATACAAAAGGACCTCGGCAACGGGGCCAACAATATATCTTTTACATTACTGTCTTGTCTTAAATTATAGCAACAGTTAATTTAAAAATAGTCGAGCATAATAATACCAGCAACCGATTAGCATTATTAATACATATTCCTGTATTCCTAGCATGTTTACAAACCGGCCTTGGAGAAACCGGGCCTCAATGCAATGAACCCGCAGCAAGGGCTGCCAATTCATGACGGGATATTTGTTTGCACCACAAAATGATTCTTTCCAGTGAGAAAGCAGATTGCTTGTTTCCGTGAACATTTCACCTTTCATCCTCGCTCTCCCTCTTTACCAATTCGCTGAATCACTGGGATGTTTTTCCATATTCAAATCAGCTCGATTCAACATTCTATCTGAGCGCTAGGTTTAAGGTTCAATTAAAGTTCAATTGAAAAAGGCATTTGAGATTTTGTTTCACACAGTGGAGATGAAATAGTTCCTCCATACTGCTGAGAAACTTGCTCAATTTCAAATTATTTAAAATGTTACTGTTAAAACTCAGTTATGCTGAAATAAAATACAAAAGTTGCTTTTGTGTGTTCCTTGTTAAACTGTCCGCCGAGGGAGGAAGATTTACTCGCATTACAATTGCTAGAATAATCAATTTGAGGTATTGGTTGGGGGAAGAATATTGGCTGGGACACCTGGGAGAACTTCCCAGCTCTTGTTGAATAATGTCATATTTCAGGGACAGCTGAGCGGAGGTATAAGGCCTCGGTTTTTCTCATCTCCGTGCTGCCCCTTGGCGATATCCTCCGAAAACACAATACCAGGTTCCACATGTACGCTGACGGCACCCAGCTCTCCCTCACCACCATCTGTTTCGTCTCCCCCACTGACTCAGATTGGTCACACTACTTGTCCCACATCCAGTACAAAATGAGCAGAAATTTCCTGCAACAAAATATTGGGAAGACTGAAGCCATTGTCTTCGGTCTTCATCGCCAACTCTGTTCCCTCGCCACCAACTCCATCCCTCTCCCTGGCAACTGTCGAAGGCTGAACCAGGCCGCTCACAACCTTGGTGTTGTATTTGGCCCCAGATGGGTTTCTGACCACATATCTACTGCTTCACCAGACCGCCGACTTCCATCTCCATAATATCGCTCGACTCCACCCTGTCTCAGCTGGTCTGCTGCCCAAACTCTCATCCATGCCTTTGTTACCTCCAGACTTGACAATTCTAACACTCTCCTGCCCAGCCTCCCATCATCCACCCTCCATCAACTTGAACTGATCCAAAACTCTGCTGCCCGTAGTGTAACTCACACCAAGTCCCGGTCACTCATCACCTCTGTGCTCGCCGACCTACATTGGCTCCCAGTCCGAAAACCAAAAAGCACCTCAGAGAACATAGGCCGCAGTACAGCAATTAAATGTCAGCCGAGATGATGTGAAAATTCCCACATGTGGATATTTGAAACGGCAGCCTTTTGACTCTGTTGTGCAATTTCTAGCACTGAGCCAGAGCTGGCACTTGGTAAGGTGATGGTGGGACTTCAACTTAGTGCTGCGCAGGCCAATTTAGAGCACAGTTCAGCAGCAGGCTGTACTCGAGCCGAATATAAAGATGGTGTATTACCTTCCCTAATGGTAAACCAGTTGGGCTTTTACAGCAATCCAACAGCTTCATGTCACACTAAAGGAGGAGGCACTCTGCTATTTCCCATCTGCATGCTGCCCCTCAGCGACATCATCTGAAAACACAACCTCAGTTTCCACACGTATACGTCAATTGTAAAATGATCCTTCTTGTTTTCCAATCCCGCGTCTGTCCCAACTCTCTAACCACCTCATACTAGATAGCTTCGAGCTCTCTGTGCTTCTCCAATTCAGGTCTCCTGCACATCACCGGTTACAGTTGCCCCATCATTAGCGGTCGTGCCTTCGGCTGCCGAGGCCTGAAAGCTCTGGAATTCCCTCTGGAAACCTCTCCGCCTCTCTACTCCTCCCCCTTCATTTAAGGTACTCCTTCAAATCTACCTCTTTTACCAAGCTTTCCGACTTTATCCTTACATTGCTCGGTGACAAATCTTGTTTGATAATCACTCTCGCAAAGCGCCTTAGGACGTTTTACTACATTAAAGGCGCTGTATAAATGCAAGTTGTTGAGGTAGTAGAGACATTGTACCGGATAAAATAGATAAAAAGGAGGGGATAAAACATTTGTCAGCCTTCAATGTGGAACAATCATCGGCTGGGCTGCATCCCAGGGTTTGCTCAGTGAAGTAAGGGTGGAGGTTCCACAGGCTCTTGTCACCATCTTCCAATGGTCCTGGAACAAAGGAACTAAATTCCAGGTGTCAAAACTATTCACCGTATTTATTAACAACTTCAAGGATGGCACAGCAAGTCATATCTCCAAATGTGTTGTTGGCAAAAAGTTAGGCAACTTTGTTGGCAGTGTTGATGGAAGCATAAAATTGCTCGGGGCCATCGATAGATGAAGTGAATGTGCTAAACTGTGGCAAATGGATCTGAATGTAGGCAAATAGGAGGCCACCCACTTTGGGCCTAAATAAGATAGAAAAGGGCACTTTCTAAATGGTGAAAAGCTGAGAATAGTGGCAGTCCAAAAAGACCTGCGAGTCCATAGATACAGATCATTAGAGAGTCATGGACAGTACAGAAAATAATCAACAAGGCTAATGGGATGCTGGCCTTTATATCTAGAGGCCTAGAGTACAAGGGAACAGAAGTTATACTGCAGCTACACTAAACCGACCTCAGGGCCTTACCGACTCACCGACCTCAGGGTCTGACCGACTCACCGACCTCAGGGCCTTACCGACTCACCGACCTCAGGGTCTGACCGACTCACCGACCTCAGGGTCTGACCGACTCACCGACCTCAGGGTCTGACCGACTCACCGACCTCAGGGTCTGACCGACTCACCGACCTCAGGGTCTGACCGACGCACCGACCTCAGGGCCTTACCGACTCACCGACCTCAGGATCTGACCGACTCACTGACCTCGGGGCCTTACCGACTCACCGACCTCAGGGTCTGACCGACTCAGCGACCTCAGGGTCTGACCGACTCACCGACCTCAGGGCCTTACCGACTCACCGACCTCAGGGTCTGACTGACTCACCGACCTCAGGGTCTGACCGACTCACCGACCTCAGGGTCTGACCGACTCACCGACCTCAGGGCCTTACCGACTCACCGACCTCAGGGTCTGACCGACTCACCGACCTCAGGGCCTTACCGACTCACCGACCTCAGGGCCTTACCGACTCACCGACCTCAGGGTCTGACCGACTCACCGACCTCAGGGTCTGACCGACTCACCGACCTCAGGGTCTGACCGACTCACCGACCTCAGGGCCTTACCGACTCACCGACCTCAGGGTCTGACCGACTCACCGACCTCAGGGCCTTACCGACTCACCGACCTCAGGGTCTGACCGACTCACCGACCTCAGGGTCTGACCGACTCACCGACCTCAGGGCCTTACCGACTCACCGACCTCAGGGTCTGACCGACTCACCGACCTCAGGGCCTTACCGACTCATCGACCTCAGGGTCTGACCGACTCACCGACCTCAGGGTCTGACCGACTCACCGACCTCAGGGTCTGACCGACTCACCGACCTCAGGTCATAACCGACTCACTGACCTCAGGGCCTTACCGACTCACCGACCTCAGGGTCTGACCGACTCACCGACCTCAGGTCATAACCGACTCACTGACGTCGGGGTCTGACCGACTCACCGACCTCAGGGCCTTTCCGACTCACTGACCTCAGGGCCTTACCGACTCACCGACCTCAGGGTCTGACCGACTCACCGACCTCAGGGTCTGACCGACTCACCGACCTCAGGGTCTGACCGACTCACCGACCTCAGGGTCTGACCGACTCACCGACCTCAGGGCCTTACCGACTCACCGACCTCAGGATCTGACCGACTCACCGACCTCAGGGCCTTTGCGACTCACTGACCTCAGGGTCTGACCGACTCACCGACCTCAGGGCCTTACCGACTCACCGATCTCAGGGCCTTACCGACTCACCGACCTCAGGGCCTTACCGACTCACCGACCTCAGGGTCTGACCGACTCACCGACCTCAGGGTCTGACCGACTCACCGACCTCAGGGTCTGACCGACTCACCGACCTCAGGGCCTGACCGACTCACCGACCTCAGGGTCTGACCGACTCACCGACCTCAGGGTCTGACCGACTCACCGACCTCAGGGTCTGACCGACTCACCGACCTCAGGGTCTGACCGACTCACCGACCTCAGGGTCTGACCGACTCACCGACCTCAGGGTCTGACCGACTCACCGACCTCAGGGTCTGACCGACTCACCGACCTCAGGGTCTGACCGACTCAACGACCTCAGGGCCTTACCGACTCACCGACCTCAGGGTCTGACCGACTCACCGACCTCAGTGTCCGATATACCGTTTTACTGCTGCATCTTTATAGTTCATGACATTATTGTCATTTTCAGTTCACTTGATTCACACCGAAACAGATAGTAACTGTTGTGTATGCATGCCTGTTTACTGTGTGACGTCTGTAACACTGTTATGCAACACTGAATGTACTCTTACACTGTACACACCTTACCTACACCAGAGGATGCTGCTGCTTGAGACCGAAAGGTTACCTGCAACCCAGTATATAAAGGAGCTCACAGCTTGGTGTCCTCACTCGAGGAGCTTCAAATAAAGGACTACACGTCTACACAGTTTAAGTATCATACCCTGCCTCGTGGAGTCATTACTAAAGGTGCCGACATTCACTACAGTAAACGCCACTTGAGATCTGATTCACTGAATCCACCCCTTGTACCACCGCAACACAGGTTCGATTCTTGGTCAGGGAGATAATATTTACAACACAGTTTTCAAACTAATAGCCCTATATAAATGTCAACATGCAGCTCATGTGAAAAAATGAATTCATTTAATCACGTTCAATTAACCGATAACTTTCTTTTACAGAATTAAAGAAATGATAATATGCTTACTGAGGGATAGTGGTACATAAGAACATAAGAACATAAAAATTAGGAACAGGAGTAGGCCATCTAGCCCCTCGAGCCTGCTCCGCCATTCAACAAGATCATGGCTGATCTGGCCGTGGACTCAGCTCCACTTATCCGCCTGCTCCTCATAAACCTTAATTCCCTTATTGGTTAAAAATCTATCTATCTGTGACTTGAATACATTCAATGCGCTAGTCTCAACTTCTTCCTTGGGCAGAGAATTCCACAGATTCACAACCCTCTGGGAGAAGGAATTCTTTCTCAACTTGGTTTTAAATTGGCTCCCCCGTATTTTGAGGCTGTGCCCCCTAGTTCTAGTCTCCCCGTCCAGTGGAAACAATCTCTCTGCCTCTATCTTGTCTATCCCTTTCATTATTTTAAATGTTTCGACAAGATCACCCCTCATCCTTCTGAACTCCGAGTAAAGACCCAGTCTACTCAATCTATCATCATAAGGTAACCCCCTCATCTCCGGAATCAGCCGAGTGAATTGTCTCTGTACCCCCTCCAAAGCTAGTATATCCTTCCTTAAGTAAGGTGACCAAAACTGCATGCAGTACTCCAGGTGTGGCCTCACCAATACCCTATACAGTTGCAGCAGGACCTCCCTGCTTTTGTACTCCATGCCTCTCGCAATGAAGGTCAACATTCCATTCGCCTTCCTGATTACCTGTTGCACCTGCAAACTAACTTTTTGGGATTCATGCACAAGGACCCCCAGGTCCCTCTGCACCGCAGCATGTTGCAATTTCTCCCCATTCAAATAATATTCCCTTTTTACTGTTTTTTTCCCAAGGTGGATAACCTCACATTTTCCGACATTGTATTCCATCTGCCAAACCTTAGCCCATTCGCTTAACCTATCTAAATCTCTTTGCAGCCTCTCTGTGTCCTCTGCACAACCCACTTTCCCACTAATCTTTGTGTCATCTGCAAATTTTGTTGCACTACACTCTGTCCCCTCTTCCAGGTTATCTATGTATATTGTAAACAGTTGTGGTCCCAGCACCGATCCCTGTGGCACGGATTTCCAACCCGAAAAGGGCCCATTTATCCCGACTCTCTGCTTTCTGTTAGCCAGCCAATTCTCTATCCATGCTAATACATTTCCACTGACTCCGCGTACCTTTATCTTCTGCAGTTACCTTTTGTGTGGTACCTTATCGAATGCCTTTTGAAAATCTAAATACACCACATCCATCGGTACACCTCTATCCAACATGCTCGTTATATCCTCAAAGAATTCCAGTAAATTAGTTAAACATGATTTCCCCTTCATGAATCCATGCTGCGTCTGCTTGATTGCACTATTCCTATCTTGATGTCCCGCTATTTCTTCCTTCATGATAGTTTCAAGCATTTTCCCTACTACAGATGTTAAACTAACCAGCCTATAGTTACCTGCCTTTTGTCTGCCCCCTTTTTTAAACAGAGGCGTTACATTAGCTGCTTTCCAATCCGCTGGTACCTCCCCAGAGTCCAGAGAATTTTGCTAGATTATAACGAATGCATCTGCTATAACTTCCGCCATCTCTTTTAATACCCTGGCATTTCATCAGGACCAGGGGACTTGTCTTCCTTGAGTCCCATTAGCCTGTCCAGCACTACCCCCTAGTGATAGTGATTGTTTCAAAGTCCCCTCTTCCCACCTTCCTGTGACCAGCAATTTCTGGCATGGTTTCTGTGTCTTCCATTGTGAAGACCGAAGCAAAATAATTGTTTAAGGTCTCAGCCATTTCCACATTTCCCATTATTAAATCCCCCTTCTCATCTTCTAAAGGACCAACATTTCCTTTAGTCACTCTTTTCCGTTTTATATATCGGTAAAAGCTTTAACTATCCGTTTTTATGCTTTGCACAAGTTTACCTTCATAATCTATCTTTCCTTTCTTTATTGCTTTCTTAGTCATTCTTTGCTGTCGTTTAAAATTTTCCCAATCTTCTATTTTCCCACTAACCTTGGCCACCTTATACACATTGGTTTTTAATTTGATACTCTCCTTTATTTCCTTGGTTATCCACGGCTGGTTATCCCTTCTCTGACCGCCCTTCTTTTTCACTGGAATATATTTTTGTTGAGCACTATGAAAGAGCTCCTTAAAAGTCCTCCACTGTTCCTCAATTGTGCAACCGTTTAGTCTGTGTTTCCAGTCTACTTTAGCCAACTCTGCCCTCATCCCACTGTAGTCCCCTTTGTTTAAGCATAGTACGCTCGTTTGAGACACTACTTCCTCACCCTCAATCTGTATTACAAATTCAACCATACTGTGATCACTTAATCCGAGAGGATCTTTTACTAGCTTCAATCATTAATTTTCTCTTTACATGTGATGAACTTTTATCCCTATCTCGTTTACACACTGTATTTTAGGAGAATGGTTTAAAATTTTAAGTGCTTATTGTCATGTATTCAACCAACATTGTAACCCATATATAATCGGACCTCAGTTGTGCACTGTGAGAACAATGACCACTAGGTGGTGAACTTGTGGGAGACACTTCTAATCTGGACCTTCAGGTAGAAAAGGGGAAGCTCCACACACTTTCATCACTTGAGTGCTAAGGAATAAAGGACAGGCCACAGACTGACCTTCTCTCAAGCATGGGCCTCGTGTGCATTTATACTGTATAGTAAGGATGTATCAATGGTGACGAGAAACTGGGATTTAAACCACGTGAGCATGGCCGCTAGCAGAATAGACGAGAGATACTGTGTAAAGGAATGGTAGGGACAGAGAATCAACATTGTTGAAGCAGCACACAGTTCTCCAGGCAGACAAGGGCAATTGGGCATGCCCCAACATGTAGTCGAACCCAGAGGGGGAGTTCGATAGAGATAATGGCAAGCAGAATGGCGATTCACACCATTGCAAGGGACAATGTGGCCAGTAATGGGGCCATCAACACCTGTTAATGACACACTCAAGGACAGTCACAGGGGTAGTCAGGGACGATTGACTAGCAAGGGACCTTTTGTTTCCAACAACAGCTCATGTTGGAGGCATGGAGGCACAAACTCAGCCGGAGTTTGCAGAGATGAACAAAATACCTACAGAAATTGCAGAAATGAACGCTGGGGGAAATCGCTGGAAGCTGAAGTTCAGTGAGTTCATGTGGAGCACGTATACAGTTCATACACCAGGACGCCACCGATAATGATGAAAGTGCTCCTCAGTGGCATCCCAGTATCAATGGAGCTCGACACGGGGGCTAGCCCGTCCCTGATGGGTATCAAATAGTTTGAAAAGTTGTGGGCGTCCAAGGCCAGTAGGGCCAAAATGATCACCGATTGACGCACAGCTACGGACATACACCAAGGAGATCATTCCGGTGCTTGGCAGCGCCACGGTAATCGTGACCCACAAAGATTCGGAGAACAGGTTGCCACTCTGGGTTGTCCCGGGGGATGGTCCCGCACTACTGGGGAGGAGTTGGCCTGCTGTCATGAACTGGAAATGGGGCAATGTTAATGCTATTTCCTCTGTGAGCATGAAACTCGCACAAATTTGACTCATTATTTCAACCCGGCATTGGCACTTTCATGGGGGCCAAGGTAGTGATTCACATAAACCCGGAAGCCAGGCCAGGACACCACAAGGCCAGAGCGGTGCCGTACGTGATGCGGGAAAATATAGAAGGTGAATTGAACCGCCTGCTGAGGGAAGGTATCATTTTGCCTGTCGAATTCAGTGACTGGGCGAGCCCGATTGTACCGGTGTTCAAGGCGGATGGGTCGGTCAGGATATATGGTGATTACAAGGCCACCATCAATCGGGTGTCACTCCAAGACCAGTACCCGCTACCGAGAGCGGAGGACCTCTTTGCGATGCTATCCGGTGGCAAACTTTTTTCAAAATTGGACCTGACCTCAGCTTACATGACCCAGGAGCTGGCGAGAGAGTTGAAGAAGCTGACCAACATCACGACACACAAGGGGTTGTTTGAGTACAACAGATGTCCATTCGGGATTCGCTCGGCCGCCGCGATCTTTCAACGAAATATGGAACGCCTCCTCAAGTCGATTCCAGGGGCAGTGGTTTTTTAGGACGACATCTTCATCACGGGTTATGATACTGAAGAACACCTCCACAACCTGGAGGAGGTGCTCGCAGACTGGACCGGGTAGGGCTGCGACTGAAAAAGGCGAAGTGCATCTTCCTAGCTCTAGAGGTAGAATTCCTGGGGATGAGGGGAGGAGTAGACGGGATGAGCCCTACTGCGTCCAAGACGGAAGCGATCCAGAGAGCACCCAGACCCCGTAACACGACGGAGCTGCATTTGTTCCTGGGGCTCCCGAAATATTTGGTAACTTTTATCCCAAATTGAGCACGCTGCTTGAGCCGCTACATGTGCTCCTAAGCAAAGGTCGCGAATGGGTCTGGGGGGACAGCCAGGAAAGGGCTTTTAATAGAGCACACAATTTGTGATGTTCCAACAATCTGTTAACGCGATATGACCCATGTAAGAAACTTGTGTTAACGTGCGATGCGTCGTCCTATGGTGTCGGGTGTGTGTTGCAGCATGTCAATGCCAAGGGTCAGTTACAGCCGGTAGCTTATGCCTCCAGAAGTCTGTCCCAGGCAGAAAGGGGCTACGGGATGATAGAAAAGGAGGCGCTCGCATGTGTATATTCGGTAAAGAAAATGCACCAGTACCTGTTTGGCAGGAAATTTGAGCTGGAGACAGATCACAAACCCCTAACGTCCCTTTTGGCCGACAACAAGGCCATAAATGCAGACGCATCGGTCCGCATACAGAGGTGGGCACTCACGTTAGCCACCTATGACTACACAATTCGGCACAGACCGGGCACTGAAAACTGCGCCGATGCACACAGCAGGCTCCCACTAGCCACCACTGAGGGGACGACCGAGCATGCCGCTGAGATGGTCATGGCTGTTGAAGCTTTCGCAAGCGATGGCTCAACTGTGACAGCCCGTCAGACTAAAGTCTGGACAAATAGAGACCCGCTATTGTCTCTAGTCAAGAAATGTGTCCTGAATGGGGACTGGGCAGCCACGTACAGGGCATGCCCTGAGGAATTTAAACCATTTCACAGGGGCAGGGATGAACTCTCGATTCAGGCCGATTGCCTACTGTGGGGAAACCGCGTAGTCATGCCCCAGATGGGCAGAGAGGTGTTCATCAGAGAACTCCACAATGAGCATCCGGGCATTGTCATGATGAAGGCAATTGCCAGGTTACACGTTTGGTGGCCAGGGATAGATGCAGATCTGGAAGTTTGTGTTCGCAGGTGCAACACGTGTGCCCATCTGGGCAATGCGCCCAGGGAAGCCCCCCTTAGCCCCTGGCCATGGCCCGCCAAGCCTTGGTCACGCATCCATGATGACTACGCAGGTCCTTTCATCGGAAAAATGTTTTTGGTTGTAGTAGACGCCCACTCCAAATGGATCGAGTGTGACATTTTAAATTCAAGCACATCCTCTGCCACGGTAGAAAGTCTACGGGCAATGTTCGCCGCCCACGGTCTACCGGACATCTTGGTCAGCGACAATGGCCCGTGCTTCACAAGCACTGAATTCCAGGACTTCATGGCAGGCAATGGAATTAACCATGTCAGAAAGGCACCGTTCAAGCCAGCCTCAAACGACCAGGCAGAACGAAAAGTGCAGATAATCAAACAGGGGATGCTCAGAATCCAAGGGGGTTCCCTACAAAGCCACTTATCACGCCTCCTGTTGGCCAATAGATCCCGACCACACTCGCTCACAGGGGTTCCACCCGCAGGGCTGCTAATGATAAGGACGCTCAAATCCCATTATCCCTTATACACCTCACCATGAAAGAAATTGTTGAGAGCAGGCGCCAATCACAATATAACTACCATGACAGGAATGCGAGGGCACGATATATTGGTGTAAACGATCCTGTTGTTGTCCACAACTACACTGCAGGGCCTAAATGGCTCACAGGCACTGTGATTGCCAAAGAGGGCAATAGGATTCTGGTAGTTAAACTTACCAATGGACAAATCTGCCGCAAACACGTGGATCAAACAAAAAGGAGGTTCAGCAACCCCATAGAAGAAGCAGAGGAAGAACACGATTTCGAGTTCACTCCATCACAGGTGACCGAACACCGGAACCGAAGGGAGGAGAGCCCAGTCACTGTGGGCAGTCCGGATCGGCCTGAGGCACCGCAAACAGCAGACACACAGGCCAGCGCCCAACAACCAGAGCCTCAACTCAGGCGCTCTACAAGAGAGCGTAAACCACCAGAGAGACTTAACCTGTGATCCCAATAAGACTTTGGGGTCATGTATTCAACCAGCATTGTAACCCATTTTTAAATTCAAAACCTTATAAAATTGACGACATGCAGCCAACGTGCAAAAGTAAGAATTCTTTTAATCACCGTTAATTAGCCGATAACCTTCTTCAGAATGAAATAAATAATTATATAATGACTGAGGAACAGTAGTATCCTCAATCATTCATTTTCTCTTTACATGTGATGAAGTTTTATCCCTATCTCATTTACACGCTGTATGAGAATGGTTTCAAATTGTAAGTGTTTATGACTCAGTTGTAAAACCATTGATTGTGTGTGTGTCTATTCTTGACAGGAGGAGCACTTGAGACCGAAGTTCCAGTTCTATATATGTATCAATAGAATCAATTTCCACCAGTTTCTTTAAACCCAATAACATAATTTATTTCTAATGCGCTGGATGGAGGAACATGATCCATGTAAAAAATTGTTAACGTTTTACTTGAACTGAATGCTCATAAAATATTGGAGTGGGAATTAATTGGATATCAGCACTGCTGGCAACATTTGCGGAATAGATTCGTGCAGCCAAAACGCACAATGAAACCTGGGACTGTGCGGCACCGAATACTCGGCGAAAAACAGTTAAACACTTCCTCCCTGGGTGGGCTCGAACCACCAACCTTTCGGTTAACAACCGAAAACGCTAACCCATTGTGCCACAGAGACTGATGGAAGTAGAAGGTGCAAGACATCCAAAACCAGGGTGTCAGTCAGTTAAAGCTTCAGATTGCTCCGACCGGTATGGAACTTGTCCACTCTCAGTTGTACTTTTCCCAAATAAATGGAGGGACATTCATTGTGGATGCGTGGAAGCAGTCTGGTCCCGCACACTGCAGACACTTCCATGTCACCGCCAACCAGCTCTCCCACAACCGGTGTGATCTACCTTCCAGCCTTCCGGTGCCTTGTCTGTGACAAAGTATTCTGCTTGTCCCGAAGCCGGTATTCGGTTTGAATTCCTTTTCAGCTCCTGACTGCGGATATTCCTGTGATTAAACAGGAACTAAATGCTGACAGGGACAGTTGGATTCACCGTTTCTTTGCTTGGTGAAATTTCAAAGATTGAGAGCCACGCACATCAACCCCAAACCTCCCGTGAGATGGAAGCCCAGTTGCTATTTCAAGCTTGAATGCAGGTACAAGCAGAACTTATTCAAAGAAAGTCCAAGTCCCTGAGACGCCTGATTGTTTGCACCGAACTCCTTTGCAAAGAGTTGAGGTTCATGTTTGGTGATCTGGGCACATCTTTCCCCAAACTACAACACTTCAAACATAACTCAATGGCTGTAAAGCGCTTTGGGGCGTCATGAGTTCCTGAAAGGCGCTGCAGATATGCAAGTCCTTCTTTGTAAAAGTTCAATGCAATTTCAAAATATGCGAGCAATATCCGGTCTCCTCTGGGACCCCTCGTAAATTTCCCGAAGGGAAATCACAGCCCGAGACCAACGAGTCAACTGTTTGACAAACGTGAAGATAAGGTGTAACCATGATCAAAGCATTTTTTTGTGTGTCGCTATTCAGAACAGAAGAACTTAAGAACTAGGAGCAGGAGTAGGCCATATGGCCCCTCGAGCCTGCTCCACCATTTAATATGATCATGGCTGATCCGATCATGGACTCAAGTCCACATCCCTGCCCGTTCCCCATAAGCCTTATTCCCTTATCAGTTAAGAAGCTATCTCTGTCTTAAATTTATTAAATGTCGTGGCTTTCTCAGCTCTCTGAGGCAGTGAGTTCGACAGATTTACAACCCTCTGAGAGAAGAAATTCCTCCTCATCACAGATTTAAATGGGCGGCCCCTTATTCTGAGATTATGCCCCCTAGTTCTAGTCTCCCCTATCAGTGGAACCATCCTCTCTGCATCCACCTTATCAAGCTCCCTCATTACCTTATACGTTTCGATAAGATCACTTCTCATTCTTCTGAATTCCAATGAGTAGAGGCCCAACCTACTCAACCTTTTCTCATATGTCAACCCCTCATCTCCGGAGTCAACCCAGTGAACCTTCTCTGAACTGCCTCCAAAGCAAGTATATCCTTTCGTAAATATTGTCAGTGTTTGTGATCCTCGCCCAATTGCCAGACGGACGGTTTGAATCGCCCCCACCTTACGAAAGTTCTAGATCTGGGAATTATTATTCAGAGTGTAAATTAAATGAGTCACAGAAAGGGATGCTTCAGTGATAAATCGTAGCATATTTATTTGGTCTAACATACACTGTCTAAAACATGCACTGCTAAACGAAATCACTGTCTCTGTGGAGAATAAAATCCCGGTTACAAACAACATACATACAGTACAGAAATGAACCTAGTAACACGCAGTAATTCCCTGGTGGATTCTAACCCCACCCCTACCAATGAATTACCCTCCCCAGAATAGCCCTGAAAAGCTTCACTTCTGAGAAAACCCTGAGCCCTTACCCAGCTGGCCTGGGATATCTGGTTACTGGCTTGGGACACTCGCGACCATGTTCACCACCACCGCAGCCCGTTTCCTTGCTCAGCTCAGCTGTGGGAAGTCACTGCCTGGTCTTCAGTCTCGGTGGCTTCTTCTGCAGTACTGCGGCCCCTTCCTCTGGTACATCAATCGGTGGAGCGAGAGCGAGAGGGAGAGAGGGCTCTCTCTAGACACAAGCTGCAAGCTCCAAACTTCACACCAAGCTCCAAGCTAAAAATAAAGTTGAAAGGATCCTGTCTTTCTGGGAGTCTTGCTACCCCTATCTTTCCCGCCAATCTTTAAAACCCTTTTGTTTCTAAGCACGGGTACTTAGTCAGTGATGGGCCATCCCACCCATGCATTGGGCTGATGGCCCTTAGTCTGGGCATCTCTCTGAGCCTTTGTGTTGGGAAAGACCCAGCTCCTCCTTGGCTGGCCAGGCTGATGGGTTCATTGTTCTGTGTCTCCTTCTGAGATGGAGGTGAGAAGTGCTTTTACAAATTAGAGTGGCTTTGTCAGTGGCCCCCCTTCCTGGCCGACAGCTCTTTTGTCAATGGATGACTGACAGCTCTTTTGTCCCAGCTAACTGCCATGCGGTCTCTGGAGTTTTAACAAAACCAGCTTTTTCACATATCTGCGCAGGGTGTTCCCAGCACAGGGAAAATAGCCTCATAAAAATAAAATCCACAAAATATTCTCGACTGAGTCCATTCTTTAAACAGAAACTTTGCGATCTCTTCATTCTGCTCTGCTAATTATCGATCTTGCCACGTAAAAAGTGCGTTGGCATTGCAATGCATTAATGTAAAATTAATGAAAAGAAAATGCAACGTTTTGTCGAGTGCAAAACATGCAGTGCCTGCATTTCAAAAAGCATTGCTTTTATTGATCCTGCGGAATGCATATTGCACAGATAATCTCAGCACACATTGTGCAGGCAAAGGCAGCATTAGACAACGAAGTGATTTGTCCTCCGCTGATTTGTAGCAGATAACTGACGGTTGAACACACGATTTGACAACTAGACTTGTAGATCAAGCATCAATGACAAAGGCAACAAAACTGCCCACCAGCACCAGGTGTCTTTCACTTGTTTGTCCCAAATTTTCAGCAGCTGGGACAACAAGAATTTAGGTTTCACCGAGATTTAAACTCAGATCGCGAGATTTAAAATCAAGAGGGCTCACCATTACACCATGGAACCAACTATTCCAAAACTTTTGAAACATACTTCGTCACAGACAAGGCACTGGAAGGCTGGAAAGTAGATCACACCGGTTGTGGGAGAGCTGGTTGGTGGTGACATGGAAGTGTCTGCAGTGTGCGGGACCAGACTGCTTCCACACATCCACAATATTGTCCCACCCTTTACTTGGGAAAAGTACAACTGAGAGTGGATAAGTTCCATCCCGGTCGGAGCAATCTGAAGCTTTAACTGACTGACACCCTGGTTTTGCATGTCTTGCAGTGTGTATCTGTGGCGCAATGGTTTAGTGCATTCGGCTGGTAACTGAAAGGTGGGTAATCCAAACCCATCTCCGAGCGAAGCCTTTTAATGTTTTTCCCCAAGGATTCGGTGCCCCACTAGCCACCACTGAGGGGGCTACCGAGCATGCTGCTGAGATCGTCATGGCTGTTGAAGCTTTCGCAAGCGAAGGCTCACCCGTGACAGCCGGTCAGATTAAAGTCTGGACAAATAGAGAACCGCTATTGTCTCTAGTCAAGAAATGTGTCCTGAATGGGGACTGGGCAGCCACGTACAGGGCATGCTCTGAGGAATTGAAACCATTTCACAGGCGCAGGGATGAGCTCTCGATTCAGACTGATTGCCTACTTTGGGGAAACCGCGTAGTCATGCCCCAGATGGGCAGAGAGGTGTTCATCAGAGAACTCCACAATGAGCATCCGGGCATTGTCATGATGAAGGTAATTGCCAGGTCACATGTTTGGTGGCGAGGGATAGATGCAGATCTGGAAGTTTGTGTTCGCAGGTGCAACACGTGTGCCCAGCTGGGCAATGCGCCCAGGGAAGCCCCCCTTAGCCCCTGGCCATGGCCCGCCAAGCCTTGGTCATGCATCCATGATGACTACGCAGGTCCTTTCATCGGAAAAATGTTTTTGGTTGTAGTAGACGCCCACTCCAAATGGATCGAGTGTGACATTTTAAATTCAAGCACATCCTCTGCCACGGTAGAAAGTCTACGGGCAATGTTCGCCGCCCACGGTCTACCGGACATCTTGGTCAGCGACAATGACCCGTGCTTCACAAGCACTGAATTCCAGTACTTCATGGCAGGCAATGGAATTAACCATGTCAGAAAGGCACCGTTCAAGCCAGCCTCAAACGGCCAGGCAGAACGAAAAGTGCAGATAATCAAACAGGGGATGCTCAGAATCCAAGGGGGTTCCCAACAAAGCCACTTATCACGCCTCCTGTTGGCCAATAGATCCCGACCACACTCGCTCACAGGGGTTCCACCCGCAGGGCGGCGAGGTTTCGATATATTGGTGTCAATGACCCTGTTGTTGTTCACAATTACACTGCAGGGCCTAAATGGCTCGCAGGCACTGTGATTGCCAAAGAGGGTAATAGGATTCTGATAGTTAAACTTACCAATGGACAAATCTGCCGCAAACACGTGGATCAAACAAAAAGGAGGTTCAGCAACCCCATAGAAGAAGCAGAGGAAGAACACGATATAGAGTTCACTCCACCACAGGTGACTGAACACCGGAACCAAAGGGAGGAGAGCCCAGTCACTGTGGGCAGTCCGGATAGGCCTGAGGCACCGCAAACAGCAGACACACAGGCCAGCGCCCAACAACCGGAGCCCCAACTCAGGCGCTCTACAAGAGAGCGTAAACCACCAGAGAGACTCAACCTGTGATCCCAATAAGACTTTGGGGTGGGAGGTGATGTCATGTATTCAACCAGCATTGTAACCCATGTCTAAACTGACAAGTTGTACACTGTGAGAACAATGACCACTAGGTGGTGAACTTGTGGGAGACACTACTAACCTGGACCTTCAGGGATAAAAGGGGAAGCTCCACCCAATTTCATCACTTGAATGCAAAGGAATAAAGGACAGGTCACAGACTGACCTTCTCTCAAGCATGGGCCTCGTGTGCATTTATACTGTACAGTCAGGACGTATCACTTATGACTCCAGGAACCCGGTGCAACTTTTGTTAAAATTAACAGGACCAACTATTTCACAGAAAAAATATTCTCCAACATAATGTTTTTAGATCATGCACTGGTTGATCATTCCTCGGTGCAAAGTGGATGAACTGACCCTTCCCCACATTGAACCCCAGTAATCATAGTTAAGGGGAGATTTAATAGAGATTTACAGAATTATGGGGAAACTGTTTCCATGGGCAGGAGTGTCGGTAACCGGAGGACACAGACATAAGATAATTGGTAAAAGGAAAAATCCGGGGCGGGGGATGTGGGGTGAGGAGATGTATTTTTACCTGCTCCTGATCCTGACATGTTTATGATCTTATGACCTGTCACAGGAGAACAATCTCGCCCCTGAGCATGTATGAGGAGAAAGCTCCAGAAAATATTCAATATTCCCACCCGGTGAGCTTTCGCGTGTGAGGCGAACGTGTTAACCGCTACACTGCGGAAACATCTCCACTTTCAGCACCCGGTCAGACGGAAATGTTAAGCGAGCAGGTGAACTGCTGAATTCCACGTTTAAGGAGTTGGTCGTGGTGCCAAACAAATGGGTTTTGCTCAATGACGATAATGAAAAAGTGGGATTTGAACCCATACTTCCAGAAAAAACTGCAAACTGAACACAGCACCTGAGACCGCTCGGCCATCCTGACTATTTAATGCTGTATGTGGCCATCTGCAGGTTGATTTTGAACTTTTGTATCCTGTCACATGAAATAAATGAGGGCAGCAGGCGTATCTCTGCCTGACACCGGGGAAACAGTGAGACAGACCTTGGAGCAAGGGTCTCGTTATTGTTAAACAGCAAAGAAAATATTAATTCTGGAATTATCCAAAAGCAATGTGACCCCGACGTGAAATAATCAGGGGCTCAGTTTTGCCAGTATTTTCACAACTTAATGTTGCAATGTGAAACAATGCAGGAAATCAGTGGTGAAGATAAAATCCCACGGTGCTCATTTTCAGATTCAACACAGTACGATTTGAAATAAAGTGAAAGCATTTTACAGTGAAAAGATTTGGAAGTGTTACTTGTATTTGTGTCTTGAATTAAACTTTGTGGCGTCTGACTCCCGTTCCTGCCTCTGCTGAATAAGAAAGGAGGGTTTGACGTTGACCAGACTGCACTGCCCCTGATATTTGTGAGCTCATCCTTTATATTCAGTGGTTTCTCGCTCTTTGATGGGCTGCAGTGTAGCGGATATCACGTTGGCGTCACACGCGAAAGGTTCCCGGTGGATCCGTTTTCTCCCACTGAAAGTTATCTATTTATTGAAGTTAAATAAAGAGCAATTAAGGAATAAAGGAGCCCTTTTGCCAGGAGAATAAATAGCAAATAAAAACAGCAAATGCTGGAAATCTCATCAGGTCAGGCATCATTTGCCAGGAGACTAAACTTGCCTCCGATTCTTCATCCACAGTAAGTTTAGGGAAATTCCAACGTCCTGGGCCTGTACAAAGTTTCTACGGATTACGGGATTTACGCATATCTTGCCCAGCAAATATCCTCAAAAACCTTGCAGCTGAAAAATCAAGTGCACAGCGTAATTTTACAGGCGCAAGTGTTTAAAAACACTCATAACCACAATAAAATAAAATAAATGCAATGTATTGTGTAAAACTCTGCCAACTAAGGTAAATTTATTTTTAACCCGAATTACAAAGCTTAAAAAAAATTGGAACAATCTTGTTTTTTTCTAATGCGTTTATTAACTTTAATTTCAATTAATTTTAATTATGTGATGTCTGTTTTTTATTATTTCTTAGTGTGTGTGTGTTTTTTGTTCCCATGAATAGCCCTGAGAACTCGTAGGTACGCGAGTCTCATTGCTATTAATGGGAAAGCTGTGGAATACGTACCTGATTGGCTGAGCAGTCACACGTGGGATCCCTCCGGACGGGAGCGTGCTTCGCAGCGCGGGAAGAGAAGGCCACCCCAGTGGAATCCACGGTGCCTCCTAGACCACCAGGTAGGTTCGTAAAACATCTCCGGTCGGAAGGGAATTGCCCGTGGGAAGCCTCCAACCGGAATTTTTGGGCCAATATTCCCACCCGGATTGTTTTGCAGACTTACAGTCGATATTTCAAAAACTGAACTGTAATAATTTCAGGAGCTTTAATCATCGATGACATTTTACACCCTATCTGACTTAACACACTCTGTATTTTATCAGATTGGTTTAAAATGTTCATTGCTCAAAAGACAAGGAACCTGGGGTATTTATGTTCAATTTATTTCACAGCAAATATATTCTGAAATGATATTTCTGCCCGGGCTTGAACCAGGGACCTTTTGTGTGTGAAAGACTAACATGATAACTGCAACACTACGGAAACCCCTGCTTAACTGCCTGCCCAGAGAGAAGTGTTAAGCCAGAAGGTGTAATTCTGAATCCCTTTCTGTGAAAAAATCATTACACAAACATTTCTCTGACCGAAGCTGCACAAGTCAAAAATGTTCCTTTCAAAGTCGTTAAACTCCCAAATTTCCGTGCCCCCCGAATCTTCTGAATCAGAAAGCTCTAGTTGTACCGATTCAATCCATAAATAAAAAATAAAAACAGAATTGCTGGCAATCTCAGCTGGTCAGACAGCATCAGCGTTTTTACCAGGAGACTAAGCTCGCCTCCGATTGTTCATCCACAGCAAGTTTAAACATAATATAGAATCATGGAACGGTTACAGCACGGAAGTAGTCCGTTCGGCCTGTCGAGCCCGTGCCGACTCTCAGCTAGTCCCACTCCTCCGGCCTTTACCCGTACCCCTGAGATATTGTACCTTCAGATACTTATCCAAATTGATTTTGAAAGATAAGGTTAATTCTGCCTCTGCCACACTTTCAGGCAGCGCATTCTGGATCCTAACCACTCGCTGCCAAATGGCCTCCTCCTGTTCCTATGTTCCTGTGTATAAAGTCTGGGAAACACGAGATCAATTCCTGCCACTCTCACAGCCTTCCTAAATATAGCACCGTCATTCTATTCTCGTAAAACCAGCTCCTGAAGTATCGGCCAACTGTGTTGGTTGGAGCTCTGGTTATGTTCCTTAGACAACATCTACCACTGTGTGTCTGTAGTGTCGTGGTTATCATGTTCCACAAACACACCAAAGGTCCCCGCGTGGAATCATTTTGAAAACATTAAAAAGGGCCGAATGGCCGACTCCTGTTCCTAATTCTTACGTTCTTATGATCTTATGTCCTTTCACTGGAGAACAATCTCTCCCCTGAACATGCATGAGGAGCAAGTTCCAACAAAATATTTCCACCCGGTGAGCTTTCCCGTGTGAGGCAAACGTGTTAAACGCTACACTGTGGACACATCTCCACTTGCAGCACCAGGTCAGACAGAAATGTTAAGCGAGCAGCTGAACTGCTGAATCCCACTTTTAAGGACTTTGTCGTGGTGTCAGAACAAATTCTGGGTGAGCCTCCATTTGCCGGCGAAGTTTGAACTTGCGGTTAGAACTTTTGCAAAGAATGACTGCATTTTTACGTGGCCTTTCAACAACTCAGGATATCCCCAAGTGATTTAAAGTCAATGAAGTACCGATGAAGCCTTGTAATGTGGGGAAAGATGTGCCCCAATCACCCCACACGCATCTGAACTCTTTCCGAAGCAGGAGAGTGTGTAACCTGGGTCTATAACATAAAGTAATGGGCTCATTAACGATTAAAGCACATTATTAATCCTCTCACACACCTCAATTATGTTTATGCAATGCATCGATGGAAACTTCAACAACTGAACTTTACTGCGTTAAGGAACTTTAATCATTGAAGAAGTTTTATCCCCTATCTGATTTTACACACACTGTATTTTAGGAGAGTGAGTTAAAATGCCCATCGCTCATGATACAAGGAACCTGGGGCGACTTTTTAAAAGGTATCCCACAGAAAAATATTTGCTTAAATAATGTTTCTGTCCGTGCTCAAACCGAGGATATTTCACATGTGCAGCGAAGGTGATAACCGTTACACGACGGAAACCTCTGCTTACACCTCGAAAAAAAGCATCTTGCAGCGCTGCCTCACTTCCCAGCAGCAGATCAAAGCCGCAAACAAACCCATCGATTATTCCCACTTCCCCACCTCCACAGATACTGCCCGACCTGCTGAGTGTTTCCAGCATTTTCTGTTTTTACTGAATACACAAACACGGGTATTCGTTCAAAATCAAACTGGAGGTGGCCACACACAGATTGAACAGAGCCAGAGAGACAGACAGGATCGGGAAACACCGGGAAATGGGACGAAACCAACAGGCACCTGGCTGCAATCACCGACAGGGACGTGTGATTTACATAATCCTGGCGAGCTCAGTAGATACAGCATGAGGCTCTTATTCTCAGGGTTGTGGGTTTAAGCCCCACATTGGGTGAATCATTATTGTTAAATTTTATGTCGCTTTCTCGGGCAAACTTCATTAATTAACCGATCAGCTTCTTTTGCACAGTGTTAATGTAAACTGAGGGAAAGTCGACAATTGAATAATTGGTTCTGTGCTTTGCATGTTAACTGTTAAACCATATCCCATTTTACACACTGTACTTCAGGCATCTGATTCAGAATGTTCATTGTAACATGAATGTGCCCCTGGGGAAACAGTGAGACTGGATTTAGAGCAAGGGTCTGGTTATTGTGAAACAGCAAACACAATATCAATTCCGGAAGAACAACAGCTAAATTAACTGATTTGAACACACAGCCTCCTGATCGGGAGTTAGACCCGTAACCTTTGCACCACGATGTCGAGATTCTACAACAGTCCCAGCGGATCGGAAGGTCGCAAATGTAACATCGCTATTCAAGAAAGGAGGGAGAGAGAAAACCGGTGGGGGAGACTAGAACTAGATCTTAGAAAAAGGGGCCGCCCATTTAAAACTGAGATGGGGAGAAATTTCTTCCCTCAGAGGGTTGTAAATCTGTGGAATTCGCTGCCTCAGAGAGCTGTGGAAGCTGGGACATTGAATATATTTAAGACAGAAATCGATCATTTCTTAAATGATAAGGGGATAAGCGGTTATTGGAAGCGGGCGGGGAAGTGGAGCTGAGTCAATGATCAGATCAGCCATGATCTTATTAAATGGTGGAGCAGGCTCGAGGGACGGTGTGGCTTACTCCTGCTCCTATTTCTTTTCGTATAACTGGAACACAAGGGGACAGATGTTGTGTGCAGCTACACAAAGCCCTGGTTAGACCTCACTTGGTGGACTGTGTTCAGTTCTGGTACCGCACAGGCAGCATCAGCTTTTTTGCCAGGAGACTAAACTCGCCTCCGATTGTTCATCCACAGCAAGTTTAAACATAATGTTCCCGCCCAGGAAATTTTCACATGTAAAGTAAACATGAGAACCACCACACTCCAGAAACATGTGTTACAATAAGCACAACAGAGGGGAGCTGAACAGTGAGCTCCCTCGGTGCTGATCGGGACCGATGCTGATGTGGAAGCAAGTCATCCTCGACTCCGGGGGACTGCCTCAGAAGAAGAGAGGAGGATCAGGAATGTGTTGGCTCACCTTAAACAACTTCTGTCCCTCACTGAAAGCTCTCAATCCTTCTCCTCCGCTGCCCTTTACAGAAATGTCACGTAATTACCACCCACCATGTTCACTTCCATATCCTCACAGTTGGCCACAGAGACTCCTGCCGTCTCCCCGCGATCAGCGAACTCACCCAGTTTGTAAAGTTACAACCGGAACAAGTGTCCCGCAAAGGGCTGGAGAAGCCAGAGAGTCTGTAAACTCAGTGTGTAACAGAAAGTAACGGGGTTATTAACGGTGATTACAGCAATTCATCTTCATCATAGGCAGTCCCTCGAAATCGAGGAAGACTTGCTTCCACTCTAAAAGTGAGTTCTCAGGTGACTGAACCGTCCAATACAGGAATTACAATCTCTGTCACAGGTGGGACAGACCGTGGTTGAAGGAAAGGGTGGGTGGGACTGGTTTGCCACACGCTCCTTCCGCTGCCTGTGCATGTGTTCTGCATGCTCTCGACGATGAGACTCGAGGTGCTCAGCACCCTCCAGATGCTCTTCCTCCACTGAGGGTGGTCTTTATCCAGGGACTCCCAGGTGTCGGTGGGGATGTTGCATTTTATGAAGTGGCTTTGAGGGTCCTTGAAACGTTTCCACTGCTCACCTGGGGCTCGCTTGCGGTGTAGGAGTTCCGAGTAGAGCGCTTGCTTTTGGAGTCTTGTGTCAGGCATGCGAACAATGAGGCCCATCCAACAGAGCTGGTCGAGTGTGGTCAGTGCTTCGATGCTGGGGATGTTGGCCTGATTGAGGACGCTAACGTTGGTGCGTCTGTCCTCCGAGGGGATTTGCAGGATTTTGCAGAAACATCATTGATGGTATTTCTCCAGTGACTTGAGGTGCCCACTGTATAAGGTCCATGTCTCTGAGCCATACAGGAGGACGGGTATCACTACAGCCCTGTAGACCATGAGCTTAGTGGCAGATTTGAGGGCCTGGTCTTCGAACACTCTCCTCCTCAGGCGGCCGAAGGCTGCACTGGCGCACTGGAGGCAGTGTTGAACCTCGTCGTCGATGCCTGCCCTCGCTGATAATAGGCTCCCGAGGTATGCAATTATTCATCCTCTCACAGACCTCAATTATTTTCATGTGATAAACTGATTGAGAATAGAAAGAGGGTTAGTGCTCGAGATCTTAACCACTCGACCACCAAGGAAAAATTACGATAATTGTATATATTATATATATATATATATATCTATACAAATAGAATCATAGAATCAGAAAGTTTCAGCACAGAGTGAGGCCATTTCAGCCCATCGTGTCCGCACCGGCCGACCAAGAGCTATCCAGCCTAATCCCACTTTCCAGCTCTCAGTCCAGAGCTCTGTAGGCTGCGGCACTTTAAGTGCACATCCACGTATCTTTTAAATGTGGTGAGGGTCCCTCCCTCTACCACCCTTTCAGGCATTGAGTTCCAGACCCCACCACCCTCTGGATGATGAAATGTCCCCTCATATCTCCTCCAAACTTCCCCCAATTACTTTAATTCTACGCCCCTTGGTTGTTGACCCCTCTGCCAAGGGAAACAGGACCTTCCAATCCATTCTATCCAGGCCCCTCAATTTTATACACCTCAATCAGGTCTCCGCTCAGGAGCCTCTGTTGCAAAGAAAACAGATTCAGCATCTCCAAACTATCCTCATAGCCAAAATTCTCCAGACCAGGCAACATTCTAGTAAATCTCCTCTGCACCCTTTCCAGTGAAATCACATCTTTCCTGTAATGTGGTGACTAGAACTGCACGCAGTACTCCAGCTGTGGTGTAGCCAGTGTTTTGTACAGTTCAACCATAACCTCCTTTTTTTTTTAATTTTTTTTTTTGAAATTCGTAGCCAATCGTTCCAATTCTTTGTCAAATCACAAACGCCAGAGGTCACCTTGCACATGCCAAGGATCACTCTGCGCCAATGCTCTTAGCCAAAAGGCCTAGAGCCACTGCACCGTTCCTGGAAGTACTGCAATACCAGGTTCGTGCCATGGAGGTGGATGGGTCAAGCCACCCCACACACCTCCGTGAAGGTGGATGGGTCAAGCCACCCCACCCACCTCCTGTTTCCAAAAAGGCAAGCATATACCTTCCTGACCAGGGAGAAACCACCCGGAGGTCATGGTGGCTGGTCAGGTCAGTTACGCATGATCTTAGCCAAAAGGCCATAACCTCCTTGCTCTTGTATTCCATGCCTTGACTAATAAAGGCAAGTATTCCATATGCCTTCTTAAACACATTAACTACCTGGCCTGCTACCTTCAGGGATCTGCGGACCTGTACTCCAAGGTCCCTTTGTTCCTCTACACTTTTCATTGTCGTACCATTTAATGTGTATTCCCTTGCCTTGTTAAACCTCCCCAAATGTATTACCTCACACTTATCTGGATTGAATTCCATTTGCCACAGTTCTGCCCACCTGACCAGTACATTGATCATCATCATCATAGGCGGTCCCTCGATCGAGGACGATTTGCTTCCATGAGTTCACAGGAGTTTCGATGAAGGACCCGATGTTCCAGTCCTGAATCCAATTGAGTGGGTGGAAGATCCCTTTGTGTGGATTTTTTTAACGTGAGGTGACTGTTGCACATCAGCAATCACACGGGCTTGACAGAGCTGGGTCTTGGTCCAGTGGAAAGGGTTAACCAAGACGACAGGAGACCAGCTCTGCTGCATGGACCCAGTGCCCACACATATCGCAGTGTGGGCTGGGCCCATGCTGCCCCTGGGCCGTTGGCTCTTCTGGGCCCCGTCCCCTCATCTGTCGCACCTCCTCCACGATCTGTCACCGCTCCTCCACCATAAACATTCACCGCATCTCGCCACAAACACTCACCACTCATCCACCCCGACCTTCCCACTCTTCTGTACCTGGGCCCTGCCAATGTTCTTGCTCACGCTCCAAAATGACGACCAGGGTTTTGATGACGTCACCCAGACGCCCATCTCAAAAACGTCGGTATTTGTTTAAATACCTTAAAAATGTTAACATATATGGAATGAAGCTTGAAGCACCTCCCGGAATTCCTTGCAAGATGGGATTATGGTTTGTTGATCCAGATTCCAGAATTCATGGAGAGATGTTACCCGTGGTATAAGGTGGTGTGGCTGGATTCCGATGGACTGCATGGATAGCTTACCAACTTCGCTTGTTGTTTTAGTATCATCGCGCTGGTCCCTCGGAGAACAGTGTGAAGTGGTGGGAGGATCAATGTGGCCAGGATTCGTGTCCTGGTCAATATTTATCCCTCAATCAACATCACAGAGACAGATGATCTGGTCATCATCACACTGCTGCCTATAGGAGCCTGCCGTGTGCAAATTGGCGGCTGTGTCTCCCACACTACAAGAGTGACCGCACTTCAAAAAGTACTTCATTGGCTGCAAAGCGCCTTGAGACATCCATTGATATCTTCCTGTAGTCCGCCACTTTCTTCTTCATTATCAACCACTCAGCCTATTTTAGTGTCATCTGCAAACTTCTTACTCATACCCTCAACATTTAAGTCCAAGTCATTGATGTATACCACAAAAAGCAAGGGACCCAGCACTGAGCCCTGCGGAACCCCACTGGATCACAAAATCAACCATCAACCATTACGCTTTGATTCCTGCCTCTGAACAAATTTTGGACCCAACTTGCCACTTTGCCCTTGAATCCCATGAGCTTTTACATTCGTAACCAGTCTGCCAAGTGTGACCTTCTCAAAAGCTTTGCTAAAGTGCATATACATTACATCATACCACTGCCCTCATCAACCCTCCTGGTTACCTCCTCGAAAAATGCAATCAACTTAGTCAGACACGACCTTCCCTTGACAAATTCATGTTGACTATCCTTGATTAATCCATGTCTTTCCAAATGAAGATTTATCCTGTCCCTCAGGATTTTTACAAATAATTGCAAAAGGTTCGGCTGGCCAGCCTGTATTTACTCAATCCCTTTCTCCCTTTTTAAACAAAGGTACAACATTAGCAGTGCTCCAATCCTCTGGCCCCGCATCTCTCGCCAGTGAGGATTGGACAATGGTGGTCAGAGCCTCTGCTATTTCCTCTTTTGCTGCTCTTATCAGCCTGAGATACATTTCATCCGGGCCTGGGGATTTATCCACTTTCAAAGCTGCTAAGCCACCAATACTTCCTCTCTCACTATGTTTATTTCATCTAATATTTCACACTTCTCCACCCTTATTGCAAAGTCCACATCGCCCCTCTCTTTTGTGAAAACAGATGCAAAGTTTTCATAAAGAATCCTACCCAAGCCTTCCGCCTCCGCGTACAGATTCCCTTAATGGACTCTAATAGGCCCCACTCTTTCTCTAGTTATCATCATGCTCTTAATGTATTTATAAAACATCTTTGGGTTTTCCCAGATTTAATTGCCAACATTCTCTCATGCTCTCTCTTTGCTTTCCTGATATATTTTTTAATTGCACCTCTGCACCTCGAGAGTTTCTGCAGTATTGAGTTATCGGTATCTGTCATAAGCTTCCCTTTTTTTCGTTAACTTTCCCTGTATGTCCCCTGACATCCCGGGAGCTCTAGATTTGTTAGTCCCACCTTTGTTTTAAGGGAACATACTTGCTCTGTACCCTCAGGATCTCCTCCTTGAATACCTCCCACTGCTCTGACACTGATTTTAAGCAAGTAGCCGTTCTCAGTCCACTTTGGCGAAATTCCATCTCAGCTCAGTAAAATTGGCTTTACCCCAATTGAGAACTTTTATTCCTGGTCCCCTTTGTCCTGTTCCATAACTACCCTAAACCTTACTGAGTATGATCACTCGCACCAAAATGCTCTCCCACTGATACCCCTTCTACCTGCCCCTCTTCGATCACAAGACCCAGTCCAGAACCGCCCCTCCCTTGATGGGCTTGTTACATACTGGATAAAGAAGTTCTCCTGAATGCATTTCAGGAATTCTCCACCATCTGTACCATTCACACTATCATTTTCCCAGTTAATATTCGGGTAGTTAAAATCCTCCACCAATACAGCTCTATAGGTTTTGCACTTCTCAACAATCTGCCCATATACTTGTTCTTCTATCTCCCTCTAACTGCCCGGGGGTCTATAGTGCACTCCCAGTAGTGTGATCGCCCCTTTTTTGTTCTTTCATTCAACCCACATGGCCTCGTTTGATGACCCCTCTAACACATCTTTCCTTTTCACAGCTGCAGGATCCGTCAATAATCTCTCACAACTCAACTGAAAGCAGCCGGAATGTGCAGCTTTGAGAGGGGCTTTCTGCACCGTCAGGGCTGGAAACTGTAGAGTTTGAATGTGTACCGAACTGTACAGAGTATTCAACAAATATAGCAGGACTGGGAGACATTGTGCTTTGTTAATACTGAACCAGAAATGCACATTATTCAATGCTTCTCATATTTAATTGAGCATGTTTTCAGCTGGTTTTGAAACGGGAACCTTTTGCGTGTTAAGCGAATGTGATGACCACTACACTACGGAACACACGCTTTCAAAGCAGACTGCAACCTGAATGCAGCAACTTAGACCGCTCGGCCATCCTGACTGCTCAATATTATGTGTGGCCACCTGCAGTTTGATTTTGAACTTTTGTGTCCTGTCACATGAAGTAAATGAGGACAGCAGGCGTATCTCTGCCTGACACCGGGGAAACAGTGAGACAGACCTTGGAGCAAGGGTCTGGTTATTGCGAAACAGCAAAGAAAATATTAATTCTGGAATTACCCAAAAGAACAGGGACCTCAACATGATTTAAACATGCAACTTTCTGATCAAGAGGCAGACACACCACCGCTGCATCACGAGACCTAAACAGTGAGTCTGAGATGTTCGTCAAAATGAAGGTTCTGCAATAAAAGGGGCTTTAAAATCCCCGCCCATTCCCACCGGCAGTGCTCACCTGCCAGTCACCACATGTTTATTTGTTAAACTTTTGTGTTGCTTTCACGGGAAAGCATCATTAATTAACCCATCACCTTATTTTGCACAATGAAAGAAATGCTAACTGAGGGAGAGTTGATACTTTAATCAATAAATACAGCAAATGCTGGAAATCTCAGCAGGTCAGGCAGCATTTGCTCGGAGACTCAACTCGGCTCTGATTGTTCATCCACAGCAAGTTTAAACATAATTCTCCCACTTGGGATCGAACCAGGGACCTTACACGTATAGAGCAAACGTGACAACCACTACACTGCGGAAACCTCTGGCAAAGCAGCCCCAACAGAGCTGACCAGTGAGCTCCCTCTGTGCTGATCGGGAATGTGCTGGCTCACCTTAAACAACTTCTGTCCCACACTCAAAGCTCTCAATCCTTCTCCTCTGCTGCCTTGACAGAAATGTCACGGATCACCCAGCCACCGTGTTCACTTCCACATCCTCACAGTGGGGCCACAGAGGCTCCTACCGTCTCCCCGCGATCAGCGAACTCACCCAGTTTGTAAAATTAAACCCCGAACACCTGTCCGGCAAAGGGTAGGAGAAGCGGGAGAGTGTGTAAGCTCGTTCTGTAACAGATAGTAGTGGGGTTATTAACGGCGATTACAGCAATTATTAATCCTCTCACACACCTCAATTATGTTTCTGCGATGAACTGATTGAGAATGGAAAGAGGTTTAAAGCTCGAGATCTTAACCACTCGACCAGAGAACAGCTTCGATAATTTGTATAAATATAAAAATATATATTTATTTATGGACCTGAATATCAACGGCTAGCTGCCGAGACCTCATGGCGCGACGGTCGTGCATCTAACTTTGAGCGAGAGAAATTGTTCCACAGTGACACCCATTTCATCTTTTGTTCCCTTTTAAACACTAGAAACTGAGACAGGGGAATAAATAGAGAAACCAAAGCTCAACGATACAGACAAGAGGAAGAGAGAAGGGGAAACACTGTCCCCACCCAGAACTAATGCAGAAACCCCTCTGCTGCGCTCGGGGTGGCCACCCACAGCCTGGATACACTAACATCCCAACAGCTCATTGACTGTCGGAGTGGGACCATGCGGCGCTTCAGAAGACAGGTCTAAAAAGCAAAGTCACTGAATCGATCTCATGTGCTCCTTCTGCCAAGAATAGCTACACACAAAAAATGCTTTTATAAAAGTTACACCTTATCTCCAGGTTTGTCAAAAAGTTAGCTTGTTGGTCAAGGGGTATGATTCTTGTTTCTGGCTTGTTAATTGAAATTTGTGAGAGATCCCGGCCGAGCCCATTATTCTGCCGCGAATTTTGAAATTACATCGAACTTTTGCAAAGAAGGACTTACATTTCTGCAATGCCTTTCAGGAACTCATGATGCCCCAAAGCACTTTACAGTCGTTGAGTTATGTTTGAAGTGTTGTAGTGTGGGGAAAGATGTGCCCAAATCACCCCACACGAACCTCAACTCTTTGCGAAGGAGTTCGGTGCAAATAATCAGGTGCCTCAGGGACTTAGACTTTCTTTGAATGAGTTCTGCTTGGACCTGTATTCAAGCTTGAAACAGCAACTGGGCTTCCATCTCACGGGAGCAGCGTGTAGCGGTTAGCGAGTAGGTGACGAGGTTTGGGGTTGATGTACGTCACTTTCAATCTTTGAAATTTCACCAAGCAAAGAAATGATGAATCCAACTGTCCCTGTAATCCTTTTGTTCAGGTTTAATCACAGGAATATCTGCAGTCAGGAGGTGAAAAGTAATTAAAACCTACGACCGGCTTCGGGACAATCAGAATACTTTGTCACGGACAAGGCACTGGAAGGCTGGAAGGTAGATCACACCGGTTGCAGGAGAGCTGGTTGGTGGTGACATGGAAGTGTCTGCAGTGTGCGGGACCAGACTGCTTCCACACATCCACAATGAATGTCCCACCCTTTATTTGGGAAAAGTACAACTGAGAGTGGACAAGTTCCATCCCGGTCGGAGCATTCTGAAGCTTTAACTGACTGACACCCTGGTTTGGGATGTCTTGCAATTTACATTTAAGTTAGTCTCTGTGGCGCAATGGGTTAGTGCATTCGGCTGTTAACCGAACGGTTGGTGGTTTGAGCCCACCCAGGGACGATGCCTTTAACTGTTTTTTCCCCGAGGATTCGGTGCCGCACAGTTCCAGGTTGTCATTGTGCGTTTTGGCTGCACGAATATATTCCGCAAACATTGCCAGCTGTGCTGTTATCCAGTGAGTTCCCACTCCAATACTTTTATGAACATTTAGTTCATGGAAAACGATAACAATTTTTTACATGGACCATGGTCCTCCATCCAGTCCACGAGAAATAAATTACGTTATTGTGTTTAAAGGAACTGGTGGAAATTGTCTGACCTATCCTTATGGCTTTGCTCAGATTCTGAGAGTTAACAGTTTGCGAAGAATTATCTCATGCCCAATGCCAAGCACGAAAATGTCTCTCAGCATTTGTTCTAGGAATCCCTTAAATTCGCAATGTCCTGCGAGGCGCCTTAATTCGGCAACATAGCTCACCACTTCCTGGCCCTCCGACCGTTGGCTTGTGTAGAACCGATACCTCGCCATCAGATCGCTTTCTTTAGGATTTAGATGCTCGCAGACCAGCGTACACAATTCTTCATAGGATTTAGTTGTTGGTGTCACCAGAGCTAGAAGATTCTTCATGACGCCATAGGTTGTTGCCCCACAGACGGTAAGGAGGGTCACCCTTCATTTGGCAGCGTTCTCGTCCCCTTCCAGCTCGTTGGCCACGAAGTATTGGTCGAGTCTCTCCACAAAGGCTTCGCAATCGTCCACTTCTGAGAATTTCTCCAGGATACCAACTATTGCTTGCATTTTTGCATGGTTGTTCATTTTCTCGTCACCAATTGATACGGTCATAATAAAGGATGAAACTTAGTATTGTGAACAATGAGTAAGTGTGACCTTAGCTCCTTTAATAAGACTCCAGGGTACAGGTACCTCGTGGGTGGCCTGCTTATATACCATGCTCCCAAGGGACACTGGGATCCCTTGGGACTCCGACAGGTAGGCCCTCTGGTGGTGGTGTGTACAGGTTGTCAAGGGTTAAATACATAACACAAGATGTGTACAGAAATCAACCATCAAAAGCCCTGTCATTAACCGCAAGAGGTTTCCTGCAATTTTCTGATCGCAAAGCGCTTTCAGTCCTTGTCCTTAAAATTGCAGACGTGGAAATTGGGGAGTTTAATGACTTTGAAAGGAGGACATTGTTGTTTGATGCCGTTCTGGTCAGAGAAATGTTTGTGAAAGGAACTTTTTGCAGAGAGAGGGATTGAGCATTTCAGCTTGTTCCTGAACATTTCTCTCTGGGCACTGAGCTAAGCAGCAGTTTCTGTCGTGTCGTGGTTATCACATTTCCCTCACACGTGAAAAGTTCCCGGTTCAAGCCTGCGCAGAAACATTATTTCTCAAACAAAAACTTGTCTGCAATAAAATTAAATAAAAGCTGTTTTGGATACATTGTTGAATGAGCAATGAACATTTAAAACCAGTCTCCTCAAATACAGATTGTGTAAAATCAGATCGGGGATAAAACTTCATCAAGGATTAAAGTTTCATGAATTATTAAAGTTCACTTATTGAAGTTTTGACTGTCCCTGTTAGCATTTCATTCATTCTGTGAAACAACACGATCGGTTTATACCAGCAGATCTAAGCTGCATTTGAAACCACAAACAACTCATTAATTATTCGCTTTTCCCCAGTTCCAGAGCTCAGAGGGTTATTGTCCATCCCTGGGATGCAAGCTACCTCAGACCCAGGCCAAAGCTCCCCGTACACCGGGCACAGGCTCAGGAAAACCCGGGGGAGAGGTTATCCCGGTCACTGGGCCTTCCAGCAACACTGAACAAGCGCCCGGTCTGAAACTTTCCAGAGTAATAACTTGTAACTGGAGCATCTAACAGTAAGGACGGCCGAGCGGTCTGAGGCACTGCTTTCATTATTTGATTAAATTATCAATTCTCCCTCAGTTCGCATTTTTATCATTGTGCAAAAGAAGATCATGGGTTCATTAATGATATTTACCTGCGAAAGCAACATAAAAGTTTAATGAAAAGTAATCGCCCAACGTGGGGCTCGAACGCACGACCCTGAGATTAAGAGTTTCATGCTATACCGACTGAGCTAGCCGGGCTTCACAAAATTTGCTCTGTCAATCCCCTTCAGAATATTGTCCGTTTCAATGAGATCACCTCTCATTCTTCGAAACTCCAGAGAGTATCTGCATATTCTGCACAATCTCTCACCAGAAGACAGTCCTCTCATCCCAGGAATCAATCTGGTGAACCTCTGTTGTACCACCTCCAAGGCAAGTGTATCCTTCCTCAGATAAGGAGACCAAAACTGTGTGCAGTACTCCAGGTGTGATCTCACCAGGGCCCTGTACAATTGGAGCAAGACCTCCTTAGTCTTGTACTATGGGCTGTTTATTAGGTACTATGGGCCGAATATCCTGTTTTTCTGCTGATTCTACGGTTGTATAAAAAGTTATTAAAATTCGACAGTCACTCGGCAAACATATTTGTATTTCCTTCAGTGTGCAACACATGTGGGTGGATTAATGAAGATTGAAACAATTATTCAGTATCTCACAGACTTGAATTATTTTTGTCAACTTGTTCTGTAAAAATGCTTTCCCTGACCAGGAATCAAACCCAGACCACGGCAGTGAGAACACCAAATCCTAACCACTAGACTACCAGGTAACACTGCTTGCAGCCTCTGTGATAGCTTTAAATATAGTCAGCTTACAATCACAGCTGAGAATTGTGCGGTGACACGGCGTGTAACTGGATTTGCTGGGAGCAGCGTGGAGGCCCCGACCTGCGTGAGAACACCAGCGGCAGGTTGGGGCCATAAAAGGAGCGGTGAGCGGCGGCCTGGGAGCAGCGTGGTGGTGTACCACGGCAAGGTACAGCGCGAGCTGGTGCAGGAGGGCGACGGCAGCGAAGAGTGACGTCATCAAAGTCCAGGTTGGTGATTGGAGCGTGGGCAGGTACAGCAGGAGCAGCGAGAGACTGTGGAGGGATGTGATCGGGGCCCAGGGGCGGGGTGAGTTCGGGGCCAGGGGCCCAGGGGCAGCACGAGCCAGCCGACACTGCGATATGTGTGGGCACTGGGTCCGTGCAGCAGAGCTGGTCTCCAGTCGTCTTGGTTAACCCTTGCCACTGGACCAAGACCTCGCTCTGTCAAGCCCGTGTGATGGCTGGGGTGCAACGGCCACCACACGTTAAAAAAATCCACGCACAGGTATCTTCCACCCTTCAACATGCAGTTCGGGACCTGGAATATTAGGTCCATCATTGAAACACCTGTGAACTCATCCTTTTTTGGCGTGGAAGCAAGTCATCCTCGCTTCGAGGGACTGCCTATGATGATGATGAACTGGATTTGCTGCAGTCCGCGGGCAGCAGGTGATGAAAGCGGGCGTGAGAGGGTGAGTGACAGGTGGGCACTGCTTCTGATGCTGTCTGACCCACGCTGGGAGTGGCCAGGGATTTTAAAGCCCTTTCATTGCCCCAATTCAGGGTAAATGAAACTGTGTTTCAGGAACCTTCATGTATATAAACATGGGCGCTCTGCGCTGTGGACCTCGTGGTGTAACGTAGTGTGTCTGACTCCAGATCAGAAGGCTGCGTGTTTATATCACGTCGGGGTCACTGTACTTTTCCATATTGTGCTTCCGGAATTGAGATTTTCTTTGCTGTCTCACAATTTGCTTTCCCACCCATCTTTGTATCATCAGCAAACTTGGCTCCATTACACTCGGTCCCTATATCCCTGGGATAGGGGAGGGAAGACACACCGGAGAAGTGTGAGCTTGTGGACCGGAGAAGTTGCAGCTGCTGGAGCTGTGCGTTTTATCGGGGAGGGACGGGGGGAGAGCCCGCCGAGCGACCGGAGAAGCTGAGAAGCTGCTGTGCTTTTCATCGGGTTTGACACTGTTTAAAAATGGCAGAGTGCCAAGTTTTCTCTCCCTACTGCCCATGTGCGAAGGTGCCGGCAGTGTTTTCGGCGCAGGCATTTGGCTCCGCCCCCCACTTCACCATCGACACCACGCCAGGACTCCGGGGACTGTACACAGCGGCCAGGATGGGGCGAGTTTTTCCCCGAGCCGTTTCCAGCACGCAATGTCGGTGCGCTTGAGGTCAGTGCGCCGACAAAACTGCTTGGGGAAAATCTAGCCCTTGAAGAGTAAGGAGTACACTGAAGGAAATACAAATATGTTTGCCGAGCAACTGTCAATTTTAATAACTTTTTATACAACCATCGAATCAGCAAAAAAACAGGGCACTCGGCCCATAGTACCTAATATATAGCCCACAGTACAAGAGTAAGGAAGTCTTGTTACAATTGTACAGGGCCCTGGTGAGACCACACCTGGAGTACTGCACACAGTTTTGGTCTCCTTATTTGAGGAAGGAAATAGTTGCCTGGGAGGTGGTACAACAGAGGTTCACCAGATTGATTCCTGGGATGAGAGGACTGTCTTAAGGAGAGAGATTGTGTAGAATGGGCCGATACTCTCCGGAGTTTAGAAGAATGAGAAGTGATCTCATTGAAACACACAATATTCTGAAGGGGATTGACAGGGTAGATGCTGAGAGGTTGTTTCCCCCGGGCTGGAGTGTCTCGAACCAGGGGCCACAGTCTCAGGTTAAGGGGTCGGCCATTTAAGACAGAGATGAGGAGGAATTTCTTCACTCAGAGGGTTATGAATCTGTGGAATTTTCTGCCCCACAGGCCTGTGGATGCTGAGTCTCTGAATATATTCAAGGCTGCGTTAGATAGATTTTTGGAGTCTCGGGGAATCAAGGGATCGAGAGATCACTGGAGTTTGGAAGAATGAGAGGGGATCTCATGGAAACATATAATATTCTGACGGGACTGGACAGGTCCCGATGTTGGGGAAGTCCACAACCAGGGGTCAGAGTCTAAGGGATAAGGGGTAAGCCATTTAGGACTGAGATGAGGAGAAACTTCTTCGCTCAGAGAGTTGTTAACCTGTGGAATTCTCTGCCGCAGAGAGTTGTTGATGCCAGTTTGTTAGATATATTCAAGAGGGAGTTAGATGTGGCCCTTGTAGCTAAAGGGATCAAGGAGTATGGAGAGAAAGCAGGAAAGGAGTACTGAGCTGAATGATCATCCATGATCTTATTGAAGGGCGGTGCAGGCTCGAAGGGCCGAATGGCCTACTCCTGCACCTATTTTCTATGTTTCGATGTTTCTATGTCCTGCTACTGTTCTTTAATAATGGATTCCAACATTTTCCCAACCACAGATGTTAGGCTAACTGGTCTGTAGTTTCCTGATTTTTGTCTGCCTCCTTTTTTAAATAGGGGCGTTACATTTGCAGTTTTCCAATCTGCTGGGTCCTCCCCAGAATCCAGTGAGTGCATGTCCACAGATTCCTGAAAGTAGCAGGCCAGGTAGCTCAGGTGGTTGAGAAGAAATATGGAATGCTTGCCTTTATTAGCCGAGGCATCGAATACAAGAGATGGGGTCGGTGGGACAGGTTAGGTCACAGCTGGAGTACTGCTTGCAGTTCTGGTCGACATATTACAGGAAGGACGTGATTGCACTGAAGAGGGTACAGAGGAGATTTACGAGGATGTTGCCGGGAGTGGAGAATCTTAGCCATGAGGACAGATTAGATAGGCTGAGTTTGTTTTCCAAGGAACAGAGCCTCATTGAGGTGTATAAAATTATGAGGGTCCGAGATATAGTGGATAGAAAGGACCTTTTTCCCTTAGCAGAGGGATCAACAACAAGGAGGCATAAATTTGAAGTAATTGAGAGAAAGTTTAGAGGGGATATTTCTTCACGCAGAGGGTTGTGGGGGTCTGGAACTCACTGCCTGAAAGGGTGGTAGAGGCAGAATCCCTCACCACATTTAAAAAGTGCTTGGATGTGCACCTGAAGTGCCGTAACCTGCAGGGTTATGGACCTCGAGCTGGAAAGTGGGATTAGGATGGATAGCCTCTTGTTGGCCGGTGTGGACATGATGGACCGAAATGGCCTCCTTCCGTGCTGTAAACTTCTTTGATTCTATGAACTCGTTTGCAAAGAGTTGAGGTGATTTGGGCACATCTTTCCTCACATGACAACATTTCAAAGGCAACTCAACGGCTGTAAAATGCTTTGGGGCATCATGAGTTCCTGACAGACGCTGCAGAAATGCAAGTCCTTCTTTGCAAAATTTCAATGCAAACTCAAGCCTCGTCTGTGATTTGAAGCCAGGATTTTTCTGCAAATTTCAAGTAACAACCGCAAAGCAAGAATCATACCCCAAGACCAACAAACCACCTGCTTTGCAAATGTGGAGAGAAGATGTAACCATTATTGAAGCATTTTTAGTGTGTGTTGCTGTTCTTGATCGGCGGAGCACATGAGACGGAATCAGTGACTTTGTCTTTTCGACATGTTTTCTGAAGCATCGCACGGTCCCACTCCTTCAGCCAATGAGCTGTTGGGACGTTAATGTATCCATCATCATCATCATCATAGGCGGTCCCTCGAAACGAGGATGACTTGCTTCCACGCCGAAAAAGGATGAGTTCACAGGTGTTTCAATGAAGGACCCGAACGACATCCCAAAGGGTGGAAGATGCCTGTGCGTGGATTTTTTTAACGTGTGGTGGCCGTTGCACCCCAGCCATCACACGGGCTTGACAGAGCGAGGTCTTGGTCCAGTGACAAGGGTTATCCAAGACGACAGGCGACCAGCTCTGCTGCATGGACCTAGTGCACACACATATCGCAGTGTGGGCTGGCCCGTGCTAACCCTGGGCCCCTGGCCCCGAACTCATGCCTCCGCTGGGCCCCGATCACGTCCCTCTACAGTCTCTCGCCGCTCCTTTGCCCCGATCTCGCCGCTCCTGCTGTACCTGCCCACGCTCCAATCACCGACCTGGACCTTGATGACATCACACTTCGCTGCCGCCGCCCTCCTGCACCAGCTCGCGCTGCTCCCTGGAGTAGTCTCCCGGGACCTCCAAGCTGCTCCCAGGGCGGCTCGCCGTTCCTTTTATGGCCCCGACCTGCCGCTGGTGTTCTCCCGTTAGTGTATCCAGGCTGTGGGTGGCCACCCCGAGCGCAGCAGAGGGGTTTCTGCATTAGTTCTGGGTGGGGACAGTATCTTTCCCCTTCTCTCTTCCTCTTGTCTCTATCCCTGTGCTTTTATTTCTCTATTTATTTCCCCTGTCTCAGTTTCTAGCGTTTAAAAGGGAACAAAAGATGAAATGGGTGTCTCTGTGGAACAACTTCTCTCAATCAAAGTTAGACGCACTACCACTTCCCCATGAGGTCTAGGCAGCTCGCCATTGATATTCAGGTTCATATATAAATATATATAAATATATCTATATGTATCATAACCGTTCCCTGGTGGTCGAGGGGTTAAGATCCGGCGCACTAAACTGGTTTCAATTCTCGATCAATTCATCGGATAAAAATAATTGAGGTCTGTGAGACGATTAATAATTGCTGTAATCACCATGAATACCAATACTTTCTGCGATAGACCGAGCTTACAGACTATCTTGCTTCTCCTGCCCTTTGCCAGGCACGTGTTCGGGGTTTAATTTAGTAAACTGGGCGAGTTCGCTGATCGCGGGGAGACGGTAGGAGCCTCTGTGGCCCCACTGTGAGGATGTGGAAGTGAACACGGTGGCTGGGTGATCCGTGACATTTCTGTAAAGGGCAGCGGAGGAGAAGGATTGAGAGCTTTCAGTGTGGGACAGAAGTTGTTTCAGGTGAGCCAACACATTCCTGATCAGCACAGAGGGAGCTCACTGGTCAGCTCCCCTCTGTTGGGGCTGTTGTGCCAGAGGTTTCTGTAGTGTAGTGGTTATCACATTTGCTTTATAAGTGAAAAGTACCCGGTTTGATTCTGGGTAGAAACATTATGTTTAAACTTGCTATCTCGGAACAATCGGAGGAGAGTTTAGTGTCCTGGAAAATGCTGCCTGACCTGCTGAGATTTCCAGCATTTGCTGTTTTTATTTGCTATTTATTCTCCTGGTAAAAGGGCTCCCTTATTCCTTAATTGCTCTTTATTTAACCAATAAATAGATAACTTTGAGTGAGAGAAAACGGATCCACCGGGGACCTTTCGTGTGTGAGGCCAACGTGATATCCGCCACACTGCAGCCCATCAAAGGGCGAGAAACCACTGAATATAAAGGATGAGCTCACAAATATCAGGGGCAGTGCAGTCTGGTCAACGTCAAACCCTCCTTTCTTATTCAGCAGAGGCATGAACGGGAGTCAGACGTCACAAAGTTTAATTAAAGATACAAATACAAGTAAAACTTCCAAATCTTTTCACTGTAAAATTCTTTCACTTTATTTGTAATCCTACTGCGTTGGATCTGAAAATGAGCACCGTGGGATTTTATCTTCACTACAGATTCTATTTTCTATGCACGGAAGGAATAACCGATGCTGTTAAATTTGACAAAAGTTGCCCCAGATTCCCGGTGTCATCAGCAATGAAGATTTTGAAACAATCCCTGACAAAAATTGTGTAAAATGGGACCTGGTTTAACAGTTAACATGCAAAACACAGAAGAAATGTTTGAAGTATCGACTGTCCCTCAGTCAGCATTTCTTTCATTGTACAAATGAAGGTGACGGGTTAATTAATGATGCTTTTCCATGAACGCAATACAAAAGTTTAAGAAAAAAACATACGGTGACTGGCAGGTGAGCACTGCTTCTGACACCTGGTGGGAATGGGCGGGGAATTTAAAGCCCCTTGTATTGTGAAAGCTTCATATAGAGGAACATCTCACACACATTGTGTAGGCCTCGTGGCGCAACGGTAGCGTGTCTGACTCCAGATCAGAAGGTTGCGTGTTCAAATCACGTCAGGGTCACTGTTCTTTCAGAATTAATATTTTCTTTGCTGTTTGGCACTAACCAGACCCTTGCTCCAAGGTTTGTCTCATTGTTTCCCCGGTGTCAGGCAGAGATACGCCTGCTGTCCTCATTTACTTCATGTGACAGGACACAAAAGTTCAAAATCAACTTGCAGGTGGCCACACACACCGCCGAGTGGTCTGAGGTGCTGTGATTAGATCGCAGTTTTATCTGGAGGTGTGGGTTTGAATCCAACTTCTGACATTTCTTGTTTTTAATCATTAAGCGAAACTCATTGTTTGACACCACGACCAACTCCTTAAAAGTGGGATTCAGCAGTTCACCTGCTCGCTTAACATTTCCTTCTGACCTGGTGCTGAAAGTGGAGATGTTTCCGCAGTGTCGCGGTTAACACGTTCGCCTCACACGCGAAAGCTCACCAGGCGGGAATATTTTCTGTTGCTTTCTCCTCATGCATGCTCAGGGGCGAGTTTGTTCTCCTGTGAAAAGTTCATCAGATGATAAGCATGTAAGAATTAGGGGCCGGAGTACGCCATTCGGCCCCTCGAGCCTGGTCCACCATTCAAGAAGATCCTGGCAGTTCCTCGACAGCAAGTTTAAACATCTGGGGCGGAGCCAACAGGCGCCTGTCTGCAATCAGTGAGAGAACGGTATGTTTGGCAGAAGCCTGGCGAGCTCACTCGCTGGAATATCAGACTTTTAATCTCAGGGTCGTGGTTTCGACACCCACATTAGACATTTACATTTTTCATAGAATTATAGAATGATAGAAGTTTGCAGCACAGAAGGAGGCCATTTTGGCCCATCACTTCCGCCCCGGCCAACAAGAGGCGATCCAGCTTCATCCCACTTTCCAGCTCTGGGTCCATAACCCTGCAGGTTACGGCACTTCAGGTGCACATCCAAATACTTTTTACTTGTGGTATCTACCTCCGCCATTCTTTCAGGCAGCGAGTTCCTGACCCCCACAAACCTCTGCATGAAGAATTTTACCTTCAAATCCTCTTTAAACCTTCTACCAATTGCTTTAAATATATGCCCCCTGATTGTTGACCCCTCTGCTATCCACTATATCTAGGCCCCTCATAATTTTATACATCTCAATGTTGTCTCCCCTCAGCCTCCTCTGTTCCAATGAAAACAAACCCAGCCGATCCAATCTGTCCTCATAGCTAAGATTCTCCACGCCTGGCAACATCCTCGTAAATCTCCTCTGTACCCTCTCGTACAATCACATAATTCCTGTAATACGGTGACCAGAACTACATGCAATACTCCAGCTGTGGCCGAACCAGTGTTTTATACATTTCAAGCATAACCAACCTGCTCTTCTATCCCATGACTCAGCCAATAAAGGTAAGCATTCCATGCGCCTTCTGACCCACCTTATCCAACTGGCCTGCTACCTTCAGGGATCTGTGGACATGCACTCCAAGGTCCCTTTGTTGTTCCACACTTCTCAATGTCGGACCATTTAATGTGTGTTTCTTTCCTTGTTTGCCCTCCCCAAATGCACAGCCTCACACTTCTCTGGATTAAATTAGTATCACCTGAAAACGTTTTATATTTAAGTTTAGATCATTGATGTTGCCACTAAAAGCCAGGGACCTAGCACTGAGCCCTGTGGAACCCCACTGGAACCATCCTTCCAGTCCCAAACACTCCCATCAAACATTACCCTTTGCTTCCTGCCTCTGAGCCAATTTTGGATCCAACTTGCCACTTTGCCCTGGTCCCATGGGCTTTTACTTTCGTGACCAGTCTTCCATGTGGGAACTTGGCGAAAGCTTTGCTAAAATCCTGAAACACGACATCATACGCACTGCCCTCATCAATCCACTTGGTTACCTCCTCAAAAAATTCAATCAAGTGAGTCAGACAAGACCTTCCCTGAACAAATCCATGCTGACTATCCGTGATTAACCCATGTCTTTCTAAATGCAGAAATTAAATAATTGATAAATTTTATCCTGCTTTCACGGGAAAACACCATTAATTAACCGATGATCTTTGTTGTGCATGTATAAAATAAGTATACACCCTGTACACTCAATGGACAGTTACATAAGACCACTGGATGTATCTTCACACTGTATGCACTATGCTTGTACCACCAGAGGGTGCAACTGGTGGAGATCTCGGGGTCACCTGTACACAACAGGTAACCAGGTATAAAAGGGAGCTCACAGTACTGTACCCTCACTCAGGAGCTGCAATAAGTGGACTAAGGTCACCACAGATCAAGTACAATACCTTACCTCATGGAGTCATTACGAGAGTGCTTACAGACACAATAACTGGTGACGAGAATACGAATTTCCATGTGACAATGGCTAACCTTGGCACGTTTGAACAATTCGCCGATGGGGAAGATTGGGAGGCCTTTGTGGAAAGGCTCGAACACTTCTTTATTGCGAATGACATGGGGGGAGATGACCCAACCTCGCTGGCTGATAAGTGCAGAGCTATCCTGCTCAGCAGTTGTGGGCCCACCGTCTATGGCCTTGTCAGGGACCTGCTAGTCCCAGAGAAGACAATAACATATCTGGAGCTTGTAACGCTGGTACAGGAACAGCTCAAACCTAAAGAGAGCATCCTCACAGCCAGACACCGGTTCTCTCCCCACCGGTGGATCCGAAGGCCAAGAAATCGCAAAATATGCTGCAGACCTGAGACGATTGGCCGTACCATGTGATTTTAGCGATCACCTCACCGAAGCACTAAGGGACATCTTTGTTATTGGAATCGGTCACGAGGGCCTTCTCCACAGGCTGCTCTCTGCGGACACCACGGTCACCCTGCAGAAGGCAATTAATGTAAGCCAGGCGTTCATGATCTTGGCCTGCGATTCTAAGTGGATGTCTCACCCCCAGGACTCTAACCCAGCAAGTACTGTGAACCGACTGGTGCCTTTTAGAGGCAGGGCTGCTGCTAGCAGTCTCTCTCAGGGAAGAGAGAACAGAACCCCGAGTCCCACAATCCTGAGTCCGCCACATGTGGCCAACCGGCCAACCCCATGCTGGCGCTGTGGAGGAAATCACAGGGCCCACTAGTGCCGCTATAAAGACTATACTTGCAAAGGCTGTAACATGAAGGGCCACCTCCAGCGAATATGCAAGAGAAATCATACTCACCGAGTCGATGGAGAGTTGGCTGATCATCCGGAGTCCAGCGACGATGAGGTGTACGGAGTGTTTACCTGCACCACCGAGAGTTCCCCGGTGAAAATGGAAGTTGAAGCCAACTATGTTCCAGTCACGATGGAGGTGGACACAGGGGCGAGCCAGTCACTGATGAATCAGGCGGCCTTTGAGAAACTCTGGGACAATCCAATCGAACGACCTAAAATGATCCCAATCGAAGTGAAACTGCTCACCTACACAAACGATACATCCCAGTCATTGGCAGCGTGGATGTCCAGGTGTCCCATGGCGGCGAGATGCACAGGTTACCTTTGTGGATCATTGCTGGGGATGGTCCAAAGCTATTAGGAAGAAGGTGGATGAAAAAGATCACTTGGAGCTGGGAAAAGATCCAACCTCCAGCGATCGACGTCCTCCGCGGCCCCGAAGTTGGATCCAGCACAACACCTGAAAAACCAACCGCCCAACTCGACTGTGAGGCGACGACACAGACCGCTCAACCCAACGGCGAGATGATCCAGCCAAACAACCAGACCTCACCTTCCAGGCTCCAGTGGCAGGACTCCAGAGAAGAAAATTCACGCAGAAGATAACTTCCTGGCTTCCGTGGCAGAACCTGGGGAGAAAAGGATCACCGCAGCCTACCTCATGGAGAGAAAGAAGATGGCGTCCGAACCACGAGGTGAAGCGCCTGAAGTCAAGATGGCGGCAGCCAGACCACAAGGGAGCAACACGTGATGCCGAATGGCGAACCGGATTGAGGTAAAGATTGAAAGACCCTCTTAAAGGAGAGCGGCAACCCATCACAATTAAAGTGACAGTTCCACTCTTTATACAGCGATGATGGTGATACAAATGTAAAAGATGTAACTGAAAATTTCAAGTTTGTAAATGTAACTAATCATGATAAGTCGGGCACTTGCGGTCAGAACCAAAGTATTGTGAGAGTAAACGAAGTGATGACGTGCGATGCTGGGATTTACAAGCATGCCGACAAAACCAAGGGCAACCTCCCGTCAGCACCCAGGTCCAGCGACCATGTAGCCTGCCCCTCCGGGACCAATGTGATACCCCAGGGAGTGTGGCCACACACAGAGGGAGCATACCAGCTGCAGGGCCAGTGATCAGCGGACGGCAAAGTCACCACGACCGGTACCCTGCCCCCGATCAGCTCTACCTCTCTGGCCACCAGGCCAGTACTGGCAGCGAGCGGATATCACCCTCCTGACCTCCCAACAGGACCTGGGATGACCAGGCTCCCACTATCACTGAAGAGCAGCAGGGAGACACCACACCCTTCAAAGGAGGACAGGAAGGCCACACACTCCTGTGGCTCTGCCCATCACTCAGCAACGGCAAAGGCTCTGAGACTCAGCCAGGTGAGCGATCTGAGCCCACCCAGCTGGCAGGGGACACAGCGCCGCCATCAGACAACCTGGACGCAGTCTGGTGACTCTGGAACTAGTGTCCTCACCCACCTGCACCTACACAAACCAGGGGCAAGACTGTGATACCACGTATGTACCTTACCTGTAAAATGTACTTGTTCCACTACTGCAGAACCCAAACAGTGATGTAACTAATCCGATGTTTTTTTGTTCTTTCTGTCTGTACAGGTCTGCACATGCAGGTGTTGAGCCACACACATGGTCTATGTGTGGGGGGGGGGAGGGTGCGGGGGGGGGAATGGATGTATGTAGCCATGGACACACATGGATCACACCCAGAACCCACTCAACCCCCACTGCAACCTCCAACCATCCACTGCTGAACATTTCCCAATGTCGTGGTAATAAGGACTTGGGGGTCCACAGGGAGAGAACCAAGCCAAAGCATAGACAAGGTGCAAGGGCTTTGGGCACTCAAGTCTCGGGCCAGAGCACACAATGCAAAGGCAAGTGGCACAAGACTGAGGGGAGAGTGATGTTGTGTCTGTATAATATAAGTATACTCCCTGTACACTCAATGTACAGTTACATAAGACTACTGGATGTACCTTCACACTGTATATACGATGCCTGTACCACCAGAGGGTGCAACTGGTGGAGACCTCGGGATCACCTGTACACGACAGGTAACCAGGTATAAAACGGAGCTCACCATCCTGTACCCTCACTCAGGAGCTGCAATAAATGGACTAAGGTCACCACAGTTCAAGTACAATACCTTGCCTCATGGAGTCATTACTTGAGTGCTTACAGACACAATAGAAAGAGATTAAACATTAAATGGTAGGACATTGAGAATTGTAGAGGAACAAAGCGACCTGGGAGTGCATGTCCACAGATCCCTTAAGGTAGCAGGCAAGGTGGATTAGCTGGTTAAGAAGACATACAGAATGCTGGCCTTTATTAGCCGAGGCCTAGAATAAGAGAGCAGGTGGATTATGCTTGAATATAAAACACTGGCTAGGCCACAGCTGGAGTACTGCGTGCAGTTCTCGTCACCACTTTACAGGAAGAAGACTGTGATTGCACTGGAGACTTACAGAGGAGATTTCGAGGATGTTATCGGGAGTGGAGAATCTTAGCTATGAGGACAGATTGGCTAGGCTGGGGTTGTTTTTCTTGGAACAAAGTGGGCTGAGGGGAGGCATCATTGAAGTGTATACAATTATGAGGGGCCTTGATATAGTGGACAGAATGGGCCCATTTCCCTTAGCAGAGGGGTCAACAACCATGGGGCATACATTTTAAGTCATTGGTAGAAAGTGTAGGGGGGATTTGAGGGGAAATTTCTTCATGCAGAGGGTTGTGGGGGTCTGGAACTCACTGCCTTGAAAGGGTGGGAGAGGCAGAAACTCTCACCACATTTAAAAAGTGCTTGGATGTGCACCTGAAGTGCCGTAACCTGCAGGGTTATGGACCGAGAGCTGGAAAGTGGGATTAGGCTGGAGAGCCTGTTATTGGCCGGCACGGTCACGATGGGCCGAAATGGCCTCCTTCCCTGCTGTAAACTTCTGATTATATAATTCTATGAAAAATAATCACCCAACGTGGGCTCGCACCTCTGACCCTGAGATTTAGAATCTCATGATCTACTGGGCTTCTGCAAAATGCACCTTTTTGTCGTTGATACAGCTCCGCCCCAGATGTTTAAACTTGCTGTCGAGGAACTGCCAGGATCTTCTTGAATGGTGGACCAGGCTCGAGGGGCCGAATGGCCTACTCTGGCCCCTAATCCTTACATGTTTATGATCTTATGACATTTCACAGGAGAACAAACTCGCCCCTGAGCATGCATGAGGAGAAAGCTCCAGAAAATATTCCCGCCTGTTGAGCTTTCACGTGTGAGGCGAATGTGTTAACCGCGACACTGCGGAAACATCTCCACTTTCAGCACCAGGTCAGACGGAAGTGTTAAGCGAGCAGGTGGACTGCAAAATCCCACTTTTTAGGCGTTGGTCGTGGTGTCAAACAATGAGTTTCGCTTAATGATTAAAAACAGGAAGTGTCAGAAGTGTGATGTGAACCCACACCTCCAGAGGAGACTGCGACCTAAACACAGAACCTTGGACCGCTCGGCCATCCTGACTATTTAGGGCAATATGTGGCCAACTACAGGTTTATTTTGAACTTTTGTGTCCTGTCACATGAAATAAATGAGGGCAGCAGGTGTCTCTCTGCCTGACACCTGGGAAACAGTGAGACAGACCTTGGAGCAAGGGTCTGGTTATTGCCAAACAGCAAAGAAAATATTAATTCCCGAATTACCCTGAAGAACAGTGACCTCGACGTGATCTGGGGTCAGACACGCTACCGTTGCGCCACGAGGTCGATACAGCACATCGGAAATGTTTGACTATATGAAGGTTTCACAATACAAGGGGCTTTAAAATCCCCGCCCATTCCCACCGGGTATCAGAAGCAGTGCTCACCTGCCAGTCACCGTATGTTTTTTTGTTAAACTTTTGTGTTACTTTCACAGGATTGAATCATTAATTAACCCCTCACCTTCTTTTGCACAATGAAAGAAATGCTAACTGAGGCAGAGTCGATACTTCAACCATTTTTTTCTGTGCTTTGCATAGAAACATAGAAACATAAAAACATCGAAAACAGGTGCAGGAGTAGGCCATTCGGCCCTTCGAGCCTGCACAACCATTCAATATGATCATGACTGATCATTCACCTCAGTACCCCTTTCCTGCTTTCTCTCCATACACTTGATACCTTTAGCTGTAATGGCCACATTTAACTCCCTTTTGAATATATCTAATGAACTGGCCTCAACAACTTTCTGTGGTAGAGAATTCCACAGGTTCAGAATTCTCTGAGTGTAGAAGTTTCTCCTCATCTCGGTCCTAAATGGCTTACCCCTTGTCCTTAGACTCTGACCCCTGGTTCTGGACTTCCCCAACATCGGGAACATACTTCCTGCCTCTCACCTGTCCAATCCCATCAGACCTGTATATGTTTCTCTGCGATCCCTTCTCATTCTTCTAAATTCCAGTGAAGAAAAGTCTAGTTGATCCAGTCTTTCTTTACATGTCAGTCCTGCCATCCCGGGAATCAGTCTGGTGAACCTTCGCTGCACTCCCTCAATAGCAAGAATGTCCTTCCTCAGATTAGGAGACCAAAACTGTACACAATATTCCAGGTGAGGCCTCACCAAGGCCTGCGTCCGCGCACATGCAGATGTTGAATTCCAGGACATAGTCGACGTATTTACTGAGGCCTATGAAAGCATGGGCCTCACGCTAAACATCCGTAAGACAAAGGTCCTCCACCAGCCTGTCCTCACCGCACAGCACTACCCCCCAGTCATCAAGATCCACGGCGCGGCCCTGGACACCATGGACCACTTCCCATATCTCGGGAGCCTCCTATCAACAAGAGCAGGCATCGATGATGAGATTCAACACGGCCTCCATGTGCCAGTGCAGCCTTCGGCCGCCTGAGGAAAAGAGTGTTTGAAGACCAGGCCCTCAAAACTGCCACCAGGCTCATGGTCTACAGGGCTGTAGTAATACTTGCCCTCCTGTAAGGCTCAGAGACATGGACCATGTACAGTCGACACCTCAAGTTGCTGAAGAAATATCACCAACGATGTCTCCGCAAGATCCTACAAATCCCCTCGGAGGACAGACGCACCAACATCAACAGCCTTATTCAGGCTAACATCCCCAGCTTTGAAGCACTGACCACACTCGATCAGCTCCGCTGGGCAGGCCACATTGTCCTCATGCCAGACACGAGACTCCCAAAGCAAGTGCTCTACTCGGAACTCCTTCATGGCAAACGATCCAAAGGTGGGCAGCAGAAACTCTACAAGGACACACTCAAAGCCTCCCTGATAAAGTGCAACATCCCCACTGACATCCAGGAGTCCCTGACCCAAGACCACCCTAAGTGGAGAAAGTGCATCCGAGAGGGCGCTGAGCACCTCGAGTCTCATCGCCGAGTGCATGCAGAAATCAAGTGTAGACAGCAGAAAGAGCGTTCGGCAAACCTGTCCCACCCATCCCTTCCCTCAACGACTATCTGTCCCACCTGTGATAGGGTCTGTGGCTCTAGTATTGGACTGTTCAGCCACCAAAGAACTCACTTTAGGAGTGGAAGCAAGTCTTCCTCGATTCCGAGGGACTGCCAATGTAGATTCCAAAATTCATGGAAACCCCCCAGTGTTTGGACTCACTGAAAAGGAAATTCGATTTCGGACTATTAAACATAAAGTTTGGGATTCTAAAAAGCATATGGAGGAAATCTACAATTCTTAACCAAGTTTGGGATTTTAAAAGGCATGTTTGGGCCTGTGGGGAAAAGCTGCAGTGACAGAGGGGTGGGATTTAGAGTTTGGATATTGTAGCTAATCAGTTTGTCTAGGGTAGCTCTTTAATCATAGTCAGACCCCCAGAAAACATTAGCATTTAAACAATCGACCACGGAAGAAACATTATCCACCCCACCCACAGGACCCAAATATCACATCCATATTCCAACACATTTTCAACATGTATAGAAATATCTGGCTCAGCCCAGACTTCCCGAAGCCAAAGCAGTGCTATTACAATGGACAAGAGTTCATCAGTTCATAAATAAGGAGTATCATCATCCCAAAGTCTATCAACACCAGATTAAAACATTTAATCAAGTCTCAGTTAGCTAGTCCACCAAAACTTATACAAAGAAGACCACTTAAATCAATGGGCAGCAAAACTTAAACAAAAGAAATGTTAGATTTGGCACGAAGATTAAGCAGCCTCTCAGAGTATAACTGGGGGCCTATCGTACCAAGAGCAATCTATTTTTCTGACCATTACTTTGGAACAACAAGATCAAGATCGAGAGCACACGGCGAGATAACACAGGAAGAGACATCACGACATCGGAGAAAAGAACTTCAAAAAACCAATCAGTGGAACATCAATACCAACTGACTTGGTAACAGGCATCAACTGGACCACCGCGACCGACGGACCCAACCAGGAAAATCAACCACTAGGAAACCGGGGTCCACGCAAGTGTTCCACTCTACAATTTGTGCCTCGACTGTCCAGCAGGTAAAAATTACCGAAACAACTTAAAACCCGATTGATGACAAAGGATACCGGCTTCGGGACAATCAGAATACTTCGTCACAGACAAGGCACCGGAAGGCTGGAAGGTAGATCACACCGGTTGTGGGAGAGCTGGTTGGCGGTGACATGGAAGTGTTTGCAGTGTGCAGGACCAGACTGCTTCCACACATCCACAATGAATGTCCCACCCTTTATTTGGGAAAAGTACAACTGAGAGTGAACAAGTTCCATCCCGGTCAGAGCAATCTGAAGCTTTAACTGACTGACACCCTGGTTTGGGATTGTAATGTCTGTAAGCATATAATGCTTGTAGCTCCACACTGTGGATGTGGACGTATTGTGTACTGCAACTGTATAGTTAATCATTAAACAGACCAGGCTCTTTCCGGAGAGTTCCGAGAGAGCAGCCTGCATGTTAGGAAGCTGTGTGTGCTGTGTTCTGTGAAGATATCACAGGGATGTCTTGCAATATGTGTATCTATCAGTCTCTGTGGTGCAATGGATCAGTGCGTTCAGCTATTCACTGCAAGGTTGGTGGATCGTAGCCCATTCAGGGACAAAGCCTTTAATTGTTTTTCCCTGAGGATTCGGTGCCGTGCAGTTCCAGGTTGTCATTGTGCGTTTTGGCTGCACGAATATATTCCGCAACCATTGCCAGCTGTGCTGTTATCAAGTTATACCAACTGTTACTTGCATTTTCGCGTGGTTGTTCGTTGTCTCGTCGCCAATTGATACGCTCATAATAAAGAATGAAACTGAGTACTGTGAACAATGAGTAAGTGTGACATTAGCTCCTTTAATAAGACTCCAGAGTGCTTATATACCGTGCTCCCAATGGATGCTGGGAACCCTTGGGACTCCAACAGGTAGGCCCTCTGGTGGTGGTGTGATACAGGTGGCCAAGGGTTAAATACATAACACAAGGTGTGTACGGAAATCAACCATCAAAAGCCCTGTCATTAACCACAGGGGTTTCCGGCAATTTTCTGATCGCAAAGCGCTTTCAGTCCTTGTCCTTAAAATTGTAGATGTGGAAATTGGGGAGTTTAATTACTTTGAAAGGAGAATATTGTTGTTTGGTGCAGTTCAGGTCAGAGAATTGTTTGTGAATGGAACTTTTTGCAGAGAGAGGGATTGAGCATTTCAGCTTGTTGCTGAACACTTCTCTCTGGGCACTGAGCTAAGCAGCAGTTTCCGTAGTGTAGCGGTTATCATGTTTGCCTCACACGCGAAAGGTCTCTGTTGCGAGCCTGGGCGGAAACATTATTTGTGAAGCAAAAACTTGTCTGCAATAAAATTGAACAAAAGCTGTCCAGGGTACATTGTCGCATGAGCAATGAACATTTTAAAACTAATCTACTCAAATACAGAGTGTGTTAAATCAGATCGGGGATAAAACTTCATCAAGGGTTAAAGTTTCACTAATTATTAAAGTTCAGTTATTGAAATTTCGATTGTCCCTGTTTGCATTTCTTTCATTCTGTGAAACAACACTATCGGTTTCTTCCATCAGATCTAAGTTGCATTTGAAACCCACAAACAGCTCATTAATTATTCGCTCTTCCCCAGTTCCAGAGCTCAGAGGGTTATTGTCCATCCCTGGGATGCAAGCTACCTCGGACCTGGGCCAAACCTCCCCGTGCACCAATTACAGGCTCAGGAAAACCCCGGGGGAGAGGATATCCCGGTCACTGGGCCTTCCAGCAACACTGAACAAGCGCCTGGTCTGAAACTTTCCTGAGTAATAACTTGTAAGTGAAGCATCACACATTCAGGATGGCCGAGCGGTCTAAGGCGCTGCGTTCAGGTCGCAGTCTCCTCTGGAGGCGTGGGTTAAAATCCCACTCCTGACATTCAGTGTTTTTAATTGCAAACTCATTTGTTTTGACACCACTCTGAAGTGCTTTGGGACATCCATCTAACATAATAAAATTACTCCACTTCAATTACAAACGGTGATATCAAAGTTACTTCCCAAACTGGGAAACGATCCCGGGTGGCTGTAGCGAAAGGAATGGGTTTGTGAAGCATTGAAAGGTGCCCTGTAAATATCCCGCACTGCTAATTTAAACTCAAGGTTATAATTTGTTTCAGTGCAAAAGAAGGCAGGCTCGAAGGGCCAAATGGCCGACTCCTGCTCCTGGTTCTTGTGTTCTTATGCAGAGCACAGAACAGATGATTAAATTATCAGCTCTCCCTCAGTTCGCATTTCTTTCATTGTGCAAAAGAAGAAAATGGGTTCATTAATGATGTTTTCCCGTGAAAGCAACATAAATTTTAAGGAACTGTAATCGACGAACATGGGGCTCAAACCCACGATCCTGAGATTAAGAGTCTCATGCTCTACCGACTGAGCTAGCCAGGCTTCTCAACATCTATCCTGTCAATCCCCTTCAGAATATTGTCCGTTTCAACGAGATCACCTCCCATTCTTCGAAACCCAAGAGAGAATCGGCATATTCTACACAATCTCTCATCATAGGACAGCCCTCTCATCCCAGGAATCAATCTGTTGAACCTCTGTTGCACCACCTCCAAGGCAAGTGTGTCCTTCCTCAGATAAGTACTATGGGCGAATATCCTGTTTTTCTGCTGATTCTACTTCCTCCTCCTTTGATAGTCCTTCTCTGTACATTCTGTATTCTGCTTGGTTCTCCACTGAAATATGAGCCTGAAGTTTATCACAAGCTTCCATTTTTGTGTTTTAGTTGACCTTCATTCATCCACCGAGCTGTAGCTAGCTATCATGCTATTTCTGCACCCTGCATGAGAACGTGTCTTGTCGTTACCCGATCTATCTCATTTTTGAAAGTCTCCCAATGTGCATTTACTGTTTTACCGAGAAATCTTTGGTTTCAATCTACCTGGGCCGGATCCCTTTCAACTCAAAAAATTAGTCCTCCTACAGTTGGGTATTTTCACACATGATTATACCTTCTCCTTTTACATAACTACTCTAAACCTAATGATATTGTGATCACTGTTTCCGCAATGCTCCTCCACAGAAACATGCTTTACTGAATCCATTTCCGAGATCCAGAACTGCTTTCTTTCCCATCGTGCTGGAAACATACTGATGGAGAAAGTTCTAACACAGATTTCAGGAAATCCTCCCCTGCATTTTCCCTTTGCATGGTTATTTTCCCAGTTTACGTTGAAGTCCCACATTATCACGACAGATCTTGAATCTTTCTGCATTTTATCTAAATTTACACCTCTTTATCCTTCCCATTATTTGGTGGCCGATAACATAATCGCTCATCTAACTTTCTACAGGCACATTCATTTAAAAAAGAATGTCGGATGGGAATAGGGCCACAAATCGATGGACAAGATTAAATCACATGGAGCGAAGGAAAAATTACATAAAATATGAAATAATTACTTTGCCTCTGTATATAAAAGGGGTCAGAGGGTCTAGTAAGGAGGGGGAACTGAGGGAAATCTTTATTAGTCGGGAAATTGTGTTGGGGAAATTGATGGGATTGAAGGCCGATAAATCCCCAGGGCCTGATGGACTGCATCCCAGAGTACTTAAGGAGGTGGCCTTGGAAATAGCGGATGCATTGACAGTCTTTTCCAACATTCCATTGACTCTGGATCAGTTCCTATGGAGTGGAGGGTAGCCAATGTAACCCCACTTTTAAAAAAAGGAGGGAGAGAGAAAACAGGGAATTATAGACTGGTCAGCCTGATCTCAGTAGTGGGTAAAATGATGGAATCAATCATTAAGGATGTCATAGCAGTGCATCTGGAAAATGATGACATGATAGGTCCAAGTCAGCATGGATTTGTGAAAGGGAAATCATGCTTGACAAATCTTCTGGAATTTTTTGAGGATGTTTCCAGTAAAGTGGACAAAGGAGAACCAGTTGATGTGGTATATTTGGACTTTCAGAAGGCTTTCGACAAGGTCCCACACAAGAGATTAATGTGCAAAGTTAAAGCACATGGGATTGGGGGTAGTGTGCTGACGTGGATTGAGAACTGATTGTCAGACAGGAAGCAAAGAGTAGGAGTAAATGGGCACTTTTCAGAATGGCAGGCAGTGACTAGTGGGGTACCTCAAGGTTCTGTGCTGGGGCCCCAGCTGTTTACACTATACATTAATGATTTAGACGAGGGGATTAAATGCAGTATCTCCAAATTTGCGGATGACACTAAGTTGGGTGGCAGTGTGAGCTGCGAGGAGGATGCTATTAGGCTGCAGAGTGACTTGGATAGGTTAGGTGAGTGGGCAAATGCATGGCAGATGAAGTATAATGTGGATAAATGTGAGGTTATCCACTTTGGTGGTAAAAACAGAGAGACAGATTATTATCTGAATGGTGACAGATTAGGAAAAGGGAAGGTGCAACGAGACCTGGGTGTCATGGTACATCAGTCATTGAAGGTTAGCATGCAGGTACAGCAGGAGGTTAAGAAAGCAAATGGCATGTTGGCCTTCATAGCAAGGGGATTTGAATACAGGGGCAGGGAGGTGTTGCTACAGTTGTACAGGGCCTTGTTGAGGCCACACCTGGAGTATTGTGTACAGTTTTGTTCTCCTAACTTGAGGAAGGACATTCTTGCTATTGAGGGAGTGCAGCGAAGATTCACCAGACTGATTCCCGGGATGGCGGGACTGACCTATCAAGAAAGACTAGATCAACTAGGCTTGCATTCACTGGAGTTCAGAAGAATGAGAGGGGACCTCATGGAAACGTTTAAAATTCTGATGGGTTTAGACAGGTTAGATACAGGAAGAATGTTCCCAATGTTGGGGAAGTCCAGAACCAGGGGTCACAGTCTGAGGATAAGGGGTAAGCCATTTAGGACCGAGATGAGGAGAAACATCTTCACCCAGAGAGTGGTGAGCCTGTGGAATTCTCTACCACAGAAAGTAGTTGAGGCGAATTCACTAAATATATTCAAAAAGGAGTTAAATGAAGTCCTTACTACTCGGGGGATCAAGGGTTATGACGAGAAAGCAGGAAGGGGGTACTGAAGTTTCATGTTCAGCCATGAACTCATTGAATGGCGGTGCAGGCTAGAAGGGCTGAATGGCCTACTCCTGCACCTATTTTCTATGTTTCTATGTTTTTATGTCTATGTTTCTATGTTTCTATGTATTTACCAGGGACACAGGGCAGGTGGACATGACGGTGGAATAATGGATGGGAAATTATATAACTGCAATAAATAAAGAGGAGAAATATTAAATGAACGAACCAAATGAAAGGAGGATTGAACCCCTGGTCTGGATGGATTACATCCATACACTTTAAAATAATTCAGCGAAGAGATAGCAGGAGCACTATTACAAATATTTAATGATTAGTTTGAAAAATGTGTAGTGTCAGAGGAATGGCGGATAGCTAACGTAATACTTATATTTGAGATGAGAGATAGAACATGTCCGGGGAACTAAAGACCAGTCAGTGGAACTTCGGTGGTAGGAAAATAATGGAATCTCTGCTAAAGTAGAGAATAGAAGAATATCTATAAACCAAAAATATAATAATGTATAATCAGCGTGGATTCAAAAGCAAAAGTCTTGCTTGACCAACTTCTTTGATTTCATTGAAGAAGTAACAGGGAGAGTAGACCAGGGTAATGTGGTCGATATAATATACTTAAATTTCCAAAAAGTCTTTGATGAGGTACCACATATGAGAATAATGAATAAGATCAGAGCTTGCGGTGTTTGGGGACAAGTCGTAGATACATCCATAAAAAGAAAATGGAGCACCAAGGGTTAATTCAAGACGGATAGTGTTGAAAAGAAGTGAAGTTCTGCTGAACTGGTATCAAACCTTCGTTGGACCACACTTGCAGTACACTGTACAATTCTCATCGCCGTGTTATAAGAACATAAGAACATAAGAATTAGGAACAGGAGTAGGCCATCTAGCCCCTCGAGCCTGCTCCGCCATTCAATAAGATCATGGCTGATCTGGTCGTGGACTCAGCTCCACTTACCCGCCCTCTTCCCGTAACCCTTAATTCCCTTATTGGTTAAAAATCTATCTATCTTTGACTTGAAAACATTCAATGAGCCAGCCTCAACTGCTTCCTTGGGCAGAGAATTCCACAGATTCACAGCCCTCTGGGAGAAGAAATTCTTTCTCAACTCGGTTTTAAATTGGCTCCTCCGTATTTTGAGGCTGTGCCCCCTAGTTCTAGTCTCTCCCACCAGTGGAAACAACCTCTCAACCTCTATCTTGTCTATCCCTTTCATGATTTTAAATGTTTCTATAAGATCACCCCTCATCCTTCTGAACTCCAATGAGTAAAGACCCAGTCTACTCAATCAATCATCATAAGGTAACCCCCTCATTTCTGGAATCAGCCGAGTGAATCGTCTCTGTACCCCTTCCAAAGCTAGTATATCCTTCCTTAAGTAAGGTGACCAAAACTGCACGCAGTACTCCAGGTGCGGCCTTACCAATACCTTATACAGTTGCAGCAGGAACTCCCTGCTTTTGTACTCCATCCCTCTCGCAATGAAGGCCAACATTCCATTCGCCTTCCTGATTACCTGCTGCACCTGCAAACTAACCTTTTGGGATTCATGCACAAGGACCCCCAGGTCCCTCTGCACCACAGCATGTTGTAATTTCTCCCCATTCAAATAATATTCCCTTTTACTGTTTTTTTTCCCAAGGTGGATGACCTCACACTTTCCGACATTGTATTCCATCTGCCAAACCTTAGCCCATTCGCTTAACCTATCCAAATCTCCTTGCAGCCTCTCTGAGTCCTCTACACATCCCGCTTTCCCATTAATCTTAGTGTCATCTGCAAATTTTGTTGCACTACACTCTGTCCCCTCTTCTAGGTCATCTATGTATATTGTAAACAGTTGTGGTCCCAGCACTGATCCCTGTGGCACACCACTAACCACTGATTTCCAACCGGAAAAGGACCCATTTATCCCGACTCTCTGCTTTCTGTTAGCCAGCCAATTCTCTATCCATGCTAATATATTTCCACTGACTCCGCGTACCTTTATCTTCTGCAGTAACCTTTTGTGCGGCACCTTATCGAATGCCTTTTGGAAATCTAAATACACCACATCACTCGGTACACCTCTATCCACCATGCTCGTTATCTCCTCAAAGAATTCCAATAAGTTAGTTAAACATGATTTCCCCTTCATGAATCCATGCTGCGTCTGCTTGATTGCACTATTCCTATCTAGATGTTCAGCTATTTCTTCCTTAATGATAGTTTCAAGCATTTTCCCCACTACAGATGTTAAACTAACCGGCCTATAGTTAGCTGCCTTTTGTCTGCCCCCTTTTTTAAACAGAGGCGTTACATTAGCTGCTATCCAATCCACTGGTACCTCCCCAGAGTCCAGAGAATTTTGGTAGATTATAACGAATGCATCTGCTATAACTTCCGCCATCTCTTTTAATACCCTGGGATGCATTTCATCAGGACCAGGGGACTTGTCTACCTTCAGTCCCATTAGCCTGTCCAGCACTACCCCGCTAGTGATAGTGATTGTCTCAAGGTCCTCCTTTCCCACATTCCTGTGGCCTGCAAATTTTGGCATGTTTTTTGTGTCTTCCACTGTGAAGACGGAAGCAAAATAATTGTTTAAGGTCTCAGCCATTTCCACATTTCCCATTATTAATCCCCCTTTTCATCTTCTAAGGGACCAACATTTACTTTAGTCACTCTTTTCCGTTTTATAAATCTGTAAAAGCTTTTACGATCTGTTTTTATGTTTTGCGCAAGTTTACCTTCGTAATCTATCTTCCCTTTCTGTATTGCTTTTTTAGTCATTCTTTGCTGTTGCTTAAAATTTTCCCAATCCTCTAGTTTCCCACTAACCTTGACCACCTTATACGCATTGGTCTTTGATTTGATACTTTCCTTTATTTCCTTGGTTATCCACAGCTGGTTATCCCTTCTCTTGCCGCGCTTCTTTTTCACTGGAATATATTTTTGTTGCGCACTATGAAAGAGCTCCTTAAAAGTCCTCCACTGTTGCTCAATTGTGCCACCGTTTAGTCCTTGTTTCCAGTCTACTTTAGCCAACTCTGCCCTCATCCCACTGTAGTCCCCTTTGTTTAAGCATAGTATGCTCGTTTCTGACACAACTTCCTCATCTTCAATCTGTATTGCAAATTCAACCATATTGTGATCACTCATTCCGAGAGGATCTTTTACTAGGAGATCATTTATTTTTCCTGTCGCGTTACACAGGACCAGATCTAAGATGGCTTGCTCCCTTGTAGGTTCTGTTACATACTGTTCTAAGAAACAATCCCGTATGCATTCTATGAATTCCTCCTCCAGTCTACCCCGTGCGATTTGATTTGACCAATCGATATGTAGGTTAAAATCCCCCATGACTACTGCCGTTCCTTTTTCACATGCCTCCATTATTCCCTTGATTGTTGCCCGCCCCACCGTGAAGTTATTATTTGGGGGCCTATAAACTACGCTGACCAGTGACTTTTTCCCCTTACTATCTCTAATCTGCACCCACAATGATTCAACATTTTGTTCATTGGAGCCAATATCATCCCTCACAACTGCCCTAATATCATCTTTTATCAACAGAGCTACCCCACCTCCTTTCCCTTCTTGTCGATCTTTCTGAATCGTCAGATACCCCTGTATGTTTAATTCCCAGTCTTGGTCACCCTGCAACCATGTTTCTGTAATGGCCACCAAATCATACCCATTTGTAATGATTTGTGCCATCATCTCATTTACTTTATTTCGAATGCTGCGTGCATTTAGGTAGAGTGTTTTCATCCTAGTTTTTAAACCATGATTTTTAGTTTTGACCCCTCCTGCAGCCCTTTTATATTCAGTGACCCTTTTTGTTTCTTGCCTTTATATCCTTATAAAAAGGATATAGAGGCACTGGAGAGGTTGCAAACACGATTTACAAGAATGATACCAGAAATATGACTTTATACCTATCAGAAAGGGATGAAGAGACTGGATCTCTTTTCTTTTGAAAAGCGAAGTCTGAGGTGTGACCTAATTGAGGTGTATAATATGATGAAAGGTTTTGATTGAGTTGACACAGAGAGAGTGTGTTCACGTGTGGGGAAGAACAACACTGGAACTATCAATATAAGAGAGTCACCAAGAAACCAAGTGGGGAATTCAGCAAAAGTGTCATTACACAGAGATTGGTGAGGAAGTAGTTGAGGCGAAAAGTATAGATTAATTTAAGGGGAGGCTAGATAAGTAACTGAGGAATCAGGGAATAGAGAGTTACACTGATAGAGTTAGATGTGAAAAGACATGAGGAGGCTCGAGTGGAATATAAACGCCAAATGGGCTATTGCTGTGCTGTATATAATATGTCATTCTATAGGTGACTCACATTCAGAATAATTCTCTAGTGACAGATAAACCTAGCAATCCATGGGCACTGGAGTCTGGTGTTCAACACCGGTTAGTAACCCACATATAATACAATTCTCCAATGTGTAGGGGAGGATGAAAACCCCCTCATTTTACCCAGAAGGAAAAGGGCTGTGGGATCAGTCTGTGCTGTGAATTGAAACCGATGGAAGGAAAACTTTGGGACACAAATGAATTTTAAAAGAGCAGACAAGGCCTGCAGGGGATAAAAGGAGGTGCATTCATGGAGACACCCCCCCGCCCAGTGTTTGGACTCATAGGAAAGGGAAATTAATTTGGAACTATCTACCAGAAAGTTTGAAATCCTAAAGTGCACATGGAAGAAACTACGAACTTTAATCGAATTTGGGATTTTTAAAAGGTGTATGTTGGGTCTGCAAGAAAAGGGGTGGAGTCAATATCAAAAGGGCCAGTTTGGACATTGGAACTAATCAAATTGTCTGGGAACTGTATACCCTCGAAACTTGCCCCTTGAAAACATTAGCATTTAAACAATGCCACATACATATTCCAACACCTTTTTCATCAGGCATAGAAATATCTGGCTCAGGCCAGACTAGCATAATGGCTACAGGAGGCCAATGCAATCAACACCCACTCAAACCTTGAGTAGATTAAGATCAGTGGGAAAAAAACCTAAAAACCTTAAACTGCTGCATTTTTCAAAATCAAAAGTCCACCAATGAGAAGAATCGACTTCAGCAGGAGAGGCAGACTGGATAATCTGGCTATAAAAAAAGGGGTTTCTGACGTAGTAGCAGGGAGTGATGATTTTCCCTGCACTCATCATTCAATAACCACAACCACAAGCCTCTCGACATTGAAGGAAAACCAGTGTCCGAGGACACTGAAGGATAGAAGAAACAAACCACTAGACTGCGGAAGGCACAGTAGTGAGTATAACCTCTGGTCCCCAGAACTTCCAACTCAGTTAGGCCAGGAAAGGTGGGAGGTTGGGCATTGTACTGCTAAACTGGTGTAAAGATTTTCGTTGGGTCTGTTTTAGTGGGATTTAGGGGGATTGTTTTGTTGGTGTATTGCTGTTTGTTGAGTTACACCTTGTCAAATAAATTGGAAGCCTAAAGTTCCTCTTGGAATCACCTTGTCTCAGTTCTATTGTATTACATCTCCTGATCGTGAGTCTTATGTCAGAACCGTGTAAGGGAAGTTAGGAGCGCCTCGAAAACGCTCAACTGTGTGTCACAGGCTAGGGAAGAAGGGGTTAGGAGTGTTTGACACTCACAGCTGTGTCACAGGCTAGGCATAAGCTGTGGGGACGCACGAGTCTCAAAACCCCCTTCATAAGCTGTGGACACAGTCTCTCCAGGGGTGCTCTTGCAGCACTCAGGGTACCTCACAGGCCAGGCATAAGCTGAGAGGGCAGAAGCTCAGAGAGAGACACCCAAGGCACAATAACAACCATGTGAAAACCCCTTACAGAACATGGCAACCACGAAGGGACATAAGCAAACAGGAGATGTTAATATAACAGATGAGGTGATAAGAGAGGAAACTAAAATGGAGGAGAGAATTTCCTCATACATTTTTGGCAAGGTGAACCTCACCAAACCTTGGGTGCAAGCCCTCACTCGGGCAGAGCGCCCAGTGGATGCTGCTGAACAGTGGACAGCAGGGAAGGACCACAACCACAGGGTGGAAAAGGCCATCTGGCTTATCTGCCTCACCCGCCAAGTCCGAAAGCTCGACCAGCGGGTGAAGGACTTGGAACAGAGTCTTCAGAAATCAGAGGAGCTCTCTGCTATCCGGGCTGTGGTTGGGGACAACCTGCTGGCCGAATTAGCTGGGGAGCAGCAAAGGAACCGGCAGTTGTAGGAGACCTTCTGAAATAGCCGGGACTATCTTCAGTGTCGGGTCACTGAGGCCAAGGGTAGTGAGGGGTCCCTCCGGGAACAGAATTCTCGGCACACCCAGAAAATTTGGGAACTGGAGAATAAATTAAAAGATGTACAGGCAGCCTAAAAAGTGGCCAGTAGCAGTGAGTTTGCAGATCACGGTCCCTGTCAGCAGAGGATTAAAACTCTCACCCCCGCTCTATCCCAGGCAAAGGGGATGGTCGCCCTGATAGGACCCGGAGGGTCCACAGGGGACAAAGGAGAGTATTGGGGGGTAGAGGAGAATCCAAAGGCAAGAGGCGCCCGACCACCTCCTGAGGCACCGGTGGTTTGTCCGGTGGGGTACCAGGAGGGGCGGGGCACGCAGGTAGTAGCATACCCAGGGCTGGGGGCAGGACCAATGTGTCCCGTTTGGCAGCAGGGATGTGAGGCTCCAGCCGAGGGTCAGTTAAGGGCTGGATCAGGAGACCAGGCACTGTCTGCTGCACCGGGTATGGTGGGACAGCCAGAGGTAGAGGGACCAGCGCAGAAAGATCCTGAACCAGGGCGGATGTGCCCGGTCAGGCAGCGCAAGTACGGTCCTCCACAGGCAGGTGGCCAAGGTCGGGGAGCGCTGGAGAACGATTTTATTATTCCCCATGGAGTTCAATCACTCAGGGCCATGGTGGCCCATTTGGCCAAACTCACTCGCAGCGGGGACCCGTCTATCCACTTCATGGAGGTGATGCAGGCAGGGGAAATTAATGGGTGTGACGAGGAAGAGACAGCCAAGCTGCTGCTCTTCTCTCTGGACAGCAAATTGTACCAGGCCCTACCGGCAGAATGCCGGAGGGGACAGCGTACATTTACTGAGGTCCAGAGGGCTGTCCTTGAGGCTATGGGCTTCGATGACGCAGTCCTTTCGAACGGGTCGAAAGGACAAGGCAGCTCGCAGGGGAAACCCCGCAGGCATTTGCGGACAGGCTGTGGGTGGTATACCACGCAGCCTGTGGGGAGCTCCTCGACCGGGTGAATCTTTCCGCGGTACAGACTGGCCGCTGGCTGAGGATGCTGGTGGCAAACTGCTTGCCCCGGCTCAAAGCCAGGGCAGAACTGTGGTTCGATTCCCGGGACCCCAACCTCACCGAGGAAGCAGTGGTCAGGCAACTGGCACTGGTCCAACGGAATGGAGGAGGGGAGGAGGGCAAAACCTCCAAAGGTCAGGTGAATGAAGTAAAACCCAACTCGATTCCCAAAAGGGAATGGCACCAGGAGGGTGGCCGCTCGTCTGATGAGGAGGGAGTGTGCTACGGGTGCGGGAAAGCAGGCATTTTAAAAGGGATTGCAGGAGCCCAGTAAAGAGATATGGGGGGAGAAGTTCTTTAGGAACCGCCCAGAGTGGGGGAAGTGGAGCGAGCTCCTCACCATCCCTTGACCAGATAGTAGCTGCAGTGAGGACAGCGCTGGAGGGGACTGGGAAGGTAGCCACGGCAACAGGCAGGGAAGCACCAGCAACCCTGGCAGTACAGAGGCCGTGACTAGCCCAGACCCAGCCTGCATACCTGTGCCCACTAGAATATGACCCCTGGGGACGACCCTGGGTCAAGATGGAGGTTGAGGGTGTATTGGGTACCTACCTTTTGGACACTGGTGCTTCCAGCACGATAGTCCATTCGGAGGACCCTGCAACCTCACCTCTATCAAACGGGGTGCCGTATCAACTAGTTGGGTTCACAGGTAATGAGAAGTCTGGGTTTTTCTCAGTCCCGCTCGCGGTTCGTTTCGGAGCACTCCAAACACAATGGAAGTGCGTCCTGATGAACTGGGAGCGGGTGGGAAAAGGGATCTTGGGGGCTGATTTTATCATCGCTCACCAGATCCTAGTAGACTTCAGGAATCACTGTCTATGGGGCACAGTGGGCACGGGAGCAGAGGGAGAAGTCATGGTTATTGATAAGAAACAGGGAAAAGGGACTCTGTGTACAATGAAGCCAAAAGGGGGTTACGACCTGGAGGTTCTGGTCGGTAACACCCCGGCCGAGTACCGGGCCGATGTGCAAGCAAATCTTGCAGCATTTGCCACCCATAAACACGACTGTGGGAGAGTCACAGGAGTGGAGGTTAGAATAGATGGGGATCCCATGTCCCGCCCGCAAAAGCAGTATGGCTTTCCCCAAGAGGCAGAAGCAGACTTGGAGACAGCTTTAAGCTCGCTTGTCGAGCAGGGTGTTTTGAGACCCATAGCCACCCATGTCAACTCCCCGCTTTGGCCGGTTAGGAAACCGGATTATTCTTGGAGGGCTACGGTGGATTATAGGGTGCTCAATAAAAACATCCCAGCTTGTGCTCCCACAGTAGCGGCGGTTGCAGATCTGATAGGGGAAATCCCTGCATCCGCAACCACGTTCACAGTGTTGGACATATCCAACAGGTTCTGGTCTATCCCTGTACGGAGGGAAGACCAGTACAAGTTTGCCTTCACCTTCCGGGAACAGCAGTATACATGGAGCTGCCTCCCACAGGGCTTTCATAATAGTCCCAGCATCTTTCACCAATGCATGGCGAACTGCTTAAAAGGCTTCAGCCAGTCACACCAGCTGGTCCAGTATGTGGATGACCTGTTGTTGTTCACAGACAGCAGTGAGGAACACGGTCCACTGCTGGCCGAACTGCTGGTCTGACTGAAGGAAGGGAGTTTTAAAGTTAATCCCAAGAAAGCCCAGATAGGTCTAGGAGAGGTAAAATTACTGGGCCTGACGATAAGAGCAGGAGAAAGGGCCATTGATGAGGCTAGAAGAAAGGCAGTGCAGGAACTCCCTGTCCCTAGGGATGTGTCGGGGGTAAGGTCTTTCCTGGGAATCACTGGCTACTGTAGGGACTTCATCGAGGACTATGCAGCCACTGCTGCCCCTCTGCTCAGACTCCTACATAAGGGGGTCGAGTGGGAATGGGACAAGGGCTGTGAGGCAGCATTTGTCTGTCTTTCGAGAGACCTGCAGGTAGCACCAGCCCTTGGGGCAATTGATGGGGGGGAGGAATTCTTCCTGGAGGTGGCAGCCAGTGGCGACAGCTTAAGTGCAGTGTTGCTCCAGGGGCGAAACGGTCAGCTGAGACCAGTGGTGTACTCCTCCAGGGTCCTCACGGAGGTAGAAAAGGGATACTCCAATTATGAGAGGCACTTGCTTGCCACCCACTGGGCAGTAAAGAGGGCTCAGATCTTTACCGGAATATCCCCCATTACACTCCTCGCCCATCATACCCCGACGCAGATGCTGTTG